>NC_064924.1:600380341-602780341 GCF_023897955.1 Schistocerca gregaria | reverse complement strand
GAGCAAAATAACTGATGATGGTCGAAGTAGAGAGGATATAAAATTTAGACTGGCAATGGCAAGGAAAGCGTTTCTGATGAAAAGAAATTTGTTAACATCGAGTATAGATTTAAGTGTCAGGAAGTCTTTTCTGAAAGTATTTGTATGGAGTGTAGCCATGTATGGAAGTGAAACATGGACGATAAATAGTTTGGACAAGAAGAGAATAGAAGCTTTCGAAATGTGGTGCTACAGAAGAATGCTGAAGATTAGATGGGGAGATCGCGTAACTAATGAGGAAGTATTGAATAGGATTGGGGAGAAGTTTGTGGCACAACTTGACCAGAAGAAGGGATCGGTTGGTAGGACATGTTATGAGGCATCAAGGGATCACCAATTTAGTATTGGAGTGCAGCGTGGAGGGTAAAAATCGTAAGGGAGACCAAGAGATGAATACACCAAGCAGATTCAGAAGGATGTCGGCTGCAGTACGTACTGGGAGATGAAGAGGCTTGCACAGGATAGAGTAGCATGGAGAGCTGCATCAAACCTGTCTCAGGACTGAAGACCACAACAACAACAATGCGTATTTCGGATAAACGGGACTTTGCTGTACATGTGGACTGAAGAGCCAAAGAAATTGCTCAACTGCCTAATAACGAGTAGATCCCTCTGCGAGCACCCAGAAGTTCCGCAGCGCGACGTAGCATGGACTCGACTAATGTTTGAAGTATTTCTGGAGGGTAGTGACACCATGAATTCTTCAGGGCTGTCCATAAATCCGTAATAGTACGAGAGGGTGGAGATCTCTACTGAACAGCAAATTGCAAGCCGTCCCAGATATGCTGAATAATGTTCATGTCTGGGGAGTTTGGTGGACAACGGAAGCATTTAAACTCAGGAAGCACTCTGTAGCAATTCCGAACGTGTGGAGTATCGCTTTTTCATGCTGGAATTGCCCAAGTCCGTCGGAATGCACAAGGGAGATGAATGGATGCAGGTGGTCATACAGGATGCTTACTTATGTGCCACCTATCACAGTCGTATCTAGAAGTATCAGGGGTCCCATATCACCCCAACTGTGCACGTCCCAAACCATTACAGAGGCTCTACCAGCTTCAACAGTTCCCTGCTGACATCGAGGTTCCAGAGATTCATGAGGTTGTGTCCATACCCGTACACGTTCATCTGTTCGATACAATTTGGAACCAGACTCATCCGACCAGGCAACAGGTTTCCAGTCAACACCTCAATGTCGGTGATGACGGGCCCAGGCGAGGCGCAACGCCTTGTGTTCTGCAGTCATCAAAGGTACATGAGAGGGCCTTCGGCTCCGAAAGTCCATGTGGACGATGTTTCGTTGAATGGTTTGCACGCTGACACTTGCCCAGCACTAAAATCTGCAGCAACGTGCTGGAGCACTGCACTTGTGTCATGTTGAACGATTATCTTCAGTCGACTTTGGTTCTGCAGGATCTTTTTCCGGCCGCAGCGATGTCGGAGATTAGATGTTTTACCGGATTCCTGATATTCACTCGTGAAATGGTCTTGCTGGAAAATCCCCACTTCATCGCTACCTCGGAGATGCTGTGTCCCATGGCTCGTGCGCCGACTAAACCACCGCGTTCAAAGTCATTTAAATCTTGATAACCTGCCATTGTAGGAGCAGTAGCCTATGTAACAACTGCACCAGACACTTGTTGTCTTATACATGCGTTACCATCTGCAACACCATGTTCTGCCTGTTTACATATCTCTGTATTTGAATACCACTAAATGGCTGACCACTAACATGACAACAGCAGAAAGAATAGCAGAAAACAAAATTTTAGTTATTGTGTTCTAGAACTTGGGTTAGGATGGCCTCTACGGCCAGTGGTGGATGTGCTTTGTTGGTGTGTGAACCCAATAGTTCACCAACCTGGGTGGGGCAACAGAGGAGCAGAGGGTGGAAGCCCAGTAGCAGTGTGGTGTATCGACACGAAATGGTCGTACATTTCATAAGTGAGCACACTAAAGCAATCGTAACGACGTTGTGTGGTGGCAACATCCTGTAGGGCGTCGCCGAAGGGGGTGGGTGTGCGGGTGCTGAGGTGAGCAGGCAGTCTGCATCAGCCGGCTGGAGAAGCGGTGACGCCAGAGGCTCAGCGGCAACACTGAAGCGAGTAGAGTGAGCGGCCTGCGCCGTGGGATAGCCGACCGGACGCGGCTTCACCACTCGGGGCAGGACGCAACGACGGGGCCGGGTCCCATTGTGCATCCCGGACAGGAAGACAACTCTCATCAGTAGTGCCCTACATTGCAAGTGGAGTGGGACGGCAACAGAATGCTCGCCATAGCGAAAGTGGCTGAGCCGTTGTACCGGCCCAGTCTCGAACAGTGGTCCTCCAGGGTACCGGGCTGTCAGCAGGTGGGAGTAGGACCGGAGGAGGCACGTCAGCTGGAGGGCGCTAAGTGCACGTCATCGGACTCAGAGCCAGCAGTAGACCTGCACTGACGTGAGGTCAAGTCTCGCAAGGTCGGCTCGTAGATTCATGTCAGCTCATACACTGGCACAGACTCATAGAGACAGCTTGTAGATTCGTGTCAACTGGTAGGCTGACGTGAACCTCTCCCAAAAGCCTGCAGCTGCCATGCCACATTCACCTATCTAAAAATGATGGGTACTTATACAGGCTCAACAAGTAATCGTCTTGCTGACTCATCGATCCTGTCACAGAGTCTCAGCAGAACCTGCTGCTTAGGTGCAAAGCAATTGGGGTGCTGTGCCACAGTGGCTCTTTCTGCTGTGTCGTTGTTATTATGAAGCTGGTCCCTGGGCTGGCCTGGCATTGTCATGACTGCCTGCGTTCACACTGGAAGCTCTCACTGTGTAAGCAGGCCACGCCGGATGCACCTTGGCAGATCCGGTCGACATACTTCCGTGGCCTCTTGCTTTCGACGTGGCAACCTCATTATTTTATTTGGTAGTGCCAAAAAATATTGGTTGAGGTATAGTCTGTTCGCATTATGATCAAATCTGCCAGTAATTTGGTGGTACACAGGAAACGAAAGTTAATAAACTCTAGTGCCAGCACTGGCGACAAGAATGGCCCTAACCCAGCTGGACACAGAAGTGAACCTAACTTACCTGGGAGGTATGGGTACAAACTCCATGCTGTTTCCAGTCTGTGCTAAGGTACGTCATCGTGGCCAGCAAGCAGTGGTGTGCCAGTCTGTCGGCACAGGTGAAAGGTCTGGAGACAGTGCTGGTCAACGTAGCAACAGAATACCCTCCATATAGAGGTAGTTGAGGACAACGTGGGCAACATGAGGTCTAACGTCAGCTTGATGAAAGAAGATACAGTACTGCATTCACCTTATCACCTCAGAAATGTAACACCAACTGTTCAGATTACAGTTTTGCAAACCAGAATTAATCGTCAGCGCCACATACCATCAACCTAGGTGATAGGCTCACATAAACAATGAATGTAATGTGGCAACGTTTCTTCTCTGAGGTCCCACACAAAGATTGCCGTCGTGAGAGCTTGTGGTGCTCCGGGCGTCATCATACTTTGTGTGTGTGTGTGTGTGTGTGTGTGTGTGTGTGTGTGTGTGTAGACTGTTGTCTTGCTGCTCACTCATTGACTCAAGGTAGGTGGCGTGTCTGTGGGATACCAGGCAGACCAGTTAGTTAGCTAGTTAGTTAGTTACATCTTCCACAGATCATTTGAACTAATTTTTTGTAGAAATGATTTGGAACGATTCAGTTCACAGGATATGTATGCATGGTTAGTGTTAACAGTAATGAAAACTACTTTTTACTGCCCACCAGTTTTAAGTACGAATTAGTCAGTTGAATAGAAGTAATTTCCCAGGACAAATTATTTTAAGTCAGTTTTAAAACTTGCATAGCTGCCTGTCCGACATTTTATGGTATTAGGCAAACGATCAAAAATTATTGTTGCTACATATTGAACTCCTTTCTAAGCCCCTGACAGCTAATAGTGTAAGATGTCGTGGTCTCCTGACCTTCATTGCTTACATATTCTGCCCTCACAATCATATTCCGCCCATCAAGAAGCTTCATTTGAACCCGAACTCGATAAGATAAAGTCAATGTTGTATGAATTCATGTAAACGATATGCAAATAACAAGTGCGCACCAGGGTTGAAATACTCGAGGCTGGCATACACACATACATTCCAGACACAATGGTCACAGGAGCTTCTAGTTCGAGAGAGGCAGACCACACACCGGGAGGCCTTCAGAGGACGAGTCAGACAGCATGTGCCCGATTGAAAGGGGGAACGACCCCGTCTTTGGCTTAAAAGCAAATTCCGCTACACTGTGTGGGAGCGTCCAATCTACGCATTCTTTACACAAAGCACGCAGTATCAGAAATTTTCACAGGGAGACATCAAACGCCAAACGCCGATACTACAGATTTCCGGATTGGTCGCCTTAAACGAAACATCAATCTCCCATTTTAGAAGAACAATGCTGATTGGCAGATGATATTTCTGACGCCTTGAGCTGAAGCAGTAATGGAAGAGACCGAAAGATATACCTCTTCACGTCTGGCATGGAGAGGGGCCATTCTGTTGCCGCTCTGGGAGCGAGGAACAAGTCTCTCCCCAGTACTTCACTGGGAGAGCACCCTTGTCAAGAGTGAATCGAAGTGCAACTCTATATTGAGTCCTTGAGATTAAGCGTTGTTCACTGTGTTGGCCGACACACTTATTGTGCACTGTGAACGGACTGAGTTATAGTTAAACGCCAGCGAGCGAAGTTTTTAGTGGCATCGCGGTGGACTGGTTATCTGACCAGTGTACCACGCTATTAGTTAGACTAGGGGCGAATAGGAATCCTTGACTTCATCAAGGCGTAGGGAGAGTTTGATTGGCGAAGGTCAATCCAGATAGAACGAGAGTTACCTTATTTGTCAGCAGCGAGCGGCGCAGACAGCAGTCATTGCAGCTTACTGTATTGTGCACTACAGCTATTGCAAGCCCCATATTTCCTCCACAGCAGTACACTTCACTGCATTTCAGACGCGACAGCCTCGACCGTACCTAGCAACATTCTAAAATATAATTATTCAAGTTGAGTAGGCGCAGCTCTCAGCCATTCTGCCACGTCAACAACTATCTTAAACTTTGTATAGAAATTTCATTAGTGAATCCTATCCTTGAGAGTTAACTTCACATTCCGAAAACAACCAGGATATAACTTGTTCAATTCATAACTAAAAGTGCCATTGTGATTTCTCAGAATTTTTGCAAAATAAATAATAACTTTAGTTAGTTTCATGTTTTTCTTACAGTAACTAGCACTACTCCAGTACCCAAGTATCCCACTAGTTACGTAAGAAATTTTGTGAATTTTTATGTAATTTCCTTACAGCGGACGACTCCAGAAGATATTTATTGCTGAAAGTTTTTCAGGCATTTCTCTTTAGAACGTTAGGAGCGTCTGTCTAACTTCTGTAGTAGTGTGGCGGTGGAAATTGCATCTTGCAGGAGCTACAGGGTAAAGGGTACATCTCAGATTAATCCGTTGTGCAGAATAACAGAATAGCAGATCAACCCCACGCTCACAATAGTGGATAAAATAGGTTATTTTTCCTTCTAGTGTTGTAGCGATGGACGTCACTGTACTTCTTAAATTGTGATGGGTTATTTATAACTATTTCGCTAGCGAATATATTTATTGTAATGACGCTGTTAAAATGGCTAGCACCTTGAAGAAGTACCAACATGACGTCCATGGGTGAACATCACATATGAAGGGCTTATTTCAATAGTGGTACAAGTCCATTTTTGTTCCTTTTGAGATACAGAGTCCTAAAGCTAAATGAGCGCTGAAAAATCTGCAGTTGAGATATCAGAAATATTCAAGCATCTGGCTTCTTGCTAGAGAGGAACCTTTCTTTCTGGTTGTTTGGATCATTAATTTCATAAGCATTATAGACAGAAAAGTGGAGGTAATGGACTTGTACCACTACTGAAATAAGCTCTTCATACTATTCTTAGTGCTAGCTTTTGTGCAATTACTACTTTCTTTCTAAGTGATGAGTTACCCCAGAATATTATTCCACAAGACTTTGATGAGCCGAAGTATACAAAATTTGTCAAGAGACTGATTCGTTTCTTTCCAGGATTACCAATTTTATGAAGAGCAAAAGTAGCTGAACTTACTTGCCAAGATTAGCTGTCATATAAAGAATAAAGTAACCGAACTTAATTGTTTGAGAAGCTCAGTAACATGCTTCCTCCAGTTCAAGTTTTCAGCAATATGTGCACACAAAAATTTGGATCATTCTACATTATTTACTGACGCCTGCTCAGGTGCTACATTGACTGTGTGTATGACTCTGTTGTACAGAACTGATTGTACTCTACTTTTTCAAAATGTAGGGAAAGTCCATTTTCTGAGAACTACTTCTTAATTCTTTGGAAAATATCGTTAACCATCTATTCGATTAGTTTCTCTTCAATGGGATTCATTATAACACTGGTGTCGTAAGCAAAAAGTACCAATTCCACTATATGACTGTTACGTAGACAGTCATTCACATACATGGTGGATAAGAGTGGACCAATAATCGAACCCTCTGTGACTCCGTTTGCGCTTTTTTCCTCAGTCACTAAAATTTTCTACCCTCCGAATTTTTTTAAATTATTCAGCACAACTTTTTGCGCTCTGGTGTGTGTAAAGTAATCAGTTCCATAAAGCTTTTTGAGAGACAGTCAAACGCTATGTAAAAAATACGAACTAGCGATATTTCATTAAATGTTTGTAATATTTGATGAGTAATCGTATAAATAACATTCTCAGTCGAACAAACTTTCTGCTATCCTAACTGGTATATGCTAAGTAAATTGTTTCCATTTGAGTGGTAGACTACTCTTGAGTACACAACTTTTTCGAATATGTGGTAAAAGATGTCAGTAAGGTAATTGAACGATAATAGTTTAAGCCTGTCTTGTCACCTTTCTGATGAAGTGGTTTAATAATTTCAAATTTTAACCTGTCTCAAAAAATCTCCGTCACTGCTTATATCACTGTAGATATTACCTAGTAAACTGGAACAACTTTTTTTCGAATTCCATTAGAAATTTCATTAACACCACAAGAGCTTTTGTTTTTGAGAATTTTTATAGTTCTGTTAATTTCAGTAAAGAATTTTGGTGTTACTTCTATTTGCTTAAAGTTGTGTGAGGTGGCGTTTGTAATGTATTCTCTTGTTTCTTCAGTTGAACCAGTTAATCCAATTTTGCTACTACATTTTAAAAAGCGATTATTAAATGTACTCACAACTTGTGAATTATCGGTCACAACATTGTCATTTAGTTTTATGGTTGTCATGTCTTGTATGACTGAGTGTATTGTCTCCTGTTTGACAATATCACATATAGTTTTAATCTTGTTATATGCACTTTTCACTTCTGTCAGGATGTGCGAACGTCTGAACATTTTAATGGCTTCCCTTAAAAATGCTACAGTGTTTTTGTAACATATAAGTAATGTCTGATTTTGACTTACCCTGGTCTTTATATGGGTTTCCCTCTTCCTCTTACATGAGATTTTAATCCCTTGGTTATCGATGGCTTACTTTTCTTTAATGGGCCTTCTGGATATTTTTTTAGAAAAGTGATTTTCAAATATTGACTCAAATATACTGTAGAACAACTTGACTTTTAATGTACTCTTAAAACTTTGTATCCTGTTCTCATTAATAAGCCTCACTGCTTTGTACGAACCTGCCTCAGTGCTGTAATGTGCGATATTGTTTACTTCCATTAATTATGCATTGTGATTTAGTGTTCATTAACAGTTGGGTATATATTAATTTCTTCAACAAACAATACTCCTCTCGGGCCCTAGTCGTGCGGGGCCGCTGAGATTCTGCAGGGCGTTGAATGTAGCCCTCCTGTACCCATTTATTCCATGTTGACCACCTTGTCGCGGTATTCTGACAATTTTGTGCAGAAATGTCGCGGAACGACAGATCGCTCTCTCGTTAGCCCACAGTTTTGCTTGAAAGTCTCATTGGGTTTGCTGCTGGGTCCTAAAATCAACTCGAGTCAATATTTCGGCGATCCGACTGTCCGCCATCTTCAGGAGAACGCTGCTATTGGAGCGTCCCGCAGAAAACTGACGTCAAGACTGCAAATCGTCATCCTTTATATCCGTACGGTACACCGGCGCAGGCGCCGTCCATCACAATTGCTGCCCTCCAAGACTGGGAAGGTGGGGATGCCCACAGTAAAACGATGTATCGCACTGAAAGACTGTTTTCAAACATTCATATTGACCGCACTGAGGAATGTCCCGCTTTGATGTGTGATGGTACAGGGTTCCACGTTCTGCTAAGAGAAAAGCCATTGTTTCTGTTAATAAAATTGGCTAGGAGCCTACTTTCAATTGCCTTTTTATAAACACCGTTCCGAAAGCTCGTCGTGTTGGCAGCTATCACAGTCTACTCAAATTTCATCTTGTGTCCCTCGTTTAAGCAGTGTTCTGCTACTGCAGATTTTTCCTGCTGTTGTCGCCCCGTATGACGGTGATGTTCCACGCACCTATACTGAACCTTGAGGTAGTAAGATTGTGGAATTGTTGGCAAGGGGGGAGGGGGTTGCATTGGTGCAAAAACCTTGGGGCCCAAGCCTCCAGGGGGCTTCAGGTCGCTCAAGGGTTCGGATCCCTAGGAACCTAACATGGTAAATATTGGGCTGCTACTCTAAATAAATTTTGTACCTTGTAATAAATAAAGCACCATTATCCCGTCACCAGCTTAACTAACTAATCTACCTCCCACATCACTCCTTAAGTTTTGCAAGTCATACACCCCAGTTGCAAACGGTTCAATTTCATGTTAATTCTTCAATGCGCTATTTCTTCTTTATAATCTATCTTGATTGATAGAAAATCTACTCATCAAGCGGCAGCGCGCGCACACACACACACACACATACACACACACACACACACACACACAAACACAGACACACAGGATACTTATAATCCTTTTATGTGTGTGTTCCATCGTCGCTTGAGTAGATTTATTTTCTCTCCAATTAGATTATTTTGTCAAAGTTTATTGTTTACATTGTTATAGATATTGTGCACTGAAACGACGTTGTGATGGAGTCAAAACATTGCTTTCTTCGAATACTGTTGTAAATTCTATCAAACCATTTACCCAACAAATGTAGACATTGGCAGCTGTGAAACATCATTATAATTTGGTAGGTTCGCCAACAACATTCAGAAGATTACATTGCAAGGTGATTTACATGAAAATCGAGTATACAGAATATATTTTTCCTTCAAGAATAATCACCAAATGGAATACTTGTTGTGGTTGACAGGAGAGCCAACCGGTATACCTAAAGGAGGCCGAAATGCACGTGTTTTAGCTCCCGCAGGCTGGCGTGAGGTCTGGAACATGACAAGGGAATTAGAAGTGAGAAAAACGGACGTAGCTGGTGGAATACTTAACTTTAATCCATTCATGGAGAACGTCGCTCTTTATGGTACATGATTCACAATATCAATAGTACGAATACTGGCTCCTTGCTAGGTCGTAGCAAATAACGTAGCTGAAGGCTATGCTAACTATCGTCTCGGGAAATGAGAGTGTAGAAGTCAGTGAACCATCGCTGGCAAAGTCAGCTGTACAACTGGGGCGAGTGCTAGGAAGTCTCTCTAGACCTGCCGTGTGGCGGCGCTCGGTCTGCAATCACTGATAGTGGCGACACGCGGGTCCGACGTATACTAACGGACCGCGGCCGATTTAAAGGCTACCACCTAGTAAGTGTGGTGTCTGGCGGTGACACCACAACACTTACATTTGCAAAAAATTTTCATGTGAGAATCATGAAGGTAATATTTTCTGTTCATCCATACAAAAGCCAAATTTCATTGGGAATCTCGTGTTCAGTCGAACGGCCGATATAAGCCTTCGCAAGGAAGCATGGTATCATGCTTCCTAAAGCCCGAATTATCTTTCACTGAACCGAGTAGTGCTCTAATCTGGGAAGATGGATAGAACACAATCTTAATGTTAAAACTCCTTAAAATTCTTCAAATCTAAAACGATATTAGGTTGGAAGATAATTTGATTAATAGAAACAATGGCTTTCCTCTTAGCAGAATGTGGACCCGTGTACTATTCTACTATTCCGCATCAAAGCAGCACGTTCTTCGGTGCGGCCAATCCGAGGTTTGAAAATGGTCTTTGAGTTCGCTATATCGCATCGCCAGTGTTCTACTAAGGGTGGCGCCAACTGCCCAGGCTTGGAGGACTGCAACTGTGATGGGCGGCGCATGCTCCGTGTACGGCACGGACACCTATCAATCACGACGATTTTCAGCTTTGGCATCAGTTTCCAGTAGGACTCAGCAGCAGTAGCGCTCTCCTGAAGATAGCGGACAGTTGCATCGCCGAAATATTGAATCAAGTTGATTTCCGAATCCGGCAGGAAACTAGACTAGACTGTGACCGAGCGGTTCTAGGCGCTTAAATGTGGAACCGCGCGACCGCTACGGTCGCAGGTTCGAATCCTGCCTCGGGCATGGATGTGTGTGATGTCCTTAGGTTAGTTAGGTTTAAGTAGTTCTAAGTTCTAGGGCACTGATGACCTCAGATGTTAAGACCCACAGTGTTCAGAGCCATTTGAACCATTTGAACTTATTGTGAGTGTGTGGGTTTTATTATGTCAAGTTACACAATCGATTGACCCAACAAGTACCCTTTGGCTCCTGCAAGAAACAATTTCCAACCCACACTACTACAGTAGCCAGACAGTCACACCTAATATACCAACAAGAACTGCATGAGAAACATTCAGCTACAAATATCTCTTGGAATCGTCTACTGTAAGTAAAACACAAAAATATTCTATATATTCTTAAATAACTAGTGGAATGCTTAGGTACGTGAGTTTTGCTATTTAGTGTAAGAAAAACATTAAAGGCACGAAACATTTTATTTATTGCAAAAAAAATTCTGAGAAATGAAGTGAAACTTTTTCTTATATAAAAATTAATAAATTTCCAGGTACTTTTCGAAACAGTAGGTTGCCTCTTATGGATAGGAATGCTATTATTTTACAAAGTATTGAAAGGTTCTTTTCTCCCTTTTCTTTAAGAATGTTATTTACTCGGCAGAATGGCTGAGAGTCGTCCCTACACAACTTGAGTAACTTGTCTAGGTACGGTCAAGGCTGTCACAAGAGAAATGTAGTGGAGTGTACTGTTAGGGATGACAGATGGGGCTCGCATACGCTGTAGCGCGCAATACTATAAGCTGCAACGACTGCTGCCTGCGTCGCTCACTGCTGACAAATAACACAACTGTCTCTTTCTATCTGGATTGACCTTCTCCAATCAAACTTTCCCTACGCCTTGATGAAGTCAAGGGCTCCTATCCGCCCCTAGTCTAACTATTGGCGTGGTACACCGGTCAGATAACCAGTCCACCGCGATGCCACTCAATACTCGCTGGCAGGCGTTTAACTAGTACTCTTTCTGTGTTCACAGTGCGCAATAAGTGTGGCAGTCAACACAGTGAACAATGCTTAATCGCGAGTGACTCAATATAGAGTGTCACTCCGATCTGCTAACGACAGAGGTGCTCTCCCAAGTGACGTACTGAGGTTTTGTTCCTCGCTCTTTGCATACACGTACGAATGCACTCGCTCTCATTATGTGTTCCCGCTCCAAGAGCGATAAGGAAACGGACCCTTTTCTGGAAACGTTGCAAGGGTATATCATTCGTTGCCTTCCCTCACTCCTCTGACTCTTTGCATCAGAAATATTGCGCCAGTCAGCGTTGCTTTTTTAAACGAGAGAATGATGTTTCGTTCAAGTCGACCAATGCGGAAATGTGTAAAATCTCTGTTAGGCGTATACTGTCCTCCTGTGAGAACACCATAACTACACAGTCGGTCCGTGAAAAAATGCGTCGTCTGGGCGCTCCCACACAATGTAGCGGAATTTGCATTTAAGTCGAACACGGGGGTCGTTATCCCTTCGCTCCAGCAAAAGCTATCTTATCTCTGGGCAGTCGCTTCGGCCAAAGTAGTTAAGTTGTTGACCCAGGCCTCTGACGGGATGGTCTTCCCAGTGGGCTGGTTTCCTCTTTAGAACGAAAATTCCTGTGGCTGTCATGTTGTGTACGCCAGCCTCGACTTTTTTTCAACCTCAGTGCGCACTTTTGCAATTTACTTGTTAGATTTGCATATCACTTACACGAATTTATACAAAATTGACTACCTTATCGAGTTTGGGTTCGAATGAAGCATCCTGATGTGCAGTACACAATTGTGAGGACGGAATATGTAAGAAATGAAGGTCAGGAGACCACGCCACCTTACATTATTACACCAGGAAAGAAGTCACACAGTTCTGCTGTTTTCGAATTCTAACACGTGCCTCTACAAGCTTCTGTTTCTTAGACAAGTTTCTTAACAACTAACGTTCAAATGCCATTTCTGAGTGAGAAACCCGCTGTACAATATTTCCTTGCAACTTATACAGAACGTTGACGGCGTTATTGGTACCTGCTTTGTCCAGTTGCTATGAAGTGCCAATCGCTTGCATATCCATCCATGTTGTATGCTTCACGCCAGTCTGGCCTTTGTTGCAAGCCATCCTCACAGTGCTCCAATTTCCGTAGCCAGCAGTGCATTAAAGTAATGGATAGTGTAGGTTTATACCATGCTGCCACAAATCTTTGGACAGGTACACCATTTGATAATAGACGTGGTTGCATCAACACATTACAGTCATCATTATGCAAGTCATTTGTCGTGGATAACAAGGTTTTCCCCTGACTGACCTTGAATGGGACCTGGTGGAGCGCCAACTCTCTCTCTGTCCTTAACCTGCCAGAACCATATGTGGAAGACACTGTTGCTATTCTGGGAGATGAATTCCTCCCCACAACGTTGATGGTATTGAAAAACCATAAAAAGGTGGGGTTCACACTCGATTTGATCCAGCGTAGCCTTCGAGAAGATTTTAGTAACACAGTCTGCCAAGAAAAGTACATGCTCCCGGGAATATTACTTCCGAAATGCGCCAACATGTGGGAGACATCTTGGGTAGCTAATCACAGCATTCCAATCATCAACTGAATAGTGGTTTGCATGTGCCCCGCTCCAGAAAGTCCACTGAATATTAGTGTACCAGTCAAGTCATCTTGACTGTGAAACATCTCAACGATTTTAAGAACCTTCAACATCGCAGCGCGTCAGCAATCGTTGGTTAGTATATTAAAAAACTAAAAACCGGCCTCGATTGCGAAAAAAGCACCTAGTGTTAACCCAGGTCTTCTTAGGCACATGTGGGTTTTATTATTGTTCTGAAGAAGGTGTAGTTATCTACGCCAAAACCTGGGTTAACACTAGGTGCTTTTTTATCAATCGAGGCGGGTTTTTAGTTTTTTAATATCTCAACGATTTGCCCGTGTTGTCCTCCAGCAAGCTTTGTATAATACATCTCACTCAAACTTTAAAACAATTTCAAACGGTGCTTGCGAGTATTGCAAATTTTGTATTGTAATTTCTGTATACACCTGTACAGTTACTATAGTTGGAAACCCTTGAGCAATGTTCAAGATGTTCAAGCACGCAATTTTTCATGTAGTATGCGTGCAAAAAATTTTAATCGACTAGTACAATTACTTGTCGGGTTGGTGGCTTTAGTAGCAGGAGTATTCCAGTGTAAGCCTACTGCACAATTTATTGGTTATACATGACGAAATAAGTAAAAGCCTGGATTACAGAACTTAACTTGTAGATCGCGCCTGTTTCAATGTGAAGTTCCAATTACTGATGACAGTTTACTTTACTACTTAACATGAGACCAGTTTCTTCAATGAAAACAGTTTTTTTGTTTCAGTCTATAGCATCTGTATTTTCTTCACATTTCGAATGAATCCCAGTTAATTCACATGTTGTTCGTCTTCGTCGCAAATAGTAATTCACATTAATGGTTTCGTTTTTTATACAAATACTTTCAGATCATAAAGAACTCAGTTAAAATAGGAAGACGTGAGAGGATATGTTGTCCAGGTTAGACGTGTTAACAACTATAACTAACTTTTTTATTGCCTGAAAGCGATTGTTTAACAAACTAAACTAGTAATCTGATTTATAATTTGCAATCAACAGTAATAAAATTTTTATTAAACATTCACGTGATTCAAAATGTCATCGCTTTTAGCTTTATACGCTGTAACACAGGTGTCCTGTCATTCTGAAGTAAACCATGCCACTAAGTTGTACGAGGGTGACTCCAAAAGAAATGCAGACTATTTTTGTTAAATACAGTTTTCATTATGCGTGTGTGAAAGTTTTACAGTGTGTAGATACATCCTTCCCGCTTGTTTTCAAACTTAGTTCATCCTGTTCCCGTGAGTGACGCCGTCACAGCATGTCTTCAAGATGGATACTACAGTTGTCGTTCGTCAGAAGCAACGTGCTGTCATAGAATTCCTGAGTTGTGAAAACGAGACAGTGGAAAACATCCACAAGAGGTTGAAAAAGGTGTATGGAGATGCTGTTGTCGATCGCAGTACAGTTAGTCGGTGGGCAAGCAGGTTACATGATGGAAGTGGGCACGGCAATATTGAAGATTGTCCTCGCAGTGGCAGGCCTCGTACTGCACGCACTCCAGACAATGTGCAGAGAGTTAACGAATTGGTGACTGCTGACAGACGCGTTACAGTGAACGAATTGTCACACTACGTTGGGATAGGGGAAGAAAGTGTTTGCAGAATATTGAAAGTGTTGGCGTTAAAAAAGGTTTGTGCCACGTGGGTTCCCAGGATGTTGACAGTGGCTTTTGGAACAGTATGGGAATGGTGGACATGAATTTATTGGAAGAATTGTGACAGATGATGAAACATGACTCCATCATTTTTCGCCAGAAACGGAGAGGCAATCAGTGGAGTGACATCATGCAAATTCACACAAGGAAAAAAAAATTCTAAACCACACCTTCTGCTGGAAAAGTTATGGTTACGGTGGTTTTCGATTCCGAAGGACTCTTACTTGTGGACATCGTGCCAAGTGGAACCACCATAAATTCTGATGCATATGTGACGACACTGAAGAGACTTCAAACTCGACAGAGTCGTGTTAGATCACATCGGCAAAAGTACGATGTTTTGCTGTAGAACGACAACGCGCTGCCACATGTCAGTCAAAAAACCATGGAAGCGATCATAAAACTCGGATGGACAACACTGAAACACCTGCCTTACAGTCCTGACCTGGCTCCATGTGACTATCATGTCTTTGGGAAACCGAAAGACTCTCTTCGTGGAACAAGGTTTGAAGATGATGACTCCCTTGTGCACACTATCAAACAGTGGCTCCAACAGGTTGGTACAGAATTTTACTGTGCGGGTACACAGGCGCTGGTTCCAAGATGACGTAAGGCAGTTGAGAGGGATGGAAATTATATGGAGAAATGAAAATATTGTTCCTAAAAGATGTAAAAACTTTCAAACATGTGGAATAAAAGATGGATTTTAAAAAAGTGTGCATTTCTTTTGGAGTTACCCTCGTATGTTACGAAATGGCATTTCCACTCTTATGTTACTAGTAATTAACTACCTTTGATTCAGTCCGACGATGAAATGCACTGCTTCTGCTCTCTCGCACGTCTTTGTTAGCGAATTACCTTACATGTCTCATTCACACTTCGTCCATTGGCATTAAAGTTCACTTAATCTAGTGTTTCACAAATCCGGTAGCTTGTCTTACTTGGTACATGACTGTGCACGAAACCGCAAGCGACTGCCTCTAGAGCCTACGTAATACTGCAGATGTCCAAAAGTTTTCGACAATGCTGTATCAAGAAACCGCTGCGTAGGTCAAATAATAACTTTCCAAAAAATGTCAGACACGAAACAAGTAAATCCACCTAGCAAAGTTTGTAGTATCGCCAGATATTGTACTCGTTCAAGCTGTTCCCACTGTGTGTGTGTGTGTGTGTGTGTGTGTATGTGTGTGTGTGTATGAAAGAGACAGAAGAAGACATGAGAAATGAGACAGAAATAGAGTGAGGAGATCTCAAATAATGCAGAGAAGAACTGATGATGACAGGATTATAAAGTAAAATGTCCATGAGCGCCTTCTCGCCACCGTCAAACAGCTATCATGACAAGTGCGTTAAATTTAATCTCTTAAAAAGCAGGATGACCGCGCGTATATCGAAAAATAACAGGGCACAATCCGACTGGACTGATCTCACTGTCAGCCACTGTCAAGCGACATCATCGCTTCGTGCAGTTTTTATTTTAATTAAATGTCCGCAGCCCAGGTAACTGTCTGCTCCATGTTGTGGACCCGATGCCGTGTTAATTCTATCTGCATACTCGTATCTGTGTTTTATTTCCGAGGTGATATTCCCGCTCTGAATTAAATATTCATGACATACAAATTGGCTGCGACCATGCTGTGTCCGTCGATGCAAGCTTGTCGCAAAAAAAAAATCCCACTTCCTCTGTAACGGAATGCTGCCGTTATGTGAATTCGCTGCAGCTCTACACAACGACCGGTTACCACGAGCGCAAGCTTGCTTCAGCATCGAATGCACTGTAGCTCTTACACCAACCGCAGGTCCATTTTGTCTCGGCCAAGTGGAATACGCTCGTTTTAACGCGAGGCGTGTTACTGAGAATCAAAAATCTCGACTTAGGAGCTACTGTATACTGACGTACAATGGCTGGAAAAAATGAGAACACAGCAAAAGCGAAACACATAACCGCGCCTAATGCGGTGCAGGAAACTCGTTCGCATTCAGAACGGCTTCCAGTCGTCTCGTAATGGATAAATCCAAGTTCTCTATAGTTTTCAACTGAACACCGTCCATCCTGCAAAACAGTGGCAAGCTCAGATAACGCTGAGGGAGGTAGATAGCGATCACACATCCATCTCTCCACAGTAAACAACAAAGGGTCAATAATAAGGACACCTGATCCGTCAAAAATGCGTATGTTGGGGCTCTCCTGGACAATACAGCGGGTTAAGGTGAACACGCAGGCCATTATCCCTTTTCTCTGGCAAAAAAACTGTTTTGGTGCCTGGGCGGTCGGCCGGGTCGGGCACCTGCTTGCCGACTCACCCTGCCATGGACTTTCCAGCGGGCTGGTTGCCTCCGTCGAACAAAAACTCCTGTGGCCGTCATGTCTTGAATGTTTGTGTATGCCAGCCTCGACTTTTTAATCCTGGTGCGCACTTGAGATTTATTTATTAGATCTGCATATCGATTAAATGGAAATATGTAAAATTGACTCTACCCTATCGAGTTTGGGCTCGAATGAAACGTCTTGATGAGCAGAATACGATGGTGAGGTCGGAATATGTAAGAAAAGGTGGTCAGGAGACCACGCCACCTTACAAAGGGGTAGGAAGAGACAGATGTAAGTCAGTTGTGAACAATTCCGACAGAAAACAAAATCTATATTAAGAAACGGCAGCAATTCACCTCGAAACCTTAAAATAAACAACACAAAATATAAAGTTGACTGCTTTAAATATTTAAGAGAATGGACATCAAAGAACGTGAGCAAAAACGTATTAATAGAGAGTAGCATACATAAAATGGAGAGGGCCTTTCAGAAAACGAGAAACATCTATACTAAGCGAATGTTTATCCTGGAACATAAAACTGAAACACTGTGAAAACGTGGTAAGACCAGAAATACTCACTGCAGCGGAAACTCTTAAATGGACCACTGAGAGAGACCTTGAAAAAATTGAAAAAAACGTCAAAGAAGAATCAAATCAAAAGTAGCCGTGAATCAGAATATATACACTTATAAGTCATAACATTATGACCACTGCCCATCGCGTCGTTGTATGCCATCTGGTGGCGTTGCAGACACGTGACGCATTAACAAAAGAATGTAAGCAGAGCAGATATGGATGGATGATCACCCTAGCGAAGATGTCCGCTGAAAATGTGGAAGTCCATTGCGACAAGCCACTTTGACAAAGTGAGACTATTATTAAGCAGAGCCTGTGAACGAGTACCTCGAAAACGGTAAAGCTGGTCCAATGTTCACGTACTGCTGTCGGGCGCATCCATGGAAAGAGGTACAAGGACAGTGAAACTACCACAAGGCGCGAAATGGTTCGACATTCACGATCGTTCACAGAACATGTGGTTCAGATTCTTGCCTGCTCTGTAAACCAGAATGGATGGTGATCTGTGGCATCTCGGCCGTACGAGTAACAATGCTGGCGCACGTACGAGTGTCTCAGTGCACACCGTTTATCGTACATTGTTGAACATGGAGGTCCACAGTGGACCACCCCTAAGTGGTCACATGTTGACCCACCGACATCGTCACTTTACGATTGCAGTGGCCACGGGACCATCGCGATTCGATCGTCGATCAATGGAAACGTACCGGCTCTTCGCGTGAATCAAATTTTTGCTGGTCGTCTCCACAAACGCCATCGCCGAGGCGAACGGCGGCTCGAAACGTGCAGCGCGCCATTGACGCAGCGCTGTTATGCCATGGAAGACATTCTCCTGAGCTTGCAAGGAATGTGTGGCCGTAAAAACCGTTGACAGCAGCGCAGCACCTGCACCCCTTCATGCTTGAAGTCTTCCCCGACGGTGATGTCATCTTTCAGTAGTATAACTGCCCGTGTCTCGGAGCCAGAACCGTGCTGCGTTCGTCTGAGCAGCACTATGGACAACTCGCGTCGATGTCTCGGCGACCAACCCTGTGGAAGCGACCTGCATCGCTATCGGGCGCCATCGCTGCGCACGCACACCAGCGGCCCTTTGTTTACGCGAATCACAGTACCTGTGCGTAGACATCTAATGCCACATACCTCCACGAACCTACCAACAAGCTGTCGGATCCCAGACACGCAGAACAATGTATTTCGTTCCAAAGAAGGACCAACAAGGTATTAAGCAGGTGGTCATAACGTTTTGGCTCATTTTTGTATTAAGATCTATTGCAGAATTACATCTGGAAACTGAAACGGCAACAAATGTAACGAGAAAATGGATATTAAAATTCTGTGTGTACATAAGCAGCATGAATAATGATACAATACCTAAACAAATCTTTGACTTATGAAGCAATTACAAATCCAAAATCACATGCCTGTGAAAAGTAGGAAGAGAGATGGAAAATGTAGGAGTCGGCCTGGACGCAGTAAGAAAAAGAGCACTTTTTAAAGAGGCAATGGAAACTCCTGACTTTCAGGATAGAAAACAAATAAGGAACAGAAAGAAATGGATACAACAAGAGAAGGAACAACATTATCGAAGAATGAAAGAAGTGTGAGCCCAAAGGAAACTACAATTAAAAATAAAGAAGCAGAAACAATGTTTATTCATCGTATCCTCCAAAAGCACTATTCGAAAAACAAATATAATGTGATAATAATAATAATAATAATAATAATAATAATAATAGAATAAAAGAAAAGAAACAACGGCTAACTCGGGGCAATGTTGCCTGCGTAGCGGTTTGCGGGTACAAGACAAAACGATTTCCAAGAGCAACAAAAATTTGATTTTTCACTGTTTCATACAATTATTGGCCAAATTAAAGAATTAAAAATGCTTTCATTGTCCACCCTTTAAGAGGCATGATCTTACGTCAAAGTTTTAACAAAACACGTTAAGCTTTAAAGTTAGAAACTGTGTACATTTCCTGAGGCAGTTCGCAAGTTGCCCAGAATATAATCATCCGTTATTTGGGAATGAGAGCACATACAGCGACTTTCATCAAACTTTACATATAGTTTCAAACGGCTGTCTACCTTTTACTCACTGGCACCCCCAGAAAATTATGAAAATAGTTGAGCCTTCACTACATTTTCGCTGTTCGTGCAGTAAAACTGCAGCTTCGGGTTTGACGTTGAAATTTATTACTTCTTTACCACAAATTTTGTTTGATGCGCCTTTATCAGACGATAACCACATATGCCACTGAACATACCACTGTACGACACAGTTCGGGAAAGATGACATTTTACACGTGGCGGTTTACTCGTAACTTTTAATCCGACGGTTTCGCGTATTTGAATGCAACGGAAATTGGAGCGTAATTGCAGTGTTCGAACATGATATTTCATAGTTACCACCCATTTACATGTGTAATCGTTTTAATGCACGAATGTAACTGCACAGGCTTTGCACCGGAAACCAATAATGTGTTACAACTGCAATTTAGATAAATATGAGTATCACATGAATACTAATGTTCTCATTAACAGTTATTCAAACGTATCAATATTTGTGGTTTCCGAGGGAAATTTACCAACAATAATTCATACATAACCGCTCAGGTTTTTGTATTTTTGTATATTTTGGAGCTTTGTGGAACAGCAGATCTTCCTTTGTAGGCACATTACGAATGTCATGAAATTCGTACGTTTTCCTGCAGCGTCTTGTATTTCACGCCTTAACTTTATGTCTTCCAGTTATCCAAATTTTTGTTCATTACAGGGGCGTCTAGGTTCTGCTCTTCGTTTCATGTTCTTTTTTATCACCAATTGATCTGTTATTTGTATAGCACTTATTACTTCCGTGTTGGTACCATAAGTCGTTAAGCTGCTATTGATTTAGTTCTACAACGATACAGATGAGGTTGGTTCCTTGATCTGGGGTAGGGGACCAAATAGTGAGGTCATCGGTCCCATCGGGTGTGAGATGGACAGGAAATGAAGTCGGCCGTGCCCTCTCAAACAAACCATCCCGGCATTCGTCTCAACCGATTTGGGGAAATCACGGGAAACCTGAATCGGGATGGCCGGAAGCAGGTTTGAACCGTCATCTCCACGAATGCGAGTCCAGTGTGACAACCAGTGCACCACCTCGCTCGATACAGATCAGAGATGCCCCATAGTCCTTGACACAGAGTATGCAGGTTTTTATAGCTCGTTAAAAATGAAAGACAGCATTGATTTAGTCTCAACTGATCTTCATAAAACGCCGTACATAACAGTACATTACTCACTGCATAGAAAGTTTATACACATAAACTTGCGATAACAATAACAAAGAAAAATGTATACAATGGATTAAAATATTGCCTTCATAAAATGTAAAACTTGACAATTTGACAGCTATTGTCTCCCATCGATTTTACTGTGTTTCACAGTTTAATGCTCCATTCACTTCTTCCATTTCACGTCTTTTCTGTGGGTAGGAGTGGCAAGCTTGCGACACATTCATTCTTCGGGATAGAAATACAACATACACTACTGGCCATTAAAATTGCTACACCAAGAAGAAGTGCAGATGATAAACGAGTATTCGTTAGACAAATATATTACACTAGAACTGACATGTGATTACATTTTCACACAATTTGGGTGCATAGATCCTGAGAAATCAGTACCCAGAACAACCACCTCTGCCCGTAATAACGGCCTTGATACGCCTGGGCATTGAGTCAAACAGAGCTTGGATGGCGTGTACAGGTACAGCTGCCCATGCAGCTTCAACGCGATATCACAGTTCATCAAGAGTAGTGACTGGCGTATTGTGACGAGCCCGTTGCTCGGCCACCACTGTCCATCGTTTTCAGTAGGTGAGAGATCTGGAGAATGTGCTGGCCAGGGCAGCAGTCGAACATTTTCTGTATCGAGAAAGGCCGTACAGAACCTGTAACATGGGGTCGTGCATTATCCTGCTGAAATGTAGGGTTTCGGAGGGATCGTATGAAGGGTTGAGCCACGGGTCGTAACACGTCTGAAATGTAACGTCCACTGTTCAAAGTGCCGTCAATGAGAACAACAGGTGACCGAGACGTGTAACCAATGGGATCCCATAACATCACGCCGGGTGATACGCCAGTATGGCGATGACGAATACGCGATTCCAATGTGCGTTCACCGCGATGTCGCCAAACACGGATGCGACCATCATGATGCTGTAAACCGAACCTAGATTCATCCGAAAAAATGACGTTTTGCCATTCGTGCGCCCAGGTTCGTCGTTGAGTGCACCATCGCAGGCGCTCCTGTCTGTGATGCAGCGTCAAGGGTAACCGCGTCATGGTCTCCGAGCTGATAGTCCATGCTGCTGCAAATGTCGTCGAACTCTTCGTGCAGATGGTTGCTGCTTGCAAACGTCCCCATCTGTTGACTCAGGGATCGTAACGCGGCTGCACGATGCCATGCGGATAAGATGACTGTCATGTCGACTGCTAGTGATACCAGGCCGTTCGGATTCAGCACGATGTTCCGTATTACCCTCCTGAACCCACCGATTCCATATTCTGCTAACAGTCATTGGATCTCGACCAACGCGAGCAGCAATATCGCGATACGATAAACCGCAATCGTAATAGGCTTCAATCCGACCTTTATCAAAGTCGGAAACGTGATTGTACGCATTTCTCCTCCTTACACGAGGCATCAAAACAACACTTCACCAGGCAACGCCGGTCAACTGCTTTTTGTGTATGAGATATCGATTGGAAACTTTCCTCATGTCAGCAAATTGTAGGTGTCGCCACCGGCGCCAACCTTGTGTGAATGCTCTGAAAAGCTAATCATTTTCATATCACAGAATCTTCTTCTAGTCGGTCAAATTTCGCGTCTGTAGCACATCATCTTCGTGGTGTAGCAATTTTGATGGCCATAGTGTATTTTTATGCTCATCAAGTCGATAAAGTACTTTTTTCCTGTTGTATACACGATTTCAGTATACTCAGATTTAATATTACTCTCTCTGTTCTCGAAATTTTACTAAGTTTAGTAAAAATCAATGTTCTTTGACTCGTGAACGTTGAATATTACATACATCGAACTGGAAATGTCAGCAGTATAAATAAACTGAATACTGGTTACATACTGTATGTAAGAATACTTTGTCCCAGTTCAAACTTTCTAAGAAAAGCATTTTGAAAGAATAGAACAAAAGACGTATGTTGTTCTACGAGGGTGGTTTGAAAAGTTCTCGGAACGGAATAGAAAAAAGTACTTACATCACTGAAACTTTTTTTTTTGTTTTTCAATGTAGTCTCCTTGTCGATTAATGCACTTGGTCCAACGATGTTCCAGTGCTTTGATCCCATTTCGAAAATGAATTCCCTCCAAGTCTGCAAAATAGTTGTCTACTCCGGCCATCAGTTCTTCGTTTGAAGGGAATCTTCCTCCAACATGAAAATTTTCAGTTTTGTGAAGGGATGCAAATCTGACGGAGCCAAATCAGGTGAATAAGGCGGGTTGACACCAATTCATACCATAGTTCATGTAATTTTGCCATGGCGATGGTTCATCTGTGCGGGCGCGCATTGTCTTGGTGAAGATGACTTTCTTTCTTGCTAAACCTGACCCTCTTTTGCGTATTTTTTGTTGCAATTTGTCTACGAGGTTAGCATAGGATTCTCTAATAATTGTTTGCCCTGTGGGGATATAATCTACAAACAGAATACGCTTCGCATCCCAGAACACTGATGCCATGACCTTTCCCGCCGAAGGAAATGTCTTTGCTTTCTTTGGTGGCGGAGAATCAGCATGGTTCCACTACTTTGACTGTTGTTTCGTCTCTGGGGTATGGTAGTGCACCCAAGTTTCATCTGTGGTCACAAACCGGCGCAAAAAATTTTGACCTTTCCCCTAAAACTGGCCAAACATTGTTCCGATATGTCCATTCTCATGCATTTTTGATTCAGCGTCAAGGCTTAAAAATAAATTTGGCACGAAACGCGTTACTGAGCCATCCTGAAGCGATACGCGGCTGCTCAGTGCTGTGGTGTGGGCGCACGTGCACCTGTGCTGAACTGTTGGACTTTTTGGTGTGCCTGTACCTGTGAAAAGCCGGTTAGTCCTGCAAGAGTCCCGGGCTCCGTGCAAGAGTCACTCCGTGCAAATGTCACTCAGTGCAAGCGTTCCAACTCCGAGATACTGCGCCCCCCCCCCCCCCTCCTTCCTACCACAGCCACCGCTTCTCCCACCACCGGACACACCCAGTGCTGTGGTGTGGGCGCACGTGCACCTGTGCTGAACTGTTGGACTTTTCGGTGTGCCTGTACCTGTGAAAAGCCGGTTAGTCCTACAAGAGTCCCGGGCTCCGTGCAAGAGTCACTCCGTGCAAATGTCACTCAGTGCAAGCGTTCCAACTCCCAGATACTGCGCCCCCCCCCCCCTCCTTCCTACCACAGCCACCGCTTCCCCCACCACCGGACACACCGTCGACACACAGAATCGCACCTGGACCCGCGAGCGATAAATACTAGCGGCAGAGAGCGGACAGACCATTGCATCAGCACCACCTGATGATGGCGCAACGGCTATTCAACCGACATATCGTGACCATTCGACGATAGTATCCGGGTGGACACACGAGAACCCTTCAGACAACAAAGAGGGTTAATATTAAAAAAAAAAAGACCCAGTCTGTTAGTGAACACATAATGCATTATTCGTAATTTGGTTTTTTGATACTCTTGCAGTAGCGTGTTTTCAGATATAATTAATGGATATCAGGTGCGCCTGTTACGCAAACAACTGTTGTTTAAAAAAAGCACGTGTCAGCATCTTTGTGCCATCGTAAGTGCGTACTTTTATTCAGTTCTTGTTTTTTTATGCATTGTTTGGTAGGGAGGACAGTGTGTACATTACTCTGACGACCTACCAATAGGCAGTATTGTACAGAACATCCTACATTACCCAACAGCTTAGAAAAACATTAAGACCTGAATAAAAGTATCACTGACGATCACACTAAGGTGCTGAAATGTATTTGGGTCTATACAAAAACCAGCTGTTTGCATAACAGGCGGACCTGAATACCAGTAACATTATCGATTCTTTGCTAAGTGAAACAAAATTGGATTATTTTAAATGTAAGGAGGACTTGAATGAGCGAAAAGAATATGTAGTCTCTTGCGCTTTAGTTTCCAAGCACTGATTTCAATACTACCTGGATGTAGAACAGCAGTCTTTGAGCTCAGAACCTTCACGTGAACGCTCATTCCTGCGCACTGCATCGTCCGCTGTGTTGTAGTTGGACAAAAACCTTCTGTCGGTCTGTACGAGATTAAGGATTGTTTACCCATTTCAGATTATAATCTTTACGACACGGACTACAACACTGACTGAAGTGAGGAACAGTCACATCTGCACGAGACTGTAATACTTCATTAGACAACACCGACGTATTCAGAAAAATAGCTTCCTTCACGTAATGTACAAAATTTTTCAATCTTTCGCGTGTTGTTGTTCCAGCTAACGTGACACAAAATTTAGTATTACAGAAATATTTCGTGGGGCTTGTATCTGTACTGCGTACTTGTTCCGGGAAACTGACAAGGATTTACACAATATTCCCGAAATCCAATGACTGTTACCTTGCACCTTTATTTATGTTGTCAAAACAAACCACATGCCGCATTCATAAAACTCAATATTTAATGCCCTGTTCTAAGACATATAACTGAACATCTGCAATACTTGTCTCTACTAGATTAGGTGGCAACATAAACGCTTGTCGGCAACGCATCACTCAAGATATCAACTATATAAAAAAGTCTTTTGTTTTAGATTGCGCGTTTCGTTATCTGTTTATATTTAAGTACTTGCATTACTCATTTGTAGGATTTCTCTGAAGTAGCAAATCTGAGTAAACGATGTCAACTTTATTCATGAAGAACCGGCGTTGTTTACAACTCTTGATTTTACGAATTATACATATTAATAGGTTTGGCCAATATAGTAGTTAATTTATTATTTTCTGTCGCATCTCATGCAGTTCTATCGCATGACAATGGAATTTATAAGTAAAACATATGTGATATAAAATAAAATAAACTTTTTTATTATCCTGTCAATGTCTGTATCACAGGATATTTTATGAACTACTCAGCAGAATACTATTCTTCTCTAGAACCGGTCACATACGTGCACACAGAATCTGAAAGTATTTTCTTTCGCAGTATAGTGTAACCACGTGGCGGCCGTATTAAAGTTAGGCAGGATGCGAGGTACGAGGGTCTTCAGACAACTGGAGCTGGATATACAGCGATCACTGTTCTGAAGGCTCGCATTTCATCTGACGTCACAGTATTCCAAGAAAAGCTGTACAGCTAATATGCTATTGAACCCAGGTACCCTTAAGACTTACTTTCTAACATTCTGCGTGATGTCTGTTGTTCTAAGTCGTGTCTCCCTACCACATTCGCGCAACGATGCTCTTAGCGCGTTTTTTAGAGAATTGACTAGTTAGAACCTGGGGCCTGTTGCTGGTAAGGAGACGCCAGACCACACATGACATGTAGAGTTTAGAAGAGTTCAGTGAGACTAGCGATGATATAACCAAATACTTAATGATTTCAGCGTCAGCTCCACTGCACTCCCTGTAAAAGAATCTTAATACTAACTAAATTTAGTGGAAGCGGTTCAAGGCTTTCCTATTTTTAGTTAGCTGGTAAAATAACGTCGAAAAAGCAGTTAAGTTTACCATTGAAAATTTTATTCTACTCACAAAACATCGTTTATAAATTGCACTATTGATAAAAGGAAATATTTTAATGTATGATGATAAAAACCAACTGCGTTCAGCAAAAATGTGAACGAATATTCTCTGAATCGGTTTCCTAGTTCTATAATGGATCGAAGAATGACCTATGCCATATCACATATATAAACTAGGTCTAAATTAAGTTTCACAAAAAGGAAAACTATCAAAATGGTCTACAGTGACCCTCAATTATCTTTAATTACTTATCTAACTTGTCGTAAATCACAGTGGCTGATGTGGCTTCTCAATAATTATATAACAGAAAAATTATCGCGTTTCAGATTTTAACTTACATAGCAAATGTGAATACCATGAGCTTCAATTGTCGATCGACACTAGTATTACGTAAAAAGGGGATGTAACAGATGAGACTTCTGCAGTTCTGAGTGAAGCCTGATGCTCTCAAAAATGCGGCATCGCTTGCGTTCATTACCTTGTTGGTATTCGTCAGGGGGCGGCGGCCGGCAGCTCCATACAGCTCTGGGAAGCAACTCCTCCCTAACTTCTACAATTTACCGAAGTTGGTTTAAAAAAAAACTATCTGGCTCTGTTTCCATCTAACCAATCAGGGTCTCAATGTTAACCTTAAGCTCCGCCTACATAAATTCTGTCTATCCAATGGGAAACGTTATACTTTTCGTGGTGGGGCAATGTTTTTAAAATTTGCAACGTAACAGAGACGCGAAAAAGTCTCACGCTAAAACTTGCGTCTGGTGTGGCCCTTTCAGTGTTATCGTAAGATCTATACTGTTCTTCTGGAGGGCTCTAGCTTTTAACATGGTGGTTAGCTGGAGACGTGGGTGTCCGTCCCTTATCGCAGGGCCTTCTAGTTTAACACGGTTCTGCTCTCGGCTTCTGTTCTCGTTTCTCCCCTTGGAACTGCGCCTGTTTCACGGTGGGAAGGTATGACATGCATTTAGGCATTCTTATGTTAGTCTGTGGTAATCCATTTGCTCACTCGTTACTCGTATTACTTTGGTTAATTTAATGTCACGATTTATTCGGAGCTATGTGACATACTACTGGATTTGCTTATCATGTCAGGGTTTTCATGGAAGGTGTTGGATTTGCCTGACACCTTACAACTTCTTATGGCTTTAACAACTACGGGACTTAACATCTGAAACCATCAGTCCCTAGACTTAGAACTACTTAAACCCAACTAACCTAAAGTAATCTCACACATCCATGCCAGAGGCAGGATTCGAACCTGCGACTGTAGCAGTAGCGCCGTTCCGGACTGAAGCGCCTATAACCGCTCGCCCACAGCGGCCAGCTGTGTTCGAGCAATCCACTGGATGATCTACCTGCAGTGAACAACACAGTAAGAAATTTTCGCTTCTTATTAAACATTTAAACAGCAGGAGCAGACGAGTCACAGACCAGTAGTGAGTGCAGGGCAGAGGTCGGACCTGCCTTCCCGCTATTCTCAAAGCCCGTAGCCCGCAGGCGCAGGAAGTCTGTGAGATGATGCACGGCGGCAGCTGCCTTCTGTGCATGTGTATCTCTTTCAAAGATGTGCAGCTTTATTCATAAGTACCTCCCAGGTTTCAGAAGACGACTCCGTGAAAACTATCGGACGTACAGAAAACAGACACATATGAGTCGATACAGCACCTCTTCAGGTTTTTACATTACAATAACTTCAGATACCCCCTCAGATAACTACGCGAGTAACCCCAGCGGACTAACGACGGACGCCAGTGTGGCGTGCCAGCCAGCCGGGATGTGGTTTTTTAGGCAGTTTCCCCACACCCGATTAGGTGAATACCATCCTCGCACTCATGTTCCTGCTCAAATCCATGATTCGCAGACATTTCGAAAAAATGTTAACACACTTTCGTACGGGGTAACACTGGACGCTGATATTTGGGGTACACGTGGTGGAAGGCGTGGTGACAGGAAGGGCACTCACCCATCCACCGTCTAGCACTAACACCGCCAATTCCAGATTAACAGGGCGACACTGTGGTGACACGGGTAAAGCCAGGATGAGGAAAGAGATCACAGCCGCTCAGCAGGGGCGCTGTTTGGGAAGCGGCAGACGGCGTTATGTGCACGCATTGCACTGGAGGCGCTAGCGCGGATTGGCGGAAAGGCGCGTCAGCAACCCGCTCAGGAGATGTGTTCACCGGGTTGCATGTCAGCAGGCGCCAGCTATTACGATGCGGCAATTCGGACCGGACGATTTCTCAACACATTCTTACACGCCTGCCGCCTAGTGCATGTACCCCAGTGCGTGTATTACGAATGCAAACTTGGAAAACTGCTCTGTCCACTGGTACCTGTCACTCTTCACGGGTGATGACAAGAGTGTACAAAAAGGACAGTAGTTAAAGGAAGGCGGAAGAAAGTAACTGAATATTTCCTTACCTACACTTAGTAGCTAAGTAGCACTTGCCCCCCTTACCCTGAAAGAACGCCACGTACACGGACACACGTGAGCGACTAAAGACACTTGTCTGGAGGCGCGCAGCAGACCAGGTCGCGCTGAAGACGACGGGACCGCGAATTGGCGAGCACTGCGACTGACACCGCGCCCACAACTCAGTACATTTGTCCGAGTTGGTACCAAGGCGCGCATGACTACGCTCCAGATGTGACCGAGAGGGTTTCCGTCCGTTGAGCTGCTGGTTCACAAAACCACGATTCCGGGAAACCATCGAAAGTCTTTACCTAGATGGTCCAACAGGAACTGGAATCCTTGTTCGCCCGAGTGCAGTTTCTTAACTACCGCGTCGCATTGCTCGGTAACAGCAAATAACGCCGGCAGATGAAACAGAGCAGAAATATACTTCAACGAAGTGTAATAGCAAAGCCACTGTAGACAGAAGTAAGAGGGTGAACCAAAGCCCAACTGAGAAAATTTCGGTGGTTGTTCAGGAATATTATCTGAGTTTTCGGTACAGGGAACCGATGATCTCTGGAACCTCGTTTCAGAGTACTAAAGCATTTAAGATTTCTACATCTACATCTACATCTCTAAACATTCATGGTGGTGTCTGATTGTTCTATATCGTGTCTCCCTACCACTTTCGCGCAACGACGCTCTGAGCGTGTTTTTTTAGGGAATTAACTAGTTTGAACCTGGGACCTGTTGCTGGTAAGGAGACGCCAGACCACACATGACATGTAGAATTCAGAAGAGTTCAGTGAGACTAGCGATGATATAACCAAATACTTAATGATTTCAGCGTCAGCTCCACTGCACTCCCTGTAAAAGAATCTTAATTCTAACTAAATATAGTGGAAAGGGTTCAAGGCTTTCCTATTTTTAGTTAGCTGGTAAAATAACGTCGAAAAAGCAGTTAAGTTTACCAATGGAAATTTTATTCTACTCACAAAACATTGTTTATAAATTGCACTATTGATAAAAGGAAGTGTTTTAATACAGGATGGTAAAAACCAACAGCGTCCAACAAAAATGTGAACGAATATTCCCTGAATGGGTTTCCAAGTTCTACAATGGTTCGAAGGATGACCTATGCCATATCACATCTATAATCTATGTTTAAATTAAGTTTCACAAAAGAGAAAACTATCAAAATGGTCTACAGTGACCCTCAATTATCTTTAATTACTAATCTAACCTGTCGTAAATTACAGTGGCTGATGTGGCTTTTCAATAACTATAAAATAGAAAAATCAGCGCGTTTCAGATCTTTACTTCAAGTGGCAAATGTGAACACCATGAGTTTTAATTAACGATCGACACTAGTATTACGCGAAAAGGGGGTGTAACAGATGAGACTTCTCCAGTTCTGAGTGAACTGCGGCATCGCGTGCGTTCATTACCTTGTCGGTGTTTAGGCAGCGTCAGGGCGACAGCGGCCGCCGCACCAGCCATCCAGCTCGCCGTCTCGGAACTAACTCTCTTAACTTCTCCTTACTACAATTTACCGAAGTTGGTTTAAAAAAAACTACCTGGCTGTGTTTTCATCTGACCAATCAGGGTCTCAATGTTAACCTTAAGCTCCGCCTACAAAGATTCTGTCTATCCAATGAGAAACGTTATACTTTTCGTGGTGGGGCAATGTTTTTAAAGTTTGCAACGTAACAGACGCTAAAAAGTCTCACGCGAAAACCTGCAGCTAGGGTGGTCCATTTAGCGTTATCGTAAGATCTATACTGTTCTTCTGGAGGGCTCTATCTTTTAACATGGGCTGGGGGGGGGGGGGGGGGTTGGTCGTTGACGTGCCTGAGACGCGAAAAAGTCTCACGCTAAAACTTGCGGGTGGTAGTGGCCCTTTTTGTGTTATCGTAAGATCTATACTGTTTTTCTGGAGGGCTCTAGCTTTTAACATGGGCTGGGGGGGGGGGGGGGTGGTCCTTGACGTACCTGAGACGCGAAAAAGTCTCACGCTAAAACGTGCGGATGGTGAGCGCTAGTGGTTAGCTGGCGACGTGGGTGTCCAGTCCGTGCCTTATCGTAGGGCCTTCTAGCTTAACACGGTTCTGCTCTCGGCTTCTGTTCTCGTTTCTCCCTTTGGAACTGCGTCGGTCTCTCGGTGGGAAGGTACGACATGCATTTAGGTATTCTTGTGTTAGTCTGTGGTATTCCATTTGCTCACTCGTTACTCGTATTACTTTGGTTAATTTAATGTCACGATTTATTCGGAGCTATGTGACATACCACTAGATTTGCTTATTATGTCAGGGTTTTCATGGAAGGTGTTGGATTTGCGTGACACCTTACACATCTACATCTACATCCATACTCCGCAAGCCACCTGACGGTGTGTGGCGGAGAGTACCTTGAGTACCTCCATCGGTTCTCCCTTCTATTCCAGTCTCGTGTTGTTCGTGGAAAGAAGGATTGTCAGTATGCCTCTGTGTGGGCTCTAATCTCTCTGGTTTTATCCTCATGGGCTCTTCGCGAGATGTAAGTAGGAGGGAACAATGTTCTGCTTGACTCCTCGGTGAAGGTATGTTCTCAAAACTTCAATAAAATCCCGTACCGAGTTACTGAGCGTCTCTCCTGCAGAGTCTTCAACTGGAGTTTCTCTGTCATCTCCGTAACGCTTTCGCGATTACTAAATGATCCTGTAACGAAGCGCGCTGCTCTCCGTTGTATCTTCTCTATCTCTTCTATCAACTTTATATGATCATTCCATTTATTCGGTCTGATGCCTTTCTTTCTGTAAAAACACGTTCACACTAGTGAAAACCTCTGTAATCACCAAAATGTTCATCACGGAACACAGAATAATCCAGAAATCGTCCGACGGAGGCAATAGTATAGCGTAGCGGAGTAGCACCGGTAGTCCATTGCACTCAGTGAACCGATACGCGAGGCGCAAATCTACTGATCCTTCGTCAGTAGCCCTGTCCACACTGCTGTGCGTCACTGTTAACGTAAAAATAAAGTGCCGCAAAAAACAAATCAGAGACAGAACCGAGCAGTACTCAAAACGTAAAGCTGACGTTCCTGTTCTCAACGGAACATACCGTGAAATAAAGAAATAATTTTTATTTCCAGACAAGACACAATACGGCATACAGCTGATATTTACATTGTTGTGCACAAATGTGCAAAGAAATTGATATAAACGTAGACTACATGATCAAAAGCAGCCGAACACCTGCCTGAAAATGACTTACAAGTTCGTGGCGCCCTCCATCGGTAATGCTGCAGTTCAATATGGTGTTGGCCCACCCTTTGCCTTGATGACAACTTCCTCTCTCGCAGGCAGACGTTCAGTCAGGTGCTGGAAGGTTTCTTGAGGAGCGGAAGCCCATTCTTCACGGAGTGCTGCACTGAGAAGAGGTATCGATGTCGGTCGGTGAGGCCTGGCACGAAGTCGGCGTTCCAAAACATTCCAAAGGTGTTCTATAGGATTCAGGTCACGACAATGTGCAGGCCAGTCCATTACAGGGATGTTATTTTCGTGTAGCCACTCCGCCACAGGCAGTGCATTATAAGTAGGTGCTCGATCGTGTTGAAAGATGCAATCGTCGTCCCCGAATTCCTCTTCAACAGTGGGACGTAAAAAGGTGCTTAAAACATCAGTGTAGGCCTATGCTGTGATAGTCCCACGCAAAACAACAATTGGTGTAAGCCCCCTCCACGGAAAGCACGACCACATCATAACACCACCGCCTCCGAATTTTACTGTTGGCACTATACACGCTGGCAGATGACGCTCACCGGGCATTCGCCATACCCACAACCTACGTTTGCATCGCCACATTCTGTACCGTGATTCGTCAATCCACACAATTTTTCCACTGTTCAATCGTGCAATGTTTACGCTCCTTACACCGAACGAGGCGGCGTTTAGCATTTACCGGCGTGATGTGTTGCTTATGAGCAGCCGCTCTATCATGATATCCAAGTCTTACCACCTCCCACCTAATTCTCAAAGGATTTGCAGTGGATTTTTATCCAGTTTAGAATTCCTGTGTGATGGTCTGGATAGATGTCTGCCTATTACACATTACGACCCTCATCAATTGTAGGCGGTCTCTGTCAGTCAACAGACGAGGACGGCCTGTACGCTTTTGTGCTGTACATGCCCCTTCACGTTTCCACTTCACTATCACATCGGAACAGTGGAGCTAGGGATGTTTTGTGGAAATTACGCGTACAGACGTGTGACACAAGTGTCACCCAATGACGTGACCACGTTCGAAGTCTGTGAGCTCCTCGGAGCGCCCCATTCTGCTCCCTCACGATGGCTAATGACTACTGAGGTCACTGGTATGGAGTACCTGGCAGTAGGTGGCAGCACAATGTGCCTAATATGAAAAACGTATATTTTTGGAGGTGTGTGGATACTTTTGATCACATAGTGTAAATGGTCATAAACGCGAAACGTAAGTGCTGTAACTCTGTAGCGGAGAGATCGCACAGGTCACATTAGCCTAACAACAGCTCGTACACAGACGTCCTAACGACCATTTATCCCCCCATTACAACTGTGCGTAAAACGAGACGAAATCTTAAACGAGGGGTAGTCGAAAACTGTCGTTATCACCTCGAAAAAATTAAGTCACTTAATTCAGCTGTTCAGGAAACGTTCCGTTTAGAAAATCAGTTCAACGTCATTCTGGGAATCCCGCCCAAGCAACGGTTTCTTCATCAGAGGAGAGAGAAATGAGACACTCCCCGCCATTTCATTGTCGGCAGTGCAGCCGGGGTTTAGCGCTCTTTCATGCTACCATGTTTAGTGCAGCATGTGATCACACATTTTTCTAAACTTGTGTTCAGACAGTGTGTTTTGGGTATAAATTTTAATAACCTTCGTAGAAATGTCCCCAAAAATAAAGCTGCAAGAAAACGACCATAAGAGACAGAAAATGATATGTGACAGAGGGTTTCCCAGGGAAGTTTCTGTATCCAAGGTTCTCGGGTGTCCAGCCGGATCCGATCGTCGAAGTTCCACGCTATTTCTGCTAATAACCGTTCCGCCATGATCAGGTGGTGCTGATGTAATGGTCTGTCTGCGCTGTGTCCCTGGTGTTTATATCCGCGGGGTCCCGAGTCGGCCCCCCGGCGCGGACGGCCGCGTGTGGGAGGGGTGGGGTAGCTGCAGCGCCGTCAGTATTCCATACCTGGGCCCCATATTGTAAGACGTGTATATTTCTATCGTCTATTGTCAAATCACAATTTATGAAAGATGTTATATTTTATTAATAGGATTAAGTAGGAATAATTAATATTTGTCATGTTGGAAAGAATTGTGGTAGCAGGGAATGTCTGCACCAAAGTATTGTTGGCAAGAGAGACCGCAAATTGATATAATTTTAAAAAGGGCGGGAGGGACCGCGTATGGATACATTTTAAGAAAAGAGCGGGAAAGACCTCGCATTGATACATTTTGTAATGGTAGCAGGGATTGTCTGCACCAGAAAGCATTGTTGGCAGGAGAGACCGCACTTTAGCGTTCGTAGGATGTCAGTAGCAAGCGAGATGTGAAGCGAGTCGCTAGCAAGTCTGAAGCGAGAGGTTGAGAGGAGCGGTGTGCCTGCCAGCCACTGGCTATGATTTACGAGAGATTAGAAACGGATGTACAGAGACATCAGCTAACTATTATCGTAAGAGGAACTAATATCATTGAATTAATTTTTTGAAAAACTCAAGACTACTGAAAGTATGTTTGCGGATTGCTAGTTATAAGATTATTGTAAAAAGTAAGTCCCATTTGAACGTTTGTAAAATCATTTCATTACCAACAGTAAATATTTGAAGCGTTTTCAGAATATAATTAATTTTTGCCAGCAATGTTGCATTACTGGTTATAATCCATCCCAAAAACCATCAACATAAAACTTTGCAAAAATTTTATTGTTGTCAAGAAAAAGTGTAACTATGAATTATGTAACTTCGGTCAAATTAATTAAAGAATAACGTCAGCTTTGCTAATAAAGAATAACGTCCGCTTTGGTAATAAATACAGCCACTTATTATGACAGCGAACCAGCAGTTAATAGAGAATAGTAAACCAGAGTAAGTACATTCATGTCGCAGTGCGATGCAGCAGTCAGATGGCGATCCAGTAACAGTAAAAAAGGTAAGGAACAGTTTTGGGTTATTGCAGATAACGACTGAGGGCCACGACGACGACACATTCTATGTTTCGTCGAAATAATCAGAAAATCACTTTTAATAAGCAGCAATTAAATTTGTATGCGAAGATTGAGAAAGAGAATAAATTTCAAAGGGAAGATTTCATTTGTTATTATTAAGCAAGAAATAGAAATCCGAAGGGAAGGTTACATAGGATATTGTAAAAGGGAAGAATGCGTAACAAAATATGTACAGAGGAGACGGGAAGGTTTCAATATCACAAAAAATTGCCAACCTTTTCAGAAAAACAAATGTAACAGTTGCATTCTCAACCAATAATGAATGAGGAAACCTAGTCATCCATAATGTAAAATCAAATACACAAACATACAACAACAGCGGAGTGTACAAAGTATCATGCCCCAGTTGTCCTGCCTACTATGTAGGGAAAACAGGCAGAAACTTCAAGACACGTTAACAAGAACGTGTAAATGCTTTCAGGCTCAAGAATTTCGAAAAATCAGTCATTGCACAATATATGTTGGAAACGAAGCATGTCATCAACAGTCTAGAAAACAATGTGGTAATACTACATAACGAACTCAATGGTATGACCCTAAGTCTGTTAGAACAACTGGAGATATACCTCCACAAAATCAAAAAACTAGAATCTATGTTAAATTAACAGACTTCGCAATCCATAGTCATTTCAGTTGAGAGGCGCCCAAATGCCTTGCTCATACTGTGGCATCAAGCAGTCAGGCCTGAAAGATGAGTGGTCTGCCAAGCGAGTGGATTCATTCTTATTTATCGAGTAACATGAACTCTAGTACTCACAATTAAGTTACAGATTATTCTCCTGTTTGAATATTACGCAACGGAAACGGATAACGCACATCTGACTATTAGTAATTTACACAACTCTGACTGTTCACTATGCAGTGGCAGTACCACGTTTTCTTTCTTATTTAACGGCTTTGATTAACACGTGGCCATCGCACTGAATATGAATGGCGCACACATTATAAATTCTGGATATCATGACAAAATACTATTCGAAGGAAAAGGCAACCAATCTTTTTCTTTTCACTGTCTTTTTTATTCCGATAAATTCTATAACCTAAACACACCATTACATTTTCTACAACAATTACACATGAGAAACTCCGCCCAGTGGGCATGGCTTTACATTGGTGATTCTCTATCTTATGGTCTCGTAATTATCTAACACTACAGTGCACTTTCTGGATAGGATGGTGGATCTTTTGCTATATCTCACACTTCGACTCTCACACCCATCATCACGAAAATTTCCTCCAGACCGAGTGGTACAAAAAGGAACATGCATAACCCACTGCCTCTGAATCTATCTTGCTACCCTTCCATGCAAACCACATATACTTAAATTACATGAAATACAGCACACTGGCAACATGGAATACAACACAAGGAATAGTCACAACATAATAATCACATCACTTTCAGCTTTCCCACTTCAATTAGTATTCATCCCAGTTTCACACGACACTGCCCCACTTCATAACTTTTCTTTACTACTTTGAACTCTGGAGGATATATGCACGTCTTCCTGTGCAATGCAAGCCAAGTGGCGTTGCTGGATAGACGGCTGACTCACCTTGCTTCACTCTCAGAGTATTATAGTTTGAATCAAGCGTCACACGGAAACATAACACGAAAAGTAATATTAAGAACATATTCGTCACACACGCGAGTTCTCAACTGATACCATGGACGAGTACTCCTCTTTATCCTTTGTCTCATACACAGATTGAAACTCACTCAGTACTCACCACGTGGAACTACTCTTCTCTTATTTCAAGTCCTACACACGCCATTTCTGAAATATTTCCAACTTATAGTACACACGCCAGTAATTCAGCTTAACTTTAGCACTCGGAAGTATTTCAACTTATTGCTACATGTGGTTTCATTGTGACCGTTGGTCACTTCCAAAGATTACTACGATCCCCTTAATACTACCTGCCTGTCGTTTAATTCTCCCCCCAAAAGTTCCTGAAATAGAGAAATAATTATTTCAAACGTCTCTTAAGTATTCCACATGCATACCATTCTCTCCACTCTTTTGTCTTTACTGAGCACACCTAAGACAGGTCTTACCAACACAAGATCCAGCCGGACCGTGCATAGAGCGAAATACCGTTCTGGGACCGCCACTAGTTTCACAGCAGGAGGTGCACAAGACGCCCAAAAGTACCGCAGGATGAGCGGCTTCTGCCGTTGGGCCGTCCTGCGCCTGGTCCTTAAGCTAAAAGAGCGGCCTCTCCCGAGTTCTACATGAGTGTTCGCTGCTCTGTTCAGAACAGGGTTTCTAGCCGGTGGTCCAGTCTGGGACTGCTATTCAAGAAAGTTACAGGAAGATTTGCGTGTGTTTACAACCAGTGTAGAGAGAAAGCAGTACGACATTAAGTGACGTCCAAATCTCCACAATAACTGGAGGTTCCTTACTATAAATGTGAGTATCCGTCAGCTGGCATCGATCGAACTGAAACCAAGCGAATTAAAGTAGAGTATAACAATAAAACGAGACGTGTCATTCCAGCAATAGATCGCCGCGTATAATAAGGTACGCATTTTAGAGGTGTAGGGTTGATCTGTTATTCCGTTATTCTGCGTAACGGATTAATCTGTGATGTACCCTTTACCCTGTGGCTCCTGCACGATGCAATGTCCACCCCCACACTACTACAGAAATCAGACAGACGCTTCTAACGTTCTAAAGAGAAATGCCTGAAAAACTTTCAGCAATAAATATCTTCTGGAGTTGTCCGCTGTAGGGAAACGATACAAAAATTCACATAATTTCTTACGTAACTAGTGCGATACTTGGGTACTGGAGTAATGCTAGTTACTGTAAGAAAAACATGAAACTAACGAAGGTTATTATTTATTTTGCAAAAATTCTGAGAAATCACAATGGCACTTTTAGTTATGAATTGAACAAGTTATATCCTGGTTGTTTTCGTGATGTGAAGTTACCTCTCAAGGATAGGATTCGCTAATGAAATTTCTATACAAAGTTTAAGATGGTTGTTGACTTGGCAGAATGCCTGAGAGGCGCGCCTACTCAACTTGAATAATTATCCTTTAGAAGGTTGCTAGGTACGGTCGAGGCTGTCGTGTGCGAAATGCAGTGAAGTATACTGCTGTGGAGGAAATATGGGGATCGCAATAGCTGTAGTGCACAATACCATAAGCTACAATGACAGCTGTCTGCGGCGCTCGCTGCTGACAAATAAGATAAATCTCGTTCTATCTGGATTGACCTTCGCCAATCAAACTCTCCCTATGCCTTGATGAAGTCAAGGATCCCCCTAGACTAACTATTGGCGTGGTACACCGTTCAGATAATCAGTCCACCGTGATGCCACTCAAAAATTCGCTCGCAGACGTTTAACTATAACTCTGTCCGTTCACACCGCACAATAAGTGTGTCGGCCAACACAGTGAACAACACTTAATCGCAAGGACTCAATATAGAGTAGAACTTCGATTCGCTCTTGACAGAGGTGCTCTCCCAGTGGAGTACTGAGGAGAGACTTGTTGCTCACTCCAAGAGCGACAACGGAATGGGGTCTCTCCACGCCAGACGTGAAGGGGTAAATCTTTCGGTCTCTTCCCTTATTCCTTCAGCTCAAGGCTTCAGAAATATCGTCTGTCAATCAACATTGCTCTTCTAAAATGGGAGAATGACGTTTCGTTTAAGGCGACCGATCCAGAAACCTGTAGCATTGGCGTTTGGCGTTTGGCGTTTGCTGTCTTCCTGTGAAAATCTCTGAAACTGCGTGCTATGTGTAAAGAATGCGTAGGCTGGCCGCTCCCACACAATGTAGCGGAATTTGCTTTTAAGCCGAACACGGGGTAGTTCCCCCCTTTCACTCAGGCCCACACTGTCCGCTGCACGAGCGGTCACCGGCGAATAGGCTGGGTCGTCTCTGAAGGGACCGGCGTCCCGTTGTGTGGTTTCTCTCTAAAACTAAAAGCTTTGTGATCGTCATGTCTGGAATATATGTGTGTACGCCAGCCTCGAGTATTTCAACCACGGTGCGCTTACTTGTTCATTGCATATCGTTTACATGAATTCATACATCATTGACTTTATGTTATCGAGTTTAGGTTCGAATGAAGTGTCTTGATGTGCGGAATATGATTGTGAGGGCGGAATATGTAAGCAATGTAGGTCAGGAGACCACGACGTCTTACACAATGTTTAAGGTAAATCCAGGAGAGATGGCACACATTTTCAAAACTATTCATAAAAAATCCCATGTTGCACGTAAGTCAAAATAATTTATTGTACAAGTAAACAAAACAGTTTTGATTAACAGATAATTTTTTGAGATTTTTACATACACTCATTCATCATGATATTTGACCATTAACAAAACTTTACACTGCGGCATCTATCCCTTAGGCTAAGGGTGAGATGACGCGCCGTTATAGGTGACATGCTGCATGTTGATATTTGTTGAAATTTATAATTTTTTTAACAAAAAAATGGTTAAAATCTTAGTTTATGATTAAAATAATTGAGGAATAAAAATAAACACTGAAGAATTGACAAGCAAATCCTTTACTTTTGTTATCTCCATCATTAGTTGTTATTTCAATTTTCCCTGCCACAGTCAACAAAGTAAGTATCAAAGAATGCACAATTTTCGTGTACCCAAAGCTTACAAGCCAAGCAGCATAACCAGTCACATTTTTAGTGGTTTCACAATAGAATTCTTTGCACTCCTCACATGGTGTCCTATCAAGAAATGCTTTTTTTTATGTAGGCCCAGGCCTACGTTTGTCCTAATCCGGTTCGTCGAGATCTCAAACGAGGTTTTCCAAATTTCATTTCCTTTTTCCAGTCTTAGCTTTAGCCTTAGGAAAACTTTCTTTTTTAGATTTTTCAGGTAACCTCTTCCTCAGCTCATTTCTATTTTCTTCGAAAGCTAATAAAACTGTCCCTTTCTTCTTTCCTTTCCTGGGTTTCCCTTGATTTAGGTATGAAGCAACAGCTAGAAATTTTGAGGGAGTTCGCTCGGGCTCAGGCCCGACGCTCTCTTTGCTGGAACGAGGTTGTGTTTACTGTCAGATGGTTGTGAGATGCAAGTTGTGGATGAAGACACGGTTCGAGGTTGTGAAGGTATCGCCTCGGGATTAGGCGCAATGTTGTCTGATATCGAAAAGCGGTAATCCGGAAGAATATTCTCGTTTAGAGGGTAAATTCCTGCAGCCTTAAATCCACTGGTCCCGTTGCCCAATGAGACTGCTTGTTCCCAAGCCCCACAAACCATAGGGCCAACCTGGTACCTTGTCAGTCCAACCCAGGTGTTGCTCGCTGCTTTAAAATAAATTTTGAGTGGGGCGAAGAATGACTTCTCAAGAGGCTGGAGAGCGTGTGTAGTGCAAGGGGATAAACAGAGAAATGAGACGTTTTCAGCTTCTGCGAATTCAAGGAGTGCCATTGATGTGATGTGCGAACAGTGTCCATCGATAATTAAAATATTATGCCCATGCGATTTTTGGGACTGAAACACGTCCTTAAACCACTTAGAAAATATTTCTTTGTTTATTTAATCAGATTTTTCATTCTTGTAGACTTTGGAGTCGTCGGGCAGTACATCTTGGAACTCAGGCTTTATATGTTTTCCTTTATAGATTAAAGATGGAGGAAGAAATCTTCCTCCTGCAGAGCAGCATGCCACGAAGCTTACAGTCTCTCCTTTTTCTCCAGTCGTAACTTTATTAACTACCTTTACTCCTTTCTTTGCTACAGCTTTTCCTACTTTATTTATTGGTTGGATCCCACTTTCATCCACATTAAAAATGTTCTGAGGTTATCCCTCAGCTTATACTTTTCTGCCTCCTTCTCAAGCAGTTCATAAAAATTATTTGCTGCTTCTCTAATGATCCATAATGCTCTTGCCATTGTCCTCAGCCTTTCTAATAGACAGATCAGGGTGACGACGCATAAAGCTCAAAAGCCAATGTATCCTCCCATCTTTTTATGATTATTAAACCTATGTTCAACTTTTAAGGTGGCTGCAGATTCATATGCCATTCTGCTCACTGGCGTCTGGTCCAGACAAAATCCAGCATCACCAAGTTTCTTGATGTGTCTGACAAGCTTCTCTTCATTTTCAGGTCCAAGACTACCTAGAATACCACAAAAAAGGTTTAGTACACTGTTGTTGATATAAAAACAAGTGCACTGTTGTTGATATAAAAACAAGCGGTTACTGGTTTAAGCTTGACGATAAATAGCCTGATAATAATTTATAAACAGTAACTAGATCTACAGTAATATATTAATAGAGGTATTTTTAACTTACTCGTAGGCCCATGGCCAGGTGCATCAGTTGTCCCTTTGTCCATTCTTCTTTTTATCGTTCTTGCTGGTACTCCGTAGTACCGTTCTACCTCCCGAAAAGGTATATTGCCAGCTTGAATCCTTCTAATAGCCTCGTTCAGTCTTTCTGGATCCCAAAGGTTTAGCCCCTGGTTTTCGTTTGTAAAACGTAAGCATTTTATCAGGCCTGAAAAAACATCCTCTGTTACAAAATTAAATAAGATAAAATAGTCTACTGCAAAATGTTAACTGTGTTGTTAAAAAATATGTTATAAGGTCTATGAACTCTCAAAATATAAAAATATACTGAAAGGCTCTAAAACAAACATATAATGAAACAGAACCGTTTATACATTTCTGTAACTTTTATTACACTCGAGCCGCAAGTATCCCTATCAAAAAAAAATTGCGGGATATATACCGCGTTTCACTGCGGCATGTATCCCGATCTATGAGGGATGGCTCTGTGATCTTAGCAGCCAAGATGGCCGGACTAGAATCAAAAGTCAAACAACAGAAGTTGCTGTTCGTACGGCTACTCAGATATTAAAAAATATGTCACTATTTAGCACCATCTAATAACTAATCGTAACACATAAAAGATTTTCATGCAAGATTTAGAGACTTTCCTTGTTTGTTATCACTAACTCGGTTAAAACTCCCAAGATTGGAACAAAAGCAGTTGTCTCGCCGCCCAGGGTCTACTGAGCAACTGCAAAGCGCATACGCGCACACACTGTAAGTTTTTACCAAAACTAGGGGGGTGCGCAGTCTGTACCACATGTGGCAAGTCTCCCGGATTACTATACTTGAGCTGGCTTCGAATGATGGTTTCTGTCATATCCTAGATGTAGACCTGCCTTCCTGGAACATCCTCTGTCAGGTAGTATGGTTCTTCCCGCAGACATACCTCACGCATATATATTATGCTGTGTTCGTGATACGCTTTCTCTTCTAAGTTTTTTCATTCCGAGCATGTTTTTACGCCTCGTCGAGCGTGAACTGTTTTGACAGACTTTTGCCTTACATTACTTCAGCTTTATAACTCATGCCGAAAAACGTTTGTAGAGTATTTATATGTCGAATTAAGCATTTATCTCGTTTTGTGTGTACCTTTATAACCGGTAGTGACTGTCTCAGAAGACCAGTGCTTATTTGAACCTCTGAGTTCCCGAAAAGTAGTATCCAGTCGAGTAACAGGTAGCATACAAGGACGCACAGAATAACGGTTACGTCTACATCTAGCTTATAGGTGTATCTCATCAGCTTTTAACGCCTAATTGCTTTGAGCTAAATAACAAGCAACAAGTGCATACTCAGCCATTTCGACACTCGTTGAAGTTGTGAGCAAAGGTAAGGGAATCAGATGTAGGTAAAACAGTACCAACATTCAGCAGAAACATACAGGATTTGGCCACTAATTTGATTCAGTTGAAGTGATGATCATATTCCGATTCACGAAACCGGCTAATGTCAGTGTACCATGTTTAGTCTGTCAGATGGGTCGAAAATTGTTGAAGAGCGCAAAACCAACGAGGAAGAGGTTGGCCCAATCGACGAACCGAATTAATAAGCTTCGACGCATCGAATACATGGAAGCTTTGTACAGTAGATCGATTCCAATCAACACATAGACGGTGTTCATCGAGCAGTTCTCTCGCCGCTGTCCCGGCGCACTCTCGTTCAACAATGGGGACGCAGGCGGCCGGCCGGCAGCCATTAGGCTGGAGGCTGGATGGAAGCTGGAGGCCACTCCAGCTCGATACGCACGGCGGAATTTGCGGTCTCCAGTGGGTCCGTGCGGCGGTCGTTAGTCCATCTGCTGCGGCCGCTGCCCGCCTGTCTCCGCAAATAACTGCACGCCATTAGCTAACAATTTCCACACGATAAACTACCGTAAAGACCCGGCCGCGTAGCAAATATCATTATCTCTGCGGAATGCCTAACGTGCTACCCAACCAGGGAAACACGAAGGTTGTCTACGCAGCGCTCGAGTACCTTCTACCTCGCAACTGTTACACACGAATTCACTCGCAATAAAATTTTACATTTCTTAGAGCTTCTCTACGCGTAACAAATGTATCTCGTGGTGGTATTAATCATACAGCCATCTCCGCCCAGCGAGGTAAACTTACGCTTGATTCCCCCACCACCCCGTTGGACACCAGTATTTCCACAACTGTGATCTGATCTTCTACTGGATTCGTGATTTCCTGTGAGGAAGGTCGCAGTTCTTAGTAATAGACGGCAAATCATCGAGTAAAACTGAAGTGATATCAGGTGTTCACCAGGGAAGCGTCCTGGGACCTCTGCTGTTCCTGATCTATATAAATGACCTGGTTGATAATCTGAGCAGTTCTCTTAGGTTGTTCGCAGATGATGCTGTAATTTACCGTCTAGTAAGGTCATCCGAAGACCAGTATCAGTTGCAAAGCGATTTAGAAAAGATTGCTGTATGGTGTGGCAGGTGGCAGTTGACGCTAAATAACGAAAAGTGTGAGGTGATCCACATGAGTTCCATAAGAAATCCGTTGTAATTCGATTTCTCTATAAATAGTACAATTCTCAAGGCTGTCAATTCAACTAAGTACCTGGGTGTTAAAATAACGAACAACTTCAGTTGGAAAGACCACATAGATAATATTGTGAGGAAGGCGAGCCAAAGGTTGCGTTTCATTGGCAGGACACTTAGAAGATGCAACAAGTCCACTAAAGAAACAGCTTACACTACACTCGTTCGTCCTCTCGTAGAATATTGCTGCGCGGTGTGGGATCCTTACCAGGTGGGATTGACGGAGGACTTCGAAAGGGTGCAGAAAATGGAAGCTCGTTTTGTATTATCGCGTTATAGGGGAGAGAGTGTGGCAGATATGATACACGAGTTGGGATGGAAGTCATTATAGCATAGACGTTTTTCGTCGCGGCGAGACCTTTTTACGAAATTTCAGTCACCAACTTTCTCTTCCGAATGCGAAAATATTTTGTTGAGCCCAACCTACATAGGTAGGAAAAATAAAATAAGAGAAATCAGAGTTCGAACGGAAAGGTTTAGGTGTTCGTTTTCCCCACGCGCTGTTCGGGAGTGGAATGGTAGAGAGATAGTATGATTGTGGTTCGATGAACCCTCTGCCAGGCATTTAATGTAAATTGCAGAGTAATCATGTAGATGTAGATGTACTGGCACTGTATTGAGCATAGCGCCAAATCAAATAAATCGTCGGGCCGTAAATGTGACTGTGCAGATTTTAGGTCAATAGCTTACAGAAACGTTAACGACAACAATACGCTTCCACATATGTTGGTCACTACAGCATATTTCTCGTACAAAGTATTTCGAGACGTCAAACGTGCTAATAAATGAGTTGACGACGCAAAACGAAATTGCAATAGGAAAGTGAAACTACTTTTGTATCCGTTTTGAGTTATACCAGTTGCTGTGTACAGAAATCAGATACAGATATGCGAGATGACATGGTGGCTCGCGTCAAGTTACAAGTAACACCGAGATACCTGGCAACTGCCGACACTAGATTATCACTGCAGAGTACTAGCTGCATTCCTAAAAGCCCAGTTTCAAAGTTTTTACGTTAAACTCTGGTTGCTGTTTAACAGCGCGGAAAACAGCGCTCTTATCTCAACAGTTATGATTTGTTTTCGTTTTCAAAGTTAATCGCGATTCTCAGACGTCACAGGTGCTGTAAATGTAACTTTTCTCTTACTTAACTTTATTACCAAACTTTGTACTATTGTGCAGAACAAGGATTGCGCCAGTAAAACATTGTTGCAATTAGATGGGATTTTACTTCAAGCCGAGAGTAGATTTATATCCCTGATGGGACAAATAATTTTTCTATTTCCATGCGTTGTAATATTTCAAATCAACTTACGAGGGATAGTCAATGAGTAATGCAACATATTTTTTTCTCGGCGAGTTTCTGTTGAAGAAAATGTGGATTTCATAGTGGGACGTCGGGAAGTATTCCCGCTTCAACGGCTATGGTTTCGTGAAGTTCCGACAGGTGGCAGAGTTACACGTAGCGTCCGTAACGGATGTGCGTTTCAAGCATGCAGTTTTTTTTTTTTTTTTGGCGCAAAACCATAGCATAGCAGATAGTCATAGGCGCTCGCAGAATGTCTTCGGAACCTGGGAGGCGAACAAAAGCAGGGAGAGTCGTTGAGTGTGGCGTCTGTCATCATTGCAACAAGATCGTGCAAACCTGTCCGATCTCCGGTGTATCGGTCGGGCGCACACGGCACTACTGTAGTGTTCGAACGTGTGAACACTCTCGTTCGAGGTGATCGACAGACGATACCAAAACACCTCGCTGCGAGGCTAGACGTTGTAAGAGGTCCATGATTAAGCAATTTGTTTCTAGCGCACTCGAGCAGATGTAATTTCGATGGATAGCTCACGCGCTGCCTGCGATATGTAAGCCATAAGAGAATCTCAGACCAGAGATCAGTGTTGTCAGCAGTAGGAATTGTGTAGCAGTAGGAGTACGTAGTAGCTAGCAGTCGTGTGTATGGAGTTGGCTGGGCCGGTCGTGGGGAGCGATGGCGGAGCCTGAGCATTGTAGTATAAGGTAAAAGCAGCCTCGCGCATATGTACTATTGTTATATCAAGTCCCATGCAAATATTATTAAAAATCTCTTAATAATAATCTTTCTTATAAAAATTAACTTTTGACAACCATTCATCTCAATTTAAAGAATTTACTAATTTCTCCAATCCATGGTCATCCCGATTATTGTAAAGAAAAAGCAATTGTTTCTTTTTATACATGACAAATCTATCGGCCATCATTGCACTGCTCTGTGCCAGAAAAATTTATTATAAGAGCAGATATATACGCGTTATCCGGCGACTTAATTGAGGTAAGAATTTTCAATTTATTTAGAATGATCTTTCGATGCCGTGACGCAGCACTGCTGACGTCCAAAATTTACCAGTTGAAATTCACAGTCAATTATCGAAAGGTTATCTATGAGTCACATTTTTTTTATTTGGAGATTAGTCACATTTTATTGTTCCAAGGCTACGGAATTTAGCTGTGAGAGGTTACGCTGAATGTGAATTATATACTTATATTTTTTACTGTTGGGAGGTTATTAGAAATACTATTTATCTGTTGCAAGGTTACACTTGGCGACAACCGGCCAGGATTGTATTTTTTTGTGAATTTATGAGAAATAGTCAGTTATATATCTGCTCTTATTTACTTTATGTTAAATGTAGTTTGCATGTCACAGATGATCGGCAATTTATTGCTCTTTGTTGTTATTGTATTTGTGCTATTTTTAATTTGTCTTTGTATGATTTTGTGCTTAACTTTGACTTGTGAAAATGCTGCGAAAAACTGCTAACAGTACATCGCAATGCGAAATGAATGAAAAAGCCGACTCGAATAATTTGACTGATAATACTAGCGACACTCAGTGTCATAGTGATAATCCTCTAATTACAGATAATCAGTGCGTGCCGATCACTAGTAATGATTTTATTTTAAATGATGAACAAACAAATTCAGTTATGTCCACATATAATTGAACGACAATTGATTACGCGGCACGTTCCGACACAATGAACGCTGCCCAGTTTGACACACCTGATTCGAAAAATTTACACAGTGAACAGACAAATGTTTCTAACGAAGGTGAACAATGTACTCAAAATATGTCAGATTGATTTGATTCCGGTGTAGTGACCAACAGTGCACATCCAATTAGCAAACCTTTTCGTGAATCAGACAATGACCAAATGCTTATACAAAACGTGACACATTCAGATACACCATCAGACAGCACAGAAAATAGAGTTGCTAATTTTGGCTTGGCTGAAGTTATGGCATTATTACTACAAATGAATGAAAAAAAATGAAAAATACGGGAACCATTTCAAACAACTTAATGAATCGAACAAACAACTTAATGAAAATTTCAAACAGTTGAATCAAAAACACGACAAACTTCATGAATCGAACAAACAACTTAATGAAAAGCAAGACAAAATCTTTAAACAACTTAATGAGAAACAAGACAACAATTATAAACAACTTAATGAAAACTCAAACAGATTAATGAAAAACTTTACACCTCTACTGAACAGCTTACTGAACATATTAGAGCCGTTGCCGAGCAATGTAACGAAACTAAAAAACAGTTACGTGAGGAAATTAAGGCTTGTGCTAGGAACAGTAGTGAAGAAAATAGATCTGTTGCACATGAATTAAGTAATACACATGCAGCCACAACGAAATTACTTAGAGATTAAATTAGTGCAGTCGCTAAACAATGTTCTGAAAACGCAACACAGTTACGCGACGTATTTAATGTCAGCAGAAATCGCGCATATAGGAACTCTCCGTGCAATATATCCTACAATCCCATAGCAGAAACTGGCCTCAGCCTTCGTTATTCTTTGTCCTGATCCTTAGACTCTTCTCTGTTTCCATTCGAGCGCTGCACAGTCCTCTATTTCACCACCGCACTCATAGTCTTTTGATCTCCCTCCTTTTCCGCTAACCCGCCCCCTCCCCCCGCCCCTTCGACTACCCTCTCTCCACCTCCTCCTGTCTGCTCCCCCAAGCAGCACTTTACCGACCTCCAACCCTACACTGATACCCCCTCGCTACCCCCACCCCCCACCACAGCCACCACCTTACCCCCACAGCCCGGTTGCATCCCAGTGTGGCATCAGTAGTCAGACACTGCGGTCAGGTGTGTAAAAGTTGCGTTTGCGTGATTGTGCGTATGTGGATGTTCTATCTCTGATGAAAGCCTTGTTGGCCGAAAGCTCATTTTCTAAGAGTCTTTTTATTGAGCCTTTCTGCGACTCAGCATCTCAGCTATCCGGTCAGTAGCAATTATCATTTTCATAACATTATAACGTTTTTTTATATTTATGCATGTAAACTGTACTTGCGTCAAAACTAATTGCTTTGGTTACATAAAAGTGCAGAAGTTACGTGATCAACTAATTTATATTACTCATAAAATGCTATTTATATTCTGTCTCTCTCTTACACATTCATTTATGTTTCTTTCTCTATCAATGCTACCAATACTATTAGTAATCCTACTATTTAACACGTCATTTACGTAGTGTACCAAAACTAGAGAACCCTAGTTTTGGCAGAGCGCAACTCTAGCCACAAACAAACAAATGGTTCAAATGGCTCTGAGCACTATGGGACGTAACATCGGAGTTCATCAGTCCCCTAGAACTTAGAACTACTTAAACCTAACTAACCTAAGGACATCACACACATCCATGCCCGAGGCACGATTCGAATCTGCGACCGCGGTCACGCGGTTCCAGATTTAAACGCCCAGAACCGCTCGGCCACTCTGGCCGGCCACAAACAAACACAGAGAACATTTTGAGTTACCATAGTCGTAGAAACAAATCACCAATAAATATCTCAATTGTCTCAAGCTCCTGCGTTTTATGGTATTCTATGTTTGACCCAGACACCCTGTACAACAAACGGAGCCTTATGGACCAGATTTATCACCGCGCGGTGTAGCCGTGCGGTCAGGGCGCCTTGTCTCCGCCCACGCGCCTCTCCCCTCCAGAGGTTCGAGTTCTCCCTCGGGCATGGGTGTGTGTGTTGTTGTTAGTATAAGTTAGTTCAAGTAGTGTGTATATCTAGGGGCCGAGGACCTCAGCAGTTTGGTCCCGTAAGACCTTACCACAAATTTCCAATTTCCATATACATCCATGGACAAATATTTTTGAATTGTGTTACCTACACTGTCCACCAACCTGAACACGTCGTGCTTGTGTGGTGAAAGGAATAATTGGCGATGACGTCGTCTCCACCGCTGGACGTATCGAAGATTTGCAGCACAGTCAACTTACCTAGAGTGTTGAAAGTTCTTGCCCACAAGCGTTGCACGTATGTACGGTGTAGCTCCTGAGCAAAAGGCAACGTAACTGAACGGAATAGTCTGCAATAGTCTGCCAGGCACTGAGGTGTGAACTGCAGAGTAGTCATGTAGACGTAGATTTAGATGTGCTGCTGCTTCAGCGTGCTGACGAAGACCAAGAACGAGTGGCGACTGCGTTTGTTTTTCAGTGTGGTGGAACCAGTAGAACGATGCGTGCCGGGTGCTTCGATTGGCTGGTTACTGTCAAAGCTGTGACCTTCCAGTAAGAAACTCCTGCACCTCCCTGTTTTCGGAAGAGGCATCCCTCTCGCCGTCTATGAATCGACAAGTGACTTACCCCTCAAAGAGGTGCGTTGTTTTGAGAAGCTTGATATTAGTAGGTTTCATCAAATAAAACCTGTTCCCATCTTCGTTCCAAACTATCGTATTCAAATCGACGAGCGAGGGCTTTTACTCTTTCGTAACGTGGGCTGCCAATGTTTGCGGCAGTACCTCTTTCATCGTGTGACACGTATTTCGATAGATCACTTAAAATTTTGAATTTTATCGTCGTTCACTCTACGTGCGGTGTCGTGTGAAACAGTGTTAAGGTTCACAGATTAAGGCTTTGTGGAACTGGTGACCACACCTTTAGACGCGCAGTGGTAAAACGCTATGGTCGCCGTACGACTAGAAGGTGACGATCGATACGTTGTGGATTGATGATCCGTGTCAGGGCTCAGTAGGCTCCGTGGAAATTTATGTCATAGGGAGGTCTTTCAGCGGACACGGCGCTCTGATTACTGAACACCACACGGACTACAAAGGGAAACGGAGCGAGAGAAGAGAATTGGGACTAGCCGGAAATCATATGTGATAAAGATGAACTCTGTTTTCACGTAGAGCGTAATGGATGCACTGCCAACAAGTATTAATTTTGCATGTCTCTTATACATATGAAAAGCATTAACAAACTTTTTTAACATACGCAATAGCAAAGACGTCTCATGACGATTTACAGTATGTTGTTCAGGAACCGTGAGGGAGAAAGGCAGGGGGGATTCTGAACTGCACCGAATAATCAACCACACAAGTGGAAGAACAACGGCGAACTACTGCATACTATCCCAAGACAAAAAGAGTCCTTTGATTGCAGAACGTCAGAGAGGAAGGGAACCGAAGCCTGTTACACCTAGCCCAACTAATCTGATAAAATCCTATAAGTGGGAACTTTGCTATACATACGGAGATCTGCTTTCGTTTGTAAGTTTAGCAGCACGCTATTGGAGGAGGGGTATAAACAGACAATAATTTAGATAAAATTCATTACGTATAAATGTCACTATCGATACAGGGTTCATTTTAATCACCTTGTTTAGCTGTCTCCAATAGGAAGGATTCCTAACCACGAATCACAGATTGAGGTTCACGAAGTGGTCGATATGCGACCTAACAGCCATATAATAGTAAGAAGTCTAGAAGTTTATGAGAGTCGTGATATTACGAATGCTGAAAGTTCGGTGAAAGCGATTAAATGATACAATGATTAATGAAATTTAGGCTATTAGAAAGCAGCGCAGGGGCCAGTCACTCATGATACGCTACATCTGGTCAAACTCATTTCATATTCCCCAGTAGAGCGAATTGCCACTCAACATGCATTAACTAACTAGGCATAGGACAGACATTGAATTAAACTGAAGTACGTGGTCTGATTTGGACTAAGAACAAAGCACAATCAGAGTTTGTTGCGTTATACGCGATTGAAATCTTAAATGAAGTACTGTTTTCACCAACGAGATTACTACAGACAGACTGGGACAGGGTACCCTCCGCCACGCACCATATGACGGCTTGTTGAGTATGTATGTAGATGTAAATTGATTGCTAAGTCGATGTAAACGCATTGATTCCTAAGTCTCCATCCAGAATGTAGCCTACTTGTGCAAAACACTCTGAACTTAACCACAGGCCGTGTTGCGGAGATGAGAGACACTCAGCACTCAGCTGCCCCGGCAAGAGCGCCCCAAAGAGGCAGCGGAGGCTGCAGGCTGACCCCGGGAGACGGGGAGCCCCCACACGGAGTGGCAGGATTCCGTTACGTGAGCCAAGCCAGTAGGTCGGACCAAAACAGGGGAAACCCATCGAGTATGCTGCACGCTATGTCGCTGGACATCTATGGAATGTACCCAGGGACGTCGGTATTGCTGTACTCTGTGAGAAGGAAACTTTCTGGGCTGCACCGCTACGTTTGAAAACCGTCACCCACACATTACCACCGTGAAGTAATTATTCCGTGCGTGGCAACGAAAAGGAATAGGTTGGCGATCTTTAAAGCAATAAAAAATGGTATTCTTTTCCCAAGTGCCGGTATAATTCGAGAAGAGGGCAGAAATAAACATTCTTAAGACAATAGCAATGCACGAGATACATAAATATGGAAGGGGGCAGAAAGACGTACCACTCTCACGCTCTGCGCAGTAACGGTATGTTTTAAAGGAGCTCGCTACGAGGCTACCCCCTTTGAATAGGCGCAAACAAGCACACTCTCAACGAAAAACACGCAGACTAAATTTTAAATTTTATGTGAAACAATACATCTTTAACATTTCGCGAGCCTGTCAGCAACTGTACAAATATTAACTTTAGGTTTAATAATCAACAGCCTCAGTTGTTCCGTTTACCTAGAATGTACCTAGGTTTCAGTCGGGATAACCCAACCTTCGTCAGAATAACACTGACTACCGTTTGTCCATAGTGGACTTCGTGAAGCTAAAACTACAAATCCATAAATTATAGTCAGACTATAAAACTTATCCGAGTTCCAGTACAGCACTCGTGGCTGCCGCATCGCGGTAGCGAAGTGGGGCCGAGGCAGTTCCCGATAAGTTTTATAGTCTGGCGATAATTTATAGATTTGTAGCTTTAGTTTGACGATGTCCACTATGGTCAGACGGTAGTTACTCTTATTCTGAAGAAGGCTGGGTTATCCGGACAGAAATCTAGGTAAATTCTAGGTAAACGGTGCAACTGAGGCTGTTGATTATTAAAACTAAAATTATTATGTGAAACAGCTGATAACATTATTCTAGATAGAAATTAAAATAGTCCCAATCTATGGGTTGCGACCGAGGTCAACGGGAGAGTAACTGGAAGCCCCCTCCCAAATATTGCCATCTGAGACTCCCTGTGCCCCAACCCTTAGCCGGCTGAGACGTTTCGGTGTAAAAAAAATAAAAAACACGACTCTTTAGGGCCAGATCTCAAAAGGTCCTGCGCTGGTCTTTAGAGCAGAGAATGAAAAGCGCAAAAAGAAAAGTGCGGGAGGGGGGGGGGGGGGGGAAGATAGATTATCCAACCTCTCGGCGTGAAGTATCCGTTACTGAAGACTGCTCCGTTACTTCTTCGACAGTCTGTTGCTATCCTGACGGAGAATGATGGAGAGAAATCTTCCGTAGTGAGAGTGATTTCAGGTGTGCCGCAGGGGAGTGTCGTGGGACCGTTGCTATTCACAATATATATAAATTACCTTGTGGATGACATCGGAAGTTCACTGAGGCTCTTTGCGGATGATGCTGTAGTATATCGAGAGGTTGTGACCATGGAAAATTGTACTGAAATGCAGGACGATCTGCAATGAATTGACGCATGGTGCAGGGAATGGCAATTGAATCTCAATGTAGACAAGTCTAATGTGCTGCGAATGCATAGAAAGAAAGATCCTTTATCATTTAGCTACAGTATAGCAGGTCAGCAACTGGAAGCAGCTCATTCCATAACTTATCTGGAAGTAGGCATTAGGAGTGATCTAAAATTGAATGACCATATAAACTTAAGCGTCGGTAAAGTAGATGCTAGACAGATTTATTGGAAGAATCATAAGGAAATGCAGTACTAAAACAAAGGAAGTAGGCTACAGTACACTTGTTCGCCCACTTCTTGAATACTGCTCACCGGTGTCGGATCCGTACCAGATAGGGTTGATAGAAGAGATAGAGAAGATCCAACGGAGAGCAGCGCGCTTCGTTACAGGATCATTTACTAATCGCGAAAGCGTTACGGAGATGATAGATAAACTCCAGTGAAGGACTAAGCAGGAGAGACGCTCAGTAGCTCGGTACGGGCTTTTGTTGAAGATTCGAGAACATACCTTCACCGAGGAGTCAAGTAGTATATTTCTCCCTCCTGCGTATATCTCGCGAAGAGACAATGAGGATAAAATCAGAGAGATCAGAGCCTAAACCGAGGCATACCGACAATCTTACTTTTCACGAACAATACGAGACTGGAATAGAAGGAAGAACCGATAAGGGTACTCAGGGTACCCTCCACCACACACCGTCAGTTGGTATGCGGAGTATGGATGTAGATGTACAATATGGTGTAATAATAATGTCGGGTGACGACGGCCACGAGTCGGGTAGACCGTTCGCCTCGTGGAAGTCTTTCGATTTGACGACACTTCGGCGACTTGCGCGTCGATGGGGATGAAATGATGGTGATTAGGACAATACCCAGTCTCTGAGCGGAGAAAATCTCCGACCCAGCCGGGCATCGAACCCGGGCCCTTAGGATTGACAGTTCGTCGCGCTGACCACTCAGCTACCGTGGGCGGACTACAATATGGTGCTTACTGTCGAAAAATCGGAGTTATAGAGAGTTAGCACGAAAAGTGCACCGAGGACTGGTTTCATAACAGATACGAGAGTGCCTAGTCGGCGGCGGGCTTCTGGCTCTGCTGGCTTCCTGGTTCCTGGTCCCTGGCTCCCTGGCTTCCCTGCTCGCGAGCCCCGTGGGAAAGCGCCGCCACCGCCGCCGCCGCCGCCGCAGTCCACACCACTTTGTCCGACCTGCGGCGGGCGTCTGTATGCCGCTCTCCAGCGGCGAACCTATTGTCGACTTCCTTTCATTCTCGCTGCCAATAAGACTGCGGTCGGTTTTCTGTCGTCAAAATAAAGGCTCCTTCCCCTGCCACTACAAAACTCGATCAAAAGGCGTTAACCGCTCGCAGTAGCTCACCGGGGCCACGGTTTTCCGTTGGCGTTCTGCAAGAGCAAACAATAGACGTGCGACACACTTCGTGAGCGGGCCAGTGCAGCGACAGTTCTTTGAACGTTGCTACGAGTGTCTCCCTGATTGAGTGCGTGGCCTGTAACAATTTGTGGCCAGTTAGAAAGTTCGTGGCACTGTCCAGGGGTACAGCGCACAGAATAACCATTGTTTAGTACTCAAGCTAAACATCAGCTTTTCAACCAAACTAAATGAGTCTTGTTTTGTAGTTACATCACTTCTCCACTTTTTGATACAACAGGAGTTATCCGCATTTTCTTGATTGCAGAGGCCAATACCCATAGTTTCATGCAGAATGAACAGGTCTACCATATACCCTGGTCTACATACAGGATGTAAAATTTTCGTTTAGGGCAGAAACAACTCTTCTCCTGGAGAGGTGCTATTTCTCGTGAGTGTGTGTGGTAATTGTTTCGTCTGTTGGACGCGTGGAGCGCTACTAGCGCCCTTTCAATGTTCTATAGCGTGTAATCTCAGTAATTTTCGCCTCACAAACATTAATATACGCTCAATAGTAAACGCCTGATGGCCTAAAGTTATCGAACAGTTGTAAAGTAAAAGAAATGAACCATCGCATAGCAGCGACAGAATCCATTATTCTTTATCTTCGCCGTTCTTCCACGTTGCCTGTAAACCTCTATGTACATGTATCGATTAATGATATAAAAAAGAATTCTGTTGTTTCAAGACTAATGAGGCATTGGGCACCTCACCTTTTACTGTTTGTATTCCATGAAAGGTGGACGCGGACTTGCTGCGTTCATCATCGCTTTTTTATATTTTATGTGAAAATATTCAGTAAATTTGCTAATTGCCTTTTTTCCAATCAGAAAACGTGTAGTTTCTTGTAATTTATTACGAACAGACAGCATCAAGAGGACATTTGACTGTTATGTATAAAGTATTTAACCATAATGGTCATCTTTTGTAATTTAATATGAAAAGGTACGTAGCATTAAAAAAACGTGTGTTAAAGATAACTGTGCTTATTTTAGTAAATTAACCTTCATGATTTCCATCTCCTCATTTACTTGAATGTTAATTATTTTGTGTTAGTTCATCAGCAGACATTACGATCATACTGATGGGCCGAACGCAGCGTGAGTCAGAAGGAACATTATCGGTTTCCTGTTACTTCTGAATCAGCTCTTTTTTTGTTGCGCCTCTTTTAAAGCAGGGCCGGCCAAACGCTGCACAGTGTGCACACGTACTGCACGCGTGCGACAGGGGGCGACAGCGACATCTGTCATTAGACATGTGTCCTAAATGGACGGCGGCCGCTGCACTTCCCTGCTTATGTGGTACAAGCAAGAGGAAAATTGGTCATTAAACCGATTATTTCAATGCATACTTACATTTAGGGTTTTTTTTATGTGTGAAGGGCTGCGCTCAGCTGAAGTTTATAAAACATAACATTCATCTAACTGTCGGTTATTATGCAGATTTCAGACGGAACTGATGAAAGAGATAGCAATAATGGTATTGAAGTAACAGGTGATCATCGAGAGATCTGCGGTTATCATTCTGTTCAGGGGTCAGTGACACAGAAATTATGTGGGTGTAACTGAGGGCGCCGAGAATTAGGTATAGGAAACCTTGCATTAGTTTCATGTTATTTGAAATCATTACTAAGGTTCGTAGGAAATCGCTAAGTGCTCTCTTTCTTAAATACTAGATCAAAAACATTACGCGAATTTACGTGCCGTCAGTCAAGCTGCCTTAATAAAAACCCACAGTTGTTAACTGTATTACATGTCTTACTGGGTTAAACTGTTAACATAAAAGTAGATGTCTCAATGAGTAGACTGTGACAGTATTTTAAATGTTTAATAAGCGAAATACCTTCTCTTGGTTGGCATGCAAGCTGTCGTAAGAGCACTAGAATGCGCCGGTACAGAGTATCCCAGCACGTGGATAAAGCGACATCTGTGCGTAGAAACATGCACTACATGAACGCTGACGGCTGCGGCGTGCACGCTGAACCGGAAGTTGCACATGTGCTGGGGCACCGCACGCGTGCAGAATTTCTGGCCGGCCCTGTTTGAAAGTCTACAGCGTGTTAACAAAGAGGTACGGCCAAACTTTCAGGAAACATTCCTCACACACAAAGAAAGAAAATATGTTATGTGGAAATGTCTCCGGAGACGCTTACTTTCCATGTTATAGCTCATTTTATTACTTCTCTTCAAATCACATTAATCAGGGAATGGAAACACACAGCTAGAGAACGTACCAGCGTGACTTCAAACACTTTGTTACAGGAAATGTTCAAAATGTCCTCCGTTAGCGAGGATACATGCATCCACCCTCCGTCGCATGGAATCCCTGATGCGCTGATGCAGCCCTGGAGGATGGCGTATTGTATCACAGCCCTCCACAATACGAGCACCAAGAGTCTCTACATTTGGTACCGGGGTTGCATAGACAAGAGCCTTCAAATGCCCCCATAACTGAAAGTCAAGAGGGTTGAGGTCATGAGAGCGTGGAGGCCATGGAATTGGTTCGCCTCTACCAATCCAGAGGTCACCGTATCTGTTGTTGAGAAGCGTACAAACACTTCGACTGAAATGTGCAGAAGCTCCATCGTGCATGAACCACATGTTGCGTCGTACATGTAAAGGCACATGTTCAAGCAGCACAGGTAGAGTATTCCGTATGAAATGATGGCGGTGAATCTAGGAAGTACAGTACATACTGACGAAACTAAAATGAGCTCTAACATGGAAATTAAGCGTTTCCGGACACATGTCCACATAACATCTTTTCTTTATTTGTGTGTGAGGAATGTTTCCTGAAAGTTTGGCCATGCCTTTTTGTAACACCCTATATAAATCTTCTGGTCCCTTATTGTTGACCGAGCGAGGTGGCGCAGTGGTTAGACACTGGACTCGCATTCGGGAGGACGACGGTTCAATCCCGCGTCCGGCCATCCTGATTTAGGTTTTCCGTGATTTCCCTAAATCACTGCAGGCAAATGCCGGGATGGTTCCTCTGAAAGGGCACGGCCGACTTTCTTTCCCAATCTTCCGTAATCCGATGAGACCGATGACGACGCTGTCTGGTCTCCTTCTCCAAACAACCAACCAACCTTATTGTTGTTCCGTGTGTGACTACATCGCGACTATATAAATGCACAGAAATGATAATGTTTCCTCCGAGCGATCTGAAATAAATCAGTCTGCTGCTCTTATTCAAAATAATCCAACCGGATATTTAATGCTCAACGTATGTTATTATAATAGTGTAATAAATCCCTGATTCTGTTGCCAAGTGGCCAACCAAAATATTCACTTTTTCGACATTTTTCAAAAAAATATAAAACTACAATTTTTTTCTTTTCGCCCCGCAAGAGCAACGCTATAAGCAGCATGGCGTCTCATGAATGATCTTATGGCACTGATGGCTGGAACTCCCCACCTGGGGAAGTTCGGTCGCCGAGGTGCAAGTCTTTACAGTTGACGCATCGCTGAGAGACGTGCCTTTCGATGATGATGATGAAACGATGATGAGGACGACACAGCGCATAGTCCCAGAGTGGAGAAAATCTCCGACAAGGCTGGGAATCGAACCGTGGCTTACTGCATGGCAGAGGCGCTGACCACTGAGCTGCGGTAAAGGAAATGGCGTGTTATAACGAGCGGACAGTTTTGTTCGAAGCGAAATATCGTAAAAATAGGAGTTAAAATATCGAGTACAAACGAGAAAATGTGAAGAAAGCAAGAGTAAAGGGTTAGGAATACATCAACTATGCTTCCAATGTCGTCACAAAGAAGGCAACTGGTGATGGGTGCAAGTGAGTATGTTGAATTTTCACTATCATTTCTGATTGTGGAAAACGTTTACTGTTGAAAACAATGCTTCAGTGTGGCGTTTTAAGTTTTCCATTATTGACGGCCGGTTTGGCTGAGCGGTTCTAGGCGCTTCATTCCGGTACCGCGCGACTGCTACGGTCGCAGGTTCGAATCCTGCCTTGAGCATGCATGTGTGTGATGTCCTTAGGTTAGTTAGGTTTAAGTAGTTCTAAGTTCTAGGGGACTAATGACCTCTGATGTTAAGTCCCACAGTGCTCAGAGCCATTTGAACAATTTTTTTTCATTATTATTTACAGGAGTCAAAGAGTGTGTAATGGATTTGTGTCAGAGGGAGATAGTGAAGAGATATTCGGCTGCAGTGGTCCAGCTTAAGATCAGACGTCCATAGGGAACGAAAGCAAAGAACATATGTGCGTACTGTTTCACACATTATGTAACATAAAGGCCAGGAAGATGCCGTTATGTGCCAAAGCATTTCAAAATATCCATGGCGTGACAAAGGCTCGCGTTCGCCGCGCGAAAACTTATTTACTGCTTGGAAATTCTTCAAAGGGCCTAAGGGATAAAATACGTTAGCAAATGCAACACCTCAGCATGTAGGCACATTACTCGAGGAGCACAAACCCTCATATCCAACAAAAAAGCGACACTGCACAGCAAGAGATATAGGATGTTTGAGTGAGACACTAAATATCGAAATAATACACAATATCTTCATGGAGAAGTATCCTAAACGAGTTTCCTATTGGTTGTACCATAGCATTTTTAAAGACTAGTTCCGTATCTCATTTAGAACGCCACAGATTGTACTTGTGAGGAGTTATCAATAAAGTTGAAAAGTCCAGCGTTGAACGAGTGTGCGAACCGTGTAGCAACAGCAGCGTACAAAGGGTGTAAGAAAAATTTACGGCACAAATTGCAGGACCCTTTGTATATCTAATCCGCCAGCCACAGTACGGTGCGTGGCGGAGGTTACCCTGTGCAGCTACTGGTCATTTCCTTTCCTATTCTTCTCGCAAACAGAGCGAGGGGAAAACGACTATCTATATACCTCCGTAGGAGCCCTAATTTTTCGCATCTTTTTTTCGTGGTCCTTACACGCAGTGCATGTTCTCGGCATTAGATGCATTCGGTAGTGAGCTTAAAATGCCGGTTCTCTAAATTTTCTCAATAGTGTTCTTCGAAAATACGTCGCCTTCCCTTCAGGGATTCCCATTTGAGTCCCTGAAGCGTCTCTGTAACACGTGTTGTTCGAACCTACCGCTAACAAATCTAGCAGCCCGCCTCAGAACTGCATCGACGTCTTCCTTTAATGCGAGCAGGCGCAGATCCCAAACAATCGAACAGAACTCAAGAATAGATCGTACTAGAGTCCTACACGTGGTCTCCTTTTCAGACGAAGCACACTTCCCAAAATTCTCCCAATAAATCGAAGTGGACCATTCGCATTCCCTGCCACAATCTTCAGATGCTCGTTCCACTTCACATCGCTTCCCAACATTACGCCCAGATATTTAATCGATGAACTGTGTCAAGCAGTACACTATAATGCTGCATCCGAACATTACGGGTTTATTCTTCTTACTCATCAGCATTTAATCATTTTTCCACATTTAAAGTTAGCTGCCATTCAGCACACTGACTACAAATTCCGTGTAAGTCGTCTTGTCTCTTCCTACAATCAGTCAACTTCGACACCTTACCGTACACCACAGCACCATCAGAAAACTACCACAGTTTGCTGCCCACCCTGTCCGGCATATCATTTCTGTATATAGAGAACAACAGTGGTCCTATCTCACTTCCCTGGGGCACTCCTGACCATATCCTTGCCTCTGATCAACACTCTCCTTCGAGTACAACATACTGGCGTCTATTACTTAAAAACTCTTCGAGACACTCTCACATCTGCGAACGTACTCCATGTGCTCGTACCTTCGTTAACAGGCCGTTTGAAATGCTTTCTGGAAACCTAGAGATGTGGAATCCACCCGTTGCCCTTCATCCATCGTTCGCAGTGTATCACGAGAGAAAAGGGCAAGCTGAGTTTCGCACGAACGATGCTTTCTGAAACTGTTGTGATTCGTGGACACAAGCTTCTCAGTCTAAAAATAAATAGATAATATTAGAATTGAGAATACATTCAAGGATTCTGCAGCAAATCGAAGTTACGGATATTGGTCTGTAGTTTTGCCGCTCCGTTCTTGTACTTGCGCTTTTTTCCACTTACTTGGGACTTTGTGCTCGGCGAGAGATTCGCGATAAATGGAAGGGGCCAATGCCGTAGAGCACTCTTTGTAAAACCGAACTGGGATTCCATCCCGATCTGGTGACTTATTTCATTTCAGATCTTTCTACGCCAGTGAAGCTTATTACTATAAATTTCCTTTAATTTACGTCTATGGTTACAAACTTTTTGTTCACTGATTACCGGTTTCGGTCTATAATGACCATTTTCAGATCTGTGTTTTATAAAAACAATGTCCTAATGTACTGCAGCCATAGTGGCATCGTCAAATGTTAAACGCAAATCAGCATCAGTATCGTCAAATATATATAAATAACAGCATATGTACGAGTCATGTTGTCAGTGCTGCTGATTTTTGACGAGGCTGGTGCTGATTTTTCATTTAACATTTGACAATGTCACCATGGCTGCTGTACATAGTGACATTGTTCTTATAAAACAAAGATCTGAAGATGGTCATTATAGACCGAAAACGGTAATCTCTGAACAAAAATTTTGTGACCATAGACGTAAATTAAAGGAAATTTATTCTATATACGGGACACTGTTTAATTCGCGACAATGTCGCAATTTGTGAAGCTTATTACGATGTCGTCCACACGAGAACCTGGTGATTAAATGACGAAGAAATTATGTTATATGGAAATGGGTCTGGAAACGCTTTGTTTCTGTGTTGTTCTTGTTGTGGTCTTCAGTCCAGAGACTGGTTTGATGCAGCTCTCAATGCTACTCTATCCTGTGCAAGCTTCTTCATCTCCCCGTACCTACTGCAGCCTACATCCTTCTGAATCTGCTTAGTGTATTCATCTCTTGGTCTCCCACTACGATTTTTACCCTCCACGCTGCCCTCCAATGCTAAATTTGTGATCCCTTGATACCCCAGAACATGTCCTACCAACCGATCCCTTCTTTTAGTCAAGTTCCACAAATTCCTCTTCTATCCAATTCTATTCAATACCGCCTCATTAGTTATGTGATCTACCCATCTAATCTTCAGAATTCTTCTGTAGCACCACATTTCGAAAGTTTCTATTCTCTTCTTGTCTAAACTATTTATCGTCCATGTTTCACTTCCATACATGGCTACACTCCAAAGAAATACTTTCAGAAACGACTTCCTGACACTTAAATCAATACTCTATGTCAAATAACACTTCTGCAGAAACGCTTTCCTCGCCATTGCCAGTCTACATTTTATATCCTCTCTACTTCGACCATCATCAGTTATTTTGCTCCCCAAATAGCAAAACTCCTTTACCACTTTAAGTGTCTCATTTCCTAATCTAATTCCCTCAGCATCACCCGACTTAATTCGACTACATTCCATTATCTTCGATTTGCTTTTGTTGATGTTCATCTTATAACCTCCTTCCAAGACACAGTCCATTCCGTTCAACTGCTCTACCAGGTCCTTCGCTGTCTCTGACAGAATTACTATGTCATCGGCGAACCTCGAAGTTTTTATTTCTTCTCCATGAATTTTAATTCCTACTCCAATTTTTTTGTTTGTTTCCTGTACTGCTTGCTCAATATACAGATTGAATAACATCGGGGATAGGCTACAACATTGTGTCACTCCCTTCCTAACCACTGCTTCCCTTTCATGCCCCTCGACTCTTATGACTGCCATCTGCTTTCTGTACAAATTGTAAATAGCCTTTCGCTCCCTGTATTTTACCCCTGCCACCTTCAGAATTTTAAAGAGAGTATTCCACTCAACATTGTCAAAAGCTTTCTCTAAGTCTACAAATGCTAGAAACGTAGGTTTGCCTTTACTTTATCTTTCTTGTAAGATAAGTCATAGGGTCAGTATTGCCTCACGTGTTCCAATCCAAACTGATCTTCCCCGAGGTCGGCTTCTATCAGTTTTTCCATTCGTCTGTAAAGAATTCGCGTTCGTACTTTCCAACTGTGACTTATTAAACTGATAGTTCGGTAATTTTCACATCTGTCAACACCTGCTTTCTTTGGGATTGGAATTGTTATATTCTTCTTGAAGTCTGAGGGTATTTCGCCTGTCTCATACATCTTGCTCATCAGATGGTAGAGTTTTGTCAGGACTGGCTGTCCCAAGGCCGTCAGTAGTTCCAATGGAATGTTGTCTACTCCGGGGGCCTTGTTTCGACTCAGGTCTTTCAGTGCTCTGTCAAACTCTTCACGCAATATCATATCTCCCATTTCATCTTCATCTACCTCCTCTTCCATTTCCATAATATTGTCCTCAAGTTCATCGCCCTTGTATAGACCCTCCTGATAACGACGTCCTCTTCAGCAGTCCCCGCCCGGAGATCCGAATGGGGGACTATTTTACTCTGGAATATTTTACCCAAGAGGACGTCATCATAATTTAACCATACAGTAATGCTGCATGCCCTCGGGAAAAATTACGGCCGCAGTATCCCCTTGCTTTCAGCCGTTCGCAGTACCAGCACAGCAAGGCCGTTTTGGTTATTGTTACAAGGCCAGATCAGTCAATCATCCAGACTGTTACCCCTGCAACTACTGAAAAGGCTGCTGCCCCTCTTCAGGAACCACAAGTTTGTCTGACCTCTCAACAGATACCCCTCCGTTGTGGTTGCTCGTAAGTATGGCTGTCTGTATCGCTGAGGCATGCATGCCTCCCCACCAACGGCAAGGTCCATGGTTGATGGGCTTCTGTATTTGTAGTAATTATTCTAAACCAATTCTGAACATTGAGAGCAAGTTAACAATAGTTTCACCACATTGAAATCGAGATCTGACCGAATGTTTATGCATCTTCTTTCAGATAATACTTCGTTAATAATAAATGTATTATCTGCAAAAATCCTAATGTTACTATTAATATTTTCTGCAAGATTATTAAGATACAACATGAACAGCAAGAGTCCCAACACACTTCCCTGCGGCACACCCGAAGTTACTTCCACATCTGACGATGACTCTCCATCCAAGATAACATGCTGCGTCATACATACCAAAAAGTCCTCAATTCAGTCACAAATTTCACTTGGTACCACATATGATCACACATGTGATAACAAGCGCAGGTGTGGTAGTGGGTCAAACGATTTTTCGAAATCATGAAATACTGCATCTAACTGCTTGCCTTGATCCAAAGCTTTCAGTATGTCATGTGAGGAAAGTGCATTTTGGGTTTCATATGATCAACGTTTTTGGCACACATGCTGGTTGGAGTTGAGGAAGTCATTAAGTTCAAAATATTCAAGACACCTCATTATTTTTGAGCTCAGATTATGTTCAAAGATTCTACAGCAAATCGATGTCAAGGATACTGCAGGTAGTTCAGTGGATCACTTCTACTATCCTTCTTGTAAACGGTTGTCACCTGTGGTTATCTCCAAGAACTGGGAGGGTATTTTTTTCTAGAGATCTACAATATAGTTAAAATAGAGGCTGACTCATCCACAAATTCAATATAAAATCTGACAGGGATTCCATAGGGCTTTGGCGATTTGTTCAGTTTTAACGATTTCAGCTGTTTCTCAACACCACTGACACTTATACTTATTTCATTCATCTTCTCAGTGGTATGATGATTAAATTGGCGCAGTTCTCTTCCGTTTTCCTTTGTAAATGAACATTTTAAAACGGAGTTAATCATTTCAGCTTTTGCTTTGCTACCCTTAATTTCAGTTCCTGTCTCATTCGGTAGGGACTGGACACTAACTTTGGTGTCGCTCACAGCCTTCACATACGACCAGAATTTCTTTGGCTTCTGTGAAAGACCACTTGACAATATTCTGCTACGGTAGTCACTGAAGGCATCACGCATTGCTCTGCTGACAGCCAAATGCGTTTCATTCAGCATTTCTCTACCTATAACCCAACGCTTTTTTACACCTATTATGGAATATTCTCTGTTTCTCTAAATGTTTAGTTATAGTGTCTGTATTATCACTGAGGTTCCCTTCCATTATCAACTGTTATACTGGATACATATCTATCCAGTGAGTGGTCAACTATTCATCTAAACTTGAATCATAGTTCATCTACATATTCCTACGCTGAGCTGAAAGTTTCAAGTTCCTCAAAAATGGCTCTGAGCACTATGGGACTTGACATCTGAGGTCATCAGTCCCCTAGACTTAGAACTACTTAAACCTAACTAACCTAAGGACATCACACACATCCATGTCCGAGACAGGATTCGAACCTGCGACTGTAGCAGTCGCGCGGTTCCGGACTGAAGCGCGCCTAGAACCGCTCTGCTACCGCTGCCGGCTTTCAAGTTCCTCATTGAGATATGACAGTACTGATTTTTTATCTCGTTTATTGAACAAATATATATCTTTCTGCTTGTTTCAACTGCTCTTTGTACGTAGATAATCATTATTACCACACCCACGTCATGGTCGCAGATACCAGTTTCTATGTGGGCACTCTCATAGAGGTCAAATCTACAGGGTGATTATAATTAAAGCTAAACTTTCAAAACGCTGTAGAAGTAACACCATTGGTCAGAATGACGTTAAATTCCAAGGGAATATTATCGGAGAAGGGGGAGATGGCAGAAAAAAATAGTGTGGAAATTGATGAATAGATGGCGCTGTATGGGTCAGAATAGGTAAATGAAAACACAAGTCATGCGCACGACCCATTGAAGTTGGTATAAACACGATGGGTACACGGCTTTCCCACCTTCCGCGTCTGCGACGTTCGCTGTGACTGTCTCAATGCAGGATCGCACTCTGCTTGTAAAGCTGTATTACAAGAATGACGACTGTGCACACGTCGCTCTGCAGAAGTTCCGGACACTGAAGGCGCTCGTCCGAACACTTGTAGTGGGTCCGGAGAAAATTATTCGGAAATTCGAGAAGGCGGGTTCATTTGATGTGCAACCTGGTAAAGGGAGGAAACGAACTGATTCGACGTCAGTGGAAGCAGTGATCACAGCAATGCACGAGGAGACGGACGAGTGGTGGTGTGCAAACGTGTAGCCCAAGGAGAATTGCCCGAACATTGGACATACTCGTGAGCACAATGCGTAAAATCCTACGAAACATCCTTCTTTGTTATCCATTCAAAGTTACCCGTGGGCGCGATTTGCTTCCTGTTGAGCTGCCAGCAAGAGACACCTGTGCTTTATAATTTCTTGTTCCCATGGAAGTGAATAATGATTGGCCAGGGAAGATTTTGTAGACAGACGAAGCCCACTTCCATCTGAGAGTATATGTCAATACACAGAATTTTCAAATATGGGCAACGGAAAGTCCACAAGCATATCAACCAGTACCACTTCATCCTGAAAAGGCCACTGTGTGGTGCGGGTTTACGGCGTCATTTATTACGGGGCCATACTTTTTCGAAGAGACAGGTGCTTCCTGTCCTGTTGCCTGTACCGTCACTGTTAAGTGCTATGAGTGTCTTTTGCGCATTCACGTCATTCCAGCTCTCCAACAGCGTGAATTTGTGGATGGAATCATTTGTATACAAGATCGCTCACATCGGCACAGCCGGCCGTGGTGTCTCCAGGGGTTCTAGGCGCTCAGTCCGGAACCGCGCGACTGCTACGGTCGTAGGTTCGAATCCTGCCTCGGGCACGGATGTGTGTGATGTCTTTAGGTCAGTTAGGTTTAAGTAGTTCTAAGTTCTAGGGGACTGATGACCACAGATGTTAAGTCCCATAGTGCTCAGAGCCATTTGAACCATTTGAACCTACGCACATTGCAAATCCAGTTAAGCAGCTGCTGAAGCGTCATTTCGGAAATGCTAGAATTATCAGCCGTCCGGATCACCTGATCTTAATCCGTGTGACTTCTTGCTGTGGTCCTGTCTGAAGGATGTTGTGTTCAGTGTTCCAATTGCGAACTTAGCTGCGTTGAAGGCACGCATTGCGCAACACATTCTGAACGTGACCCCGGAAACACTTCGATCAATTGTGGAACATGCTGTTTCTCGATTTCAACTTTTTGCAGAAAATGGTGGACAGCATACTGACATGTTTTGAGCCAGTCACACTGAAATTAATAACCCTATTTGATTTTCATTGATGCTTTTTATGCGGTTTTTGGCCTCAAGACAATTAAAAGCCGATGTGATCGATGCTTTTTATGCGGCTTTTGCCATCAGGACGATTAAAAACTGATGTGATTCGTTTTATGAGATTTTTGGCCTCAGGACAGTTGAAAACCGATTTTTCCCATCCGATGGGATAAGAGCTTGTCGCGGTGAATGGGCTTACGTAACTAACAGTGAAACGTCCCCTTAGAAAAATTAACGAATTACTGTGCTGATAATGTTATTTGATTTTCAAACAGCTGAGCAGAACTGAACGTACTCAGACATTTCGCTCTTTACCTATTCTGATCATCACTCAACCGACACACAATATTTTTAGCGCAACTCAGTCTGACTTTCAATAATCCCTACAAATAATGGCCCTGGCTAACATTAACAAATCGCTTACCTCACAAAAACCTTCGTTGCTCTAACTACTGCAATACAGCGAGCGCCAATACTGCCAGCTAAATAAAAGATTCAAACTACTGAAGCATCTAACTACTGATAGGCATAGTTAGCAAATGAAAGGTTTTGATAGAAGAAAAACGATGTATTTACCTTAAAAGTGTTCAAAAGTCATAATATATATATCAGTTCATGACATCCAGTCTTACAAATTTACTGTCTCTGATGGACACAGTCCAGATCATCCGCTCTCAAAACTCCGCCACCTCACTTCCCCACATCCACCATTGTGGGCGGCTCACCTCTAACTACGCAACGCTACGCGCTGTTAACAGCCAACTGCCCAACACTGCAATGGCGAATATTACTCGAGCAATGCAAACCAACCACAGCCTTCCCACAGCACAGTCAGTGATTTTCATATCGAGCGCTACATGGCGTTACCAAAATAAAAACCTAAACAGCCTACTTACAACAGTATTACACCTGTACACCTATGCAAACTGAGTAGTACAGTTTGTTTAACGTCAAACGTACACCTTAGGCATTGTTGTATGATTTATTTGTCATTTGAGTCGATCACTATTAAATTATGATGCTTACAGCGCCATCTATTGCTACCATTTGTAACGGATTATCTTTCTCCTGCCATACTTTTTCCCCCTTCTCCGATAATATTCCGTTGCAATTTGACGTCATTCTGACCAATGGTGTTATTTCTACAGCGGTTTGAAAGTTTAACTTTAATTATAATCACCCTGTACTTGTTGCCATTAGACCACATATACACTCCTGGAAATTGAAATAAGAACACCGTGAATTCATTGTCCCAGAAAGGGGAAACTTTATTGACACATTCCTGGGGTCAGATACATCACATGATCACACTGACAGAACCACAGGCACATAGACACAGGCAACAGAGCATGCACAATGTCAGCACTAGTACAGTGTATATCCACCTTTCGCAGCAATGCAGGCTGCTATTCTCCCATGGAGACGATCGTAGAGATGCTGGATGTAGTCCTGTGGAACGGCTTGCCATGCCATTTCCACCTGGCGCCTCAGTTGGACCAGCGTTCGTGCTGGACGTGCAGACCGCGTGAGACGACGCTTCATCCAGTCCCAAACATGCTCAATGGGGGACAGATCCGGAGATCTTGCTGGCCAGGGTAGTTGGCTTACACCTTCTAGAGCACGTTGGGTGGCACGGGATACATGCGGACGTGCATTGTCCTGTTGGAACAGCAAGTTCCCTTGCCGGTCTAGGAATGGTAGAACTATGGGTTCGATGACGGTTTGGATGTACCGTGCACTATTCAGTGTCCCCTCGACGATCACCAGAGGTGTACGGCCTACACCATGATGCCGGGTGTTCGCCCTGTGTGCATCGGTCGTATGCAGTCCTGATTGTGGCGCTCACCTGCACGGCACCAAACACGCATACGACCATCATTGGCACCAAGGCAGAAGCGACTCTCATCGCTGAAGACGACACGTCTCCATTCGTCCCTCCATTCACGCCTGTCGCGACACCATTGGAGGCGGGCTGCACGATGTTGGGGCGTGAGCGGAAGACTGCCTAACGGTGTGCGGGACCGTAGCCCAGCTTCATGGAGACGGTTGCGAATGGTCCTCGCCGATACCCCAGGAGCAACAGTGTCCCTAATTTGCTGGGAAGCGGCGGTGCGGTCCCCTACGGCACTGCGTAGGATCCTACGGTCTTGGCGTGCATCCGTGCGTCGCTGCGGTCCGGTCCCAGGTCGACGGGCACGTGCACCTTCCGCCGACCACTGGCGACAACATCGATGTACTGTGGAGACCTTACGCCCCACGTGTTGAGCAATTCGGCGGTACGTCCACCCGGCGTCCCGCATGCCCACTATAGGCCCTCGCTCAAAGTCCGTCAACTGCACATACGGTTCACGTCCACGCTGTCGCGGCATGCTACCAGTGTTAAAGACTGCGATGGAGCTCCGTATGCCACGGCAAACTGGCTGACATTGACGGCGGCGGTGCACAAATGCTGCGCAGCTGGCGCCATTCGACGGCCAACACCGCGGTTCCTGGTGTGTCCACTGTGCCGTGCGTGTGATCATTGATTGTACAGCCCTCTCGCAGTGTCCGGAGCAAGTATGGTGGGTCTGACACACCGATGTCAATGTGTTGTTTTTTCCATTTCCAGGAGTGTATATCTCCATCAAGAGTAGGGTTTCTAACTAACTATTCTAGATAGTTTTCAGAAAAGGCATTTATTAATGTTTCACAGGATGCCTTATCACGCCCAGCACTAACAAAACAGTAATTTTCCCAATTAACTGTTGGATGATTAAAGTCTCCACCAATGATTAAGTTATGCACGGGGAACTTACGTACACGTGAACTGAGGTTTTCTCTGAAGTTTTCAGTTACAGCAGGAGAAAACCATGGGTTTGGTGGGCGACAGAAGGATCTAGTCGTCATCTTATGCCCACCTCTGATACTGAGTCTTGCCCAAAGAATCTGACATGCATAAGAAGATAGTAACTGTTCTCGAAATAACAGATACCATTGATGACCGTGCAGATTCTCTAGAGAAAATGATAATCAATTGAAACCTTCAGCTGCCGGCAGGTGTCGTTGATATTCCTCAGATGGATAGAGCGTCTGCCATGTAAGCAGGAGATCCTGGGCTCGAATCCCGGTCGGGGCACACATTTTCAGCTGTCCCCATCGAGGAATATCAACAACACTTGTCGGCAGCTCAGGGTTTCAATTAATTACCATTTAATCTGACATGCAGCCTGAATTACTATCTCGCTTGATTTAAGTGTCTTGTCTACTGCCACAAATACACCACCTCCATTTCCCATTCGCCTGTCCTTTCGCACACACTTAAATTTGCCCCAAAAATCTCACTACTATCAACTTCAGGTTTCAACCAGCTTTCTGTACCTAGTATTATGTGAGCTTCACTGCTTTTCATGAGCGCTTCAAACTCTGCCACTTTCTTGCGAATGCTTTGCCAGTTTACCGCTAGGATTTTAATACTCTCAACAGTAGGGGGAATTTCTTTAGATCTTAAATTGATATTTCTGGATTTCCTGTAGCTATCGTTATTTGGATTGGATAGAGAGTAGCCTAATCTAAAATCGAGTTTATTCTGATTTACTTCCACAGAGCCATATGGACACGCAGGAGCACATGGCAACAAAGGACGGTTGATTGTAGAAAGCAACAGTTTAAAACTACGAACTACCAGTCCATCAATGAAATGAAGGTTTAATAATTAATAAAAAAATAAGAGTGCGAGTAAGCTACTGCGAACCGCGTAATGAACTCATTGTTGTAGGCAAGATAGTAACGAAGCCCACGCTTACCACAGTAGTACAAGTTTATATGACAACTAGCTCCGCAGATAACGAAGAGATTGAAGAAATATATGATGAGATAAAAGAAATTATTCAGATAGTGGAGGGAGACGAAAATTTAATAGTCATGGGGTACTGGAATTCGATAGTGGGAAAAGGAAGAGAAGGAAAAGTAGTAGGTGAATATGGAATGGGGGTAAGGAATAAAAGAGGTAGCCGCCTGGTAGAATTTTGAACAGATCATAGCTAACACATGGTTTACGAATCATGAAAGAAGGTTATATATGTGGAAGAGGCCTGGAGACACTGGAAGATTTCAGATAGATTATATAATGGTAAGACAGACATTTAGGAACCAGCTTTTAAATTGCAAGACATTTCCAGGGTCAGATGTGGATTCTGGCCACAATCTATTGGTTATGAATTGTAGATTAAAACTGAAGACACTGGCAAAATGCGGGAATTCAAGGAGATGCGACCTAGATAAACTGAAAGACTCAGAGGTTGTAGAGAGTTTCAGTTAGATCATTAGGGAACCACTGGCAAGAAAGGGGGAACGAAATACAGTAGAAGAAGAATGGGCAGCTTTAAGAGATAAAATAGTGAAGGTAGCAGAGGTTCAAGTAGGTAAAAAGACGACGGCTGGTGGAAATCCTTGGGTAACAGAAGAGATATTATTTTTATTGATGAAAGGAGAACATATAAAAATGCAGTAAATGAAGCAGGCAAAAAAGGGATACAAACGTCTCAAAAATGAGGTCGAGAGGACGTGCAAAGTAGCTAAGCAGGGATACAGGAAAATTAAAGACACCTTCGGAGAAAAGAGAATCATTTGCATGAATACCAAGAGCTGAGACGGAACACCAGTTCTAACCAAAGAAGAGAAGGCAGAAAGGTGGATGGAGTGTATATAGAGGTTCTATACAAGGGCGATGTACTTGAGAGCAATATTATGAAGACGGCAGAGGACGTAGATGAAGATGAAATGGGAGATATGACACTACGTGAAGAGTTTGACAAAGCACTGAGAGACCTGAGTCGAAATAAAGCCCCGGGAGTAGACCACATTCCATTAGACTACTGATAGCTTTGGAAGAGCCAGCCATGACAAAACTCTACCATCTGGTGAGCAAGATGTATGAGACAGGCGCAATACCCACAGACTTCAGGAAGAATATAACAATTCCAATCCCAAAGAAAGCATATGTTGACAGGTGTGAAAATATAACATAAGTTTAACGAGTCACGGCTGCGAAGTACTACCACGTATTATTTACAGACGAACGGAAAAACTGGGGGAAGATCAGTTTGGATTCCGTAGAAATGTTGGAACACGTGAGGCAATACTGACCCTAGGCCTTATCTTAGAAGATAGATTAAGGAAGGGTTAAATCTACGTTTCTAGCATTAGTAGAGTTAGTTAAAGTTTTTGACAGTGTTGACTGGAGTACTCTATTTCAAATTCTGAAGGTGGCAGGGGTAAAATACAGGGTGCCAAAGGCTGTTTAAAATTTGTACAGAAACCAGATGGCAATTATAAGAGCCGAGGGACACGAAAGCGAAGCAGTGGTTGGGAAGGGAGTGAGACAGGGTTGTAGCCTCTCCCCGATGTTATTCAGTCTATACACTGAGCAAGCAGTAAAGGAAACAAAAGAAAAATTCGGAGTAGGAATTAAAATTCATGGAGATGAAACAGCAAAGAACCTGGAAGAGCAGTTGAACGGACAGTGTATTGAAAGGAGGATATTTAGTTGAATTAAATCAGATGATGTGAGGGAATTAGATTAGGAAATGAGACACTTCAGGTAGTAAATGAGTTTTGCTACTTGGGAACCAAATTAACTGTTGGTCGAAGTAGAGCTGATATAAAATGTAGACTGGCTACGGCAAGGATAGCGTTCCTGAAGAAGAGAAATTTGTTAACATCAAATATAGAGTTAAGTGTCAGGAAGTCTTTTCTGAAAGTTTTTGTATGGAGTGTAGCCATGTATGGAAGCGAAACATGGACGATAGTTTGGACAAGAAGAGAAAAGAAGCTTTCGAAATATGATGCTACGGAAGAAAGCTGAAGATCTGATGGGTAGATCATGTGACTAATGAGAAGGTACTGAACAGAATTGGTGAGAAGAGCAATTTATGGCACAACTTGCCTAGAAGAAGGGACCGGTTGGTAGGACATGTTCTGAGGCATCAAGGGATCACCAATTTAGGGCAGCGTGGAGGGTAAAAATCGTAGAGGGAGACCAAGAGATGAATACACTAAGCAGATTCAGAAGGATGTAGGTTGCAGTAGTTACTGGGAGATGAAGAAGCATGACCAGGGTAGAGTAGCATAGAGAGCAGCATCAATCCAGTCTGCAACACAACAGAGGCAGTCAGACAATCATTCTTCCCTCACTCCAAACGTGAATGGATCGGAAAGAATCCCTAATAACTGGTACGTTGGGTCGTGCCTCTTGCAAGCACCTCACGGTAGTTTGTAGAGTGCAGATGTAGACGTAGACATTAAGAAATTGCAGTTATAGATATCAACAGTGTATATTCATTTTTATAATGAACTACTAGCTATACTCTCTACGACAGCTGGTAAGTAATTATGTTGATAAAGCTCCGTACACAGATATAATAAATGTTTATGGTCACATTCGTTATTGAATTTGTAACATTAGTGGAACTTAATGATGTAAGAGGAAAGTCATAAAATTATTGTCTTTTCACTTCAAACATTGTGTTTTCTGTCGAAAAACATAAACATTAACGTAGACAATATTTATTTGTTTTGTTACTAGTAACCCTTGAAACCGGATAGGAATTTAAAACTCTTGTGTACTAAGATGTAAAGTTCTTAAATTCATTGAAGACTAATAAAATCGAGTTACTGCTTTTTTTCTAAATTATTACACTTTATTATTGCGGAAATAGAACCACTACATTACTTTCAAAACATTTCTATAGGCTTTTCTAACGGTCTCATGTTATCGAACAAGACATCAAAATATTTGCAGTCACTAATAGATCAACCAAAAAACAAATTCTTAGCTGTCCTCACTAGATTATCCATTACAGAATCCATTTTTCATTTCCTGGAAAATGTGACTGTGTAGAGAAGTGTTGTTATAGAAACATATGATTCAAATCTAGACAGTGACGTCGCAGGTTGTTGGTAAACCACTTTAAGCGACACCGGCAGATTTAAAGTTCAGCTAATGTTGAGTCTGTTTGAGCGGCTACTAACTGCAGCTGTGGATCAGTCGGTCAGTCCGCCAGACAGTCATATTTCACAAGTCCAGGCGCACGCGAGCGTTACTTGATACAACATTCTACTTTCAACTAGAGCTAAACTCCACATAAGTTCAGGAAATAACCCACCCAACCTTACTAAAGATCTTAAGTTCCAACTGAGACAAAAGTTAATGATTTCCATATCGATCACTGATTAAATTCTCACAATTTCACGCAGTTCAGTCACGCAAAGCTGAAGGAATTACATTAGGAGAAAAATATCAAAAGTAATAGATGATTTTACCATTTGGGCAGAAAAATAACTGACGATAACAGAACGCAGCATGTCATTCTCAATGGAGAGAAGTCTTCCGAAGTAAGAGTGATTTCAGGTGTGCCGCAGGGGAGTGTCGTAGGTACGTTGCTATTCACAATATACATAAATGACCTTGTGGATAACGTCGGAAGTTCATTGAGGCTTTTTGCGGCTGTGCTGTGGTATATCGAGAGGTTGTGACTATGGAAAATTGTACTGAAATGCAGGAGGATCTGCAGCGAATTGACGCATGGTGCAGGGAATGGCAATTGAATTTCAATGTAGATAAGTGTAATGTGCTGAGAATACATAGAAAGAAAGATACCTTATCATTTAGCAACAATATAGCAGATCAGCAAATGGAAGCAGTTAATTCCATAAATTATCTGGGAGTACGCATTAGGAGTGATTTAAAATGGAATGATCATATAAAGTTGATCGTCGGTAAAGAAGATGCCAGACTGAGATTCATTGGAAGAATCCTAAGGAAATGCAATCCGAAAACAAAAGAAATAGGTTACAGTACACTTGTTCGCCCACTGCTTCAATACTGCTCACAGGTGTGGGATCCGTACCAAATAGGGTTGATAGAAGAGAGAGCAGCGCGCTTCGTCACAGGATCATTTAACAATCGCGAAAGCGTTACGGAGATGATAGATAAACTCCAGTGAAAGACTCTACAGGAGAGACGCTCGGTAGCTCGGTATGGACTTTTGTTGCAGTTTCGAGAACAGACCTTCACCGAGGAGTCAAGCAGTATATTGCTCCCTCCTACGTATATCTCGCGAAGAGACCATGAGGATAAAATCAGAGATATTAGAGCCCACACAGAGGCATACCGACAATCCTTCTTTCCACAAACAATACGAGACTGAAATAGAAGGGAGAACCGATAGAGGTACTCAAGGTACCCTCCGCCACACAAGTTATTCCCTGCTCTTTCGTAGGTCTCGCTAGATGACCTCGACGGGAACAAATGAGGAATTTGAGCTCACACACAGGCTTGCCGCCAGTCGTTATTTTCGAGCGCCATTCGCGAATGGAACGTGGACGGGGAGACCGGTTAGTCGTACCAGAAGTATCCCCCACCGCACGTCGTATAGTTGCTTGCGAAGTATTCGTGTAGATGTAAAAAACGTGATTTTGATTCATTCAATGATTTACACTTGCAAGTGTTTGATATAAAATGTGTCAGGATTTCACAGGCATTAATGTGGTGCTGTCAGACGTGTTCTCTAACATGAAAACATACATCAAATCTGAAGTGGATGTACGGCAAAGTTCACTCTGCATCACTAGGCGACTTATCTGTTGGCCGGCCGCTGTGGCCGAGCGGTTCTTCAGTCCGGAACCGCGCAGCTGATAGGGTCGCAGGTTCGATCCTGCCTCGGGCAAGGTTTAAGTAGTTCTAAGTCTAGGGGACTGATGACCCCTGATGTTAAGTCCCATAGTGTTTAGAGCCATTTGAACTTATCTGTTCTGTACATGAAATCAAACTCGAAGCGTTTCAGTAGTGCAATTCTGAAATTTCATGATAGCTTCAGTTTTGGCTGGTATGAGAGCAATGTTAAAAAAGGGAAGGAACGAAGACTGGTGTCTAACGTCCCGTCGACGTCGAGGTCATGAGAGACGGAGCACAAGCGCGAATAGGATGAATGGGATAGGAAATCGGCCGTGCCCTTTCGAAAGACCCTTCCCGACATTTACCTTGAGCAGTTTAAGGAAATCAGAATGGCGCGGTGGGTACCTGATTGAACCGTCGTCCTGCCGAATGCGAGTCCAGTATGCTAACCACTAAACTACATCGCTCGGTTTCCTTTAGTTTCTTCTTTTTTCAGTTAACAAACTGCTGTTGCTTAGAAAGTTTTGACTAACAGTAGGTGGTGGTAGCTTAGCGGTTAGCAATGAGCGTGAAGGACACTTCTGGGCTTGTTCTGTTCTCAGCTGCAGCCATCAGCATCCACCGAAAGTGGGCAAAGCGCGGAGATGGGAATGCTTCGTGTTATTTACATTGACAGTTGTATAGGGATATGCCGTCTTCCAGCAGAAAGCTGGCTCGCCATATGCGCCAGAGCCCAGAATTGGACGTCTGATTCTTGCTGATGAAACCATGGCATCCATTTCTCAGTTTCTTCATTCGCACCTGGAAAAAGAAGATAGTGGCAGTTATTGATAAGAAGTACCCATCCCGATGCCCTGTTTGCCTCTGTGCAGTACTGGAATAAACGCATTCCTGATGCTCCACATTCAAACACGCAGCGACCTCATCTCATTGATCTCACTTCCCAGATGGGTCTGCAGAAAGGACGCGGTATCCATTTGTCGGAGGCGTGTGGTCGTATTGTGCGGTGATTCACGCATCTAGAAACATGGTCTCTGTCATATTTAAGATCCTCCCCAGACACTTGTGACAGCCGGCCGGAGTGGCCGAGCAGTTCTGGGCGCTACAGTCTGGAACCGCGTGACCGCTACGGTCACAGGTTCGAATCCTGCCTTGGGCATGGATGTGTGTGATGTCCTTAGGTTAGTTAGGTTTAAGTAGTTCTAAGTTCTAGAAGACTGATGACCTCAGATGTTAAGTCCCAAAGTGCTCAGAGCCAGAGCCACTTTTGACATCGGGAACCGGAATTCGCGTGGAATCTGCGATATTAAGAACAACAATACCAGCACTCAACACTCAATAACCATTCAAATTATCATAAAAATTATAACAATTAAAAAACCAAGGATGATGAGGTGTTTCCGAAAGCCGCATGGCTGTATGAAAGTGTTTTATTTGCAATTAAGATTCACGCCAGGATAGACACATATTACAGTAATGTCTATAAAGGTCGCTACAGATGAACAATTACGGAGTTCCACGCTTTTAGGAAGTTGTCCTAGATAAGAGTCAAACCATATTGGTGGGATTTCGTAATCAAATTGAGCACATCCAAAAGATGCTTCTCAAAATGTACAAAGCATGACTGTTGAAAGAGCGAAGCCGGAAGTATATGTTATAAAATCCGGTAGCCACAAGCTGTATAAAACCAATAGGAACAAAACTTAAAATCCCTTGCTTACTTCCTCCTTCTTGATAACAGGCTGATGTGGTGTCAGCAGTCCGTGGAACGGCTTTGGCACTTTGGCCTTCACACACACACACACACACACACACACGCTTACGCAATCCCCAATAACTGGCAAAGAAAATCACTTCAGATTGGCCAAGGGCACACTGCCTAAAGCGGGTCTATGCCCAGTATTTAAATGCACTGCTGTTCTGGCTTTTTTAGCTACAGGAACACAGCAGTGAGTTCAACTACGTATGGTGAGCAACGACATCCACGCCATAACTGATATATTAATCAACGACATGTCACATAAAGGTTATAATTTAACATCACGTCGATGTCGAGGTTGTTAGGGACACGTCACTTTCGCTGTTCGACTAGCGTATTTGGAAGAATTCCCTTCCGTCAGAAAATGGCACAGCATTCTGCTGAATTGACTTAGTAAAACCACGGAAAACTTACACTTCGACAGCAGGACGGGAATTCTCATCTTACTCTCTAACACGGGCAGCATCTGGCGCTTTCCTTTCGCTCATCCATATTATTATTAACATTTGTTGCTTAATGCAAGTATCAAGTCTTGATGTTAATCCTCACAAATTACATTCCAGTAACCATTTTAACTGTGAGTATCCACTTTCGGATCTCCTTTCGTACTAGATGTACACATAAATGTGATGTTAATTTGCCGGTCGCTGTTCTTCGGTCTTTAAGTTTGCGGCTGCCCCCCCTCGGTAGGAAGGAATGACGCGTAGAAAGGAGGAAGGGTCGAGGTTTAACGTTCCGTCGCTGAAGAAATCGTTAGAGACAGAGCATAATGTCGGGCAAGCACGGGGAAGGAAACAGGCCGACAGTCTCCTTAAATTATTTAGCGAAATCCCGGAAAACCTAAGACTGGATGACCATGCGGAGACATAAAACGTAGTCCTCCACAACAGGAGCCCACCGTCTCTGGACTGAAGACCACAACAACAACAAAACTGATCTTTTGATAAGTTATCTTTGAGTGGAATGTTTGGAACACAATGTATACCTCGTTCAGTACGAAGCGTAATGGAGTGATAACATAAAGGTTGTTTTATTACCTGCAAAAAATATTCAGGTGTAGTATTCCTTAAGGCACTATCATCCTAGATAGTCATTTGTTGTTGCCGTGGTCTTCAAAGCAGGTACTAGTTTGATCCGACTCTCCATACTTGTCTACTCTGTTCACTTCTCATGATCTCTACTAACTATGGCACCATACGTTCTCTGAACCTGCTCTACAATTTTACCCCTCACACATCCCTCCGTTACCAGATTTGTCATACACTCCTGGAAATGGAAAAAAGAACACATTGACACCGGTGTGTCACACCCATCATACTTGCTCCGGACACTGCGAGAGGGCTGTACAAGCAATGATCACACGCACGGCACAGCGGACACACCAGGAACCGCGGTGTTGGCGTCGAATGGCGCTAGCTGCGCAGCATTTGTGCACCGCCGCCGTCAGTGTCAGCCAGTTTGCCGTGGCATACGGAGCTCCATCGCAGTCTTTAACACTGATAGCATGCCGCGACAGCGTGGACGTGAACCGTATGTGCAGTTGACGGACTTTGAGCGAGGGCGTACAGTGGGCATGCGGGAGGTCGGGTGGACGTACCGCCGAATTGCTCAACACGTGGGGCGTGGGGTCTCCACAGTACATCGATGTTGTCGCCAGTGGTCGGCGGAAGGTGCACGTGCCCGTCGACCTGGGACCGGACCGCAGCGACTCACGGATGCACGCCAAGACCGTAGGATCCTACGCTGTGCCGTAGGGGACCGCACCGCCACTTCCCAGCAAATTAGGGACACTGTTGCTCCTTGGGTATCGGCGAGGACCATTCGCAACCGTCTCCATGAAGCTGGGCTACGGTCCCGCACACCGTTAGGCCGTCTTCCGCTCACGCCCCAACATCGTGCAGCCCGCCTCCAGTGGTGTCGCGACAGGCGTGAATGGAGGGACGAATGGAGACGTGTCGTCTTCAGCGATGAGAGTCGCTTCTGCCTTGGTGCCAATGATGGTCGTAAGCGTGTTTGGCGCCGTGCAGGTGAGCGCCACAATCAGGACTACATACGACCGAGGCACACAGGGCCAACACCCGACATCATGGTGTGGGGAGCGATCTCCTACACTGGCCGTACAGTGTTCTGTGAATTGCAGACCCTATGGGGAGCTTTTTCAGAAGAGAATTTCCACTTCGGAGAATGAAACAGTGGCTCCGCCAATCGCCTAGACGCTGTTACAAGGGGTCATGGTAGAAGACAGTCACAGAAAGGCACTTCTTAGCAGAGGCAACGTCAGTGTGTTTACACAGGTTAGAATGCTCCAACAGCGGTCGCCATGTACGAGTGGCCGCAGGGGGGAGGAGGGGGGCGGGGAAAGTGATGTAAAACTTTGTAGTTGCTGGCCGTAAGCCAGCCGTTGTGGCAGAGCGGTTCTAGGCGCTTCAGTCCGGAACGGCGCGACTGCTACGGTCGCAGGTTCGAATCCTGCCTCGGGCATGGATGTGTGTGATGTCCTTTTTTCTGGCCGTAAGAGGAAGGGCAGCGAGGTTTAGCTTCAGGCTCAACGCTGTTGCTACCAAACTTGGAGTTTGTTAATGTAAATGGCAGAAACACCTCGGAAGCTGAAGAACCTGAATGCAGTTGGTCACACGCGCTCTGAAGGTGTAGAGCCACTCGACAGAATGGCCGAAGCCTGTAAAGTTGTGCCGGATTGGCGGGCCAACTCTAGGAAGAGAGAAACAGTGCACCGCCACAGTCATTAATAAACCCGTGTTTTTGTGTTCAGACACAGTTCTCAGTCAGGCAGTTGGGGCGCCAAGTCCTTGTCGCACGTCGCTTGATTTCCTCACTCCGATTGCTGCCCTCAGGATTCGTACTTTACAGTAATGCTAGTGATTGCATTTTCTGTTAGCTTTTACCTTACAGACTCAGACGCTGACTTCTGTTGTGCAACCAGTTGCGCCCTTTTCCTTAGCTCCCTGTCTTCTGTCTGTCCTGTATTGGGTCGTAACATGGGTAAACAATTTCTTGTGCCAGGTGTGGAATTTCGTTAATGATTTTTGAGATAGATAGCTACATTACTGGCCATTAAAATTTCTACACCACGAAGAAGACGTGCTACAGACGCGAAATTTAACCAACACGAACAAGATGCTGTGATATGCAAATGATTAGCTTTTCAGAGCATTCACACAAGGTTCGCGCCGGTGGCGAAACCTTTAACGTGCCGACAAGAGGGAAGTTTCCAACCGATTTTTCTTACACAAACAGCAGTTGACCGCCGTTGCCTGGTTTAACGTTGTTGTGATGCCTCGTGTAAGGAGGAGAAATGCGTACCAACACGTTTCGAGGAGAAATGCGTACCAACACGTTTCCGACTTCGATAAAGGTCGGATTGTAGCCTATCGCGATTGCGGTTTATCGTATCGCGACATTGCTGTTCGCATTGGTGGAGATCCAATGACTGTTAGCAGAATATGGAATCGGTGGATTCAGGAGGGTAATACGGAACGCCGAGCTGGATCCCACCGGCCTCGTATCACTAGCGGTCGAGATGACGAGCATCTTATCCGCATGGCTGTAACGGATCGTGCAGCCACGTCTCGATCCCTGAGTCAACAGATGGGGACGTTTGCAAGTCAATAACCATCTGCACTAACAGCTCGACGACGTTTGCAGCAGCATGGACTATCAGTTCGGAGCCCATGGCTGCGGTTACCCTTGACGCTGCATCACAGACACGAGCGCCTGCGGTGGTGTACTCAACGACGAACCTGGGTGAACGAGTGGCAAAACGTCATTTTCTCGGATGAATCCAGGGTCTGTTTACAGCATCGTGATGGTCGCATCCTTGTTTGGCGACATTGCGGTGAACGCACATTGGAAGCGTGTATTCGTCTTCAACATACTGGCGTATCTCCCGGCGTGATGGTATGGGGTGCCATTGGTTACACGTCTCGTTCACCTCTTGTTCGCACTGACGGCGCTTTGAACAGTGGACGTTACATTTCAGATGTGTTACGACCCGTGGCTCTACCCTTCATTCGATCCCTGCATTTTAGCAGAATAAGGTGCGACCGCATGTTGCAGGTCCTGTACGGGCCTTTCTGGAACCAGAAAATGTTCGACTGCTGCCCTAACCAGCACATTCTCCAGACCTGTCATCAATTGAAAACTCTGGTCAATGGTGGCCGAGCAAGTGGCTCGTCGCAGTACGCCATTCACTACTCTTGACGAACTGTGGTATCGTGTTGAAGCTGCATGGGCAGCTGTACCTGTACATGCCATCCAAGCTCTGTTTGACTCAATGCCCAGGCGTATCAAGGCCGTTATTACGGCCAGAGGTGGTTGTTCTAATGTTCTGGGTACTAATTTCTCAGGATCTATGCACCCAAATTCCGTGAAACTGTAATCACATGTCAGCTCTAGTATAATACATTTGTCCAATGAATACCCGTTTACCATCTGCATTTCTTCTTGGTGTAGCAATTTTAATGGCCAGTCGTGTAATTCGTCTGTGCTCATCGCAACGTGATGACTGGACTGGCAGCTTAGAGACTTATATGAGAAGCAGCACCTGCACTCCAGTGAGAACAGACAGAGCTCGAAGAGCAGAAGAAAGAAGCAGGGGTCGGTGCCGTACGACGGAAGAGGCAGCAGAGGAAGCGTGTCTTCACGGCTACACGACGCCACAGGGGCGCGGAAACGGCTGAGCGACAACGAGACGGAGCGCCGCGGCGGTTGCAGTCCCCTAGAGAACCCCCAGGGCAACGAACGACACATGACGGCAGCAGCAGCAGCAGCGCCGTACAGCAGAGGACGGCGCTTGACGTAATCACAATCCTTAGGTTAGTTAGGTTTAAGTAGTTCTAAGTTCGAGGGGACTGATGATCACAGATGTTAGGTCCCATAGTGCTCAGAGTCATTTCAGTCATAAATACTCGTGCATGAAACATTTTGTGTAATACATGGTTGTAAATTTATGCATTTACAAAACTGTGTCAGGAAGTCGTTTCGGAAAGTAGTTGTATGGAGTGTAGCCATCTATGGAAGTGAAACGTGGACGATAAATTGTTTGGACAAGAAGAGAATTGAAGCTTTCGAAACGTGGTGCTACAGAAGAATGCTGAAGATTAGATGGGTAGATCACATAACTAATGAGGAGCTATTGAATAGAATTGGGAAGAAGAGAAATTTGTGGCACAACTTGGCTAGGAGAAGGGATCGCTTAGCAGGACATATTCTGAGGCATCAAGGGAGGGCAGCGTGGAGGGTAAAAATCGTAGAGGGAGACCAAGAGATGAATACACTAAACAGATTCAGAGGGATGTAGGTTGCAGTAAGTAGTGGGAACTGAAGAAGCTTGCACAAGATAGAGTAGCATGGAGAGCTGCATCAAATCAGTCTCTGGACTGAAGACCACAACAACAACAAAACTGATCTTTTGATAAGTTATCTTTGAGTGGAATGTTTGGAACACAATGTATACGGTTCTGTTAAAACTCTCGAGCCTGTATAATATCGAAGTCTAGGATAATGAAATTACGTATAGCACGGAAATATTTGCAACTTTCTTCTGTTTGCATCAGCGACCAACGCAATCATAAAAAAGTATCTTCTTTAGCCCATAGTCGCAATGTTCTGCTTTGCCTGCTGTCTGCCGCTTTCGATACACAGTACAGTCCTCAGACCGTGCTATGATCAAAAAATCACAGCACATATTTAAAATGATATCGTAAGAAGTATTTGCATATTCTCTCTTTCTGTAACAGCAGACGTATACTACAGAAAGCAGCGTTAAATTGTGTAGGCGGCCTTTTATCCCTGGCACACAGCTGCCTCTCGCTTCCCGAGTAGACGCGCCAAGAACTAAAAGGAAACGTCAGCGCCAAGCTTTAAACACAAGCAGAGTGCCGCCAAAGGTGGGAAGAGTGCCCCTTTTTGCAGAGTTCTTTGCTTTTCTTCTTAAGGAAGTCACACTGAATGGAAACGTTGTTTTCTAGATTTGCTTGTTTCCTATTAAGGTGTTATTACAGTGGGGACAGTTTTATTCTTTATTACGTGATTTCCTAAATTTCATATTTTGTTTTATTTTTATTCTTTAGCTGTTTTTTACATTGTGACTGTGAAAGTATCCTTTAAAATGTTATAATACTCGAATAACTGTGAAATCAGAGGGTAAACTATGCGATGGTGAGTAATTGCGGAACGTTGACCAGGACTATTATCGTAATTACACAACAAATGTTACCTGAATAAAAGGCATCTGATTTTATCTGTTAAATCTGTTTGAAATCACAATGTATCACTTTCATAAAGTATTTATCACGCATTAAACCTCTGAACTTTACTGAAATTATTCTCGTAAATGCACCATGACAATCGCTGTGCCTGACTCTGCTTATGAACTACAGTAACAATGAAATTTATGGCTTACCTATGCGCAACGGACCGCTCGCCCGCCTCTGCAACCTTCCTTTTATAAAATAGTGATCTGGCTGTCAAAGTTTTCACTCACAGTCCTCGTGATGTGCTGTACGAGACTGGATTTCATTACGAGGGTTGTCCAGAAAGTAAGTTCAGATCGGTCGCGAAATGGAAACCACAGCGAAAACCAGAAACGTTTTATTTTCAACAGTTAGGAACATCTTCCACCTACTTCTCTATATAGTCGCCGCTCCAACTTTTAGTTTTGTCGTGGCGTTGTACAACTTTCGAATGTCCTCCTCATAGAAAGCAGCCGCCTGTGCTTTCGGCCAGTTATCTGCACTGGTTTGCAGCTCGTTGTCTGTGGAGACATTTTGTCTTCATAGCCATCGGTTCTTGTGAGCAGAGATGAGACTCAGGGGGAGACAATTGCGGACTGCACTGTGTGTGATCAAACACTTCTCACCGGAAACGCTACAGAACCGTCTTCATTGCCCCTGCAGAAGGAACTGCTCGACACTTGTGTTATGTGGGCTGCATGACACAGGCGAAATTTCTAACCAGGCCCTCACACTTGGCAGTAGGCGCTGTTCCCTACGCATCTTTGCGTGCTCACTGTTCACTCAAAACTGAAAAGAGCGACGCGACACGATCGACGGCCACACTAGAGACACTGCCCAACACATCTGTGCAAAGCTTTACCGGATTTTCCAACTGGCTTCCATTCCGCGACCGATCGGAACTTACTTTCTGGACAACCCTCGTAGTCAAAAATCCTACTCAGCACACCAGTCGCTATGTCCACGGCGAATTTGCAGACAAATAAAACCGTGAATGCAAATGAAAAATGGGGTACTAATCTCACTGACAAACAAGTAACTGAATCGACACTTTAAGCTTTAACTGAGCTTTATTAAGTCATAGCAACAATATAACTTTCCACACTTCTCATACACGAATTAATTTACAAAACGTCTCTTTAGCATTTACCACTGCAGTGAGAGACAGAACCAAAAAAAAAGAACAACCTTACAGAAAAGTTAAACCTCAAGCACTCTGATAACAAGCAGCATACTAAGTAATTACAGACACAACAAACCAAGTTACACTTAAATGTTACAATTTCTTCTTCATCCTCTATTGTAATACTTCTGCTTAATAACTCTCTTTAACCATCACTTTACAAAAATTGCTCCAAATAATGCTGCCTCCACTTCAGGGCAGGCCATCTCACTCTCTAACTCTTGTTTGATAAAGTAGAGCTAACCTCTTTGATCAACGTCTGGTCTGAAACATAGTTCCAAAGTGTATAATTATAAAGGCAATGTTAAAGCGATATTACAAGGCTTGAGGACATTTATCAAATTTACAAATTAACTCACATCTGTGGCCCGTGAGTTACCATAGCAAATAGGACAGTCACCTTTCAAACAAAGAAAATCTGTACACAAATGCAACTTTTCTAGCCGCTGGCCGCAGTTTGCATCTGTTTAAAGCTTAGCGCTGACGTTTGCTGTTAGTTCTTTGAACCGCCTACTTCGGAAGAAAGTGTGACTACTGCATGCCTACACGTTTTAACGCTGCACTCTACAGTATAAGTCAGCAGTTATAGAGAAAAAGAATGTGTAAATGTTTCTTAGCATATTATCTTAACTGTCTACTTCGTTGTTTTATCGCGGCATAGTCTGTGACTATGTACACTTTCCCGAATTCTTGTCGGGCCCTCAGCCGGATCAGACTGTCACCCGCACACATTTCCGCGGTCCACCTGGCCGCCGTCATCAGTTGAGAAAAGTTAAGCCCTCTCCCCAATAACTGATTCTTATCGCGAACAACACAATCTTTATATGCAGCGAAAATACAAAAGCGCATGCCCTAAAGTAAAGAACAAGGGCTCATAAGTTGCTGCTGCCCCTGGTGCAAGAAGAGTTGCAGCGCATCCAGTGGTGAATACTGTCGAATAACGGTATACCGTTAAACATCAGTACTCGTAGCCGGCCGATTCAGATGGCGTTGTTTCGTCATATCTGATAAAACATCCATAAACAGATAAACGACTATGGGGGATTTTGAACAGCCTGACGATGTGGCTACTGGGAGTCCTTTATCCTCCATAGTCGCTAATCTTTTTATGGAGGACTTTGAGGATATGGCCCTGAAAACATTTTTTATAAGCTTACTTGTTTTTGTGATATGTAGACGACATATATCTTGTTTGACCACATGGAATAGACTCTTCATACTGGTTATTTTAAGATTTTAATTGTGTTCATCCTAACATGAAATTCAGGATGAAGATTGAAAAGGAGGGGAAGTTAGCCTTTTTGGATGTACCGGTTTATAAAAAGGATGACGAAACTCTTGTAGTTCCTTCTCTAGATTGTCGCACGCATGACAAAATGGTAGATATCGAAATAGACGACAGAGGGATAGAGAAACAATTAAAATCGCTCAAAAGAGGAAAGGCCGCTGGACCTGATGGGATACCAGTTCGATTTTACACAGAGTATGCGAAGGAACTTGCCCCCCTTCTTGCAGTGGTGTACCTTAGGTCTCTAGAAGAGCGAAGCGTTCCAAAGGATTGGAAAAGGGCACAGGTCATCCCCGTTTTCAAGAAGGGACGTCGAACAGATGTGCAAAACTATAAACTTATATCTCTAACGTCGATCAGTTGTAGAATTTTGGAACACGTATAATGTTAGAGTATAATGACTTTTCTGGAGACTAGAAATCTGCTCTGTAGGAATCAGCATGGGTTTCGAAAGAGACGGTCGTGTGAAACCCAGCTCGCGCTATTCCACGAGACTCAGAGGGCCTTAGACACGGGTTCACAGGTAGATGCCGTGTTTCTTGACTTCCGCAAGGCGTTTGACACAGTTCCCCACAGTCGTTTAATGAACAAAGTAAGAGCATACGGACTATCAGACCAATTGTGTAATTGGATTGAGTCGTTTAATGAACAAAGTCGTTTAATGAACAAAGTAACAGCATACGGACTATCAGATCAATTGTGTGATTGGATTGAGGAGTTCCTAGATAACAGAGCGCAGCATGTCATTCTCAATGGAGAGAAGTCTTCCGAAGTAAGAGTGATTTCAGGTGTGCCGCAGGGGAGTGTCATAGGACCGTTGCTATTCACAATATACATAAATGACCTGGTGGATGACATCGGAAGTTCACTGAAGCTTTTTCCAGATGATGCTGGGGTGTATCGAGAGGTTGCAACAATGAAAAATTGTACTGAAATGCAGGAGGATCTGCAGCGAATTGACGCATGGTGCAGGGAATGGCAATTGAATCTCAATGTAGACAAGTGTAATGTGCTGCGAATACATAGAAAGATAGATCCCTTCTCATTTAGCTACAAAATAGCAGGTCAGTAACTGGAAGCAGTTAATTCCATAAATTATCTGGGAGTACGCATTCGGAGTGATTTAAAATGGATTGATCATATTAAGTTGATCGTCGGTAAAGCAGATGCCAGATTGAGATTCATTGGAAGAATCCTAAAGAAATGCAATCCGAAAACAAAGGAAGTAGGTTACAGTACGCTTGTTCGCCCACTGCTTGAATACTGCTCAACAGTGTGGGATCCGTACCAGATAGGGTTGATAGAAGAGATAGAGAAGATCTCAACGGAGAGCAGCGCGCTTCGTTACAGGATCATTTAGTAATCGCGAAAGCGTTACGGAGATGATAGATAAACTCCAGTGGAAGACTCTGCAGGAGAGACGCTCAGTAGCTCGGTTCGGGCTTTTGTTAAAGTTTCGAGAACATACCTTCACCGAGGAGTCAAGCGGTATATTGCTCCCTCCTACATATATCTCGCGAAGAGACCATGAGGATAAAATCAGAGAGATTAGAGCCCACACAGAAGCATACCGACAATCCTTCTTTCCACGAACAATACGAGACTGAAGTAGAAGGGAGAACCGATAGAGGTACTCAGGGTACCCTCCGCCACACACCGTCAGGTGGCTTGGGGAGTATGGATGTAGATGTAGATGTAGACACAGAGTTCATAGGAAATCGATACGTACTAATAGATATTTACATGCTACCAGCTCTCATCCACTATTTCAACGAACAGGAGTTCTACAGACCTTTGTCAGAAGAGCATATGCTGTATCGTATGCTGAGAATTTACCGCAGGAGCTGCAACACTTAGGGACGTCTTTAATCATAAAGAATATACGGAAGACAGATTCGACATGCCTTTGAGTTTGGACCACTACCTGAACCAGCTGAAGACAGTTTTAGTTCTGTGGCTTTCCTTACATGTTCTGGAGAAGTATCTGCCAAGATAGGTAGGGTTTTGAAGAAAAATAAAATTGCAAGATACCTCGTGTGGAAGGGAGAAAGAGATGTGAATTTTATTTAAATTCTATAAATCAAATCCAAGGAGTGCTGTTCAACATGTAAGTGGTTTATTCAGTGAAACTGCATTAAACTGCATATGCAATAATTATTGAAATTTTATCAAATTCTTTTAACAATCACTCACAAATTATTCAAATAATTATTAAAAAAATAAAAAAAATTGCGTCGCCAGATACTGAAGAAAGTATATATATAAAAAAAGAATTGAATTGGCACCAATAGCTCACAACAAGTGAATTATATAAGGTGCCTGCCCTGGTATTTGCTTTTTAATATGAGTATTGTATAACTTTAAATAAATTACACGAGACGGATTGACCTGGTGTAATAAATGAGGAAGGAATAAAACAAACAGCTGAACATATGACTGTCTTAACGGGCAAACGGTGAATACTGTGCCTTGCGTCTTTATGAGCAACTAACACATTGCAAAGAAATTGAAGAATCCGAAAGAATAATGCGCAGCTAGGAAAGTGGGCGTTTTCTGTATTACCATGTTCATAGCGTAGCCGGCGTGGCGGTGGAGTCGGCTGACTGCGTGCGGCTGCATCTACACTCTGCCGGCGACGTAATTGATAAGGTTTACCACGCCCTACGCTGAAAATAGTGAGCGAAACCTGCTACTGGAAGTTCTCATTACTGGACGACGGTATGCGTCCATCTGCAAGTGCAAACCTCCGTGAAACTGCATTAAACAAAGCTCAAAACTGTTCAAACAGTGCTACCATCATCGGACATGTTGTAAATCAAAATGTGATCGTGAGTTAGGCTTTTGATAACGCGCACAGTGAGTGAAGCTCGCCTTCTTGGATGTAGCAAACTTTGCTCTCTACAATGTTTGCGACGAATGCAAAGTGCATTGTCTCATGACAAGCGATAAGAGAATCCTTGCGACTTATCGGAAGCAGTCAAGAGTGAACTCCTGACTCCTCAGAAGCAATATTAGGGAATGCCCAACACTTGTGCGCTCCGCTCACCTAGAGAGAGAGAGAGAGTGAGAGAGAGAGGGGGGGAGGGGGGAGAGAGAGAGAGAGGGGGGGAAGGGGGGGAGAGAGAGGGGGGGAAGGGGACAGAGAGAGAGGGAGAGAGAGAGAGAGAGAGAGAGAGAGATAGAGAGAGAGAGAGAGAGAGAGAGAGAGAGAGAGAGACGCTCCCCTCCAGCGTCTTGTCTCTGCCCTTCCGCAAATTACGTAGCTCGTACTATTATTTAAATCGAACATTAGATCTTGCCAATGAAGAGGTCCCTTTCAAAACTTCCTCCCTCCTTGCCGTCGCATTCAGTGAGGAAAAAGAGAGCGATACTATGTGTGAGACAGAGTATACAAATGAACCAAGACTTCTCCATTTGAGTATTGCCGCTACGTTCCCGGGTGTTCTGCTCGCGGGAAAAGGCCAAAACTCTCCAGGCCACTTGAGATTCTTGGACACCCAAGTCGTGCTGCTGCTATTAATCTCGCCGCTCTGTCAGCTTTACCTATATCGTGACAAAGCTGCTTTTCGTTCTAAATTTGTAGTTTCCGCTGCCTCGGGCACACGTGCGAATGTCCACGGCTTCCCTTGGCAGCGTGTTGATGTATGCAGCGTCTTCACCTGTCGCTAATACTCCGGGGGCCTGCCCTCTGTGGAGCGTGCCGACATAGGCGCGCGACCGCCGCTCACTGCTTGTGTCCACCTGGTCGCCGGGCTTCCCAGCTAGGAACGTATCAGAATTCCTTTCATGCACAAAGTGTACCAAGTTTGCAGAGAGAAGAATCGTAGCCCTTTACCGATGCTTAATGACATAATAATTCACCTCCATCACACTTTACATATTGCAATAAACTAATGACTGATTTTAAAAGCAATCATCTCCTTTAATTATAAACATGAAAAGCTTTGACGCCTTACAAAATATATGTGTATTCCGTCCGCCAGCTAAGATTTGAGCACCTCTTTGGGCTGTTAAGGACGAATTAGTTTTGAGGAAACATGGTGTTTACAAAATACCATTGAGTGCGGTAAAATATACATTGGCCAAACTATTCATACCGTCAATGACAGTTGTGTTCAACACCATCGATCTCCATAGGAGATTACTACAGGCTGACAAATCAACAGTAGCTGAGCACTGTCTTACAACGGGACATAGGGTGCTATACAATGAGACAAGTAGCTGCAGACGCCTCGAGTTACTGGGATTGTTTTAAAAGAATCTGTGCAAACCAGACTAATACATAATATCATTAACCGTGATAAGGGATGCCCGCTAAGTGAAACTTAGAGTCCTGTTTTGTCAGATATAAAGAAACAACGGCACCTGGATCAGCCGACTATGATTAACAATCTTTAACGATGTATCGTTTTTTCGACAGCATTCACCACTGGAGGCGCTGCAAGTCTTCATGCGCCATGGGGCAGCAGTAACGTTTGAGCGCTTGCGCATGTACTTTTGTATTTTCGCTGCATATAAAGGTTCCGTCGTTCAAGGTAAGAATCAGTTATGGCGAGAGCGGCTTAGCTGGGCTCACCTGATGACGATGGCCATGTGGACCGTGGGAACGTTGCGTGCAGAGGACAGTTTGATCTGGCTGAAGACCTGACAAGAATTTGATCACAGCATGGTCTGAGGGTGGATCTGTGTGACGAAACCGGTAGCCCGTAGGAGAAAATTAAAAAAAATGTGACTATAGACTAAAAATTATAGGCTACTTTTTGGTTTTATATCGAATTTTAGAAATACGTTCAATTCGCACAAACAATACCATGGACTTCATTTTTGAGTTTGTAGCTATTTTTGGTAACATATATAAGACCATCATTTATGTTGATAACTAAGCCAATTTATGAAAAGTGCTTTGACTCTATTATTGTGCCACGTGTTTGACCCCAAGAAAGTGATGAGGTAGTCTTAAGTTGGGAGTAGCAGTGTGTAGATATAATAGTATTCTGACAGCCCATCACTGGAGCAGTGAGATGTTTGTGCATCATGTTGTAAGTGGTAATGTATATGATGAATTCAGGAAGTCATCAGAAAGTGTCTACACAAATGGAGCAAGAATTAGTTATGTGATCTACCCATCTAATCCTCAGCATTCTTCTGTAGCACCACATTTCGAAAGCTTCTATTCTCTTCTTTCTACACTATTTATCGTCCACGTTTCACTACCATACATGGCTACACTCCATACAAATACTTTCAGAAACGACTTCCTGACATTTAAATCTATACTCGATGTTAACAAATTTTTCTTCTTAAGAAACGCTTTCATTGCCATTGCCATTCTACTTTTTATATCCTCTCTACTTCGACCATCATCAGTTATTTTGCTCCCCAAATAGCAAAACTCCTTTACTACTGTAAGTGTCTCATTTCCTAAAGTAACTCCCTCAGCATCACCCGACTTAATTCGACTACATTCGATTACCCTCGTTTTGCTTCTGTTGATGTTCATCTTATACCCTCCTTTCAAGACACTGTCCATTCCGTTCAGCTGCTCTTCCAAGTCAAATAGAAATATTCAAAAAGGTAGGAATATTTTTCTGTTTAACAAAAGTGACAAAAAGCAGATTTCAGTGTACCTGACGCCTCAACACAAAAGTTTAGTCTCAAGTACGGATAGTGTTGAGGATCAGTGGACAAAGTTCAAAACCATCGTAAAATATGCATTAGATGAGTATGTGCCAAGCAAGATCGTAAGAGATGGGAAAGAGCCACCGTGGTACAACAACCGAGTTATAAAACTGCTGCGGAAGCAAAGGTAACTTCACAGCAAACATAAACTTAACCAAAGCCTTGCAGACAAACAAAAATTACACGAAGCGAAATGTTCTATGAGGAGGGCTATACGAGAGGCTTTCAATGAATTGGAAAGTAAAGTTCTATGTACTGACTTGGCAGAAAATCCTAAGAAATTTTGGTCTTATGTCAAAGAGGTAGGTGGATCAAAACAAAATGTACAGACACTATGTGACCAAAATGGTACTGAAGCAAAGGATGACGGACTAATGGCCGAAATACTAAATGTCTTTTTCCAAAGCTGTTTCACAGAACAAGACTGCACTGTAGTTCCTTCTCTAGGTTGTCGCACAGATGACAAAATGGTGGATATCGAAATAGATGACAGAGGGATAGAAAAACAATTAAAATCGCTCAAAAGTGGAAAGGCCACTGAACCTGAGGGAATATCAATTCGATTGTACACAGAGTACGCCAAGGAACTTGCCCCCCCCCCCCCTTTTCTTGCAGCAGTGTATCGTAGGTCTCTAGAAGAGCGTAGCGTTCCAAAGGATTGGAAAAGGGCACATGTCATCGCCGTTTTCAAGAAGGGACGCCGAACAGATGTGCATAACTATAGACCTATATCTCTAGCGTAGAACAGTTGTAGAATTTTGCAACATGTATTAATTCGAGTATTATGACTTTTCTGGAGACTAGAAATCTACTCTGTAGGACTCCGTATTGGTTTCGAAAAAGACGATCGTGTGAAACCTAGCTCGCGCTATTCATCCACGAGACTCAGAGGGCCATAGACACGGTTCCGAGGTAGATGCCGTGTTTCTTGACTTCGGCAAGGCGTTTGATACAGTTCCCCAAAGTCGTTTAATGAACAAAGTAAGAGCATGTGGACTATCGGACCAATCATGTGATTGGATTGAAGAGTTCCTAGATAACAGAACGCAGCATGTCATTCTCAATGGAGAGAAGTCTTCCGAAGTAAGAGTGATTTCAGGTGTGCCGCAGGTGAGTGTCGTAGGACCGTTGCTATTCACAATATACATAAGTGATCTTGTGGATAACATCGGAAGTTCACTGATGTTTTTTGCAGATGATGCTGTAGTATATCGAGAGGTTGTAACTATCGAAAATTGTACTGTGATGCAGGAGGATCTGGACCGAATTCAAGCATGGTGCAGGGAATGGCAATTGAATGTCAATGTAGGCAAGTGTAATGTGCTGCGAATACATAGAAAGAAAGAACCTTCATCATTTAGATACAATATAGGAGGTCAGCAACTGGAAGCAGTTAATTCCATAAATTATCTGGGACTAGGCATTAGGAGTGATTTAAAATGGAATGACTATGTAAAATTAATCGTCGGTAAGGCAGACGCCAGTCTGACATTCACTGGAAGAATCCTAAGGTAATGCAATCCGAAAACAAAGTAAGTAGGTTACAGTACACTTGTTCGCCCACTGCTTCAATACTGCTCAGCGGTGTGGGATCCGTACCATATACGGTCGACAGAAGAGGTAGAGAAGATCCAAGGGAGAGCAGCGCGCTTCGTTACAGGATCATTTAGCAATCGCGAAAGCGTTAGGGAGATGATAGGTAAACTCCAGTGGAAGACTCTGCACGAGAGATGCTCAGTAGCTCGGTACGGGCTTTTGTTGAAGTTTCGAGAACACACCGTCACCGAGGAGCCTAGCAGTATATTGCTCCCTCCTACGTGTAGCTCGCGAAGAGACCATGAGTGTTGTAACTGCGACCAGGATCGTCGCGGGGTAGCAGTGACGGAAGGCACGACGGGACCCGCGGAGAGGCCCGAGAGCAACACAGCGGAAGAGGACGGACACGACCAACGTAGGACGGAACGAATACGACAACAGAGTCACGAGGAAACAAACACGCACGCGAACCAGGAAGCAAGCAGTGTAGCGCAATGCGAGGTGTAAACCGACGTAAGCGATGTTACACTGCTGGCTGAGCTCGAGGGCAGCGTGTAAGTACGCTCTCGGGAGCGCCGCTATTGGCCGCTGGGACCGCGTGTTCCAACTGTGGCGCCCCCACACTAAAGGCGGGCCAGGAGGCGCGCGCCGCCACAGCTTACGGCGCGATGCTGCAGAGACCTCCATCGGTCTTCGACGTCCATGGCGTCAGGCGCGGATTCAAATTCCGCGTCGCGCGGTACCAGATCCCTCCCCCCTGAAACTTGCGCGTAGGGGCGGAAACGCCCCGGACAGTGCCGAGGTGGGCGGCAGTGGGAAGAGGAACTGGGCGTATCAACCGCTAGCGGCGGGGAGGAAGGGACGCCCGAAGTATCCATGACAGCCGATCCAGAGTCCAGGGCGGGGGAGGGAGCCGCCGATCCACCCGGGAGCGGAGAGGGCCGGCGGCAGGCCTGCTGGGAGACGGCAACCGGGGGCTGGGATCGTGACTCGAGGACTCTGTCCGTACCTGAAGGAGTTAGGAAAAGAGGCGGCGGCGCGAGTCCCGTGGCAGCACGAGGCCGGAGCTGATTATGATGGCGGCGCTCCAACCCGTTCGACGTCTGCACCGACGTCACACGCCGCCCACGGGCCGCGACGACCGTGGCGAGTGTCCATCCCGCCTTGCGCCCGGACTCGCGGGCCCACACGGCCGTGCCAGGGGCATACCGCTGCGAGGGCCGGGGGTGGGGGCGGGAGGAAGGCGGCAGCAGCAAATGGAGCAGGGTCCGTGGCTGTCGCCCACGGAGGAGCTCTGCCGGAATGCGACCGTCAGTTGGCGTCGTGCGATAGGTGCTCAAAAACAGGGTGAGGGCCGACGTGGTTCGAGATGTGTCGACCGCCTTAGTCAGCTGGTGTTTAAAAGTACAGACGAGCCTCTCCGCCGCGCCATTGGACGAAGGGTGGAAAGGGGGCCTACGGATATGCTTGATACCGTTGGCCTGACAGACGTGGTGGAAGGAGGAGGCTGTGATTTGGGGACCATTATCGGAGACCAAAGTGTGTGGCAGGCCCTCAATGGCGAGAACCGGGGCCAGGGCCATGAGTGTAGCCTCGGTGGTGGTGGATGCCATTCGGACGACATATGGTTATTTGGAATAGGCATTAACGATGAGTAATCACATGGACCCCAAAAACGGGCCCGTAAAATCGACATGGATGCGATCTCAGGGCCGGCGTGGCACAGGCCAGGGTGCACACACTGAGGGGGTCTTGCCTGGCGACGTGCACAGACAGTACAGCCACGGACCAGGCGCTCAATATCGCCATCGATGCCGCGCCAATACACTTTCATATGGGACATACCCCAGTGCCTGCAGTGTAACAAACTGAGCACCCGAAGCCACAATTCCGGAAGGATGACCACCCGGTGGGCATCTGACTCTGTGGCCAACAAAAGGACATCATCGACCACGGAGAGCCTGTGGGACAGGTGGCGCCAGGGACTGAAATCGGACTGCATCCGACGAGTAACACAGGACGGTCACCCGTGGACCACGTAGTTGAGAACCTGCCGCAAGACTGGGTCACGGCCGGTAGCCCAGCAACGTCAGCAGCCGTAAGATGAAGACCGTCCAGCGCATCCCGGCGGGCGGAATCAATGTGAAAGCAGAGCACCTCCTGTTGGTCAGAGGCAGCATCGGAGCCCGCTGGGAGACGTGACAAAGCGTCCGCATTAGCATGGCGGGCGGTGGGCTTATACCGAATGGTGTAACGGTAATCAATACCGGATGGTGTAACGGTAATCAATACCGGATGGTGTAACGGTAATCACGAAAAAACAATGCCCAGCGCTGGAGACGTTGAGCCGTTCGCTCGGGAAGGTGAGAGTGGGATCCGGAAAGTGTAACCAAGGGTTTATGGTCCGTCAGGATGGTGAACTTTGCCCCAAAGAGCTAGGGATGAAATTTTTCGACGGCGAACACGATCGCCAGGGCCTCCTTCTCAATTTTGGAGTAGTTCTGTTGCGCTGGGGTCAAAGTCTTAGAGGCATAAGCGATGGGCTGTTCAGAGCCACCGGAATCCCGATGCGTGAGTATGGCCCCAATGCCATATGCCGACGCATCAGCTGCCACAATCAAGGGGCGGTCCGGAGAGAAGGGAGTAAGGCAAGGGGCGGACTTCAACATCGCCTTTAAACGGAGAAAAGCCTGGTCACAGGCAGGAGTCCAAACAAAAGGCACCCCCTTGTGACGCAAGTGATTGAGGGTTTGAGCAACGGACGCAGCCTGTGGCAAGAACTTTAAGTAATAAGTAACCTTGCCCAGAAACACTTGCAGTTCCGATAAGTCCTTGGGACGAGGAAGGGCCTCAATGGCCACGACATTACGACCCTAAGGGCGAATGACATCTGTGCTAAGCCAGTGGCTCATGTATTTCAGTTGAAAAAATACAACACTTGTCCAGCTGACAGCGTAGACCCGCAGACTGCAGAGCGTGAAATAAGGCGCTGAGGTTTTGTAAATGTTCCTGGCGGAAACGCCTGGTGACCAAGATTTCATCCAGATAATTCACACACGCAGGGACAGGCTGGGTAACCTACTCCAAGAATCGCTTGAGAATGGCCGGCGCCGAAGAGATAGCAAAGGGAAGACACTTGTACTTATACAATCCGAAAGGCGTGTTGATAACCATGATGTTCTGAGATTCGGCATCCAAGGGCAACTGGTGGTATGCCTCAGCCGGGTCGATCTTGCAAAAATACTCTCCCTCAGCAAGCTTGGCAAGAAGGTCTTCGTGTCGGGGAATGGGGTGAGTGTCAACAAGAGACTGAGCAGTGCCGAAGTCTCCACACAGTCGAAGGGACCCATTGGGTTTCCATATGACCACCAGTGGTGTTGCCCATTCACTATAGTTTACAGGTTCCATCAGGACAGCGGCCTGGAGCCGATCATATTCCTGCTTGACCGCTGGTCGTAAGGCCACCGGAAGGGCCCGGGCCCGGAAAAAGCGAGGCTGTGCATCCGGCCGGAGGGTGATGTGCGCCTGAAAGCCGGAAGCACATCCGAGATTCGGCGAAAACAACGACGCAAAAGCGGAGCACAGATCGTCCAAATCCTGAAAGGGAACAGCCGTGGAAACGACCTTAACTTCGTCGGAAATTGAAAAGCCAATCAGTTGAAAAGCATCCAGGCACAAAATATTCGAAGCCGACGGATGGTCGACGACAGAGATGGTAAGGAGCCGGGGAACACACTTGTCTGTCGGCTGGACGACGAACTGCCCACGAAGGGGAATGGAACCGTCTCCGTAGGCGACCAAACGGGGAGAGGGAGGCGACAACGCAGGGCAGCCCAGCCGTGTACATGTCTCCATATTAATCATGGAGACGGTGGCCCCAGTGTCGACCTGAAAACTGATATCCTCTGTGAACATGCGAGGAAAAGCTTCCGCGCTTATGGGTCATCCTGTGGGACAACTGATTGCAGAGCGTGGACTGTATCTTGAGGCCCAGGAGGGGCAGGACTGGAGCGAGTCGAGCGGCACCGACAAACCGATCGGCTGTGGCCCTCCTTGTTACAGAGCGTACACGTTCCCAGCAGTGGGGACAGCCCGCGAATGGGCAGTAGAGCACTGTGGGCAAGACGGAAATGGGCCACGCAAACGGCGACGAGGGGCGGCCGAATGCACCGATGCCATAGAGACGCCGGAACACGAAGAGTCTCGACGGCGCTGGCCCCTGCCGGCCGGGCCACGGCGACGTCGCGAGGGCGGAATCAGCCGTGACGCGCGATCGCTGCCACCTGCAGTCGCGCCATAAGACGCTCGTTAGCCGCTTGGGCAATTTCAAAGGAGTGGGCAATGTGGAGAATCTCTTCCAAGGAGGGTTTGTCGAGTTTCAATGCCGCAGTACGGACCTCAGGGTCGGGAGCCAGCTGAACCACCACATCCCGGATCAGGGAGTCCACATACGAAGCCTTATTACTGCTGATTGGTGCAAGGAAAATCGCATCGACGGCTGAGACCCTGCAAGTCCGCGACCCAGGAACGATACGATTGGCTAGGCTGTTTATGGTACTGGTGGAACACCAGCCGTGAGGCGACTACGTGGTAGCGTTGGGAATAATAGTTTGTCAGCAAAAGGCAGATCTCCTGGAAAGAGACAGCCACAGGATCGGACAATGGTGCCAACTTGTGGAGAAGAAAGAATGTGTCCGGAGAGGCCCAAGACAAAAACAACGACCTCTGCAAGGAGTCGTCCATGACTTGAAAAGCCGTAAAATGTTGTTTCAGCCTATGTAACTAGGTTTCCCAGTCCTCTTTAGCGTCATTAAAGGGTGGAAACGACGGCGGACGCTGGAAAGCATCGGACACCCGAGGACCCTGAAGCTGGTGCGGTAACACGTACCGGACATCGACTTTGTCCGTTAGGAACTGCAGCGACTTTTGTAATATGTCCAACTGGAGCTGCTGCTCCTGCAAAGAGAGGTGTAAACCGAGGTAAGCGATGTTAGACTGTTGGCTGAGCTTTTTTTTTCATTCCCCTGCCCCATATGGGCAGAGGAAGGGCTGGCTAAGCTCGAGGGCAGCGTGTAAGTACGCTCTCGGGAGCGCCGCTATTGGCCGCTGGGACCGCGTGTTCCACTGCGGCGCCCCCACACTAAAAGCGGGCCAGGAGGCGCGCGCCGCCACAGCTTACGGCGCGATGGTGCAGAGACCTCCATCGGTCTTCGACGTCCATGGCGTCTGGCGCAGATTCAAGTTCCGATGCGCGCGGTACCAGAATGAGGATAAAATCAGAGAGATTAGAGCCCATACAGAGGCATACCGACAATCCGTCTTTCCACAAACAATATGAGACTGGAATAGAAGGGAGAACCGATAGAGGTACTCAAAGTACCCTCCGCCACGCACTGTCAGGTGGCTTGCGAAGTATGGATGTAGATATAGATGTAGACTCTTGATAGGGTCACACCATGGAGTGTAGTTTCTGATAACGAAGTTGAAAACGTTTTCTTTCTACACAGTGCATCGGGCTGCACAACGCACAGATGAGTTAAAAAGACGCAGTACGGCGTAGCAGTTAAATAATTCTTACTGTTCTGGAGAAGAAGATGTAGAGAAGTTCACTGACACCTGCTTTACAGCTTGTAAGGTGGCAGCTTGACGAATGTCAATTTCGCACCTTACGTGAGATTTTTATATGTTGTGACAAGTAGATGGACATGTCACCTGACATATTTCGGCGATAGTGAGCAGATTTGCCTATCAAAAACGTACAGTATGTAATGCAAAGGGATGACACTCAGTTCGACAGTATTAACACACTGAACCCAAATTCTGCACGTCAGTGAGCGAAAGGTGAAAAAAGCTGCTGGAAGAAACATTTTAGTTTGGGTGCAGACGTGAGTTGGGTCATCACGCCCCGCATACAATGAAAGGCTGGTGACATGTGGCGAGAGGGACAACAAATGCACTGGGTGATACATCGAGGGGAGCAGGTAGCGGCCCAGTGGTGGCTGCAAAGGAGAAATACCTTGGAAAACTGCGTTGGGGGATTTCCAGATGGATACAAACGAGTCAGACACACAGCTGACCACGTGAAACGCCCGTGGTATGCTCGTGATGTACGCGTGTAACTTCTAGGTGTCAGGAGTGGGCGCTTAATGTCCGATTGGCTGAAATAAACTCAGAAGGAGAAACAGGGGCGATATTTCGGCGCAGTTTAAAGGTAGGCCCTTTGCGATTCCACAAGATGACAAGAACGCTCCGATTGGTCGGAAAAAGCCGTGACGTGAAGCACGAAAGGACACGGGTGGGGGGACAGTTTGTTACGAAAGACACAATATAGAAAACTCTGGGGACTCTCCTCTGAACCAGCATCAAGTGTAGGACAGGGCGCATCACGCTCTGTACAGGAATTTCGTGTGAACACTGCCTTCACTTTGGCTGACATTCAGCTAGAAATTAGCCGAAGAGTCGTTGAGCTTCTTTAGCAGAGAAACGAAACGGCCACGTAGTTAATTGTTCTTGTGAGAACTGTGAGGGCGTTGAAGTATGCACACTGCACCATCTGTGCACGCGTATATCACCATGTTTTCCAGAATAGGTATGAATGCATATTTTCTCGCCTAAGGAGAAACATAGGACAGTTTCAGCTGATAAAATCAGTAAAGATTTTGATTAGCTTTTTATAGGATTTTCAGAGGGCCATGCAGCCGACAGCATGTCGCAGCTAAAGGTAAATGCTGCTGTCAGAGGCGTAAAATTGTTGGTTCAAATGGTTCAAATTATGAAACGTCCCCTTAGAACAATTCTACATGACTGTGCTTAAACTGACACACAATATTTTTTTAGCGCAACGCAATCTGACTTTTAATAATCCCTACAAAAAAATGGCCCTGGCCAACATTAACCTATACGTTTCACAAATCACTTACCGCACCAAAAATCTTCGTTACTCGAACTACTGCAATACAGCGAGCGCCACTACTGCCCGCTAAATAAAAGATTCAAACTACGGAAGGCACTAACTACTGATAGGCTTAGTTAGCAAATGAAAGATTTTAATAGAGAACAAACAATGTATTTACCTTAATAGTCACCAAAAATTATAATATATATATATATATATATATATATATATATATATATATATATATAGCAGTTCATGACATCCATTCTTACAAATTTCAAAACTCCGCCATCTCTCTCCCCACATCCACCACTGCTGGCGGCTCACCTCCAACTGCGCAACGCTACGCGCTGTTCACATCCAGCTGCCCACCACTACAATGGCGAGTATTACAACAATGTCAACCAGCCACAGACTGCACACAGCACAGCCAGTGATTTTCATACAGAACGCTATGTGGCGTTACTAATAAAAAAACCTAAACAGCCTACTTACAAAATGTCTCTGAGCACTATGGGACTCAACATCTGAGGTCATCAGTCCCCTAGAACTTAGAACTACTTAAGCCTAACTAACCTAAGGACATCACACACATCCATGCCCGAGGTAGGATTCGAACCTGCGACCGTAGCGGTCGCGCGGTTCCAGACTGAAGCGCCTAGAACCGCTCAGCCACAACGGCGCCGGCCGTAAAATTGTTGGATCACCAGCTTGGGTCCACTGTGAACTCGAACAAACTTGAGTAATCTTTTGCTCATCTTGTCACATAAACAAACTATCCTCTGTAGACTTGATTGTAATTTTAAATAGTACCAAACGTAGAACCGGATGATTTGTCGCAATATCGGCCAACTTCACTGTCTAGAAGTAAGAAAAATCTTACTTCTTACCCTCTATTTAAATTTGATATTGTTGTCTTCAGTATTATTTCTGCTATAAAGGACGTGAAGCGTTATCTCGACAACTGCTCTGAAACTGTCATGTCACAATGTAAGTCCATGTGCTTCTTTAACAACAAAATGGGAATAAAACAAACTTAGTACAGCTAAACACCATTGTGCTCTGTCATAGAATAAGGGTCCACTCCTAACCCCAAAAAGTTATTCCAGTGACGCTTACGCACTACCAGGGTGTTTTTGCTGCTATCTGACGAACGTGAAAAGGAGTGGAGAGTCAGAAACTCTCTCATGTGTGGTACTGTGTACTGTGTGTACTTCTCCAGGCTCGCAGTATAACGCACAAATTGCTTCATACGCGAACAAACAGCAGATTTTTTATTCGCTCTTTTGTTCATTAATTTCCTACATTATTACTGCAACGTGATCACCTGCTGTATCCGACGCTCCCGAGTTCCAGTAATTTTAATATCGCATTATAACCCAGTTTTTTGTTCCGAAACAACGTTCTGAGCTGCCAGCTTGACTGAGTAAATAAATATTATTCGTGGCGTCGTCGGGGCGTAGAGGAGAAATTTCGCGCTCTCACAGGAAAAATTACTGTTGCGAAACAAGGGAGAAAGGAAGGTCAAGGTTTAACCTCTAGTCGACGATGAAATCGTTAGAGACGGAGCAGCGAGTCGGAACGGACACAGACGAGGAAGGAAACAGTCCGCTTACACTTAGGAGCCACGGCGGTGTTCGCCTTCAGTGAGGTAAAGGCGCGCTACGGCAGAGACAAGCGTTTTCCGCGTTGACGTGGCAGCTCGAGGAATTGGCGTTCCCGCCTGGAGGCAGTGGACGCTAGCAGTAGCCAATGACAGACTGCCGCTGTGCCACTGAGGTTTGGGACAGGACCCATCTACATGCCTGGTACGTTTGATTAACTATACCGTGAACCTACATGAAGGAAAGACGAAGTTGAATGAAGACATACCAGTTTTTTTATTTTCTTTGCGGTGTACCCTTTCACATATTTTCTTATTTCAAATGGCCAAATGGCTCTGAGCACTATGGGACTTAAACATCTGAGGTGATCAATCCCCTAGAACTTAGAACTCCTTAAACCTAACTAACCTGAGGACATCACACACGTCCATGCCCGAGGCAAGATTCTAACCTGCGACCGTAGCGGTCGCGCAGTTCCAGGCTGAAGCGCCTTAGAACCACTCAGCCACACCGCCCGACATTATTATTTCACCATAAAGAGATTTAATGACTACCGTCCGTGATTATTCACTATCTCACAAAACCGATCGACCCAGAACAGAAACTTATTGTTACTTTCATAACAGATTTTAGTATTGCAAATTGTAGTAGGTAAAAGCAGTTTACTATAATGATAGTACATTAAGTGTTACCTGATAGATATTTATTTATAATGAAAAATGGCTGACAGTTGATCCTCAACGTTTGCTGTGCAAAGATCATATATTTTAGTCACTCTGTGAGTGTATGAAACGTCCCCTTAGAAATATTTATGAATTACTGTGCTGGTAACCCTCTTACCTTATTTGATTTTCAAACAGCTGAACAGAACTGAACGTACTCCGACATTTCTCTCTTTACTTATTCTGATCATCACTAAACTGACACACAATATTTTTTAGCGCAACGCAATCTGACTTTCAAAAATCCCTACAAAAGAATGGCCCTGACTAACATTAACCTATACCTTTCACAAATCACTTACCTCACAAAAATCTTCGTTACTCAAACAAACTGCAATACAGAGAGCGCCAATACTGCTAGCTAAATAAAAGATTCAAACTACGGAAGGCACTAACTACTGATAGGTATAGTTAGCAAATGAAAGATTTTAATAGAGAACAAACAATGTATTTACCTTAATAATATTCAAAAGATATCAGTTCATGATGTACAGTATTACAAATTTACTCTTTCTGATGGACACACGTCCAGATCGTCCGCTCTCAAAATTCTGCCATCTCTCTCTCTCCACATCCACCACTGCTGGCGGCTCACCTCCAACTGCGCAACGCTACACGCTGTTCACATCTAACTGCCCAACACTACAATAGCAAATATTCCAACAATGCAAACCAACCACAGACTGCACACAGCACAGTCAGTGATTTTCATACAGAGCGTTACGTGGTGTTACCAACATAAAAACCTAAACAGCCTACTTACATAGCAAACAGCGTACTTACAAGTGTAGGTATTGAAACTACCTACAAGTAGTTTCACAACACTCATTTCCCTCTCTAAACTGTTATTAACATTATCATTACCTAGACTGACATAACGCTAACACTGACACCACAGGGATACATGTTTACATGCCTACCTATACCACAGGTGATGAACAGATTGAAACAATTTACTATAAAAGAGATTACTCAGATAGTTACGCGAGACAAAATTTTAAAATATGATGACAGATTGGAATACGGTATAGAAAGAGAGAATAGTAAGAAAATATAGGCTTGAGGGAAGGTATGAAAGGGGAAGCTACCTGATAGAATTCTGGACAGAGCATACTGTAATCATCGCCAACACTATGCTCAAGAACCAAGAAAGAGTAATACATACCTGGAACAGAGTTTTCGAAATCAGATTTTAAATTACAGGCCATTTCTCAGTCCAGACGCAGACCGACAATAAATTATTGATTACGAATTGCAGTTTACAATTGAAGTGACAGTAAACAGTAACAGATTAAGGACGTGGAACCTGAATACGTTAAAACGCAGAGTTTTTCGATAATCTTAAAGGTGCTATAAAGCAACGACTAACTGACACATAGGAAGGAATCCGCTACAATACGAAAAGATGTCTTTGAGAGAAGATGTGGCGAATCCCGCAGAGGATGTAAATGGGACAAAGGCACAGTAGAAATGCTTGGATAAAACTTGATATTTTGAATTTAATTGACAGGGGAATACATAAAAACGCAGCAAAGAAAGTAGATCATGGGGAATAGAGTTGTCTAAAAATGAGGTTGACAGAGAGTCCAAAATCACAGCAATTATTTTGCATTTGGAAAACTCAGGTGCAGACATTAAATAAGAAAGAAAACTTTGCTCAAAGGAGAAGCAACTGTCAAGAGCCCATTTGGCAACCCATAACTAAGCAAATAAGAGAAGGCTAAAAGGTGGAAGTAATATGTAGAGAAGAGAGGGGGAGGGGTTATACATACTAATATGAGCACAATATTAGATTCCTGTGAAATGTCTGAACACGAGAGGTAATACTGATCCTACCACTCAGCTAAATAGACAGACTGAAGAAAGGCAAATCTGTGTATAGCGTTTGCATATTTAGAGAAAGATTTTGACAATATTAACTGAGAGACAGTTTTTGAAGCTCTGGAGGTACCAGCAATAAAACACAGGAACACTGAGAAAGCAGAAGTAGAGAGGATATAAAATGCGCCGGCCGGAGTGACCGAGCGGTTCTAGGCGCTACAGTCTGGAACTGCACGACCGCTATGGTCGCAGGTTCGAATCCTGCCTCGGGTATGGATGTGAGTGATGTCCTTAGGTTAGTTAGGTTTAAGTAGTTCTAAGTTCTAGGGGACTGATGACCTCAGAAGTTATGTCCCATAGTTCTCAGAGCCATTTTATATAAAATGCAGATTGTAAGTATCAAAAAAAGCGCTTCTGAAAAAGAAAATAGAATACATAGACTACAAATTTTAATTTTTGGGTAGTATTTTACAAAGGTATTTGTGTGGAGAGTAGCCTTATATGTGAGTGAAACGTGGACGATGAGTTCTGTCAAGAAGACAATGGACGCTTTCAAAACGTGGTGATAAATAATAATGGTTCAAATGGTTCTGAGCACTATGGGACTCAACATCTGAGGTCATTAGTCCCCTAGACTTAGAACTACTTAAACCTAAAGACATCACACACATCCATGTCCGAGGCAGGATTCGAACCTGCGACCCTAGCAGCAGTGCGATTCCGGACTGGAGCGCCTAGAATCGCTCGTCCACCACGGCCGGCTAAGAATGCTGAAGATTAGATACAAAGATCGCATAACAAAAGAAGAGGTACTGAATTTAACAGAGTAGGAAGACGAAATTATGGCACAACTTGTCTTAATGAGTGTTTAGTTGACAGGACATATTATGAGGCTAAGCAGTAGAGAGAGACCAAGCTTTCCAACAGTGAGCAGATTGGAATGGATGTAGGGTGCAGTAGTTACGTAGGGATGAAGAGGCCTAGACTAGTGGGGAGCACTGTATCAACACACAGACGAATTGTATTTGCTGTTAGTGCAGCACAACTGCAAATAACATCACTTTTAATTAGGTAGGTCAGTTGCGTACTTATTGCCAGAATATTTGTTTAATATATCCTCTAGCACATATATTTGTGTATACATATCTATTAGTCTCTGCAAACAGCTTTGTGTCAGGGAAAAGTTACAACCTGAATGCAATTTTCTTATGGCGAATGTCAGCAAATGATGAAGTTTAGTTACTGTTATGGCCATTCTGCCGTTTGTAGCATTTTCCATGAGACATGTATTCCTTCGTGAAACAATAACCAATGACTTTCGAATGTACTGGCAGTTCTAAAATTGTGTATAAGTCATCGGTAGCAAATGTATCCTAATACACTTTTACATCTGCTTCCATACTTTTTTTTGCAGTGGAGGCTTTTCCGCTGAGTTCAGATATCATGTCACCATTCTCAGGAATATTAATGGATGCACGAAGGTCGTATAAAACCCTTTTTAATTACCTTTTTTGTCGGGGAAAGGAGGTTAATCAAAAAATAAATACAGTATTTTGGCAACCAAATATGGAATCGGCAGTTGGATTATAACGCCCAAAGTGGTAACTGTGAAACCAATTATTATGACTGATCCTTCATAACTAGTTACAAGACTGTGATCAGTGAGACTTGGATACTGAAAATGATTCACATAATATTATATTTGGCACTTTATGTCAAGGTGTTTAACATAAAGATTCGATCAGGTATGTAAAATCCTTCGGCAAAAGAAATCGACTTACCAAAGGTTATACATCCTGACTGTAAATGCTGTTTTATAGTTGTTGGAAAGAGTAATTGGCAATCTGGTGTTACTGCATGTAATTATAAAGTGTTCTAAACGTTACAGATAAACAAAATGTCTTAAGGCAAAGCGAAATAATAAATAAGAAATTTGTTTACGTGGCCATCACCTGCAACAAGCACAGAAATCTTCGTTTTGTAAATGACAAACGTCATTTTCTTCCTGTGACGTATTTTATTTTCTCTAGACGCTTTTCGCCTTTAACTTTAAGGCACTCCCAGTGGAATCTTCGTGATATTTTTAGATTATGAAACAGTTCAGGTCTTTTTTTTTACGTGAATAAGTGATCATTTACCGTTAAACGAATTTTTGGCTGGCATCTGTGTTTCCTCGCAGGTCGTAGATCGCGGTATAAATCGCTTGCGGGACATAAGCACATGTTCACATTACAAACTTTTTTCTTCAGAATTTTCATGTTCTTTGGGCTAATTGGTGTGGAGCACAATTATTCTTCTGTCACTAGCTGCGAATATTTTACCTAAAACTAATGTAGATGTCTCTTCTTATTTAGTTTGTTTATGTGCTCGTTGCCAACCTAATGAAGCATATGCTGAAAACTAAAGTCTGTTCATTCTGTTCCCTTGTGTGTGCGCGTGTGTGTGTGTGTGTGTGTGTGTGTGTGTGTGTGTGTAGTTAGGCAGGGTGAGCTGTAGAAAGTTGAATGTGAATGTAATATCTGCCAAAGCGTCGTTGAAAATTTTCGTGTTCCGTTGATTCGAATATTGATTTAAATATTTGGTGGACGGTTTCATATAAGAGTGAGAACAAAGGAGTTGGTTGCTAGCATTCTGATAATAATCATCTGTTGAAATGTTATTCTACTATTTTATCTATTAATGTAAGCAGTGAGTTTACTCTTATATGAACGCCACAAAACATTTAAAACAAAACTGAAATCAGCTGAGCACCAAACCTTTCAACCACTCTTTGGCAACTATTGCATTCACTTTCAACTTTCTATAAGTCTGACTGAGCAGGCACACACACATACAGATATAAGGGGAACAGAAATAAAGAAAGATTGATTTTCAGCATATAATTCGTTAGGTTGTCAACATATACACAAACTAACCAAATAGGAAGAGAGAAGAGGTGAACACACTGTAGTTACGACTTTTAATCACAGTTTTCGGTAAAATGTCTGCAGCTAATGACAGAAGAAAAAAGAGCGAACATAAAAATGTGCTTATGTTCGACAAGCAAGTTTTAGTTCACCCTCCAGTATGTGGCCAGGTGAGGTGAAACGCAGACATCCGGCAAATTAACTGTAGGTAATCACTTATTCATATAAAAAAAATAAGATATGAGCTGTTTTATAATTGCAAGTATCACATATGAAAACAAAATTGAATCGTTCTAGATTTCACCGAAGATGCCTTAAAGTAAAAGGCGAAAAGCGTCTTGAGCAAATAAAGTACAGTGCAGTAAGAAAAAAGAGTTTGTTACTTACCAAAAGAAATAATCAATAGCAGTAGGTTCGAAACTTGTGTGGTAGTTTGTAAATATTTATGAATAAGAGCTCGGTACCAGTGCCTTCCAATAACTGTATTACGCAGTAATAACCTGTGCAGATACTTACCAAATTACATGTTATGACATACCAGCAAATCAGTTTCGCTTTAACTTCTGTATGTCTATTAGAATATTGTAAATAATAATGTGTTCCATGTCAGTGTAATTCTCATTTCACATGCTATTAAATGGCGTTTAAAAAGTTCATCGATCCATTCTGAAAAGTTAGTTACTTTCACGTCTCGGTAGATAAATATATATTGGATATTTATCAAGCGACAAAATACGTGACTCTTTACAAGTTATCATTTGGAAGAAAACACCTTTCAATTTCTCGAACTGTTTACGAAATTTGGGGTTGATGCAACCACATGATTTACGATGAGCAGGGCGAAGCATCGGTCGCATCGCGAGCAACCCATGCGAGGCCACCCCACAGCCAGTCCGCCGACATGTGATTCAATATCTGGAGAACGGTGATAGCTACCGTTCTGCTCTCAACTTTAAGAACAATTTCGATAAGTTGACTAAATTTCATATGCAATAATGTATTACCGAAGGTGAACTGTATGCAAAGTCCACGCAGTGCGTTTTTACCTCTGCATACTCATTAAGATTTCGTGTAATGGATTATGTAAATGCGACACAGCAAGTAACCAAGACGAATAACGAAAAGAAATTCGGTCCTTTATCGAGAGAAGATATCAAGCTGTAAAATGCAGGATTAAATTTTTTCACTTAATAGCTTCCTTGAAATCGGATTATAAGTATTTCATAGCTGCCGCCGCGTCCGCATGGTCCGGGTTCCTTACCTGACGTCACGCTGAAAGCTTTCTGTGACTGGAGGCGCAGACCTGCAGCGCCCCACGCGGCAGCAGCAGCGGTTCGACATGGGCAAACCGCGACGTAGGCGGCGCTTCCCTGGTAAACAGGGGCCTGCCGCGCGGTTCTGCAGCGCGGCAGCCATGGAGGCAGAATAAGGGGAGATGGCGCTACAGACTTCTTCTGTACGTTGTTTTGAAGCCAGTGGGCGGGGCCTGCCGCCATCTTGGATCCTCCAAAATATTAGCAGACGAGTGTTTACAAATGCTTCTTGTTCGTTATTTCTGTCCTGTGCACGCGATATTTGTTTTACATAGTAAATGTTACACTGTTTTAATGAACAACACAGCATAAGGAAGGCAGCTTCAAAGATTTATCTGGTCTTAAATGCGATTTCGATACAATAATACGACACGAAAATATGACGCTTCTGGCCTCAATACTGTAATTTCTTTTTGTTTATACACTTCGAATAACAGAGAACAGAAGTATGTGCTATGAAAAGCGTGCTTTCGTAATCCATTTCTATTCACTTTCATTGTGTTTGTATCGATGATTGATAAAGCCAGAACTCCAGAAGTAATGATTGATAGTTTAGAGTCACCGATTTGTATTCGTTGCATTTTCAATGCAAATGCAAATTTTAAATGTTCAAGTTTGCAAAAACTTACCTCATTTCCTTTGGTGTCGCACAGATGTATACAGGGATGATATAAACAAGCCAGCTGTCATGTCAACAAAGTGAAAGATTCGTTAAATTACGAAGGAAAAGAACTGAATTTAAGATTGTCAGGCCCATTGTAGTTTACACATCTGCTTTGTTTTTAAATTGTACCTACCAAAAGACATTCAGTGTGGCAAATAACAGCAATTTACAGGGTAACATGACAACACAGTGATTAATGTAATGATCTAAGCCTGGACTTAGATAGGGAACTTTGCTTTAACACATAACCCTTTAAGTCCCTATAATTTAACCACTGTAACAGGTGTTCCATACATTTTACTGAAGACTTAATTAACTACATGTAGTTACATGACTTTTATATTAAATTATTGCATTTTGAAACATTAGTCTCCATTTCCAGGATTTCTTTTTTTTTTTGCCAAGACTTTTCAGTTACTTGGTAATAACCAAACAATGAAAACCAAGTGTATTGCTCACCTCCACAGAGCTCTTCGCGTTGCTACAATCAGAACGACCAGTACACCCGTAAGTGTCACAAGCTGGCATTTTTTATCAAAACACTTCACGACTACACGAAATCAAACCACCAGAAGCGAATGTTTTGGGGTAGCTAACATGGTCGGCTTCAAGTTTGTGACGTCTTGACAACTCTCATTTTTACCTCCATGGCGGCAGCCCTAGTGGGAACCGACCTTAACAGACTCGCAGGAAGTCTAAATCCGGAGGCACGGACAGGGTTTCTGTGGTGTCACCGCCAGACACCACACTTGCTAGGTGGTAGCCTTTAAATCGGCCGCGGTCTGTTTGTATACGTCGGACCCGCGTGTCGCCACTATCAGTGATTGCAGACCGAGCGCCGCCACACGGCAGGTCTGGTCTAGAGAGACTCCCTAGCACTCGCCCCAGTTGTACAGCCGACTTTGCTAGCGATGGTTCACTATCTACATACGCTCTCATTTTCAGAGACGACAGTTCAGTATAGCCTTCAGCTACGTCATTTGCTACGACCTAGCAAGGCACCATATTCAGTTACTATAATAACTTCAAGAATATATTCTGAACAGGTAATATTGTGAATCATGTACCGTCAAGAGCGACGTTCATTATAAATGGATTAAAGTTAAGTATCAAACTAATTTCGTCCGCTTTCTGAATTCTCATTCCTTGTCATGTTCCAGACCTCACGTCAGTTTAGTTCTTCCGTCCTCACGCCAGCCTGCGTGAGCTAAAACGAGTGCATTTCGGCATCCACTCGTAACACGGTGTTGTCAACACAAAAGTTTCTGAATAAGAGATCCTTGCCCGAATCCACTGCCCCACCTCACTCGAATGTTAAGAACAGTACCAGTTCTTGTTGTTACTCAGGGGGTGGTCGGAAGCAGTGGGAAATATTTAGGGGACGATCTACTCGTTTGACAGTAAGTATGTACGAAGGTTATCAGTCCTTAAGCTTACACACTACTTGACTTAAATTATCCTAAGGACAAACACATGCCCGAGGGAGGACTCGAACCTCCGCCGGGACCAGCCGCACAGTCCGTGACTGCAGCGCCTCACACCTCTCGGCTAATCAGGCGCGGCCCCATGTTAGTACTCCGAGCATTTCCGAAACACTTTGGTGTGGGCTGTACCGACCTGTCACACACCGCCTCTGCTTTTGTTCGATATCTGCTGTGACGCCACCTTGACCATGGATTCAAAATGCTGGGACAGTATTGTAGAAATGCTCGTACCAGCGTCGTGTATGAGACTTCGTCTAGAAACTCACTGCGTTTTTCCAAAGGCCTTCCAATGAATATAAGATTTTTGTTCGCCTTCCCTATTACAGGGTCTACGTGATCGCCTCTTTTCATATCGCTTCTTAGTATTGCCCGCAAATGTTTACTCGACGTGAACTTCGCAAAATGTTTACCTCTTATCTGGAAATCGGATACTATACGGTTCTTTCTCTTCGTTATAAGCATTATTTTACACTTATCGACGGTTCATTACACAAAGAGGAAATTTTGTCCAAATCTTTCACCAATTTCTTGCCATAGTCCAGTGACGTTACTCTCCTGTACACACCAGCATCATCAGTGTAAACAATCTCGCAGCGCAGCCGATCCTGTCTGATAAATAGTTTGTGTTTGTTGGAAATTTTAGGGATCTTATTACGCCTGCTTGGGGAAGACCCGAGATTGCTTTCCTTTCTGTGAAACATTCGCCGTCCAGTATAACGCACTGGGTTCTGTTAGTCAAACATTCCTCGAATCAGTCTCATACTCGCGATGTACTGCCTAAGATCGTATCTCGGCTAATACTCCACGATGTGGAACAGAACAGTGTCGGGCACGTTTGGGAAATCCACGGAGAGGGAATCCACCTCTTCAACTGCATCTCACTTCGTGTGCAATTTGAGACAGAAGGACAGTGTCGGGAGTTGTTCAGCTATATTTTCTTAGTACTGTGGTGTAAAAAATCCACGGTGCCGAATAGTATTGTTAAACAACGTATCAGCGAAAAGAGAGAATTACGAATAGTTTGGACAGCAGGGAGAATGGCGTTCATCAGAGAGGATAAGATCCGTAATCTTGTCGCCTGCTAAACAAAACTACCACACCCAACGAAAAATTAAGTGGCAGTGCCTTAATGAGAGGATATTAATGATCCAAACGCTTCGAGACAGCTCGGGAGAAACATTGACGTAAATCTCGGGAAAAAAACTGTGCAGTTGCGAGTAGGAGTAGCCGCCGAGAGTTCCTACAAACTTAATTATCTGTATCTAGACAGACAGCTCTCCCGTATCAGGGGTCCAGAGCCTCGAACCATTTTTGCCTGCTATCGACACTGTTACTGACAAGATATCGGTCCCGCGATGTATTAATTGTAAGTTTGAAGATGGATAACAAATGTCAAAAGAAAAATTTTTCGTGTGATATAATTAGAAATTTACAATTATCTGTTTTTTTCCCTTTACTTGCACAGTAAAACCTTGTTTGTGGCCAAATATCATGATTCTAGACCAACGGGAAGTAGCCTACAGGTTTCGATTAGTGAGTTTTAGGAGTATAAAAATACGTGACATAAATGGCCGTATCTTTTGAGTGCGTTGCCTTATAAGCTTAAGCTTTCTACACATCCAAGGGACTATAGACCTTAGTATGTTTGATATATTTCAACTTGATACGTCAAGCTGTTCCTGCGAAAAAGGGTTTTTAACTGGCGGGCAGATTGAAGTCGAACAACAAATGAAAAAAAATATTTATTTCGTATGATGTGATTACAAATTATCAATTTTCGCATTTATTTTCTTTACTTTTTTTGTGAAATCGTGCTACTTACCAAATTTCATGACTCTAAGCCAACGGAAAGTAGCTTATACACTGAAGCGCCAAAGAAACTGGTGAAGGCTTTAGAGGTGGGGCCCCTCCACGCCCACAGCAACGTGGTGACCAAACCAGAAGTTCTACTGTCATCTCCGTATAACATGTTAGTTTTTGAATCAGGAGTCACAGGATGCGGGCTGTGATGTTGTGCATGCGTCTGGGTAAGATTACTCATTAACAGGAGATAGAAAGTGGACAAAAGCGATCGAAGGGTAGCGGTGGTAAGGGCAGAGGAAAAAAATGCCAAGGCAAGCGCCAAGGGAAAAACACCTCTGCGACAGTAGGACGGGTAGTAAGGGCAGTAGCGGCTTGCTATCTGCGACAGTGCTTGCAAGGTGTGGTTATATTAGTGCCAGGTATCGTGCATCGTTACATTTGTCGTTGCGGAAACTCGTTGTAGGGCTTGCCGCAGTTGCTACGTCCCTGTGACAGTTCAAGGTCGTCACACATTAGTGGGCGATAGGTCGTAGATCAGCCCACAGTGTAGGGGGTGTGTGTGGCTGGTCTGCGTGTTGTGTATAGTACGTTTCCCCTTCGGTTGCTTGTTTTTCGGCGGGTCGAGCATCTGGGGTTACCAGTAGTAGCTGTGTTGCAGGGGCTCACCAGTACTGTCGTATTAGCGTGCTGTGGACCATAGATGTTTAGTTTCTTCCTAATAGTGTCTTTGGTCTATTATGCTGCCATCTATGGTTGTGGTCGTAGTTACCCAGAGAAAGGATAAACGGGTTACGCGAGTGTCTTCGTGTTATTGTATACTCGTGTACAGCGTTTTTGGAATACCTGCAAGATGGTATCTAGCCGATATTCCCGGTGAAGGTCCGCGGTGCGTGTGTAGCGCGGAGCGTTGTTTATGATTCTGAGTACTTTGTTCTGTATGAGCTGCAGACGTCGCAGGCGTGCGGGCGCAGTGTATCCCCAGACATGGGCTGCGTACGTCATCAGGGGTCGAATAAGTGTCATGCACATGGACCTAGACACCCTCCTATTGAGTGTGCTTCGCCTGTTAAGCATAGGATAGACTTGTTTGAGCCTCGCGTTTGCTTTGTTCAATGTGGTTCTCCCAGAGTAGTTTCCGGTCCAGCCAGACACCGAGGTATTTGACCTTCTTGCGGAAACGTATTGGGCGTGCATGTAGTGTTATTGGGTTGCAGTGCTGATGTTTGTACAGCAGTTTCGGCCTTCTAGTGAACACAACGGCCTCGCACTTGTCGACGTTTACGCTAACACGCCATTTCACCAGCCAAGGCTCTGTCGTTCTGAGTGCAGTCTGTAATTGTGAGTTAATGTTAGACGGCTTCCAATCTTGCGCAAGGATGCATGCGTATTCAAAAACAGAGCGCTGCGTTCGGCAACGCCTAGGTAAGACAACAAGGGCCTGGTGCAGTTGTTAGATCGGTTATTGCTGTTACAATGGCAGGTATCAAGATTTAAGTGAGTTTGAACGTGTTGTTATAGTCGGCGCTCAAACGATGGGACACAGCATCTCCCACGCAGCGATCAAGTGGGGTATTTTCCCGTACGACCATATCACGAGTGTACCGTGATTATAAGGAATCCGGTAAAACAGATCCTGCAAGAACGGGAGCAAAGACGACTGAGGAGGAACCCTTCCGCAGATTGCTGCAGACTTCAGTGCTGGGCCATCAAAAAGTGTCAGCGTGCGAACCATTCAACGAAACATCATCGATATGGGCTTTCGGAGCCGAAGGTCCACTCGTGTATCCTTGATGACTGCACGACACAAAGCTTTACGCCTCGCCTGGGCTCGTCAACACCGACATTGGACTATTGATGACTGGAAACATGTTGCCTGGTCTGGTCGGACGAGTCTCGTTTCAGATTGTATCGAGGGGATGGACGTGTACGGGTATGGAGACAACCTCATGAATCAATGGGGCCTGCATGTCAGCAGGGCACTGTACAAGCTGGTGGAGGCGCTGTGATGGTGTGAGACGTGTGCAGTTGGAGTGATATGGGGCCTCTGATACGTCTAGATACGACTTTGACAGGTGACACGAACGTAGGAATCCTGTCTGATCACCTGCATCCATTTATATCCATTGTGCATTACGACGGACTTGGGCAACTCCAGCGGGACAACGTGACACCCCAAACGTCCAGAATTGCTGTAGAGTCGCTCCAAGAACACGTTTCTGAGTTCAAACACTTCCGCTGGCTACCAGACGCCCCAAACATGAACACTGTTGAGCATATCTGGGATACCTTGCAGTGTGCTGCTCAGAAGAGATCTCCACCCCCTTGTACTCTTACGGATTTATGGACAGCCCTGCAGGATTCATGGCGTCAATTCCCTCCGAAACTACTTCAGACATTAGTCGAATCCATGCCACGTCATGTAGCGGCACTTCTTCATGCTCTCAGGGGCCGAACACTATATTAGGCAGGCGTACCAGTTTCTTTGGCTCTTCAGAGTATGTTTTGATGGGTGAGTTTTCGAGTGTTAAAGTATAAATGGCCGTATCTTTTTACTGCAGTTGACTTAGAAGCTTCTACGAGGGTGTCAAATGAAAACCTTAAATATTAAAACTTCCTGGCAGATTAAAACTGTGTGCCGGGCCGAGACTCGAACTCGGGACCTTTGCTTTCGCGGGCAAGTGCTCTACCAACTGAGCTACCCATGTACGACTCACGTCCCGTCCTCACAGCTTTACTTCTGCCAGTACCTCGTCTCCTACCTTCCAAACGTTACAGAAGTTCTGCTAACCTTCCAGAACTAGCACTCCTGAAAGAAAGGGTATTGCGGAGACATGGCTTAGCCACAGCCAGGGGGATGTTTCAGAATGATATTTTCACTCTGCAGCGGAGTGTGCGCTGATATGAAACTTCCTGGCTTGGGTAGCTCAGATGGTAGAGCACTTGCCCGCGAAAGCAAAGGTCCCGAGTTCGAGTCTCGGCCCGGCACACAGTTTTAATCTGCCAGGAAGTTTCATATCAGCGCACACTCCGCTGCAGAGTGAAAATCTCATTCTGGACCTTAAATATTGTTTTTAAATATTATTTACTGTGTACAAGTGGTACAAAGCTGTATCGCTTTTCAACATAATCTCCCCCACGCTCAATGCAAGTCCCCCAGCGCTTCCAAAGTGCATAAATTGCTTTAGGAAAAAATTCTTTTTGTAGTCCAAGCAACCACTCATGCACGGCGTGGCGTACCACTTCATCAGAATGGAACTTCTTTCCTCCCATTGCGTCTTTGAGTGGTCCAAACATATGGAAATTACTTGGGGCAAGGTCTGGTGAGTATGGTGAATGAGCGAGACACTCAAAATGCAGGGCTGTGATTGTTGCAACTGTTGTACAGGCAGTGTGGGGCCTTGCAGTGTCACGTCGCAAAAGGGCACCTGCTGACTGCAATCCACGTCGCTTTGGTTTGACTGCAGGCCGCAGATGATTTTTTAGGAGATCTGTGTAGGATGCACTGGCGACAGTGGTCCCTCTAGGCATGTAATGCTCCAAAATGACGCATTTTTCGTCCCAAAAGAGAGCCAAAACAACCTTCCCTGCTGATGGTTCTGTTCGAAACTTCTTTGGTTTTGGTGATGAGGAATGGCGCCATTCCTTGCTCGCTCTCTTCGTTTCCGTTTGCTGGAAGTGAACCAAGGTTTAGTCCCCAGTAACGATTCTTCCAAAGAACCCAACACCTTCTCGAAGAAGTTCTTCACAAGCATCAACACGTCGTTCTCTCATTTCAGGAGTCAGCTGCCGTGGCACACATCTTGCAGACACTGTGTGAAACTGGAACACACCATGCACAATGTTGTGTGCTGACCCATGACTAATTTGTAAACATACTGCAGTGTCATTCAATATCACTCGGCGGTTTTTCTTCACTATGGCTTCAACTACTGCAACGTTCTGAGGAGTCACAACTAGTTGTGCCCGACCTGGACAAGGAGCATCTTCCACTGAAATCACACCATTTCCGAACTTCCTACTCCATTCGTAGACTTTCTGCTGTGACAAACATGCATCATCGCACTGAAGCTTAATTCGTCGATGAATTTCAATAGGTTTAACACCTTCACTACTTAAAAACCGAATAACAGAACGCTGTTCTTCCCTGGTCCAAGTCGCAAGTGGGGTGGCCATCTTCATACTGATACTGCGGCGATATGTGTGCATCTGCTCTATGCTGCCACCTACAGGCCATTGTGCACGCTGTTTATAGCCAGCTTACCAACTTACAGGATAACGGCGCGAAATTTCGATTTGTTATTACAAACTTAAGGTTTTCATTTGACTCACCCTCGTATTTTATACAGCGCCTGGGGGCCGTCGACTTCACTACGTGCCAACTTGTAAGTGTATACGTTCCTGAGGAAAAGTGCTTTCCACAGAGACACGACTGACCGACGGACGGATGGACAACAGAGTTATCCTTGAAAGGGCTCTGTTTTACCAACATTCCTGCGATGTAATTTTTGTCTCTAAGCAGTAAAAAATAGGTTTTTCATGATTTTCTGTACACATATTAGAACTATATTGTTTTATTTGTCCGGATGATTCCATGATCCTCTTTTCTTTTAGAAGTTCGCGCAATCTTCCTCATCCACTACCTTCGTCAATCATTGGGACACGAGGCTGTATTTGAATTCACTGTTATATTTACTACGTCGAATCTTCTTTTATTTTGTAGCCACTTTAATTACGCGTGTTTCTTCACATTACTTTGGTCCGAAACAAACTGAATTTGCTCTTCTACGTAGTGTGTCAGTTTTAGTTCCGTAATTAAGACAAATTTAAAATTATCATAAGCCTTGGCAACATCCGCAATTTACCTTTCATTATTCAATCTACGGTGCTACAATTATGCCATTGAGTTGTTTCATTATTCTATCTGCAGCACTGCAAATGCAATATCAAGTTTCTTTCGCTACAGTCCATTCCGCTGAGTCTTTTTCGTACTCATATGTCGTCAGTGTATTTCTGAACTTCAGCTGTTGTGCTAGCTACGGTACTTCACAATAAACAAAAGCATTTTAAGTGAGTCCTATAATAGAGAATGGCCAAAATCTTCCGCTTTGTGCGAAAATGATAGCCTGGAATAACGGACTGGCTCTGCTTGACGCTGCATGTTTCCTTGATAGTCTTTTGTCAGCAAGACTCGCGCCGCTGCAAGAATTGGAATTCCACCGCTAGATGGCTCTGCCAACACAGCGTGGGATTGTATGGCGGTGTGTTGCGTGGTGTTAAATTCGAAGTAGTACAAGTTTTAACAAAAAGAGAATACAAGTGCAAGAATTGAAGTTATTGTGTTGAAGTGATGCGGTAAACGTCCGTTTAATCGTTACGCAAGTGCGTCAAATACCGTAAGTGTCCGTTTTGTTAACTGTGAAAAGGAAAAAAGAAACATTGCAACATCTAAGGAGTGGCTGGCTAGCTGCAGGAACTTCACAACGGAACACAGGTAACAGCGCTGGGCGTTGACCGCATCTATATTTGACTATGACATTAGATCCCCTTTATTCTCCCGTGTATCGCCTAATATTTGTCGTAGTATAACTGGAAGTTACGGTCCTAATTAAGTTCCATAAAACGCAGTTGCTTTCATAAAAAATCTCGGTTTATTCTACAAAATAAAAAGGATTCGGTTGGGTGTCATTGAAGCTAACAAGTGTCCCGGTTGGTTTGTCAGTAGAATGGTGTGTTACATGAATGTTGTGATGAAACCCGAGACAGTTCGCCTTTGGAGATTTCAATGCTTTCGCGCATGATCAGTGACGAACTTTTTGAAAGCTGCGCCACACCACCAATTATTTAACTGTTGTCTGGAGATAAAGATCACTCACTGCGTTTTGATGGGGAACTATTGTAACCCGAAATGTGTAAATATTTTTGCAGAATATAGAATTAACCAAATCGTGACAGCAATACAGGCAGTATCTTGTTAAAGGTTACCCAGAATATTCTTTAGTCAGAATCATTGTAAAATTTGTTGCATAACAAAGGAGAGTACTTCGGCATCTTTCAAGGTCATCAATTGCAGCGTACAGCTTATGAAAAGTAAAGGGGGAGGGGGTAGAGAAATAGAAATGATTCATGTGGTAATCATTACTTGGCAGACGTAACGGCAAGAGGGTTGCATGAAATCAAACCACCAGTCTGCTTTAATTGGTTTCCGAACGGTTAGAAATTTGCTGCTACGATGAGATAAATAGAAAAAGCGTTCTGAAGAAACGATACCGATGGTGGGATTGAGAGGAAGCAAACAAATCTTAAAAATTAGGTTGCAATTGCAGCGCTAAATCCAATGATGCAGATGTATTTTTATGTACGTAAGCAACATGCAGGTTACATATTAACCATCAAAATCAAAGTTTGTATTGTAGCTCACGGTTTCAACCATCCAAACCACATGTTGCACAAACAAGGAATGAGCTAGTACGCGTAAAGAGCACAAGAAATAATCGCGAGGGGTGAGACCTGTTGAATTCTTTGTTTCCGTGTCCAGAGGTAAATGTTGTCATGTGTGAATGATAGGGTACTTTTAAATTTAATGTCAACCAGAGGTTTTGGTAGTTGTGCATTATATAAAAGTATTTTCGTGCAACGTAAACAGTAAGCAAGTTAGAATTAACTTGTCGCTCGCGATTGAGCTATATCTTGCCTCTCGTATTAAGGTATAAATACTCAGACTCAGTGTGTTAGATAATTTTTATGCAGGGTATCTAGATGTGTACAAACTGTCTTACCTAAGGAGCCAAGAAACATATTATTTTGCTTTACATGTTTTGTTCGAAGCCATCGATGTTTCATTCTGCCAGTCAGACTTGTATTAAAAGTTATTTCATGAATATATGTTAGAATTTACACACTAAAGATCACTGTAGGCCTTAAAGTAAAGGCGGGATTTGGTTGACTCAAGACTGCGTGACAATAAAAGAAATATGTAAGTAGATGATTGTGGCATTTTGTTTACGGCTGCACGTAATGGACTAATCTATGTAAACAGGAATAGCTGTTGCGTTACAGAGTATTCTTAGTAGAAAGTATCTGTTGCGTGAATGGAATGGAATGCTGCAGACATGTGGTGTCAGTGTCAAACGAGCAACGTATTAGTTTCTTATGTGGTGTGCAAAAATGGAAAATTACTTCATGTCTACTTCCGAAATTTTTATCGTGCTATACGCTGAAGTCGACGGTTTAACGGTTACGCATCTCCTGTCTGTAATTTATTGTCCCCACATTTGATGAGGTTTGAATAGTCCACGTTGTCTGATGATAAAACTAGCAAGGACTTAAATGAATATTATAAAAGTGAGAGCTACTCATCAGTAATTTTCGGTTATAAGAAGTAAGTACTGATTCAGTACATATAAAAAAAATTACTTCATTTCATTCTACTTGCTGCCGTCATTTGACATGCCACCAAGTAAATAAGACAGTTAGTAGTTTTTAAATATTGAATTGCACATGTGCATAACATAAAGCTTATGTGGTTCTTAGTATTTTAACAGAGTTGCAGCTTTAAATAAGTAAAAGTGGAATTGAACCTCGTGAGAGCTTTAAGAGGACTCATATTAAGAAGACAGGAAAGAGTTTGCATTTATAGAATGCCATAGCCGTTGCTGGCCACGAGTGAGCACCTCAGAAAGACACTGAACCTCTCGCACCAGGGCTGTAACCGCCCCACCTGCTACACTACTGTGTTATCATAGTCCCAGACGCGGACTAGGATCTCACAGCAAGAGTTCAAGCTTCTCTCCCTCCGATGACGTGACCCTACATCTAGGTTACTTTCTACTTTTTATCTAGAAGTGTAAACATTAGTGAGATGCATAAAAAAGAGACAAGATGCGCTGTCTAAATTATATTGCTTTTGCAACAGTTGACACAAAGAACAGTGTACAATTCATTATAACGCTTTTGCCTGCCCTCAGTATGAAGCTACAGTTTTTCACTTGTCGTGGTTATGAGGAGGTAGGATGTGGGAATAAAAATTTCATATCGCGTACGGTATTCCAAAAGTAAGAGTTTCATTGTTCAAGTAGTAGATAATTTTGAAACCTTGGAAAAACACATATTTCATCCAAGGATAAGTTTAGGAGGACATTTTCGACGTTTTCTTATTATTTATTTGTATTCTGCAGTGTGTCTAACTAGGGACCAACAATATTCTGCCGACATGTTGCAGTTGCACCGCCCTACAGACCTCATTTCCATTACTACAATGCCTCTGTGGAAACGTTCCTCTTGTTCATCACTAGTGTCCGAGAAGTTCTGATGGAAAAATTCAAGATGGCAGTGACGGAAATGTGGCTTTGGTGACATGACACTACGTTCCCTGGAAACATCTTATGTTATTCACAGCCTCTTTACAGCCATTTGTGATTTCCGTGAAAGTGCGTACTCACTGACTTGAACGCATGTCATGCACCTTCATCAGCCTAACTTAACGAGTGGGTGAAACTTGTATCTTGCATAAGCTGTCGTATTTGGGGGCCAATAAATACACAGCCTCTCCCCTCTAATCTTTGCGCCGCTGACATTGGCTAACTTTGTCTTTAGGTGAGCAAGAGTTGCCTCTTTTTTTCTGCCCAGCGCTTTTATAAATATCTCCATCAACATCATTTTAAAAGGCAGCCGTAGGAGATAAACATCTTCACCGTATGCTAACGGATTATACGACACACTCATTTTACACAGGCGTTTGCGTAGGCCACTCTTTACGTACCTGATGTCCTTTCTTGTTGCGACTGTTCCACTAGCACAGAAAGCAGCAGTACTTCGTGTACTCTGGTTGCATGCCAGTCCATAGCACTATTACTTTCAGGTCTACACACAATTTCCAGTTACACACATCATAGTGTAAGTAAATGATCAAATCTTGCATAGATTCGTAAGTCCAATTCTTGTTAAGCGAGTATCCGACTGGAACTGAAGCATATTTATTACCATTGTGAAGCAGGACTGCCTTGAAACTTGATTTCGAGGAGTCAATAGTGTGTCTACACTTCTCATCTACAACCACACCATACTCCGCAAACCCCCAACAGTGTGTGGCGGAGAATTCGCACTGGTACCACTAACTGATTCGCCCTTCCCTGTTCCACTCGCGAAAGGCGATTGGGAAGAGTGAGTCTCGGTAGGCCTCTGTGTGCTATTTGATGAGTCACCAGTCTTCTGGCTGGTTTGATGCGGCCCGCCACGAATTCCTCTTCTGCGCCGCCAACGTCTTCATCTCAGAGTAGCACTTGCAATCTACGTACTCAATTATTCGGCGGATGTTGAAAGGGGTATACTGGGGCACACTTGTATGTGGCACCAGATAAGAATATTAATAAATGAAAATGAAACTACTATACTATAACGATGAATGTCTCTGATAGGCTCGATAATGCGGATCGCTGACAGTGCGCGATCGAAAAGCCAAAGATACTACACAGTTGAGTGTTGGCGTAAGAGAGAGCTGTCTGTGAGGGAAAGACGATGGAGTAGGCAGTTTTTGAAGCCACTAAGAGTTAGATTAATGTAGGTATGTCAATATTGTTGAACATGGAAGCAGTCGTCTTCATGAAAATAAGGTAAACATGTTAAATAATTATGGTTTCTGCTTTTGCCATCACGTTAGTATAGATGAGTTGGCTGATAATTTGTAATTGTTGAGTAACTCCAAAATGTACGTAAACGGTTTTGGAAAAATAGGGTTAAAGGGCTAGTTAAGATATTTCATTTTTGTAATGCTTTTAAGAGTTGTTAACAGGGCTATGCGTAATTTGATGATTTGCATTTATGTCGGATAAATGAAGTTAGATAATTCTTGCTGTTTAAATCTCATTGCGAATCAGTTGTGAGTAATGTAACTTCAACTGTCAGATGTTTTTGAAAAACCAACTTAACTTGCAATATAATTTTGGTAAAAAAAATTAAGTTTTGGTAATTCACCATAATCAGTGCCGCCTCCCAGTCCAGGTCATATATTTTTTAAAGAAGTTGGATTTCCTTAAATGTTCTCGTTTATAAGCCAAATGAATTTCATGTATTATAGCTACCAGTGCCCACTGCTGAGCCTGTAGTTAGCATTTACATTTCTTTTTATGAGAGACGAGAATATATCGCGTTCCACCGTTGCTGCTGTAGAGGTAAGACTGTTTATTTATGTGCATAGGAACTGAAGTTATCAGTTTTGAACAGGGTCAGATGATTCAGTGCGTTAGATTGTGCAATAACTGCATTTCTTTATTGGTATTGGGAGTTGCATTGCCCAATCAGTTCGTATAAAGTTTTGCTAACAATAACACAGAGTAAGCACACCACTTGCAGTTACAACAAGCCACACGACAGTTTGGGTTCTGTATCCATTCCACAGTTCAGAATTCATTCAATATAATCGTAAAGTTTATTATTTCACATTTTTGTTAAAGAAAGTTACACTTGGAACGTTACAATGTATTCCAATCTGTTTCTTCCTCTAAAGTTCTTATCCTCTACAGCTCCCTCTAGTATCATGGAAGTTATTGATATCTTAACAGATGACCTATCATTCTATCCCTTTTACTTACCACTGGTTTCCATATATTCCTTTCCTTGCCGGTTCTGCGGAGAACCTCATCAATGCTTACCTTATCAGTCCAACTAATTTCAACATTCTTTTGCAGCACCAAATTCAACTGCTTCAATTCTCTTCTTTTCCAGTTTTCCTAGAGACCGTGTTTCACTACCAGTGTATATTTTCAGAAATTCCTGTGTTTGATACTAGTTGAATTTCTTTTCCCGGGAATACCCTTTTTGCCAGTGCTAGTCTGCTTATGTCCTCCTTGTCCCGTCCCTCACGGGTTACGATACTGCTGACGTAGCAGAATTTCTTAACATCTACTTCGTGATACCCAATTCTGATGTAAAGTTTCTCACTGTTCTCATTTCTGACATTTCTCATTACTTTAGTTTTTCTTGGATTTACTCTCAATCCATATTCTGTACCCACTAGACAGTTCATTCCATTCAGCAGATCATGTAATTCTTCTTCTGTTTCACTGAGGATACCGATGCCATCAGCGAATGTTATCATTGATATTCTTTCACCCTAAATTTTAATCCCACTCTTGGACCTTTGTTCTGTTTCCACCATTGCTTCTTCGATGTGTAGATTGGACGGTAGGGGCGAAAGACTACATCCCTGTCTTATATCCTTTTCAGACCGAGCACTTGGCCCTCCAGCTTTATTGTTTCCTCTTTATTCTTGTACGTATTGTATACTGCCCATTTTCCCCTCCAGCTTACCCCTATTTGAGAATGGCGAACAGCTATCACCATTTTATACTGTCGAACGCTTTTTCCAGGTCGTCAAATTCTATGAACTTGTTTTTTTCTTTTGTTTTCCCATGTTTCCCGTATCAACCGCAACGTCAGAATTGCCTTTCCGGTGCCATTACCTTTCCTAAAGCCAAACTGATCGTCATATATCAGACCGTCAATTATCTTTTCTGGTCAGCGACTTGGAAACATGAGCTGTTGTCTGCTCTTGCTATTTTCGGAATTGTGAATGATGTTTTTCCAGAAGTCTGACGGTATATCACCAGTCTCGTAACACACCAAGCGTCTAGTCGTTTAGTGACCACTCCGCCCCCCCTCATTCCGATGGAATGGTATCCATCCCTTCTGCCTTATTTGATCTTCAAAGCTCTTCTAAATTCTGATTCTAATAATGGATTCCCATCTCTTTCCTGTCGACTCCTGTTTCTTCTTGTCATAGATGCCTTCAGTATACTGTCTCCATCTATCCGCTCTCTCCTGTGCATTTAACGATGGAATTCCCAGTGCACTCTTAATGTTACTGGTCCTGCTTTTAATTTGTTACTGATCTTGCTTTCAATTTCACCGAAGGTTAGTTTGATTTTGCTATATGTTGAGTCAGTCCTTCCGACAATAGTCTTTCATGCGATTTCTTCACTTTTTTCATGTAGCGATTTTGCCTTAGCTTCCCAGCACTTCCTATTTATTTCATTCGTGAGTGACTTGTATGTCAGTATTCCTGAATTTCCTGAACATTTTTGTATTTCCCTCTTTCGTCGATCAACTTGAATATTTGTGCTTTTACCCATGATTCCTTCCACGTATGTTTTTCTTTCCAACTTCCGTTATTGACCTTTCTAAAACGGTCCATTCCTCTTCAACTGAACTGCCTATGATCTACTTTCATTATTGCATTATCTATAGCCTCAGAGGACTTCAAACGTGTCACTTAATTCCTTAATACTTCGTGCCCCTCTTTTTTGCGCACCTGTTCTTCCTGAATAGTATCTTAAACTTCAGTCTACTCTTTATTATTAGTAAATTGTGATCTGAGTCTGTATCTGCTCCCGGGCACGTCTTACAACTCATTATCTGATTTCGGAATACCTGCCTGCCCATGATGTAATCTAACTGGAATCTTCCCGTATGTCCCATCATTTTCTAGGTATACCTCCTCCTCTTGTGATTCCTGACTAGCGTATTCGCTATCACTTGCTGAAATGTGTTGGAGAACTCAATTAGTATTTCTCCTCTCTTGCTGCAACTGCTCGTGTTCTCCTGTAACCCTTTCTTCTCCTCCTTCCCCTACAACCGGGTACCAATCGCCCATGAGTATTAGATTTTTATCTCCCTTTTACGTAATGAATTACCAGTTCAACATCCTAATATATTTTTTATATTTTTTAATCTTCTGCTTGTGATGTCGGTATGCGTACCTGAAGTCTGTTGCCAGTATTGGTTTCCTGCCTATACTGACGAGAACAGCGCTAACATTGAACGGTTCTCTGTCTCTCACTCTGCCCTACCTTCGTATTCATAACGAATCCCGCTTCAGTTACACAATTTTCTGTAGCTGTTGTTAGTACCCTATATTCATCTGACCACAAATCCTTGTCTTCTTTCTATTTCACTTCACTGAAGCGTGCTACATCTAGATTGAGCCTTTGCATTTCCCTTTTTAGAATTTAGATCCGCCCTATCACGTTCAAAGTTATGACGTTCCACGCCAAGACACGTAGAACGTTATTCTTTCATTAGGTATTCATTCTTTTTCTCATGGTCACCTCCCCGTTGGCAGCCCCCGCCTCCTCCTCCCCCCCCCCCCCCCCTTGGAATCATCAGGACACTTTCGGGGTTCCCTATTTCATTCTGTAAAATCGGAACAATAGGGTGCTTACCGCTGACCTAGAATCATGAAATTGGAAAAAAAGCAAGGTTTCACATTTCAAGTAAAGTAAAAAAAAATGTGAAACTTGTCAGTTTGTTATTCCATCACATAAAAGTATCTTTTGCCGTTTGAACATTATTGCATACAAACATAAAATACAAGTTATCATGTTTTAGTAAGTAAATTAAAATATGTTTTATTAAATCTTCTTTCTGTACATATATAAACTGAACTCCCCTGATCGCTTCTGTATTTCGGGGCTAGTCTGAGGAACAGTTGTAGAGATTTTTATACGATCTTAGAATTCGCGGGACCTATATTGTGTCAGTATCTAAAACTTGCATTACAAATATTGCGGAAATGGAAAGTGCTGAGTTTCTCGATACCGCTGTCTGCGGAATCCATGTTGATTTTTGTACAGGTGATTTTCGTTCTCCAAAAATGTCATAATTCTTGAGCATAAAACATGTTCAACAATTCTACAACAGATTGACGTCAACCGATAATTACTTGCATTTGTCCTATGACCTTTCTTGAAAACGAGAGTGACTTAAGTTTTGTTGCGGTCGCCAGGTGCCTTTCGTTGCTCCAGCGTTTTACGATACACTTTCACGTAATGTGTGTATAATCTTACAGGTATCTCATCTGGCCCTGACGTGTTTATACTGCTAACCAATCGTACTTTGTGTCCCACGATCGGCTGCTTCAGTATCTGCCTTTTCGGCGTTCATGTGCTGGTTGAAAGGAGCGACCGTCTTACGATCTTCTGCGGTGAAACAGTTTCGGAAGACCGAATTTAATATTTCGGCCTCATTTGTTATCTTGCATTTCAGTGCCAGTATGGTCACTGAGCGACTGAATGGAGGATTTCGAACTTCTAACTGAATTTTCAGAAAACCAAAATCTCATAAGGTTTGCACTCAGATCGGTTCAGAGTTTTATTTCCAAAGCCATTGAACTCTTTTCTAATTGCTTTCCTAACGCTCATTTTCGCTTCGTTCAGATTTTGTTTGTTAGCTAGGTTTTGACTTCTCTTGAAGCTGCCTTTGTGTATGTAGCAGTTCTCTATAACATGGCTATTGAGCCACTGTGGGTCATTCCCACCGCTAGGGACGTTGCTCGGATGATACTTGTCAAAGGCGTGTTGAACGATGCTTTTAAAGTTTCTTGCATTATTACTCCACAGCTCCGTCCTGAGCACCGAAAATTTGATCCTGGCTGCTTAGACACTCTGCAATCTCTGTCTTGTCGCTCTTTCTAAGCAAAAATATTTTCCTGCCTTACGTAACATTCCTTTTGAAACCCGTAATCACAGTTACAATTACGGTCTTACGAACACTGATACCTTGATCTACGTTAACTGATTCTATTTCAGTTTTGGTCTGTTTGTTGCTAGGAGATCTAAGACATTACCTTCACTAGTTGGTTCACTGATTATCTCCTCGGCGAAATTTTCGGGGTATATATTCAGAATAATGTCAAAGGAACCCCTGTCTCTGCATCAGTTATGGTGGCATAACGCTCCCATTATATACCCGTCATCCCCTGTTACGACGGCAATTTCAGGAAAATTACTAACGATATTCTGCAAGTTCTCTTTGAAGCGTTCTATCACTACAGCTTCTGCCCCAGGCGGTGCATAAAAGCATCCGATTACCATATTTGACTGACCTTTGTTGGTTACATTCAAACTCATTAATTCGTATTCGCCGCTGTGGCCGAGCGGTTCTAGGCGCTTCAGTCCGGAACTGCGCTGCTGCTACGGTCGCAGGTTCGAATCCTGCCTCGGCCATGGATATGTGTGATGTCCTTAGATTAGTTAGGTTAAAATAGTTCTAAGTCTAGGGGACTGATGACCTCAGATGTTAAGTCCCATAGTGTTTGGGGCCATTTGAACTTTTTTGAATTCACATTCCTCGATAGATACTATCAAATTGTTTACTGCAATAAATCGACGACACCATTACGTTAAGTATTCCAGTCTGATCTTAGGATTTCATTGCTGTTCACTTCCTGTTTCAATGAACTTTCTTTTCCTAATACATTGTAACCTCCAATGAACGACACAAACTCTGGGATCTTTTCCTGCGTCTTCCTGCAGTTTACTAAAACATATAAATTTTGTCTGTAGTCGATATGCGAGGACGAGCATTCTCTGACAACATTGTGGCTGATGTAACTACCAGATGAGAGTTGCCCTCCAGACAAACCATTGATGTCACTGCACCACGCAAACTCATTGGAAGAAGAGGAATAGCTTTCAGACTCACTCTTGCCGACTCCTACATGAGGTCACTTTAACATCCTGATCGAGAAAATTCTATTCACACAATCGCGAAACCAGTAACTCCTGTTATGCCTGTGTGAGATTAAAGTCCCTACAGAGGTCGTTAAGTTCTCCCTGCGTAATGCGATGAAGTAATGGTTTAATTGTGGTGGCAAATATTGGGAATCCGGACCAACACGTGATGTGCTGTTCCGTTCCCACAGCTGTCGGATAGCGTCTCTATATGTTGTTCACCAATGGTCCAATCGCTTGGTGACGTAGGAGGTGCAGAAACATCGTGAGGAACTGGCCGCGTGGCTGAGGACATGTTCTGATACTGAATAGCAAGTTTTGAGTTTGCGAAATACCATTTCACTTGTATTTGACTTAGTTTCTGTCGTGCCCTCTGGAACATAGCGCCGTGACGAAATTCCTCCCCTGGTACGATTTCTAGCTAGTCTCTTCACTTCATTCCAGGTTTTCCCGTCCTCTGTTGCTTCTCTATCGCTCGTCCTTTTCTAGGTCTGTTTGGGACGACCAAGTTTTCTAACTCCTTGAGGATTCCAGTCCAGCCCTGAACTTTGCAGCCAAAATACAACTCGTGTGCCTTTTTAACTAGAGGAGTGAGATTATTCCTAGGCTTTTCACTGTGTATTCTCCACATATGTAACAAAACATATTGAGTTTATCAACACGTTGTCTAGACATCATCTACAGTAGTTACAGACAGAATATACTGCACATATGTCTGACGCACAGTGCCGTAGTAACTGCTGTTACGATGTAGTGCAGCATCTACGGGTAGCCCAAGCAGTCGTTCATCGAAATTGAATGAAAACTCACCAGTTGGCAGTACGAGGCCTAACTGTGTGACTTCTGTTTATTATAGGTAACACTAGATAGACAAACGTAGATATCGGAATACACGTACAGGAGGAAGTTGTTCTGTTGCATGTGTACTGAAACTGATTTCAATTCTGTCCTTCCAGTGGAATTGTCTGGCGGGGACTTTTTTTCTCTTCCGCTGCGGGGCGTTTGTGTAGAAATCTTGCGCAGGTAGCACTTCTTTGTTAGGAGACGCTGTAGAGTGTATGAAGTGAAAGTATTTCAAGTGAAGTGGCGACATACAAGTACTCTATTCTCCAAAGAGTATTCGTGTATGATTCATACTTGTCGTTTAGAATCAGCGCGAGCAGTAATGAGATCATCTCAAGAGGAATTTTCCGATCTTCAGGTTCCTAATCTGAGTACGATTCATTGACTGGTAAATAAATTTCTTGGAACAGGAAGTGTTCTTGACAGGAAACAGTCACGTACAGAAATTACAGAAAAAAACTCTGGACAACATTGGGCGTGTTCTGAAAAGGCCTAGAAAGTTAGTTAGACATGTTTCTCAGCAAATGGCTCCTTCAGACGGCTACAAAGCGCATTAACCATTTACCACGTGACCCTGCAAAAAATTTGCAGTTTTGTGGATGGATTTCGGATATCGTGCATGACGGAGAAATTGACCCTCACCTAACGTCCTTTTCGGACCTAAGTGGATAATTCACAAAATAACCGTTGTAAGATTTCTAAAGAGCGTAAAGTAATACACGAAGCATATCCGCGTGATCAAAAAATTGGAGAGTGGTGCGATATCAGCGATGAGAGAATGACAGGTCCTATGCTGTTCCCGGAAACAGTTCATTGAGAGATGTGTGGAAAACATTTTGCGGCTTGTTTTTGGCCAGTTAACTCAGAGATAACGTGCTTTCGCGACAGCGACATTCGAGGAAGACACTGCGACGGCACGTACAGCGGACTTTTCACTATGGGTAAATTCGTGACGTTGCGTGTTTCAAGGTATAGTTGTCACTAACAACATTGAGCTCCTCGTTCCACCGATTTAATCTCCCTGCGATTTTTATGTCTGAGGTACCTTAAGAGAGAGTATGCAAATCAGATGTACAAATCATTTGCGCACACTTTAGATTAACTTAAGACTAACGTTAGTCAGGAAATTGCTGCCATTGCTCTGGCGGGCTGGAGTGGCCGTGCAGTTCTAGGCGCTACAGTCTGGAGCCGAGCGACCGCTACGGTCGCAGGTTCTAATCCTGCCTCGGGCATGGATGTGTGTGCTGTCCTTAGGTTAGTTAGGTTTAATTAAGTCTATTTTTAGGCGACTGATAACCTCAGAAGTTAAGTCGCATAGTGCTCAGAGCCATTTGAACCATTTGAGCCATTGCTCTGAGGGAAGTGCAGAGTGTAATGAGCAGTATCGTAAACAGGAGTCAGAAATGCTTGAACAACGAAGAGAGAGAGTGTTCCAGCATCTCCTTGCGTAATATTCGTCAGTAATTTACATTCTTCTTTTTTCTTGTAAGTTTTTTTATGTTGTTTGTGTTAGAAACCGTACTTTTAGACCTACCTTAACTGCTGCCCTCCCCCCCTCCGTCATCCGCGCCGCGGGCACAGCAACCGGCCTAGCCGACAGGTTGCACGCAGCGAAAGCGGCTGCGTTTGCAACTGATTACCCTGTATATGCCGTAACAGAGGAGAAATTGATATCCAGATGAATCTGTACGTGATGGAGAAAAGTTAAAATCAAATGGGAGTTCAGCATACGGAACTCAGTCATGATCGCATGTTTTCATACAGAGGACAACAAGTGTAAATATTAGAGATATGCATTGTAACTTTAGAGCAAGGATAAAAAGAATAGACATAAGGTTTTGCTACAGCTGACACAAAGAAATGATAGAACGAATGGTTTGTTAAGAGACTTCTTTCGTGGCTGAATTAAGTTTCTCTGTTATTCTTCCACTTACGTTAGCTTTTCCAACAACTGTTATAGTTCTTAAGTGGTCATTCCGCTTAGCGGTCGTACCGGACAATTACGCGTAGAATTTTACTGTGGTTACTGTTTCCAGTGAATATCCACCAATAGTGCCACCGAACAGTAATGGACCGCATTTTTCCGCTTTCTGGTTATTTGCCAGTGACTGCACCAGCAGCTGGTGCTCTGCAGGCAGTACTGAGCTTCACAGGCCTTTGGGCGTTGCAACCGTCCTGTAGACAGCATCATCGTCCGTGAAGAGCCTTGACGGTTCCCACCTCATTTTTATATATATTGCAAACACTAACGGCCCTAGAACACTCTCTGGGGTACTTCTGGAATTACTTCGACACACGCCGATTCCCTCCTATAAAGAATGTGTTGATTCTGTTTGGAAGGAAGCCATTAAACCTGTGAAAGATCTCATAAAGGTCAGAACTTTATCGAAAGCCTTCGGAAAGTCGAGGAACATGTTGTGGACCTGAGTGCCGTTGCCCACAACGCTATGACTGTCATAGACGAACAGAGCGGGCCCCACAATTTTAACATTTGTGGCGGTTCCTTGTACTACGATGGGCGTATGCTGCAGTCTTTCCGTTTCATTTCTAAGTCCTGTCCGCCCGGATAGCTGAGTGGTCAGCGCGACGGACTGTCATGCCGATGGGACCGGGTTCGATTCCCGGCTGGGTCGGAGGTTTTCTCCGCTCAGCGACTGGGTTTTGTACTGTCCTAATCATCATGATGTCGTCCCCATCGACACGCAATTCGCCGAAGTGGCTTCAACTCAAAATACTTGCACCAGGCGACCGGCCTAGGCGATGGGAGGCCCTAGCCACACGACATTTCGTTTCATTTCTAGATCCTGCTGTAAAAACCTCACTTCCGACTCGTTACATTTTGGCCATTTCAGAACTTCAGGACGACACAACGGCAAAGCGATTCCCGCGCAGAGGCGAGTTGGGTACGAAGGTCATGAAGGAGGAGCGATTAAGACTTTCTCATGGAACGATGGAAATGAAGTCCCATGCTTTTTAACAGAGCGTAGTGGAACGATGCGGGAGACCCGCACCGCCGTACGTGGCAGGGTCCTGATGGAGGTTGTTCGCCGTTGCCTTCCTCCGACGGTAATGGGGATGAATGATGAAGACGACACAACAGTCATTTCGGGACAGGTGAAATTCCCTGTTCCCCGCCGGGAATCGAACCCGGGACCCCGTGCTCGGGAAGCGAGTACGCTACCGCGAGACCACGAGCGGCGGACTCCTAGAGCACTAGAATAGAAACATTAAATCGGCGTGCATGCGCTTTGGCTGATGAGCACCTCTCTCTAAGTGCAAGCTTTTTACCATTTGCGACGCCTCTCTCAGAAGGTAAAACTGCAAGCTCCCCAAATGTGTAGGTTTCGTGTAAGATTTTGTTTTACCTCTCCATTGATTTTTCTGCTAATTTCTTTGACTGTCGCTGTTGTGAGTGAGACAAAACTTTCACATGAAACGGAACTGTAAACCGTTTTTCAAGATATACATGAGAACTGTGAACTTTGGAAATAGTAGAAATGTATTGGTGTAACCGACGCTATGGGGATGGGTGGTGGTAGGGTCAGAATAACACATTCGGGAAGACTGCCCGCTCGCTGCAGGCAAGGGACCGTGTTCTAATTCGTGCACTTCAGACTTTTAATATGCAACAACGCTTGGAAACAGCTCGTACTCCGGTGCGATGTGGAAAATTAATCCTGGGAGCTATCTACATTATTGACTTCTGTTGAAGAATTCATCCGCAAGCGGAGAGGAAAGCATGCAGGAAAAATTATAGTTTGAAAACTACGTGTGTGTGTGTGTGTGTGTGTGTGTGTGTGTGTGTGTGTCTTTTTTTCAGATATTAAATACCGGGAAGTATTGTTCACGACGCTATGAATGCCATTGACGAACAGAGCAAGGCCATACCATTTTTACGTTTATGGTTGTGCCTTGTAACACGTTGGAAGCGATGGTTATTCTCAAGATAATAAGACAGTGAGCTAGTCCTCAATGCCCACCTGTTCTGGTGCTTGTCGTAAGCGTGAACTATGGAAACAATATTTTTTATATTTGGAATGTGTCGAACCTGTGTTCGTGATCTTTCAAGATCAAATTCCCTTCAATCCATCGCTTGCTTCCTCCACGGCTATGTGAAGATAACGTCAGCGGAAGTCAGTTTTCATCAGCGGTACGTCTTGTATAGCTCTGTAGTATTAAAATCAGTCTTCATATTGACAATTACAGTCTCTCTCTCTCTCTCTCTCTCTCTCTCTCTCTCTCTCTCTCTCTCTCTCTCTCTCTCTCTCTCTGTGTGTGTGTGTGTGTGTGTGTGTGTGTGTGTGTGTGTGTGTGTGTGTGTGTGTTCCAGTGTCTGCCAGTAATTAAGGCGAGCCCTTGGAGTTGGCGATGTGCCATCTCGTAAGGCGATGCGATGCGTCATGGAAGGGGGGGTGGGGGGGATTGCAGCGTGAGCTGAGCTGGGAACTGCTTGTCGCGGCGACCTTGACGTGTTGTTCTCAGCGGTGTGGCCACCAGGAGGAAAACGGATACCGACTCGGTTTTCCTCTGCAGTTCCAGTGATTAGCGTTGCAACTCGAGATGAAGCGTAACTTATGCTCTACCCACCAGAACACATTATCTGGAGACTTGAATTAGAAAGAAAAAGTTGTAGCAGCGCGTTATTGTTGTGCACGGCTGCATTTGACAGCGTGAAATTCCTTTTACACCATCGACTTTGTATCAAGTGACTACACGAGACAAGTGAGTCTCGTCTCTCCCGAGTGGCCATTTTCGTTTGCGCGTCAGCGGCCAAAATTGTGTGTGTTGTGAGAGCTGTCTGCTGTGCAGTCTGGCATCTGAACGGCAGAAGTTCGGTTATGAGGGACTACCCTTTTCACGAAAAGCTCGATATATGGTAACAAATGCGCAGTGTGCAACGTACTCGGAAGTTCAGAACTCCACGCCCAGCACTGACTGTAGAAAACTGACGTCATGGACACAGTGACAGTCTAGCTATGCGCAAACATGAGAGGTGCTCGCAGAGCAGAAAGCCACTTGCGAGAAACAGCTTTAATTGTCAGGTCAGTGAAAATGTGGCGTTGTTGGCTGGGGAATCCCGCGGGTAAGCTGGCCGTGGTGGCCGAGCGGTTCTCGGCGCTTCAGCACGGAACTGCGCGACTGCTACGGTCGCAGGTTCCAATCCTGCCTCGGGAATGGATGTGTGTGATGTCCTTAGGTTAGTTAGGTTTAAGTAGTTCTAAGATCTAGGGGACTGATGACCTCAGATGTTAACTTCCATAGTGCTAAGAGCCACTTGAACCATTTGAATCCCGCGGGATGGGTTCAGTCGCCCGTTGGAAGGGGTATACTTCTTTATCGCTTTGACCCTGTTCCTTGCGGGTATGTGAGAGTTGCCTTATGTGTATATGTGGAGTGCAGGTGAGTGTGATGGATGCGTGTTGTGTGTTGCATGGTGGTGGTGGTGGTGGTGGTGGTGGTGGTGGTGGTGAAATCCGATGCCGGTACAGAGCCTACTTCTTCCGAACAGTAACAAGGCGGCTGCTGAAGTTAAGTCCTCTTCCAACGGATGGATTACCACAACAATGTCACATGCTCTCACTGGGGAGAGGTTTGAAATTTAATCGTGGACATTGACGCAAAGAGTGGTGATCGGGAAATTTACACCGCCACCTCACCTCGCTGACAGTGAAAATTTCAGCCACCACCCGTATTCCAGGGTTCGAACCGCGACCGCACAGACCACCGAGGCCGGTGTCGCGTCAACTGTGCAATCACAAGGAAGAAGGACTGACTGCTTATGTGCTCCATATATTTATTCTGGCTCAACTGAAGAAGGATAAATTAATCAAAATACTTTTTTTAATCGTCCATGGATTATGTGAAAAAGATAGAGAATTTGTCATTGTAATAAACTGAAAGTAAATCGCTCAGATTATACATAGGCATAGAATACACAGGTTATCGCAGGAGGAATGGTCAGTGTTCAGGGATATGACAGGAGGGAGCGTTCTAAGCAAGAGAGTCGAGTAAACTTTTAAACTTCGTAAGTGCTGTGAGCACTTCTCCATCCTCGCTACCGTGAAACACTTGTCTTCTACTGAACAAGTGCCCACAGTTCGCGCGAAAAGCTCAGTCAGCATCTCTTCATCATGAGTGAGATGTTGATCTCGGGAGACTGACAAGACATTACTGTGATGCATTATACATATTGGATCATGGTTTCCTTGTACAACCAGTACATTGTGATCGTGTTACGTAATGTGACTTGGCCTTGTATTTGCCCGTTTCCCGTAAGCAATCCGTAATTTTGCAGTGCGCATTACTTAAGAAAGGTCAACGGTCTTGCCGCAGTGGTAACACCGGTTCCGTCAGATCACCGAAGTTTAAGCGCTGTCGGGCTGGGAGCTCTTGGATGGGTGACCATCCGGTCTGCCGAGCGCTGTTGGCATGGGGTGCACTCAGCCCTTGTGAGGCAAACTGAGGAGCTACTTGATTGAGAAGTAGCGGCTCCGGTCTCGGAAACTCACACGGTCGGGCTGACCACATACTGCTCCATATCCGCATCTAGTGACGCCTCTGGGCTGAGGATGAATCCGCGGCCGGTCGGTGCCGTTGGGTTTTCATGGCCTGTTCGGGAGGAGTTTAGTTTTAGTTTATTACTTAAGAAATATGTTTTAGATGCATTTCTAAACAGACTTATTCTAGTAACGTTTTTCATCTCCTTGGGCAATTTATTATACAATTTTATTCTGTGATAGAATGTGTTTGAGCGTTTTCCATTGATAAACGTGTAAGGCGCAGTCAAATGAAAACGAGGCATATGGAATAAAGTATCTAAACAAGTAGTCGCCACAACTGTTGATACATTTACGTGCTTGTATCCAGACGTGTGCCTTTTCGTCAGAAGCACATCGACGGCTGCGAGCGCCTTTCTTCGGGCCTCGTCCCACCAAACCTGAAGCTTCGTCGAAACAACCTTGGCAACATGTGGGCAGCCAGTCTGCATCCTTCGTACATGCAGTCCCTGCCTTTCCCCGTGCTATTGGAACCCTGAAGGAAGACATTCGCGGCCGGAGATTTTCTTCGGACCAACAGATGCACGCCTCGGTTCAATAAAGATTCCTCAGCCAATTGGCTGGAAACGCTCTTCCATGAAGATAAGGCCCCCTTGTCTCGCAATGGGTGACTGTACTAACAATTATGGATATTTTTAAAATGCTAAGCAATTTACTGTTTTCCATCTGTCTCGCTTTCATTTAACTGTCCTTTATAAGTGCAATATAAGTCTTGTCGCATGGTTATGAATGGGACTACAGTATTATAGAAATGGTTAGCAATTTTTTTCTCGAGATTTGCACAGCTGATTAGTAGGAGTATTCAACTGATGCATTTTTTAAACAAATCTTTACAATGAGCGTGACTAATAGTCAGACATTTCCGTGTTGTTTGCAAATGGTGTCCATGTTTTGGTCCCCAGAGCTGAAACACAGTATTGACTGTGTGTAAGAATAGTAGTCATTCACAAGGCATTGGCTTTTACAGATTTATAATGAAACGTCTCCTTAGAAAAATTATGAATTACTGTGCTGGTAAACTACGTTATTTGATACAAAGACAGCTGAGTAAAACTCAACGTACTCAGTCAGTTTTCTCTTATTCTGATCATCACTAAACTGACACACAGTATTTTTAGCGCAACGCAATCTGACTTTCAATAATCCTTACAAAAGAATGGCCCTGACTAACAATAACCTATACCTTTCATGAATCACTACCCCACAAAAATCTTCGTTACTCGAACTACTGCAATACAGTGAGCGCCATTACTGCCAGCTAAATAAAAGATTCTGACTACTGAACGCGCTAACTACTGATAGGCATAGTTAGCAAATGAAAGATTTTGATAGAGAACAAACAATGTATTTATCTTAATAGCGTTCAAAAGCCATTATATATATAATTTTGTGACACCCAATTAAACAAATTTCCTTTTTCTGACGCACACACGTCCAGATCGTCCGTTCAAGGCTCTGTCATCTCTCTCTGCACATCCACCACTGCTCGCGGCTCACCTCCAACTGCACAACGCTACGCGCTTTTCCCAACACTACAATAGCGAATATTCCAACAATGCCAACCAGCCACAGACTGCACACAGCACAGTCAGCGATTTTCATACAGAGCGCTACGTTGCGTTACCAACATAAAAACCTAAACAGCCTACTTACAATAATAGAACCTAAGAGTGTAGCATGCTGATGACATCCTTTTTGCCAGTATCAGTCAATCTTAATACGCAATCAACATGCATCCCTCAGCAGCTTTTTGTGATAGAGATGGGACAGTCTCATCTTTACCTGTGAAGTCCATTCAACAACCAAGATCGCATTGAATGGCTTTTACAGTTAAACCAGATCGACCTTATTATTACTCTCAAAACGAGAAAATTCAATCTCGTCTTTACGTCTGTATGCATAAGGAGTGTGTGTTTCCAGTGCACTAATAATCTGAACTTGCTAATGAGGCGCAAGAAATAGTCTGGGAGACGTCTCGCATTGCCTTCCCGGACATAAACGAAAAACTTCATGGATTCGTTAACAAACTTACTCAACCATATGAGAAATATGCTACCCTGGAGACCGGAAAATTAAGAAGGAAACCCACACCCTGGCTAGCCGATGAACTAAAACAACTCGGGTAACTCACGCAGTATACAAACAGCACATCACGCCCGAGAATTACATTGCTTGCAAGCTGAAGCAGAACGGTCAGTCAGGCTGTGAGAAATGCAAAACTCAGGAATGCCCATTCATTAACCGACAATAGGAATAGACTATATGGCCTATGGACAAACTTTCGTGGTCTTGGTATAGGCAAAGCGAAAGATGCAGCTGATCCAGTACTCTCACGCGAAGAACTGAACCGGTATTTCACATTACCTGCAACCACAGTAGAACCGCAAACGAAACACTGATTGATTTATTTCATGCGGGTAAACGACTGTAGCCACGAAAAAGTCTTTCTAAGGCATGTCACCCGCAGTACGATCAAGAAAGCCATTACTCGTAGCAGATCTACTGGTCGCCATGCCAGCACAGTCCAAACGGTGACGCGTATTATTGATCCACTGGTGCCCACTATCACAGGTATCTTCAACCGCTCCTTGACCACAAGTGTTTTTCCCGGGGCCTGGAAGCAAGAATAGTTAAGCCACTACCAAAAATGGACGTTCCCACAGCACCCTCTGACTACCGACCTCTCTGCATTCTTTCTGCACTTTCCAAGACCTTGGCGGCCGGGGTGGCCGAGCGGTTCTAAGCGCTACAGTCTGGAACCGCGCGACCGCTACGGTCACAGGTTTGAATCCTGCCTCGGGCATGGACGTGTGTGATGTCCTTAGGTTAGTTAGGTTTAAGTAGTTCTAAGTTCTAGGGGACTGATGATCTCAGAAGTTAAGTCCCATAGTGCTCAGAGCCATTTGAGCCATTTTTCCAAGACCTTAGAATGCGTAGTTCACAACCAGCTAACGAAGTACATAACTAGAAGCAACCTACTAGAATGAAACTTAATAGCGGTACCATAAGAATCGCAGCAGAACGCCTGCCGTAAAAAAGGTAACAGATGATGCGAAGCTGGCCATGCTTGGACTATAGGCAACTATCACGTGCTTCTTAGTCATCAGCAAAGTATTTGCCACTGTCGGCTTCGACATTTTACTTGCGAAACTTAGCAGTCTTAAGTTTTTCACCAAGTGCAGTACGGTGGTTTCGCTCATACCCGACGCCTCGCCAGAAGTGCGTCATGTTTGGTGCTGTACTGTCACAATCGAGGCAGGTAGTATCAGGCGTCCCACTGTGTTCGGTATTAGGTCCTATACTCCTGTCGTTGATCGTAAGTTATGTGTCATCAGTTTCGTCCTACTGCAGATACCTCATATACGCTGATGACCTTCCGTTGTATCTCAGTGCGAAACAAATTAACCTGAAGACAGCTATCGGTGTGCGCTATCAAAATGAGCGTTTAGGGTTGAAGCTCAACTTATCTAAGACCCAAGCGATATTGGGTGGTCGTTCTAGGCTCTTTAGCCCGAAATATCTGGAATCCATACTATATTTAGCCCCTAAATGGGACAGATATCAACTTCTCTCCTTCAGGAAAGAGTGAAAATGTAAATTGGGCTGAACAGGTAACTTCAGTGTGCAAGAGGACATCAGCATCTCTGTGTCCTACAGATATATAGAAAACTATTCCCTACTGACCTGAAAAAGAAATTGGGTAAACACTTATACTCCTAGTAGCTGAATACAGTGGTGCTATCGTACAAGGCCTTTCCCGCGAAAGCTCACAGTTCCTGGCTGGAACTGCTTGTGAATGCCTCTGGTATATACATCTATGATGATCTACTCTTTAATCGTATTTTACCATCATATGCACGGATATCCTGGCCGCGTGCAGACGAGTGCAAGATTTATGTAAGTTACGTCTTCAAATCAAATGTGTGTGAAATCTTATGGGACTTAACTGCTAAGGTCATCAGTCCCTAAGCTTACACACTACTTAACCTCTATTATCCTAAGGACAAACACACACATCCATGCCTGAGGGCGGACTCGAACCTCCGCCGGGACCAGCCACACAGTCCATGACTGCAGCGCCTTTGACCGCTCGGCTAATCCCGCGCGGCGTTACGTCTTCCTTACTGTCTTATCAGCGTACATTGTCTCCCATATCTTTCTTCTGCCTTAATGATCTTCTGTGAACGACATGACATCAGAGCAAAATCCTTCCTGTCCCATACCATCTTTCAGCCACTTTCTCGGAAGACCTTCTCAGTAGCAGGAACCCGACTCTGGAATAACCTCCCGCATTATATTAGAGAACTGAATAACATATGGAGCTGCAAACGACAGTTCATGACATATTTAGGAAAGAACCGTAACGATTACCAGTATCCCTGTACGCACTCGTCACCGTGGTACATCCTTCTTTGCAGCCGGATCTTGTTTCCCAGTGTTCTTAGGTGGCGCTGGCTGTCTCCTTAAATTTCTTTTCCCAGAATTCGCTATATCAGAAAACATCCATTTTGTACACCCATAAATTCTTTTAATATCTGCCACTATCATTATTAATTTTATTACCACCGCTATCATTCTGAGTCGCAGCTGTGGCAGCAACAGTTCAAATACTGTCGCATTAGGTTTATTCGTTCATAGACAGTATTTTTTACTGTATAGTCACTCAGATCCTTTTCATATAATTTGTCATATTAAAATTGTTTTTTCTTAGGTAACTACGATGTTTGTTTCGTAGGTAACTGTGATGTTTCTTTCTGAGGTAACCATGATGTTAAAAAAAGCACTTTACGGGTGTCAGGGGGGCCTGATGACCCTATTCAGATCACGTCAAATAAATAAATAAGAATAATATAGACAGGGACCAAGCTCCGCAACTTCGTGGACCTGAACTGGAAGTTAGAAGTGTGGCTTTCGCCGCCATTAGTGTAACGGGACCCTGAGCGCTCGTCACTCTCCGCCACGTTTGTCTCTCATAGCGATCGAGGCTTCTCAGAAACTGCACTGCTGTAACTGAGGGCAGCAGCGGGGAGCGAAAACTCCGTGTGGCTGACGTCCGCAGACTGCATCGGTAAATAATCTGAGGAGGTAGTTTCGGCAGAGGGAGGGGTATTGCTTCGGTGTACCATAGTTTCTAGTCGCCCACGCGATTCCGCGGCGTTTTGTGGAATGAGGGCGTCCGCCCAAGATGGTCGCTCCTATGGTTGGGTGTGTTAAAGATCGGCGGCACTCTTGTTGTAGAAGACAACCTCCCTCTTATAAAGGCCTATTTACATGGGAGTGCACAGTGTGTCGGGTAAAAACGATCCAAATTCTGCCGGGAAGGTTCCAATAAGCGCACGCTCCACTGCACCGTGGAAATTCCTGAATATACTCTAGGTGATAGGATTGACACCGACCGTCCGCGAACGACTCCGAGCGTCAGCATCAAGGATACCCCACAGAACGTCTTGACGTTGACGAGACGCTGGCGTTGTCTGCCGACTCTTCATATTGTCGTCGATCTTTCCTCTTTTTGTGTGAATGGGTTTTATTCTTGTTTTGTCTTCTTTATCTTTGTATTATTACTAATCTGCTTTTTGTGATACGTTGCGAGTATTACATAAGCACTCCGTTTTCATGCCGCAAGTGGCCCATCGGGACCATCCGACCGCCGTGTCATCCTCCGATGAGGATGCGGATAGGAGGGGCGTGTGGTCAGCACACCGCTCTCCCGGTCGTTACCATGGTTTCCTTTGACCAGAGCCGCTACTATTCGGTCGAGTAGCTCCTCAGTTGGCATCATGAGGTTGAGTGCACCCCGACAAATGGCAACAGCGCATGGCGGCCCGGATGGTCACCCATCCAAATGCGGACCACGCCCGACAACGCTTAACTTCGGTGATCGGATGGGAACCGGTGTATCCACTGCGGCAAGGCCGTTGCCGAGCATTACCTAAGTACTCATTATTCCTACGAGTATTATCCAACAAGAACCGGGCACTATCGAAAGCGAAACATTTTCTCGATTTTGCAATACTTCTACAAAGAAAATCCTCACACAGTGCTTGAATAAGAACATAAATGAACATCCTTTACAGCTTTTAAATATGAAAGCTGCTTCAGTGGTGAAACTGGCATCTCCATTGAGGGGGGATAAATTCACTGTTCGACGTTAAAAAGAAAACAAGACTGGAAAGATATTGCTAATTAGCGATATAAAAAGTAAGAGAAAAGGATAAAGCCGTTAGCAGCCCGAAGGTTGGGTTCACCCCAAGATTTCTTTTCTGTGTGTAGTCCTTTCGGGGGTGGTATGGATTTTTCTTCCTTCGGCCTTTGAACTAACTTGCCCATTAACTTAGGGGACCTACAGCGTAACTTTCACTACAAATTAAGGTGCAAGTCGGCATTTTTCACATCAAAAAGCATAGCAGGGAGTGAAAAAAGTGATAACTACACAGAATTTTCTCCAGACCTTTGTGTCCGTAGTCTGCCACTTTACTGTTACACCACCGAGCATATACTGCTTTCTGAAAGGTTTAAAATGTACCATACAACCTTAGTCAAGAATATCCACTATGAAATTTGTTGTAACTTCCACTATAATTACTAGTTGTGAGACTACTTTCAAACATTTTATCACGGCAGGCGGCATTCCATAGCCTCACTTTCGCTGTTGAGTGCTGGGAATTATGGCGTGGTGTTGACGTCGCGTCTAGTATGAACATGTCACCATTAGCTATCTGTGAAATGACGTGACATGACGTCCAGTGTGAACCTACCTTTGTTCTCTTGTTCGATATTGTTCCACTATGTACGGCACTTTTCGGCTATTATACGCACATTTTGAAGCCTGTGTAACTAAGCACTCAGTTACGATTCTCAACGAACGTCGTTCTCAAATCTCAAATTGTGGCTCATACTCGATGTAGCAGTCGTTCGTCAAAAAAGGAAAGAAAAGCTTGTTATAATACACTGTATTCGTGGAAGATTCCAAAGGCTTCCTCCCGAATAAATCTTCAAAACTGCGAGACATTCCCCGGTTATTCAATTCCATTTTTAAATCGGTCTTCAAAAGCTGGAGATTATAATTTTTTGACGTTCTCGCCAAGAGTTAACAGTTCGACGATATTTTCTTAACACGAATATAGAAAAGCGTGACCAATTTATTAGCGTATCAAAGATATAAAGATTGCAATTCTGCCGAAATCTTAAAACGAAATAACGGTTTTATAGAAATACAAAGAATACATTGATGAAATTAAGACAGTAACCAGGCACTATTGTTATTTACCCCTATTTGTATGCCTGGCAGATCAAAGTGGTCGAAATGTAGAGTCTCCAAGCATACATTTTTACCGCGACAATAGCTATCCGAGTACAGCGACCCGAAACTGGCATTGTCATTCCTCACATTTTTACCAAATACAAAAACCTATCTATTAAACGCATATCATCGTGTAATGACAAACCTTTCTAATTAATAACTTTTTTTAGAAGGAATACGGTATATGGTTGTCGTTTATATTGTTGATCACAACGTATCTACACATTACGAATAAACATAGGAAAAATGTCTCCAGCAAAGCTAGATCGTATTACGAGGGTAATCCCAAAAGTAAGATCTATTTTTTTTATATGTACAGAACTCTGTTTGTGTGGCAGTTGGTTACACTGTTTTGAAGAGTGCTTCGCTCGCTGTGTGTAAACATGAGCACGCCGCGCCGAGGCGCTCAGTCTTGGCTTGGCAGCCGTTCAGAATGGAGCTCTCGTTGGATGTTAGCGCGAAGTGCGAATTGCGCGCAGTTACTCGTTTTTTGAACGCAAAGGGCACTGCACTGATTGAAATCCATCGTCAATTGACGGAAGTGTATGGTGAGTCGTGCATGGATGTCAAATGTGTCCGTAAGTGGTGTAGAGAGTTTGCAGCTGGTCGTACCGAAATTCACCACGAACAAAGGAGCGGGAGACCGTCAATTTCTGACGAGGCAGTGTTGAAGCTTGAGCAAAGCATGCGTGAAGATCGGCGGATCACCCTGTATGATCTCTGCACGGTGATTCCTGAGGTTTCCCGAAGCACCGCTCACAGAATTTTAACAGAAACATTGAACTACCGGAAGGTGTGCGCAAGATGGGTGGTACGCATTCTGACAGAGGACCACATGCGGCAACGAATTGATTTGATGCTACCGCGCATTTCCTCACCGCCTTGCAGCCAAACAGGGCAACTTTTTGGACTCAATTGTCACGGGTGACGAAACCTGGGCATCCCACTTCACACGAGACCAAGCAACAACCACACCAGTGGTGGCTTCTTTCTTCAGCAAAGTCGCGGAAATTCAAACGAACACAGTCTGCCGGTAAAGTCATTACAACCGTTTTTAGGGATCTAAAAGGGGTATTGTTGGTCGACTTAATGCCCACTGGGACCCACAATTAACGCTGACAGGTACTGTGAGACTCTGAAAAAATTCAAACGGGCAGTTCAGAACCGGAGAAGAGGAATGTTGAGCAAGGGCGTACACATTCTCTATGACAACGCTCGTCTATACATCGTTCGGCAAACCGTTGCTTTCCTGCAACAGTTTCAGTGAAACATAATCACCCACCTACCCTATAGTCCTGACGTGGCGCCCAGTGACTATCACCTGTTGCCTAGGTTAAAAGAACATTTGGCCGGAAAGCGATTCAGCTCCGACGACGAGGTGAAAGAAGAGGTTCATTACTTTCTGAGCAGCTTGGCGGCGAGCTGGTTTGACACGGGCATAAAAAAACTGCCACAGCGTCTACGAAAATTCATCAACAGAAACGGTGATTATGTCAAAAAATAGCTAAATGTTCGAGCTGTAAACTGATGTAAACTATTGTAGAAATAAACAGGTCTATGTACTTACGAAAAAATAGGAGACTTAATTTTGGTATTACCCTCGTATTTTGAAGTTGCTACTTGTCGTGGACCCATACTTCGTACGGCGAAGGAAGGTCTCTGACAGGAAGAACTGTGGCAGCTTTCAACTCAAAGCGCAGAAGTGTACCGACGATACCGAATGCACGCAAATTGGGAAGCAGGTACCGCAGGTCCTCTTTAACTGTCGGGGCTTTTCTTTCCTCTTGCAAACTAATGTAGAAGGTAAGTCACACAATAATGGGATGCAGTGACAGTCCGTCGGTTCTCTTCAATGGTCAGCGGTGGAGCGTCACGTGTCCGACTGGTAGCAGTTCTGCAACATCTACGGCTTCCGGTGTTCGACTTTAAGAGGGACCCTAATATTTTCTCACGTACGTTTAATCGACTGTTTGTAATAGAGTACCTCTGAAGTAGACCAACCGTGCGAAAATTTCTCGTTGCGAGGCCGTCATAGCCAGTGCGCTCTGTATAACAGTAAATGCGTGTTAAGCACCGAGTACAGGTATCGCTCCAAATGTGGCTTCCATTAGCACAGATTCTCCCGTGCTCTATTTGGCGTGCAGCACGACGCGAGTTGCCTTGTTAAAGGGTAGTGATCGCTAATGGGGAGCAATTATGCGGATTGAGAAATGCATTTCTCCGCGCCGCCATTGCGCCACGTGACGTGACCGGTTGTCTGCCCAGACCGGAGAGAAAGCCGCGGAGACCGCGAGCCCGGGCGGTGTCTCTTGTCTGCGGCGGTGTGCCAGCCAGCAGTCGGTCGTTAGCGAGATTAGCGGCGACCCCGAGCACCTTGTGCTATTTCGTGGTCCAGCGGATTGCCGTCTGCAGCAGTTCAGCGCCTCTCGCAGACTTCCCACAACTCAAAGGAACGGCGTGCCTGTCACTTAATATGCTACCGCAGAGCGGTATTCTGGTGTGGAGCCGCTGGTGAGTCGACAGTGACAGAAAGAAATGAAACTCAGTAGTCCGTCAAGTACTGCCGACAACGCGATGCAGATGTCATACAGTGGCGCTGGAAGAAAAGGATGGTACGATCACAGTATCACGTGAAAAAACGAGGAGCCACCAGCAATAGGGAGGCTCAGAAAATCTGAAGATGTCTTTTAACATAAGCTGTAACAGGTCATAAGAAGTGTTTTTGCGATCTCGACTATTGTTTAAACCAAATTGAACTCCCAACTGCCATTAATCCCACCCTCTGTGACTGCCTGGATCTTGCAGGCTGAGGTGTTCCCTCTGAAACAGGACAGGCGACTGTATCTGGCTGGGGGACAGTGTCAGCCATAGACAACACTTGGAACCTGTTTGTCAGACTAATCTTCCCTGGGAAGTCTTTCGCCGCCTGTCACGCCCCGAGGTGACCTCCCACTCGACCACGGGCCAGGGATCAACCTCAGTGCGAGCTTAAATGGGCTAGCCCACTGGTGCGGACCGATCGACGGACTCGTGAGTCTTGTTGGACGTCCGTTGGATACCAGCGGCCGACCCACAATAGTGATGCCTATTCACTGCAGCCTCAGGCTGTGTAACCGAAGCCAACACAGCCTGGAGCTGAGTGTTTCCAAAGATCTGGATGCAATATTTTCTGTCTTGCTTGGTATAGGTAGAACACAGTTTGTCATCGCTCACAGTTTCGGTGATGCTGAGACCGATGGAATGAACGAGCAGTAACTGCGGTCGATGAGGGCGGAGTTCACAAAGTGAACGGTTCTTCAGAAACACGGTCCAGTGTCGCTAAAGTCGTCACAAGCGCGTGCAAACAGTCCAAGAATCGACCCGAGTCGGATAACGGAAACAGAGGTGAGGTCAGTCACTCACTCACTCTGCTGTCATTGGCGGGTACTGAAACCACCATTGCGGGGCCGTGGCATGTACAGTGGGCAGGTCCATGTGACGTGGCTGCAGGGCCGGCTGCGAACCCGGGTTCACTCATCTCCCCTCCTCCAACCCCCCCCCCCCCCCCCCCCCCCCCGTGCTCCATGTCTGTACTTGGAATGGTCGGGGAATCCGAATCACTGTAATGTCCTTATTTTGGTTTTTCTCCCTGCAGGTCAGATGAGAACCTAAATCACTGGAAGAGCTTTGGTACTACAAGCCATTATGCCTCTTTGGGATACATATTGGTCTCGGTAGTATAAAAATAAGCCCTTCTTATTTGCCTCCCGAAGGCTCCCTAGAAAACGGCAATAGATTGTGACTGTGAGGAATGCCAAGTTGCACCGTCTTTCTGAGTTGAAATGTCATGTTTTCATTTCGCCGTGGCTGAGCGACTCTGTTGGAAGGTTTTACGTAGGCGAGACCATGCCACATGCAGCAGGCCCGTACCGAGTAAGGCGATGTGGCGTTCGAACCTACCTTTCGGCTGACCACAGTTTTACCTTTACAAAGGTAACCTTTTATTCGACAAGTCAACAGCTGTATCTACAAGACGTCCTACATGTCACTTTTGTAAAAGTACATTGCATATAATATGCGTTGCTTACTGGAAAGTGACGAATTATTTACAAAATTACAGTTTAAACACACTGTACTTGCTGTGAGCTGCTTTGAACTCACTTTGGGGATAGTGAAACGAATTTTGCCCTGCACGCTCCACGAACAGATGTACACGTGCCAGGGCGTCGGTGTGCGTGCTAACGGGGTCCTCTATCGCGTCGTCTTTGTTTTCTCCCTTTACTGAATACGGTTTGTCCACTGAGTCCGCATTACCGAGCTGCTCGGATCTCTCTTCGTAGGCATCGCTCTTTTAAACCCCCGGCGGATATTTTCGCCACCTAAGTCTGGAAAAAAGAGACATTATTATGCTGAATGAAAATCGTCGTCTTCCTGTCGCACAGTATCCCGCCACTGGCAGTAAGTGATTGGCACTAAGACCTCTCCATCTTTTCCCGTCTTCCTTGCACCTCTCAGTCGCTTCTTCTCTTCTCCTCTGGATGCTCTCTTTCATTCCTTTTAGCTACGCCATATGTCTGTTGGCTTCCCGCTTGATGTCCTGCCTTCAGATCTTCATCTCGTGTGTCTTCCTAGGCACCCTCGTCTCATCTATTCTCTTCAAATACCCATTTTATTGTGTTTATCTCAACTCTACCAGGGCTTCCGCTGAGGTATCCCCCTAACCATTTCAAGTTTTCCAGTTCTAGGCGCTATAGTCTGGAACCGCGCGAGCGCTACGGTCGCAGGTTCGAATCCTGCCTCGGGCATGGATGTGAGTGATGTCCTTAGGTTGGTTAGGTTTAATTAGTTCTAGGGGACTGATGACCTCAGCCGTTAAGTCCCTTAATCCTCAGAGCCACTTACCAGTTTCTGTTGCACCTATGTGACTTTGTCCCACTTGTTCCTGCCTTTCGTTTTTCTTCCTTTCCGTCATGACCCAATGTTATGTAGCGCAAAATCCTTAGCTGTCTGATGTTGCATATCACTCCTGTAACACTCCCATAAAACGTACCAGCTAGCCTTACTCATTCACGCGTGTGTTTATCAGTTCTTCAATTTTCCATTAGTTCTAATTATAACGGAATGCGTCAGACCTGTTTTTCCAATAATAGCCCAACTATGCATTGGTAATCCGCACCTGTATGATCAGGAGTTTGCCTTGTGACAGAGAGGAGGACACGGTGCAGTGGTGACGAGAAGCAGGCACATACCAGTGCTCTGTCGCTGAACAAACCCTCCGGTGCGCAGCTGCTGAGCGGTGTTCTTCGTCCAGTGTTGGGCGGAGCCCAGCACCAGCCGGCCGTAAAGGCCACGCCGCTCTCTGCTCTGCTATGGGCCGATCAGCAAAGCGCGCCCTCCCGCTGCCAGTTGCGCCTTAAGCCGTACTCACACGGGCCGCGTTTGTCAGCGCAAAGCACGCCGAGCGTGGTTCCGAGAATGGTTCGCGCGCGGTCGCAAACGAGCTGCCCATCGCACGTAATGACATGCTCCTCAACGCTGTTCGCGACCGCAGAGCTCTCCGTCGGCAGTTATCCGCTGTATGGCCGCACAAACATCACAGTTTGTGTACCATAGTGGACGCATGTGAGATAGCCACGTTATATAGCTGTGTTAGCGATCGTCGGAGATGAGCAGAGAACACCGCGAAGAAGATAATGGACACCTCTGTAGACTTATTAATAGCGAAGCATAGATGGTAGAGGAACGCTACATACATTACTTTCAGGGTTACACAAACCACATCTTTCATCTCCCGAATGAGATTTTCACTATGCACCGGAGTGTGCGTTGACGAGATTCGAACTCTAGACCTTTGGCTTTCGCGGGCAAGTACTCTACCATCTGAGTTACTCAAGCACGACTCACGTCCCGTCCTCACAGCTTCACGTCTGCCAGTATCTCGTCTTCTACCTTCCCAACTTTACAGAAGCTAGCTCTGCAAAGTTCGCAGGAGAGCTTCTGTAAAGTTTGGAAGGTAGGAGACGAGGTACTGGCAGAAGTGAAGCTTTCTGTCAAAAGCCCATTTTCTGCGGAAAGACAGCATGGAATCATAACTACATGTAGAGAAAATACCGAAGCCCCTAATGGCTCGTCCATTCTGAGATTTCCCGTCCAGGAACAATTAGTGAAAAATACCAAGCCTCAGGTTCTCCGTACGAAATTGGGTGTTCACGTAAGATCAGCTACAGGGAAGGTGGAAGCCCACGTTCAATCTACTGAGAGAGATCTGAGAAACTGTAGCGCATGTAAAAAGGAGATCGCACACAAAAAATGTTGTATTAACAACGAAGTTTGGCGCCAACATGAAAGGTAGTAGGAAGCGAACCCCCTACTGTGCTGAAGTGTCATACCTAAGGCTTGCAACTAGTCTCATCACAGGGTTGTCAAAACTAATACACAATTAACGTTGGAAACACCATATGTGACAAGTAACAATCATTTTTGAAAATGTAAGATAAACATCTTTCGTTTAGTGGAAGATATGTAACGTGATCTCAGTGATTGACAGTCTAATGCAGTAGTTTAGCCTGGGCTATCCTGAGATTATTTACTGATCAGGCTCGAGTAATAATAGTAATAATAATAAATTACAGGTTTATTGTTGCAGAGAAGATAACAGCAAACAGCCATTTTTCGTAATACCATTTACTTATATAGATAGCGCCGTTAGCCGTTTCGAAGCGACAGGTTCATCATCAGACGTCTTTCTCACGTTAAGATACATTTGTGTTACTTCACGTTAGTTTTCTCTTTTTGTTTCCCAGTATGATGGAATTTCTCTGGAGTGGTGGTGCCCTACCATGAAACCATGTCAGAAAATGTCTATTTAACTGTAATTGTGCCACACAGCGATTCTAAACGATGTAAACAAATATTTAAAGTGATAATATTTTGGTTACTTATGTCGAAAATTACGCTCATTACGTTCCAGTGCAGACTGTGTTCATGCAACAGCGAAGACTATATGAAGCTCTTTCTTTACGTACAGGGTGTAGAAAAATTGTCACGAAATTTTAAGCCTTGACAGCTGATGCCAGCAGGAAGCAAAATTACTATTGTTGTGAGGTCGACACCGCAATATTTTTAAACTACAGACACTTGGCGCCACGCGGACCCACAACCATAGCGCTACCCGTCAACCGACGAACGGCAACAGGACAATCCCGCAGCCAATCGGAGCGCATGGCGCCAAGTTTCCGTAGTTTAAAACCGTTGCATTGTCGACCTACACAACGTTAGTAATTTTGGTTCCAACTGGCATCAGCTCTCCAGGGTTAAAATTTCGCAATCTTAAGCATTCAATAATCTCACAGATCCCTGCCACGCTTAGTTTCAGCACATTATTCCTGACTGGGTTTATGGTGTCCTCTATAGAGATGTTAGTACAAAGGTTTACTATGTCAAGCGATGCAAATCTGACTGTCGTTGGAATGTACACGTCCTCAATTTTGTGAATGAGTCGATGTGTGTTCCTTAAAGGAGAATTTGTTTTCAAAGATATAGTGGGTATTAAGCAAAGCAAGCAGTTAGTTATGTAATCTACATGAAGGGCTTTTCCTAGAGTTAACAGGATAAGACATTTTCTTGATGGGTCTTAGGCTGTGATCGAAGGTGAGCTGCAGTGGATTTATAACAACCCCCATACAAAAAATCAGGGACATGCTGGCTGTAAAGAGTCTCTTGTCGAAGGGACGTTGAGCCCTAATTCTCCTAAATTCTCTCTTGCTGACTTACTGTTTCTGTTCACAAAGGATTGAACAGATACACCGTTGGTCTACATTTTTCCTGCAACCAAGTGCGAGATTTCCGTGTTACGTTGCTTCTGGCAAAATCTTGTACCATTGACACGTGAAACGTACATAAGACAGTGTATCAGACCTGCTGAAAAAACTGAAGCTTTTAGCGTAAGGCTCCTTCAGCAATGTACATATTTTTTATTTAAGATGAGTTCAAAAAGACTATTCATTCGTCATCAACGCAGGAATTTCCTCGTTTATTATATCCGACGATACAAAACAAACGCAAATATTTACAATATCCACAGTTGGAAAAAATTACCATGTGATTTCCACAAGAGAACTCAGTGAAACATATTCTTAAATAACGGAAAAAACTGTCAAATGTTCACGGACTTGCTTTTCCTGTAACCTGTTGCCGAGTTGCAAACGCCGTTGATTATGTTAGTTTCCTGGTTAGTATTAATGGAAATTGTAAAGACTGGCTGCTACAAAGTCCTGTAGAGGAACCCTTCTCGATTAATGGAGGGGTAAATGGACATATTTGTGATCTCTTTAACAGCTCTGTATAAGCACTGACTAAAGGGACCTTTTTTATGTATGTTGTGTGTTCGAATCCACATTCCACATTACCTGTTATAACAGCTTTTTGTTTGTTATTAGCTCGATGGAAAATGAGGCAACAAGTCTGGTGAAAAACTCTCTCAAATATAAGTACACCATATACGAAAAAGAAAAACCTTTCTCTACTTCAGTAATAACTATACCTGGATACTAACATGAAATTGCTTTCCAGATTTTTCCGTTGGTACAGCTGTTGCAGTTGCTGTTACCATAAATCAAATTCGTATTCTAACAGACAACCGCCTTATCACCAAATTTACCGTGAAACATTTAAATGCAAATGGGGTATCATAACTCTCAATTTTCTGGGCTTCTCAAAGGACTAGGAGTAGGTAGTCACTCCGAATAACTTTCTAAAAATCTGTTAATTTATTTTGTTTCACATGGGCTTCATAGTAACGCGAGTTACTACGGAATGAACTGTTTGAGAGTTCGGTATTTTATTAGATACGAAAAGGTTTCGTAATTTTTAGGGAGATTGTCCTGTAATTACATTAACTACTAAGTGATACAATTGGAACGAGCAGAGCCGGCTGTGTCCTGTTTATTGTTTGGTCCAGCACATCCTGTCGAACGCAGGGCCCCCAATAATCCTGGTGCGGTCAGCGTAACCTGACACCGACTGTTTAGGTCTACCCTCCCCTCTCCCCCCACCCCTCCACCTCAGATCCCCCGCTCTTCGTTGCTGGCTTTACTTGACTGATAGCGGCCACTGGCTAAATTTCTAGCGCATTTGAAGATCGCTCTATTTTTTCCTGTTCTCTTGTGTATCAGTCGATGATGCATTTTGGAAGCATTACCTCTTGCATTCTTTCGATGTACCCAGTGAATGAAATCAATAATTGCTTTTTGTTCGTTTAATCTGTCTCTGATTACTTCATTTTTTCCCTTCTTTTCTCGATATTGTTCATCCCCTCCAGAGATCCACACCTGAAGGTACCGTAGTAAATTTGATTTCAGTTGCAGCTGAAACACACATAATATTATATGATATGTATTCATAGTTGCGAATATGGGCTACCACCAGCTGTATAATGGAATAACGACAGTTAAAACTTGGGGACTCACATAATAATTCATTATCAAATTTATTTTCTTGTTTCCCATTCACGCTGAGTTACGTGACTCAATTATATTTTTTAAACACTGAGTACCATGCGACTTTTTCTCTCGGAAATCATACTCGTATTTTTGCTGCTAAAAAATAAAAGCCAATAAAATTTCTAAAACTGTTCACAGTAATAGGCTCTGGTTACGTAACGTGAAATAATCTCCCGTATCGTAATTTTCCAACCTCCCTAAACCACCTGCGCCAAGCGCCCAGTATTTGTAAAATGCTTCCGTCCGCTGATTCTCTCTTGTCATGAGTCCTAGTGCTTTGTCTGCAATCAGCGTCACCGAAGGGCAGCACCGCTCTTTCGTACGACGGGAGTCCCTATCGTCGCCACGGTTAAAACTACTACTGATTGCACATAACGATCGTGCAAAATGACGTCCATCCACGTTAATCATAAATCAGCAGTGTGAACGTTGAATGGAAGTCTAAGCATGTTCCTTAAGTCATGACTGTTCTGTTCACATACTAGGCATCTTAAATTTGATACTAAAGAACATCACGGAAAGGTGTGTTTATTCTTGAGCAACTATTGCGGTGAACCATTGCATATACTAGATACTCGGAGATGAACAATACATCAGGTTAAAGGAAGGTTTCTTGCGTCAGATCATTAGTAATTATCAGTTACAGCATCTGAATGAAGTAATTAAAACTGCAATAAGAGCAAAAGCATTAAAATACATAATATTCGTATGTTATAGACGTTATAGATGTACTCAAATACATAAGTGCCCCCAATGCTGCTTCTATCAGTATATTCAGGTTGATCTCAGAGACTGCTCTAGGAATTTTGATACGAGTTCAAGTAATAGGTGGACTGGCTAAGAAAGAAGGTTTGTGTTGATAGGATACTAGCAAACCCGGCAGTGCTTCACAATTGATATGTATGTATGTATGGGAATTGCATGTATGACCTAATTACTCCTTCCCGCGCTCTCTGTCCCTCTCCCCCTCCTCTACCCCTTTCTGTCCATTACCTCCTTCCTCTCTATCTTTCCCTTCAACCCCCTCTAAGACCATTTCCTTTCACCTCTCACTTTGGGCCTTGGTTACTGGCAATACAAACAAAACCTGGATTGCGAATTGAAGTCGCTTGAAATGAATGGGCAAATCGGTTGGATCACTGGTTGGAGAAAGGCCTCTCCAGATCTCTAGTCTGTGAGTATAGCAGCTTCAGTGACAGCATTCTGCATAATTGTGATCTGCAAACGGGTGGGATTACAAAGTTTCAGACGAATCACATTCCGTTATAGTATTCAGATCATAAGCGATAAAGATAGCTTTCGTGTTCTTTAAAACTGACTCCAAGGAAGAAAACAAAAAGCACATTCATATGCATGCAATTTTTGTTGGAAATTATATATAAGGAGAAAGAATGTACAGGGTGATTCAGCTGCCCTTTCGAAGGGGTTTGTGCCACTCGCAACACATTCACAAACCCCGTGCGAGATTCCCATATTGTTTCATTCACGTCACACAAACTATTAGTCCTAAAGAAAAAAAATGAACAGGACTTTTTTTGTACTAAGTTTTATGTAGTTAAATTTTGTTGTGGGATACGTTTTCGCTGGAGGCAACGGTTTTCAAGTTATTCAGGAAAAACTTGTTTGAAGGCCACTTTTGTAGGTTCACTGGTGGACCAAACTTCGAACATAGAATACATGTCCGGACGTAACACGAGACTGGTCCACATGCGAACCCTGTCGCAGATGTGACGTGTGGTGGATCCGCCTCCGAACATCAGTCCGGATATATAGTGCGCGGCAGATCCACACTCGAACGCTAAATCGGATGTGGTATATTGTGGATCTGCATCCCAAGACCGCTTCGCACATTGTGAACGGCGGATCCACCTTAAAACGCCATCCCGTGCGCGGCATATTGTGGATCCGCATCCCTACATCGATCCGGATATAACGCGCGGCGCATCCACCTTAGAACCTAACTCGCGTCTACTACCCGTAGCCGTCTGCGACACATGCATATATACAGACATACAAAAAACAGAGCAAACGCTCTCCAAATGTGCATTTGGACTAGATGTTGGCAGCTTACAAGCAATTTTAGAACACAGAACGAGAGATTGTCATGATCGCGTGGATAGAACTGACATAGAAAAATCGATAGAATTGCGAAAAATGACGGGTGAATAGCTATAAATTGACAGAGTATACATCAAAATGTGGAGAACTTGAGGAAGTACACGCGTATCTTCTGGTTTGCGCGGAACAGTTTGTACGTGGGGACGAGTATGCAGCAGCAAGAGTAATTCGAGAAAACGTTGACATGAAAGCAAAGGGAATTGGTGAAGCAGTCGACGTTTTCTCGATCGAGGCAGCATTATACTGTATGTCTATTGAGGTAGCAGTGATACACACGCTTTTCAGGAAGAGTGAGAACCATCCGCCTCTATATTTACATGTATCTGTGTTATAGGATAACGGAGAGTGGATGGGGTGATAGATTGAGATGGAGCTGTAACGATTTACGATTTAATGGTAGACTGATGATGCATTCTAGAGCGGTGTGAAGTTGCTGCAGGTCAATTTTTCCACTGTTCTGTCAGGATGCATCAGTCGTGTGACATAGCATATGTTCGACTAGTATGCATCCACGTCTTCTGTATGTGATTTAAAGCACTGTTTGCTTGCGATCGTTAACGGCAAACCTGTCGGTTATAAGAGGACTTTCATCTCGTATGATGAAACGTGGCACATTCCTCTAAACGAACTATGATTTATGTGATTTACTCCATCCCCCTGTCGCATCTTGGGTGTAAAATCAAGACTTGAGCTTCATAACTAAATTAGCGATAGGCGCTTGTGAGGTGCTGCAATCTACGTGTTTCCTTTTTCCTGACAGATGTGCTGTGTACAGAGTTAGTGACGGAATGATGTAATTTTCACATGTCTGACGCTGCTGCTATGCATTTATTTGTTTCCTTGTAAGAGATATTCGCCGTTACTAACGATCATTTTTTATAGGGCTCATGCAGGCATAGTATAATTTCCGAACCGTGTCGGATGTGAGTAGTGGGTGCTATACATCTCCGGAAAGCTATTTGTACTCTTATCACACAGAGCCAATGTTTAAGGAAGTTGTTTTTTACGTTTTACGGTTCGATAACATAGTTTATCGTAGAGAAACCGGTAAGAAGGATGTATGTCATTCGCTAGAAACATATTCCTTACATTGGAGTATTAACAGCACTACATTCCATACAAGCGATCTAACATTATAGCTCATTTTAAGTGCGGAACGTTGTAGAATTAGGAGTTATGTTCTCTCTTTCCAATACCTTCCAGGTACCGATCCAAAGCTCTAGAACAATACTTTAGAGTTGATAGCTTGGTTGATTTAAAATGCGTGGAACTCCATCCATCTGGAGCTCCATCGCCCATAAAAATCATGTTTCTTGTTCTTCTTAATCGTCTGCTGTTACACCCTAACACTTTGAAATCTGTTACTACACATCGATAAGGAGTGCTAACCTCCTCGACATAGGTGCACTTCGAGAAATCTTGCTAAATGCCCTTGCGATGGTATGTAGCTACACGCGGCGATGCGTCAGCCACATGTCGTGCATGGTCCAATAGAATCGATAGGGAGAAAGCAGCTTTTGCTATTCTGGAACGGATTACTGCAGCGTCGCACGGCAATTAGCTCTTCGCCGGACTGCGGGTAGAGGGAGGGTTCACACCTGCAGGGGCAAACACATGTGTATGCGGCCCACCTTAGATTGTCTGCACTCTGTAAATAGGTCTTTGCTCCCATCCAGTCACATCATCAATGGCGCCTAGGTGATCATGTATTTCGAGAGGAATTTTTCAGGTGTCAAGTATGAAGGGGATGTCGCAACCTCATGCTTGAGGGACCCAAATGGGCAACTGTGCATCGCTTGGCAGTTGACGGCCACATCACTTCGCGGGGGCTACCACTAGCCTCCTGTGTGGCCTACTGGACAGGGGGCGACGGGCAGAGCCTGCATGTGTCTGGTACATTATTTTGCGAGCGGGTGTGTAGGCTATGCTATGCGCTAATTGAACAGTTTACGAGTACTGAACATATCTACACATCAGTGTAATGCAATATTTAGGAGTAGTTCGCATGTCTGTGCTGAAATTATTTCGGTAATTTAGGAGTTGTGGGTGTGTCTGCAGAGCGTTATTTAGGAGTGGTCTAAAGGGCTGTTTGGCGTGACCCCCAGCATGTCAGAATGTGTATTTTGCATCAGTGTAACAAATATACCATCTCTCAAAATCCTTCTCTAAATCAATTGATGTAAAATAAATAAAGTACACTCTTTCCTTACTCACTCTACCACCCCAGCGCAGTCTGAGTCATTTTCGCGCCATTTTCCCCCCTCTAGACCATCATTTTGGACTACGTCACAGGAGGAATGACAGTACCCTCTGGTGGCAGTGCTGTGTACTACGTCCAGACCTCATGGCAACCACACTGTTTCCCACTATTTCCCCCGCCATCTTAGATTACGTCATGAAACGGACAATAGCGCTCTTTTTATACTGTGTACTAGGTCCGAACCTCGTGGCGAACACACTGGTTGGTGGTACTGCCTCTAATTGTTTAAATAAAGACTGGTACTTGCAAAATAATAGAGATTTATGTCCAGCACTGGCTGAGTCCTATCCCCGTGAATCCCTAAGAGATGGTGGCGGTCGGATGACTTAGGTTAGTGGAGATGACCTTTCATTCCCGCCATTTTCTTAGGTTAGTAGAGATACACGATTGATCTATCTTCCTGACAAAATTCAAATTCCCCAGCAATCCCTAGGACAAGGTTCCAGTCGGATGACTTAGGTTGGTGGAGGTAACCCGAGTGACCTACCTTCTCATCATTTCCTTAAGTTAGTATAGATAACCATGGTGTGATGCATTATCTTGTTGGAATTTGAACTTCCCACCATTTTTCTGGGGGAGGGAGGGGGTCAGGTTAGTGGCGGTTGCCCAATTGACCTAGCTTCCCGCCAATATCCGCCATCTTGGATGACTGCATGAGACGGTTCCAAGTCTACTCGGCGCCATCTTGGATGACGTCATCCATCTTGGATGCATCTGCCAACAATGCATAGTGCGCCAGAACCCGCGCTGCCCCAGCACTTTTGAAATCTGATTTCAGCATTCTGGAAAAGCCAAAGTTTTGGATGCAGTTCGCCTGCTTTAAAAAAACAACACTTCCTTGATGCCCTATTTCTTTTGTTCATGTTAATTTTTTTCCTTGTAGAATGCAAATGTAGGGGAGCTCCACTCACATCCACCATCTTGCTTTTGCTCAGTATGTGGCCATAGCATGCTCATGTAAACACATTTGGCCCGGAATTGTTTTGCCGCAAACATTGGGGGGCAACTGTGGCTGGCAATGCTGCCATACTTTGGGCTGTTATTAGTGTAGCCGTGATTTTGCCAGGCATCGCTACCGGCGTATATTATCATTAATAGACAATTTTTACAGTTCGTGTAAACGTTCGTTTACGTGGTGTACAGGTGAAGGGGACTAGTGATGATCGAATAAGAGAAGTGATCATTTTTTTCTGTTAGATGATTTTTGCTTAGTACTGTCTTCAGGGACTACAATCGAAAACAAAAAACCTATTTACAAACAAAGTACTCAAAGATATAACCACTTCTACTTCACAAAGAATACTATAAAATAAACTTTAACATAAACTAAGATATGGTCCACATCCGTGGATCAGCATGTTGTTGTTGTTGTCTTCAGTCCTGAGACTGGTTTGATGCAGCTCTCCATGCTACTCTATCCTGTGCAAGCTGCTTCATCTCCCAGTACCTACTGCAACCTACATCCTTCTGAATCTGCTTAGTGTACCCATCTCTCGGTCTCCCTCTACGATTTTTACCCTCCACGCTACCCTCCAATGCTAAATTTGTGATCCCTTGATGCCTCAAAACATGTCCTACCAACCGATCCCTTCTTCTAGTCAAGTTGTGCCACAAACTTCTCTTCTCCCCAATCCTATTCAATACCTCCTCATTAGTTACGTGATCTATCCACCTTATCTTCAGTATTCTTCTGTAGCACCACATTTCGAAAGCTTCTATTCTCTTCTTGTCCAAACTAGTTATCGTCCATGTTTCACTTCCATACATGGCTACACTCCAAACAAATACTTTCAGAAACGACTTCCTGATACATAAATCTATATTCGATGTTAACAAATTTCTCTTCTTCAGAAACGCTTTCCTTCCCATTGCCAGTCTACATTTTATATCCTCTCTACTTCGACCATCATCAGTTATTTTACTTCCTAAATAGCAAAACTCCTTTACTACTTTAAGTGTCTCATTTCCTAATCTAATTCCCTCAGCATCACCCGATTTAATATGACTACATTCCATTATCATCGTTTTGCTTTTGTTAATGTTCATCTTATATCCTCCTTTCAAGACACTGTCCATTCCGTTCAACTGCTCTTCCAAGTCCTTTGCCGTCTCTGACAGAATTACAATGTCATCGGCGAACCTCAAAGTTTTTACTTCGTCTCCATGAATTTTAATACCTACTCCAAATTTTTCTTTTGTTTCCTTTACTGCTTGCTCAATATACAGATTGAATAACATCGGGGAGAGGCTACAACCCTGTCTCACTCCTTTCCCAACCACTGCTTCCCTTTCATGCCCCTCGACTCTTATTACTGCCATCTGGTTTCTGTACAAATTATAAATAGCCTTTCGCTCCCTGTATTTTACCCCTGCCACCTTTAGAATTTGAAAGAGAGTATTCCAGTCAACATTGTCAAAAGCTTTCTCTAAGTCTACAAATGCTAGAAACGTAGGTTTGCCTTTTCTTAATCTTTCTTCTAAGATAAGTCGTAAGGTCAGTATTGCCTCACGTGTTCCAACATTTCGACGGAATCCAAACTGATCCTCCCCGAGGTCTGCATCTACCAGTTTTTCCATTCGTCTGTAAAGAATTCGCGTTAGTATTTTGCAGCCGTGGCTTATTAAACTGATAGTTCGGTAATTTTCACATCTGTCAGCACCTGCTTTCTTTGGGATTGGAATTATTATATTCTTCTTGAAGTCTGAGGGTATTTCGCCTGTCTCATACATCTTGCTCACCAGCTGGTAGAGTTTTGTCATGACTGGCTCTCCCAAGGCCGTCAGTAGTTCTAATGGAATGTGGTCTACTCCGGGGGCCTTGTTTCGACTCAGGTCTTTCAGTGCTCTGTCAAACTCTTCACGCAGTATCGTATCTCCCATTTCGTCTTCATCTACATCCTCTTCTATTTCCATAATATTGTCCTCAAGTACATCGCCCTTGTATAAACCTTCTATATACTCCTTCCACCTTTCTGCCTTCCCTTCTTTGCTTAGAACTGGGTTGCCATCTGAGCTCTTGATATTCATACACGTGGTTCTCTTCTCTCCAAAGGTCTCTTTAATTTTCCTGTAGGCAGTATCTATCTTACCCCTAGTGAGATAAGCTTCTACATCCTTACATTTGTCCTCTAGCCCTGTTTAGCCATTTTGCACTTCCTGTCGATCTCATTTTTGAGACGTTTGTATTCCTTTTTGCCTGCTTCATTTACTGCATTTTTGTATTTTCTCCTTTCATCAATTAAATTCAATATTTCTTCTGTTACCCAAGGATTTCTAGCAGCCCTCGTCTTTGTACCTACTTTATCCTCTGCTGCCTTCACTACTACATCCCTCAGAGCTACCCATTCTTCTTCTACTGTATTTCTTTCCCCTATTCCTGTCAATTGTTCCCTTATGCTCTCTCTGAAACTCTGTACAACCTCTGGTTCCTTCAGTTTATCCAGGTCCCATCTCCTTAATTTCCCACATTTTTGCAGTTTCTTCAGTTTTAATCTACAGGTCATAACCAACAGATTGTGGTCAGAGTCCACATCTGCCCCTGGAAATGTCTTACAACTTAAAACCTGGTTCCTAAATCTCTGTCTTACCATTATATAATCTATTTGATACCTTTTAGTATCTCCAGGGTTCTTCCACGTATACAACCTTCTTTCATGATTCTTAAACCAAGTGTTAGCTATGATTAAGTTGTGCTGTGTGCAAAATTCTACTAGGCGGCTTCCTCTTTCATTTCTTAGCCCCAATCCATATTCACCTACTATGTTTCCTTCTCTCCCTTTTCCTACACTCGAATTCCAGTCACCCATTACTATTAAATTTTCGTCTCCCTTCACTATCTGAATAATTTCTTTTATTTCATCGTACATTTCTTCAATTTCTTCATCATCTGCAGAGCTAGTTGGCATATAAACTTGTACTACTGTAGTAGGTGTGGGCTTCGTATCTATCTTGGCCACAATAATGCGTTCACTATGCTGTTTGTAGTAGCTTACCCGCATTCCTATTTTCCTATTCATTATTAAACCTACTCCTGCATTACCCCTATTTGATTTTGTGTTTATAACCCTGTAGTCACCTGACGAGAAGTCTTGTTCCTCCTGCCACCGAACTTCACTAATTCCCACTATATCTAACTTTAACCTATCCATTTCCCTTTTTAAATTTTCTAACCTACCTGCCCGATTAAGGGATCTGACCTTCCACGCTCCGATCCGTAGAACGCCAGTTTTCTTTCTCCTGATAACGACATCCTCCTGAGTAGTCCCCGCCCGGAGATCCGAATGGGGGACTATTTTACCTCCGGAATATTTTACCCAAGAGGATGCCATCATCATTTAATCATACAGTAAAGCTGCATGTCCTCGGGAAAAATTACGGCTGTAGTTTCCCCTTGCTTTCAGCCGTTCGCAGTACCAGCACAGCAAGGCCGTTTTGGTTAATGTTGCAAGGCCAGATCAGTCAATCATCCAGACTGTTGCCCCTGCAACTACTGAAAAGGCTGCTGCCCCTCTTCAGGAACCACACGTTTGTCTGGCCTCTCAACAGATACCCCTCCGTTGTGGTTGCACCTACGGTACGGCCATCTGTATCGCTGAGGCACGCAAGCCTCCCCACCAACGGCAAGGTCCATGGTTCATGGGGGGGGGGGGGGGGGGATCAGCATATGGTACATGTAATGTAACAAAGACGCATTGTCGTACTATCTGAAAGTCCAGGATTAGGCACGAATATAGGAGAAATTAGCTGTACACGGCTGATCAAGTCACACCTAACGGTACATATGTGCACCCCTTCATCTTCTCACACTATGCTACACGTGTATTATGTATGTCACATTATGTACACGCGATATCCCATACGTAGTTATCAGCCATACTTTATTTTATGTTTATTTTAAAGTATGCTTACGACAAGTAGAAGAGATACGATATTTAAATTATATGTTATTTTATATAAATGTTTTGAATTGTGTCTACAGATGGTCGATGTTGGCCGATACAGACCATATACGAAAATTTTGTGATTGCGTCAGAGAGAGAATAAAAGAAAAAATCAAAGTCAATCATGGTACTCCATACATGAAATGTTGTTTCTTATTGGCAGTGGTGGATTTTTTGCAATAAACAGACTCCCATCTACATACATGAAACGTCGTTTCTTATAGGAAGTGATGGAATTTCGTTACAAACAGACTCCAATCACACTTTATCCAGGCTTTGGACTGGCTAAGTGGCGAGAGCAAACTGTCATTTGGGCGTGTTTAAAATCAGTTTTTTGTATATTTTATTTTAGGTATGCGATTTTTAAATTTTATTTTTAATTCACTGGGGTGTTTACATTGTGTATATTCTTTTTTTATATTTCCCCCTACACTAACATATGGCTTCATTCAAATTTTTGGACATAAGAGATTGCTTTCAAACAAGCCGTGATGGCACCATCCTCTTCATACTTTTCTGCTATTTTTTCCAGCCTTTCATCAAGTCTCGTATAAGTTGTTTTCTTTCGTTTTCCTTCCATACTTAATTCTGACCTCATTAATGCACATGCCGAATTCTCTGCTTCTGTCTTCATTCACTCGATCACGTCTTTAACTTCAGGATCTGGTTTTCCGAGAAGATCATTAATTTTGTTGTGCCAATCTTCTACAGCGTTGGTGGTACGATGGCGCCGTCTGTAGCAGTGCCAAAGACTGATCGGGTTTTCGCCATTTTCCAGCCATTTATCTGCAAAATAGTCGAAAAACTAAGAAAGCTTGGCGATATGCGGTACACGTGAATGTATCACGAGCCAACCATCGCAGTCATCTTCATGTCGAAGGAACGCCAGAGAAGAACACACGCGAATTTGCAGCCTTATTTCTTCGTTTTCTGTGTTCGCAAGTAAGTCCCAAGCCTTGCACTTTCTCCAGAGAGATCTCTTAATATGGAAATGGCAGCCATGCACTTCAACCGACAGGATCACAACTTTTAAAGTAGAAATGACAGCTGATTCGGAAACAACGGTGACATTATTAGGTTTCCATTTTGGTACATTATCCACAACACTGCGGTAAAGACGAATATATATTTCTTTTCTTTTGTTTAGTAAAAATGCAAAAGCCACTGGATAAATGTTTGTTTAGTGCTTTGAACTTCCAAAGACTGCATGAATAGTAAATATTTGTGAAAATTGCTTGCTACAGCATTTGAAGGTCCTATCCATAAAAAAGTCTTGTTTAGCCTTTAGAGCCTCTCTTCCTGCTTTTCCGCTAAAAACTATGAACCGATTTCAAAAGCTGTCATCACTTACGAGAAAACTGCTGCCGTCATTCATGATTAGTAACTCTATGCTTGAAGATCAACTTTTAGTCGTGCTTCTGGCTCTTGCCGTGTGATTTGGCCCAGAGCATTCATAATATCCTCTTCATTTCTTGCTGTTCTGGCATTTCGGTTAACAAAATCGTTCCCTCGACTGTGCAAGTTGCCTAACTCTTCAGAATGTTCAAATGGTTCAAACGGCTCTGAGCACTATGGGACTCAACTGCTGTGGTCATTAGTCCCCTAGAACTTAGAACTACTTAAACCTAACTAACCTAAGGACATCACACACATCCATGCCCGAGGCAGGATTCGAACCTGCGACCATAGCAGTCGCACGGTTCCGGACTGCGCGCCCAGAACCGCGAGACCACCGCGGCCGGCTCTTCAGTATGTATTTTAGACACTGGACTCGCGTTCGGGCGGACGGCGGTTCAATCCCGCGTCCGGCCATCCTGATTTAGGTTTTCCGGGATTTCCCTAAATCACTCCAGGCAAATGCTGGGATGGTTCCTTTGAAAGGGCATGGCACATTTCCTTCCCTGATCCAATGAGACCTATGACCTTGTTTTGTTACCTCAAAATATGAAATTTCTGTGTCTTTATATATTGTAATTGTTTTAATATATATATATATATATATATATATATATATATATATATATATATTATTTGTATTTTTACGCTGGGTCGTGCCTAGGGAAAACTATGCTATCAAACCATTACATCGATAGGTCGTGTGGAGAACAAAAGTGTTTACGATCTTTGAGAGTGTTAACTTTGCCGCGCGGGCAGAGGGGAAGGCTGGCTGGGGTAGGGCGGTAGAGCAGGTGTGTTGTGTGACGCTCCCGCGAGTTGCCGCGCTTTCGGGGTTTGGCAGCATGTAATTGCGCTCGACTTGCTATGTTAGTTTCTGACACGGTGTCGCGGACGGGAAGCGTTAGCTGGCACACATCAAGAGCCCGTTTCGGCTGTAGACCGTGTCAAGAAGAAAGCGCGCCAACATCCAACGCAACAGCGACGGCCGACAATGAGTGACTGTCGGCACGTCCTCGACCGACCGCTTCAAACCTTCAATCAACCAACAAGGAAGACTGAAAGCACGTAAAGTCTTAGAACTGTAAGGCAGACCTCAGCTTTTCAAACTGTTCCATTTTCGCAACTATAATTACAGCAACTTAGCATGAACATTTGTTGCTCATTGTCCCAATTGCATTACCAAGCAGGGTCGCTTCCTTTTCCGGAATGAACCTGAGTGTCGTTGAAATTCAAACGCCAGCATTAAAGTAATATTATTCCATTTCACTGCTTTAATTTCAAAGTTCAGTTAAAGTATTCATAGCTGGCTACAATATTTAAGATTACACAAGCACAAATTATGAGTGCGAGTTTTGTTACCATATTTTAGCTTACCTGTGACTACAGCTCAGCTTGGTACGTACTAAATTTTGGTATTGGCAATTGTTCAGAATCATTCAATTCAAGTTCAAAGTTAAATCTCTTATTTCTAAATTGCGTAGATTCAAGTAGCTTTTGAAATGATTGTTGAGGTAGCCCAAAACTAACCGTATTTGACTGAATTTCGATGTGCTTCAGAACCAAAGCTTGCTATTAATTTCAGTCACTAAATTAACTTTCAATTTTCCGGTTTTATTAATTCTTCTGCTAAATTAAGTCAGAGTGTAGCGAAATTCATTACTTCTGACAAACTTTCAGTTTTCACACTACACGTGTCAACTTCCAGTTGCCTCGCTTGTAGTGCTAATTATATGTGTAATAACCTTTCTTTTTCAGTTACTATAGTAATTGTCCATAGGACTGGCGACCGTAATTTCCCCCAAATCTCAAATATCTAATTACCGCTAGTTAATTGTTAACGTGACGACAGCACATTTACTTTCTTATTAATTTTACCATTTTCTCAAAATCAATTTCCACCAATTTCATTTGCATTTTTGCTTTCATTTAAATGTAACCCTTTCCTCCCTCTTTACCGACAGATTAACTTCAGTGACGATTGCTTTTCCCAGATTTCCATTAGGTACACGCGGTTTAATTTTTCACTGTTATTAAGGTCGATAAGTGAGGGGGGGGGGGGTTATGGTCTGTTCCCGCAAACAACCCAACCCGAACATGTATATGTATTAGAAATTGAAGTCTCTTCCTCTCTTGATCTCTTCGTCGCCTGATTCAACGTCATTTTTACTTCTAAGAGGGCGCCATCCGGTGCCCCCACATTGATGCTCATTTGAACTAAGCACGATACAATCTTTGCTCTTAAGCATTCCTCGGCAATATGTTGTTGCATGTTTCCAACAATGCCATGCCACAGTCCCATCTGCTTTGGTTCTCTTTACGATGTACGAGTAACCATCGTAGTGGGCACATGGTTTACTATGGGTGGTTGTTGACAGTTCCATGTCGAACGTATAAGCACACTGGGACACAAGGGGAACGAGATGAACACTTTGAAAGTTAGTCTCTCTCTCTCTCTGACAGTGCACAGTGACTAGCCAAGCGGTCGGTGCCTTGAGTGGACGAAGACTTCAGAGTGTAGGAGGGCCGCGCCGAACAGGGATCGTTTGCGGCGGATGACAACTCCCGGGGGTGCAGGTAGGCTCCGCCCTTGAGCAGGTAGCTTCCATCAAAACTGGGTACGAATTTCACAGATTTCTGGCTGGGTGCGATTTTCATGTATCCATGGTCATCACTTCGAACACCTTATAAGCTCCCATCTCCTTGGAGCTTATATGGGTTAATTAATGATTATTATAATACAAACTTCATGTTGTAGTTGACCGTGTATATCGAGACTTTGTTCATTGTTAAATGCAATGGCGTGATACTAACTGATGGAGACGCATTAAAAACTGGTAAAATTTAAGGGAAAACTTTATTGACACATTCCTGGGGTCAGATACATCACATGATCACACTTACAGAACCACAGGCACATAGACACAGGCAACAGAGCATGCACAATGTCGGCACTAGTACAGTGTATATCCATCTTTCGCAGCAATGCAGGCTGCTATTCTCCCATGGAGACGATCGTAGAGATGCTAGTCCCAAACATGCTCAGTGGAGGACAGATCCGGAGATCTTGCTGGACAGGGTAGTTGACTTACACCTTCTAGAGTACGTTGGGTGGCACGGGATACATGCGGACGTGCATTGTCCTGTTGGAACAGCAAGTTCCCTTGCCGGTCTAGGAATGGTAGAACGATGGGTTCGATGACGGTTTGGATGTACCGTGCACTATTCAGTGTCCCCTCGACGATCACCAGAGGTGTACGGCCAGTGTAGGAGATCGCTCCCCACACCATGATGCCGGGTGTTGGCCCTGTGTGCCTCGGTCATATGCAGTCCTGATTATGGCGCTCACCTGCACGGCGCCAAACACGCATACGACCATCATTGGCACCAAGGCAGAAGCGACCCTCATCGCTGAAGACGACACGTCTCCATTCGTCCCTCCATTCACGCCTGTCGCGACACCACTGGAGGCGGGCTGCACGATGCTGGGTCGTGAGCGGAAGACGGCCTAACGGTGTGCGGGATCGTAGCCCAGCTTCATGGAGACGGTTGCGAATGGTCCTCGCCGATACCCCAGGAGCAACAGTGTCCCTAATTTGCTGGGAAGTGGCGGTGCGGTCCCCTACGGCACTGCGTAGGATCCTACGGTCTTGGCGTGCATCCGTGCGTCGCTGCGGTCCGGTCCCAGGTCGACGGGCACGTGCACCTTCCGCCGACCACTGGCGACAACATCGATGTACTGTGGAGACCTCAAGCCCCACGTGTTGAGCAATTCGGCGGTACGTCCATCCGGCCTCCCGCATGCCCACTATACGCCCTCGCTCAAAGTCCGTCAACTGCACATACGGTTCACGTCCACGCTGTCGCGGCATGCTACCAGTGTTAAAGACTGCGATGGAGCTCCGTATGCCACGGCAAACTGGCTGACACTGACGGCGGCGGTGCACAAATGCTGCGCAGCTAGCGCCATTCGACGGCCAACACCGCGGTTCCTGGTGTGTCCGCTATGCCGTGCGTGTGATCATTGCTTGTACAGCCCTCTCGCAGTGTCCGGAGCAAGCATGGTGGGTCTGATGCAACTTTTGTCCCACAAACTTTTCTGCTTCTGTCATACTTTCGGAGTTATTATTGGTGGCAATAGTTAGTGACTCACCCTGTATAAGCCCTGCCTGCACATAAGCGATAACCTTTTTGTCTTTTGAAGTTGGAGTTTACGTTCTTTAATTTCTTTGGCTTCGAACTCTTCCATTTCCAGTTTTTTTTTTTTTTTTTTTTTTTTTTTTTTTTTTTTTTTTTTCGTACGCATACCATAGCAACTGCCTTAAAGGCGTCTTTTCTGTTATGGGGAATGGTATAAGTCCCTGCGATGCATTTACTATTTGTTTTCTTAGGACTCACGGGATAAGATTCTCTGTAAATACCTGTTCTAATTCAGCGATATCTATAGCTTACGGTATTGTGAAGGACAGTGTCATAGATTGAAAGAAATAGGTTTCCCTTGCTTTAGTATATAGCGCGTCTGTTGTGTAGTACTCAGGTTCTCTTTTTTGGAGTCTGTGTTAAGAATGTCCACGTGGTTTACAGGTAGTTAATTAAAACTCTATGAAGACAGAACGTAATTTGGTAGTTAATTAAAACTGTTATGCAGATACAACATAATTTGTAAGCGTCTTTCTGTCTTGGTGCCAAGAGGGGTTATCTCACCACCAGTCAGTTCTCGTGTTTTCTTATTACCCCAGCCGGCCGGTGTGGGCGAGCGGTTCTAGGCGCTTCAGTCCGGAACCGCGCGATCGCTACGCTATTACTCGAGTAGACAATCAGCAACCGTTATGTAATTTTTAGATAGCTGATACTACATCAACGTGATTGGCACAATTACAGTGGAGCGCACTGTAAATGCTATTTGTTAGAGTCTAACACACGTAAACACTCTAGCACAGGGTCGAATACACGACCCATCCTGTATTGTTTGTTGTAGCTTCCAGCCAGGTAATGCCATGCTCCTTAGCCAATAAGAGTTTCTCCTAGTCGCGCGTCCAGGCTCATTACAGAGTCTATTAGGTGGTTACCAATAACTGTGTGTATTCCCTGACTTGCGATTTGACATACACATTTAGTATGTATCCTTACTGTACAATTGGAGGTGATCCACGGTAAGCAGTCTATTCCAACTGTCTTATCGTTCTTCACAATCACATAGCCGTTTCCCTGTCGATCTCCTTCCATGCAGATGTTGAAATTTGATATTAGGTAGTCGTACATGTCCACTTTGTTAAAAAAATCCAGGTAAAATTTTGCGTTACGTCCAAATCCAAAAGGTAATAGTCGTTTACAATAAGCTGCTGCAATATTCCAGGGAGCTCTTCCATAAGTATCCCTTTTAACATCGGTTGATTCCACTTCATATCATCTTCTTGTTTCGAATGGGCCTACTTTGGACCACACTTGCTCAACTGTTGGGCTTTGATCTTTGCCCAGTATTGTCCTCTGCCGATGTAGCTCCTTCCTTTCTTCTGTCCAGTGGTACCTTTCCTTCGGGGCTTCTTCTGAAATCTTCGGACTTCCTTCAGGGTATTTCGGCGGCGCGGTTAATTTCGTCCATTAGCTGCACCTACCTGTGAACTCTTTGCAGCAGATCGCCGGTAGGAAAGCCGAGCAGAAACCTACCGTATTGCAACTGGCATTAGGCTGTGTACAACGTAACTATTCCAAGAATCGGGAAAAGGCCCAAATTTTAAATGAAAGGTGGAAATACTGGCAAAACTTGGGTATATTATGAACCTTGATAACATCATTCGGAGCTCATACTTCATTCGGAACTCATACTACACACGACAGTACCATTGAAAAGCTGGGCCGGCCGCGGTGGTCTCGCGGTTCTAGGCGCGCAGTTCGGAACCGTGCGACTGCTACGGTCGCAGGTTCGAATCCTGCCTCGGGCATGGATGTGTGTGATGTCCTTAGGTTAGTTAGGTTTAATTAGTTCTAAGTTCTAGGCGACTGATGACCACAGATGTTAAGTCGCATAGTGCTCAGAGCCATTTGAACCATTTTTTGAAAAGCTGGGCTCCGGCTTCCTTAGACTGCTGTAAGCATTCTAAATCTCCAAGAGAAAAGACCTGCGAAGAATACTCCGTTCTGATTGGTCTGTTTTCTTTAAGGCCAATAGAAAAACATAATTCTCCCGCGTTAGACCGCGCTTTTCATGACTAACCAATTAACAAATAACACACTTTCGAACTGCACTCTTTCCCCGAAATAAATATTTAATATCCTGATATTTTGTTTATACCTTATTATTAACTATTTTCATTTGCACATTTACCATAAACTTATTTAACGTATTATGATACAAAATTCCCCGTCATCTGCACTCACATTGTCTTGAGACTTTCTCACACAAGTTCGTACGGCTTTCATCAATAGCACAATGATCTGCATATTTATTTAGACCACATTGGCGCATCATTCACACTTCTAAAAGCTTAAACAAAACTGCACAAACACAAATAAACTAAGTCTTCAAAAAAACAAAAATTCACAAAAGCATTCTCTTGACCTGTTTCTTGAATGCCTCTGTGCACTACTGGTCTCTGGTGGTCAATATTCTTAACTGTATAATACAGGGTTAGCCAGTGAAACGGGCAGATTGGAGACGGCCTTGACAGCTGGAATGTGAGTGGTGGGGGTAATGGTGGCCGGCTCCGTTCTACCTGCATGTCCCGCCATTTAGTTGCGATGGATCGTTGAAGGGGTGAGCATCGCGGCTACGCGGTTAAAGCGTATTATACGAATGGTGAGAGTTTGGTGAAAAGGCGACGTGCTTTTCGACGCCATTTCAACATACCGCGCAACAGGCCTGTTCCCTCGGATAACGCAATTCGTTCGTGGATAAACAACCTTGAACAAACTGGATCAACGTCTAAAAAACGAGGAGGGAGTGCAAAAACCGTTCGAACCCCTCAAAACATCGCTGCTGTTCAACAGGCAATGCTCAGAAGTCCACACCGATCTGCCAAACAACATGCTCTACACCTTGGAACAAGTAACACTTCGGTGAGAACGATTTACATTTTCACCCATACAAAAAATACAGATTGTTCAGTCTCTCAAACGATTACAATTTTGTGAGGAAATGGCCAGAAGACTTGAAGAAAATGAAGACCAAGTAAACCACTTGTGGATGAGCGATGAGGCGCATTTCCACCTGTCTGGTTTTCTTAATAAACAGAACTTCAGATACTGGTCGGAGGAAAACCCTGGCGCACTTCATGAAACGCCTCTTCATGCTCAAAAGGTGACGGTTTGGTGCACAATGTCGGCAAGAGGAATCATAGGCCCATTATTCTTCGAGGATATCAATGGAAGTGCTGTGACTGTTAGCTCTGTGCATTACGTTGCAATGATCCAGATCTTTCTTACGCTAGAACTCGCCCGTTTTCCAGTGAATGAACACACAATGTTCCAACAAGATGGGGCAACAAGCCACACTACAAAGGCTGTGAATGCTTTGTTTCCAGACGGCGTCATTTCCCGAAACGGGGATATCCCTTGGCCCCCTCGCTCTCTCCATATTTGACATCCTGCGACTTTTTTCTATGGGCTTACTTAAAAATAAGTTTTTCCGAACGATCCACCTAGAACTATGCCAGCCCTAAAACAACGAATTCGTCATGGGAAACTTCCAGGCCTGGCTGCAGAAGTGCATAGATTCCAATGGAGGACATTTGGCGGATGTTATATTCAAAAAATAATTTTTTCACTTATTGTATAGTAAATGGCTACCTTTGTACTTCATATTTATATTCATTAAATTAAAAAAATAAATTTTCTTAAAGAATTAGTTACTTATTTCAAGCCGGCCGCGGTGGTCTCGCGGTTCTAAGCGCGCAGTCCGGAACCGTGTGACTGCTATGGTCGCAGGTTCGAATCCTGTCTCGGGCATGGATGTGTGTGATGTCCTTAGGTTAGTTAGGTTTAAGTAGTTCTAAGTTCTAGGTGACTAATGACCACAGCATTGAGTCCCATAGTGCTCAGAGCCATTTGAACCATTTGAACTTATTTCAATCTTCCCGTTTCACTGGCTAACCCTGAAGTTCTTTCTGTTTAGTCCTGTCCGCTACTGTCTTCTAGCAGACGAAAATTAAAACTACGTACTCGACTGAGCCCGCTTCAGACCATATGTCACTGTGCACACATGAGTCATTCTCAAGACACGCACGCTCTAGACAGGAGCGATGTAAGGTGCCACGCCTCAGTATGTCCCACAGACTGCCTGTCCTGGAGATAAGTTATTCCCAGTTATTTAATGTCCTTTCCAGTTTTTGTCAGCCAAGTGGTGCGAACCTTCTTGTTTTGCCAGGAGATGAACAGATGGTTGGTCAATCTGTTTGGAGGCAATCTTGCAACATAGATACAGAAAGATACCCTTTTTTCTTGCACAGTCATAGCCTCTTGATATATTCGCAGAGCTCAGAGTTAATTCGCCTTCTGAATTTCCCATCTTCTTCTACCAGGCCTAGGATCTTCCTGAGAATTCTCCTCTCTCTGACTTCCAATTTCTCCATCAGACCTCTCCGGCTCATGGGAAGACATTCCATGGCATACAGGGCTTCTGGTAGTATGACTGATGTGTAGTGCTTAAGTTTTAGGTTCAGGTAGTGTGACAGGCATTATTTGTTGTAGGTATTCATACTCAGTCAATAGGCTAGTTCCAGCTTGTTGACTCTCATGGATAATGACGTTTTTCTGATAAGTTGGGCTAATCCATTCACCGAGATAACTTCTCAGTCCTTTTCATGTTTCTATGATCTAGTAACCTCTCTCTGTTAGCCTCTTTGATGTTGGTGAAGAACTGTTTTCTGCAGCTACAGTTGAAGACTCACTTTGGCTGCCTTTTTTCTGAGGCAGTTTACCAGCATTGTCGCCATTTCAAGAGACTGACCAATCAGTGCCACGTCATCTGCAAAATGCAGACAATCTTCAATCAGTCCTTCGTTCTTATGGCCCAGGTAGACACCACCCTGAACACCCAAACTGGTCAGTTCCTTGCGCCATTGTCTCACAACCTTATCAAGGACACAGTTGAAGAGAACTGGGGAGAGTCCATCCCCATGTCTTACTCCAGTTTTTATCTCGAAGCTTTCTGAGATTCTCTAAATTTGACCTTGGAGTTGGTGTTGGTCGATGTTTCTAGAATGAGTCTGCGGGTATAGTCATAGTTCTTGGAGTATTTACTTAAGCATTTCTCTATCAACAAAGGTGACCACCAACTTGTGATTTCTCATCTTAGAGTATGCCAGTACAGTTTTAAGGTTGAGGATCTGTTCAGAGTAGGATGGGGTCTTTCTGAAACCTTCCTGATATTCTCCCAGTTGACGATCCAGATGATCTTCTGCCCTTGTTAGTAGCGCCTCGGAGAGAATCTTGTATGTTACCAGGGAAGTGAAATTTTCATGGTAGTTGTTCAGATCAGTAAAATCTCCCTTTTTGTGAAGCGGAAGGATCAGAGCTATGTTCCAATTAGGTGGTGATTTCTCTGTTTATCAGATTTCCTGGATGAGCTCGGTAAGCTTGCCCAAGGCATTGCTTCGAGCACATTTTCAGAGTTCAGCAACGATAGAGGCCTCTCCAGTTGCTGTATTATTCTTTAGAAGTTGAATAATTTGTCCATCTTCTTGCAGTGAAGGAGGCATTGAGTCCGGGTTTGGTGTGGTCTGTTTGTTGTCGAAGTCTTCGCTGGGTGGATTACAGTTGAGTAAGTTTCTAACGTACTGAGCTAAAAGGTGACAGTTGTTCTTGTCGTTAAAAACCAGTTTGCTGTGCTAGTCTCTGAAGTGGAGGCATGGCGGATTTTATTTTCCGAGTGTCTCCTTGAAAATTCTGTAGAAATCTCTGGAGTTATTTTTAGTGAAGCTCTCTTCGATTTGGGTTAGCCGGTTTTGTGTGAAGGTCCGTTTGGTTCCTCGAATGATCGTAGCCGAAAGCCTTCTTTATTCCAAAAAGTTCTCCCAGTTTTTCTTGGTTTTCTTACAGTTCCATTTCCCCCCGAGTGTCTCTTTGGGCTATTGCAGTGTCGCAGTCTTCATTCCACCACTGCTTCCTTCTTTTCTTGAGGGGGTGAGTTGATTGGCTTTCTTCACAAGGCATGAGTCTCCTTCAGTTGGTCCCAGCTGTTAAAATCTGTACTGATCAGTCTCTGGCTTACTTATTTTCTGTTCTTAAGCCTCTCTATGTCAAATCTTACCATATTTGAGGTTTTGTGCATATGTGCCGGATAGTTGCCCAATATATTTCTGTACTTTTCCTCTCTTCCCAGTTGGGGATTGAAGTCACCAAGAAGTACGACGATGTGTCTCTGGAACTTAAGAGAGAATATCTTCTAAGTCTTCCCATGATTTGTCAGTTGTCTGGATTGCGTCTGTTGTCTTGGTTGGTTGGGGCATGTACGTTGACTGCATTGTAGCCCTTGTTAGCACATTTGAGGGAGAGAATGGAGGAGTGCTTGGGGAAGAGAAGTCTATCACTGACAAGTCTATCACTATCTTGTGGCTGATTATAAATGTGTGGCGACGCCTGCGTTCATTTTTAGACAGATTCATTAAGACCATAACAAATACAAAAAACGATAGCTTCTTCCTAAACACATTATAGAGTAAATCATATTAAGATAAGAATGGAAGTCAGGATTATACTACAAGCATAGAACCGAATGCCTGTTCATGTGAATATATTGTATGGCCCTCTATTGTAGTCAGTCTGTAGAATTTAAGGCTTGCTCTTACTTTGTGTTTCTACTAAAAGGTAGAAGTTTTCTTTGAAGGACTTGCAACACGAAGAGTATTTAAAAAGTAAGCAGAAATTTATAATTTGTGTATTGTATTAGTCCGATTTGCACAACTTTTTTTGTCACTGTCTTCGTAAACGTGTCAAAAGTATGTGTGCAATGTTATGGATATTGGGTATTTACTCTGTCGTCAGCGGTCAAAAAGGTTACATGTGTTTTGGTAGCATCAATGATTATTTGTTTCGTATAAAAACAGATTAGAGAATCAGTATTAAATTTTGTTATAGGAATGGAATAAAGTGTATGAAGTTTTTAGGAATGTTAAATATCGCTTTTGGTGAGCCTGTATGTGAGTGAGGCAACGGCCTTGCCGCAGTGGATACACCGGTTCCTGTGAGATCACCGAAGTGTTAAGCGCTGTCGGGCGTGGTCGGCGTTTGGATCGGTGACCATCCAGGCCGCCATGTGCTGTTACCATTTTTCGGGTTGCACTCAGCCTCGTGATGCCAATTGAGGAGCTACTCGACCGACTAGTAGTGGCTTCGGTCAAGAATACCATCATAACGACCGGGAGAGCGGTGTGCTGACCCCACGCCCCTCCTATCCGGATCCTCCAACGAGGATGACACGGCGGTCGGATGGTCCCGGTAGGCCCCTCGTTGCCTGAAGACGGACCATATATGAGTGACAAAGGGCATACAAGTGGTATAAACATTTCAAAGCAGGCCTTAAAGGACAGCAATTTTACAAGCATAGATGAGATTAAAAATGCATAGTTAAGAGACTTATAAACTATCCCGAAGAAACAGTCACTAAAAAATTTCGGGAACTGGAAAAAGCACTGGCACAAGTGCATTGTCTGTAATGGGGAACATTTCGTAGAAGAAAACATTTCTGTAGATTAACAAATATAGTTCTCACCAAAAAATAAAAATTTATATGTGAACGCACCTCGTATGTTAAGCTTTTTGCTTAGAAGTCCAGAATCGATGTACGTGTTTCGAAAAAAATTCAGCAGTGTTTAAAATAGATATTGCGCACATATTTCAAGCAATATGTCTCAGAATCAGGTGAATAGTGACCAAGATAGGTCATTAGTGTTCCATAACCATCAAAGATTTTACGTGATTTTGAAACTGCCTATAACGATCGGTTTCCTCCCAAGATTATTAGTTTTCCTCCGTGGCGATTCCACTAAACCATGCGGCTTATTTTCGCTTTCATTCCTTATAAGTCCTATTGGCCGAGGCTGACGTTTGCATAAATTGCAGCCCTTTGATTGGGACTGGTAGTATTAGCCAACAGTTCTTTTTGGGTCTCCTCTTTAATACGCGCTGTAATAACATTAGAGATGATCGAACGTACATCACTGCACGCCGATCTACACCGCTAGACAGGTAACGGGCAACAGATTTTGGGTGCCCCTGTAGGCCGATGGCAGCGTTCGTCCGGGAAAGGCCGCTCCCCCCACCAAAAGCGCTGCTCACTCTTGAGTTTACAGACTGACTATAGCGCATTGGAGGAGGACGTGTTAGTACTTTCCACTACCACAGACTCACCAATGGAGGTACTCACGGTCACGTGTCCCTCTCCGTAAATTTGCTCGTACATGTGTGGCGCCAGTGTAGCGGCTGCTGCCGTTGCTGGGGAGAGGCTGGTACTGGGAGCTGCAGAGTGCAGGGCAGGCAGGCAGTCTCCGGCAGCGGGGCGGGCGCTGGCAGCGGCGGCAGCAGGAAGACCGCGCCGAACATCCGGCGGACGGCAAACAAAACAGGCGGCGCCGAGGTCACGCGCACACACAGACACATGTACAGCTGCGCGCACCCGCGGCCGACTTGCAAATCGTGGCGCGTCCCCCGCTGATTTGGCAACGACGCTGTCCGGGGGTGGCCGCCGGGCCGGGGGAGGCTTACTGCTGGCTGGGGGTGCATCCGGTTCCCGGGGGTGCGGCTGTAAGGGTAAGCAAGCAGCGGCACGACGCGCTCCGTCAGCCGGAAGCAGCGCCCGACTGATTTGAAACCTCGTACGAGACGTATTTATTAGCACTACCCTTGAGATGATTCTTACTCTGTAATACTAAGCTCACCTGCCTCGAAAACTGACTTGTTCTAGCAAGTTACAGATCCTTTACTCATGTTTATCTTTAACCTCTTTGCCCAACCGTGGGGCAGCTGACTTCGGAGATCACGACGGAACTGGGCTGTCATCCTGTCACGTCTACATGTACATGGATATTCTGCAAATCACGGTTAAGTGCCTGGCTGAGGATTCATCCAACCACCTTCACAATTCTCTCTCACTCCAATCTCGTATAGCGCGCGGAAAGAACGAACACCTTTATCTTGATTTCCCTTATTTTATCATGATGATAGTGTCTCCCTATGTAGGTCGGCGTCAACAAAATATTTTCGCATTCGGAGGACAAAGTTGGTGATTGGAATTTCGTGAGAAGATTCTGTCGCAACGAAAAACGCCTTTTTGTTTTAATGATGTCCAACCCAAATCCAGTATCATTTCTGTGACACTCTCTCCCATATTTCGCGATAATACAAAACGTGCTGCCTTTCTTTGAACCAGTTCAATTTATTCCGTTAATCCTATGTTGTAACGATCCCACACCTCGCAGCAGTATTCCAAAAGAGGGTGGACAAGCGTAGCCTAGGGGGTCTCCTTAGTACGTATGTTACATTTTCTAAGTGTCCTGCCAATAAAACGCAGTCTGTGGTTAGCCTTCTTCACAACATTTTCTATGTGTTCCTTCCAATTTAAGATGTTCGTAATCGTAATTCATTGGTATTTAGTTGAATTTACGGCTTTTAGATTTGACTGATTTATCGTGTAACCGAAGTTTAACGTATTCCTTTTAGCAGTCATGTCCAGAACCTCAAATTTTTCGCTATGTAGCGTCAATTGCCAATTTTCACACCATACAGATATCGTTTCTAAATAGTTTTGCAACTTCTTTTGAGCCTTTGATGACTTACCTAGTCGATGGACAAGGGTCAACTGCCAACAACCTAAGACGGCTGCTCAGATTGTCTTCCAAGTCGTTAATACAGATGAGGAACAGCAAACGGCCTTTCACACTACTCTGGGGAATGCCAGAAACACCTCTATTTTACTCGATGACTTCCGATCAATTACTGCGAACAGTCAGTGTACATCACGTACATACCAAGAGTGCACCTCTTACGATGAGTCAATGAATCCTCTGTTTCCTTCTGCATGCCTATATTTTGATACCACGCTGCTAAAATTACAAGTGTACTTTGGCAGAGGGGCACCTTCAGTTGTTCTGACATATTTCGGAATGAATCTTCCAGTCTGCAACGGATTGTGTACTGTTTCGAATTAGGTAGCAGATAAAAACGTGGCGCCAGACTGGGAGTCAATCCCGGAACCTACGTTTCGCGGGCAAATCTGTTACCACCTGAGCCATCCAGTCACAACCTACGATCCGCCCTCATAACTTTACTCCCACTGGTACCTTTTACCTACCTTCAATTTTTGACGGAAGCGCTCCTCGCTGGAGTAGCACTCCTGGAAGAAAAGCTGTTGCAGATAAATAGCTTCGACGCAGACAAGGGGACCGTTTGCACAACGAATTCTTTTACTCTACAGTGGAGTGTGCGGAGATTGAAGCTATCCGGGAATTAAAATCTGCGTGCCTGGACGGCATCCGAACGAAACCGAGACCTTTGCGTTTCGCGGGCAGTGCTGTTAAGGGGACCACACCCTGCCTATCTAACCAATGTTAACAAGTAATTACCCATTTCTGAAAAAAACTATTTGATGCAGGACATTAATATTTTTCCTGTATGTTTCATGATGCTAATAGTCAACTGTACTAAAATCTACTTTATCCATTTTATAGTTTTAAGAAATACTTTTTAAATTTATCAACAAAAATATTAAGTTTTTTCTGCAGAAAATATATTTTGTGAACTTCCTAATGGGCTAATACTAATGTAGTACCAGAGGTGGCTTTTTATGTCATGCAGATACTCTGAAAATTTCATTCGTTTATCTATGATAGTTTCTGATATAATGGGGCATATGTACTCAAAATTTTAGTGTTCGGGAAATTGACTTTAAAGAAAAAGCTTTTGAAATTTGTTACTTACAGTTAATTATAAACTGTCCTGCTGCATATGATGGCCCTTCTTTGGCCTCTAGCAGGTCTTCCAGCTTCTTTTCCATCTTCCTGGATGTTTGTCTTGCTTTCTTGGCCATATTAGATGCAGACCTGTCTGCATCGGCTATCCTCATTTTATCGCAATGTTGCAGCCCAGTGATCATATTTTCACCAGGGTTAATTTCCAGCTTTTTCAGTATCCAACACTTTTCAATATTACCACAATTGAATGTAATAACAGCATCATGAACTCCTAGTTTCATTGTATGCATGCCTACAAATACAGTTTTAGGGAGGCGGTTCCAAATTATGCTGTTGAAACATACGTTTGGGTTCTGTGTCTGCCCATGCAGACATTTCCTTAGAAGGTCAGGATGATCCAAGTCTCTGAAAATGGTTTAATTGCTGTAATAACAGCAGCAGGAAGAGAATGCTGGTGAGAATAAGATTCTAGAGTTGCCTGAGCCCTATTGTATTAGCACCACGAATTTTCTCCTGATGGACACAACCCATGACATGGCTTATCATCAGTAGAGGACTTACGGAAGAATACGGCCCAAACATCTCTCTTCATTGCCTCCAGATTTTCTTTATTTCTCCAGATTGCCTGCCCATAGTATACCTGTAAGTTTTCTGTAACAACTACTCGTAATCACACTAGAACAAAGCTAACCGCATGTTTGAAAGCTTGTTGTTTACAAATAACACAAACAAAATAATACCGACCGGTGCATTCCAAGGATAGCCAACACTCGGGAGTAAAAAAAAAAAAAAATACATAACTTGCAATGTAGGAGATATAAATATCTAAAATATATGCAGAAAAATGGACGTGGTACATAAACATACGTGGTAGGAAAATGCTCTTTAAATGCTCGAAAAAAATGTTTGCAGCAAAATCCTTTTCAGAGTACTTAAATAAAACCTTAATGTGTCGAAATATGATGAAACCCGAAAATCGATTTTTTTCGGCCTGAACCACGGTGTGGCCCCTTTAATGGGGGATCCTGTCAGGCGCGTCTCGCAGTATCCTCAGAGCTCTGCTTACTCCAGCACGTATCTCGTATCTTCCACATTTGGCAGTTCTTTGCAGTATCCTTTCTTGCAGGAGTGGTAGCCCTGTTGCAAGGTATGCAGGACTTCTTCAGTGTAGCTGGGAAGCTATGAGACGGGGCAGTGGCGGAAGTAAAGCTGAGAGGGCGGCGCGCGAGTCAGCCATTAAGAGCATTGCCCGCGAAAGGCAAGGTTCCATGCGCAGGTCCCGGTTCGGTATACACTCTAAATCTGCAAAGTAACTTCCCACGTATTATTCGGAGAAGTGAAAAAGCCTTGGGGGTAGGCGGACATTGCAGCCCCTGCCACACACCGAACGGTAGCTTGCCCAGGCGCAGCTGCGCTGTCACGTTTTGTTGTTGCGGCTGAAGTCCACTTTGAAGGCTTTTCGGTGTCGTCTAAATATTTGGTGATTGCTAATCAGAAGAGTGTTTTAGCTCGGAAGTTTCTTCAGTTGAGAGGTTTTATGCTGTGGTATTGGTTTTTACCCCTACGAACCCACAATTCAACCGTTAAGGTGATCGTCAAATATGGCGACCTAGAAGCACTTTCTCATTCCCGGCAATAGTCCGGAGCTGAAGTTATAAAGTTGGTCAGCGAAGGAAAAGAAACAGGTGCACCTCGACGCGTGTTAGGTGGCCTTGTAGCGTACAAGCAGCTCGGCCATTCGGGAGCAGCTCACCGCAGCGCGCATTTTTTAACGTTTTATATACCATTTGCGCTCAGGGAGTGTGTGCATGAGTGAGGTCGGCCTTTCATCCAGCCAGAGAGCCCAGTGCGTGTGGTGTGTGTGTGTGCGTGTGTTGTGGGCGTAGCAGCGCGGGCGCCGCCCACGCCCCCGCCTTACGTAATGTCGCAGTAACGGCGCCCGCTCTCTTTGTTTCCGCTTCGCGACCTCCAGATTGGCAGTGAGCGGTGCGCAGAAGTTGGAAGTACTTAGGATGACGAATCCAGTGATGCATCTTGGAGTATAAAGTGTCTGTAGCTAGCACCATCGATAAACAAATAAGCTCGCCGGAGCAAATATTGGAGCACACTGGTTGCTTTGCAGCGCTCTAGATAGGATAGCAGGTGGTCACGTGACCTCCCACCGCTCACGTAAGCTGAGAGGTAGTGGAGCGACACGCGTGTGCCAGTCTGTTCTGTAGAATGAACGCAGCGTGGGTCCCTGTGTAGAACCCACGTAATTTCGGAAAGGACGTAACCGTGAATGAAGTTGCCTAATTTTTTGGTGTTTCAATGCGCTGTCCAGTATGTCTGCAAGAAATGGTGTCGTAAAGCAACTACGTCAGTAGTAGCTGTACAATCATAACATCGTAAATCGGACTCCTTCTGTGAAGTGAACGAAGTACTGTTTTAAATAAGTTGTACTGCAATCATCAGTTCGGTTTCTAGGCTACCGGTGGCCAATATACATGTCCGAAATGAGTTTGTTGGTAGAAAGTATAAAACCACAAGACTTTCTTTTAAGTTATATCGATATGATGACATGAAAGAGAATCGATCTGCTCTGCAAGAAGCTCATGAAATGCTTTCAAGTTTAGATGTAATTGCACTTCCAGCGTTACACACTAAGAAGCAACTACGTCCACAGACATAAGAGCATATGGATCTTTGTTTTAACAGCAGGCACCCTGATTTTGTACAACCACTGCCACAACGTAGGTTACATTTCCAGCAAAATCTTGTGGGGCTTTGTATATACGACGACCACGCGCTACTACCTGGAGCAGAAAATCATAGTTGGCCCCACGTACATGCAGTGTCATGCTCTCGCACGAAATTAATTGCCTCCAATTTCACAGAAAACTCAAAAGACAATGCCCACAACTTCAGAAATTATTTTGGCATTAGGAACTGTAAATAAAGTAGCGTACGACAGCAGTTCTTTTAGCAGCATGAAAACAAAAAACATTAACGTCCCCTCCCTCAATTTTTAATTAGCTTATAAAGTAAAATATTTAAACTTAAACTGTAATTCTCTTTGTGCGCTGAGGAGGTATTTGCATCTCTTCTGAAAAAATACGCGCAGATTATGACTGAAAGCCTGAACGTAAACGTGGTAAGTTAACAGTGTACCCGCGCACCCACGTAACTCGACGTCAAAACAGTGGCCGTTGGAAATATCCTGATAGGGACCAGAGTTGATAGTCACGTCTTCTCAGAGACAGTCAGATCTAAAAACCGACATTGGTTGCAGGTCCATATGAGCCAGTTTCGGAGCGCGAATGGCGAATGGGGACATTTGGAGCCGGATACCTCTCAAAACGCCATTTCTCACAATAGGGCGTACAGCTACACGCCTTCAGTAAGCTAAAGAAGACACAACCTGCACTGTAGCTAATTTTAGGCATGTAGTGTAAGCGAGAAGTCGCGATTTTCTCCTCTCCCTCCCTCCCTCCCTCCCCACCTCCCTCCCTCCCTCCCTCCTTCCCCCCTTCCCCCCCCCCCCCCCCCCCCAAATGACTCCAGACGTCGTGCACACGGACGGCTCAGTGAGCGTTTCACCCGCAGTGTGTGTGAAGCGTGTACTTCGGAACAGGGGTACTCCTCTGATGTTTTGGACGTGTTTTTTCGTACCGTGTTTTTGGCCGAGGTACTTGGTTACCGTGAACATGAACCATGATGCTTCCCCCCCCCCCCCCCCCCCAACACTATCAGTGACTAGGTACTGTCGTTTCTTCTGTACCTTTTTGGTGAGTGTGCTGTGACGACAGCAGCCGTACTCGCAGGGCTGCACGCATGCCGCCTGTCCCTGGTCCCATCAACACTGAGGCACTCCCTGCCATCACCAGACCCTGATCCCAACGGGCCTACTGGTACGAGGGTAATCCCAAAAGTAAGGTCTCCTATTTTTATAACTACGTAGACCTATTTATTTCTACAATGGTTTACAGCTAGAACATTTAGCTATTTTTCGACATAATCACCATTTCTGTCAATGCATTTTTGTAGACGCCGAGGCAGTTCTTGTATGCCCATGTCATAGCAGCTCGCCTCCATGCTGTTCAGAAAGTTATGAACCTCTTCTTTCACCTCGTCGTCGGAGCTGAATCGCTTTCCGGCCAAATGTTCTTTTAACCTAGGGAACAGGGGATAGTCACTGGGCTCCAAGTCAGGACTGTAGGGTGGGTGGTTGATTATGTTCCACTGAAACTGTTGCAGGAGAGCAACGGTTTACCGAACTATGTGTGGGCGAGCGTTGTCATGGACAATGTGTACGCCCTAGCTCAACATTCCTCTTCACCGCTTCTGAACTGCCCGTTCGAATTTTTTCAGTCTCACAGTACCTCTCAGCGTTAATTGTGGGTCCCAGTGGGCATAAAGTCGACCAGCAATACCCCTTTTAGATCCCTAAAAACGGTTGTCATGACTTTACCGTTAGCCTGTGTTTGTTTGAGTTTCCGCGGCTTTGCCGGAGAAAGAATCCGCCACTGGTGTGGTTGTTGCTTGGTCTCATGTAAAGTGGTATGCCCAGGTTTCGTCACCCGTGACAACTGAGTCCAGAAAGTTGTCCTGTTTGGTCGTAAGGCGGTGAAGAAATGCGCGGCAAGCATCAACTCGTTGCCGCATGTGGTCATCAGTCAGCATACGTGGCACCCATCTTGCGCAAACCTTCCGGTAGTTCAATGTTTCCTTTAAAATTCTGTGTGCGGTGCTTCGGGAAACCTCAGGAACCACCGCACAGAGATCATACAGGGTGATCCGTCGATCTTCACGCATGCTTTTCTCAACATTCAACACTGTCTCCTCAGAAATCGATAGCATCCCGCTCCTTTGTTCGTGGTGAATTTCGGTCCGACCAGCTGCAAACTCTCTACACCACTTACGGATATTTTTGACATCCATTCACGACTCACCATACACTTCCGTCAATTGGCCATGGATTTCAATCGATGCAGTGCCTTTTGCGTTCATAAACCGAATAACTGCGCGCAATTCGCCCTTGGCGGTAACATTCATCGGGAGCTCCATTCTCAACGGCTGCCAAGCCGAGGCTGAGCGCCTCCGCGCGGGCGGCGTGCCCATGTTTACAGTGTGACGAACTGCTACATAGAGTTCTGTACTAATAAAAAAAAAATTAGGAGACCTTTCTTTTGGGATTACCCTCGTATTTGCAACAGCGGCTGAAACGCAGCAGTCAGCATGCCCACAGTTTGGTAGGTCTGCGGCATCCAACCATCAAATACCGGCTTGAGCTGGGTACGATGTTCTTGGATAAAGTATCGGATTCCCTTCCTCGCCGTTATGGGACATAGTCGAGTCCAGAGTGGCGGCTAATTCGGTCTCCGGTATGCGTGTTTGATGTAGAGTATTTGCCCTGTTCTTACTGTTTGGTAGCCGGATTTAATGATGACAGCGCGACCACACAGGGGAATGCGCGCTCCACGCCCGTACGGCACGTGCGGTACAACTACTATCGGCGAAGAAAATGTTAGTCGGCGGACCCGGATAAACTCTGTTCAGTACTGTCAACTAATGTCTTGTGAGAGTCGACAGCCTCATATTCATCAGCGATACAAGGTTAAAAAATCCCAAAAATACACAAATGATACTGCCCTGCAGCAATCCAGTTGAATTCAGCCAAATTTCATTGTCAGACCACGCTGACAATCTCCGTTTTATCTCCGCCTAGTTGTTGTTGCAACGCGGAATGTAAGATACAGGTGTCAAGTCACATTAGAATCAAACAGTCTAGTTTCCACACATAAAGACCGGTTTATTACCACATTATTAAACTAACAAGGTGAGACCACCATGTTGGGCACAGATTCACTTCAGACTTTGAACACTTTTAGTAGGCCACTAAAACAACATAATGCGCAAGTAGTAAGGCGCACTACTCTGGCAACTCCGAGAACATAGCAAGAGAAGTTTTACGTGTCTATTGCGTAGTTTATACATCTGGGCGTAGGTGCCAGATGCTAGGGCTCGTGGTGGTCAAGCATTCGAGACGTGACCTTCCGGTGTGCTGCCTTCCCAGACGACCTGGTGCTCTTGGTGCGGTCGAGCGACGAAATCGAAGCGACGCTTCAGTGGTTGTGCCGCTACGGCACGGTATCGGACAGCGTCGTCAACATGCGCAAGGCGACATACATGGATATCGGGAGAGGCCTTATACACCCGACAGCGATCCCCTTCCATAAGGTTTCCTCACTGAAAGCACTGGGGGGTGCAGTTCTCCAGTACAGTTCGCCGAACTGCGACAGCCACTTATCGCCGGCTACTATAAAGGACACGGGCGCTGCTCTGTGATAGCAGATACCGCAATATGGATATGATTCTGCGAACGCGTTACGTCAACACTTACCTAGCATCCAAAATTAATTACTTTGCGCACATTTTTTCTTCTAATAGCCGCCATGGCCCGCACTTTCCAGGCGGCATACGGACAATTTGTAAGTGCAGGTCATATATTCAGAGTTCGCTACACAACTTTTTTAAAAATGTCTCTGAGCACTATGGGACTTAACATCTATCGTCATCAGTCCCCTAGAACTTAGAACTACTTAAACCTAACCAACCTAAGGACAACACACAACACCCAGCCATTACGAGGCAGAGAAAATCCCTGACCCCGCCGGGAATCGAACCCGGGAATACACTACTTTAACGAGGCCTCCATTGGCGGGGGCCTGGAGTTGATTCACGTCGACAACCGCGCGCGGACATTGTACCTAGGACAACGCGGCTTGCACGGACTGCAGCCAACAGCAGCTTGACGTGGGACGCTGCTACAGATCGTCGCGCCGCGAGATCTTCGTCCACTGGTCGCCGTGAGCCACATAGCTCCGTCTCTTGCCCACATCCGCGATTTTCTGGTCGAACTGAGTTACATGACGGATGGACCAAGGTGTGGCGAGCCGTCCACAATCCATACCTGCCCACGTACGCTCGTTCCCTGTGGTATATGGTAGTGAACGACAAATCAGCCACACGCCAGAAACAGAAAAACTGCCCTTCTGTTAATGTGAAAATCTAACATTATTTAAGAACGCACATTTTTATAAAAGTATTAAAACGTTAGAAATAGGAATTAGCCTACCGTGCTTGCACTGTAATCGATTCACAAGTACAGTGTTAACCACAATGATTAGATTAGTCTCGCATTGTTTTTATACGCCAGCAGTCACGCCGCGACCGGCCTTTCTATAGTTAAAAGTTTCAAATTTTGTTTTGTTTTTGTTTTTAAGTGGTTTAAGTAACAGACTAATATGGGAAAAGGTCTCGTGTTCGATCCCTCGCCAGTCACAGGTTTTTATCATCATCCACTTATCACTTCTTTCGCGTTTTCCAATGTCTGTCAGGGTGGAAAGATGCCGTGTTGCACCATGGTTAGGAATCGACGCTGAAGTGAACACGCGATCTAGTGTTAGCTGGATGAGTGTCAGTCCGTAAAGGTCGCAGGTAGACGAGGGCACGTCACTTCCAGCAGGAGCGTGCCTGGCACAGCACCGTGCTATTAGGAACGATTTCTGGATTGGTCATTGGTTGGTTTGGAGGAGGGGGCCAAACAGCGAGGTCATCAGACCCATCGGACTAGGGAAGTAAGTCTGCCGCACCCTTTCAAAGGAACTATCCCGGCATTTGTCTAAAGCGATGTAGGGAAATCACGGGAAACCTGGATCAGGATGGCCGGACGCTGGTTTTAACCGTCGACCTCTCGAATGCGAGCCCAGTACGCTAACCACTGCGCCACCTTGCTCTGTCCGGATTGGTGATTGCGTTACATTATGTTTTTTAAATATTGTAAGAAGGTATCCAAGGTGATTTTTCTGTTTCCGTGGATTTTTTTGATGGTTGCTAGGCAACAGAAACCTGTTAACTAGTTATTACATTGTATTGCGATCGATTCCATTGGAATTTTAGTAATTAATCTATAAGGCATCAAACATAATGAAAGAACCCAAATACACTATGTGATCAAAAGTATCCGGATGCCCACAAAAACATACGTTTTTCATGTTAGGTGCATTTTGCTGCCAGGTACTACATATCAGCGACCTCGGTAGTCATTAGACATCGTGTGACAGTAGAATGGGGCGCTCCGCGGAACTCAAGGACTTCGAACGTGGCCAGGTGGTTGGGTGTCACTTGTCATACGTCTGTACGCGAGATTTCCACAATCCTGAACATCACTAGGTCCACTGTTTGCGATGTGATGGTGAAGTGGAAACGTGAAGGGAGACGTGCAGCACAAAAGCGTAAAGGCTGACCTCGTCTGTTGACTGACGGGGACCACCGACAGTTGAAGAGGGTCATAATGTGTAATAGGCAAACATCTATCCAGACTATCACACAGGAATTCCAAACTGTACCAGGATCCACTGCAAATACTATGACAATTAGGCGGGAGGTGAGAAAACTTGGATTTCATGGTCGAGCGGCTGCTCATAAGCCACACATCACGCCGGTAAATGTCAAAGACGCCTCGCTTGTTGTAGGGAGCGTAAACGTGCGACAATTGAACCGTGAAAAAACGTTGTGTGGAGTGACGAATCACGGTACACAATGTGGCAGGGTGTGGGTATGGCGAATGCCCGGTGAACGCCATCTACCATTGTGTGTAGTGCCAACAGTGAAATTCAGAGGTGGAGGTGTTATGGTGTGGTCGTGTTTTTCATGGAGGGGCATGCACCGCTTGTTGTTTTGCGTGGGACTACCACAGCACAGGCCTACATTGATGTTTTAAGCACCTTCTTGCTTCCCACATTTGAAGAGCAATTCGGGGATGGCGATTGCATCTTTCAAGACGATCGAGCACCTATTCATAATGCACGGCCTGTGGCGGAGTGGTTAGTCGACAATAACTTCCCTGTAATGGACTAGCCTGCACATAGTCCTGACCTGGATCCTATAGGACAGATTTGGGATGTTTTGGAACGCCGATTTCGAGCACGGCGTCACCGACCGACATTGGTACCTCTCCCAGTGCAGCACTCCGTGAAGAATGGTCTGCCATTCCCCAAGAAACCTTCCAGCACGTGATTGAACGTATGCCTGCGAGAGTGGAAGCTGTCATCAAGGCAAAGGGTGGGCCAACCTCATATTGAACTGCAGCATTACCGATGGAGGGCGCCACGAACGTTTAAGCCATTTTCAGCCAGGCGTCCGGATACTTCTGATCACGTAGTGTATCATATTGTATACACGAACAAATGTATACCTGGATATAGTTGTACTGAGCACTGAATAGTGCGACAGTGTGCGACATGTCAGATTGTTCTCTAGCGAGATGTAGTGAACACGGCCTGCCAGAGCCTTCCAGCGTGTGTAAGGCGCGCCAGAAGCGGAACAGTCGCGTTGGTAACTGGCGAGCGCCTCTGCGCCGTAGCGTTGAGATTATGTTGCTGGGAGTCGTCATGGCAGCTTAAGGAGGGGAGGTCATAGAGTATCCAGCCGACTGGACGCTCACCTTCGTCTCTCACTTTTTTAAGATACTGATGACACATTTTCAGATTTAACGCAATATTGCCTTTGGTTAAACACAGACGCCCATTAAACATTGGCGATGAAAATTTGTTTCGGCACCAGTATTCCCACACTTTTGTGTGAGGTCGGGCAGCACTACAGCGTGCGTCGGAATAGAGCAGTGTCTGTACAGTTCGGAACAGACACTGCTGACGATTTATAGCCGTATTAAATGACGAAATGTAGCCGAAGTCCTTAGGGCGACCGTCCGTGTAAAGCGGGAACTCCAGTCCGGCACAAATTTTCATTTCTTTCCAGTAAATTGTACCGTATTCGCAGTTTGTGAATCCATTTCGAAAAATTCTAATTCATTGCATGCAGTGTCCTTGCACAGAAGGTTGACGGTCATCTTGGAATATTCGCCTCCGTTTTCAGCTTTTAAAATCGTCTTGGCAGGAGATCAGATGTCAGCGATTTAGGGATCACGAAGCTCTTTCTCATCCAGGTCCACGTTTCCCTTACTTCCAATTTGAGAGACACGAAGCATTTTTGTATGTGTGGTGTATGTACTTTCAAACATATCTGAAATAAGACCCATAGCATATAAAATATGTGCATACGCGCCTTGACGGCGGTTGCGCTCACTCGTCCGAACCCTTGCAGGACTCAGCTGAATAGCTGCGAGCAGACAGAGGGAAATGGACGGAGGACACGCCTCGCTGTAGCGTGCGGCGGGGCCTGGGAAACCGGAGGCGGATGGCAGGGGCGCGTGCTTCGGATTGCCGAGGCGGTTAAGGCAACTGTTCTAGGGAAGCTGAGCATCCGTCTTCCCGGCCGGGCACAGATTCCCACATTTCGCCTTTGCATTTAATGCAATACCCGTATGCAACTGAGGTCTGAAAATTTGTCTTCCATTTTATATATGCGGCTGTACGCTGCTTTTCTGCGTCTTAACGGTGTTCAGTACTCCACGCCAGTATTCCGTGCGTCCAGAAAGAGAGAAACTGGAGAGAGTAAAGATAAATACGTTTCGGGGCGGTGCAGTTAATTAACGAAACTGATGAGTTTCCATCTACCCATGATGCGCAGATGGTACGCTGACGATAAAAATTCCAATCAGTTAACCTTCTCTGTGTTCCTGCACGCACCGGCGCAGACCACTCGTCCGATGTGACAGTTTTAGCGAGGTCATCGGAATAGCAACTTCAATGAAGAAAGTTTTTCATTCAGTTTATATTTTGCTAAATATTGGTGTTAAAAGAAACACAAGGAGTAAATTTCTCCAAATTTTAGTCGGGAGTTTATTAAGACGTGGACATTAAGGGGGCGGGGGGGGGGGGGGGGGTGAGAGAATGAAAAGAGCATTTGAGGTAGCAGAAATCGAGTGATGGGACAAGAGACTGGTTGTAACAACCGATTGGCTAGTCGATTGTTTCTCTCTCTCTCTCTTTCTCTCTCTCTCTCTCTCTCTCTCTCTCTCTCTCTCTCTCTCTCTCTCTCTCTCTCTCTCTCTCTCAGTCGAATGAAACAATCGAACGCAACTAGTATCTGCGGAAATGTCAGCTACATGAATGTTTTCACTCGCGCACCTGGTTCGTATGGTCTCATTTGCGTACTTTTCACCCTCTTAGGTTATACATGAACCGTCCTTTCTAGGGGACAAACGTATACGTAAGCTCTGTGTACAGGCCCCGGAGGGCACTGACGACCGCCGTGTCATCCTTCTTCAGTGACGTCATCGGGTGCGATATGGAGGGGAGTGGATGAGCACATCTGTCTTCCAACCGTTGTCAGTTTTCGTGACATGTGACATGGAGGCGTCGCCGCTGCTCTGTCACGCACAGGCAGCTCCTCAGTACGCAGTCGTCGCGAGGCTGAGACGACCCAGTCTGTCTATCTGCCCCCCCCCCCCCCCCCTCGTCCAGTGAGGGAAGGAAGACCCCTGCACTCAGCCGCGCTGTCCATCAAGCTGTGGAAGGACGCTCAGAGGGAAACAATGTATGAGTAAAAAGTACACTTCTAAAAATTAAATATCATCAAAAGTTATGTATTTATTTACTGAAATACTAATCTTGTACTTCTGACATACAGTATAAATATTTCGTTGAGTTTAACATGTTAATAACTGGTGTTACTTAATGTGTTGAAGTCCTCCCTCCCTCCCTCCCTCCCCCCCCCCCCCCCCCCTCTCTCTCTCTCTCTCTCTCTCTCTCTCTCTCTCTCTCTCTCTCTCTCTCTCTCTCTCTCTCTCTCTCCCCTCTCTCATCACCCATCACAGTATAAATGAAGTTAGACAAAAGCTGTGGTGTTGCCTACACTTAAGCCCCATTAGAAAACATAATAATCGGGTGGCTGTGAATGTTGGGAGTGGAGTGACTTAGATGAGGAACCCCAGCTCAAATGGCTGAAACAGAATAAAAATGTTTTTAAAGGAAGGAATCGTCTGTCTATTCTACCACCCACCAACGACCGTTTATCTGTAAAAACCTGTGTTCGTCTACATTGTATTGTACCAAATAAAGTGGTTGGGGAGTGGAATGTTTGCGACTGAGGATGGATGGTAAGAAACATTTGTTGATTTTCCGCATTCCAGCTTAGAATTCATTAACTAGTCATGTTGGATCCGATCACATTGTGGAGCGCCGGACGAGGTCGCTCTGAGTTATGTGGAAGAGGCGGCGGCGGCGACCCTCAAAATACCTGACAGCGCACAAGATCAGTTGTGAGCGCGGGCGCCGGAACAGACGTCTGTGTAACTAGAGTGGTCTCTCGCCAGCCAACACCACTGGATGTGAGGACGTTTAAAATGAACGGAAGCATTGAGTAACCATTCAGTCACTTATTTCATTGCTACAGTTCTCATAAAATACGAAGTGGGGAAGGGACTACGATCGAGAAACCACACTGACCTCAGCATAGCCACACACATAGGTACCGGACACTTCATGTACGCAGTTTGTACCCGAATTGGCTACACATCAGCAGACTGTAGCGGCCACACTGCAGCTAAACCCAAGTTACTGAACTAGAGTGCTCCCTGCTAACTTAGCACCACACCTACGCCAGCAGGTACCTGTTACATAATAATACTCACTGTGAGATGTTAACCGCCTTATATTAACGCTTTGCCGTCCGCACGTCTCGTATAAATTTATTCGCTTGGCGCCGACAGCGCTCATTCGGATTACTTAGTTCGTCGCCTGCCGCTTGTCACCTTTCCGTTGATGACAAGCTTCAAACACATACTTCAGCGCGTTTTAATTTTTCCGAAAATCCTCTATTTTGCCGTATCGTTCCACTAACTCGAATTTTCTTTTCATGTAACTTCTCTGCAAGTCCTACACTGTTATGATGATCTATGTAGAGGCGATGCCACTTTCCATAAGAAGGTGTCAATAGTTCCATCACAATGTTTGCTAAAGGTTGTCCAAGGCCGGAATATATCTTGAATGAGGAAATGTATCCATACTCGAATCGCACAGCATCCGAATGAGTATGCCATATTCCGTAATTTTCGACGAATTGTGAGACGTATTGTAAACTTTAAAATTTAACTGTCCACGTCACTGTATCAATCCTTGATCAATTGAGATGTTTTGATTTAGGTTTAAAGTTTCTTTAAACCTTTTGGAAAATAATCAATTATGAATTGCACCTTTGAAAAGCCGCTTGGAATTATCCCGTTTGTTATTCTCGGAAAATTTAAAAATAATATTTGTCTGAATCGGTTGCGGGACATCGTTTTGCGAACTATCGGAGTGTCTGTCAACGGATTCGTTGACCGATAATCATCGATCCTCGTGTTTTTTTTTTTTTCCATAAGTGTAGCAAGCCCAAACCATTTTCTATGTTCGGGTCCCGTAGCGTCGACAAAGTTGGCATTTTTTAAATCCAGTTTTGACTGTAATACTTGTTGGTTTCGTTGCTAATATATTCGAATAGATCGAATCCAATATATAATTATACGATATCCACGACGTTCTGTGTATTTTTGGGATATATGTGTGGACCCGCAGATCCTTCAAATTTATTTTTGGTCATCAGTAAATTATAGTCTGTCCTCTTGGTCTGATTCATCCCAATTAGTTGGCGACCGTAGCGTTCGCCGAATTCTTCTTCGACGTATTTCACTATCTTCCGACGATTCTGCTTCACTTTCATTTTTTTGATATCCAATGTCTTCTTCTCAATCGGCCAAGACGTTCGCACATTCATCGAAAAATAATCGTATCGTCTCTTTCATGATGAAAGAGCACAAGTACTTATAAAAACAAAAAACTTGTTGATGTGTGTAACTTACTATTACCTAAACAAAACACCAACAGAATGCGAAAGATATTAAAGTGTTGTCGCCGGCCACTGCGCTGTACCACACTCACGACTCCACTGTGGTGTCGCCGGCCGTTGACCGCTATTTCGCGCTCGACACCTCTGTGACATCGCCGGACGGCAGTGTGTCAATCGGCAGTAGCCTCCGGTTAATCTAACTTTTATAATTTAAACGGGGACAGGCCTTTGCCTGCTACTGGTACACGGCGGAACCCGTAGTGGTAATCAGCTCTCCAAGCTAATTCACCGTTCACAGTGTGAGATTATGCTGTGAGGTCTGGACAGCCGCTGCCGACAGCAACCAACTTCGACAACGAACGCTCGTCCGCTGTTCCACACACCTCACAAGGGAATAACATAATAAATACGGGTCCTTGTTCACAATGAACTAAAGCGCCAAGTTTCCGAACGTTTTCGTAACGCCGGACATATGTCGTCGTTGCTTAGAACAATGTTTTTTAATAGACTTTTTTTCCTTGTCCACGTCCTACAACTAGCACAATTTGCATTTCGTATTTGAACTAGAAGAGAAGAATACACGTTGGAAATTTGTGGTAACGCCTATGGGACCAAACTGCTGAGGTCATCGGTCCCTAGTCTTACGCACTGCTTAATCTAACTTAAACTAACTTACGCCAAGGACAGCACACACACCCATGTCCGAGGGAGGACTCGAACCTCCGACGGGGGAAGCCGCGCGGAACCGTGTCACGACGCCTCACACTGCACGGCTACCCCGCGCCGCCAGAGAAAAATAAATTAAATAAATTAACCTAAGATGAGACTTTGCTGTGGATGGACAATAATAAAAGCTTTCATCGTTGTGTCTAATTTCTTTGTAGTTTTAGGTGGAAAAAACGGCAAATGCTAACAAATATAATTGCATTTATAGATGTTTCCATGCCAAAGCTCGACTGATACGTAAGATGTACATTTTTTGTAATTTCGCTTTTGTAGTTCTGGGAAACTACAGTACCACGACATGTAAATAATTACATGCTTTACATCTACCCTATATCCACTTTTCAAAGAACTGCACCTAGCTATTAGGAATAGTAATTATCGTAGAAAATTAATTTAATTAACCCAAGGCTAAGTGGAATTGCGTTTTTTGTCTTGATAGTAGATAAGTGTCTATTTAAAATCGTCACGTAATTGTTGCTATTGAGCCGTTTCCACAGCTCGTATCAAAACAGAACTGTCTGCGTATAGACCCCGAGAAACTGCACGCAACCAGCAGCAGTCATTATGGATGTTCGGTCCAAAATTATCATCGTAATTGCTATAGAAGAGCGATTCGTAGGCCTAGACGCTCTGATGTAACATATTGTCAGTTTTTATCTGGATCCACTTCTTGAGCTAAACCTGCTACTTACAGATTTTCATGCTGATATCCCACTGAAAAGAAAAGAAAACGGTAAATCAGCTGAAGCAGAGTATCTAATTTCCAGCACTTATTACACCTGATGTTAACCGTCATGAAGATGTTCTGATGATTGATAAGTCAAGAATTCCATATAGCTTTGTATCTGTCACAGAGTTAAACGAGTGCCTGTTTAAAATCGTCACGTGTAGTTTTCGTTCTTCGAAGTATCTCATAGGCTCACAACAGTCATTACCGTCTGTGTACGGTGGTTTCTTTCGTAGGATAATTACTGTGAAAATCGAGTCAGCCTTCAAAGGGAATCTGTTACATCTCAGAATATTTTTCAACTGTGAGCCATAGGAGATAGGACTACCGGGGGCTATTAAACTTATAAAAAGAAAGCACCAAAAGTCGTATCTTTAGCTAATTCGTTAGAGAGCGTCACTGAAATGCAGACATAACCTGAGCTGGCAGAAAAATGCCGCCTATAATGTCGCATTTAAACAAAAAACTAAGTTTACATCCATATCAAATGTAATTGCTTTTATAGATGTTTGTATCCAAAGTTCGACTAATACATAAGATGTATTTTCGCTTTTGTAGTTCTGGCGATACATTAAAGCATGTTCCATCTTCTTGTCACAGAAACAGCACCCAGCATTGTGCTAGAAATAATGCTGTAACCTCCAGAAACCATCTGAAGATGAACCTGAAAGGAATTGAAAACCGGTTCGTGGAATAAAACATTAACATAAAGAATAATTATTCAGAAAAATGACTCGTTGCAGTTTTATGTAACTTATTTACATTATGTCCTTGTACTGTGGAAATTTGTAACTGTATCGCATAACACTGATCTTTTAGAATCAACTTTATTTAATCCAATATTTGCTGCAGTGGGAACTCTGTATTTGAGGGGACAAGAAAAAAATCGTTCAGTCATCTTAAAAATTAAGATAACTCAGTTTTAAGAAATAGAAATTTGGAAACTTATATTCTGAACTAAACACTGAAGCCAGTATAAGGTATTAATTTCTCACTTGTCAGCAACAAAGATTAAGAAAAATATAGTGAAAGTGTACAGAATGGGACTCATTCATTAATTTATTTCACACAAAAAAACCGCAGTATACAGCTGTAGGTGCCACCACATGCGTATGTGATTCTGTTTTCAAAACAGTCACAAAATTGCTTATTATTAAACAAAACTAGTTTTGTGTGGACACTTCTAACCAGAGCATGGTGTAGCTTCTAGCTGTGGAGTCTCACTTCATCATGTAGTCGTATTTTACGATACTCAATGAGTACAGCTTCTTTCAGGTGATGAACGTGATTAGCAAGGGGAGGATTGTTTGAAACAAGTTTATTCAACTGATGGAAAACATCATTCCTTATTTCCTGCAAAACCAAGGTGACTGATTTCTTAAAAGTGGTGTTCAAATTAAAAATGGACATTTGTCTAATACTTTCAGGTCCATTTCGCACAAACAAACATGATCATTGGATATAATAAATACGCCTGGCACTAGAAATTTTGGAACATGCTGAAATATACCAAATGTGGCACTCCAATTTTTTTGTTCAGTTTCCTATGTTAAGTCCCATAGTGCTTAGAGCCATTTGAACTTCACACCGTGCGTAATGACAGAAACTCGGCGTCTGGTCTCGGATCACGTGACTTAGGTGTTAGTTTCAACACAGTCTAAGATACACAGTCGCAACGCTTACTGCTGTGAAAATTGTTGCCATCTGACAGTGGGTGCAACGCTAGCGCCCCAAGCGGCGAGAAAGGAGCCATAGAATTAAAGTTTGTATTTATTCATTTTTTCTTGTTAATTAGCGAAATAGTTATTAAATTTTTGCGTTCCAAGCATTATTAAATTATCGAGAGATATGAATGACCCTGAAATACTTGTAAAAACAGCCGAATCTCATCCTACGACATAAGCTACAACTTAATGATAAAGAAATACTTTCGAATATGTGTATAATTGCAGCTTACTCCATTGAAAACAAGAGAATAAAACACACAATTCATGCACGAGAAGAATATACTTCTTTGTTGTCTGAAATTGTTGTGACACACTTCCCTCGACACTTAACGTTTTAGGGAGTCTAATGTTTCACATAGTTTTACACTTCACCCTACTTTCTATACATCAATATTGTTACAAATGTAATTACTTTTGTTTCAAAAGCGGGTGTGTTGAGTCTTCCCGCTTGTGGCTCAGATGCAGCAACAGTTGTGGTATTTATTTCTTCTGTGTTGAGGAACAATTTCGTTGCTTTTGTTCTATTATCATCAGATCTGTGTGGTTTTACCTTCAGATACAGTTGTGGTAACTTGCATTCAACAACGTTACTTGATTTGACTGGAAGTGTAGCGAAGGGAACTTCACATTTTTTAGTAGATATTCGACGCCTTCTGCAAAAGGACAGCCCTTCTGCTGTGTACTACCAATTTTTCTGGTTCTTAAAGAAAACGATGTTCTCCAGTAAATACCTGTAGATTACAAGAAAATCGTAAATAAACTGTTCTGCAATGCAACACGTCACACATCCTAGGATCGTAAGCAAACCAAAAAAAGGCAAATTTGCTGTGTTCTTATTTTTGCTGCAGTTTATTGCGCTACAAATTCTCCCTTCCTAAAAACCATTCTGCAGTTTAATTAATTAACAACCAAACAATTAAGATTCGCTTCCACTTTCACAAGATCTTGCAGAACTCAAGAAGTATAACGTCGTGGCCGCCTGGCGCGCTGCTGTCGCAGCGGGTAACAAAAAACAGGCGGAGAGTCGCGACTGTTACATTTGACTGTGGTTTCAGTGTAAAGACGTCACGCGCAGTGTATGTTGTCTATGATCTATTGTTCAGATGCCCAGAGCAGATTTTGTGTTGTGGACACATATTGCTACACTGGTCGCGTTAACTCGGGACGATGTAGGTTTCTTCGTGAAACGTCCTATAGGTTCGGAATCTCATTACATCGCAAGTACAGACGGATTCGCTTCGTAGGTGCCGTGTATTTGATATAGACTTTTCTTAAACGTCCTAACAGTTTGCATTTCATACCTGGAAAAAATTAGGTTCTTATAATTTTCAGGAGCAAAAAGAAGGAACATTTAGTTTCTTTGCACAAGTGTCTCAGCTTAAATGCAACTATTTTTTTTATTTATGTTACAACGGCAGTTATTTTTAGGTTTCATACGAGTTTTTTGTTCCTGGAGGTCTGTTCAAGCAAAATTTTGTTTTGATAGCATTGAAAAACGAATTTATAGTAATACATTCACTTTGAAACCGTTCCGAACTATTCCGAAAAGGACCTATTTTTCTGAACGTAAGGACTACATCACCTGCTCCACATTATTTTTCTCAATTTTTGTGTATTTATTTGCTCTCTAGCAACACCTCGACCTATTTATTTAGCGCATTTTACGTGCAATGTCGCACAACATTATATAGTAATAGTAGTAATAATAATTTTGTCATTTGCCCATTACAGCATTACGCAACGTCACACATATAATACACTTCATAATTTAAGAGAAACAATAGGCTTGTTGTTAGTGTTACAATATTATATTCCCGTTGAAATATTCATGTATGTCTCAGACTGGATGGGAAACTAACCAGTCTTACAGCGTTTGTTTGAAAGCTTGTTCCGGCAATTTTGGTACAGAACACGGAATCTTATTTAATAATTTGTGCCCCATGAGTTCATAGCTGTTCCGTGATTTTGACGGTCCGTGCGATGGAGTAGAAATGCAACTTCTTCCTCTTGTATTGTTTCGTAAGAAGTGACAAGTGAAGAAACCAAACAATTGGATAAATGTACTACAAAGCCAGTTATACCCCAAATATTAAAAATATTGTGACACACGCGCACTCTCTCTCTCTCTCTCTCTCTCTCTCTCTCTCTCTCTCTCTCTCTCTCTCTCTCTCTCTCTTTCGCGTTTTATTGAATATTTTGCCAACATCTGGCTTTTCAATAAAACTAAAACGCAAAAATGTTTCCTCTTTTAGAGAACACCAAATGATATACATTATATATTCCAGTTCAAAGGATCAAAACTAACAATAATTACTGCAGGAGTGAGCAACCAGAAATGTGTCAAAAGGGAAAATGTCTTCTACAGAGTCTCGCTTTCTCTTTAATTGCTATCAAAAGAAATAAACATTTTTGAAGCTGTGGGTTTTTATTGCTTTTGTGTATATAAACAATGTGGAATCCGCTATTAGAAATGTCTTTCCTCAATAATACTGCACATTTTACACATATAATAACAGATTTAAATCATCTATTCAAAATGGAGCAAAAATAGCACAAAACGTAGGTATACGACACATGATCTGTTCACATATTTCTCGTTGCATCCTATAGCAACAATAGTAATTCACCAATGCTATGGCGAATACCGAGAAGACAAATTAATCATCATACATGAAAGAATTCCAAGTCAACCAAATCCATGATGGTGGATGTTAGCTGTATCGATAAAACGAATATTGCATTAGACTAATTTGGGATCGCACTAACGAAAGGGCAAGTATATTCCACATTAAAAATCATTTTCTTTGTAATGGTAAACTGTGCGACCCTTCTCTTTGACAATAGGCGTCGCATGAAACATCTGATGAGCCGTACTAGTTTCGGCCGACTGCATCCATAAATTGTAAATACCTGCCGAAACACCAGATGAAATGGGCCTGACAACTCTTGGGAGAGCGACCCTTTCCTAATTCTATCAATCCGTAATGTAGATATCCTGTATTTCTCCCCCTCTTAACGTTCCACTGTGAAGTATCTCGAAACAGCTTAATTTTTCCGATTTGTTTCGTTTGTAGATAGTGATACTGAACTTAATTAATATGTTGGATAGGTACTCAAAGGTGATTGTAAACTGTAGTTCTACATTTTCCTGGTAAGTGCGCGTAAAAAAATGGCGCTTTGCAGCATAAATTGACATTTTTCAAGTTCCTACTTGCGTAGTTGATTTGGCGTAGACAAGCGCTGTGTATCTGAAACAGGTTACATGAAGTTGTATGATCAGTTTTCCAGTACTACCGTACAAATATTATAAGTTAGAGACATTAAGTTGCAAATATTTGATGGAATTGAGATCCTCCAGAATCGAAATGTTCCGTCGTAATCGTACACTTTAGACTCTTTTTTGTGGATCTCAGAAAAGAATATTTACCGTCTAGTGTGTGCGGTATTTTTATTTGTTTCGACGTGCGGTGAACTGGAAAAAACTGCTGTAATCCTGCTTACGTTGGCGCTGTGTGATCATGCTTTGCTGGTGTACCTCTCTGGAGAAATTCCGCTGCTTCATATAAGACCGCTGCACATCGCTGTTCCGTGTCATTAAATATTCCCTGTGTGTCGATGTCAGGCGCCTGATGTGGGGCGTTCTCAGACCATTACTTATTGATACTGCCTTACAGCGCGCTGTGGAAGGGGCTGACAATACCGAGGTCGAGCGGTACGCTGAAACCTCCACTTGTATCCTCCGTTCGCCCGAAACAGCAGCTTCCGTCCTGACAAAACGGAGCTGTAAGCAGAGGAAACTCGTCAAAGGATGCCTCCTCCCCCTTTTGTTACGTGCAGTATTTCGCAATGAAGTGTACTCTGAAAGGGAATTTTACAATCCTTTGCAGAACGTTCACAGAGAGGATCTCCATGTTACAGGCTGGAACTGTGCGCCCTGCCGGAACTCTTCACCTCCTGAACACTACCTGCATGTCGCGCAAATTCTTTCACCAGTACAGCTATCCAGACACGCATCGTGGGATGATACGATTCATCTTCATGCCACTATGCACCTCAGTCTGCTCTTGACCCGTTATTTAAAGACGTTTCAGTGTGGTTGTGATAATATTACTTCGCCAAGTAACATTAAGATGCCCTTTCCAAGTTTGCTTGTGAGATAAGTGTGGACACTGATATTACGGTCACGTTCTCCGCAAATCTGCTACCCGTGTAAGATAAAGTACGCAACCCGAGAAAGAGCAGAATCTACAGCCTCATAAATGATCTCAGTTGTGTAGAATGTAACGTATTTTTGAGTTTTTGTGTTTCGATGCATATATAAGATGCATAACGTACATATGCGTCCTCTTCAGGATTAGAAGGGACACAGGGAAAGGAAGTCTTTCAGAGATGCTCATCAATTAACTATGTTATGCAGCCATAATCCACAACACACGGCGAAGCTCTTACCGGCTGCCACATACGAGGTGCCACCTGTTGAAAACCTTACCTTTGGACTGATGGTCACCATCACCCTTGAAGTAATTCCCATCCGCATGCACACAGCAGTCTCAGCGCTTCTGCCAATGGTCAAACGCTTTCTGGAAGTCATGTTCTTTGAGAGTGTTTATCACCGCCAGGGATGCATCTTGAATCCTCTCTAGAGAGTCGAACCGACGGCCTTTCAGCTTGTTCAGTTTTGGGAATACCGCGAAATCGCAAGGTGCCAAATCTGGCGGTACGGTGGGTGGGTACAACCGCCATGTTGCTTTTTACCAAAAAGATGCTGGTGAGCAAGGACGTGTGACAGGGCGCGTTGTCGTGATGCAGCTGCCAGTTTCCTTGACCCCAAAGTTCGGGCCGTCGTCGCCGCACGTTTTCACGGAGCAATCGCAAAATGTCATAGTAGTACGCGGAATGCACTGTTCGATTGGGTGGGACGAATTCCTTGTGCACAATTCCCTTTGTATCAAAGAAAACGATGGCCATGCTCTTCACCTGTCTCCCTCTTTTGGGTTTTGAAGAGTCCGGGCTCTTCCACTGGGACGAATTGTTGCTTTGTGTCAGGCTCATAATCGTAAATCCAGCTCTCATCGCCGGTGATAACCCGTGACAAGAAGGCTGGATCATCAGATGTGGTATCACGAAGGTCTGTGCACACTTCAACATGCTCTGCCTTCTGATCGGCAGTCAAGATCCTTGGCACAAATTTTGTGGCGACACGATGCATGCCAAATTCATCAGTCAGCATTCGTTGACATGTCCCATAACCAATACCCACTTCATCTGCAAGGTCCTGAATGGTTCGACGTCGATCCTCACGAACCAATTGTTGAAGTTCGGCAACAGTGTCTGGCGTTGTGCGACTAACGGGCCTTCCAGTGTGAGCATCATCTTCAACGTTTGCACGGCTGGCCCTGAACCGAGCATGCCACTCAAACACACGCTTACAGCTGATGCTCTGTCCCCCAAACACTAGTTGAATCATTGCAAGGGTCTCTGTAGAACTTTTCCCGAGATTCGCACAGAATTTGCGCCGTTCTGTTCGCAGATCCATCATAAAATCGCCACTCACCAAACACAGAGGTATTACGGAAATCACTGGACATGCAACACGTCCTCTCAGCTGAATGCCACTCCGCACACTGTCTCATCAATGCAGCTCTCGCCACCTAGCGGTACAAAGATCTACTACTCCTACTTTCCAGATGGCAGCACCTCGTACATTCCTTGTCCGGCTTTCTTTCTTGACGCGTTTGGATGCCGAATCACCAAATCTAGCCCTTAGATCCTTCCATACAAAAAGCGATTCAGCGTCATTTATACAGTTATGATAAGCACAGAGATGGGCTAACATCAGACAAACTACGCACGACAATGCGTGAAGCCGAAATTTTGAGGGCTATCAAATACCGTTGCGAGTCACAAATAGATTTTGCACTGTAACGGCATAACGTAGTGTTTGGCGTATAAAAGTGACTTGTAGAACGTCGAAGGTTCCCACCTCGACAAATGCAGCGACATTTTTTATTTTTCTAAGTCTAATCAACAGCTTTTAATCAGTTTCTTGGTTTGAAACGTCCCCTTAGAAAAATTATGCAAGACTGCTTAAACTGTCACACAATATTTTTAGCGCAACGGAATCGGACTTCCAATAATCCCAACAAAACAATGGCCCTGACTAACATTAACCTATACCTTTCACAAATCACTTATCTCACAAAAATCTTCGTTACTTGGACTACTGCAATACAGCAAGCGCCACTACTGTCAGCTAAATAAAGGATTCAAACTACTGAAGGCACTAACTACTTATAGGCATAGTTAGCAAATGAAAGGTTTTTACAGATAACAAACAATGTATTTACCTCAATAGTGTTCAAAAGCCATAATGTATATAGCAGTTCATGACATCCAGTATTACAAATTTCAAAACTCCGCCATCTCTCTCCCCACATCCACCACTACTGGCGGCTCACCTCCAACTGCGCTACGCTACGCGCTGTTAACAGCCAACTGCCCAAGACTACAATAGCCAACAACAATGCAAACCAGCCACAGACTGCATGCAGCACAGCCAGCGATCCTCATACAGAGCGCTACGTGGCGTCACCAATAAAAAACCTATAAAGCCTACTTACATAGCCCCCAAGCTCCCACAAAAAAATTTACAAATTGTTTTGGGCAGTGGCCAATAATGATTTGATAAAATTTTTCATAATTACAATAACAAAGATATCAAATGCACACATTTATTGATACAACATTGGTCAAAAGCTAAAATTTTCTCACAGTCCCATAAAGACAGTCCTGATCATTCATCACAGTAAAATTGCAGTGTTTTTTTTTTCCTCAAAGTCTGAGCAGTAAGACAATGCACAGAAGTAGTGGATTTCAATGCAGTCTTGAAGAAGTAGTGTTGTCCTTCCAACAGAAAGACAGTGCTGACTCTTGACATGCAGACAGGTAATGGGCCATACCAGAGCAAACCCACAGCAGAGGCCGTCGAAGTTTTGAAGAATATTGGTAAATAGGTCATCACAGAACAGACCACTGTAGTCTTGTTAGAGATTACGGTATTGGTGGGCCACCAGAGATGCAGACCCACTGCAGTCCTTGTAGAAATAATGGTGTTGGTGAGTCATCAAAGGTGTAGACCCACTATAGTCCTTGTAGAGATGGCTAGCAGCCATCTGTTGCGACTGTGCAGGTGCACAATCGCCATAAAAAATGGTTCAAATGGCTCTGAGAACTATGGGACTCAACATTTATGGTCATCAGTCGCCTAGAACTTGGTACTACTTAAACCAAACTAACCTAAGGACATCACACACACCCATGCCCAAGAACTTAATTTGATGAACTGATGTCAATTAAAATTTTATAACATAAGAATGCAGGTACAAAATACATCATTAAAAACATAATAATACAGATAACATTTGTAGTAATACAGGCTTTACAAAAGAATCGAACTAACATATACATCAGTGTTACAGGAATTATGACATAAGTAAATACATAAAAGATCAGAATAACTTTTGAATCATCAACTTCACACATGAGCATTAAAATAAAACGGAACAAATAATGGCTAAACATCTTTACAAAGTAGATAGCATAGTACTAGAAAAATTCTACAACATAGCTCTCATCAGCTAAACACACAAATACAGGAAAAACACAAATGAGGAGTGCACAAACATATAGCAGAAAAATACAAAAGGAAAGGCAGGGTTCGTTTTCAGTGTAACATTTGGTACTGCAGTCCAACCCCAAACTTCATTCCATATATCTTTCCTCTTATTTCAACATTTGTTTCCACAAAAAAATCCTATCCACGCATGCTTTCTGTATTTATATGTTCACATATTTCTTACCTCATCATTTATTTCCAAGAAAATCCTACCTAAACCTGTTGTCCCTAAACCCTACTTTTTCTGCTCCTGTCCTCTTTCAAAATACTTTTTTGGCCAAACCATTTTCTTGTAGCTTCTCAATGCATTCCTTTAAATTCATCGCAACTCATTCTCTTATATAGTCTACCGCCTCTTAAGCTAACTTAAATCTACTGAGCTCAGATGCTAAACTAAGGGACGAGGCAATGCAGCAGCACAAAGCAATTAATACAAATAGCAATGAAAAAAATGGAAATTGTCGAAGCAAGCAGCAGCAAATCTAAATTAGCACAGCAAATGCAACATTACAACTAATATAAGGCAGTGCACAGCAAACAAGAAAAATAAATCCGTAGTAAAACTGGCTTAACACAGTAATATAAAACCAAATTCAGTAACATTATGCCTGAAAAAAAATAAACAGCAGCAAATGCTATGACCTATATCTAAACATGACAAAGCTCAAGCAGAAAAAATATTACAGTAAAAATGGTCATGTTTAATACCTATGTCACATCTTAACACTAGACTGATGCATCACGATAACTTACTCTACCAAAAAAAAAAATTACCAAGTAGTTGAAAAGAAAATTATATATGCAGTTACTGTTAATAATCCCTTCTCATTGTTCTTTCCTTTCCAAGTGCTCCTTTTTCGAAGAACGTGGATCATAAAATTATTATTTAATAGATCTGTTGACAGAATGTTTTCACATTAGCAAATGCATTTAATTTTATTTTATGAAACCAATGCTGCAACACAGCTGGAAAACAGATATCAAATGAAATAAGCAACTATGTACAAAGCATAAAAATATCATTCAATAGTCATGTGGCATTTCATAAGTTAGTAGAAATTCTCTCAATTCTCCGTAGAAAGACACTTGTCATAATCAGGTGTGCAGATGTAAGTATCTTTCCAAGTAATGAGCGTGTCGTATTTGCGATGCTTTCTACAAAGGAATGTCAATAGCGAGGGTAATGGCCTTTTTTTCACCTAATGGCTTTCTTTTGTCAGACGACTACCTCTCAGCTGGGCGCCCAAAACGCATTACGACAAGGTCACTTACCTTTCTTACTGAAATATTTACGACAGCAGTTTCCCCTACAGTGGCAGTCTCATATAAAAAATTTCATAGGTCAAGAATTTGCGTTACAAATCTGTAGAAACAAAGTCCTATTGATATAACAGTGTCCAAAAAATTTTCGTCAGCATTGTAATACATTCACGCATATACATACATTTCATAACTCTTAAAGAACGATTCTCGGTTTCCAACATCCATTTTCACAAACCAGAGTCCCTAACCACTACCCATTATTCCTTACCTTATTCGGCTATACTTCCTCACTATTTCAACATAACAGATACGTAGCATAATCAAATAACTCGTATAGCATCAGCTTATTGATCATAAACATACCGCAACAGCATAATACACACAGTCATCGTAATAATATCATAAAACCTCAGCCAAGTCTCAACATCGTCGTAGCTTCCTTCAATAATTTCAAAACCTAAAAAGAATTCTCTGCTCATGTCAAAAGTGTCATCTACCTCAAACGTACTTTAAAAATCATGATCACATACCAAATACATCATTCAAAGCTCTCGTACTATCACAATGGTTCCAAAAAAAATGAACAGTTCACAAAGTACAGACAAAATACAGTGTCATAGGTGTGAAGTTATCCAACTGTGTAATTGTGTAAACATGTCACTGATGTAGTAAAATAAATATTTGTCTCTCTCAGTTAAATGATCAGATAGCTGTGTAATTGTGTGTCAGAGAATTATGGTACCGATGTGTAGAGTTGTATAAGCAAATACCATACTAGCTAGGGCTCCTTCTGCTTGCCAGACACACGGTACACAAATTAAGCGTGTACCCCCATGAGGATTAATGTAATTATACCCTCAGGTGTTACAGATTACAGCAGTGGAATGAAATGTATCACGGAAAACCTTTGTATCATTGTACTTCAAATATCTTGAAAAATAAATGTTTTAAGTACAAAATTAATCACTCAAATACGTGTACTGTAGCGCTAACCTGTGCGTCTTGTTGTAAGATAATCTCTGTGGAAGTGTCGTAGTTATCGTCCTCCGAAAGTTAAGTTCTGCAGAAGTCAATGTACTTACCTCATGATAAACAACAGTGAAATGCTATGCGTATAGATATCGTAGTTATTACGTACCTTATCTTGATCAAGAAAGTACTATAGTGCAACGTATTGTTGTGCTACGGGAAAGGCTGTCTCCTTGTAGCTATACCACAAAAGTTACTACTAAAACATGTTTTACTTTCCAGAAGAATTCAGAAAAACTGTGCAGATATAAGATACATAGCAAAAGCAACATTGTAAATTGTCACTCATTAGTAGCGTCGTGATAAAATCGTGTAGCTGTCACATAAACTAACCACTGTGTCATCTGGTATCTCGCAGAAAGTACTTCAAATCCAGAATGTATTTGCAAGTAAACCAAAATGTTGCATTAAAATCTCATTAGCAGTACTGGTAACTGTTCTAAGTATGTGAGCCTTATAGTCGTTACGTAATCCTGCAACTAACAAGCAAGAATGTACACACACAATAACACTGTGTCTTCTTGACTGGATATTTAACTTCAAACATTGTTGCATGTTAACAGATTCCTAAGTTTGACAAATCACACTAGAAATGTGAAGTGAAATGTTATATGGCAAATACAAAGTTAAAAAGCAGATTATCTTTCAATAAACGGTTTTACATGTGAAATGTGGTGGAATCCTTTGCCTTTCCTCAGTACGCAGTAAATAATCTTGAACGCAATTATGTGGTATATGTCGGTAAAGAATGCTAAAATTTTTCTCAAATTTAGCGTGCATGTTATTTTTCTCTGAGCCAGCCGGCGCACGTGGCTGCCTGCGATGCTAGTCATTGTCTGTCTATGTTGGCGCGCGTCGTTGTTGGGATTAGGAGACCTAACTTCCACAAATTCACATTGTCGACAGGGCCCTGCTCTGTTTAAATCCCGCCAGTTCTGATGCAATTCAGGTCTGTCGTTACGATCATATCGTCTGTCGTCATATCGGTAGATCCCATAGTTTCTTTCTTGTCGGTCACGTGGTGGAGAATTTCTCCCGGAATCGTAACCGCGCGCTGGACCGTTACGTTTAAAGTTACTCTGTCTCCCTTGATAATAATTATTTTGGTTCCCATATTGTCTGTTTCTCTGATTGTCTCTGTGATAGTCACTACTGCGGAGAGGTGATATTTCCCTGTAATTATTACTACTCTGCCAACGGTTATCATACGGGTGGTGTGTGTTTTGGTCACGATTTGTGTTGTGAGAATAGCCTTGTCGTGTCCACTTATTTCTTTCATCGCGGAATTGCGACGGATGTGACCTGTAATTGTTGTGCTCCTGTTTTCGCGTTCCGCGATTGTCAGTGTCAATTTCTAATTCTTGTAAGAGCCCCTGAAAAGCTTCAACGTCGTCTTTGCAACGGCCTGCCAAAATAATATGTCGTAAATGTTCCGGTAATTTGATTAAGCAAATGCGGATGAGTTTGAGGGGTTGTATGGGTTTGACAGGTACTGATTTTTGTGCAACATGTCTTCAAAATATTTCACAAGACTGGAGAATTCAGATTGTTCGAAATGTTTCATGATTATGATGCTATGTTTTACTCGGTCTTGTGTAGCTTGAGACCAATATGCTGAGAGGAAGGCATGATAAAATTCTCCTTCACTGTGGCAATCGTGAATGACCGATCGCATTCTTACAGCTGGTTCATTCTCTAGATAGCCACACATAAATTCTAATCTGTGATCTAATGACCAGTTGGGAGGAAAACAATGAGAGAATTGATGATGCCACGCTTGTGGATGAATGTCGTTGCCATAATTCTTAAATGTTTTGAATTTACGTGTAGTAATAAACAGTTTATAGTCAAAATCATCATGTCGGCGAGTCGCATGTCGGCCATTGTTACATCGTTTCGGCGGTTCCATCTCAAAATTCAATGCGCCTTGCCAATTTCTTTCATAATTTCCGAAGTGTCTTGTGTTATTATTTTGTGGTTGTTCCGTATTTCTGTGTCCCTCTTCCCGTACTGGAGCGCGAGTGTCCTCTGAAATATGTAATTCTTGTATTACTTGTGCCAACTGTTCTTGTACTTCTCGGATTTCACTTTTGTACTATGTATTTATTTGATTTTGATTTTGTTTGCATTTTCTAATTTGTTCATACTCTTCAGTGTCAGTGAAGGCTACACGTCTTGTGTCATTCAGATCATCATCTACCTTTGTAGATAAATTATTAAGCTGATACGAAAGTTTGACTACTTTGTCTTATAATGAACTGATTTCCCCCATGTGTCTTTCTGAACCAATTTTCAGAGTATCTACTGTGTCCTTTAAGTTTTCATGAGTTTTTGCAAGTTGCGTAACCGAATCGGTAGATGCAATTCAGTCAATTTTAGCTTGCAAGGTCTCATGATTTTCATGAACAATAGGTTACAGTTCTTTTATGACTGCTTCGTGATTCTGTAATGCATTTTCATGCCGCGAAAAAATAGGTTGAAAATGCTCACAAATTTGTGTTTTTACGTCATTACAGATTTTTTGACATTTCGATTCAATGTTATGTAACTCATCTTCACGTGTTTGTTCAAGCGTGGTGTCTAACTTCAGAAGATTTTGTTCCATTGTGTCTAACTTTTGAAGCTTTTGTCCCATTTGTTGCGTTAATTGTCATAAAAATGCACTAGTGTCTGCAATATCTTCTTCAGTGCTTTTCGGCAGTGAATTTGCACCGGCAACATTCACATTTTGACTAGCGGAAAATGTCTCTTGACTCATTTGAGAAAACGGTGAGAACCCAAAACCTGAATCTACAGTATTTGCAATATTGTGTTCTGTCATTCCCCATTCCTGAGGCGAGCTGTTGCCGACCGATCGATCGATAATGCTTCCTTGTTCACTACCTTTTTCACTGTCTACACCATTATTTGACGCCCACTCCATTTCCCTATGCACAGTTACCAAATTACTACTTAGAATGTCTGTTAATTCATTCCACAGTGGTGCTGGTAATCTATGCTCGTCGTCAATATTATTGCTCGGTTTACTTTGGAGCCTAGTGTTACGTTTTTCATACGCCATTATTTAGTGTTACGTTTTTCATACGCCATTATTGTTAGAATATTTCACACAATAACACAGAAAAGCACAATTTGAGGAGCAAAAATAAGAGAACACATTGACATAGCGCTGAAAATAGTATCTAGTTAATTGCAATCGCAGCTGCGAATACTTGGTGCAAATCACCATGCATGCCACAACTGTTTTACTGTACAACAATGAAAGACTGCAACTACAAAGGAGATTCTCTCTACAATTACATGCTAGCAGTAAACAAAAGCTACACTCATTACACAAACTACAAGGAAAAATCAGAAGATTCCAGTGAGGTATCCTGGCAGGGTTACCATATGAAACGTCTCCTTAGAAAAATTATACAAGACTGTGCTTAAACTGACACACAATATTTTTAGCGCAACGGAATCGGACTTCCAATAATCCCTACAAAAGAATGTCCCTGACTAACATTAACATACACCTTCACAAATCACTTACCTCACAAAAATCTTCGTTACTTGGACTACTGCAATACAGCGAGCGCCACTACTGTCAGCTAAATAAAGGATTCAAACTACCGAAGGCACTAACTAGTGATACGCATAGTTAGCAAATGAAAGATTTTGATAGAGAACAAACAATGTATTTACCTCAGTGGTGTTCAAAAGTCATAATGTATGTAGCAGTTCATGACATCCAGTACTACAAATTTCAAAACTCCGCCATCTCTCTCCCCACATCCACCACTGCTGGCGGCTCACCTCCAACTGTGCAACGCTACGCGCTGTTAACAGCCAATTGCCCAACACTACAATAGCCAACAACAATGCAAACCAGCCACAGACTGCATGCAGCACAGCCAGCGATCCTCATACAGAACGCTACGTGGGGTCACCAATAAAGAAACCTATAAAGCCTACTTACAGGTTTAAATATGATTTTTTAAATTTCTTATACTTTGCTGCAGCATTTTCATCATTGTATTGACTTCTCTATTTGGTCGGCAGCTGTGACAGAGCGGTTCTAGGCGCTTCATCCGGAACCGCGCTACTGCTACGGTCGCAGGTTCGAATCCTTCCTCAGGCATGGATGTGTGTGATGTCCTTAGGTTAGTTAGGTTTAAGTAGTTCTAAGTCTATGGGACTGATGACCTCAGATGTTAAGTCCTACAGTGCTTAGAGCCATCTGAATTTGACTTCTCTATTTGCTCTTACTTTTTTTCATGTCATTCTTTTTTCGTTTAGAATGTCCTTGTGTTGCATAAATCTGCAACCAAGTGTCTACTAGGGCTGCTCATCGGTTGGTAACGCGACGTGTCATGTAGCCAGTTTGAGGTCATCAGTCCCCTGGAACTTAGAAGTACTTAAACCTAACTAACCTAAGGACATTACACACATCCATGCCCAAGGCAGGATTCGAACCTGCGACTGTAGCGGTGGCACGGTTCCAGACTGAAGCGTCTAGACCCGCTCGGCCACACCGGCCGGCCTTTTACCACTAAAACTGAAATTTTGCTGCGGAAGGTGACTGTGCAAAAAAAAACGCATATGAATTTTTTCTGTCTTCAGTTTGCTCTTAGAGGTTAACCTGAAACGTCGTGAACAACGCAATCGTGTGATTTTAGTTTTGCTGCATATAGTTCATGCCGTTTTCACGGGCGCGTTGCACATCACCAGGTTGTGGTTAGGTTAGGACACAAAGTTTAAACTGGGCTACAAAACGCGTTGTCTGCTGCAGTTCAGTCACTGGTCACTTAAAATCAGCTGTCCACAGGGCATGTCGCACTTTCGCCATGCCTCACGGCGGCCCCTCCCAACATTGCTCCGCGTTACACGTGAACCGATTTTGTGAAGTGATCCGCCATGTTTTGTGTGCCGCCTGTAATCGCGCGGAAGCCGGCAGACGTTGTGGCAACACTGTAGTAGCAAGTGACAGACGTCAATTATCGACTATTTCCCTTTACCCAGATAATGTTTCATTGTGGTTCAAATGGCTCTGAGCACTATGGGACTCAACTTCTGAGGTCATTAGTCCCCTAGAACTTAGAACTAATTAAACCTAACTAACCTAAGGATATCACAGACATCCATGCCTGAGGCAGGATTCGAACCTGCGACCGTAGCGGTCTCGCGGCTCCAGTCTACAGCGCCTAGAACCGCACGGCCACTTCGGCCAGCTGTTATATTGTGACATTTGTTGTTCCCTTTCAGTGTCGGACGATCAGAGTAATTGCAATAAACCACAGGAAGAAGGCTGGCGTGTAACAGATATCTGTTTGCTAACTAAATAAAGACTCTGCAACTTAGGTTTGTTGTATACGAGGTGTGACAATAAAGTAACGAGACTGATTTTCTTTGCAAGATGTGGCAACCCTGCAGGCTTGCGTAGGCGCGATATCTGCGACCTTGGTCCATAAGCTGCTTCTAGTCCAAGTCTTGAGTTGTGCTGTAATAAGTTAACATGTGTTTGTGTCTCTCGTCACGGAAATGGAATCGCATAATATTGGGCAACGGTATGCCATTACTTTTTGCGTTAAATTGGGTGAAAACGCGACGACAACTTACGGTAAGCTTCAGAAGGCTTTTGGAGAAGAGGTTATGTCAAGAGCTCAAGTTTTTCGTTGGCATAAAATGTTTAGTGAAGCCAGAACAATGTTGAAGACCGCAGTGGACGACCATCAACCTCACGGACGGATGTCAGCTTGGCCAGGGTGCGTTAACTCGTACGATCTGGTCGAAGATTATCCGTGAAAATGATTCCATGGTCGAAGATTATCCGTGAAAATGATTGCAGAAGAACTGAACATCAATCGAGAAACGGTTCGTCTAATAATAACTGAAGATCTTGGTATGAGAAGGAACAGCGAGAAACACGGAAAAAATGTTGCAGCCGATCTGTTAGAGCAAACAGAAATCAATCCAGAATTGTTCAGCCGTGTCATCACTGGTGGTAAAAGTTGGTTTTTTCACTACGATTTAGAGACAAAACTCCAAAGTTCGCAGTGGTGCTCAAAGGGATCACCCAGACCAAAAAAAGCTCACATGTCAAAGTCAAAAGTGAAATGGATACTTGTGTGCTTCTTTGATTCCAAGGGAATTGTTCATAAAGAGTGGGTGCCTCCCGGAAAAACAGTTAACCAATATCAGTACAAAGGAATTTTAGAAAGTTTTCGTAAAAGAGTTCTTCGTGTACGTGCCAACATTGCTGATAATTGGAGTCTGAATGACGATAATGCGCCATCCCATACTGCTCCGCCAGTCCAGCAATTTTTAACCTCAAAACCTCCGTGCGACTTTTTTCTATTTCCAAGAGTCAAAACGGCGGTCAAGGGACACCATTTTCAAACAACACAAGATGTCGAAAAAGCTGTGACGAGGTTCTTGGAGGATATTACAGAAAATGAGTTCCAGAAATGTCACCATCAGTGGCAGAAGCGCTGGAAAAAGTGTGTGCAATCAGAAGGGAACTACTTTGAAGGAGACAACACTAAACTTGACTAAAACGGTAAGCAACATTTTTTTTTTTTTCACATCAGTCTCATTACTTTATTGTGGCACTTCGTATATTCAAGAATTCATAAGAAGTCTCTTGTTGGTTTTTCGGCTCTCACTGTACTTCAAGTAGCTCCAAATTTAACTCTTTTAATTTACTTTCCCCTTTGGCGTAGCAGAGTGTGTAACTTTGGCAAACAAATTGTTTGCTTCGGATTTGCAAGTGATGTCATTTCCGTTCCAGATAACTGTGTTGCTCGATACGGCGTTTTTCTTCAGCGAAACAGTGTCCAAAATGTTGAAAACAGGACAAATCGAATAACATGTTCGCCGAATTAAGTTGTTGTTGTCTTCAGTCCTGAGACTGGTTTGATGCAGCTCTCCATGCTACTCTATCCTGTGCAAGCTGCTTCATCTCCCAGTACCTAGTGCAACCTACATCCTTCTGAATCTGCTTAGTGTACTCATCTCTCGGTCTCCCTCTACGATTTTTACCCTCCACGCTGCCCTCCAATGCTAAATTTGTGATCCCTTGATGCCTCAAAACATGTCCTACCAACCGATCCCTTCTTCTAGTCAAGTTGTGCCACAAACTTCTCTTCTCACCAATCCTATTCAATACCTCCTCATTAGTTACGTGATCTATCCACCTTATCTTCAGTATTCTTCTGTAGCACCACATTTCGAAAGCTTCTATTCTCTTCTTGTCCAAACTAGTTATCGTCCATGTTTCACTTCCATACATGGCTACACTCCAAACAAATACTTTCAGAAACGACTTCCTGATACATAAATCTATATTCGATGTTAACAAATTTCTCTTCTTCAGAAACGCTTTCCTTCCCATTGCCAGTCTACATTTTATATCCTCTCTACTTCGACCATCATCAGTTATTTTACTTCCTAAATAGCAAAACTCCTTTACTACTTTAAGTGTCTCATTTCCTAATCTAATTCCCTCAGCATCACCCGATTTAATTTGACTACATTCCATTATCCTCGTTTTGCTTTTGTTAATGTTCATCTTATATCCTCCTTTCAAGACACTGTCCATTCCGTTCAACTGCTCTTCCAAGTCCTTTGCCGTCTCTGACAGAATTACAATGTCATCGGCGAACCTCAAGGTTTTTACTTCGTCTCCATGAATTTTAATACCTACTCCAAATTTTTCTTTTGTTTCCTTTACTGCTTGCTCAATATACAGATTGAATAACATCGGGGAGAGGCTACAACCCTGACTCACTCCTTTCCCAACCACTGCTTCCCTTTCATGCCCCTCGACTCTTATTACTGCCATCTGGTTTCTGTACAAATTATAAATAGCCTTTCGCTCCCTGTATTTTACCCCTGCCACCTTTAGAATTTGAAAAAGAGTATTCCAGTCAACATTGTCAAAAGCTTTCTCTAAGTCTACAAATGCTAGAAACGTAGGTTTGCCTTTTCTTAATCTTTCTTCTAAGATAAGTCGTAAGGTCAGTATTGCCTCACGTGTTCCAACATTTCGACGGAATCCAAACTGATCCTCCCCGAGGTCTGCATCTACCAGTTTTTCCATTCGTCTGTAAAGAATTCGCGTTAGTATTTTGCAGCCGTGGCTTATTAAACTGATAGTTCGGTAATTTTCACATCTGTCAGCACCTGCTTTCTTTGGGATTGGAATTATTATATTCTTCTTGAAGTCTGAGGCTATTTCGCCTGTCTCATACATCTTGCTCACCAGCTGGTAGAGTTTTGTCATGACTGGCTCTCCCAAGGCCGTCAGTAGTTCTAATGGAATGTTGTCTACTCCGGGGGCCTTGTTTCGACTCAGGTCTTTCAGTGCTCTGTCAAACTCTTCACGCAGTATCGTATCTCCCATTTCGTCTTCATCTACATCCTCTTCTATTTCCATAATATTGTCCTCAAGTACATCGCCCTTGTATAAGCCTTCTATATACTCCTTCCACCTTTCTGCCTTCCCTTCTTTGAATTAAGTACCGTAGGGTAATTTGTCACAAGGCACCGAAGTGGCAATCAGATAGAAAGCTCGCACGAGATTGTGAGCAACGCGGCATTTGTTTCGTTAATGAGTCGGTCAAAGGGATTTGGATTTCTAATTGTTTGGACCCCACGCACACGTGAAATATTGATGGTTCTGTTATCTGCACAGGGTGTGAAAAGACGACGAACAGTCGCTGACGGCACAAAAATGCAACTACAGTAGCAGGCGGTGGCGTCACTTCAAAGTTTGAAGGCTCAATGTAAACAAACTAAAACTAAGTTAAAGTCCGCCCGAACTGGCCATGAAGACCCAATGGTACCGACCGGCCGCCGTGTCATCTTCAGCCCACAGGCGTCACTGGCCGAGGATATGAAGGGGCATGTGGTCAGCACACCGTTCTCCCGGCCATGTGTCGGTTTACGAGACAGGAGCCGCTACTTCTCACTCAAATAGTTGCTCAGTTTAACTCAAGAGGACTGAGTACATCTCGCTTGCCAACAACGCCGGCCTACAGGATGGTCATCCATCCAAGTGCTAGTCCAGCCCGACAGTTTATAATATCTGTTACTAATAGTGTCTAGACGCAAACAAAGAATTTGGCCGATGTTACTTCGGAAGTAGCAATACACTGAAGAGGCGATACCATTTTTAATAATTACGTCGCTCAGATCTCGTCAAGACAGTCGTTTACAGTGTCAGTAAGTGTATTTATAACAATGTTTTTATAACGAAGCATACCATTCCCTTCTAAGCACGTTCCAGTAGCGTTCCTGTCGCGCGTATTCTTTTCAACCGTGGACAGTGATCGTGAGTAGAGCATATAGGCTGTCTACTTAGTGAGTCAGCCGAAGTACCACCTGTCGTAGAAATCAGTCTCTGATGTCATAACTGATCCTCGACCCAGGGAACACGCCGCCTTCAAAGTCGAATTGCTCGAGAGGAGAACACCACCACCCTGTCTGTTTTGTTTGTTATAGCTGTCAATTCCCTCGATTTCGGGACGGAGAAAAAAATTCTAGCAAGAGGTCCGGCGCACGAAACACGAGCGGTGTTACGGCTGGCTACTTTTACAACCGCGTTAAATGTAATCCCGCACAAAGCAGGGCGCTCGTTTGGCGAACCAGCGAACTCTACGCAGCAGGTCACGGCCGCAGCATCCACTGCCGAAAGACGACCTGTTGCGTTTTGGCGCTCGTTTTCAGTGTTACAGCTGTCACCGTCTGAAGATCATCCAAACTTTCTCTTCTGTACAAGTTGCTAGGCGGGAAGTGCCTGCACAGATTGTAAAAATACGCCGTTCTACCGGGGCCAGTAGTCTCACGCCGTCGGCATGACGAAGTTGAGGGCTTTATTGGGTACCTTCTCACTGACATACTAATTTTCCGCGTGGACCCGGACGTAGCCGAGTGTTCGCGATGTACACTGAAGCGCCAGAGAAACTGGTATATGCATGCGTATTCAAATACAGAGATAAGTAAACAGGCAGAATACGGTGCTGCGGTCGGAAACGCCTCGTTTGGCGCAGTTAGATATGTTACCGCTGCTACAATGGTAGATTATCAAAATTTAAGTGAGCGTGAACGTGGTGTTACACTCGGCTCGCGAGCGATGGGACACAGCATTTCCGAGGCAGCGATGAAGTGGGTATTTTCGCCTACGACCATTTCATGAGTGTACCGCGAATATCAGGAATCAGGTAAAACATCAAATCTCCGACATCTCTGCGGCCGGAAAAAAGTCCTACGAGAACGGGACCAACGACAACTGAAGAGAATCATTCAACGTGACACAAGTGCAACCAACCCTTCCGCAGACTGCTGCAGATTTCAATGCTACGCCGTCAACAAGTGTTAGCGTGCGAACCTTTCAACGAAACATCATCGATGTGGCCTTTCTAAGCCGAAACCCCACTCTTGTACCCTTGGTAATTGCACGACACAAAGCTCTACGCCTCGCCTGGCCCCATCAACGCAGATACTGGACTGTTGATGACTGGAAACATGTTGCCTGGTTGGACGAATGTGGTTTCAAATTGTATTTGATGGAAGTGTACGGGCATGGAGACAACATCATAAATCCATGGACCCTGCATGTCAGCAGGGTACTGTTCAAACTGGTGGAGGCACATGCAGTTGGATTGATATGGTACCTCTGATACGTCTAGATACGACTCTGACAGGTGACACGTACGTTAAGCATCCTGTCTAATCACCTGCATCCATTCATATCCATTGTGCATTCCGACGGAGTTGGGCAATTAAAGCAGGACAATGAGACGCGCAACACGTCCAGAATTGCTGCAGAGTGGCTGCAGGAACACGGAGTTTAAACACTTCCGCTGGCCACCAAATTCCCCAGACATGAACATTATTGAGAATAAGTGGGATGCCTTGTAGTGTGCTGTTCAGAAGAGATCTCCACCCGCTCGTACTCTTCAGGATTTATGGACAACCCTGCAGTATTCATGGTGTCAATTCATTCCAGCACTACTTGAGACATAGTCTAGTCTATGCCACGTCATGTTGCGGCACTTCTGCGTGCTCGAGAGGGCTCTACACTATTTTCAGCAGGTGTACCAGTTTCTTTCGCTCTTCAGCGTTTGTTGGGCAAGGCAACTCGTGTGGCATCACAACTTTGTTGCAGCTGGAGACAGGGGAGGGGGGGGGGGGTGTTCTATGAAGTGACACATTAAAAATTGCGTTTGAAATTTGTTATGTCAGGCATGAGGAGGAGAGTATTGTGTAAATAATATTGTGGCGGCATCACTGCCTACGGTAGGTATGAAGTATGTTATGAAAATAGGAAAATACTGCCGGTTAGCAAGAGTAACAGGGAATAAGTTGCAGAATATCTGAGCAGTCAACATCGGATATTCAGTTCTGGGAACGAAGACGTGTAGCAAAAATGGATAAAATACAAAAGCCCCATTGTACAATACGTCTTACAGTAGTGTGTACCGAACAAGTTCGTGAGGGCCAGGAAAGACCAGGTGTGGTTGCGGCGCTACAGTTGCTACGGGAGCTAAGAGAGCTTCATCGTAGACTTAAAGTCAAATTCTGATTCAGAAACAGAAGCGAACGAATTCTAAATTAAGGTAAGGAGAGCAATGTGAATTTTCAAGTGAAGTTTTGCCACGCGATCTAATTGAAATTGGTAATACAGTTTGGTCGTGCGTAAAGTTATCAAGCTGATCGAAATCACCTGTTCAGTAGCTCAGTGATCATGATACTAGCAACGAAATGGAAGATGACAAAGAGAGCAGAAATAGTGAATTCTTTCTTCCGAAACTGTTTCACCCCTCAAGGTCGTAATACGTTTTGAGAAAGTCAATTAGAACTGTTAGGACGTGGAAAGGCAACTGGGCCAGATGAGATACCGGCGAGATTCTTACATGATTACCCCAAAGAACTTGTCGAGCAGACATTTTATCTTAGGACGATGGAACGACGAAGAGTACACAGGCATTAAAAAAGAAGACGCGACTCATTCCCGCTTTGAAAGAAGAGTGTCGCACCGATGCACCTAATTATTGGCGTACATCGCTGACGCCAATCACTAGCGGAATTGTGGAACACGTTCCATACTCGCGCGTTATATTGTTTTGAGTGCGGAAGTTTCGTCCATAAAAGTCAGTGTGGACTCGGTCAGCATATATCTTGAAAAATACAGCTCCATGTATTAGTCCGTGAGATCCACAGCTGTGTAGGCAATGGCGCTTGGGTCGATGCCGTGTTCCTTGACTTCAGGAAGACGTATGACACAGTCCCGCACTGCCGTTTAGTACCAAAACAAAAGCGAGCTTATGGAGTTTCGGATTAGTTTTGCGAGTGAATTCAAGACTTCCTTGCGGACGGAACTCAACATGTCTCTGTTAACGGCACAAAATCGACAGATGTAAATGTAATTTTCCGGAGCATTCCAAGGAAGGGCCTTTACTGTTTACAATATGTGTAAGTTATCACGTGAATAACATCGGAAGCTCTCAATACTATTTGCAGATGATGCGGTTATCTGTAAGAAGATAGCAACGCGAGCAGACATTAACGATATGCAGAACGATCTGCAGACGATCGACGATTTGCGTGGGGGTTGACAGTTAAAAGTGAACGTAAAGAAGTACGGTGTGTCGTAAATAGGCGAAGTGATTGCGTTACTGTTCGACTGCGCTGTTGACGATAAACCACGGCAGAATACGTAGCAGTGACAGTCCCGAGCGACCTAAAGTAGAACGAACACGCAAAAATAATCCTGGGGAAAGCAGATGCCTGGCTGAGAGTATTATGAAAGTGTGATTCATGACGAAAATTGGAAATTGGTGGTAAGTTCCTATGGGGCCATACTGTTGAGGTCATCGGTCCCTAAGCTTACACACCATATAATCTAACTTAAACTAACTTACGCTAAGGACAACAACAATACACACACACACCCATGCCCGAACAGGAGAGAGAGAGAGCGGCACGTTTCGTTACGGGACGGTTTGCGAAAGCGTTACAGAAAGTGACAGACTGCACAAGAGGGGCATTGTTTGCCTCGGAAAGTTTATAGCCAAATTGAGGGCACACATATTGACAAGAGTCGGGCAACATATTACTTCGTCCAACACATGTACCGCGAGCGACCACGACGAGTAAATCAGAGAAATTGGAGCTCATACGGAGGTTAATCTACAGTGCCCTCTGCCACACACCGTAGAGTGGCCTGCAGGCTGTAGATGTAGACGGGCTTATAGCAGTGCTGGGGAACAGGGAGCGTAAGCTTCAAACTACTTCAGCATTTATCAGAAAGCAGTAGTTTAGACGCCCCACCAAACCCCGCAGGACAGGACAAGTAGTAGGATTTGTGGAAGGGGGCCAGAATGAGTGGCTGCAGTTACACTCCAAACTTAACATTTTATTTAGTTGTCCAAACATTACAGCCCACAGAAGGCTCTAGGCCATAACCTTAAATAGTATTTAAGGCCAAGCGATGTAAGACTTGACTAGTCAGATTAAGTTTTTAAAAGCGGCTGAAGGCTCTTAAATTTAAAACAACATAACTACAATAGGCAGAAGGCCCAAGCTTTATGACCATAAGAAACCTTACTTCAAACGGCTGAAGGCCTTTGTTAAAAAAAATAAAAAAAACTGCAACCAATTTTCCAAGTCAGAAGGCCCAAACTCTTAACCTTAAATAGTATTTAAGCTCAAGGGATGTAAGGCCTGATAATTAAGAATCCAACATTTTAAAGCTGCTGAAGGCCCATCATTTTAAGAACAAGACAACTGCAATACGTTTTCAACAGGCAGAAAGCCCACAGCTTTCTGGCAAAAGGTAATACTTGATAAGTAAAATCCTTAAAACTTAAAGCGCCTGAAGGCCGATTCTTTAAAACAATGCAATAAATTTTCAACAAGCAGAAGGCCCAGGCTTTATCTTCAGACACTATGTCTTGCCCAATTTAGAAAAACTTACTTTTAAAATGGCGGAAGGCCTTTGACTTTAAAAACACAATTACAAACTTACAAATTCCAACCATCGGCTATGAGCCATTAAAAATACACAATTAAACGCCATCAAGAAAGGTAATTTAGGCAACGGCGCTCAGAAGTTTCCAGGGGGCTCGGTCTGCCTAGGTGAGACGAGAAGTCGGCCCAACTATACTCGATCCGCCGGCGACACAATCAAGAGACAGTCAGGGACAACCGACAAGACACCTTGCTAACCACCGACCAGTATACGAGAATTCCAAAGTCAAAACGTTACAGATATAGTCGCCCACAACCAAAAATACATTAAGCTGTCAAAAACTACACACCACGTTTCACAGCGGCAACAGGTTAGGAAAGGACACTGCCTGAATTTACGTCAGCGACCACGTCAGGTATCCGGAACACTAATGGCTGGCAGAAAATTCCGCTCTGGTGCACTTGAATTTCAAACCTATAAATATAGTTAATTCCACCACACAGCGGCTGAATCTTCACCAACTCGCTTTTGCTCCCAGGAATACCGCCAACAGTGAACCACCAACCGAGGGGACAACGTTAACAGACGTGGCTTCGGTAATTAAATCACCACTCAACTTTGATGTCCTGGGTCGGTGAACCACGAACCTCGTAGCACTCTGAACAGCCCGCACACGCTCCGCCACTGCATAGAGACCGCCAGCGGGCCCGGCCGACCGCGCCGCGCGGAGACTTGCTTGCTGATGCGCTCCAAACGACAGACTCACTGCCAGTACGCCGACAACATTCATAACAAGTTGCCAGTGGAAATGACACCCACTACTCACACAGCTTGACAAACACTTGGACGAAGACTTGAAGGACACTCAGCAGTGACTGTGCAGTCAGAAAGACAAATCGGGAGTCGACACACACACACACACACACACACACACACACACACACACAGGCAACCCCATAAGCGATTGGCGAGCCAATTCAGGTCGTCCAGTAGGACGACCAACCGACGGTCCACAATGACCGTCCCTGGGTTAAGTGATGCGTGGCGGCAACGTTCGGGCGAGCCATGGGCATCCAGGCCTCACTGCTGCTGCAACCCGACTGAACTAGAGCCGCGTTCCAACTCCACGACTGGTAGGTCCGAACTGCCCTTTTGGCACGTTCCAACTGCCTCCACGACAGAAGACAACCGGGAAGTAATAGCAGTGCAGCAGAGATAACACGTGAGGTCTATATCGATAGGCGCTGCTGCTGCTGCTGCTGCTGCTGCTGCTGCCGCTGACGGGCAGACAAAGCAGGAACTCAGTGGCAACAGAAATTGAAACTTAACATAATGAGGTGGCAAGACGAAAAGAAACAATGTAAAATAAGCCACGCACTGGTCAGTAGTGGAACGGACAAAACAGTGCTTTCACCATAAAAATGTTTCACGAAGGTAATGATGGGAAGGTACGGAGAGTGAAGGCCGGACACATTTTTCAGATACTGTCCGCGAAATGCCAAGACCTGGTGGGAAATGACCAACTGCTACGGTCAGCATTCAGACAAAAAACTGAAGCAAAGGTAAGGGAAGATAAGGAATTTCTAAATAACGTGAGGACGTCAGACGAGGCTCGTTTGCAACACAACTGTTGCGTGAAAGAGCGCGCACCTCTTCTTACTGGGCCAACAACACTAACGAAGTACATTAATGACTTGTACAGCCAACGGTGCCCTTAGACAGGGTAGCGGGGACTTCATTTTCCTTAAAATAAAAGTAATCGCACTATAGTGAATTCCATAATTTTTGCACAACTTTATGGCACATCATTTCAAAGGAGAACTGCAGCATTGGACTCTGGGAAGCAGTCGCTGGCGGCTGCGTTGCCGGCTCGTGATTTCGTTTGCCTTGGAGGCTGCTCTGAAAGTCAAATCCCCGTAATGCGCTTGTTTACTTTGCAGCGATACCGACGGTGAGCGGTAACTACTGCTGCCAGCTATCCAGCAGCGGGCGACTGCGCCACCTGTTAAATGACTCGTCTGCACATGGGATTCCCCGCACACCGTTGCTTTATGCCCTTAAATAAGCGGTTAACGATTATTAATGTGGCCTAAGAGGTCAGTCAGTGAAAGACTGATATATAGAAGACCGAACAGAGCGATATAATCGGGAGTTAAGGATATTAGTGCACGTTTAGTTAGCACGCGTTAGAATTATATCGTTGCTTTATTTCTAGAAAACTGCTTTCCCGTGAATGAGCCAATCGAATCCAAAATAATTTTCAATGCGACGGGGTCTGCTGCTGCGATGAATTTTTTGAAAGATCTAATGGGTGCCATTCTATTCATTTCATGTACGATTGTACAGTTTCGGCCTTCGGCGATTTTCAAGTATTTTATGGTTGCTTCTTTAGTAGTAAACTAAAAATCATCCATAAAATATTTGAAAATGGTCTAAGGCCGAAATTGTACAATTATATATGAAATAAAGAGAATGGCAGCTGAAGGCAACATGAAATCTTTCAAAGAATCTAAAATAGTTGTGGCACATTAGTTGCAGGCAGTAAACACTGCATTACATCACAGTCACTGTAAATTTCGCTATGTTCACAGCTCACAAACTTATGAAGCGAAGTCTAGCTTCTGAACACCCTATAGGCCTGATCCTGACTCTGAATGAAAACATGTGTGGCCCCAGGCCGTTGCAGCCCACCTTACCCGGGCGGCTCCCAACTCACCAAAGACCGCGATCTCTGCCTTGGGTCTCCCTCCTGCGGTTCCTCCATCCATATACCTGACCATCATTCGTTAACACTTTTCACAATGTATACAAACACATTATACAGTTCTGTACACACTTATTCTGTCACAAAGTATTATTATTGTTGTTGTTGTCGTCGTCAATCCAGAGACGGGTTTGATGTAGCTCTCTATGTTACTGTTTCCTGTGCGAGCTTCTTCGTCTCGGAGTAACTACTGCAACCGCTATCTTACAGAATCTGCTTGGTGTATCCATCTCTCGGTCTCTATCTACGATTTCTCCTTTCACGTTTCCCTCCAATACTAAATTTGTGATCCCTTGATGCCTCAGAACATGTACTACCAACCGACCCCTTCTTTTAGTCTGGTTGTGCCACAAATTCCTCTTCTCCCCAATTCTTTTCACTACTTCCTCATTAGTTACGTGATCTACCTATCTAATCTTCAGCATTCTTCTGTAGCACCACAGTTCAAAAGCTCCTATTTTCTTCTTGTCTAAACTATTTATCGTCAATGTTTCACAGCCATACATGGCTACACTCCAAACAAATACTTTCAGAAACGACTTCCTGGCACTTAAATCTATACTCGATGTTAACAAATTTCTCTTCTTCGGAAACACTTTCCTTGCCATAGCCAGTCTACATTTTATATCCTCTCTACTTCGACCATGATCAGTTATTTTTCTCCCCAAATAGCAAAACTCCTTTACTACTTTAAGTGTCTCATTTCCTAATCTAATTCCCTCAGCATCACCCGATTTAATTCGAGTACATTCCATTATCCTCGTTTTGCTTTTGTCGATGTTCATCTTATACTCTCCTTTCAAGACACTGTCCATTCCGTTCAACTGCTCTTCCAAGTCCTTTGCTGTCTCTGACAGAATTACAATGTCATCGGCGAACCTCAAAGTTTTTATTACTTTTCCATGGATTTTAATACCTACTCCGAAGTTTTCTTTTGTTTCCTTTAGTGCTTGCTCAATATACAGATTGAATAACATCGGGGAGAGGTTACAACCCTGTCTCACTCCCTTCCCAACCGCTGCTTCCCTTTCATGTCCCTCGACTCTTATAATTGCCATCTGGTTTCTGTACAAATTTTAAATAGCCTTTCGCTCCCTATATTTACACCTGCCACCTTCAGAATTTGAAAGAGAGTGTTCCAGTCAACATTGTCAAAATCTTTCTCTAAGTCTACAAATGCTAGAAACGTAGGTTTGCCTTTCCTTAATGTATCTTCTAAAATAAGTCGTAGGGTCAGTATCGCCTCACGTGTTCCAATATTTCTACGGAATCCAAACCGATCTTCCCCGAGGTCGGCTTCTACCAGTTTTTCCATTCGTCTCTAAAGAATTCGTGTTAGTATTTTGCAGCGGTGACTTATTAAACTGATAGCTCGGTAATTTTCACATCTGTCGACACCTGCTTTCTTTGGAACTGGAATTATTATATTCTTCATGAAGTCTGAGTGTATTTCGCCTGTCTCATACATCTTGCTTACCAGATGGAAGAGTTCTGTCATGGCTAGCTCTCCCAATGCTGTCACTAGTTCTAATGGAATGTTGTCTACTCCCGGGGCCTTTTTTTGACTTAGGTCTTTCAGTGCTCTGTAAAATTCTTCACGCTGTATCATACCTCCCATTACTTCTTCATCAACGTCCTCTTCCATTTCCATAATATTGCCCTCAAGTACATCGCCCTTGTATAGACACTTCTTCCAACTTCGTTCTTTCCTTTCTGTGCTTAGGACTGGTTTTCCATATTAGCTCTTGATATTCATATAAGTAGTTCTCATTTCTCCAAAGGTCTCTTTAATTTTTCTGTATGCTGTATCTGTCTTACCTTTACTGATATATGGCTCTACATCGTTACATTTGTGCTCTAGGCATCCTTGCTTAGCTAATTTGCACTTCCTGTCGATCTCATGTTTGAGATCTTTGTATTCCTTTTTGCCTGCTTCATTTGCTGCATTTTTATATTTTCCCCTCTCGTCAATTAAATTCAATATCTCTCCTGTTACCCAGGGACTATATTATTTTCTTATTACAATTATTTTTATTTATTGCACGAAATGGAACAGCAATCGCTCGTCGAAGCTACCACTTTATTCATTCTTGACCGTTTAGTATTATGTTATTCCAGTCCTTCTACAATTATTAATACATAAATTTATTACTAACGGAACAAAGAGAATGAAATATTGGTATAAAATATTCACCCAGAGGCTAATAGCTTTATGTTTTTTGAATTTCTCCGTGTTAGGTGCACAGCTTCGCCTGTTGTGTTACAACTTAACAGTCCCGTTAATCTGACCTGGTAGAGGTCGCAGACTAATGAGCAGTACTCCAGAATCGGTCTTACGAACGTTTTTTAAGCCACTTCTTTCGTCAATGAATTACGCTTCAGTGAAGAAGGACAACTTAGATACTAGAGACGTGCGATTAATTTTGCCCGCGTAGTGCATAAATGCCCATCTACAGGAGATAATTTCAGACATTGATAAAGAGTGAATTATCCAATACTGATGCCACCACTCGTCGCTTCAAGGCCCCTCCGTCTACCCCGCCCCCCGCCCCCTGCGATAACGACAACAGTACGCTAGTAGCCACTTTGAGTTCTGCTGACAATAATGATACAGCGAATGAAACTTTGACGGGTTTGAATCTTTCGTCGGACCTTCAGCTTCCATTGACGCCCTGAACTTCACTCCTTGACACAAGCTGGCAGAGCGAATGAAAAAGAGACAGAGAGAGCAAAATGTTTATTACTTAATGCTTTTCAAATGTTTAAAATTATAACTGTCTTTTGTCTAATGCAGTGGTTTCTTCTGTTTCAGGTAAGGGGTAGAGACAAGTACAACATGATGTGGACCGTGCACCATCCGTTTGAAAGCATATGTCGGCGTGCTCGTCAGTAGTCGGAGCCAATTACGGTAGTGAAACTCCTATACAGTATTACTCATAATTTTTAGAATTTGTTTCTTAGCTGTTGTAGTAAAACGATATTTGAACCCGTCAAGCTGCTATTGCCTGTGCAACAGTTTGGCTCGGACACCTGAACAACTCCCACTGGACCGCCGTTGCAAAACTATGCACTGTTTCCTATTCGATACAAAACTGGTATAGTTTTTGCCACCTCCTTGGGATTTTCTTATTTAACTCAGTGGAATTTTGTGTATGTGAATCTGTAATTGCTTGGTGAATCCATCGTATAATGTGGATCTGATTGATCACCGTTGGTGGGGAGACCCCGAGGGTTAGGTTCGGTCGCCTATCTGGAGCTTCGTCAACAGCGTCAGAAGCACTCAGATGCAAGAGCTAGTGATCAAGAACTTTACGCCACCACTTGCCCTCGTCTCGCCTGAGTACTGACGGTGAAAATGTCACACACAGCCAGGTTTCGCAGCGACTTAGCTCCTGGTGGAACGCCGTCGCACTGGTTGTGTGTGTGTGTGTGTGTGTGTGTGTGTGTGTGTGTGTGTGTGTTAGAGAGAGTGATTTAGCGACCCGGGCTACGGAGGCGGGTCTTGCAAACCTCATGTGAGGCCCCACTCGTTTACAGTCTCCGCCGGCGTGCTCAGTAAAGCGAAGAGACGCTCGCCGCGTTCTATTCTATGTTTCGTCAGTATGAAATGCCACTCTCTGTCTTCGTCATCAAGGAAAGGAGATTGTGAGTGGCAAGAAGAAACTGCGCTGGCGCTCGCGGGTCTGACCACCCAGATCCACATCTCCCGTGGTTTTTCCAAACCGTTTCCGGCTTTCTTCCCCAGTCCTAGCTCGTGTCCCGTTTCTGACGACTTCGTCGTCGACGGTTCGTAAAGTAGCGGCGCAGGTGGGAGGTAGCTGGTTTATTTGGTATAATTGTATGAATGGTGAAGATAAATATTCCGCAAGGCGTCGAAAAAGCTATTACTTCATGGTGTTCACAAGACAGTTCCGTTTTAGAGAAGAATCGTTATTGGTATGGATCCGACAGCATGCGTAAGTTCCAAAACAACACGCATAAAAACGGGATTTTCCGGTGGTCATACCTCGAGTTCGCATCGCTGAGAAGACTGTGCGGACTCGCAAACGGACTTTCATACGTTACGCGAGGAATAATTTTTTTTTAGAGATTTTCAGGTGCTGTTCCACGTTATCCGACGGTGACAACCATCACTGAGCGTCGCGTCTCCATTCCACCGACCGAGCTGTAGCAGTAGCGGCTCAACAGCAACAGCGACAACAAAAGGGGAGAGTGGAAGGGATTTTTTGAACAGTCGTAAAGGCAGGCGAACAACAAAGTGACCCTGCGAGGTTTCCGTTTCTACAGACTGAGGTACGGAACCCTAAGAAAAGACGGAAAGACGTTCCTACCGGACCTCCTAGCGAGCGTTATGGGAGAGGTGTCGCTGTGTAGACGTATACAGTATGTGCTGCTCGTCTGCCAGCCAGCGGCCCCCACTGAGGAGAGGAGAGGGCGGCCTGCACAGCACAGCACCGCGACTATGACAGGCGCTGCAGCTCGCGGAGACGAATCACCTCGAATCGTTTTCCGATACAGCCGGCAGTCTTACCACCTCCGGTACACATAAATTCCCCACACACTGTATTTTCCTGTTCTTACTTCTGTTTCAACGTTTCCCGTACATTGACTCTGTACATTGCTTTTCCCGTCAAGCAGGTTGCGAGACGATGAGTTCTACGTTTATATCCCACGAGCCACGAAGGGTCGTGTTTTGGAGAATGCTTCTGGTACTGCTGTCATTCCCTCTCCACATTCCGTAAGAGAGGCCGAGCGAGCGACATGTTGCTGTCTGTCGCGACACTCTGGAGGCGTGTTCGAGAGGACTGCGCTTCATATCTCCGTTCGGCCATTCAGATGTAGTTTTTCCAGGATTTCGCTGAATCGCTCAAGGCGAATGACGGGATCATTTTCTGCAAAGGGCACGTCTCGTGTCCTACCCCATACTGTGCGGAATTAGTTTTTAATTTAGGGGTGACTAGACACTTCAACAAGAACAACAAACAACAGGATTAGCGTTGCCACAACTTTACAAATAGACTCTAGTTCCCTAATGTTACATCAGTGCCAGTTCCCGACTGGCCATGGTTGATTGGCTGATGGAAATGGATGCCTTCGATAACTGCTTACACAACATTACTGATTTACGTAATTTATTAATAATAGTTCACTGAAAAACAAGTCGTGAAACACTTCAAAGAAAGGCTGGTTAAATAACTGTTCCTTTGAGTAATCGGGTAATAAATTCTCAACCAATGACAGTAGCAAACAATATCACTTCCAAATAAAAACTTAAAGAATCGTAATGGTAGAAAAGTACCTTACAAACTTCAAAATTCACTTTCATTTAACACACAGATATAAAAACATATCCAAAACTCACAGTTAGCGTATTTGTCAAATTCCGCTGAACTACAGTGCAGAACTGACAATTTCAGATCTGTCCAATGAGTAATCCTGATTACAGAAAATTGTGTTCACAAATAAGAAATATAATAACTTTATGACAACGACCATCCGGTATTGGCCACACTTTTACACAATCGTAAATTGCGTTGAAAAATGAGTTACTGCTCATCTCCACACAGTTAAGTAAACTAACATCGCAGAAGTCACTGAAGGTTAATACACATGGCGTATTCCACTGCTTTCTTCTCCAATACAATGACATCCTTGTTTTGGGCGAACATGCTACAGCACAGCGTGTTCAGGTCGGGCCCACGCTGCCTTGTTTATCTGCCATGGTAAAACACCCACAAACGACATCGGCCACAGCTCGCCGTGAATTGTGTCCATACAATTGCAGAGCCCACGGCTTAACGTTCCGCAGCAGCGTTGAGTCCCCAAGCGTCTCTGTTTCACCATCAGTTCATTACTACAGAGTGCCACAATTATTAATGCACAATTCGGACCATCTGGACCCCAACACGTCGCCGTTCTGTCCTCCTCGCTCGGTACTCTAACCCTCCTCTCGTCGCCAGAGGCCCACTCGCCGCCAGCTCGGCTCACCAGTATCTTTGGCGAGGCCAGTATCGACCTTAACACAATTGCAGAGCCCACGGCTTAACGTTCCACAGCAGCGTTGAATCCCCAAGCGTCTCTGTTTCACCATCAGTTCATTACTACAGAGTGCCACAATTATTAATGCACAATTCGGACCATCTGGACCCCAACACGTCCACGTTCTGTCCTCCTCGCTCGGTACTCTAACCCTCCTCTCGTCGCCAGCTCGGCTCACCAGTATCTCTGGCGAGGCCAGTATCGACCTTAACACAATTGCAGAGCCCACGGCTTAACGTTCCACAGCAGCGTTGAATCCCCAAGCGTCTCTGTTTCACCATCAGTTCATTACTACAGAGTGCCACAATTATTAATGCACAATTCGGACCATCTGGACCCCAACACGTCGCCGTTCTGTCCTCCTCGCTCGGTACTCTAACCCTCCTCTCGTCGCCAGAGGCCCACTCGCCGCCAGCTCGGCTCACCAGTATCTTTGGCGAGGCCAGTATCGACCTTAACACAATTGCAGAGCCCACGGCTTAACGTTCCACAGCAGCGTTGAATCCCCAAGCGTCTCTGTTTCACCATCAGTTCATTACTACAGAGTGCCACTATTATTAATGCACAATTCGGACCATCTGGACCCCAACACGTCGCCGTTCTGTCCTCCTCGCTCGGTACTCTCTAACCCTCCTCTCCTCGTCGCCAGAGGGCCACTCGCCGCCAGCTCGGCTCACCAGTATCTCTGGCGAGGCCAGTATCGACCTTAACACTCGCGGCCGGAACACAGTCGTGCCGAAAATCGGCACAATCCTTACTCAATTTCAGCTCGTATTCCGCCTCTAATGACGGGCATCAAACCGCAACCTTCCTTCCATTCGCCTGTGTCAGTTGCAGACAGACGGCCCTTAATAGTCCTTGGTGTCAGCTCGAAACCCCTCCCATGTCGCCGCCACGGACATCTTTCGAGAGAGTCGCGTTGAATCTACTTTTAAGACTTCCCTCATAGAGTGCTGCAACGCTCAATGTTTGACCGGTCACGGCTCGCATGTTGAGAGGGGGACCGAGGCGCTCGTGTCCGGCCCCGTACGACTCTGCTCGGTCACGTACTCGCCCCATGTCTGATGTCTGATGTCTGGATTCCGGACACGCGGATAACCGAGCATGACCGGTCACCGCTGGCGTCTCACCTCGCCTCGCTGCACTGTACTGTACAAATCCAAAGCCTCTCTCTCTCTCTCTCTCTCTCTCTCTCTCTCTCTCTCTCTCTCTCTCACACACACACACACACACACACACACACACACACACACACACAACGTATTTACATCTGTTCCTCTCTCTTTTAATACAAAAGTAATGTTTCCAAGAACGGGTACGTGACACAGCTAAATTCATAAAGCACTTGAAAAGTAAAATATTTCAATACAATCGCGAATAGAAGACGAGTCTCATTTCCAAACAGAAGATATATTTTTCCTTTCATTAATAGGAAACATTAAATAAGTGCTTTCCCTGTAGTCTAGAAGATAACCATCTTCATAAAGAAAGCATACAAAGAACATTAAACATTTACAGGCGTAACTTGTCATACTTTTTCACTTGTTTGCAGCAGAAACAAAATTATAGTTATTGTTGATCAGCAGTAAATCACTAACGCTTTCCGGATTTAATTGGCTGCGGCCATTTGTTAGTAACATGCCGGCTTTACTAAAGCATCTTTCACTAGGTACGCTTGTTGCTGGGATACATAAAATACGTCTTGCAACTGCAGCCTGACCTGGCAGCTCTGTTTCATGTCTGCTCCACCACTTTAAGATGTCATCATCGTCTCCGGGATGCATTAAAATGTAGACATCTATTTCATCTGCTGCGGATGCTCTGTTGTTTCTCCATTCCTTGAAACGATCTCTCTTTCTGGGTGGTAAAGACACAGTACTTGAAGGATCTATGATAATAAACAATAGAGACAAGTAATACAGAACTGATGTGGAAACCATCGAAATATTCCCCTAAAAACGAGGTGTTTTACGCTAATGAAATATTATACGAACTATAACATTCCCGTTTCTCTATAATACACTATCCACTAACTATGCAAAAACGATTATGTTAATGATTGCATGTTGTACCTGCGTAAGTAGCACATTTGTTCCACATTGCTAAGAATTTCCTGCTGTTCATTTATTTCAAGCATATTAAGATCATGGAAAGATGGCCAAAGAAACGTAGCAATTTTGTGTCTGGAAGTGATCACAAACTTCTCACAAACGAAAGTCAAGGCTCGATTTTTAATCCTTTGTACCTCCCGTTAAAAAAATACATATGTTAGTACACATCTATTACGCTAATGAATTATAAATCTGTCGCGTATCATAATGAAACAGTGTCTTTAACTGCAGTAATTATTCACCTGACAGTGTCATTGACACTGCAGACTTGTTGCAGTTTGTGAAACCAAAGAACAACTAACTGAATTGTCGGTTCTTTTTCGCCTTCTAATTCATCTGTGGCAAAGTTAAATGGTCTCAGAAAGTGCGCAATTTTCGCAATTTTCCCTGCAAGCTCATTATCATATCCTTGCAATCTGTAAGCGGAGTCCTTTTCCGCCAACAAAGCAGCAACTTCGTTATACTGGGTGTGTAAGGATTCCAGCATAGTGTACAAGCAGTTCCAGCGTGTGCAGACCTCTTGTTTCAACGATGATTTCAAAGACGAGCAGAGGCCACTTTAATGTACCTTACAATGCATTTTGCAGTATTTGTTGTTGATGCGATGTTGGGGGCATGATGTAACAAGAAGTTATCTTCATCGAAAGTATGGCTAAGTGCTGTGTTTATACAATGAGCAGCACAAGGAATCCTTTCGTGATTTTCCAAAGCCGTTATTATATTGGCACCCTGGTCGGAGACAAAAACAAAACTGTGCAACATGTCCGGCGAAATGTCCCAATCCGGCATCCTCTCTTCAATTTCTTTCATAATATTTACTCCCGTCTTCTTAACGTTCGGGAATTTTGTTGTAAATACAACATTGTTCACAAGGGACCAATCTCTGTAAATGTAATGTGTTGTAAGCGTCAAATAGTGCAGCTTGTTCTTTGACATGTCTGCTTATAGTAGAGGGATGTGGCATGACATCAGCCACGTTAAGTTCTCCATAATGCGCACCTAGATGTATTAATTCTAGGCCTAATTCTCTGAAACCTTCACCGGAAGCAACATTAAAAGGCCTCACATATTTAGCACACATTGCAACACGCTTTTCTGTAATACTATTTTTTATTACTGCCGGTATCGCTGAAGTTGCTGTATCTTTGTGAGGTTTTTTGCAACTGTGTTTTTTTTTAATGAGTGGTTCCCAACTGGAAGCACAGTAATGTGGAGCAATTTATGCACGATACGTACCCAGTAGACGCACTGTTTTCATCTACAGCCAACAGAAATTTACTCCATATTTGGCTTTTTAGACCTTCCCGTTTCTTCAATGTGTAAACATCGCTTTCAATCTTACGTCTTCCTGCACTGGCTTCCTCGCACTGCATGATAACAGAGAGAGACACACCACAAATGAGAAGCCCGTACTGGCTGCAGTCTCACACGGATAATGACACGTGTAATGTGTTTGAAGTTAAGTGCTACGTATCCGGTCACGGCTTCTATGCTCGGTCACTAGAACTAGTGCGGGCAGCCTATCCAGTTAGGGTGTGCTCGCCACATCCCGTATTTTGTTCTCGCTTACTCGGTCATGCAGGACTCTATTCCCTCATACATCTGGCCGCGTATGTAATTTGTGTTTGCAGCGCAAATACAAGATGTCATAATTTATTACAGCATTCAAATTCATCTGTGAGAGTTGATTTTTGAAGATACTGCTGAGAATATTTGGCAATCATACCAAAGACAAGTCACACTTCCGCCAGTGGGAGAGAATTACCACCAAGGAATGCATTTTATCATCTTCATTCGTTTCAGGCATTTAAACATGTGCGAGTGCGTAAAGCAAAACTCACGCATTCGGGAGGTGTGGTGTACAAACCCCCTATAAAAATCCCTGTGCAAAGAACGTGGCCAATTTCCGTACCCATCCACGACCAATTGGAGCTTGTGCTCCGACCCTAATGACCTCGACATCGACGGCATGTTAGACCCCCACTTTACCTTCAGGCTTCCAGTCGGAGCTCTGACTACTCGCATTTTGGTGCGCGGCCGTTCTCGGACTTCGAAATGTACCGTTATGCTATGGGAAAATTTATATCAAAAACTACCAACTCAGTGGCAATGCGTCCAACCGTGTTCTCCCACATACTTGGAAAATAATCTAGAAGGTCCAGTCAGTGAGGTAACTAGGGCGTGACAGAATTGGACAGATCGACTGGCAAGTTGGGAGACAACACTAAAATTTTGTAGTTAATTTTACATTTTTTCCTCCATAAATTTTATTACGTAGTATTAAAGTACCAACCATTGTGGCGTACATGCCGACCAGGATCATCGCCTCAGTAGAGGTTATTTGTTTAAAAATATGCTGACAAAGACTCCCGTACGCACCACTTGTTGAACAGCCAATAAGGAGCGTGTGGGAGGAAATAAAGTGTTCACTTCGTGAAACGGGCAAGGAGTCGCCACCGAGTGAGGACGCTCTCTCTGGCTCCAACTGGGCATGATGTGCGTCCTTTGTGTTAAACAACAGTTCCATAAGACCTTCTTCCCCTCTCTCTCTTGTTAGGAGACGTGTTGCTTGAATTATTTGTCTCGCTCTGCTGCCAGTCAAATTATTTATTAATACGTATATTTATTTATTAATACTTTGCTAATTGCTTAGAGCATGTTTCCCTCAACATCATGAGCCGACGGGATAACACAAGAGGACTGTGCGACGATGCAAACAGATCCTGAAGAGCGAACGCGATATTTTTGGGGAACTTTACAGCCGTAATGCAGACGTCGGACAGCTGTTCGCAGACATTTTGATCTGCAAGATGCTGCTATCAAGCCGCAATTCCGTCGAACTACCCAAGTTCGGCCATATTTCAGTACGATGTCTTCCCGACTATAAGGGGGAGCCGTCCAGGTCACGCTTACACTCGCAGTTCACGTTGTTGGAGCGTGACGTCATTTGGAAAACTTTCGCTCACACGCTTGTTTTTACCTCAGAACGCCTGTAAACGAAGTAGCTCAGTAAGCTCGTTTCAATAGTACTGAAAGAGGGTAGGCAGACAAACGTAATTTTGACCGAGAGCGACTGAGCTTTAACTCGCCCATCTGTGATAAGAAAAACGATTGTTTCCTAACAGCATACAGGATTAGATGGTTCGTAGTTTCGAGCTGGAATTTTGATATCTGGTCGAAGAAAGTTCAAAGCTTAAAATTAATCTTTACTCTCTTTTCAAGCACTAATCCCGACTCGCTGGATCTGTTTCATAAATACTGATTTGGTGTGGTTAATTTTGAAGCGGTTGCAGGATGCCCTTCCTGTCGCCACACCATACACCCCCCCCCCCTCCCCCGGGACGGAAATGGTGAACCCCAACTGTCTGCATCTAGTGTAAATCATGAAATAGTGCGAATGTGTTTCAGATGTCTGCGAGTTGTGTAACTGAGACAGGCGTGGGGACCAGCCCAGTATTCACCTAGTGGGATGTGGAAAACCGCCTAAAAACCACATCTAGGCTGGCCGGCGCACCTACCCCAGTCCAGGAAGAAGCGCGTTGTCGCTCTCGGCTACCCCGGCGGTTCTTAAAATTACTTTGTACTAAAATGCTGAAATTAATGAAGAATAAATACATTCTGTTTTTGCTTTATTGGCGCATTCGGATACACCGATGAGCCAAAGCATTATGACCACCGCCTACCCTGTGTTGCGGGCACGTGACGCAGTGAGGAAAGAATGTAAGTGGAAGACACATCAATGGGCAGTCATTATAGCGAAAATGTCCGCCTCGGTAGCGCAGCGGTAGCGTTATCGTCTACCACGCGAGGGGGCCCGGGTTCGATCCCGGCAAGGGACTGGGTGTTGTGTGTCCATCATCATTTTCATCATCATTGACACGCAAGTCGCCGAAGTGGCGTCATCCCACTGATATAAGCGGGTTTGACAATGGGCACACTGTTGTGATGCTGCGGCTGGAAACGAGAATCTCTGAAACGGCGAAAAGCTGGTCGCCTGTTGGGGTACAACTGCCGTCAGCACTCTTCGAAAGTGGTAGAAGGATGGCGAAATAACGAGTAGGCCTTATGGTACTGTACGACCACGCCTCATCACAAGTCTTAGAGATCGGAGGATCCCCCACTGTGTAATCCAGGATAGGCAGCGATCTGTGGCAAATCTGACGATCTAGCACAGTGCTGGCGCAGGCACAGGTATTTCGGAGCTCACCCTTCAAAGGCCAGTGTTGAACATGGATCTCCATATCTCACGAGCACTACGTGTTTCTGTGTTGACCCAGCGACATCGTCAGTACGATTGCAGTGGGCACAGCGTCATTTTCACCGTGGATCGATAGAAACGTGTCGCCTATCGAATGAATCGTATGGATGGGTCCTTCTTTACACGCCGTCATCCAGGCGAATGGCTGCACGAAACATGAAGCACGCCACAGATGCACACCGGTGAGGGCAGAATTACGCTATGGTGTGCACTGAGTTGGGCTTCCATGGGATCTGTGTCACGACAGCAGTGAACCACGTGAATACTGTTGCTGACCACATGCGCCGCTTCACGCTTGAAGTCTTCCCCTACGGCGGTGACATCTTCCAGCAGCATAAGTGTCCGTGTTGCAAGGTGAGAATCGTGCTACAGTGGTTTGAGGGGCATTACAGTGAACTTACATTGCTGTCTTGGCCAGAAAGTGTGCCTGATGTGTACCCACTGGAACGCAAATCGGGCGCCAGCCAGCTGCGTGCCTGTAAACCGCCATCCTGTAATTTGCGGGAATTGCTCGACCTGTGCGTAGCCACCTGGTGCCACATACTTCTGGAAGCCTGTCAAGCATTTGTAGAATCCATGCCAAGCAGAATCTCTGTTGTACTGTGTTTCAAAAGTGGAACAACACGCTATTAAACAGGTAGTCATAAGGTTTTGGCTCATCGTTGTATAGCTGCCTAACAGATGTGGATGGAAGGAGATGTCAGGTGTGGACTAAACAAAAAAAAGGGAAGGGGGAACTCCTCGGGAAGCAGGATCGATGTTTGTCGTAGAATCCAGTTACCCTAGTTAGGCGGCTGGGCCGTGGACAAGACTGATGCTGAAAATTCGTGTACTTTACAGTGGTGACCTTCGAAGTAAGAACTGCTGGAATCGTCACACGCCTGCATTTCGCGCCTTGCAGTGCCCCTAACCTTCCTAAGTGTCATTTCCCGTGAAACTGCACAGTAGCTCCGCCATTTTTGCCTCTCGGCGGAGCGCAGTATGACTATGTATCGAACTGCTCGTTCATTGCCATCCAATTAGTCTAGCTTCATGAAACCTGTCGTAGTAGATGGACACAGCTGAAGATCGATAATTACCAAACATTACTACGCCACGACATTATTGCCTAGTAATGCTAGCACTATTTTCAATCTTTTTGTATATACAGGGTGAGCGAGAAGGAAAGGTAGATGTTTTGAGGGGGTAAAAGTATTAGTGATTCTGGAAAAGAAGTCATATGTCCTTTTCAGAACAGTTTCCAAAGAGAGGGGGGGGGGGGGGGGGGGGGCGAAAAGGACAAATGCAGGTGATACAGTAAATGAAACACTGTGACCTTATTTTTTGTCTAATTGTGTACATTTCCTCACAGAATATGTTCAAAAAAATCCATCGTCAACTACAATGCACTTTTCAGATCTTGTAGACAGCTGTTTTCTGTTGCTGATCTGAGTTCGTTCGTTCGTTCGGTTGTTTGAGGAAGTGCGTGTAAAATAGAGCGAGAAGTGCCTCTTTTGCATCAATTCTGCGCTTGTTTGTGACGGAGCACCTTGTGTTACTTTTTACAGTTTCGTTTAAGAATAAAATTTTCATTTATCTGTCACACACGTTGTATATGCCCTCCGTTGGACGCACCGAGGGATGTGGCACAGTGGTTAGCACACTGTACTCCCATTCTGGAGGACGACGGTTCTAATCCGCCTCCGAAGATCCTCGTATACGTTTTCTGTGATTTGCGTAAATCGCTCCAGGTAAATGCCGGGATGATTCCTTCGAATGGCCGCGGCGTATCTCCTCCTCCGTCGTCGGAACATTCCGAGTTTGTGCTCCGTCTATAATGACCTCGATGTCGACGGGGTGTTAAACTTTAATCTTGCTTCCTTCTTTCAAAGACGCACTACAGACATCCAGACGACCGTCACACACTTACTGACGTTCTGTTGTTCTGTGCTGGCTCCCCTTTCTCTCGTTTCACCACATTCCACGTAGCCTTACGTCTGTTGTCTTCATAATGTGATAGGTGCCGTACTCTCCACATTAATCGCGCCGCACAGCCGGAGATGAATTGCATCTGTTGAAACGGAAAACGCAAGGCGTCTTTTGTTGCTGCGCCGCGGCCACCTTGGATGGGTCCACATTGGGCTGTGGACGAGCGGGCTAGCTGCAACAGGCGTACCGGAAAAAGGAAAACCGGCCCGAAGATAAACTTTTAGGTCCGATGCGTGAGGTAAAATTCACTCCTAGTTTCCATCTTCATTTATATACAGGGTGTTACAAAAAGGTACGGCCAAACTTTCAGGAAACGTTCCTCACACACAAAGAAAGAAAATATGTCATGTGGACATGTGTCCAGAAACGCTTACTTTCCATGTTAGAGCTCATTTTAATACTTCTCTTCAAACCACATTAATCATGGAATGGAAACACACAGCAACAGAACGTACCAACGTGACTTCAAACACTTTGTTACAGGAAATGTTCAAAATGTTCCCCTTTAGCGAGGATACATGCATCCACCCTCCGTTGCATGGAGTCTCTGATGCGCTGATGCAGCCCTGGGGAATGGCGTATTGTATCACAGCCGTCCACAATACGAGCACGAAGAGTCTCTACATTTGGTACCGGGGCTGCGTAGAAAAAAGCTTTCAAATGCCCCCATAAATGAAAGTCAAGAGGGTTGAGGTCAGGAGAGTGTGGAGGCCATGGAATTGGTCCGCCTCGTCGGTCACCGAATCTGTTGTTGAGAAGCGTACGAACACTTCGACTGAAATGTGCAGGAGTCCATCGTACATGAACCACATGTTGCGTCGTACTTGTAAAGGCACATGTTCTAGCAGCACAGGCAGAGTATCCCGTATGAAATCATGGCGGTGAATCGAGGAAGTACAGTACATACTGACGAAACAAAAATGAGCTCTAAAATGGAAATTAAGCGTTTCCGGACACATGTCCACATAACATCTTTTCTTCATTTGTGTGTGAGGAATGTTTCCTGGGCCGGCCGTAGTGGCCGAGCGGTTCTAGGCACTACAGTCTGGAACCGCAGCGACCACTACGGTCGCAGGTTCGAATCCTGCCTCGGGAATGGATGTGTGTGATGTCCTTAGGTTAGTTAGGTTTAAGTAGTTCTAAGTTCTAGGGGACTCATGACCGCATAAGTCTCATAGTGCTCAGAGCCATTTTGAATGTTTCCCGAAAGCTTGGCCGTACCTTTTTGTAACACCCTGTAGAAGATATAGTCTTCTCAAACTGGATGAATCCATTAAAACACGTACTTACGAGGGTCACTCCAAAAGAAATGCACACTATTTTTGTAAAAATACAGTTTTCATTCTGCATGTGTGACAGTTTTACAGCGTGTAGATACATCCTTCCCGCTTGTTTTCAAACTTAGTTCAACCTGTACCCGTGAGTGGCGCCGTCACAGCATGTCTTCAAGATGGCTGCTGCACTTGACGTTCGTCAGAAGCAACGTGGTGTTACACAATACATGTGCCGTGAAAACGAGACAGTGGGAAACATCCGCAAGAGGTTGAAAAAGGTGTATGAAGATGCTGTTGTCGATCGCAGTACAGTTAATCGGTGGGCAAACAGGTTACGTGATGAAAGCGGGCGCGGCAATATTGAGGCGTCGTACTGCACACACTCCAGACAATGTGCCGAAGTTAACGAATTGGTGACTGCTGACAGACACATTACAGTGAACGAAATATCACGCTACGTTGGGATATGGGAAGGAAGTGTTTGCAGAATACTGAAAGTGTTGGCGTTAAAAAAGGTTTGTGCCAGGTGGGATCCCAGGGTGTTGACAGTGCCTCACAAAGAAGCAAGAGTAACGGTATGCAACGAACTTTTGGAACAGTACGAGAAAGGTGGAGATGAATTTCTTGGTAAAATTGTGACAGGTGATGAGACATGGCTCCATCAATTTTCACCAGAGACGAAGAGGCTATCAACGGAGTGGCATCATGCAAATTCATCCAAGAAAAAAAATAATTCAGAACCACACCTTCTGTTGGAAAAGTTATGGCTACGGTGTTTTTCGATTCCGAAGGTCTCTTGCTTGTGGACGTCATGCTAAGTGGAACCACCATAAATTCTGATGCATATGTGACGACACTGAAGAAACTTCAAGCTCGACTGAGTCGTGTTCGACCACATCGGCAGAATCAGGATGTTTTGCACGGCCACATGTCAGTCAAAAAACGATGGAAGCGATCTCAAATCTCGGATGGACAACACTGAAACACCCACCTTTGTCCTTACTTGGCTCCATGTGACTATCATCTCTTTGGGAAACTGAAATACTCTCTTCGTGAAACAAGGTTTGAAGATGATGACTCCCTTGTGCACGCTACTAAACAGTGGCTCCAACAGGTTGGTCCGGAATTTTAGCGTGCAGGTATACAGGCACTGGTTCCAAGATGGCTTAAGGCAGTTGAGAGGGATGGAAATTATGTGGAGAAATGAAAATATTGTTCCTAAAGGGTGTATCTACACAATTAAAAATTTTCAAACGTGTAGAATAAAAGATGGATTAAAAAAATAGTGTGCATCTTTTTGGAGTGACCTTCGTATTTTGGTATTTTAAGCTGTTGCTTCAGGCACACGCTGTTGCTAAAGTCGAGACAAAGATTCCAGATTTTGAACTCCGGAATATGGCAACAAAAGTACAGGTCGGCATCTGGTGTCATTTATGCCTGCTTTAGATGCACTTATTTATCCGTGAATCATCTGAGGTACGGTGTTTCGCGCACACAGACATCATCGAAAATCCTTGAGCATCAGCGATGTTCCATTTAAGTGTGCTATTTGACGACTCATTGGTTTAATTAAATGCCCTCAGTATAATCTGACAACTCGCAAATTGTCGAAGAAATTGCAAGTTCTCGCCTGCGCAGAGTAAAACTTAGGTCAGGCGCGCGGCGTCGGACGTTTAGAAGTTTGCACAGCAGATTTCACGGTAACGCTGTTCCCCCGCCGCGCCGCTACTTCCCACTTGCTGCTCTTCCCTAAAAAGCAGTTAATTACTCCTACACGGAAGGGCTCTCAGAGTCAATAGCCGGCCGGCCCACTCACTGGAAAAAAAAAACAAAAAAAAAACGGAGCCCGTGCTGCAGAGTGACGTGGGGCTATAACAGCGGCCGCGCCCTCCGCGTTAAACGCATCTGCCGGCGCCCTCGCTCCGGCTGCTTTGATGCCGCAAACAAACAAAGGAGGGTAGTAAACCGTGCGTGTACTCACAGTCTTCGTGATTAGCCGTGAGGGGTGTGTCTGGTTGTTGTTCTAGTATGGAAACAAGAGACCATCATCGGCACCGTAGGTGACAAGACTCGAGCGAAATACGACACTGCGGTGTGGTGTGGAACTCCGTTTTACGTAGCGTGTGTCACTGCGCGCCAGGTGTCACACGCGGCAGGTTGCATGCCGCGACGCAGCGCTTTAGAACGGGATTTTCGGATTACTAGCTTGCACTCGACGCGTTAGCTAACATGTAAAGTTTCCGGGCGGACGTTCGGAAAGGGATGTAATAATGGAATTATACTTCTGCTCGATAGTAAGATCACTATAGACGGCCGTGCGGGATAGCCTTGCGGTCTCAGGCGCCTTGTCGCGGTTCGCGCGGCTCTCCCCGTCGGAGGTTCGAGTCCTCTCTCGGGGATGGGTGTGTGTCTGTTTTCATTAGTTTAAGTTACATTAAGTAGTGCCTAAGCCTATGGACCGATGGCCTCAGCAGTTTGGTCGCATAGTCCTTACCATAAATTTCCAAATTTTTTTCACTATAGACGAAACATAACCTCAGTTCGGACTTGCACCTTTTCAGGAGCAACGGAAACACAGGAAATCGACAACGTGAAATGCATTTCGGTGCGACCTTGCCGACTACAGACAGGCGCTAGTAGGTCAGAAGGACTTCTTATACGCGCATCCAGGCCTTACCGCATGCCTTTGTTACGTACATGACGGCCAGTGGCATGTGAGTACCGGTGTATTTTTGAACTCGAACGGAACTGCCACAGCCGTGACCGACGTGTTCCAGATTCAGAACCTCGATGAAGATTTGCATGTTCATCGCCGTGATTTCCCTCTCGTATGGTGAGAGCAGGTGATGACGTGTAATTCCTCCGTGTAAGCACTTTGTACTTCAGCCTCCCTAAGTCCCAAACCATTCTGCGGAGTGAAGGGCGAAGTTGGGCTTATGGCACTGTTCGTTGCATTTGCCCGTGCGGCTGGGGCCCGTAAGTCCGACTGTGGCTGTACGCGGCTCCAACACCACGTGTTCGCGTCCAACCAACACCACGCGGGACTTAAGACACAATATCTGTTCATCGTCATAGCAATGTGCGTATGAAAACAATCCGCTCCCTACGGCGCCTCCCAGTCAAGTCCTTTACTGCTTCAGCTTTCATTTTTGCGAGAGGTGTGGCAGCAAGCAGTCGCCCGCATTTATCTGCCCTAGTATCGCTGCTAGCGCTGCAACACGTCTGAAACAGGACGATTCAAATGTTTCAGCTGTCACCCAGGAATAAAATCAAGTCTCCCTTCCAGCGTTTATAATGTGAAGATGCGTTACTTTTCCACGTTAACTGAACACGCCAGCTAAGATTTGTAAACAGCCACTTCGGAGCCCTTCGGTCTTTGCATTTGTTTCACGTAATGAACATCGTGCAAGCAGATTTACTTCGGTGATTTCCCCTGATAAAATGGATTACAATCTGCCAATTATTTTTTTGTTATTAGTAAAGAGTTTGACCAATCATAGACCGCTTAGAACGTAAGAAAAGGTTTTTTTTTTTCTTTTTATCTTCCCAGAACATCTTCATGCGTTGGCTGACGGCCTGTCTGTGTTCATTTGACTTCACCCTCCTTGGCTGTGAATTCCGTCGTTGGGCAGGAAATGTTGCACTATTGATCAATAGCCTGAAACTTTCCCTGTTGCGTACGTCGTTTCCTGCGACGTTTAGTTTTCCCAAGTTCCTCCTTGTCTCTTCCAGCCATCCAGTGGTAGTTTTTTAATGTGGAAATGAAGTTAAAAAATTTCTTCCTAGGCTTGTAGTCATTCGTTCTGTACATATGACTGTAAAATTTTAATCTCCTCTTTCGTATTGTGTCTGTGATTGTTTCTATGTTTCTACGTAGGTCTTCATTTCTCCTCTCAGTGCAGTTGTAATCTTTGTTCTTTTATGGTCCTAAAATTTATCTGAATATTTTCCTTTCTTTCTTTTCCAGTTCTTCTTGTTGTTCACCTCTCTCATTCAGTGCTAGGCATTTGGATCCGTAAATGCTTCCTGTTTAATTACTATAACACAGTGTTAAGCTTTTGCCTGGAAATGATACTGATCTTTTATTATATCTGTTTTGTGTAAGTTTGTATGCTAATTCCATTTTCTTCCATATTTCCTTACTTCTGGTGTTACCTAACCCATTTGATTGTTTCCATTCTCCCAAATACTCCAACTTACCGATTCTTTTGATGTTTTCGTGTTGCGTTTGCATATAGTTTTCTCTGTGTTTATGTTCAATGTATTCCGTTTCTCCATATGATACTGGTAATCGGGTTTTAGCTGCAGTTGAACTGTATGCACCCTGTCTCTGGCATGTACCCCGTAATTTGTCGGTAGTTGACACTAGTTGCAACTAGTAGAGGCAAGAACATGGGCGCTACCGGCCTCGGTTGCCGAGCGGTTCTAGGCGCTTCAGTTCGGAACCGCGCGACTGCTACGGTCGCAGGTTCGAATCCTGCCTCGGGCATCGATGTGTGTGATGTCCTTAGGTTAGTTAGGTTTAACTAGTTCTAAGTGACTGATGGCCTCAGACGTTAAGTCCCATTGTGCTCAGAGCCATTTGAACTTGGGCGCTGAAGTATTGCAGTTTTATTATAAATTACGATTACCCTCCGTACAGTAAGTCCATTTGCCAGTGGCGTTGTGCCCACGAAAGTAGGTGGATCTCAAGCAGTGAAGAGCAGGCTGACCGAGTGGTGATATCTGCCGGGTACCAGACGACAAGCCGTAATTCATCGCGAGAATGTGCGGGATGTGTGCGGAAGGCGATCAGGTTCAGAGAAGCCCGACGAGATCCGTGATCGATTTCTTCCTTCCGCACGGAGGTCGCACGTAATGGTTTTCCTTCGTAAGCGGAGGCGTGGGGCAGGATGGAGTTCGTTTCACGACAAACTGCACCAGACGTAAAAAAAGAATGCGGCTTCCGTGTCCTGAGACGTTATTTCACCTTAGGCGAGGTCGAATACATTAAATACTGATAAAACAAAAGCAGTTTTCAGGTACGGGTAAAACTGAAGCTAAACAAAGGCTTTGCGAACCACTAGTGCGATACCAATCACTAGATGTCAGAGTCTTTACAGGGTTAACTGCTTTGTAAACTGCCCAGTTTCGGAATAATTACCCTCAAAAGGCAATTTGTTCCCATAAAAACAGATGTTTCTAAAGCTCGAGGCTTAAGCTGCACATGTTCCACACTACCTCTTTCCTGTGCAAACCACTGTGAGATACATGACAGAGAGTACATTATTTCTTCCCATTCCATTCGTGTTTGGAAAGCTTAGTGTTTGAATCTTATAATTGCCGCTGCGTTACACCGAAGAATTGACTTTTGGAATTTGCGATACCATTATATTTATTTCAGATGAGTCATCAAAATATTGAGACCAATTAAACCCCCTTCAATTAATTTTTTTCAGTTAGCTATATGAATATAGCTTGATTTTGTTTTTCAGGTGCTGTTCTATTTGACCGTCGGGTCTCGTCATGTTCTTTTTCTGACGATGTTGTTCCAGTTTCATTATTTGGTACGCTCTGGAGATGGAATATTGAAATCTTCTTTCCACACTTGTTTCTATTCTGATTGTCATAATCTTAGAAATGCATCCCTTCTAGATTATTTCTGATTCCTCGCAGTCGTTTGAATTAAGGCTACTTTTCTCTGGTTCACATGTTCAAACATTGTCTTACATGATTTGTTTTCTCTCATTGGAGGTAGATGTCCGTAATATATCATTCAAGTCCTTTATATTATTTAGATTCCGTGGCAGAGCTTTGTTAATAACTGCAGCCCTACAGTGTCGCAAAGCTTGAAAGGAGAAAGCGTAGTTCAACGACTGTAATTATTCTAGTCACGACTCAGGAGTGCCATTCAGTGACAAGATTTTTGTAAAGAAAAAAAGTTGTGTACATCATTCTCTGGCATTTGTGGCACCCGTGAACGGGTACGACGCCCCTAACATTTTTCAATCCAGTTCTGAATGAGTCGGTAGTTCCGTTTAGTAACGAGTCACAGAACAGTTCAACCGCAGACGAACGTTTGTCACACGCTCAATAGCGCCAGTCATACGTGCGCCTCACCACACATTGTTAACCACGATGTACTCGTATATAGCAACAACGCTAGCTAATTAACAAATGGCGAACATACGGCGACGTGCTTTTAGCCTACATCTCCAACATTTTCGATGGTCCTTGTATGTAAGGCGATTAGTCGAGCGTAGAATGAGTTGGGGCTCCTTGAAACTTTGTTCTATTTAAATAAACACTTGACGGTAGCGCCGTTCACTTCTTCGCCAAACTTCGCAGTTTGGAGAAAATGGAGATAACGGAAAAACTTCCTTTTAGTTAGAACCGTCTTCCTAGAAAACTTTCATGCTGCCATGCAGACGCTGGAGAGTGGATATTACCATAATTTTCGACTCTCATTAACATGTTTTGCGTCCTGAGACGTTACGGCTGAAGTTTCTTATCTTTTCACAGCCACATAAGCTCAGAGTCCTGTCTCTGCCAAAATATTAAAATATTGTGACTCTCATCTACAAGTAACCTCATTTACATTAGTAACTACTGACGCTCGTTTCAGAGATGCTGTTTGATTTCCAACGTAACGTGCCCATTAGGCAGACAGAATCGTACTCTTCAAATACCAGATAAAGAACCAAATAGGTCATCTTTCAACGTTCGTTGCAGCACGGCTGGTCTGTTGTTTTGGGCTGCCATTAGAGACACACTCTTGGTTGGTGCGATATCTGGTAGCGGCCGCGGCAGTGCGTTGGTCGTCACGTGAGCGCGAGCAGCTGCAAGCCTCCTGCAGATCCACCCACAGCCAGACACACAGAGTGACGAAAGAAATACTTCTGAAATTGTTCTCCGCGATTTCTGCGTTCGTTTTTGTACTCCGAACTGATTGAAGTTCAGTTTGTGCGCAATGGAACGTCAAAACACCCCGCGACGCATTTCATGTGCCGGCATTTACACAGATCGCGAATGAGACGTCAAGCGTTCTCGGGCAAATAGCTTTGACGTTGGCTGGTGGAGGAGGGGGGGGGGGGGGGGAGGAGAGTAGGTGGGTGAGGGAAGAATATTCCAGGTCTGCTGTATTCGGAGCTAGCCTACTATGGCTGCGCTCTCGCGTGTTGTAGCAGTGGAGTTTGTTCTTCGTGTCTTCTTGAGCCATATCGTTTGTTTTTGTGACACGTTGTGAAGATTGGGCACATTCTGAAAGTGAACATAATAATTCAGGTTGTATAAAGAAACAAAGAAGCAGCCAACCCTGTGCATAAATAGGAATATAAATACATGAAACAGTCACCATTAAAATCACTTCTTGTCGGTGGAAAAGTCTGCTCTATTGAAAGGCAAAGAACGCAGTTTTTATAAATTACTTAGTAATGACGAGACGAAGCACAACGGATAAAGGTAAGTCTTCATACAGGGTGATTCACGAAGATATGCCTATATTTAATACTTTATTCTACAAGTAAAACTATAGGAAAAAGTTCATATAAGCATAGGTACGCAGATGTTTATTACGGAGTTACGGCTAATAAAAGATTTTGCCTGAAATTTAGGAACTTCGCTAATATGAAGCCATCGCAAAACTGCACGAGGTTAAAGTAAAGCACGATTTCCATTTATTTTTATGTTATTGATCTGGTGAATCCATTAAAACATGTCACAGACGTGTAATCTGCAGTGTTTTTCCAGAACATCCACAGAAGCAAAGATTATTATGCAAGTAAATTTGGTTACTTTCTCATTAAGAAAGTAGAGAGGTTTATGTCATTGTTGGCAACCGTTGGTGATTTGTTTCAGTCGTTTCCTAACCTTGAAACGAGATAGTTTTCTGTAATGTTCAGTGAAAGAACGTAATAACAGTGTGTTTAAGTGAAACCACTTAGTAACTGTTGTAGTTTGTAATTATTTATGAAATTGGGATCCCTTTCAAATTTACGACAGAGGAATACGCCGATATGTTGTTTGTTTATGTGATGGTAATGTTACGGCTGCATTTAACGAATATCGCATACGTTATCAGCCTCGGAGGATTCCGAATGCACAAACCACTAGCGGAGTTCTCAAATGTTACGGGAGACAGGTTCTCTACCTAGCGTTCATAATCAGTACGAGCGCTCGATAGGTGAAGACAATAAGGAGGATATTAAGGATGCTGTTGAACGTAGCTCGGGTATCAGTACACGTCGTATCTCTCAACGATTGGGCATTTCACAATCTAAGGTATAGCTTACACTGAAGTACAATAATCTGTACCCTTACCATAAACAAAAAGTGCATCATTTACATCCGAAGAATCCTGCCCTTCGTTTGGAGTTGTGCAACTGATTAAATACTAATCGACGGTTACACAAATACATTTCATTTACAGATGAGAAACAGTGTACTGGAAATTTTATAAAAAATTTACATAACGAGTACGTATGGTCTGAAGCTAACCAGCACGTATGTTCTGGAAAACTACTGCAGATAGACGTCTGGGACATGTTTTATTAGATTCACCAGATCAATAACAACGAAATACATGGAAGTCGTGCTTTACTTTAACCTCGTACACTTTTGCGATGGCTTCATAGTAGCGAAATTGCTAAATTTCAGACAAAGTCTTTTATTAGCTTCAACTCGGTAACTAAACATTTGCGGACTTACGTTTATAAGAACGTTTTTCTTTAGTTTTACTTGTAGAATGACACCTTAAAATATTTGCATATCTTCATGAAATACCCTGTATATTGCCTTTTATGGTATAATTGTGTTTGTATGCATATATTTTCACCACCAGATAAATGTCGGCAATTTGAAATATTTGGTTGTCATTTTTCCCGTTGTTTCCTTTCTCAGCGGTTTTTCATGGAGACTGTGTCGATTTCCCTTTGGCCATTAATAAACTCTACTATCATTGCTAGTTCCTTAATTCGTATCACAGATGCTGCCTCAGAATCTCACCTTCACATTGTACTGGGGTTAGGTCTAGGGTGGGATTAACGACTACATGGCGTTCCAGTGTTAGTCGCGTTTGATGAATGAGAGCGGGTTGCTGCCGACCTATCACTCAGCCGTGCTGCTGCGCGGGGAAACCCACTGCCATGAAATAGCGGAAAAATCCGTTCGGTTACACCCTCCCGCCTGCCACTGTGACCTTCTCCAGTCTCTTACTTGAAAACGCGTTCACAATCGACAAGTTGCACTGCGAGCTTACTACCGTCTCCTTGGTTTCTGACAGTTCGTCGCGCTGATAAACGGTAAAACTTGTAAAAAAAATGTACGAGGAACGCCGTCGTCCAGTCGAAGGTTGGTTTGAACACACACATTGCTGTACTGGGCGTAATTCTCTCGGATACAGAATACGTTTGATTGACTTACAGGAGGACTTACTGCTTCATGGAAACCAAACCATGTTTTCCATGTAAGAGAGTCGTCTGCGCGTCCGAAAGAAGCGACGAAAACGGTTCACAGTAGTAACTGGGGATGGAAGTGCTGCCTGGCAGCCACTCAACCACCGACTGAGAGGAGAGGGGAAACAAATGTTCCCCGTATCTAATGGTGTCGCGGGTCTCATATTCTTAACGCAGAAGGCAACAGCATGGGATCGTGCTGCGGCAGCTATATGAGCACGTATTTCCTTTGTTTTTGCTGCCATCGCGGCAAAATGGGCAGGAAATTAACTCGTCTATACCACGTTGTAATTTCCCACGTGCCTTCCCTTGCAGAGGTGAAACAGTGCTGGTGCGGCAGCAGTAATGTGCAAGCTACGTAGAACAGCAGCGCCGATCTCTGCCCATTGCAGATTGAGGGTAGCAGCTTCATACCATTTTTTGTTCACCGTGAAGAGAAGTAACATCTTATAGTTCAGTGCACTTTGTGTGGATTGACTAAAACAGGGTACATAGTTACTTACCCAAAGGAGGAAGAGTTTATCAGCCAATGAAACATCGTCGTGTCGGCGGTTCCTCTTTCAGACCGACGGAAGAGAACAAGTTTCTTCGTAATTCCCAGATATGAATTTAATTACCAGACTGAAAAGCTTGCAGCGTGTTTCGACATTTTATCATCATTCCTTGATACAACGCTTTTGCCTCCGTTTATCCGCTCACGAGAGCTCGGTTTCGTAGTAAAAGCAGAGATTTGCCTGATCCAGTCCTGGTAGCCACAATTCCCCCGGTCACGCAAACTGCTTAGAAACCTTTTCGCACAACCTACATACGTATGAACCTGTGTGGGTATATATACAAGGGGAGCAGCCAGCTTATGTGTCTTCGATATGTTTTCACATCCTTTAATACGACTGGCTATATAAGACCGCCACATGTCGGACGTTTTTTGAGATTTCAGATTGCACTTGAGAGTTGCTACTAAGACGAATCACGTTTGTGTGAAATAAATGAATACAAATATACAGCGAAACAGCGGAAATCTCTTTTAAAAAAAAAAAAAAAAAAGAAGAGCCCTCGTCGGTGAGTAGAATCGACGCCATTACTCGGGTTACATTCCGGCTCTTCGCCAGCTCACCTTCGCACACCACAGTGATGCGGTGTTGGAACTATCCGTTTGAGAATAAACCTTATGTAAACATTGCACTGTGTATCCTTCCGCATTTACTGGAACCTCATTGGATTTCAGTTTCACGTGGGACTGCAGCCAAGCTGTCTCGAGTACTGTCAACTACGATACGATAATAAGGGTACGTTTTGAGCTATGCTTTAGGCGCACATCGACTTAGCGATAATACGGGACAACAACTTTACCGGCACATCTAACTTCGACAGCACTCGCCGGTCAGCTGGTACAGCTAGCCTGCAGTGACGTGGCCAGCTGCAGTTGACACGTAAAAAGAGACGAGCAGAGGAGCAATGCAGCTTCGAATTTCATTTAATTTTTAAGCAGAATGAAATAATACACTGCAAATCTCCGACAATACGCTCCTTAGACGACTAGACGAAAACCGAAACACGTTATCGTTTTTAGCTAACGTTCTATTGTAATTAAAAACAAGATTATGAAAATTCCTGAGTTGTTGTTGTTGTGGTCTTCAGTCCTGATACTGGTTTGATGCAGCTCTCCATGCTTCTCTGTCCTGTGCAAGTTTCTTCATCTCCCAGTACCTACTGCAACCTACATCCCTCTGAATCTGCTTAGTGTATTCATCTCCTGGTCTCCCTCTACGATTTTTACCTTCCACGCTGCCCTCCAATACTAAATTGGTGATCGCGTGATGCCTCAGAACACGTCCTACTAACCGATCCCTTCTTCTAGTCAAGTTATGCCACAAACTCCTCTTTCTCCAATTCTATTCAATACCTCCTCATTAGTTATGTGATCTACCCATCTAATCTTCAGCATTCTTCTGTAGCACCACATTTCGAAAGCTTCTGTTCTCTTCTTGTCCAAACTATTTATCGTCCATGTTTCACTACCTTTCAGGAACGACTTCCTGACTTAATCACAGGGTAATTTTTCTGCATAAGCTGTGAGTAACGTTATTAAAGGATTTCACCGTGTAGTTAAATGTTGAAGCCACCGAAGGTATTACTTAGTCAGTCGTCTGGTAATCTCTTAGCTCCTTCCTTATCCGAATCCAGAAATACATTTCAGTTCTGGAACTGTCAAACTCACGAAGCCAACCAGGCACCACATTTTCTCTTCTTGTTTTATGACGAGTCGTTCTATATCCTGACAGCGTTCGGCAGTGACGTGACGTGGGAAAAAGCTGCGTGCGATATTTCCCGTACATCTCTCGGCTTGGCTCCAGATCAGCTCTGTTGGGTTCAGTTGTAATGGTACAGTAGCAAATGTAAAAATCCAGCATTTGTATGATGTGCTCGATGCTGTGAAACTGATGGTTTTTCATGTTTCAACGAAACTTATCTGCCTCTGTGGTGTAAAACGATGGACATAGTCTAAATGAAATTGTTACTCTTTCTTAATTTACACAAATTTTATGAACAGTCTTTCATAAAACTACGATAATTAATAATTTGTATTTAGAATGGAAACAGGAATTTCGCATCCAGTTGGTAATTAGACACAAGAAAATGTGCATCATTCATTAAAAAATGATGATGAGTTTTATAATTACGAGATGTAGGTATTTCAAATTGAAAGAAAAAAAATTGATACTGGAGAGGTTTGAACCAACGGCCGAACTACAGTATTTGATTCATGTCCCATTACGCTACTGACTGCACTACACGTTTAATGTGAATCTGTTTATGACCTGCAGTATATAAAACGCTGGGAAAACTTCAAAGCCTATTATCTCCGTAAACGTAGGAAAAATATTAAGAACAGTCTATTTCTCGGCACTTTTTTACCGTGTCCCACGCGCATTTCACTGCGGAACAGAAAGCAGCCTCAGCCACTTTTATACTGCGCATAAACCGCACAACAATCAAAGCACAAAGCTGCAGAGGCTGTGACTGTACACGTTTTTTGAAATAAAAGCTACGTAGCTAAAGCCTAATTAAGAAAAACGTTGCTGGCTGATAAAACATTTGAATATCTTAAAGTTTCATTTAACGTAACGTATTAATAAGATAACTAATACATAAGTAGGACCTACTTCGAAGAGCGTAACAACACAAGCGTACGTCTGCTACGGCTTCTGAACAATCATCGCGTTTGTGTTTGTTTACATCAGGTTTATTCTTATGATGAATGTTCTTAATGGCTGCCAATAGGCCAGGCAGGGGCGTAGTCAGCTGCGCACTTTGTGTCGACACGGACCTGGCTGCTGCCTGCCTGCCTGCAGAAACGCCACACGCAGTCCCCTCAATAAAAAAGAGAGAGAGAGAGAGAGAGAGAGAGAGAGAGAGAGAGAGAGAGAGAGAAACGAAGAAAGCAAGATTGCGTACGCAACGTAAATCACGAGAGCAGTCTAAAACATTGAGCGGTTTATATAACCGGTGTAATCGATCATTGTCGCTGTGTGTACTATGTCTTGTGGTTCAGAGTGAAACTATTTAAGGCATATCTTTGTTCTTTGTTCCATTTCTCGCTTGTCCTAAGAACAGTTCTGTGAATCTGTCGGTAGCGCGACTTTCCACCATCCCCAAATCGAACTCTAGAATTACGCCGTACGTCACGGTACTGATTATATTCCTAGCTTATAATAGAGGTCAGTGCAGTAACAATGGTTGCAGCTTGAACTAAAAGCTGTAAACAGCAGGTGTGCGTTGGTTCAATCAGTTGCGAGCAGGCAGTGTGACGTAATGAACGTGTTGCCGCAGTGCGTCAACGTTGTGTTGGCACAAACCATAATGGAGTGATATCTCTAAATCTAAGTTCTGGACGTTGTGCAGAATGTTTTGAAGAAGAGAAAAGTGGGTCCAAAGTGGGTCCCGCACACCTAGATTTCCGAACGGAAAAGACGACACGTGGTCGCTTGCTGCGGCTTGATTGAAATGCAAAACGCGGACAATTCTTTCGTGCAGAAAAAGCGTCACGGGTGACGAGACTTGGTAGGTTATGAACACGAAGTTCCTACAAACCGCCAAAGTGAGAAATTCACGTGAATGTTAAACGCCTGACGACGTAACCGACATTGAGGGCAGGTGACGTGCGAGCTGCGCAACATCCCAACCAAGAACATTCCTGACAGTTTGACATGTTTGTATGAACGTTGTGTGCGTTGTACTCAAGTGGAGAGGGGAGTCCGTGTAGAACACATTAAGCATTAAAATCACCGTCCTAGCTTTACTCTATTTTTTACAACCCCAGTCTGGGCACTTTTGGGACTGACGGTGTATGTCTGCTACACCTACCTGCACGTGGACTGCGCGGATGTGAACCACTGTACCACTTCCTCCCCTTTCCTGCCCCAGTCCTCAGTGGTTCGCGAGAACAGAGGTTGTCGCTAAGCCACCGTGTGAGCACAAATATCTCTGTTTTTCTTTCATGGTATTACGTGTAGGAGAAAGGGCGGTTTATTGGTCGACTGTTCCACTGAAGTATGTTGGCGGAACTTTTTAGCGGTAAACCAGAGCGATGCCTGCCATCGGACGTCGACGAGCGTCTCGGACAGGCTTCCGCGCGTATCAGACGCGGTGGTCGTAGCACCTTCTCTGTTTGCTCTATAAAGCTTTTATCTTGCATGTCCTGGGCTGGAGATCATCGTTCAACCATCGGTCCAACACCTCATTCCTGGGTGGATTGCATTTCCTCGGGATTCTTTGAACGAATCTGTCTGGTATCCGTCTTTGCCATGATTAAACGAGGGGCTTTTGAAAAGTCCGTGCAATAATAAAAACTACTTACGTGTTTGGGGTAATCCTTTTTTATTTTTTGACATAGTCTCGTTTTAGACTTACACATTTCGTCCAACGCTGTTCTAATATGTTGACCACTTACGAACAATAGGAATTGTCAAAATCTGCAGAACAGCTATTAGTTGCTGCAATCATCTCCTCGTTTGAATAAAATCTTTGTTCCGCCAGCCATTTCTTCAAATTGTGGAACAAATAGTAGTCCGAGGGAGCCAAGTCTGGAGAATAGGGGGGATGTGAAGTGATTTGGAATCCTATTTCCATTAATTTTGTGACCACAACTGCTGAGGTGTGTGCTGGTGCATTGTCGAGATGGAAAAGGACTTTTTTGAGGTCTAATCTCTGGCGTTTTTCTTGCAGCTCGGTTTTCAAATGGTCCAATAACAATGAATAATATTCACCTTTTCCAGTTAGTCGATGAGGATTATCCCTTGCAAATCCCAAAAGGCCGTCGCGATAACCTTTTCGGCCTAAGGAATGGTCTTCGCCTTTTTTGGTGCAGTTTCTCCCTTGGTAATCCATTGTTTAGATTGCTGTTTGGTCTCAGGAGTATAGTAATGTATCCATGTTTCATCCACAGTGACGCGGATTCTTCCTTAACAGCTGCAAACCATCATTGCACACTTCACACGATTCCGTTTTTGGTCAAGCGTGAGCGATCGCGGAACCCATCTTGCGGATAGCTTTCACATGTCCAAATGTTTATGGAAAAATTTTGTACCCGTTTGTTCAAGATGCCCACAGCACTAGCAATCTCACGCGCCTTAACTGTTCTGTCATCCATCACCATATCATGAATTTTATCAATGATTTCTGGAGTCATAAACTCCACAGCGCGTCCAGAACGTTCAGCATTTCTTGTGGCCCATATGGCCACTCCGAAAATTTTGAAACCACTTATAAACTGTTCTAATCGAAGGTGCAGAGTCACCGTAATGTTTATCAAGCTTCTCTTTAGTCTCCTGAGGCGTTTTGCCTTTCATAACGCAAAATGTGATCACCACACGAAATTCTTTTTCGTACACTGAAGCGCCAAAGAAACTGGCATAGGCATGCGTATTCAAATACAGAGATATGTGAACAGACAGAATACGGCGCTGCGGTCGGCAACGCCTATGTAAAACAACAAGCTTCTAGCGCAGTTGTTAGATCGGTTACTGCTTCTACAATGGCAGGTTGTCAAGATTTAAGTGAGTTTGAACGTGATGTTTATAGTCAGTGCACGAGCGATGGGGCACAGCATCACCGAGGTAGCGATGAAGTGGGGATTTTTCCGTATGACCATTTCACGAGTGTACCGTGAATGTCAGGAATCCGGTAAAACTATCTCCGACATTGCTGCTTCCGGAGAAACATCGTGCAAGAACGGGACCGCGACGTCTGAAGAGAATCGTTCAACGTGACAGAATTGCAAACCTTCCGCAAATTGTCGCAGATTTCAATGCTGGCCATCAACAAATGTCAGCATGTGAACCACTCAACGAAACATGACCCTGGGCTCGTTACACCGGCATTGGACTGTTGATGGCTGGAAACATGTTGCCTCATCGGTCGAGTCTCGTTTCAAATTGTATGAAGCGGATGGGCGTATATGGGTATGGAGACCAGCTCATGAATCCATAGACCTACATGTCAGCAGGGGACTGTTCAAGCTGGTGTTGGCTCTGTAATGGTGTGGAAAGTGTGCAGTTGGAGTGAAATTGGACCCCTGATAACGTCTAGACACGACTCTGACAGGTAAGCATCCTGTCTGATCACCTACATTCATTCGTGTCCTTTGTGCATTCCGACGGACTTGGGCAATTCCAGCAGGAGAATGCGAATCCCCAGACGTCCAGAATTGCTACAGAATGGCTCCAGGACACTCTTCTGAGATTAGTCACTTCCGCTGGCCTCCAAACTCCCCAGACATGAACATTATTGAGCATATCTGGAATGCCTTGCAACGTGCTGTTCAGAAGAGATCTCCACTCTTACGGATTTATGGATAGCCCTGCAGGACTCATGTTGTCAATTCCCTCCAGCGGTATTTCAGACATTGGTTGAATCCATGCCACGTCGTGTTGCGGCACTTGTGCGTGCTCGCTTGGTCCTTACGCCGTATTAAGCAGGTGTACCAATTTCTGTGGCTCTTCAGTGTATTTATAATGCCGTACAGTAATATGTCTTTCTGCCTGTTTATTGGTAGTCCGTTTCGTTTTAGCTGCCAGGTATCTCACTTTTAAGGTTCACAAGGATACCCCGTGCACGCACTCAGTTTGGCCCATACATACTCAGCAGGCAGAACGTTGTGTGTGTTAGGAACAGACGCGAGCGTTGACAGTGGCTATTTATTTATTTATTTATTTATCTATTTCATTAACAGAACAGAGTATCCCGCCACCTTGAGATGGAAGGTGGGTCGGATGCTCCTAAATCTAACAGCAAAGACATCTCATTGTTAAAATCTTATTGGTATACAGTTGTTAATGCTTTTTAATAAAATAATATAAAGAACATAATATATTAAGATTTTTTTGAGGTTACATCGAATTGAATGTTAAAAATTGTTAAAATGGTTTCATATATAGTTTCTACTTAGTTGATGAGAACGTAATTTACATAATGCAAATGTCAAAGAGACATAAAAACAATGTACAACAGTGAGTGTGGTGAAAATAATTTGCAGTATGTAGAGGGAAGTGACATAGTGTATTTGGATGTGTAATATAGCCTAAGTAGCATGTTAGTTGATAATGGCCTATTTACGCCTATTTCAGATGAGAAGGTCTCGTCAGAACCTCGAACTATTCTCATCTGAAATGGTTTGTGCTCATGCATGTTTACTGTGTCTCTGTATATTGGTATATTACTGCGAGTGTTTAAAGTCAGTATACTACTTGATATACTTGTTTGTCTTATTGTTGGTACTTGTGATATATTCTAAATGATACCTTAGATACATACGCGTGGCGTTACACAGGTTAACTACTGATTGAGAACTTCATACATGGAATACATGATTTTATCTTTACATTAGAAATAGAACGTAGTTGCTACTCTAATGTATTATTTCTTAAATAATTTAATACATTACATTTTAGTATTATACATACTTTATACAAAAAGTACATTTGATATATAAAATTCATTGATTGTAGCTTTGAATAGAGAATAGAATACACTTACGTCTGCAGACAATACCTTACTGCTTGTGTGCGGTATATTTTAAACACTGTGCAGAATGTCGTTGGGGAGGAGGAGCCTTGAAAAAAAGTTCTTCGAGCCTTCTCATCATAAGCAACGTTACCAGTGGCCATGTTGGAACAGTGCCTCAGCCCTCGATAATGGTTACAATGTCAGAACCATATCCGCACCGCTCCTGTGTACTCCGTTAAAGGGAACGGCAGGTATGTCGTGCCCCTGTATACTCTGCCCCACCCCACACCACCCTCCTCTCTCTCTCTCTCTCTCTCTCTCTCTCTCTCTCTCTCTCTCAGCATGATGGTGGTGTGGTATTACTGTTGTGGCTGCGGTACCTCAGCAGGCAGATGTCATTTCGACCAGAGGTGAGGAGCTTTAGGAGCGGTGTATGTATTGTGGCACGCTGTCGGTGTGCAACCGCAGTAGCTGTGTAAGGCGGCGGCGGCGGCAGCTGGCAACGACGGAGGAAGCACGCTGCGTGAGCCGGGCCGTGCAGGCGTGTCCGTCTCATTGGGGCCGTGCCAGGGAGCGTGACCCGCGACCCTGTGTGGGCCCGACCGCGCACCCAGCTGACTCACGCTGCCACTGGAAGGTCTGTGTGCCAGCGCAGTGTCGGCTGCTACAACTGCTGCCAGGGGATGCAAGTGTGAACGTCCGGTTCCTGTCGTTTTCCTCCTGTTCCAGATGGTATTACATACACGTAGTCACCGTCGCCCAGTAAGCAAAACACGTGCCTACGGAACGTCAGACCAGATTTACGATTGGACCGAAGACTTCTTAACAAATACACTGTCAGAAAAAAGATCACAACACCAAGGAGGACATGTGCGGCATAAACGAAAGCTAGTCGCAAGTTTGTTTGCGCGGCCATCCTCCGCAGCAAGCTCAGAGATACTTCGTTTGTAAATAAAACCGCCTTTTCATGCTGCAACGGACGCGTTTCGAATTTTCCTGCTCGAGGGCATCAACAGTGTATTCAGATGGCTCTGAGCACTATGGGACTTAACATCTGAGGTCATCAGTCCCCCAGAATTAGAACTACTTAAACCTAACTAACCTAAGCATATCACACACATCCATGCCCGAGGTAGGATTCGAACCTGCGACCGTAGCAACAGCGCGGTTCCGGACTGAAGCGCCTACAACCAATCGGTCACAACGGCCGGCTCAGCAGTGGGATCTATAACGATACAGTTTCAATATTTTTAGATTATCAAACAGTTCACGTCGCGATTTTTATGTGAATAAGTAATTACTTACGGTTTGCTGTGACCTACGTTTCGTCTCATCTTGTCTGGAGGTTGCACTATCAGTTTATTACCGACACGTAAGCACAGTTTTGTATTCGGAACAGTTTCACACTGGTCGCCATGTTTCTCCTGTTTTGTGGTGTACTTTTATTCTTTTGCTACTCGATATAGCTTTTTCTTCGGACACTGTGCTTTTAAAAAAGTAAATATTGTAACTTCATTAGGTGTTTCCTCGTCGTTGGTTTGTTTACCTACATGTTGCCAACCTAACGAAGCATATGCTCAAAATCAACATTATGAACATATACTTCGTTGGGTTGGCAACATGTAGGTAAATAAACCAATGAGGAGGAAACACGTAATGAAGTTACAATATTTACTTTTTAAATTCTTCTGGGCCTGCAGCGTCATATGTCTTTTAAGGACATTATGTGTACATAAAGCCAAAACGCTGCTTTGTGTAGCAGTTATTATTGTGACTTTATTTTCATAGGCTATAGGCCTACGTCGGGTCAAAGACCATTTTCAACCACTTTGCAACATATAGTATGGTATTTAGATCGTATATCAGTAGTTTACGTAATAAGTAATTATTTTCTACATTTGGCGTAAGACTGACTTCCATGTTACGTCGTTGACGCTCTTGTTGTCAGATATCTTACTTGGTGCGTTTTTAAGCAAATCACAGGCGCAGTTATACATTACTCGCTAAGTAATGTCTCAGCAGTGGAATTTTTCTTTGTTGGCCAGTATCGTTGGGATCTTGTTAACATATTGAGTTTGACAGCTTCGAGTTATGACAGCGATGTTACTTGGTTACAGATTTGTTTTTATAAATCTGTATACACACCCGCAAATATCCAGAAAAAATTTTAAACGAACAAACCGATTTAAAACACAAAAACTATTTTGATAATTTTATTGAACCACGGATAATTTCATAAAAGGAACACCAATATATATCTGCAAAGATTTTACTATCACACAACTCCACAGATTTATAAAAACAAATCCGTAACCGTGTAACATCGCTGACATAACTCGAAGCTGTCAAACTCACAAAATGTTAACAAGATCTTAACGAAACTGGCCAACAAAGCAAAATTCCACTGCTGAGACATTACTTAGCGAGTAATTTATAATTTCACCTGTGCTTTGCGTAAGAACGCACCAAGTAAGACATCTGACAGCAAGAGCGTCGGCGACGTATTATGGAAGTGTCTTACGCCAAATGTAGAAAATAATTATTTATTACGTAAACTCACAGATATACGATCTAAATACCGTACTATATGTTGCGCAGTGCTTGAAAATGACCTTTGAACCGAAATAGGCCTATAGCCAATGAAAATAAAGTCACAATAATAACAACTGCTACACAGAGCAGCGTTTTGGGTTAATGTACACATAGTATTTACTTTGTTTAAAGGACAGTGTCCGAAGAAATAGCTGTATAGATTGGCAAAAGCACACCACAAAAATGGAGGAATATGGTGAACTGTGTGAAAAAGTGCGGAATACAAAATTGTGCTTATGTGTCGGCAATAAAGTGGAAGTGCAACTTCCAGACCAGGTGAGAGGAAACGCAGATCACAGTAAACCGCAAGTAATTATTTATTCACTTAAAAAATCGCGACGTAAAGTGTTTGATAATCTAAAAATAATAAAACTGTATCGTTATACATCTCACTGATGATGCCTTAGACCCAGAAAAAGGCAAAACGCGGCTTGGAAAAATAAACTAAGACGCAGAAAGTAAAGGCGGATATATTTCCAAACCAAGAAAGCTACTAGGCATGTTTCTACACTTGAAAGATGACATACGTTCACATTTCGTGCGAGTTGCGTAACAGTGGCGGTAGTAGCGCAATTATCGAGGATGCAAATCAGGTTTGCTTTAAATAAACGCTTTAGCGGTCGTGAGCGTTAGACTTGATGTGATCATTTGATGTTAGTCAAGAAAGGCTTTCAGGCGGGAAAGACGCCATTATCAACAGCTCACCCAATTTTAACGAGATAACACAATAGGGTTTGCTATATTACAAGAAGACTTGGCAGAAATGTAACTACTGTACACGATTTCTGCCAGCGGTGGTCACGAGAATGTATGGTCGCAAGAAGGCCGAACTCCAGGCGGCCCCGTGGCGCTACTGAGGTAAGACGGCCGTGTTCGTCATATGGCTGTGGCGCATTGTACTGCATGTGCAGCAGCAATCTGAGGAGCCGTTGGCACCACAGTGACATAGGGAACTGTTACAAATGGATTACTCCATGGACAGCTCCGAACCAAACGCCCTGTAGTGTACTTTCCACTTACCACCGCCATTTGAGACTGCACTGGTGTCCAGCGAGAGCTCGTTGGAGGGCAGAGTGGACGTCTGTTCTGTTTACTGATGAAAGCTGGTTCTGCCACTGCCAGTGTTGGGTGTTTGTTGGTTAGGAGTAGTGGAGGTGAGACCTGCAACCAAGCTCTCTGCGTGCCATATACACACTGGACTTCACATGTAGTTACGGTCTGGGTTGCGATTTCGTATGACGGCAGAGCACTCTCGTGGTTATCCCACGCACCCTGACTGCAAAACTGAACGGCAATCTGGTGATTCTATATGTGGTGTTGCAAGTAATGAACAGCGTTGCAGTGGATTTTTTCCAACAAGGTAACGCTCGCCCATTTACCGCTGTTCTAACCCAACATGCCGTTCAGAGGGTCGACACATTGCCTTGATCTGCTCGATCAATCGAGCACGTATGGGACATCATCGGACGACCACTCCAGCGTCATCCACAACCAGCATTCATCGTCCCTGAACCGACCGACCGAGTTCAACAGGCATGAAACTCCATCCCACAAACTGATACCCGGTAGCTGTACAAAACAATGGATTCACGTTTGCGTGCTTGCATTCAGTATTGTGGCGGTTACTCCGGTTATTCGTGTGCCAGCATTTCACATTTGCAATGGGCTACCTCGCGCTTGCATTAACGTGTAATCTTGTAACGTTAATCACTTTAAATGTTACCTAGACAAATGTATCTTCAAAACTTCATTACTGTACATTAATTATTTTTTTTAGCTAAGAGAGATTTTCAGACGTAAACGTAGATTCGAACGTACCCCAAGGGAGTGTTATTGTGCCTTCACTGTGTCCAATATATGGACGTTGCTAGTGGCAACATCGAAAGTCGCGTGAGGCTATTGTGTGTACAGAAGCCGCAACGCGAGAAAATCGTGGTGAAATGCAGGAAGGCCAGCACAGGATGGGCGATCGGTGCAGGAATAAACAGTTGGCATTCAGCGTAAACAAATGCAACGTATTGAGCATAAAGGATGGAAAGACCCGTTATTGTGCGACTACACAACTGCCGAACGATTTCTGAGTCGCATCCATTAAATATCTGAAAGACAGCGCACAGAGCGACTTAAAACTGGGACTACGACAAAAAATAATTATAGAAAAGGCTGGTTCCAGAGATTCATTGCAAGAATCCTCATGAAGTGTAGTTCACATACGAAACGGGCGCATTACAAAAACCACGTTCGACCGACACTTGCATATTGCCCTGGTTCCTGCTGCGTAGACCTCGCGAGGTACTTTGAAAGTAAAGTCGGTGGTCTCCTCCCGCGCAACATTCGCGACTGAAAAGGGGTGGGAGGGGAGGCAAGCAGGTGTCATGAAGTGTAGTTCACATACGAAACGGGCGCATTACAAAAACCACGTTCGACCGACACTTGCATATTGCCCTGCTTCCTGCTGCGTAGACCTCGCGAGGATACTTTGAAAGTAAAGTCGGTGGTCTCCTCCCGCGCAACATTCGCGACTGAAAAGGGGTGGGAGGGGAGGCAAGCAGGTGTCAGTCACACAGGGCGCGCCCTACGCCACGCACAGTAAGGTGGCGTAAGGACTGTGCGTGCAGATCGTAGAGGGTGAGTTGCGAAACGCCTAGCGTCCGCTTTGTTTCTCGATCGACTCTGCATATGGACTCCAGATTTTCGTCAGGTGATAGCAGCCAGATGGGCATGTAATTTTGTTGATCGTTAATACTCTTTACCTCCTGTACCGACCGAGATTCTGAAGCGAGTATACCGGACCCTGTCTTACCTCCTGTACCGACTGAGATTCTGAAGCGAGTATACTGGACCCTGTCGTTATACGCACCAAGAAGATACGCGTACGCTGCCAACATAATAAAATTTTTTACTTGGCCCTACTCCATCCGCCGTATATCAGTTGTTCCCGACCTGGGGGGAGGGGGGGGGGAATTACCCTCTGAGGGGTAAAGCAAAATTTTCTTAGGGGTGAAAACGAAACGATTCCATTCTGTTTGTCACGAATCTAAATTATTTTCAAAAGATCATTACTATTATCACAATTTTGTAAGAATCTTATATTGATTACAAATGTTATCAATAATTACTTTTTCTCAATTAGTACCATGGAAGTTAAAAGTTCCTCACATACGCCGCCCACAAGGTGCGTATGTTGCGCTTTGTCCCGTACATCGTTGATTATAAAAGTAAGCATATATGTAACAATTGGTAAATATCTCAAGAAAGTGTCTTCTTCACGTTGTAGATACTACCTGCAGTAGTCCAGAAATGTCTTCATTACTCGCTTCGAAAAAGACAAATGCATTAATTGACATCACCACACAGCAGTAATTACATAAGGGCTATTATAGTGCTATAGACATGATAATCGTTATTATTATTATTATTATTATTTCTTTCATTTCTCAGACGTTATGTCTGGTTAAAAATGCAAAGTGACGCAGATCTTGACCAACCGTGCCTTCCTTTTAACTGTACGGTATATATTATTATTATTATTATTATTATTATTATTATTATTATTATTATTATTATTATTATTATTATTATTATTACTATTAGTGGCTGTAGTCAGCCACAAAGCTTTAACAGCCTAAAGTCTTCCAATTTCTGCAAGTTCAGAAGTAAGGAGTGCAGCAATCAAGTGATTTTACGAACAGTAAGTATAGTGTACACATCTGAAGTTATTTGATTTTAAATGGCATTGCAGTGTGCAGATGAAGATAGTGCCGCAATGGAGAGGAGTAATGCAGGGCAAGTATGTTTCGTAACAAGTGCCTACTCTCACTGTATAAGTTAGCTTTCTTATCTGAAAAGAAATTGTGGGTAGCACTTACAATACGTCACCAATTCCTTCTTCATTCATTCTAAAGTGTTCCAAGAAAAGTCTTTCATTTTGAAGTTTAGTTAGGCAGTAAAGTTGGTGATAATGAGGGGGGCGGGGCGGGGGTACTAGCTCATGTATGACTGCACTCAGTGGTAATGGTCTAAAAAAGATTGGGAACCACTGCCGTGGTGATACGGTCAGCTACGATTGTTGTAACTGGAACTGTGTGCTAATGTCTAGTGCAGGAAAACTGCCTTCGTAAAACTATTTCATGTGCATGAACGTAATCATGTTGAAGTGGACAGTTTTTGTGGAAACAAGCTAGCAAGAGTCAAAACGCCTGACATAGCGACGGAGTCCGGCATGAGAGCCTCACTTGTGCTTGTTAATCGCTCCAGTGCCAGGACTGATGTGAGAGTTAGATGGACTGAACGCATACTGTCAGTTGTCGTAATCCTTGTTTCGATACCTTACACCGTTTACTACGTGAATGATGCTACATCTTACGCTAGCTGCCCTGTATGGATGCTTTCTTCTTTTAAAGAAAGAGAGAGAGAGAGAGAGAGAGAGAGAGAGAGAGAGAGAGAGAGAGAGGGAGAGAGAGAGAGAGAGAGAGAGACGAAGTGTGGCGCGAAGATCAGTTTGGCTTCAAAAAAGGCAATGTCACTGGTGAAGTATTTTCTACGTCTGCTTAATAATGAAAGCAATAACAAAAATAAATCTTTTCATAACATATATCATTAGTCTTAAAACAGTTTAAGGTAGAGCACCTTGTTCGAAATGCCGAAACGAATTGAGGTGGAGGAAGGAGAGGATTTTGATAAAGGGACCACCAATCTGCTATCTACATAAGGGATGTGACAGTTGTAATAGTGGAACACTAGTTCGTGTAAGGAGGATATGTGGAACAATATTGCCATTGCTGTGTATCGGTAAGGCTGTGAAAGAAGTGGAAGATATTTCAGTACAGGGAAAAGTGATAATGAACGCCAATGCAAAGTTTCGTTAACGATTCCTTACAACCGAGGATACATAAAACTTAAGAAATAAAATGTTCTGAGAGATGCATGAAACGTCTGGCTCCATGGGCAAGAACGAGCACGGTACATTCCGTACGAAGAATGAAGTAACCTACGTGTTTGTGCGGGATAGCTGTCACAATAGCTGTGCGTCATCAAAAGCTTGTGAGGATACGCGGTTTCTTAGCATAGTTTAGAATACTGAAGACTAGTCGAGGTAATATTTTGGGCTGGGTTGTTACTGTGTGTGTGACAGGAGTCTACCGCTTCGCCGTAGAAACGAAACAGTGAGCACAGCAGTAGGTTGAAGCAAACAACACAACAAAAATAAGATGGGTGCTCTTCCTAGTGATGAACTTGCTAACAATAAGTAAATCACTAACCGGCGAACACTACGCAAGTCTTCTGAACTAAAAAGTTGAATGACAAAAAACGGTGGGTTACAGGATATATTGTTCCAGAAATAGGAGATGAAGAAAAATGTAGTGTGGCGAAGGGTTGCTGGACGTACGTGGGATTTCAATTATGAAATGATGATCGGTATTTGACAGGCGAGAATTGTCTTTGTGGGCACCAGTGACTAAGAATCCGCCGTAGAAAGCAGAACGGTGTGAAAATTACGTCGCCTGCCCGGTCACAGCCAAATCAATACAACACAGGGAGGACTGGGATCGGCATAGAACCATAAGTTACTCACACACACACACACACACACACACACACACACACACACACACACACACACACTTGACGGACTGGAGGTTCTGTAGGTAGCTCCAATTGCTTGGAGTTTTCACTGTTTTCAACACGGAATTACGTCACAGTAGGTAAGACAGATTCAGCTCAGTGTGCAATTTTCCGTCATCAAAGGTGCTGTCCTCAGCGGGCGCGCTGCCGCGCCCTACACGTCGTGCTGGTAGCTGGTCAGTCGTCTGTGGCGCACCCCGTTCAACACAATGGCGGCGGCTTCGCTTGTTGAGTACACACGTCTCGTCCTGCCCGTAATTATTAGCGCAGACGCCCTTCCGGAGAACCTGGCGGAACAGCCTGAGGCAGGACACTGCTGCAGTGAAGTGAGTTCCAGTCGCCTTCAGAGTCCTCTGCTCGTCTCTTGCCTGTTTCACGCACCCGCAGCTGCCACTGTTGTTCTTAAGACCTATCCTCCTCTCAGCCCACCCTCCAATTCCAAACTCTCGGATTTACTTGCAACACACGCAGTTTGAATTGGCGGTGAATTTATTAATGTAACGAGAGTTAATGGAATATACACTGAAGAGCCAAAGAAACTAGTACACACGCCTAATATAGTATACGGAAACCGCGAACGCGCAGAAGTGCCGCAACACGACGTGGCATGGATTCGACCAATGTCTGAAGTAGTTCAGGAGGGAAATGACGTCATGAATCTTGCAGGGCTGTCCATAAATCCGAAAGAGTATGAGGGGGTGGAGATCTCTTCTGAACAACACGTTGCAAGGCATCCCAGATATGCTCAATAATATTCATGTCTGAGTAGGTTGGTGGGCAGCGGAATTGTTTAAACTCAGAAGAGAGTGTTCCTGGAGCCACTCTGCAGCAATTCTGGACGTGTGGGGCGTCCCATTGTCCTGCTGTAATTGCCCACGTCCGTCGGCATGTACAATGGACACGAATGGGTCAAGCTGATCAGAGAGGATGCTTGCGTACCTGTAACCTGCCAGAGTCGTATCTAGACGTATCAGGGGTCGCATATCACTCCAACTCTACACGCCCCACACCACTACAGAGCCTTCACTAGCCTGAACATTTCCCTGCTGACATGCAGGGTCCATGGATTCGTGAGGTTTCCATACCGTAACCGTCCATCCACTCGATACAGTTTGAAACGAGATTCATCCGACCAGCTAAAATGTTTCCAGTCATCAATAGTCCAGTGTCGGAGTTGACTGATCCAGGCGAGGCGTAAAGCTTTGTGTCGTGCAGTCATCAAGGGTACACGAGTGGATATTCTGCCCCGAAAGCCCATATCGATGGTTTCGCTGAATGGTTCGCACGCTGACACTTGTTGACAGCACAGCACTGAAATGTGGAGCAATTTTTGGAAGGGGTGCACTTCTGTCGCGTTGAACGATTCTCTTCAGTCGTCGTTGGTCCCGTTCTTGCAGGATCTTTTTCCGGTTTATGGTCGTACGGGAAACTCCCCACATCATCGCTATCTCGGAGATGCTGTGTCCCATCGCTTGTGCGCCGACTATAACACCACGTTCAAACTCAAATCTTAATAATCTGCCGTTGTAGCAGCAGTAACCGATCTAACCAGACACTTGTTGTCTTATATAGGCGTTACCGGCCGCAGCGCCATATTCTGCCTGTTTACATATCTCTGTATTTGAATATGCATGCCTATACCAGTTTCTTTGGCGCTTCAGTATAAGTAATATTAACTATCGGTGATAGTGAAGGAAGGATGAGGGAGATATCCCAATGGAGGCACATACTGTACTTCTTTCAAATAGTACAAAATCGTCTGCCGATCTTACCGTATCCATCTGACGGGATCACCATATATAGTGTCTCATTCGCTCGCTCCAGTCAGTGCTGCTGTCTATAGGCAAATTACAGCGGTACTGGCCTTCATACAGGGACTCGTAGTTAACCCTGAACGTAAATAAACGTAACATACTCTTCCATTACGCTGTTGGTAAATCAGTGAACTAGTAAAAACCGTAATTTATATAGAAACAACTGTCCGGAGTGAACGAACGATTGCGTGATATTAGTTCCAGAAAAAAAAATGCCGATTTGAAATTTATTGGAATAACCTCAAGGAAATTTAATTCTTTCCCCAGAAAAATGGAATACATAAGCCTCGGTCTAGCAATTCTAGAGTATTGCTCGTCAGTCTGGGGCGGAGATCTCAGAGATTCCTGTAGCAGGCGGTGTAAGAGAGATATTTTAGATCACGAAGATATTTACTGTTGAAATTGGGCGAGCGTATGTTCAAAGAAGAGTCCAACAATTTATTACTTTCTCTGCCATAAACGAAATGTGCAAGACGAGAAAATCACGGAAATTAGAGCTCATACGGAAGTTTAGCAACATCGGTTTTCCGTGCGCACCATTCTTGATGGAAAAGTGAAGCGGATGTGATTGAGGTGCAAAAAGTACCCATTGCCTCATGGCGAATGTCCTCGTTGATGTATATGTACTTGTAACAAGGAGGACGGGATGATGGCCCGGGGGGGGGGGGGGGGGGGTTTGATGATTTGGGGAAGGATATGCGTGTGACCTCGAAGGAACAGCGTTGCTTTCTGTCAGTAACTAGAAGTACTGGTGAGAGGTTTAGCGATTGCGAAACATTGTTGGGAAATATCGACTGGTAGGCGGGCTTCCCGATACGAGAGTTCCTTAAGACATTGTTTTAAAAGAAGTCAATAGTCAGTAGCGCCTAATGTAACAGTCAACTGTGTGCGGGGTAGGAGAACGACACATCTGCAGAGGCGATGGTGCGTGGCCTCATTGTCCACCTCGGAGTGTGTAGCTAGAGTGGGTATCTTATTTTTAGCTGGTAGTTTACTGGAATGCGGCGGAAACCGGTTCTGCGAGATGGCTGTACCTCGTGATTACATACATGGGCGGCTCGGAATCGCGGACGGAGTGAGGTGGTGTGGCTGCCGTAAGCGCTATACATATCCAGTACGGAGAAATCGCGCACGCCCCACATGTATCAGTACGAAGTCACCACCTTTCGTGCACGCGTCTCGCACCTACGCACTTACCAGATGACATTTCTGCCTGATGTAAAATTATGTCCTGCACTCTTAAATACGATCATTCGATGACTTCGTAGTGCTAAACAGTTTCTCTTGAAAGTATGTAAAACAGCGAGACACCTGGCGTTTCAAAATTATTTACCAAGTTTCGCAGCACTGTTATAGTTTCCTACATCATTGAAAAAAGAAACTTGGGGTATTAATTTTCTCTTGCCCACAGTCGTACAAAGTTTTTATTTTGAAAAGAACTATCCTGTTTTACTACGGTGTATCATTCACAAGAGTGCACATACCACCTTTCCAGTTACATTTATGATCAGAGTTTTCATTTATCTTTCACGAATGATCATTTTACTCTGCACTAGTCGCACGAGAAATATCAAAGCAGTAGTGAAACTCGACGGCAATTATGCTGCTACCACTGCTGTTGCTTGCGCACTGCCGCTGTTCACCCAAAGTTGTCAGACGGAGAGGCACAAGAAGCGCCACTGGAGCAATGCGAGACCAGCACGCTGCTCACAACTCATCCATCTTGGAGGCAGCTCGAAGCTGAAAAATTCTATTTGATGCAAGTGTCACCGTGGTGTCGCTGCGTCCTGTTAAAAAATGAAACCTTCACCGTGTTCGCGCAGTTGTAAGAAAGCTAGACCTCCGACATATCCAAGTGCGTGAGTTATGTAACCGGCTATTACGCAATGAAGAACAAGCTGTGAATCTTTCCCTGGGAACCGGGGCAAGAACACGTGAAAATTTGGAGAGTTCTGGTGCTCGACTAAGGTACGCTGCTGTTGTGTTCCCCAAGTTCTTACGTAGCGGCGCACTATTCCACTGAAATGTGACGTAGGCTCAGCAGTGAACACTAAACGCGAAAGGAAATTATCTTGCATCACCACGCCCAGAATGAATTCGTGAAACTCTACACTGTACTGTGAAGACCTCATACCAACTAAATTCTTTATGCAGAGAAAACAGTGTGCTGCTTGATATTTTATTAGTATACACAGGGGTCCAGAAGAATGTAACACTCTTTCATAGTCAGTATTAATGGAACAAAATGACAAACTGTTACAATTTTTGCATGGGGGAAAAGTAGTTTTATGTGTCTTCAAAGTGACTCCGATTTAGCAGCCAAACAACGTCGATGCCGCTGAACTGTTGATCGAACTACGGCTGTCTGTGTGGCCGATGTCATAGATACAGAGGACGCCTCGATAGTTTCTCGTAGCTCGTTCGGTGTAGCTGGCTTCTATTACCGAACTTCATTTTTCAAGGTCCCCCATAGGTAGAAGTCAAGAAGTGTAAGGTCTGGAGAGCGTGGTGGGCACTCAGCAACTCTTCTTCGACCAGGTAGATTTTCATCTGGATCTCTGTGGTGGTGAGTCGGAGCGCCATCTTGTTGTAGGTAAAATATTTCGTTTCCGAACACCTCTTGTATGGCAGGTAAAATCAATGTTTGCAGGATATGAAGCGCCAATAAAACCGCACGATGACAGACCACAGCACACATTAACACCCGCTAAATTAGAATGCGTGTCCAAGTCAACTTGAGGATTTTCAGGAGCCCAGTTGTGGCGATTTACAGTACCGTTCAGTTTGAACAACTCGGCAGACCAAATAACCATCCCCGCAAACCGTTCATCCTCGCGAAGCACGGCTTCAAACCACTCGCAGTACTCCATCCTTCGTTCTGGGTCGCCCTCGTTCATAGCGTGCAGCAATCTGGGAATGTACACTTTCCACTTTACAGTCCCTGTAATTGGTCATACGCTTGATCGGCTCACCCCGCTTTCACGTGCACCCTGCTTCAAATTTGTGATGTGATCTAGTAAGCCGCGCGGGATTAGCCGAGCGGTCTCTGCGCTGCAGTCATGGACTGTGCGGCTGGTCCCGGCGGAGGTTCGAGTCCTCCCTCGGGCATGGATGTGTGTGTGTTTGTCTTTAGGGCAATTTAGGTTAAGTAGTGTGTAAGCTTAGGGACTGATGACCTTAGCAGTTAAGTCCGATAAGATTTCACACACATTTGAACATTTGACCTAGTGAAATGTTGCAACATGGCAGCGCTGGAAGCTGGACTCGCTCATGTTTTTGGTCGGCTAGATCTTTCCTCGTGCACATCCTGAATAATATACCGAATACGATAAATTGTTGTTCGCGTTAGTTGCTGAGTTCCGCACACATTATCCAGTTGTCGTACCTCCATCATATTTTCGTTCTTCCTGTAGCATTCCAATACGGCCTTGCGTTGCTCAGGCGACAATCTTAAATCATTCGTTGCCGCACTGTCATGTTGTGGCAAACGCGCGCCATGGTCTGTTGAGAAAACAATCGACAGCGCTACCACGCAAAATTGCAACGACGTGTCACTTTGTTCCAAAGATAGTAACTATCAAAGTGTGCCTACATTTCCCTGAACCTCTCCGTATAAGCTTATTTCTGCTTTACTGCCTTCATCAGTACATGTCCTAGCATTGTAGATGGACATACGTCAACTTTCAGGAAACCATTATTGCCGTCTGTGGTTGACGTTTGTAGTATTTTTTTTTTTTTTTCAGCCACATTGTAAAGTTATTCTATAATTTGGCGTTCCACGTATGTGATAATACGTTTGTTACGATCTAAAAGTTGTAGAAATTCAAGTTTGCCAGATAGCTGTGTATTGAAAGATATTTGTCATGATATATATGTTCCAAACACATCACAGCTAACGTGGCCTACGTGCTAAACTCTGTCGAATGCTCTTTACGAACTAAACGAGCGCAATGGGCGTGCGTTTTCCTGAACTTAAGTGGCGATTGTCTTGAATTGCTGGTGGCGTTATAGTCTTGTCAAATGAGACGAATCTTGTTTTAACACCATGTATGTTCATGGTGAATTATGGACGTGTGAGTGTGATTGATTTGTTCGCGCATAAACGAGTCCACGTCTTGGTTTCAGAAGTACACGAGTAATTACTTTTCAGTATTCACAGGCTTAAGTCCGAGCAGGGAAGTAACTGAGCTCCGCCTCCCACACCGAAAGGTTGGCACCTCCGATTGAAGGACCCTTCGGCCTCCGTCTCCGATTGAAGGACCCTTCGGCCTCCGTCTCCGGCTTAAATAGTTTTGAAACGAACGTTTTACTGAAGATAAAGGTTCACAGACTGAACTTTCATAATCAAATCTTCAAATAGCAGCAACAACGTTACCAGCCCTGTCGGTGGGTGTTGGCTGTCTCCCAGAAATCACCTTCCATATATGTGCTATGCAGAGGATTAGTCAGATTTTGGAAAAGATTTCCATAACAGTGAAGAGTATTTGGGATGCAAAAACCGTGCCTTCAGTTCGCGTGTAGGAGTCCGACAGCCCCTACAGTGTGTCTGTACAGTTACAGCCATTTTCACGGTCCAGTCACATTAACGTGACCATCGACTACTTTCGGCGTCAACGTGCAGTAACCAGTTAGGGACGGCTTACGGTAGCCCTAGCACGGGAGCGTGCATAAAGCGTGTCGGGGGGACACAGAGGAAAGTACAGTCGTCGTCGTAAAGCAGAAACTGAGTAGTTTATCTGACTTCCAAAGGAGCACGATCGTTGGCTTTCGGGCCAGGGGTGGAAGCATTTCCGAAGCGGCTGAATTTGTAAATAGTTCGCGTGCCGCCCTGGTTAAAGTATACAGCGCACGTCTAAATGGCGCTATCCAAAACCGGTGCCGTGCCAATTATGGTGCACAATGAGCCATAGACGGCAGGGCTGAACGATAGTTGCGAAGATGTGTACGGGCGAATAGATTTGCAGCTGATGAGCAAGTGGCTGCCCAGATGAGTCAAGGGACTACCAACAATGTCTCCACAATGACCGTTCAGCGAACGTTGCTGCGTTCATTTACCCATGCTGTGTGTTGTTCTTTGACGACGAACGCAACTGGACATCTACTAAGCAGCGACAGGTGGCCTTTTCAGGTGAATCACGTTTTTATGTTCCACCGGACAGTTGGCTGTTGACATGAACGGCGTGAAACTTCTGAAAGCAAACACACTGCAACAATCGTCGGAAGGGTCAAGGCCGGCGGAGGGAGCGTTACGGTCTGGGGAATATTTTCGTCGCATTTCCTGGGTGACCTCGTCATTTTGGAAGGCACATTGGGTCAACACAAGTATGCATCTATCCTTGGGGACCATGTCGACCCCTACACTCAGTTCGGCTTTCCTCGGCACGATGGTATCTACCAGTAGGACAATGCAACGTGTCACACAGCTGGCAACGGAACTCCTCGGATTTCAAGCCAGTCGAGAATCCGTGGGACCACCTCGAAAGCCACGGATCCTCTACTGAGAAACCTTGAGCATGTCTCCGCGTCCCCTCAGTTACTTCAAGTGTCAGGGAGTCTGCGTTTTCACCTACTGCTGAACCTGAGTTAAGCCTATGGTTCAAATGGCTCTGAGCAGTAAGCGACTTAACTTCTCAGGTCATCAGTCGCATAGAACTTAGAACTAATTAAACCTAACCAACCTAAGGACATCACACACACACATCCAGGCCCGAGGCAGGATTCGAACCTGCGACCGTAGCGGTCGCTCGGTTCCAGACTGTAGCGTCTAGAACCGCACGGCCACTCCGGCCGGCTTATGCCTATGAAATGAATTATTTGGAATCATTTGAATGAAGTGGACACAATCAACGCGAAGTGTAAAATTTGTAGGAAGAGTTGCTGCGAAAACTACTTCTTTAAAAGGCCATTTAAAATATTGACCCACTGCTGATACCAAGAATACAAGACACTGGGACAGGACGTTAAGGTCACTTCATTGTCTTCCAATCCCACCGCCCTACAAGAAGCTTGTAGATGGGTAACTGTGAAATCATCTTTGATGAGAGATCAAAAATGAGGTGTGTCAAAGCCTAAATCAAAAGAAATCGAATACATGTGTAATATGTTTACCTTTCATGACCTCCTGTTTAATTTCGTCGATTTCTCGGATGTCAACACTTAATGCAGTTTGTTGTGCCAAACAATCAGTAAACGCCACACTACGTAGTCTTCTACGTTTTCTCACTTGTCACTTCTTTCAGAAGTGGCAACGTGAAAAATGACGAGTTCCAGCGTGTTTCGGAATCCAAGTTAAACAGTGCAACCGTCTACGAGTGGCTGTAGAACACTGTGGTGTTCAAACTAGCTGCAATGTTGTTATGCCTAAGAAACTTCCTGGAAGATTAAAACTTTGTGCCGGACCGAGACTCGAACTCGGGACCTTTTCGTTGCGCGGGCAAGTGCTCCACCATCAGAGCTACCCAAGCACGACTTACGACTCGTCCTCACAGCTTCAAATCTGCCAGTACCTCATCTGCTACTTTCCAAACTTCACAGGAGCTCATTCTGGAAACATCCGCCCAGGCTGTGGCTAAGCCATGTCTCCGCAATATGCTTTCTTCCAGGAGTGCTAGTTCTGCATGGTTTGCAGAAGAGCTTATGCGAAGTTTGGAAAGTATTAGACGAGGTACTGGCAGAATTGAAGCTGTGAGGACGGGTCGTGAGTCGAGCTAGGGTAGCTCAGATGGTAGAGCACTTGCCCGTGAAAGGCAAAGGTCCCGAGTTCGAGTCTCGGTCCGGCACACAGTATTAATCTGCCAAGGAGTTTCATATCAGCGCACACTCCGTTGCACAGCGAAAATTTCGTTCTCATTCTTGTCATGCCTAATTACGTCGATAATTTACGATTTAACAATAATATAAATAAATTTTGCACTGTAATGTTTTGATTAAGAAATAATTACATAGCTTCCATCTCTGACGTCGATACATGGGTACCGATAAAAATCACCTCCCTGTCACTCCTCAGTGCCAGCCAGCATCGACAGGCCTTCAGAGCTAACCGTCAGCTATCAACAGTTTGGCGACCACTCACTGGAAGACAGCGGTATCGCTTTCAGGAGGCTGTCAGTGTGTCAGGTTCACTGAGTGCGGTCACAGCTGTTTTGTGAGACTGATCCACAAAAAGTCCTCGATAGCACAGTGAGGTAAACGGTATCTGCGACTAGGGGTACGGGCTCTGTACTCAAAAGCCCTTCTCGTCTGTGGTCACACCTTGGCTTCTTTCCAACTCGACGCTGTTCACTGAGACAGCCAACTACCGTACTGAGAAAGCAACTTAACACTGTGCTGCCTAACTCGTGTTGTTACAGGCTGTTCTTCGAAATAATTTAAGTGGGAAAAATGGTCGAACCAATTATTTACAATTTTTTTCATCTCTCACTGCTGCATTGGGGAGCAAGCAGTTGATTGGCACTCATTCATTCCGGTTTGATTCTTACTTATTCCCAGGAAATGAAAGGGATCGTAACGATGGCCAAAGTATAAAGTCGCCCTCTCCTCTCAGGGGACGTGAAAAGGCACGTGTACGAGGAGCTGGTAATGTCACAGCCGGAATCCCACTATACTGTGGAGCGTGAAATGAAGGATCCGGCGTGTCAGGTTTTTCCCTTCTCGGAACGTGGCCGACAACGTGCGGCATCGTTTTAAGTCACAAGTAGAACTTACGAGCCACCATATTTTACTGAGCTAAACTAAGCCCGCCAGACAAAATTTAGTCATTACAAACTTCATTTCATACTGTTTAATTCCGGCTCTGGACTTGCAGACCAGACATCCTGGTCTCGTTCAGAATGTGAGTCCACAAGGTTGTGCAGGTACGTCGCATCCAGGTTGAGCCACTCGCTGAGGATTTGATCGCGCAGTTTCACCAAATTGGGATGCTACTGTCTGCGTTGTACCCGCTGTTCCGACATGTCCCACAGATTTTCTATGGGACTCAAGTCAGGTGATTTTGAAGGCCAGCGGAGATGGAACAGGGTGGAGGGCTACTCAGAAAACCAGTCACATGCTCTTACAGCCAGATGAGCTTAGCTGTTCCGTCTTTTTAAGTGCCTATGTGAACAACGGCCTCTTGCGAATGATCGACTCCAAATGTTCATTGCATTCACTTCCCATCGCAATGTCCTCTCCCTACCAGGTTGGGATGGACCTTCATTAACTGTCTGCAGCAGTTCCTATCACGTTTGGAAGTGCTTTTCATCCACAAGCCATGAAACGCGTCTCCGGTCCCTCTTAGTCAGTATCTTTCCCAATCACAATTCTAACTTCGCGTATCGTAGCCTTGTCTGTTGAACCAGTGCTTATAGAGACTTAAAAAGTCCGCCACGAAGCACCAATAAATGGAAGAACTTCACACACCATATGGCCATGGGCACGGCCAAGCACGATTGCCCCTTTTTGCCACTGTGTCACGTCCTTACATACCCCCATACCGTTTTAGCGCTGCGGCACAATAATGACACTGTTTGTCATAATTAAATATCAAATAATCGCATTTGTAGATAGTCTTCAGACAGAGTACACACTCATACGGGAGGTAGCAGGTTCATGTCAGCATCCTTCACATTTTTCCTCCCTTTGGTTTTATGAAAGATTCTGGGTGTTTCTTATCAATTAAATTAAAGTGTTACCTGCAATACTCGATGGTAAATAACGCGTTTGCTGCAATTCTCGTTGCAAAGACCAATGAGCAGAATGTTTCCCCAGTGGCCAAAATTTTAACGTAACTACCGGTCCTTGTCAGAAAGTAAACACAAGTTATATACTGAAAATTTTTCCTCGCTCGCTTTGTACAATACGAGGGCAGTTTTAGAGTCTGCACTCACCGCACACCCAACCCCTCCCCGGATAAATTTTCAATGGCGCCTACGGCATAGAATACGAAATGTGACACAGCTATCGGTAGCAGTGTTGCGTGTGGATGTATTCATTCACAGAAGACGTGATGACGTTTGCCGGGTCTGAAGTGATGTCTGTGTGAGGTATATTTTGGGTGTGGGGGTCGCCTCCCCCTCCGTCCCGGTGAGCGAGCACGTGCGCAGCATGTGCCTATGCAGCCGCCCTCCCCCCAGTGCGCCGTGTGGCGTCGCCACCCCATCAGAGGAGCCGGCGACTTCCTCCCCTGCCCAGGGGAGTCGCCACCGGAAGGGAGGGATTTACCCTGTAGTTACAGCAGCAGCGCCGAGTGGCGTTGTTAGAAGCTGGGGGGGGGGGGGGGGGGCAGGGGAGACCGGTAAGCAGAAATCACCCGCCACCTCGTGGCAGCCCAGCTCCGGGTGTGCCGCCCTGATCCGGTCCTCCATCCTGTTGTCGCCCTCGAACCTAGAGCAGCAGCTGCCTTAAATCCGGTTACTGCGCTGTCGAATTTAATAGGACCTTCGAACACTTGAATAACATCTTTGCGCCGCGCGGGATTAGCCGAGCGGTCACTGCGCTGCAGTCGTGGACTGTGCGGCTGGTCCCGGCAGAGGTTCGACTCCTCCCTCGGGCATGGTGTGTGTGTGTGTGTGTGTGTGTGTGTGTGTGTGTGTGTGTGTGTGTGTGTTTGTCCTTGGGGTAATTTTGGTTAAGTAGTGTTTAAGCTTAGGGACTGACGACTTTAGCAGTCAAGTCCCATAAGATTTCACACACATTAAAAAAAAAAAAAAAAAAAAAAAAAAAAAATTAACATTTGTGCGGTAATACTTTATGAGCTGAAAACTGGGCAAAACTTTGCTTATACGTTGATCTCTATTACACACTACAGAACCCCGTCACCTCTCTCTCGGCTAAATTGCTCTCGCAGTAACTGCTCTGGGAGAGGGAATGGAATAGCGCTGAGCATTAATCAAAGTAGCTACAGTTATTGCGCTCTTTGTCTACTATTTCTTCAACGGAGTCTGAAATAGACGACTGTTGCTCGGCGAAATGCCCACACCAGAGCTGCCAACTGCATGGCTACAACGCCCGAAGCGTGTAATGTATGTAGAGCTGGCGTGAGAACCGCGCGCAGCGGATGTGCAGGGAAGTGAACGCGTGTGTTACAGCTACCGAAGAAACGAAAGAAGTAGGCGACTAGACTACTTCATCAGGTTTATGTCTTACAATATTCAATGTGTACTCTGAGGGACATTACCCAAATTTATTTCGTGAAGGAAAGGGGCAGTGAAATTTAATGGTGGTCGATGAACACTGTTACGAATATTAAAGGACACGACTATCAGGTATCTTAGAATGGTTAACGGGAGAAAATTACTTATGGAGACGAGCGATATTAGACTAGAATGCACTAGATAACGGATAAAGCATTTATTCAATAACTAGTGCCCCATTTTTTCACTGGGTTTAATATATATTTCGAACAATTGCGACCGATGACGTAACCGTAATGAATCATCAAAATCGAGTCTACGTCAGACACTCGGTGCAAACAACGTGATGTTATTAAATTCTTGATCGCGGAAAAAGAAACCGTTGTCAACATCCACTAAGGATTGTGTACAGTGAATGCTAATTATGCAGTTAATAGGAATGTTGTTGGATAGTGCGTAAAGGGAGTTAAAAGCGCCAGGCATTGCAGAAACTAAGCTCCGCGATCGGCCACTTTCTTGACGTGCTGCACAGCTGCTGATGGGTCCATGTTGCTGCATCACAACTCTACAGCTTCTGGTGAGCATTGGAAGTGCGTGTGTAATGTGTAATGACTGAGACTCTTGAATATTCAAAGCTGTGCTGCAAATGGCCTGCAGACCACAACGTTCAAAGAAAAGCACTTTTGTCTCAATAGTTGGAGTAGTTTCAGACAAATCGAGAGGCCTTGACTTCACTGAATGTTACAGGTGACGAAACCCAGGTGCATCGCATTAAGCCGTTGGAGGATGCGCCGTTAGTCGTATATCAAGCGCACCAACTTCTCTGGTGGGTACAGGTTCTCCAGCGATTGTATTGCACTGAGAAAACGGACTAGATGAGAAACAGTGTGCCCTACTCCAGCGACTTCAGAATGGCATGGAGCTCTGCTGAAAATACTGTGTAGGGTTGGGGGAGGCGCATCTTGATGACACAGTCGGGGAAACAGGTAAACTACGAAACAGGTAAGCGAGTCCCTGTTTCTAGCTATCAGTAGACACCACTGTAAAACCGTGATGCCTATCTAAAGTGGCAAACAACCGAGATTGAAATGGGAAACATGCGGTACAATCTTTCTCAAAATACGTCAAACCTAAGATAGGTTTAGACCTCTGGAGGAGCCAAGGTGGAAATCTGTCCGACCCCGATGTGACACATTAAAACCAGCCACACCCATCTATGAAAGGCAGTCCGTGCGAATCCTGTAGGGCCTGTTCGCTCATCGCCGACTACCAAAACGGCTCTCCATGGGAGGCCCAGTAGCGATGTGGTATGCAGGCGTGCACAGTCTGCACAGTGTTTTATATGTGAAGCAGCGACTCAGTACCCTCAGCGCAGTGGCTCGGTGTGGGCCTCGTTTGGGATGCCGTAGTGGCCAGCCGAATACACTTCATAGTGCACCATGTCCAACATCTTTAAATAAGAGGGTGTTGCAGAACCATAACTGTGCACCCATAATCAAGCCAAGATCGCATGAAAACTGTAAAACCGGAGCAGACAAGTCCTATAATGTTTTAGAATACACAGTGCTTTGAGGGACTCCCTTGAAGTTTCGAGTCAAATTGGAGGCCCAGAAACCTCACTGTGTTTTTAAAATTAAGAACAGTGTCCTTCGTCCTGAACACAGGAAAGTTTAAAACAGAATAGGAACGATTAAAAAGAATGCTCAGAGTTTAAGTTGAAAACTTAAAACACCTCCGCCCATTCATCCAAATGTTGAAGAGTTAGTTGCAACTGGCATGTTGTTGCAAGACTTGAGGAGGAAGAATAGGCACGGCAAAAATCCACAAATGAAGAACACTGGAGAGGACACATAACGATTGACGTAATACTGTTTAATAGCTGTGCCAAAGAGTCACACTTTAAAAAAAAAACTACCTTGAGGGACACTGTATTCCTGCTCCAAGCGATCAGACAGGACGAAAATAGCGTGGCGAGAGGAAGAACCGATTAAAAACGCGAAGACATCCAGGAGAACACCATTCAAGGACCTGTCCGAGAATAAATGCCTCCAAGTAGTGTCATAGGCCTTCTCAATGTAAAAAAAAAAAAAAAAAAATACCCATAAGATGATGCCAGTGCAGGAAAGTCTGTAGTATAGCCGCCAATACTGAAAGTGACTAGGAGCTGCCTGGATTCTAAGATCCCGACCGACAAGATGGTGATCGATCATTCGCTCCAAGGTCTTCTCCATGTAATTAGTGAGGGCAACACTATAACTACATGGGCATGTGCAGTCCTTCCTGGATTTTAAAAGAGGAATTAAAATTGCCTCCCTCCCCAAGTGTGCCGCGCGGTGTAGCCGTGCGGTCTGAGGCGTCTTGTCGCGCGGTTCAAACGGTTCCTCCCGTCAGAGGTTCGAGTCCTCCCTCGGGCATGGGTGTGCGTTTTGTCCTTAGCGTAAGTTAAAGTTGTGTGTACGTTTAAGAACCGATGACCTTAGCAGTTTAGTCCCATCTCCATCCATACTCGGCAAGCCACCTGACGGTGTGTGGCGGAGGGTACCTTGAGTACCTCTATCGGTTCTCCCTTCTATTGTTCGTGGAAAGAAGGATTGTCGGTATGCTTCTGTGTGGGCTCTAATCTCTCTGATTTTATCCTCATGGACTCTTCGCGAGATATTCGTATATTTCTTCTATCAACCCTATCTGGTACGGATCCCACACTGCTGAGCAGTATTCAAGCAGTGGGCGAACAAGCGTACTGTAACCTACTTCCTTTGTTTTTGGTCTGCATTTCCTTAAGAGTCTTCCAATGAATCTGTCTGGCATGTGCTTTACCGACGATTTATTTCATACGCCCATTCCATTTTAGAGCACTCCTAATACTTACTCCAAGATAGTTTATGGACTTAACTGCTTCCAGTTGCTGACCTGCTATATTGTAGCTAAATGATAAAGGATCTTTCTTTCTATGTATTCGCAGCACAGTACACTCGCCTACATTGAGATTCAATTGCCATTCCCTGCACCATACTTGCATTTCAGTACAATTTTCCACTGTTACAACCTCTCGATATACTACAGCATCATCCACAAAAAGCTTCAGTGAACTCCGATGTTATCCACAATAGCAACGTTGTGAATAGCAACGTTCCTATGACACTCTCTTGCGGCACACCTGAAATCACTTTTACTTCGGAAGACTTCTCTCCATTGAGAATGGCATGCTGCGTTCTGTTATCTAGGAACTCTTCAATCCAATCACACAATTGGTCTGATAGTCCATATGCTCTTACTTTGTTCATTGAACGACTGTGGGGAACTGTATCGCACGCCTTGCGGAAGTCAAGAAACACGGCATCTACCCATAGAAGTTACCACAAATTTCAAAATTTTCTCAACGTGTCAGGAAAGTGACCGTATCCCAAAATGACAATAAAACGGCAAGGAGGATAAAAAAACACTTCGCAGAACCCTCAATTTCTATGTCCATGCTTATCGCTGCTGCTGTTCTTCGCGGGTGTTCTTCGCGATTATCGATGCATTAAAGGGATACGGCAATGCCCTCTCTCCCGACCGGCGTCCAAGAAAATAATTAACGCGATTTTGGAATTGCTCGTGGGAGAGGCGGATGGCCCCTTGCCCAGAAATTGTTGAAGATGGTAGTGTTCCCATGGCTGTGAACGCTGGACACAATACACGATTTTCAAGCAGTGCACCAGCTGTGTCATGACGGATGAACATTCCGTGGTCCACGGTTCGAAAAGTGGTGCGAACAATTGTGAAACGGTATCCCTAGTGCGGTTCCAGGTTGTCTTGGATGCAGGTGGTTGTCACACTGAGCGACTTTTGTAACAGGGAACGTAAACATGGTACGCAATTAACAAATGTTACCCTCTCACGTCGACATTAAAACGTGTTTCTTTCAGTGGTTTATTCGTTATTGGTTTTCTGCCTGTCTCTACAGATGTGACCACAAAGTTTCATTGTCCTGCGATCACTCGTTTTTCAAAGGGGGCCCCCACCGATAACGAAAGTTTAATTATAGCCGCTTTGTAAGTCACAATCTCACAAAAACAGCTTGCTAAAAAAATGAGCGATGCACTTGGTAGTCTGGAAGTTGTCGTCGTTGTAGGTGGTCGTATTCTTGGATCATTACGTGGGCTGCAGTTATGAGTCAGCTTCTGTTTAAGGCTGAGTCCAAGAATTCTGAGATTAATCCTAACGAAATGACGAAAGTATATGCAATGTTTTTAATTAAGGGTCTTCGTATCCACCTCCAAGTTCGATTATTGTGAGAGACGACGCCAGCAGCATGCGAAGTTAGTTACATGTTCCAAGAATTTTTTATCGAAGGGATGTGGAAAGAGTTTACAGGATATCTGTAAAAGATTAGTTTTAACCTAAACGAAGATGCTGCTTTTCAGTCCTACTAATGCATCTAGATTTAAAGACTAGTCTTTATAAATAAGGATTCGTCTATGGAAAAGGAGCTGTGCGGGAGAAATGATTGTACTTTAGAACTTGGTTTTCTACCTTTCAAACTTTGTATGTCATTAGGCAATTGATCGAAGACTTTCCTCAATGCATATTCAACTCTTTCCTCAGCCCCTGACACCCTTAATAATGGGAAATAAATGTAATTTTTTCTCTAGTGCTGTAAGTGAGGATATCATTATTCTTTTCAAATCGTGACGGGTTTCGCCAGCGAACGCCTAATCGTTGAAGAGGTAACTACGAGAGGACTGCAGGTGAACAGCTCATGTTGCCCTTGCTGCTAGCTTTTGAGGAACCGGTACTTTCTAAGGAGATTATTCCATAAGACGTTTAGTGGAAATAAGCGAAATAGCTTAGGATGTTGTTTCGTTTATTTCCAAGACCGACAATTATACGAACAGCAGTAGTATCACAACTTAACAATACCACCACTTGCAAAGTAGGTTAGAAATCAGATTAATAATGTTGCTCACGAAGCATATGTTCACTTTATCGGGCAACAACAACGTTATTGACTGTGGATGGTGTCGTCAGAATAGAAATAATGAAGTCAGTGTAAAAAAAGTTATTAATTTTGGCATTTATCTTGAATGGATTCCCACGTAGATTTCGTTGTTGTTATGGCTCATCTTGTTGATTCTAGGGTGATTCCACTTTGACTGCTAGAAGGTCCAGATCTGTACTTTAGCAATATTTGATGACCTAACAAATGCGTTTTTCAGGAAATTTTTAATGAGCAAACAATCTCAGATCAGAACAATGGTATGGTAGAAATAATTTTTGACTTGGTGTTCATGATCCACATTTTTATTAAACTTCTTATAAATTCACATATACTTCTTGTCACATCATCAATAAAACAGTTTTTTATCGATCTTCATATATTTAATTTCCACTTTAACCAAACACAAGACTTGACTGTTCTTTTACAAAGCGAAATAACAACTTCTCCAAAGTGAAACAAAGACTGCTCTGTGCGCATTCGCGCCAAAACGGTTACAAGTAAATCAAAGATTATGACAGTCTCACAGAAGTGAATACACACAAGAACCATATCACTGTAATATATCGATACATCGGAGTACATATACATTAATAAAACCAAATGTGAATATTGACACAAAAATATGTCTGTTACTTCGCAGAAAAGTAGTACGATATTACTGGTATCGTGAACTGGGGTTGAAGTGCCGTACTGGTCACGTAAATAAAGAACCATTACAAGCTTAAAGTTTTCGTCAATATGTACATCCAAATATTTGGAGCATTCTACCCATTTCCTGATTCCTGTTCGTGTGCTACATCGATTGTTGCCATGACACTATTTGTTGTACTGAACTGAATGTAGTGTTCACGCCGTAAAGGAAGTAAGATCAAAGTGATGTATAGTCGTGCACTCATACCAAAGACAGACAGACGGCCTGTGTTTTCTTAGGTGCACAACAGATTTTTGTTATTGATTAAATTTAAAAGTGTAAAACAACTGGCGAATCGTACATTAAATTTTTGGGATAACTAGATGAGCCGGCTGCTGTGCCGAGCGGTTCTAGGCGCTTCAGTCCGGAACCGCGCAGCTGCTACGGTCGCAAGTTCGAGGTCTGCCTCGGACATGAATGTGTGTGATGTCCTTAGGTTAGTAGGTTTAAGTAGTTCTAACTCTAGGGGACTGAAGACCTCAGATGGGAAGTGCGATAGTGCTTAGAGCCATAAGTAGATGAGGAAGGAGGAAAGAAGATGCCGCTGTCGTTGAAAAAGAAAAAAGAAATGGCCTTTGATCAGGACAGTAAAATGTGGTTTAACTGTGGGAAACTCCGGTATTGAAGTCATTAATTATTAGAAAATACAAACTATTCGCTGCAGTATAGCACCCTCTGTTTATTTCCTTTTCCAAAACGTAAAGAAATTTGTGAAGATGAACGATTTTGAGCCATAGTGGCAGATGATGGGTATTTTGTATACTTCGCAGAATCGTCTTTCAGGGATGAAATCTACTGAATGGAAAAACGTTGGCTCAAGTTGCGTTATCTGAATGGGGCTATATCGGACAAGAAGTGCATGTTTATCGTAAAAACACAGTCTTCATTCCTTTTAATAACACGCTGATGTAGCCCTAAACTCCTTTTGGTCAACGCTGACGGAAGTCTTGATTCCGCTTCAGACACAGAGCGGACAAAGGCTGCTCTCCCTCCCTCCCCCCACATTGTTCACGGTTGGCCAGAGAGACTCCGGAAATATGACGGACAGCGTGAAGAGCAAGGAGGGCGGCGTATTCTTAGACAGTGGGGCGGCGACTGGTCACGTGCACCCAGCCAGGCGCCGCGAGCAGGAGCTGCGGCAAATGAGGGAACACACAGGCGGTGGTGGTCCCTGCCCGGTAGCGACACGTCGCTGTTCCAGCCGTAGCGCTAACGTCATCCGGGGTTTTCCGAAACGGGCGCACTGTGCACGGTAGCAAACGTCGTGCCGGAAGTGCACTACGCTGTCGCTTCCAGTTGACCTCGCGCCGCGACTCTAAGTGATCTTGAGATGCCGACAGGATAATGAAGTGTGATTTTTCCTTCCTCCCGTTTCCATAAATACTGCAACGTCTAAAGGTAACACAAATGCCTCAACTTAGGTCCAAAAGACGCAAACAAACTTCGTTTAATATAGTTTGCTATGAAAATGTAACAAGAACTAGTAATTGTTAGCCACGGGGTCATTGTTCTCTGAGTTCTCTGCCCACTCTGTGCTTTTGCGTTTGCGGCGGGAGCCAGCATGTCAGAAATGAGTAGCTTCGAGTCTGCGCAGTATGTCGTGGCCGGTAGGTGCGTAGACGGCAGGGCGTGTGGAGAGCGGTAGTGTTGGGGCTGCAGGCAGGCGCTCCGGGAGAAATTCTGAGAGCTGGAGGGGAAGTGACGTTCTATAACTGAAGCCTACAAACATTTTTTGTAAATATTAAGCGGATCCCCTCCACGCCCACAACTGTATGGCGAGCATTCAGAAAGACCTGACACCTCTGCTTTTTTTTAGATCTCAAAAGAATTCCGCAGAAGATGGAGCGATTTATTTGCGCCTGACTTGTTAACCATTTGTAACTTTCAGAGAAGTGCCACGAGTGGCGAATTTTGACTCAAACTACGCATTTCTCCTGTTGCCATTATAAGAGTCGCTTCTTTTGCCAAAACACGGTAGAGTTTACACATTCTCACCTCATTAACATCTTGTTCAGACGCAGTTGCGAGAGCATTCTGAAACAGTGGTTTATTAAGTTTACTAAGTGAGGAACAGAGGAGATGTAAGGCCAGTATTTTACGAAAAAGCACATCCTCGTTACAAAACAAACGTATGTCTTCACTTATGTTGTTCGAAAACCCATAGCTTTCTCGTTTTATCGATGGCCCCTAAAAATTACATCCTTTATCGAAAATGTCAGTAGGTAGTGGAATAACACGGTAGTAATGAAGTTTAGCGTGCTGTGATTCGCCAGAATTTCATTTCGTTGTCTCAAACAGTTTATGAAATATGACAAATGTTGTGGATATTTCGCTCTGGTCTTATCACTGGGGCGGCGCGATGAAGTATGACTGTGGTACATCAGATCAATTTTCTCGACGACACACACATACATCCACCTAAGTCTAAAGAGACATCCACCTAAGTCTAATGAAAAATTTAGTATGTTAATTTCATATGCCTAACGTTTTATGTAATATGCACCAAACACAAAATCATAGAGACGCCTATTTTTTATTGCAAACTTATTCAAATTTCACGCAGTGCCTTACTTCGTTGTAAATTTCGCAACAAGTATGACCATTAACGAAATGATAGGCGCATCATCATGAGCCTGATATATGAAGTAGTGAATAACGCAAAAATGTTTTTTTTATATAGTTTCCGTAAAATCGTTTGAGAAAGATTGAAGGTCGTGCGCCTGGATTCTGTCATCGCCGACCGGCTGGAAGGTAGCAGACAGTGTCGGCATCCCCTTCCAGACAAACGAATGGACACTCCCCTTCCAGATAAACGAATGTACTCGGCGTCCAACACACAAATTGGTTACTGCCCATCGGCCACCGTACCCTGCGACGCCTCTTCCTCTGCCGCTAGCCTCCATGAACACTGAGATTGCTGTTTTATTATAACATTATGAATGGCAGAATGTAGTTTCCAGGGAGGGGGCAGCAGGGATGCTGGTTTGAGTTGGACCCACTTGACCACGGTATGCGAGTACGCAGAAAACAGGCAGCACAGGGAACACACAGCGCTCCAGAAAGAACCACACAACCACTGTTGGCTGGATGCTAGATCACCCCCCCCCCCCCCTCCCGCCACTTCCCATCACGCCACTACTTGTCGATTGGGTGACACATCAAGCAGGAAGATATTTTAATCGAAGTGCAGCTGATTGTGTATGTGGTAGGTTAGGGTCTGCGTTCGACCATGATGATGGTAAACACAGACAATCGTGAAACACTACTGACGTGCAACGGCGGACGCTAGTGAGGTTCCGGTCCAGAAACTACCTTGGCGAATACACTATGTGATCAAAAGTGTCCGGATACCTGGCTAAAAATGGCTTAAAAGTTCGTGGCGCCCTCGATCGGTAATCCTGGAATTCAGTATGGTGTTGGACCACCCTTAGCCTTGATAAAAGCTTTCACTCTCGCATGCACACGTTGAGTGAGGTGCCGGATGGTTTCTTGGGGAATGGCAGCCCATTCTTCAAGAAGTGCTGAGCCGAGGAGAGGTATAGATGTCGGTCGGGAAGGCCTGGCTCGAAGTCGACGTTCCGAAACATCACAAAGGTGTTGTATAGGATTCAGGTCAGGACTCTGTTCAGGCCAGTCCATTACAGGCATGTCATTGTCGTGTAACCACTCCGGTACAAGGCCGTGCATTATGAACACGTGCTCGGTCGTGTTGAAAGATGCAATCGCCATCCCCGAACTGCTCCTCAATCTCGGGAAGCAAGAAGGTGCTTAAAACATCAATGTAGGCCTGTGCTGTGATAGTGCCACGCAAAACAACAAGGGATGGAATCCCCCTCCATGAAAGAAAAACACCACATGATAACACCATCGGCTCGAATTTTACTGTTGGCACTTCACACGCTGGTAGACGACGTTCACCGGGCATTCGCCATACCCACACCTGCCATCGGATCGCTACATTGTGTACCATGATTCGCCACTCCACACAACGTTCTTCCACTTTTCAATCGTCCAATGGGCGCTCCTTACACCAAGCGAGGCGTCTTTTGGCATTTACTGGTGTGATGTGTGGCTTACGAGCAGCCGCTAGAGCATGAAATCCAAAATTTCTCACCTTCCGCGTAACTGTCATAGTACTTGCAGTGGATCCTGGTGCAGTTTGGAATTCCTGTGTGATGGTGTGGATAGACGTCTATTACACATTACGACCCTCTGCAACTGTCGGCGGCCTCTGTCAGTCAATAGACGAGGTCGGCGTGTACGCTTCTGTGCTGTGCGTGTCCCTTGACGTTTCCACTTCACTATCACATCGGTAACAGTGGACCTAGGATGTTTCAGAGTATGGAAATCTCGCGTACAGACGTATAACACAAGTGACACCCAATCACCTGACCACGTTGCAAGTCCGTAAGTTCAGCGGAGAGTCACATTCTGCTCTCTCGCGATGTCTAATGACTGCTGACGTCGCTGATACGGAGCACCTGGCAGTAGGTGGAAGCACAATGCACCTAATACGGAAAATATATGTTTTTAGGGGTGTCCGGATACTTTTGATCACCTGGTGTAAGAGGAGTGAAGCGTGGAGTTCATGGGCTAATAATGGTGCTTCTTAGTCTAGTAAGTACATCTGTTACAGATACTCTTAGTAATCCAGGTCCTCTTCCACTGACTTACTTTGACGTTTGAAGAAAGGCTACATCGAGAAAATTAACTCTTGTAGTGTCTCCTCAGATGGTGGCGCCTGGTTTGATGCCTTCCCGTTTGTCTGTTTGAGTCGCTCGTCTGTGAGGAGTGGAGACAGTAAGTCGCCTTTGCTTGTCTGATGACGAATCGAAGGTGTCGTGGCCTTCGCTGCTCCAGCCTCTACTTGTTACGCCCTCGCTGAGCAGTTATTCGGCAACAGACTTTTTAAAATACGCGCTGGACTCTGACACGCGGCGCTGCGCACGTGAAACCAGCGTCAGCAAAGATCGCGAGAGGAAGTACCAAAGATCGCGAGAGGAAGTACCTGTGGGGGCAGACTCCACCAGCGTAACGGCAACGGTCTGCAGACCCCTGTCGAGCCAACAGTTATGAGCCATTATGGTATTGCGTTTTCTCCATTGTTTCGCTTTGGGGCGTGTATTTGGATGCTGTGTGCTACCGGGATAAAATTTGGACTCTCAGTACTTCATTCACGCCAGCCTTGCCTTTCATCTATGTATAACTTGCCTCATGACTTCCCACGTGAGGTGGCCCGACCCTAGGCTGGTATCAACTTGATGCATTACCCTAGTGTCGCCTTATTCGTCGCCCACCCCCGCATTAGTCACTTCGTGTGAGTTGGTGGACTTGAATTTCAGCACCACGTTGCAAATGGTTCAAATGGCTCTAAGCACTATGGGCTTAACATCTGAGGTCATTGTCCCCCTGGACTCAGAACTACTTAAACCTAACTAACCTAAGGACATCACACATATCCATGCCTGAGGCAGGATTCGAACTTGCAACCGTGCGCGGTTCCGCACTGAAGCGCTTAGAACTGCTCGGTCACACGGCCGCCTAACGCGTTGCAGAACTTACTAATTATATGTACTGGATAGTTGTAATTCAACTGACTGTGTTCCGAGTGCTGCTCCGCGCTCTGTAAAACATCGCAGACGCTGAAACGTCGTAGGTATGTTCGATAATCGACGCGCTCGCAGAGCATGCTGAAAATACAGCATAACCTCGTTAGCGCGAACTCGCTTACAACGAACTCGCGGTTAACGCGTAAAAAGTATTCGTCCCGCCAGGAATACATTAGTTCATATGGTATGTTTTATCGGTTAACACGAATTTCGGTTAAGGCGAATTACGAACTCTGTTTCAGTTCCTAGCGTAATTAAATTTCACTGTAACACAAATTTCCGACCTTAGAGTATTCCAAAGCGTAATTTTTTTCCGAAATGAATGTAGGAAATGTAGCTACAAAGCTAATTATACTTATTGTTGACTCGTTTTTCAAGTATTGTAGGTCGGCAGCCGCGATTATCACCTCAACGGTGAGCGTATTCTGTACATTGTAAGACATTCTATAATGTGTGCAGCAGCATTTAGGAATGTACTCAATGCCAGATTTGACAGGTGTTCTGTTAGTCGTAGCCGTAGCAAAAACTACAGTTACAACCGGTACCGTAGCACACGAAAATGGCAAAGAGGAAACAGATAGCTCTAAATGTACACTTAAAGCTTAAGATTCTAGATGAAGTGGACCGTGGTATCAAGAAAACAGCAATTGCATGGCAGTTTGGAATACGTAAACCTACTTTATCTACGATTATTAAGAATCGAGAATAAATTATTAATGCTGCGACATCAGGTTCTGGAAACAAATCTAAACGACTTCGTACCGCCAAGTATGCAGACATCGGGACGTTACTGCTAGAATGGTTCAATCTTAAGCTTGCATCTAACATACCTTTAAGTGGCCCTGTGATTCAGTCAAAAGCAAATGATATCGCATCGAAGACTTCCTTTGTTCTGCTAGTTGGTTGTATCGGTTCCAAAAGAGACAGTCAGTTTCATGTGTACAAATTTGTGGTGAAGCAAATAAAGCTGACGAAAGTGCGAATAGCTGGTTGCATGAATTCAACCGCGTGAGAGAAAAGTATACCTCGTGTGATGTGTTTAACAAGGATGAAACTGGATTTTTCTACAATCTTTTTCCAAATCACACCCTGGGGATAAAAGGTCATAAGTGTCACAGGGGAGCACGAAGCAAACAACGTGGGACTGCCGTACTGTGCTGTAATGCTGACGGCAGTGAGAAGTTTCGTCCCTGGGTTATCGGTAAATCCGAGAAACCATGTTGTTTTAAAAACATAAATATGGATACCTTGCATCTACTTTCACCACAAGAAATTTTGGGTAGATGGCACATCATTTCGCAAGTGGCATCTTCGTTTCAACAGTCGAATGGTTGTTCAAAATAGACATGTTCTTCTTACATTGGACAGATGTACTGGCCGCAAGCCGCCTTCAGCCTTTGGACCAAGGTATAATCTCTATCATAAAGAGAGCTTATCGTAAGCGGCTTGTAACAGCTGCAATTCGTGCTTCTGAAAACAATAATGCAACCCCAAATTGGAATCTGCTTGACGCAATAAAAGCCATCGCAGCAGCCTGGAACTCAGTATCTCCACATCATATAGGGAAGTGCTTAGAGACATAGCAACACTAAAGATGTCCACGAGTTAGAAGATGCCACCTCACCTGATGAATGCACAGTTCTGCAGGACGTTGCGAACCCTGTGATTAGTTTCGAAGAATTCATTGGTGTAGACGACGCATGTGCTTCTGTGGAATGGGATGCGCCAAAAGCTGTGAACGAGGTGCAAGAAGGGCCATCAGAAGAAAGTGAAGAGGAAGAGAATACAGATACCATTCCACCTACCCGTCAGGGGATGTTTACAGCCTTGGACTGTTTAGAACGGTTCGTTTCAACATCCGCTGTCACTGTTGGGTTTACGGACGCTATCATTGCAATTGGTTGTGAAATTACAAAATATTATCGTTCCCACAACGTAAGCGAACCATGACCGAATTTTTCCAAGAAAGTAACGTACATAATTTGTGAGTACTTGTATTTTACAATCACTTTATAGTGTTATAAGTGTAGAATAACGTGATTGATAGTGTAGTGTATGACACATTAGTGTACTGCTGTACATGTATACTTATTAAAATCTATGTTTTTACTTAACACGATTTTTTTTTAATACGAACTCCTGATTTTTCGGTCCCTTCGGATTCGTGTTAACGAAATTTTACTGTATAATAGTTCCACTTTGTGCCACCAGGTAGAAATATGGCACTGTAAGCAGCCATACCGTCGTATGTTTGCGGGAAAGTGGGAGAAACTATCAAACACGTGATAATGGTGGTTGTGGCACGTATATTAGGTGCAACAACATGTTCTCAATATGGTCTACCGACTCAGCAACTTGCTGCGTTCGTAACACTGCAAGGACGGCAGCTGCTCGTAGCATATCCCGTGTGATCAGAGCGATATGTCGTCGTAGGCTATCCTTCAGATCAGGAACTGTCCGGATACATCCATGATGGGCACCATCTTTCAGATAACCCCACAGTCGGAAGTCATACGGATTTACGTTAGGGGATCTGGAAGGACAGACATCCCGAAATTTCCTGGAGATGGTGCGGTCGTTAACGAAGGTTTCTCGAAGCAAACCTTTCAGCTGGCAAGCGACATGTAGTGCAGCCACATCTTGCACAAACTAAGTGGTGCATTCATGCAAAGGTGGGATCACAATGAAGAAAAGCTGACCAAGAATGGAGGAGCTTGTGAACGTACACCACACCGTCACATAAGCTGAGTGCAGTGGCTGTTCCTGCACCCTGTGGAGTAGAATCGCATATGCGACAGTTCTGTTCTTTACCGGCACGTGCTGCAACAACCGATTTGTATTGGCATGTGGTGGTAGACCAAGATACACACACCTGGCTGGTTCGCTGCAGTGTGTTGTGTTTAATTTATGAAACTAGCTAAGTCTTGAAGATTTTCAAGGTAGTATTGCGGACGCTGAATGAGAAAAATAGTTTTAGTTGTTGAAGTGAAAATGATGGAGTTGGAAATCCCATCAAGGTCATTTGAAACAATCTTCCAAGCAGTCACAACATTATTTATGGAAGGAGTTAGAAACTGGAATTAATAATTGTCAGCTAAGTATCTGAACAGCGTTCCTTTTGAAAATGAGTCATGTGTCATGACCATCGCACCCACTTGTGGACAATGTGAATGGTAAATATTGCGCTGAAGCCTTACCTTATGGCGATTTAGTATTTCATTTCCTAAATCGCTTGATTCAAATTGTGGCGTGTTTCCTATCTTGTGTAAAGAACTGGCCACAGTGACTTGCTGTAAGATGTTTCGTCGTTTCGTTTAGATGAGAACAGGCCGGAAAACAATATTGCTAACCAGCATTGCCTGTCAGCAGGAAGAAGATGAATAAAGCTGCATTTCAATTTCTTTATAACGTTAGCGCTACGTAATGCATCGAAAGAAGAAGCAGGAATCACTTTATTAATAATTTAAGTTACGTTTTATTAATTATATATCATACGTTTCTAGTTTCGGCGTTTCCAATCATCATATCATACCGTGCATCAACATCTGATGCAGTGCATCCGGTTGCATATGGTATGTATTCAATTGCTTCAACCATATGCGACGAGATACATTGTATCAGTTGTTGTTGCTTCCTACCCAGGGTTTGTGTTCTTGCTATGTACCACGTTGTGCTAAGGTTTATTCAGAAATTAAAATGAAGTTTTATTTATTTCTTTGTTACTGACAGTCAATTCAGATCGGTAATATTTTTCCCTGCTTTGTCTCATCTTCAGGAAGTAGTTTGCCTTGTAGTGAAATTGAAGTAGATAGTTCCTGCGAAATAGTATGGTTAGAGTCAATCAGACTAAACTATTAATTGGATCGTTTTACCGACCTCCCCCCACCCCCGCCACCTTAGAAGATATAGTGGCTGAACAGTTCAAACAAAGCTTGAGTCTCATTTCAAATAGATAACCCACTCATACAATTACAGTCGCCGGTGACTTGGATCTACCCTCGATATGCTGAAAATTATACGTTTAAAGCCGCCGCAGGCATAAAACGTCATCCGAAGTTGTACTGAATGCGTTCTCAGAAAATTATTTTGAATACTTAGATCATGAGTCCACTCAAAGCGTAAATGATAGCGAAAGCATACTTAACCTCTTAGCAACAAATAATCCTGGACAAATTGTGAGTATCGAATACAGGGATTAGCGACCACACGGCAGTTGTTGCTAGGCTGAATACGGTAACACCTACAACCATAAAAAACCGCAAAGTACGTCTATTTAAAAAAGCTGACAGAAATGCTCTTAACGTTATCTCAAGAGACGATCTTCACTCCTTACGATCGGATCACGTAAGCGTAGAAAAGTTGTGGAATGATTTCAAAGAGATAGTATCGACGGCAATTGAGAGATATATACCTCATAAATTAATAAGTGATGATACTGATCCCCTATGGTACACAAAACGGGTCAGATCGTTGTTGCAGAAGCAACGAAAACAACATGCAAAATTTAAAAAGAACGCAAAATCCCTAAAATGGCAAAGTTTTGCGGAAGTTCGAAATACAGAGCGTACTTCAGTGCGAGATGCTTTTAATAATTTCCACAACGAAACTCTGTCTCGTAATCTGGTAGAAAACCCGAAGAGATTCTGGTCATACATGAAGCACACCAGTGGCAAGACGCAATCAGTACCTTCACTGCGCGGTAACAACGGTGAAGTCACTGATGACAGTGCCACTGACGGAGCGACTGGGCTAGAGATTCCGTTACTTCGCAGAAACTTAGTGAAAACACTTTTTAGCGGGCTCCAGCGAGGCGTGGGAATGACTTGTGTTCCCAGGCACTCTTGGCGGGCAAATTCCCTTCGTTTTCTGCAAAATCATAACTGTGATTGGCTTGCTCAAGAGATAGCTGTGTGATCGGCGCAGAAATTGGCGCCAAGTATCTCCATTGGTGGAGTAGTAGTGCGTCGGCAATAGAGTGGAATTTTCCGCCGGTTTTCGAGTTGCTGATTGGAACATTTAACCACGGCCACGGTGGTGGGAGTGGAAATGTTCTGTGTTCAGCTTGTACCGGTGCTCTTGAGAGAGTCGACACTCGCCATTCGGTCGGGGTGGGTTACAAGACGCATCTCTCGCTGCTCTGGACAGCCTGCCTTCCGTTGGCTGTCTAATATACTTTCATTTAATTGTAACTGTTCGACGAAATTGCTGAAGTTTCGACTTCAACGTGACTTTCCGAGTACAGTTGGCAGTTGAGCGTTCTACGTACAAGCGGCCTATGTTGTACGTCTTGAGCAGTTTTGGCTAAAGTTGACTGTGTCAGAGTTACTGTGTGACTTCGCTTGTTAAAATTCATCACTGTACCGTCAGTGATTGTGTAGCGAACCTTCTTTGTCGCCGGCCGGAGTGGCCGAGCGGTTGTAGGCGCTACAGTCTGGAACCGCGCGACTCTATGGTCGCAGGTTCGAATCCTGCCGCGGGCATGGATGTGTGTGATGTCTTTAGGTTAGTTAGGTTTAAGTAGTTCTAAGTTCTAGGGGACTGATGAGCTCAGAAGTTAAGTCCCATGGTGCTGAGAGCCATTTTTGAACCTTCTTCGTCTCCCTCAGAGGCGCATTTGTGTTGCTAGGAAGTCTTTAGTCTGGAACAACCAGACCAGGATAATTTGTTTTGGGCTATACTTGCGACATTATCATCACCACAACGGAACGTCGAATCAACCAGCCATCGCCTCCGGTATGCCAGGTCGTGTCCTTGCAGTTAAGAATTCAGCTTGGTAATGTATGTCCTCAGCACCGGCAGGTTAGGGAATTTTGCTCGGTGATAATCGGAGCTCAGCGGAGCGCGCCTGTTCCCGTCTTTTCTTACGTGGTTCTGTCTTGGGTGTTCATTGTCTGAGGTCTCACTACTGTAACAGCAATTAATATTGGGTTGGCTGGGTGTTTCTCTTAAGATTTGAGTTGCAAAGAATTGGCTCCACATACCACTTGGTCATAAACGTCACAACCTAGTTTATGGACAACTTCACCTCCACAGCATGTATTTCAGTATCCAATTTGACGTATTGTAAATGTTTCATGTGTTTATTATTTTGAGTTTAGTCATAATAAATCAAATTGTTATTTTGGACAGAATTTTCATTCTGTAGGTGCCAAACTCTTTTCTACTCCACTTGCAGGGTCGATTAGAGTCAGTTCGCGTTTCTTCTTAATCCATGTGCAACAGCAAAAGTCGTACTTAGAAAAGGGGGGCCTTAGAGCATCATTTCTATATGAAGATTCTAGAAGAATTTAGTGTTAAATACACTGCTAGCCCCGGCACCTCGTAACCTGGCAGGGATCTAGCCACTGTCCATGATTATCGGCAGGGGAGGTCACGAGAATGTACGGTAGCAAGAAGACCGGGCTCCGGACGGACACGTGGCACTGCCGAGACGGAGGGCCATTTATCCGTCACAAGGCTCTGCCGCATCGTAGAGCATCTGCAGCAGCAGTTGGTGCCACAGAGAGACAACAAACTGTTACAATTCGGTTACTTCGTGGACAGTTTCGAGCCGGACGCCCGTTGGCGTGCGTTCTACTGACCGCAAACTTCCATCTTCAGTAGTGTCAAGCGAGAGCTCATTGGAAGACAGGGTGGAGGTCTCTGGTGTTTTCTGACGAAAGCTGCTTCTACCTCGCTGCCAGTTGAGTGCAGGTGAGCACTTGCAAACAACCTTTCTGCGTGCCACACACACTGGACTTAGGCGTCGAGTTATGGTCTGGAGTGCGATTTCATATGACAACAGGAACACTCTCGTGCTTTATCCCACGAACGTTGACTTCAGTACTGTATGTCATTCCGGTGATTAGACCTGCAGTGCCGCCATTCATGAACAGCATTCTAGGGGGTGTATTCCAACAGGATAACGCTCTTCCACCTACCGTCCTTCTAGCCCAACATGCTCTACAGAGTGTCGGCAATTTGCCTTGGCCTGCTCGATCACATCTGTTTGCAGTCTAGCACATACGGGACAACATCGGACAACAACTCTTGCGTCATCCACAAACAGCGTTAACCGTCCCTGTATTGACGGAACAAGCGCAACAGGAATGGTACTCCATCCCAAAATCTGACATCCGGCACCTGTGCAACACAATGGCTTGGGCTGCTGGGGGAGGGGGGGGGGGGGGGGGGGGGGAGAGAGACGAAACAGCGCGGTCATCGGTCTCATCGTATAATGAAGGACGGGGAAGGAAGTCGGCTGTGCCGTTTCAAAGGAACCATCCCGGAATTTGCCTGGAGTGATTTAGGAAAATCACGAGAAACCTAAATCGGGATGGCCGGACGCGGAATTGAACCTCCGCCCTCCCGAATGCTTGTGCAACACAGTGCATGCAGGTTTGCATGCTTCCATTCAGCACTCTGGCGGCTATACCTGTTATTCATGTAGCAGCATTACACATTTGGAAGGGCATATCTAGCACTTGCATTAACAAGTGATCTTGCAATGTTAGTCACGTAAATATGTTACCTGGACAGATATATTCCTGTAATTTCAGTACTCTACATTACTCATTTTTTGGTGTTGGAAATTTTTTCCTTCATTTTATTTGGACAGTTATCTAAAGTAATTTGAGAAAACTATCGAGGTTTCATGTAAGGATGTGTACGAACACGGAATCACTTTGTTCCGCTAGGTTACATATGGAATACATCCTGATATGTGCTCATACAGTGCCACCAACGGAAGCCACAGTGCATTCTGTTATTCTTGACGATGTTATTAGTCATTTCTACAAAGTGGCTGCGGTGCAGGAAGTTCACAATTCATATGCATCGATAACCAGAGGCGGCGACTGTCATAAATTCCGTGCGCTGTATGAGTCAGCGCCCGGCGCGTCATCTGTGCTCGACAGCAGTTTAACTGCCTGGAAAACATCGCTCTCTCCCCTCTCCCTACACCCAACCCCCACCCGTCCACACACAACATATTTCGACCGAACTTCCCTACCTGGTTGTAGTTGCTTAGTGTTTCCAGAAGGCTCGAACCAAGTCCTCTTACATACTCCATGCACCAGTGCACTATTGGACTACTCTGAAAAATTATCCTTGCACCGGCAACTGGGGTAGCTTGCCGCGCAACAAGCGTTACTCTCTTATTTGCACAAGTGCACACAGCAACAAAAACTTTTGACGTGTAAATGTCGTTTCTTGTTTCACGCTTGCAGCTACAAAAATGTCTGTTCCATCACAAAAACTTGTTGACGGCGTAATTCATCTTGTGGATACCTGGTCGAGATATTTGGTGTTAACAGCTTCGCATAAAAATCGTAAGAGATATCCCGCCTCCCCGGAAATCTGGCCAAAGCCACGTTTGCACAGCATTCCTTTCTACAGCACGTGAATCAGACCAGCAAAGAATTTTCAGTACCTACTTTAAGTGATGTGTAAGGAGACATGCAGATTTCATGTCGCAAAAGGCATTCGGTCTGCCGGAACATTTCTGTTTAATGAGCATCTCGCTTTGATTATCCTTCACCGATGTTCAGCGGCGGACTAGACACTATGCTGTCAGCTCCGGGTGTTGCGGGACGCTCGCAGCAGCTGATTCGTGTAGGGTCGCTGATGCTGCACGAAGTGTTGACCACCTGGCTGCGTCACGGATGCGTGAAGCGAGCAGCTGCGCACCGCCGGCGGCCAACGATCGTGTTTCATATTATATTCATAGGGGATTCCTGTGGGTGCTTTAAACCTGACTGTGACCACAACTGCAGTGCCAGCGTATATTTGCTGCTTTGAAATTCCCCTAACAAATTTTCGTGTTACAGTAACTCACAGTTACAGCACTGTCACCCACTCTGTCATATTTGGTGAGTGAAAGAGTTGTTGTAACTTACTGCCATTCTTATAATAACTACATTTCTAAACAACGGTGTACAGCGGCGAGGTGCGCGTGAAATCGCCGTTACTCATGTGCTACATTGCATTTTGATGGCCTCTTCTTCCAACAGTGGTCCACGTTCTGTTGCACTACCAAAATTAGCTGTTGGTGTCAGATGTTGTTAAAAAAAATGGTTCTGAGCACTATGGGACTCAACTTCTGAGGTCATCAGTGCACTGGAACTTACAACAACTTAAACCTAACTAACGTAGGGACATCACACACATCCATGCCAGAGGCAGGATTCGAACCTGCGACCGCAGCGGTCTCGCGGTTCCAGACTGTAGCGCCTAGAACCGCTCGGCCACTCTGGCCGGCTCAGATGTTGTTACAAATATAGTATTTACTAGAGTGACTAAGTAATATCGCTATTTTTGATTGAGGTGGTCCCTTACACTCTCCAGGAAAGTACTTGGCTCGAACAAACACAAATACACCAAAATCGTGTGAGAAATAATGTAAAGGTCTCTTATTGCATTAGTGACACTCCCGCATCTGCATAACTCTGCAGTCGTCCGTTAGAGGCCTCTGCGTATGCCATGCCGCATTGCACACTGACCTACCGGTAGGCCAGTCGGGACCAGTAGGGACGGTGCAGTGTGCCTCTGAAGTTGCGTTTTGTGACATTATTTGTGTATCGAAGCGTCAGATGGCTCGGCGATTGGTAATCAAACCTGCTAATGTATTGCGATTGGTTGAGATGAAGTTACGAAGAACCCTTCTTCGTGAAGATGGTATTGGTGTAGAAGACGAATCATTCGCATGTTTCCTGGTATAGTGCAGAAATATGAGCATAAGTTAGAAACAGATACTGCTATAACACTAACACATAATAACGATGATGATAGGGGTGATAATGACGAACAACTCGTTGCAAACTGTAGTGCTACGGCAAGTTCGGGAAGAGGCGATGGAAGCAGTGACAGTGAATACCGACCGTCTCCCAAGAAGAAGGTTAAAGTTGCAAGTATCATCACGGCGTTGGATGACAACACACTGGAGAACATGTACGATGATTATTACGTAAGAGGTTTCGACACATACGACAAGCTTCTGAAAAGATACCCTGAACTGAAATCTAAAAGCAATATCAAAAACATACTGGATTACGTGGCAAAGAAAAAAGAAGGAAATACAGTTTTCAAAGGAAATCGTACACTGCTGTTCAAGACCATCAAGGAGCGTGTAATGGCGAAATTCGATGAAGCGCGAGAATGCGGTTCCGCCGTTCATTATTGGCATTTACAACATTGGGCATTGGACGTAGCCAGAAATCTCGGGTGTACAAACTTAACAGCTTCACTAGGATTTATTACTAATTTGATAAAAGAGTTTAGGATAACATCACGCCGTATCACTGTGCTCCAAGGACGAAAAGATAAGGATGACGAAGAAGAGCTGATTGAAAGATCTCAAACGTTTGTTGCTGACTTCAATGAGCATATAACGAGAGAAAACATCGATATTAGTTATGTATGGAACTGTGATCAGAGTAGTTCAACTATGAACTTTCTTGTGACAGAACACTACCCATGAAAGGGGAGAGAAACACTGTCGCGATGTTGCATTCAGTTAACTGTGCAACACATAGTTACACCATCGATGTTGCTATATCAATGGATGGACGATTGGCAGACAAACTCTATATTTGCTTCCAAGAATCCATTGGAAAGTTTGGACCCCGCGTGTCAAGGGAAATAGAAACGCGGTGCCCTCCAAATGTCGGCGTCGATGCAAGTGTGGCTGGGAAGATGACGAAACAACATCTGAAGACGTTTTTTCTGTCGGGTTTGAATCCACATTTGTTGAGAAAGTCATTAGTACTTTGTGACTCCTGGTCTGGACCTAAGGATGAACGAGTACTACTGGAAGCATCTGGCGGAAAACATCTAGATTTAAAAATCATTCCGCCTAAAACCACAAAATATGCACAACCTCTGGATGTGTATTTCTTCAGGCAATATAAAATACATGCCAAGAGAATTAGAGACATCATTAAACTACGTTCCTGTAATATGCAGCCGAAATTGCGCGACAGATTCTTTATCATGAATATGCATTTTGTCATTTGCAATCAGTTATCTGCGGGAGTATACAGACCAATGCTTCGTTACGCGTGGCAGAACGCTGGCTACGACATTGGTGAACCAGTGAACAGCAACAGTGTCATTGACGTGGCGTTCAACACTGATACTATAGCATGTGCAAATACGCCATGCGATCAACTTGCATTTCTTCATTGGGCGTTTTGCAGTCATTCGTATGGCTCGGAGCATTTTATTGACATTCCGCATTTACTTTTATAGTTAAGATTGCTGCATTGCGTATGGCGTCTACAATTACATCTACAGTGATGACTGCAGAGTTTTGCAGAAAAACGACACCCACCAGCACATTCAGAGGTACATAATGGTCCTGTAACCAATCGTTCATACAGATCTGTTTGTTCGAGCCCAAGTACTTTCCTGGTCAGTGGTATTTCTGTGATGACTAACAACAGAGAGCATTCAAATAAACGGTTTAAAACCAGAGGAGTCGGAAGTGAAAGAGAAGCCGAGTTGCATGTTACCAAAATTATTCTCATTACTGTAAATGAAATTCTGAGATCGTTAATCGGGAGCAAATAATGAAAGAATACGAGTCAGTGGAACGTGTCTGAATAACATTCGTTTTGCTGGTGTCGTTGTACTATTTGCCTCTAGTGAAGGTAAACCTCAACAGGGAACTGAAGAACGTAATAGAGGAACTTGTAAATAGGTACGGAAATCCGTTATTGTAGGGACAGTACAATGTATAATTTACACATCGGAAAAACAGTACAGATTAACAGTGGAGTCATAGAATAGTTCATGAGTACTTGTTTTTAGAGCTTTTGAAATAATTGTACGGTAGCCAGCAAAGGAAATAGAAGAGTAAGAAGGTGGTCTGCAATGTTATTACTGTACCATTTAACGTTTTCAAAATAAAGCTCCCTGATTTATCTGAAATGAAGAGTTTGCTATCAGTGTATATTAACAGCTTTGTCTTGCGACGCTGAGACTTGCTCTTCAGATTCTCGAAAACCGTTAAAGTTGCTCCGCGAGGAACGTAAACATGCATATTGGGGAGGTGGATAGACGAGGGAAAGACGCGCCGAAGCAGATGGCTGCAAGGAAGACCAGAAGGAGGCGTTGCTCCAGCAGTGGCGCTCTGATGGCTGATCATAAAACTGTTTACAACTTGTCTACAGTGTCACACAATAATATTGTATCCGCTGCACTCGCAGCTTGAGAGGTCAAACTTATCTGTGCTTAATACTTGGTTGTTCCCCTTCACCCAAAATTTAAACAGACGCGAAATCCCCAAGATTAGCGATCTTTTACAGAAGCTCGAAATTTAGCGCGAACTTCAATGCGAGATGCCTATAACAGTTTCCACAACGAAACTTTGTCTCAAAACCTGGCTGAAAATCCAAAGAGATTCTGGTCGTATGTGAAGTATGTTAGCGGCAAGAAACTATCAGTGCCCTCTCTGTGGGACAGCAATGGAGATACTATCGAAGACAGTGCTAACAAAGCAGAGTTACTAAACACAGCCTTCCGAAATGCCGCCACAAAAGAAGACGAAGTAATCCACTATATTACAGGCCCATATCGTTAACGTCGATATGCAGCAGGATTTTAGAACATATATTGTGTTCGAACATTATGAATTACCTCGAAGAAAACGGTCTATTGACACAGTCAACATGGGTTTAGAAAACATCGTTCCTGTGAAACACATCTAGCTCTTTATTTACATGAAGTGTTGAGTGCTAATGACAAGGGATTTCAAGTGGATTCCGTATTTCTGCATTTCCGGAAGGCTTTTAACACTGTACCACACAAGCGGCTCGTAGTGAAATTGCGTGCTTATGGAATATCGTCTCAGTTATGTGGCTGAATTTGTGATTTCATGTCAGAGAGGTCACAGTTCTTAGTAATTGACGGAAAGTCATCGAGTAAAACAGAAGTGATTTCTGGCGTTCCCCAAGGTAATGTTATAGGCCCTTTGCTGTTCCTTCCCTACATAAACGATTTGGGAAACAATCTGAGCAGCCGCCTTAGATTGTTTGCAGATGACGCTGCGTTTATCGACTAGTAAAGTCATCACAAGATCAAAACAAATTGCAAAATGATTTAGAAGAAATATCGGAATGGTGCGAAAAGTGGCATGGCAGTTGACCCTAAATAACGAAAAGTATGAGGTCATCCTCATGAGTTCTAAAAGGAACTTTTTAAACTTCGGTTACACGATAAGTCAGTCTAATCTAAAAGCCGTAAATTCAACTAAATACCTAGGTATTACAATTACGAACAATTTAAATTGGAAGGAACACACAGAAAATGTTGTGGGGCTAACCAAAGACTGCGTTTTATTGGCAGGGCACTTAGACAGTGTAACAGATCTACTAAGGAGACTGCTTACTGTACGCTTGTCTGTCCTCTTTTAGAATACTGCTGCGCGGTGTGGGATCCTTACCAGGTAGGACTGACGGAATACACCGAATAGGTTCAAAGAAGGGCAGCACGTTTTGTATTATCGCGAAATATGGGAGAGAGTGTCACAGAAATGATAAAGAATTTGGGCTGGAAATTATTAAAAGTAAGGCGTTTTTAGTTGCGACGAAATCCTCTCATGAAATTCCAATCACCAACTTCCTCCTCCGAATGCAAAAATATTTTGTTGACACCGACCTACAAAGGCAGGAACGATCACCACGATAAAATAAGGGAAATCAGAGCTCGTACGGAAAGATACAGGTGTTCATTCTTTCCGCGTGCTGTACGCGATTGGAATAATAGAGAATTGTGAAGGTGGTTCGATGAACACTCTGCCAGGCTTTTAAATGTGATTTGCAATCGATGTAGATGATAGCGACACATGATTGATTGCAGAGTACATGTCAGATTATCTCTCAGTAGAGCATGTGTGGAATCCCTACGATCTTCCTCCATTTCACCATATAGCACACAGCGAAGATGGTATAGTAGCGATCTAGTACAGATGTTTGATTACCTCTAGTTTTATAAACTGTACATTTCCCTTGTCTAACTCTAAAATGGAACTGTCTGCCGTTATTAATTCGTCTGTATCGAATTTCAGGTCGCTGCCAGCAACTTACAAATTCTAGAAGTGCCCTTGTTTACCACGTCACCAAAAATTTATGAGTCAGTCAGTAGAGTAGAGCTTTTGCAGCGACCTTGGACTGCTAAATGCTTTGCTCACTGTGTCGTACTACAAAGAAGCTATCGGAAATATAGAGCTGCATAGATGCTCTTCTATGATGTATTAGGAAGTAGCCAACAGAGAGTCCTGTATTCGCCAGGCGAGAAAACATTTAATATGCTCTGGCGGATTGTTGAATACATGTGTACTAAGGCGTTTGGCTACCTTCTATACTAACGTTTGGATTCCTGGTGTAATGTCAGGAACTGCAGTTACGCGTGTATGGTACTCTTCCTCGACAGAGAGAAATAGTGACAACAAATGACATCAGTACGAGCCCTCAGTTAGACCTTGTAACTAAATTCACTAAATTCTTTATTCTCAAAATGTTATCTCCCCTCGTTGAGTTTACGAAAAAATGGTTTTATTACTCATTAACGAATGAAAATATACAGAATAAGATGGTTTCTTCGTTTTTAAAACCCGTCTAGCTGTAATTCCGCGCACTACAAATGTGACTTCAGGCGCATCATTAAATCTAGGATGGGACTTCCCCAATTTCGAGCTGTGGTATGTTTTATAGTACAAAGAACAGAACGCTGTCTACTTTTTGGGCTTCATTCTTTGGATTGCTGATGAATAAGGGGGTTTGACTGTTAAAGCCATTGAACTCTGGAATCTGGTGGAAATTTAGCAACCATTGTTTTAAAGGAAAAGTTAAGAGAAGTCAGTCAGTTAAACCAAATTAGATAATAACTCAAACGCCTAGTGCGAAGAGGTGTCGCGGGTGTTCCTGGACAAAGAAAATGGTTCAAATGGTTCTAAGGACTATGGGACTTATCTGAGGTCATCAGTCGCCTAGACTTGGAACTACTTAAACCCAACTAACGTAAGGACATCACTCACATCCATGCCCGAGGCAGGATCGAACCTGCGGCCGTAGCAGCAGCGCGGTTCCGGACTGAAGCGGCTAGAACCTGGACGAAGACTGGACGTGTCAAACCAGTAACGAAAATGGGCATTGAAATGTGATATCGTTGGGTTCAGTACCGTTACAGGCCAAGTAAGAAGTTTCCTTTCGCCTGTCAGTATAAAGAGACATTACCATGAATCAGTACTAGCATTAGTGGTAGGCTATGGAACAAGTATTTGGACAAGCAGTTGGCATCTGGTCAAATCCAATTCTGCAGTTAGCGTACTGTTAAAACTACTCTTATGTTGTTCTGGAGACTGAAACGACACGCTTGTAGATATGATGACTGTCAGTTTAGTATTTACATATTACAGTAAAGTAAGTGAAAATAATTATTTGACCTAACAAAACTGATTACGAGAAAGAAACCCAATTAGGAATGCAATAAAACGTCCACAGAACTGCATCAGAGCATAATTCGTTCGGTTATGGAAGAATAACGGGGTTTATCCTTCCTTTTAAAGTTGCGATACAGATAATACCTCGCGATTCCAGTACAGACCTTTCTGTGCAAGAGACAGTGTCTTACGTACTTCATTGAGCTAATGTCTTGTTTCTGTGTTTGGCTGATCGAAGACTCGCAGCTTTGTGACGCTTTTAAAACTTTTGCGAGGTAACTGCTCTGAAATGTCTGCGCAGTTCACTTCACAGTGTTCGTTCGGAAACTGGCCGAGTTGAGATGGACCTTCCTCCACACATGGTTGTCGGATGGGATGTCTGTATCCCTCGTTTTGTTTCGAAGGACCGGGACTGCTCGAGCCCATACCTTCTGTCGGATAATATAGGGGTTCGGAATGATGGATTTGGGAAGAATCGTGAGTAGTGTTTCTTTGGTTGTTGGTAGGATGGTCCTGGAAAGATATTTCTGGGATGATTTAGGGTGCGGATTGATCTGAGATTGGGATAGGATCGGATATCGACTTCTTCTTGGCTTCTCTCGCCCCCAACGCGCCGACTGCGTTGTGGCGCGGCGTCGAGCCCCCCCCCCCCCCCCTCTTGAGGAGGGCGGCGAGATCGTTCCCGGCGTCTTGTGGCTGCGTTTTCCTTGGTGGCAGCCTCTACCTTTTCGGAGGCGGCCAATGCAAGCAACCCTTCCAAGTCTTTGGAGATCCGCACCGCCAACTTCTTCTTGGGAGGCGGCGGTGCTCGAGCTGGGTCCGTTTCCATTGCGTCCATTTTATCTATGGGCTCCCGCCCCGATGGGGGTGGAGCAGGTGGGGTGAGCCACAAGGCTTTGGTGGCAGAAGCCACTTCAGCCCGCAGCCGCTGGATTTTCCTGTGTGCCGCGGCCAATTCGTTTCGTAGGGCGGTCCTGTCTGCCGACATCTCCACGTCGACCACATTTTACTGCGTTGATTCTGTTACACTCTATTGGCGCGCGCCTACACATACACCAATTCACTGCCATGGTTTACGTCATCGGCAGTGGGTAACATTACCGCTCGGTGCCAATTCTAAACCACCTGTAATTCTAAACGACTTGTAGTGCTCCAGAGCGACCAGTGTGAGCCCATGTATTCTTCCGAATTTGCTTGAATCTCATTGGATGTCGTTTCACTTGGAGCGGAAGTCGAGCTGCGTCCAGTACAGTCAAGTGCGATCATAACGATACTTTTATGCTGTGTTACACGCACATAGACTGAACGATAATGCGAGACAACAACATTAACGGCGCATTTAGCTTGGACAGAACTGGCCAGCCAGCTGGTCCAACTAACCTGCAATGACGTGAGCAGTTGCAGTTCAGACGTAAAAAGAGACGAGCAGAGAAACAGGATGGCTTCGAAAATCAAATGATTTTTAAAGAGAATGAAATAATATTCGGCAGAACTCCTGTACACTGCACGTTCTTAGGTGACAAGAAGGAAAGCATAGAATGCTCTCGTTCCCAAGTGACTTGGTATTATAATTATAAATAAGAGCGATGAAAACTGCTAAGTCAAACACTGGATAATTTTTCTGCGCGAGTTGTGTGTGATGCACCTTAGTTTCTCCGTATTGTTGAATACTGAAGCAACTGAAGGTATTAATTACAGTCATCTGGTAATCTCTTAGCTCAACCTTATTCAAATCCGAGAAATACATTTTAGTTCTGGAACTTTCATTCCTCTTCTTTCATTCCTCTTCTTTTATGACGTGCCGTTTTATATCCCACCAGCGTTCAGCACTGAGGTGCGAAAAAGTTGCGTGCGTTAGTTCAAGTACGTCGCAAGTGTAAGAATGCAGCATTTGGGCGGGGTGGTCCATACTGCGAAAATGGTCGTTTTTCACGTTTCACTGTTGTTCCTGTGAGACTACATCGGGTATAAAACAATGAACATGTCCAGATACTGAGTATTTGATTTTTCATTTTTGTTCTAAAAATTAAATTGTTTTTTAAACAATTTTTATTAACAATCTGTCATAAATTAGCGGTAATTAAGAAATTATATTTGAAATGAAAACAGGAATTTCACGTGCCATATGCAATTAGAACCAAGAAGACATGCATTACTCGAAAAATAATGACGAATTTTACAGTTACGAGATATAGGTAATTCAAATTAAACGAAAAGAAAAAATGACCAAGGTAGATCTAGAACCTGCGACCCATGAATTGCACTAAATTATCGATTGACTTCACTAGCGATTCCGCTTTGCATTCCATGTATGTTTTTATGTCAGCTGTACCAAATACTCTAAAGCCGATTTTCTTCTGTAAATTTGTGAAAACACTAAGAACAACCTATTTCTCGGCATAATTAACCGTGTTCCTCACACGTGTTTCTCTAACGAGTAGGAAGTAGCCTCAGCCTTTTTCATACTGCGTATTAACAGCGCAACAGTCAGAGCACAACAGTACAGAGACGGTGATTGTACACGATCCTTGAAATAAAAACTACATAGCTCAAGCGTGACTTAGAAAAACTTTGCTGGTTGTTAATAATTTAGACTATATTAAAATTTCATTTAACGTAACTTCGTAATAAGATCACTAACACACAAACTGGACCTACTTCCAAGAGCGTAACACCACCGGTGGATGTGTCTTACGGCTTTTGACCAATCATCGCCTTTGTATTTGTTTACCTCTGGTTTATTCTTACAATGAACAGAGTATAGTATTATGTCCGGTGAGTTTGTAAACTCTGGTTGACAGGACGGGGGAATTTATCGTAATATGCTGCGGCTTTGCTGCACGCTAGCGTCCCAGTAACGGAAATAGCTGTATTTTAATATGCTTTTTGGTGCCTATTGTTGGTCTACGAGATAAGTGGTGAGTTACAAAGCGCCGGCAGCACACGCGTGTGCGTACTTGGTCATGCTTTGGTATTAGGCCGAAACCTGTTGGCGGGGCCTCGTTCTATTGTGCTTAGTTAAAACAGTGACGTAGAAGGGTCGCCGGCGTACTCTTCGGGGGAACAAGATCAAGCGAGCTTAACGTAAATTTCAAATCGGATTTGCCCCGAACTTTGTTCAGAATCCGCTTTTAGAAGTGGGGTCTTCCGGAACTTTGATGTTAAACCTCTCTCGTGGTGTGGCGCGTCTCGTTTTAACTGCTGCTAGGGAAAGCGAGTTGTGATTCCACCTTTTTTAAAATTTTATTTGGCGTGCAACTTGACAAAGTAGAAACAAAACGTCTCAAGTTCGCTTTCGATTTCGTCGGGTACTCGGTGGTAACTCAATCTTCCCAGACGGGTAAGTGTTAGTGCGCAAGGATCTGGGAGTAAGGCGTGTCTGCACACGGGACCAAGAGTAGGTCGCTGGTACCCTGGGGCACGCAATATTGAGGACAGACGGATTGTTCTATGCTCACAGTTAAATAATAAAAGTTTCATGCACAACCGTAGCCTGACCAAATAAATAACAAAGGTTGCTTTTAAAAAGAGGCCTTTGAGATATGATGTAATGTCTCGCTTTTGTCCGCCGGTCTTATTTCCATTGTCAATATATTGGTAAGCTCACTTACAGTGGTTCATTACTGCCTCTCATGGTGCCATACACTTTGAGCATCGAGAAGGCAGCTGATGGCATGATGATGGCATGCCCCTTATATTTTCTTAAGAACTACTGTAGTCTCATTTCACTAATTTAAGGTTCAAATGGCTCTGAGCACAATGGAACTTAACTTCTCTGGTCATCAGTCCCCTAGAACTAAGAACTACTTAAACCTAACTAACCTAAGGACATCACACACATCCATGCCCGAGGCAGGATTCGAACCTGCGACCGCAGCGGTCGCGCGATTCCAGACTGTAGCGCCTAGAACCGCTCGGTCACCTCGGCCGGCCACTAATTTAAGGGTTGTGTATGTCTCGTGAGAAAAGTCCATCAAGATGCCCCCAACTTTCGTAGTCAAAGATCAAACCCATGAAGGGGGGGAGTCGTCTCAGTAAATAAAAACAGGACTTTGGGGAACACTGTTGGGGCGCACGTGCGGTTGTTGAAAAGTTGTACCACGGAAGGCGGTTTGATGTGTACCAACACTGTACCCTTGCAGCCACCACAGGTGCACAACGCTATTCCTCGATGTCCAGTTTTATTTACGAGGGGTTGACTGAAAAATTATGCCTCCACCTTTGTAACTCTTCAACAGTTGGCAGCATTGGTATGCGACAGGTACTGGCTTGCTCGGTAGCCGCTTCTCTACAGCTCCAGTTGGCGGGAAGCCTTAGCATTGAACGGTTGTGTTGTTATAGTGTAAAGTATGGAACCCTGCGCAGACCGTCGGTCAGTGCATCGTACAGTCATAGAATTCTCGACAGCAGAAGGTGGCGCTGTCACCCCAAAGGAGATTCATCAGAGAATGAAAGTAGTTTATGGTGATCGTGTTGATGTGAATACTGTGCGTCGTTGGGCGAGTATGTTCCAGAAGGTGAGGCGGGAACATCTGACCGGCGTGACAAACAGAGTTGGACGTCCTGTGACAGCAACCACTGAGTTCACAAGCAAAATGTTGACAGATGGATTCAGGACGATCGTCGTATCACTTGGAGAGAAACTGCAAGCACAATCGGCATTTCACAAGAACGTGTTGGTAACATTATTGCTTTGCTTGGCTATCGGCAGATCAGTGCACGATGGGTACCACGGATGCTGACTCCTGAAATGGAAGCGCACAGGCTTGAAATTTGCCAGGAACTCCTCTCGCGTTACGAGAATGAAGGTGACGCCTTTTTTTTTCATTTAATTGTGACAGGAGACGAAACGTGGCTATACCATTACGTCCCGGAGACGAAACGTCAGTCTATGTAATATCGACACAAAGACTCGGGACGCAGCCCTCAGCTGGAAAAATCATGGCCACAATGTTCTGGGACGCAGACGGTGTTGTCCATGTTGACTTCCTTGATCGTGGAACAACAATAAATTCAGTGCGTTACATCACAACGCTGCGAACTCTGAAACGACTTCTAAGAAGGGTCCGAAAAGAAAAGGGAACTGTTTTCCTGCAGCATGACAATGCCAAACCACACATTTGACGCGCAACCACAGCAGAACTTCAGAGACAATCTCACCACTGTGCGCCATCCTCCATACAGTCCAGATTTAGCACCGTCTGACTCCTATCTGTTCCCGATAATGAGAGACGATCTGCGGGGACATCATTACGCTTCTGATGAAGACGTTGAGAGAAATGTGAGACTGGTTGCGGAAACAGTGTGTCGACTTCTTCCGTGACGGCTTCAGAAAACTTGTTCATCGCCGGCGGAAATATGTCCAATTGGTTGGTGATTATGTGGAAAACTGAATATTGGTAATTGAATATCACATTCTAAGGATTATTTCTTCGTTCGATTTATTAAAATATTCCCATCCAAACCCAGTTAAAGAAGGTGGAGGCATTACTTTTCATTCAACCCTCGTACTTTGACTTCTTCCCCACTTGGCGGGTTTGATTTTTGACTAACAACTTTGGGGCGTCTTGGTGCTCTAGTGTGACGCTGTTGTAATGCGCCTGAGGATGCTTGCTGCTTTAATGCAGCGAAACCGGCAGTGACAGTAAAGAAATCACGAATTACAGCTGTCTTGCGGGTCGTTTTACTTCCATTCATTATGATGTTTAACGGCTGTTACTGCCCATTACAAAGGTCTGTGTGATAAAGGACAGATTGCCGGAAAAAAAGCGGGGAGCACAATTAAGATTAGGATTTAACGTTCGATCGTCATTGACGTTTTTAGGGGACGTAGATCATCATAAAAATCAGACGTCTCGTGAACCTCGGATCATAAAAGAGTACCAGAATTGTTGGCAACGTACACCAGCATAATGCCAAGTTTATTGACTTCCGCGACGGCATTCAGCATAGTTCGGCACTGTCGTTAAGTGAACAGAACAGGAGCTTACGGAGTGGGCCACAACGTCCTGTGACACGGACGGACCTCTTTTGTGGCCTCTAGAAGGAGGCTGATCCAGGGTGTCCAGCGAGCCTCGAAGGAGGCTGATCCAGGGTGTCCAGCGAGCCTCGAAATAGTGAAAACCTGCAAAGAGCTGGGAATTTTCAACATCGGGAAAAACCTTAAATTTTATTTAAAAACCTTGATTTTTCCGTACTCTAACAATATTGATATATTAAAAGTTTAAACCGCCTGTGATATTTCAAATAGCATTCGAGTATTCAAACAGGAATCTACATGTACACCTAACACCCTTTGATGAACTAGTGATTACACAATGATTCGTAACTGTTTAATACTCGTGGAGCTGTCGCATGAGGCGGGGATCCGAGGAAGTTGACTGGTGCTCCCGTGTGAGAGTTGGGAAGAGACGGGAGAATTTATTACTTCAAAGTCTGGAATGAAGTACAGGTCAGCTCCTATAGCAAAAATTCGGAAGAAGTATGTTTCGTAAAAGCGTTTTATAGAGATACATTCACTATAGTACAATGTCCGAAATTACGTTAAACATGTTGTAACACTTGCTGTATCAACTGTTAGATCATTATAGTTGGCAACAGTCGAAAGCAAGGCGTCACAGTCACGGAGAGAAATGACTTCTACCGGTATGCATCGTACAGATTTGTGGGGATGGACGACTTCTTGACGGCGAGACTGACGTAGTAAAGTGAATGGAGAAGTTACAGCCAACCTTCGATTTTACCGTGGGGTAATTTGCAGTCTTTGTCAATAATCTGTAGCTTGCGCATCCTTGCTTGGCCATTTCGCTGAGCGGAGAGACAATAATCTTGAGTAGTAATGAAATTAAATCAAGGCTGTTGTAACACTGTTATGACGAATGACATCTTAGACATGTGTTATTTATCTCATTTTGCAGAATTTATACAATTATCGGTGTTAAGTAATTATCCACCTTTCTTTTCCTGTTTGCGTTTCTTTCCATTCGCAACATTACGAGACGTTTTACGATAACTTTTATCGTTTCAGCCTTTGTCGATGACGTCGATATATAGATAGACCAGGAGTTGTTGTTGTGGTCCTCAGTCCCGAGACTGGTTTGATGCAGCCCTCCATGCTACTCTATCCTGTGCAAGCTTCTTCATCTCCTAGTACCTCCTGCAACCTACATCCTTCTGAATCTGTTTAGTGTATTCATCTCTTGGTCTCCCTCTACGATTTTTACCCTCCACGCTGCCCTTCAATACTAGATTGGTGATCCCCTGATGCCTCAGAACATGCCCTAGCAACCGATCCCTTCTTCTAGTCAAGTTGTCCCACAAACTACTCTTCTCCCCAATCCTATTCAGTACCTCCTCATTAGTTACGTGATCTACCCGTCTAATCTTCAACATTCTTCTGTGGCACCGCATTGCAAAAGCTTCTATTCTCTTGTCCAAACTATTTATTGTCCATGTTTCACTTCCATACATGGCTACACTCCATACAAATGCATTCAGAAACGACTTCCTGACACTTAAATCTATACTCGATGTTAACAAATTTCTCTTCTTCAGAAACGCTTTCCTTGCCATAGCCAGTCTACATTTTATATCCTCTCTACTTCGACCATCATCAGTTATTTTGCTCCCCAAATAGTAAAACTCCTTTACTATTTTAAGTGTCTCATGCCTAATCTAATTCCCTCAGCATCACCCGACTTAATTCGACTACATTCAATTATCCTCGTTTTACTTTTATTGATGTTCATCTTATATCCTCCTTTCAAGACACTGTCCATTCTGTTCAACTGCTCTTCCAAGTCCTTTGGTGTCTCTGACAGAATTACAATGTCATCGGCGAACCTCAAAGTTCTTATTTCTTCTCCCTGGATTTTAATACCTACTCCAAATTTTTCTTTTGTTTCCCTTACTACTTTCTCAATATATAGATTGAATATCATCGGGGAGAGGCTACAACCCTGTCTCACTCCCTTCCCAACCACTGCTTCCCTTTCATGCCCCTCGACTCGTATAACTGCCATCTGGTTTCTGTACAAATTGTAAATAGCCTTTCTCTCCCCGTATTTTACTCCTGCCACCTTTAGAATTTGAAAGAGAGTAATCCAGTCAACATTGTCAAAAGCTTTCTCTAAGTCTACAAATGCGATCTTCCCCGAGGTCGGCTTCTACCAGTTTTTCCATTCGTCTGTAAAGAATTCGCGTTAGTATTTTGCAGCTGTGACTCATTAAACTGATAGTTCGGTAATTTTCACATCTGTCAACACCTGCTTTCTTTGGGATTGGAATTATTATATTCTTCATGAAGTCAGAGGGTACTTCGCCTGTCTCATACATCTTCCTCACCAGATGGTAGAGTTTTGTCAGGACTGGCTCTCCCATGGCCGTCAAAAGTTCTAATGGAATGTTAACTACTCCCTGGGCCTTGTTTCTACTGAGGTCTTTCAGTGCTCTGTCAAACTCTTCACGCAGTATCGTATCTCCCATTTAATCTTCATCTACATCCTCTTCCATTTCCATCATATTGTTCTCAAGTACATCGCCCTTGTATAGACCCTCTATATACTCCTTCCACCTTTCTGCTTTCCCCTCTTTGCTTAGAACTGGGTTTCCATCTGAGCTCTTGATATTCATACGAGTGGCCCTCTTTTTCCAAAGGTCTCTTTAATTTTCCTGTAGGCTGTATCTATCTTACCCCTAGTGAGATAAGCCTCTATATCCTTACATTTGTCCTCTAGCCATCCCTGCTTAGCCATTTTGCACTTCCTGTCGGTCTCATTTTTGAGACGTTTGTATTCGTTTTTGCCTGCTTCATTTACTGCATTTTTATATTTTCTCCATTCATCAATTAAATTTAATATTTCTTCTGTTACCCAAGGATTTCTACTAGCACTCGTCGTTTTACCTACTTGATCCTCTGCTGCCTTCACTACTTCATCCCTCAGAGCTACCCATTCGTCTTCTACTGTATTTCTTTCCCCGATTCCTGTCAATTTTTCACTTACGCTCTCCCTGAAACTCTGTACAACCTCTGGTTTAGTCAGTTTATCCAGGTTACATCTCCTTATATTCCCACATCTGCCCCTGGAAATGTCCTACAATTTAAAACCTGGTTCCTAAATCTCTGTCTTACCATTATATAATCTATCTGATACCTTTTAGTATCTCCAGGATTCTTCCATGTATACAACCTTCTTTTATGATTCTTGAACCAAGTGTTAGCTATGATTAAATTATGCTCTGTGCAAAATTCTACCAGATGGCTTCCTCTTTCATTTCTTAGCCCCAATCCATATTTACCTACTATGTTTCCTTCTCTCCCTCTTCCTACTGCCGAATTCCAGTTACCTATGACTATTAAATTTTCGTCCCCCTTCACTACCTGAATAATTTCGTTTATCTCAGCATACATTACTTCAATTTCTTCGTGATCTACAGAGCTAGTTGGCATATAAACTTGTACTACTGTAGTAGGCGTGGGCTTCGTGTCTATCTTGGCCACAATAATGCGCTCACCATGCTGTTGGTAGTAGCTTACCCGGACTCCTATTTTTTATTCATTATTAAACCTACTCCTGCATTACCCCTATTTGATTTTGTATTTATAACCCTGTATTCACCTGACCAGAAGTCCTGTTCCTCCTGCCACCGAACTTCACTAATTCCCACTGTATCTAACTTTAACCTATCCATTTCCCTTTTTAAATTTTCTAACCTACCTGCCTGATTAAGGGATCTGACATTCCACGCTCCGATCCGTAGAATGCGTTCTCTTTCTCCTGATAACGATATCCTCTTGAGTAGTCCCTGCCCGGAGATCCGAATGGGGGACTATTTTACCTCCGGAATATTTTACACAAGAGGACGCCATTTTCATTTAACCATACAGTAAAGCTGCATGCCCTCGGGAAAAATTACGGCTGTAGTTTCCCCTTGCTTTCAGCCGTTCGCAGTACCACAACAGCAAGGCCGGTTTGGTTAGTGTTACAAGGCCAGATCAGTGAATCTTACAGGCTGTTGCCCCTGCAACTACTGAAAAGCCTGCTGCCCCTCTTCAGGAACCACACGTTTGTCTGGCCTCTCAACAGATACCCCTCCGTTGTGGTTGTAACTACGGTACGTCTATCTGTATCGTTGAGGCAAAGCTCCCCACCAACGGCAAGGTCCATGGTTCATTGAGAGGGGGGGGGGGAGGAGACCAGGAATAGCATCTTTATTTAGCATCTTTCCGCTCATACACCGGCACGGATCAAGTTTGAAACAAGTAACTGTTCATTGTGTTATGGGTACTTGCCACAATGCGACACATTGTTCGATTGCGTTGTTGGGCAGTAGTTCAAAGCAGGAAGACAGCTCAATCCAGATTTTGCCATAGCCCGGGACACCTAGGACGACGTTTCCGTGCATAGAGGCGGAGCGCGGAAAAGAAGCGGTTGGGGGGGGGGGGGGGGGAGATGAGAACTGCGCATGTACGGCAGCAGAGAGTTGGCAAACAAAAGTCCACATTGTCGGACTGCCTTGCTGAATTTATGAGGGAATAGTAAATATAAAAACCAGTTTCGATCAATCGTCATGAGAGAAATATTAATTCACGTCTTGATGACGCTGCCTCCACTGCTCCACAGATTACTCTACCTGACGTCGGGGAGCGGTAACAGCTGACAAACAGCCGTGAAGTACGATTTTTTTCATAATGGCAGTTGTCTAACGACAAGGTCATTGAAACTGCTTGCAATAATTAGAACATTCATTGCGATCTGAGCTGCATTTAAGCACAAATTTAATATACCACAAAATTAACTTCAAGCACAAACCGAAATCAGTATATTTGCTTGATCAATTTTTAAAAATGTGTAAGGTGTGTGTGTGTGTTTGATTATAGTTAAGTGTAATCACTGCGTGTACAAAAGAATTGATGGTAGAAAAGTCTAATGTAAAAGGTTATTGTACAAATGGTCAGTAAGTTGTCATATTTTTCTCTGCTTACGAGCATTATGAGTGTAAACTAACATGTTCGATATTACAGTGAGAGACCACATTTATAATCCATTGAACAAGCAAACAATCAACCATCTGTGAATAACTCCAGGGAATGCTGATCGACAACATTGAAAGCCGCCGATAAGTCGACAAGTAACAATTATGACCATTTTAGGGCCTTATCCAGTTAGTGCCTTGAAAATGACAGAGGTTTACGTGTGGAAATACCGGACTTCTGACGAATAAATCCAACTGCACTCTCGCTTGTTATAAGAGTATATAACATGGTGGGAGAAACTTAACTTCTACTTGGGCAATATGTTGGACACTACAGCGTGCATTATTAAAAGGATACAAAGTCCTAATCAAAAAGGCTAGAAAGTTCTCATTATTATGTATTCAACTGATCATAAATTTACGATGACAGGTTCAAGGCTTATATCCATCATCACTTCCCTGCCAATTTTTTTTCTTTCTGATGCTTTTCAGCATGCCACACAGACAGTGCCCACGCTACAAGTGGGATGTTGTTTATTGCCTCATGCACAAGCGATTCACTGTATGTTATATTGATTTTTTTTTCTCCCACATAGCCTTAAAACTCTTTGCCCAAATTAATTCCATGGGGCTACACTGATAGTGACGTGGGTAAACGCAGAACTATGTCACCATATTCACGTGCAAGAAAGTCAAGTTTGCACGTTCTGTCACGTGAGTTGTATAAACTAACGAGCTTCATGAGATCGGCACAAGCGTGGTTATAAGGTAGTTATAAGGTACTTAATATTTTTATTTTTAAGCCGGGGAAAAAATATCCGCTTTCCTGGTGTCAGCACTTGATGTTTTCACTTTAAAAATTGAATTATAACTAGCAATCACAGACTTCGAAGCAAGATAATGACAAAAATTGTGAATCACGTCACGAAACTGCAGGGTAATCACTGCTTGTTTTCTTACACGTAAATACAAGTTCAGTCTCAGAAACAAAACCAGAAGAAGGGTGAGCATGCAGAATAATTAGCTGAGAATCTGTTCCTATGAGAACTTTAAAACCGCCGGTACCATCACTCATTTTACAGCGGATCTTCTTTGAATGATTCTACTTTAAATGCGAACATTTTTAGGTTAGGCTTTACCGTGACTGTTATTGACATTAAATGAAACAATAAGTTTACTGTTACCAGTCACTGTTTATTTGTTTCCACGACGCGTTTCGAAGGTTTAAACCTCCATCATCAGGTGGATATACATCAGTTAATATGGCATTTGTGTGTTTGTGTTGTGTTACGATTTCTTTGGAGGAAGTTGTGACACTGTCTAGTGGAGAAAACAAAACAGTATTTCAGAACTTGGTCTGTTTTGACAAAAATTGAACTTGTATCTAGCAGTAAACATAAATTAAGTAAGATAAAGTACCTCCAGTGGTCACAGGATCCTTTCACATCACGAAGTGTCGTATTCATGATCTATGGAACAAGTATTAATCTAATCTAATCTAAAGTCGTAACACATCACATGAACACTATCATATTGTATAAACAAATATGGCGTCGTAATCTATTAGGTGCATGGATCGTACAGCAAAAGAGAAAACGTTCTCACAGAGTCCAGAGAATATACGTCCTAACAACATTATTACAGAAAACTTTTTTGAAGGATTTGGAGGTGTTGAATACATTTGTTGGCGTAAATACTTCAGGCAGTAAGTAAATACGATTTTGACAGCTTAAAATAGCATAAAGTTCATACTCATTTATACAATCAGGTGAGGTGTTAGAAACTTTAAGTACAATAATCATATTGGTTACAGTGATAAAATAAAATAATACACAATTGACAATTCTTATAGGGGTTCATAGGTAGATATGAAAGGCTGGAGGCAGAGGGGGAAGGAATATAAAGAAAACATGAGAGGGAGGGAGAGGGTGGAGAGAGAGATTGTATGACAGCAAACTTTACAAGGCAAAGGATCTTAAGATTATATCTGTTGCATGTATTAACTGTCTAAACGTTGTGGTAATACATTGGTAAATGCTTAAAAAGTGCACATGGATGTGCATTTGTATCAGCAGTTGTATACATAGTTTCAAGCTGACAAGGGGTACAAGCTGTTGGTGTAATTGTATATCTGTAAATGAAGTCAATCTCCTGTACACTCAGGGCTGTTATGGTAACATAAATAAATATTAGTGGTAAATCTTAGGGTCTGTGTGTGTGTGTGTGTGTGTGTGTGTGTGTGTGTGTGTGTGTGTGTGTGTGTGTGTGTGTGTGTTTAGCAATTTTTAATGACGTAGGCAGTTGTTGAAAACGGAGATGATACTACTGTAAATATTGTCATTTTTGTCATTTAAGATGCATTCAGGTTGTTTAGTTTGATGTTTGTATATTTGGAGTGTTTCAAGGATGTCTAGTTTTCTGCCTTTTGGTTGGATGTGTAGGATGCTGATACTTGTGTTGTTAACATGGTGTTTTGTTTCATGCAGGTGGGTGGCTATAGCTGATGTGTGGTATTTTTTGTTTTTTAGTGCTGCCATGTGTTCTTTGATCCTAATCTCAAATGATCTCCCTGTCTGGCCTATGTAGAAGCAGTCACAGTCTAAACATTTAATTTTGTATACGCCTGTGTGATGCAGAGGGTTTTGTGTGCTGATGTTGTGGGGTAATTTCTGTCCGATCCTGTTGTCTGTTGTGAAGGATATGCTTATGCCTTTTCGTTTGAAGACATTGGCTATCTGATAGGAAATCTTACCTAGAAAGGGGACTGTGTGGAAGATGATATTTTCTTTTTGTTTTTTGTGTTGTGATTTCTTTGTCATTATTGAGTGTTTTAGGGTGTCTACTATGGAGCTGTTATAACCATTTGCAATAGCTGTTTGTTTTATTATTTGAATTTCTTGATCACTTTTGTCTTCAGAGATTGGTAGTTGGATAGCTCTATTGATCATGTACCGGAATGCTGCCATTTTGTGGGCTGTGGGGTGACAGGAGGAGTTGTGGATTGTAGTATGTGTTGTGGTAGGCTTCCGGTAAATTTCAAACTCATGTCTGTTATTCCTTATTCTAACTGTAAGGTCTAAGAAATTTATACTGTCATCTTCCTGTGTGATCTGATATTTTCCCGGCGTACAGAAATCTTGAAAACTTGTCGGGTATCCAGCCGGATAGCGTTGTCCAAAAGGCGCGATATTTCGGCAAGTCGACTTCTTGCCATCTTCAGGCGTTTTTGAAGATGGCAAGAAGTCGGCTTGCCGAAATTTCGCGCCTTTTGGACGACTCTATTCGGCTGAATACCTGAGAAATTTTCAAGATCTGACACTTCCGTTTACAATTCTCTATACAGTTCTCTTGCCGACACCACATGTTACTGGAGTCCGATCTTGTTTCCACATGTCAGCAGTTGGAGACCTTTCAAAGTCACGTTTGAAAAAGTTATAAATGCAGTAAATAATCCGCTTCGCCTGCTCGTGAAGCACTTCACATTTATTGCTGTCACTGACTTTTTTTTAATCGCACTTACACATTTATAGATACACATTCACATGCTGCAAGGAAAAAAATGAAAAAAAAAATAGTGGAATGAATGATGTGGTTGTCGCGAAGTACGACAATAATGCAGCATGTAGGAGCGAGATTCTCGCTCTCTGTTACTCTCTGCTAGCCGCTCGGAAAGAGAGTTAATATTATTGGCTGTCAGTGGCTAGTGGAGAGGGATGCGCAGAACGGCTGAAAATTGGGCCGCCTTCTTACATAACGCGAACTTTACAAGAAGCGCGCTGAAAAAAAATTAAGGATGTACCTGAAGAGGAAATACTGTTGGTAAAGGAAAGCATGCAAACAATCATTATTGGCATAGTAAACAAGTTACGAGAAAGATCACCGCTCAAATACAACATAAGGCGTGCGATTTCGTGTGTTTCAGTACAGAAATCGCAATAAACCAGGAAGTCCCTCAAAGAATACTGATAGTATGTCTTGAAATTTTGGTATCAAACGGAAGAATGTCGGGTTCAAACTTGAATCTGTGGAGATCTGCAGCAACTGAACACGAGATGAAATGTTGTGAGAAGTGATAAACTCTGGATTAATACAATCAAATTAACTTCAAAGCCATGGCCAGATTTATGAGATTTTGTGCAAATTATTTTAATAATCCCACATCGAAATGCATCTGTTGAGAAACACTTTTCTGTAAACTCAGAAATTATTATTGAAAATAGCCCAGAAAAAAGCCTTATCGCTCAAAGACACATATATGACGTAGTCCAGGATTCAAATCAAGTTAACAATTTCAACGTCTTCAGTAATCTCATGCACTGTTCTTGCAATGCACGTTCTTTGTAGAAAGAGGATATGAAGCGTAAGGGGAAGTGAAAGAGAAAAGAAGGGATGATAATTGAACAAATAAAAGCAAGCCGAAATCAGAAAATTACAAACAAAAAGAGCATGTATGTAGAGAGAAGCATCGAAGATTACAACAGAGATAGAAATTATTCATTTTTATTATGACAAATTTCTGCGGTTTGTTCTCTTTAATCAACAAGTTACAATGTATATCAATTTGTAAAAACAGAATATGTAATTTTTATTGCCTGTAAATCAAAACCGTACTTAAATTTTTTTAAATATTTTATTTGTATCTGTGATTTATACTGCTAAAGGAATGACTTATAATTCATTATGCTTATTCTAATAATTATCAATATAGAGTTTTGAAAAAACGATGTTTTAGTTTCAAATTTAATCAAAAAGTAACATGGAAAAGATGTGGCTAGAAAAACATGGGAAAACCATGAATTTGAAAATGTGATCCTCCCTTCTCCGACACCGGTTTCGTTCGATCCTCCACGATTATTCTAATTCCGTACGCATCTACACAGATGGATCGAAAGTTAGCGGTAGGGTCGGTGACGCTTTTGCATATGCAAGGGGACACGAGAAGCACTCTCTACCGAATGCCTGCAGTTTATGTACTGCTGAATTGGGAGTCACAAGGACTTAAGTCTGAGGAGTATGATGGATGGTACAGTACTTCGCAGTCCCATCGACCAAACAGAGCAGCCACAGCTTAAGCTGCATGCGCGCGTGCATTGTCATGATGATGGGTGGGTTCCGCAGAAAGTGTCGCCACTTCTTTCGCAAAGCTGGTCGCAGGTGTTGCTCCAAAAACGAACAGTAATACAACTTAAGTCTTTATGACTTTGATTCGATTCCGAAGATGAAGGAAGAACCACTTCGTGGCATTCGCTCCAGAACTGTTCCAGAGATTCGACAGGCAGTACACCATTCGCACCATCAACAGAACAGGCTTTGCTAACGGTATACTAAGCCTTCCACATCGCTGGCAACGGGTTCTACCCAACGCCAGGTGACTACTTTGAAGGACAGTAAGAGATGCAGACATGTAATCTTTTGCATCGGCTTTGAATAAATACAGTAGTTGCCACTGTTTAAGTTCGAACCCTCGCCAGGCTGCAGTGGAATCTAGGAAGACGTGCAGAAGATCAGCGACTGCTGCAGAAACTGGTAGTCGGCCGTTGGAACAAGAGTACCATAAGGCTGTTTAGCCAAGAGTCCTGTAGTCTCAGCAATACTCCATGTCTTCCAAGCCACTGGAAATGCTTCAAGGCCACCATAATCTGCTTTGTTGCCCCCATACAACAGCAAGTGTCAGCCAGGTACTACCTCCAAACACTGCTTGTACATCACAGGTGAAGTTTAGATGGAGGCCAAACATTCAGCCCTCCAATCAATTGCTGTTTATTCAACTGTCAAGCCAAGTCTGTATCAATAGTCTTCAAACTGCGATACACAGGTACACTGCTAACATTTTGGCTTGGAAGACATGGAGTATTGCTGAGACTACAGGACTCTTGGCTAAACAGCCCAATGGTACTCTTGTTCCAAGCATGCCACTTGACTACGAGAAGGAAGAAAAAGTTAAATGCTGATGAGTACCTGTTTATATGGGCCAAATTCGGCAATGGCAATTGTAAAACGGTGATTGTATGATTTATTATAGACAATAAAGTTTGTTCTGTCCTTTCGTTGTCGGGCGTACAGTGTGACACGTTGTGTACAGAAAGGCGAAGAGGTGTATTATTATTCGATTAGGATAATTGCGGCAAATCATTGGACACAGTAAGAAGGGTGTAGTACTTACAAGGTAATCTCCCCATCGCATCCCCCTTCGATTTATCGAAAAAATGGCGCAGTGGATAGCCAGTCAAAAACTGAACTCAGGTCAAGCATGAAAACAGGAAGGTGGTGTACTGAACAGTTAAAAAAAAAAAAGCAAAATAAGAACAGTGAACGGTTCAAGTTTGATCAGTGCCAACATCGAGCGAAGTAATAGAGAGCCATGGTGTCGTGGAGTGGTCACGGTGCAGCCGGCACTGTAGCTCAGAGGGTTAGCTGCCCTCTGTAATTAAAGAAAACTAAGTGAATGGATCCACAATGAACATCGACGGGTGTCATGGGACGTCCGGCCCGAACAAATGCAGCGAATAATTAACGAACAAAATGAGATAAAAAAAAGGAATTAGGTCACGGTGTTGGACTGCAAAGCGGACGCGCCGTGTTCAAACCTCCCACATACCAATTACTTTTCTTTTTCTTCTTTTTTTTTTTTTTCGCTACATAATGAACTGTCCGTCCGGTCGCTGAAATGCTCTTTTTATAGTCTTGACAGTTGTCGTACAATACATTGTTTATAGAATATACGAGGGTGAGTCAAATGAAAACCTAAAATTTGTAATAACAAATCGAAATTTCGCGCCGTTATCCTGTAAGTTGGTAAGCGTGCTACAAACAGCGTGCACAATGGCGTTTAGGTGGCAGCAAGTGCGGATGCACACATACCGTCGCAGTATCAGTATAAAGATGGCCGCCCCACTTGCGACTTGCATCAGAGAAGAACAGCGTTCTGTTATTCGGTTTTTGAGTAGTGAAGGGGTGAAACCTACTGAAATTCATCGACGAATGAAGGTTCAGTACGATGACGCGTGTTTGTCGCAGGAGCAAGTCTACGAAGGAGTACGAAGTTCGCAAATGGAGTGACTTAAGTGGAAGATTCTCCTCATCCAGGTCATGCAAGGAAAAACCGCCCGAGGGACACTGAATGACATTGCAGCATGTTTACAGATTAGTCGTGGGTCAGCACACCACATTATGCATGATGTGCTCCAGTTTCACAAAGTGTCTGCACGATGGGTGCCACGGCAGCTGACTCCTGAAATGAGAGAACGACGTGTTGTTGCTTGTGAAGAACTTCTTCGGCACTTTGAACGAGAAAGTGATGGTTTCCTTGCAAGAATCGTTACTGGGGACGGAACGTGGGGGTTCACTTCCACCAACCGGAAACGAAGAGAGCGAGCAAGGGATGGCGCCATTCCTCATCACCAAAACCAAAGAAGTTTCGAGCAGAACCACCAGCAGGGAAGGTTATGCTGACTCTCTTTCGGGACGAAAAAGGTGTCATTTTGGAGCATTACGTGCCTAGAGGGACCACTGTCACCAGTGCATCATACACAGATCTCCTAAAAAATAATCTGCGGCCTGCAACCAAATCAAAGCGACGAGGATTGCAGGCAGCAGGTTTCCTTTTGCAACATGACAATGCAAGGCCCCACACTGCCCGTACAACAGTTGCAACAATCACAGACCTGGATTTTGAGTGTCTTCCGCATCCACCATACTCACCAGGTCTTGCCCCTATTGATTTCCTTACGTTTGGACAACTCAGACGCAATGGGAGGAAAGAAGTTCCGTTCTGATGAAGAGGTGCATGAGTGGTTGCGCGGACTACCAAAAGAATTTTTTTTCTAAAGGAACTATGCACTTTGCAAGCGCTGGAGAACTTGTATTGAGCGTGGGGGAGATTATGTTGAAAAGTGATACAGCTTTGTACCAGTTGTGGACAATAATTTAAAAAAAAAAAATATTTAAGGTTTTCATTTTACTGACCCTCGTATGTCTTGTGGTACGAATACGTTACTGTCTCAGGCAGATGTGATGCATGAGAGCAGGCTAGATACCACGTAGACTTCTCACAGAAATGGAAACAACAAATCATCGGGTGTGAACTTTGCTACAAAAAAGGAATTCAAGACTCGAGTTTTCCAAAACGGAGCGCAACTTCAGAAACGTTAATAACAAATCTTTTGACAGAGCACAGAGAAATAGTCTGCTTGTTAAACTGTTGCGTTCATTTGTTGCACCTTATGCGACGAACTGTTATGTTTGCGAGGACCGTGCGACAGCACCGGACGCTGAAATAACGCAGTAACAATCCAGTCCCTGCGCCGCTACTTAACCGACGTGGTGGCAAAGGACAAATTGGCTCGCGTTACACTAGTTTTTTTTCCGCTGTGCCCTTGGGGTTGAGACATACGGCACTGCTGATGGTGACCCGTCCCTTGAATGGGACGCTGTAAAGCACCTTGGTGCTGTTAGAAAAGAGCGTGCAGTGTCGTAACCACCGTCACCAGTTCGTTTACAAACTTAAAACCGTACACTCGTCATTCATGTAGAACGTAAGGAGTACGATACACACTGGATGTACAAGTAGCCAAAATGACGTGTAAAGTACAGAGACCTGCAAGAGGCGACCAAGTCCGGCCAAAATGTTTGACCTGTGCCGCCGAGGTCAACGGCCGCCCCCAGGTGCAGCACCGAAGTCGGCGTTTGATGTCGCCGCCACACACACAGTTGTCCGGGCCAGGCCCGCAGTTTAGCGCGCACTTTGCGTATTATGCCGGCCATCTGTCAACCGCAACGCCTCTTTGCCTGTGAAATCGTTTGCGGAGATTGCCGCCTCGGAGATCGTGCCTCAGAACTTAGCGCCGCGGGCCGCCATGTAAGTGCTGCATAGGCATCTGGCGGACTGCACTCGCTTGTGATTACATGTGAACGCTTCCCTAATAAAAGGAACGCCTTCGACAGGATATAACCCAAGCATATCCTTTTCATTTTACCTCATTTTACGAACATACATTGCTTTAGAAGACAAATACAAATTTTCGTCGATGTAGCACTAAAAATGTTACAACGAAATAATTTTGATAAAAACTGGAACTTTTACTTCTAGCCGAGAAGCCAAATACAGGTTGTCAGGCATTTAACTTCAAAAATTCTTTCGTAATGAAATGTTTCCGTAAAAACTTTCCCCTTTGGGACTGAAATTCCAAAAACACTGAAATACTTTTTTTTTCTTTTTATTTCTACGCGAGAAGTCAAACACCAGTTTTCATAGCAGTAGCTTCAAAAACGTATTAGTTGTTATTTAATAATGATTTGTTTTCAAACAAAACTTCCACCAACTATTTCACCACCATGGGGGTTAAATTTCCAAAAATACTGAAACATTTATTTCTTTATTTCTGACCCAGAAACGAAATACTAGTTTTCGTGGTTCTAGATACAGAATTTCATTGATAGCGATATATTTTCAAAAAAACATTTCATCGCCTACTTCATCCCCGTAGAAGTGGAATTTCGCAAAATTTCTTATTAAACGATGTCCACAGTATAAGATTAACACCCTCTCCAAATTTCATGTTTCTATGCTTAGCGGTTTTGGATGCGCGATAATGAGTCAAGCCAGTCGGTCAGGACATCACCTTTTATACATAAATTGTGTGAGCCGTCAGTCCGCGTGACACTCCTCTTCAAACAACTTCACTGTTCACTGTTTCGAACCCTCTGCTGGGATCTTCGGGATTCCACTGGTGTGTGTGTGTGTGTGTGTGTGTGTGTGTGTGTGTGTGTGTGCGCGCGCCAACGTCGAGTGTGAAGTAGTCTGATGCGCCCTAACGGTGCAGAAGATTTTATCATATACCTTTTATTCAGTGCACCATGCGCACGAAAAATCCGGTGCGATTTGTATATGTATTACGAAGTCTGCACAATTTAGTCAGTCTTGAGTTACTTCTGTGACGTCACGCTGCCCTCAGTGCTGTACTTAAGTCAATTTATCATATGAGTAGAGCAGGCATCCGCTCTTAGGCTCTTTCCGCTTCTTTTACATCTGCGAGCGATTATGTGAATAATGACGACTTGCACCGCTGACGGAGTTCACGTTAAACTATAGCTACCCCTGTAATTTTCTGGGTAAGTTAGTTCAAAAGTCAGAGGAAGCCACGAGCCTATTACGTCGAGTAGTGGCGTACTTTGGAAAGCTGTGCGGTGTTGAAACGGACCTTCCAGTTGACAGCTTTACCGTTGAGCGGGGCTATACCACTGGCCATAAACCCCTCACCATGACTACATATGAGCCTCACTATGACTACGTATGAGCCGAAATAGGGGGAAAAAGTAATTACATTATTAGTTCTCGTTATCTTACTAACAAACACATTATTTAAAAATATTGTTACAACAATCTCTTCTGGAATGAATCAAGCTCTACAGAGGCCCGCCCTCTTCTCCTTCAGAAAAAAAATCCAAGAGCGAATGGCGAGGAGGCCCACCACCAGATCAGTTCCTGCGCTTGAGGATTCTTCCATTGAATTAACAGTCTGGCATTTGCCTTTCCTACAATTACTTCCATGCTAGTCTTCCATTTTGAATTCACTCCTGCAACCTACTCCTATACTGTTAACGGTTGTGGCTGCAATGATTGATACCAACTGTGTAATCTTGTTCTTCCACTTATTTGTGTGCATGTTTTTTTTGTGCTGAGAGTCAATCATCAGCCTTAGCAACAATCGTCGATAATTTTCAGTTCTTCGTGTGTTTGACTAGTTTTATGGCATTACGAGTATTTTCACACAGCAGCATGACCTGTGCACAAGCACACTGACCCTCTGATGTCATTTAAATGTGCAGTGAACAGTGACAGTTTTGTAGTATTTGCTTGGGTACTGCTGAAATTGTTTGAAATCTGCAGGAGACACGGGTTCGATTCTCGGTCTTGGTACAAATTTTCACTCGCTGCTTCACTCTATATATGTAACAAATAGCTCTGAGCACTATGGGACTTTACTTCTGTGGTCATCAGTCCCCTAGAAGTTAAAACTGCTTACACCTAACTAACCTAAGGAGTCCGCAGCTCGTGGTCGTGCGGTAGCGTTCTCGCTTCCCTCGTCCGCGTTCCCGGGTTCGATTCCCGCCGGTGTCAGGAATTTTCTCTGCCTCGTGATGACTGGGTGTTGTGTGATGTCCTTAGGTTAGTTAGGTTTAAGTAGTTCTGAGTTGTAGGGGACTGATGACCATAGATGTTAAGTCCCATAGTGCTCAGAGCCATTTGAACCGCCCATTTTAGCCTAAGGACATCACACACATCCATGCCCGAGGCAGGATTCGAACCTGCGACCGTAGCGATCGCGCGGTTCCAGACTGTAGCGCCTAGAACCGCCCGGCCATATACGTAACAAAATCGAAAACTTAGTATTTCTCCCCGTCAAAAACTGCATGCCAAGTTATACTGCCTAATCTCCGACCGTGTTATTTGAATACCCGCCCTTCAACTCTAGTAATACATTTGGAAATCTTCTCTATTTTCCCTAACGTAGTTTGGGGCGTCGTCATGCATCTGTTATGAGTAGAAATCGCTATGGGAGTGAGGGAAGACGCATTCAAAATTTATCTGTTAGACGCGTTTATTCAAGTAATTTTGGGTCAAAAGAAAGGTTGGCCACCAAATTAACATTCGGAAGAAGGCGTGTTATTACTCCGTTGACTTCGATTACATTTGAAATGCCCTCCTCATTTGCTCGTTATCCTTAGAAAGTGAGTTGGTCCTGTAGTATCAGGGAACAAAAGAATGTGTGAAATGTCTCTTTCGCTCGTTTCCGCCTTCTCTCCTCCCCAATGGTGCGTAGCGACGACAATGGAAGTAAAAGGCGACTAAATGCGTTGAAGTCTTGGAGTCTTATGGGATTGTGGGGAAAGGTTGAAATGAGATGGGGAAGCGTGACGATCTCGCGTTATTTGGCCGGCATTTACAGCAGAGCCTCCTTCCCGCGCACCCGCTGCCCCGGCCGGTGCCTATCCCAGTCGGCATTTCTCTGCGTCTTTTTCCACGTTTGAGCCTGCGGTGCTTTATTGCCCCTTGCGCTGATCGAAGCGCTCGTTTGTCGGCACACGGGCGCAGGAGGCGAGATTGCGGTTCTCTGGGCCCAACAGTCGAAGAGAGAGAGAGAGAGGGAGAGAGAGAGCAAATATTAGCTCAGAGCGTGGCTGTGGCGCGGTGCCAGCGGACAACAAACAGCCGACGGCCGCAGAGCGCCGCGCCGCAACGTGAAGTGACGTCACCAGCCCGCTACCTGCTGGCGGGATGGGGCGGGGCGCTGCAGCCTTTGTTCTCCGTGCTTGCTGCGAGAGTGGAGAGGAGGAGGTATATAGAGACCCGTTTCGTCCCAAGTGGATGGATGACCTGGGCTCAAGGCGCCGTACCACGCGGAGCTAAAGTTGCCCCGAGGAGAATGTCGCTTTTGGTTGTGGTGGTTGCGCGAACTGTCGGTTACTCGCGAACGAGTCATCTATTACGATATAAAATTGCGCAGTGAGTTACGGTTGAAATGTGTGTTCTTATAGGACAACTATCCAAGGATTTCCACAAAATAATATCCAAACAGCAGACTCTGTACACAATTTATTAAACTGCCAATACTAAACTCTTTTAAATAACAACAAATTCATATAACTTACAGAAGTTAACAAATGCTGAAAAGAATGAGCTTTAAAACAGTAACGGCGGCTTGTCGCCATAAAATCAAAGAACCTTTTACAATAGTGTTTTTAGAGGTTACCCAACAGACAAAATGCAATAATAAGTTGACTTGGCAATACAACGTAAGGTCATTTATATAAAAAACTTTATGATCGAAAATGGCACTTGGCACCATAAAATCAAAGAAGCGCAACACACAACCAATAAATGTAATAACAAAATAATAATTTGATACAACCAGAGGGCAAGGGCAACTAGCAACGTAATCACAGACTAGCGAGCTCTCAACACTTCGGAGCCTTCCCACTAGAAACGGTCTCCGAAATAAACCGCTAGGAGCTCCCCGACATGCCTCCCACAACTGCCCATTACTTACGCACCTTGGTTATGTTCTGTAACACACGACAGATAATATCAACACAAGATAAAATTCAAAAAACAAATAACAATATAACATCCCGGCAGCACATGATAACCACGGCGCCGTTAAATCGGGCGCTCTTAACAAGTGCCACATCCAACACACACAAATCTTAATAAACAGTTCTTGGTTCTTAAAACAAAACAGTAAAAGCCAAGCGCACATGAATAGTCAAACCACACTCTTATAAGTGCCTTAACGACACCAAACGCGACTATTCCACCAAGTTAATAATAACGCAGTGAGATAAAAATACAGAAAATACCACTAAATGCTGTTACACGAACCAAATTGACGAGATCGTGTTGTTCAGGTCCCAGAAGACCACATGTATCAAGCAGCAGTAATTCACTATGCATATAGTCCAAAACTGCCTTTCTTAGGCATACTTTACCTAACACATCAAATGCCAAATATACCATACATGAACACAACTCCGGGCAGGTAACAGGAACCATCTACGTGAATTCCTTTAAAAAGGAACAAACAGGCAGCACCAAAGGTAACGCTGAGCAGACCGGGTGGGCAACGACACACTCCGCGGGATAACCAAAAGATACTCCAGTTGAGCAAATAAATTTGTACCAACAAATATTGTAAGGTGCCCCCCCCCCCCCCCCACACACACACACAGCAAAAATTTCCAACAAAGCCGTCCCACATCAGAATGAACTTCAGAAACCGCTGCTGGAGCTTCCAGCGGAAAATCTGACAAGTCACCCGAGCCACACCCTATCCTGGCATGTTGTGTTGTTGTCTTGAGTCCTGAGAATGGTTTGCTGCAGCTCTCCATGCTACTCTATCCTGTGCAAGCTTCTTCATCTCCCAGTACCTATTGCAACCTACATCCTTCTGAATCTGCTTAGTGTATTCATCTCTTGGTCTCCCTCTACGATTTTTACCCTCCACGCTGCCCTCCAATACTAAATTGGTGATCCCTTGATGCCTCAGAACATGTCCTACCAACCGATCCCTTCTTCTGGTCAAGTTGTGCCACAAACGTCTCTTCTCCCCAATCCTATTCAATACTTCCTCATTAGTTATGTGATCTACCCATCTAATCTTCAGCATTCTTCTGTAGCACCACATTTCGAAAGCTTCTATTCTCTTGTTGTCCAAACGATTTATCGTCCATGTTTCACTTCCATACATGGCTACACTCCAAACAAATATTTTCAGAAATGACTTCCTGACACTTAAATCTATATTCGATGTTAACAAATTTCTCTTCTTCAGAAACGCTTTTCTTGCCACTGTCAGTCTACATTTTATATCCTCTCTACTTCGACCATCATCAGTTATTTTGCTCCCCAAATAGCAAAACTCCTTTACTACTTTAAGTGTCTCATTTCCTAATCTAATTCCCTCAGCATCACCCGATTTAATTTGACTACATTCCATTATCCTTGTTTTGCTTTTGTTGATGTTCATCTTGTATCCTTTCAAGACACTGTCCATTCCGTTCAACTGCTCTTCCAGGTCCTTTGCTGTCTCTAACAGAATTACAATGTCATCTGCGAACCTCAAAGTTTTTACTTCTTCTCCATGAATTTTAATACCTACTCCGAATTTTTCTTTTGTTTCCTTTACTGCTTGCTCAATATACAGATTGATTAACATCGGGCAGAGGCTACAACCCTGTCTCACTCCCTTCCCGACCACTGCTTCTCTTTCATGCCCCTCGACCATCTGGTTTCTGTACAAATTGTAAATAGCCTTTCGCTCCCTGTATTTTACCCCTGCCACCTTTAGAATTTGAAAGAGAGTATTCCAGTCAACATTGTCAAAAGCTTCCTCTAAGTCTACAAATGCTAGAAACGTAGGTTTGCCTTTCCTTAATCTAGCTTCTAAGATAAGTCGTAGGGTCAGTATTGCCTCACGTGTTCCAGTATTTCTACGGAAAGGATTCGCGTTAGTATTTTGCAGCTGTGACTTATTAAACTGATAGTTCGGTAATTTTCACATCTGTCAACACCTGCTTTCTTTAGGATTGGAATTATTATATTCTTCTTGAAGTCTGAGAGTATTTCGCCTGTTTCATACATCTTGCTCACCAGATGGTACAGTTTTGTCAGGACTGGCTCCCCCAAGCCCGTCAGTAGTTCCAATGGAATGTTGTCTACTCCGGGGGCCTTGCTTCGACTCGGGTCTTTCAGTGCTCTGTCAAACTCTTCACGCAGTATCGTATCTCCCATTTAATCTTCATCTACATCCTCTTCCATTTCCATAATATTGTCCTGAAGTACATCGCCCTTGTATAGACCCTCTGTATACTCCTTCCACCTTTCTACTTTCCCTTCTTTGCTTAGAACTGGGTTTCCATCTGAGCTCTTGATATTCATACAAGTGGTTCTCTTTTCTCCAAAGGTCTCTTTAATTTTCCTGTAGGCAGTATCTATCTTACCCCTAGTGAGATAAGCCTCTACAGCCTTACATTTGTCCTCTAGCCATCCCTGCTTAGCCATTTTGCACTCCCTGTCGATCTCATTTTTGAGACGTTTGTATTCCTTTTTGCCTGCTTCATTTACTGCATTTTTATATTTTCTCCTTTCATCAATTAAATTCAATATTTCTTCTGTTACCCAAGGATTTCTACTAGCCCTCGTCTTTTTACCTACTTGATCCTCTGCTGCATTCACTACTTCATCCCTCAAAGCTACCCATTCTTCTTCTACTGTATTTCTTTCCCCCATTTTGTCAATTGTTCCCTCATGCTCTCCCTGAAACTCTGTACAACCTCTGGTTCTTTCAGTTTATCCAGGTCCCATCTCCTTAACTTCCCACCTTTTTGCAGTTTCTTCAGTTTTAATCTATAGTTCATAACCAATAGATTGTGGTCAGAGTCCACATCTGTCCCTGGAAATGTCTTACAATTTAAAACCTGGTTCCTAAATCTCTGTCTTACCATTATATAATCTATCTGATACCTATTAGTATCTCCAGGGTTCTTCCATGTATACAACCTCCTTTCATGATTCGTAAACCAAGTGTTAGCTATGATTAAGTTGTGCTCTGTGCAAAATTCTACCAGGCGGCTTCCTCTTTCATTTCTTAGCCCCAATCCATATTCACCTACTACGTTTCCTTCTCTCCCTTTTCCTACACTCGAATTTCGTCTCCCTTCACTATCTGAATAATTTCCTTTATTTGATCATGCATTTCTTCAATTTCTTCGTCATCTGCAGAGCTAGTTGGCATATAAACTTGTACTACTGTAGTAGGTGTGGGCTTCGTATCTATCTTGGCCACAATAATGCCTTCACTATGCTGTTTGTAGTAGCTTACCGGCATTCCTATTTTCCTATTCATTATTAAACCTACTCCTGCATTACCCCTATTTGACTTTGTATTTATAACCGTGTAGTCACCTGACCAGAAGTCCTGTTCCTCCTGCCACCGAACTTCACTAATTCCCACAATATCTAACTTTAACCTATCCATTTCCCTTTTTAAATTTTCTAACCTACCTGCCCGATTAAGGGATCTGACATTTCACGCTCCGATCCGTAGAACGCCAGTTTTCTTTCTCCTATAACGGCATCCTCTGGAGTAGTCCCTGCCCGGAGATCCGAATGGGGGACTATTTTACCTGCTGAATATTTTACACAAGAGGACGCCATCATCATTTAATCATACAGTAAAGCTGCACGCCCTCGGGAAAATTTACGACCGTAGTTTCCCCTTGCTTTCAGCCGTTCGCAGTACCAGCACAGCAAGGCCGTTTTGGTTATTGTTACAAGGCCAGATCAGTGAATCTTCCAGGCTGTGGCCCGTGAAACTACTGAAAAGCCTGCTGCCCCTCTTCAGGAACCACACGTTTGTCTGGCCTCGCAACACATACCCCTCCGTTGTGGTTGTACCTACGGTACGGCTATCTGTATCACTGAGGCACGCAAGCCTCCCCACCAACGACAAGGTCTATGGTTCATCCTGGCATACGACTCCAAAATTCCGCAACTAGTTGTCTCCGGGCCAGAGTATCACAGGTCCCTAGCGGACCTACACATCAGACAGGCAGGCAGGCAGAACAAGTACGCAGACTCCGATTAATCACCACCGCATGGCCAGCACAGCGGCGAGTCGCCTACGCCCCAGACCACTCTGCTCATATTGCGAGGCGCAACAACCTTAGCGCTATAGTTACCAGCAGGTCAGGCAGAGCGAACTTACGTTCCATGCAATACCCGGAAACCGAGTACCCTTTCGCTTTCCGCCGGCCACCGCAAACACACGCCAGCGACGTAATAGCAAATCACCACCAGAGCGCCACCCGCACCAGAACAGAGAACCATAATCGATTATAGCACGCGCTCTAAACAAGATCACAGGATAGCGGCGCGCGCCATATCAACGGTTACACGCTATATTGTCGGGTAGCCAAATAAGAATTTTGTATTACACGAAATGCGCCGAGGAGAAAGATGCTGACTTGAAGCGCGACCTTTCTGTTACCTATGCTACTTAGCAGCAGGATGAAACGCCCTTGAATGAAAGAAAGGGGCAGATGCTAAGATACAGAAATATTGATTGTCTGGGTAAGTTGTATTAAATTAATTCGTTTACTGAAATGTGGTGGAAGTAATCAACTTTATTGCAAAAAGGAGATGTGTAATTCGTGCAAAAAATCATCAGTGATGAGATTTGGTACTCGCAGTTTGGTGTAGAACGGGGTAGGCAGTGCCACAGACGCAGTTCTCAGTGGCCTGCGGAACATCAGGACTGACACTCGCACTCTTGGAGAACTGCAATAGAAGCCATCTGTAGGGCGAGAAATTCAGCACACGGAACTGACTGATCTGGCTGCAACAGCGACTGTATCCTGACGGGCCGTCAAGTCGGACTGGACTCGGATGAGGTATGCGGGTACGTCATTTCATGCTGCTTCCTTCAGCTCTGTACCAGAGCTCTCCAGACGCAGGGTCCACGAGCGGTGGCGTGCCAGACTTTGGGTGAGCCGTGGCCGAGTGAGTGGAGAACGTGCTGCCGGGACACCGTTTCAACACTCACCCACCTTCTGTGTAGAGGTATGTCGGAACGACACGGACAAATGCGTCACATCGATCTCGAATGTAGAGCACAGCGCAGCTATACGCGCGCGGTTAGGTTCATCGCGATGGTGTACGCAGAAAAGATCCTCGTGCCACTCCTGTGTCCCGTGTACAGCACTACAGTGTTCTCGAAGGGCGCAACCAGTGCCGGCGGCGCACATATCTGGGGAAACTGTGACGGTGGCGCCGAGCTGGCAGACCACGTGTGCTCCAGGCGCCGTCGCGCTGCCCGTGCAGATGCTGACGCGAAGCACATGACTTGTCTGTGCGACCCAGGACGGGTAGAGTGAGCTGTGCCCTTCCTCTCGGGCGCAAGTCGCGTGGGGCCGTTGAGAGCCCGCACGGCGTTGAGAATGGCCCTCCAGAACCCGTGGATTCTTTTACTCCGGCGACAGGCACGGGATCCGGACCAACACCGGCTCAAAGGAAGGCCTCGGCGCTTGTTGGTGACGTCACGTCAGCTAGGCCCGGCGAACGCCAGGTCTGTTGCAGGGAGAAACGCCTGGGCGTGCTTATCACTATAAATCTCATATTTATGGACAAAGTGTTTGGTATTCTTTAGGATTCTGCAGTTCTATTTAGATGAAAGATTTTCTCACTATCGCAAAGCTACAAATGAAGATCAAAGTTCTGTATTACTGAATCCTGTCAAAACAAACGTAGATCAATATGAGAAGACGCTTTGCCCTATAAGCTTCGGAAATTTTGCATTCAAATAACTATATTTACTTGATTCATTTTGCTATCGAAACTTACCCCAACCCTCTTACGATTAACACGTTTCTTTTAATTATTTATTTATTTATTTTCGTTTGACATCGTCACTGGAAATGTGTACTAATTTACGTGTGTAAATGTCCAACTGGTGCCAGTCATTAGATTACAGTCGTTTTCAACGAAAGGCATTCTAACCAGGAAACAAAATAGGTTCATAAATCGAAAATACTGCTGAGCTTAAACTTTTTTAAACATGCACATGAGAAAAGATAAATATTCCCCTCCTGCAACAGAAAGGAGAAACTTTATAACATAAAAAAAGTTATTTGATAAAACAAGTGTCTCTCTTTTGCCTCTTCTTCTGTCCCCCACCCCTGTCTCAAAGTGTACTTTCGCAAGGTATTTCATTAACATTCAGTGCTCCTCACCCCATATTCAACCAAGATACCTAAAGAAGAGCACCAATATGTTCACAGTTTCTTGTAAGAGCAACCCAGTACAAACGTAACTTCCTCAGACTTACAAATAAGGTAAAGAAGCACGAATTCTGTTGCTGCTGGACCATGAAGTTGTTTTTGTATGTCAGTCCTTAAAACAGGTGGAAATTTAAGTTCAGGAGTACAGTATTTGTTAAGAAGTGTAATGAATTGCACAATTAACTGATTGCAGAAACCTCTCAGAACAATGTGTGTTGGTCAACTGCCGCCAATAGTTTCACATTTTCCTGTGTCAGAGAGGGAGACAGCACCATTATGAGTATGCCTGCAGCAGACCTGGCGTTGGCCGTGCCTAGCTGACGTGACGCCACGAACAACCGCCGAGGCCTTCCTTTGAGTCGGTGTTATCCGGACCGGCGCCGGCAGCAGCAGCGCAGAGCGGCGAACCGCAGGCCACGGTGCTAAAGTGCTGCACGTGCTGGCACAAGTGTACCCTCGTTACGCGATCTTCTCACAAACAGCGTTCAAATGCGATTTCTGAATGAGAAACCTGTGCGTAATCTTTCCTTACATACAGATCGTAAGCGCCGTTTATTCTCACCTGCGTCGCGCATTTGCGTTGTAAAGCTAAACGATTGCATAACCAAGAAGGCAGTGCCATTATGATGGTGCCTGCCGTGCTCATGGTGTTGCAGTTTTCATGGCCTGCAGCGTATCTTGCGTTTCCTTTTACGACGTCTACCGAACTGTGCAGGCACACTGATCGTGGGAAAAAGAAAACTGTCTCAACACATCCGCTTCGAATTTACCGGAAGGAAATGGCAGGCCCTCTTAGACTGTTCTGTCGATATTTAGCAGCGCCGCCACGGAGTGGCATAAAGGGCCTCTTATGCCCCGTACTTACGCCACAGCGCACGGTTCCGTTCCCACAGAATGTCAGGTGTTTGCCCACAGCAGAACTCGCTGAGTGGCTCTTAAATACTGCAAGCTTTTAAAACACGTTCGTTGCTCTGCCGGCACAATCCGCACGTGTTGGCCACTCGTATTACGACCCGTGCTGTGATTCAATTTGATCCACAAAACATGTAGCGTGTCTTTGTTTTTTTTCCGCATCACCTGCCTTGCGTGAATTTATTGGCTACATAGCCATAGATACGGCGGTCATTTTAGTGTAATCTGTCTCTAAAACTGAAGAGTGAGCAGCGCTTCTGTTAGGGGGTAATACCCGTTGCCGGAAAAAAAGTCATAAATGCCTTACAGCATGACTAAGAACTAGGTTTCAGTCTAACAGTTTCGTGCAACGTGCTGTGATCCACGGGAGTCCCTTGCGTTATTTATATTAGTTACTAATTCTCTTTCTTCGTGTGGTTTCAGAACATTTAGTGGAAAATAAAAACTCCTTGAGCGTGTCTACGCACTGTGTCGTTAGTGATTCGATAGGCGCGTTGCGTTGTGAAGCAGCCTGTAGTTGCTCCTCTTGACGTATGGTAACTTCGTTTGCAGGCGGATTATAAAAACAGGCCATTTTAACGCTAAAACTGCCTTTATTGTGTGCAATTTTACTATTAGAAATTGCGGTACATTAACTTCAGTAGAAGTCGGAAACTCAGGTTTTGTGTATGAAGATTACTCAATGCTTTAGGTTAGGGTCTTGACATGCACTGACATCGACGAATTGGTTGTGTGTAGCGTCGCAACGGTATTGTTAAGATAATTACTCGTTCCCTAGATGAAATACACCTTAAATGTTATGATGTGGAACTTTTCAACGGAATAAACGTACAACACTCTTGTACATCTAAATAAAAAAATAAAAAAATGTTTATTCGGATTCATTCTGTTCATTTAAACGCTTTTTAATGACTATCTCTACCCAGGGGCTACTCTGGTATAAATGGAATTGTTTAGAAAGCTCTTTAATCCAGATTTGAAATTCTCTACTGTTTGTCCGACATTTCATTTCGATAGGCTGATTGTCAAAGTGTTTAAGAGCTGCTCATTTCACCACTCTGTGTCAAAATATATCATCTATGGGATTGGAATGTTCGGATTGTTCTGAGGCGCTACTGTGGTAATCCACGTTCACACTTTCTTGCTCTCTTTCACTTTAATCGGTGAAATCGCATGGAGGCTCTACTCCTTCACCTTAGCCGTCACTCAGCCCACGAAGTAATTGAGGTATGACTTCATCAGCCGGCCTATGTGGCCGAGCGGCTGCGGTTCTAGACGCTTCAGTCCGGAACCGCGCTGCTGCTACGATCGCAGGTTCTAATCCAGCCTCGGGCGTGGATGTGTGTGATGTCCTTAGGTTAGTTAGGTTTAAGTAGTTCTAAGTCTAGGGGATTGATGACCTCAGATGTTTAATCCCGTGCTTAGAGCCATTTTAACCATGTTTGGTAGCAAAGGCATAATTGTGTGCATTGCACTTATCGCAGTATGTAGTGACGGTCAGCATGAACAACGGTAAAAGCAAAGGGAGATGCGACGAAGTAAATACGTACATGATTGACCGCGAGCTGTATGGAGTGCCGCCTGTGCGATGGTTTCAGGTAGACCGACAGTTTCTCACTAACTATACAAGGGAACCGGAAACAGGCAATAATCGCGGAAGGGCGAACGTCGGAATTCCTGTAAACAGAAAGTGAGGGGACTGAGGACTAACATGATGTTTCGAAAGTTTTTTTTCAGTTTTGTTTTTGTAGTGCGCCGGTGGACTCGCTCGAGACAGGAACACAGCCGGTAGATACAACTTCTAGTGTCGGTGTCAACGTCAGACAACGAGCGGGGTGGCAATGGACTCGCATTCGGGAGGACGACGGTTCAAACCCGCGTGCGGCCGTCCTGTTTTAGGTTTTCCTTGATTTCTCGACATCAGTTGAAGCAAATGCCGGGATGTCCCTTTGGAAGGCCACGGCCGACTTCTTTCCCCATCCCTCCCGTATCCGATGGGACCAATGATATCGCTGTTGGCCCCCTTCCTCGAATCAGACATCCAACCAGAATGAGAGACGTACGCAGGTGAGCCTGTCAGAACTACCAAATCTGTCTTCCCCGCTATAAAACGTATCTCTCTGAAATTTTTATATGCAGAATTACACCCTCGCGACTCATAAACGGAAATGAAAATATTTTTAGAAACTCGAGGAAGAAGGTACTTGCGAAAAACTCCTTACTCCTACAACGCTGCTAGGAGAGTGCAGCTTTTCGTGACGGGGTAGGGTAGCTGCAAACGCAGGCCCGGCTGGGCTGTAGCTTGCGTCCGCCCCAGCGCAAACTTCACCCCGTGGCAGCACCTGTTGCCAGGAGAGCAGTCACCTGTTTCGACTCTGGCAGTGCGCAGGTCCGCGGTGAGCGGCCGCAGGCAGCGCCCTTGGAGAAGGCGGCAGCGGCTGCGTGCGGCGATTGAACTTTCCCGCGCGCGCCAAACTGCTTCTGCTCGGCCGGCAAACTGGGACGCGTCAGTTCACCTCGTCTTGCAGCAAGCCAGCCAGCCAGGGGGCAGAGTCACTGGAGTGTTCGGGCCGAATGGTAGCAGCAAAACGAAGTAGGAGGACTGCAACATCATACCGCGGCGCGCAGGTGCATGGAAGATATGGCAGTCAATAGCTGCCTCGGCCTCCAATATAACTTGACGTCGTTACCGCTTTTAACGTGCCAAAGGCACTTAAGATATTAATAATTTTATTTATGTATCGTATGATGATGCAGAACTTGGATCAAATACATTATTTAACCCTAGGACGCCCACAATTTTTTTATGTCCCCTGATTTTGCCCAAGTAACTTTCATACTACATATTCCCTTTGAGTTATTGTTTGTTGGCTATTTTATGAAACGTTAGTGTCAATATATTTTACAGAAAATTCCTGCCTTGAAAGGAAAAATAAACAAACTTATTATGGGTCCAACAACCCCCCCCCCCCCCCCAGACTTCCATGCTATAGAAAATTTCCCTTTGTAGGATTTCGTATTTCTCATCTCCACAACAATGCAGGTTATTTCCTTGTTGGTTGGTATTCTTGATATTCACACCAATCGGTTTACTTTCAGAGGAAGTGATTGTTGATGTCAGTCAGCAGTTATTTATCTTGTAAACTTGCAGTGAGTTACTGCAGTTCGCAGCACGTAGGTCTCCAGTAACTTTGGTGTCCTACAGAGCAAAAACGAAACCAAGTAAGACCTTACTGATGTTGTCAACAATGCACCAAGATAAAGACACTGTTGGAGGAGAGAAGAATAAAACCAAGATAAATCCATATTATAATTCCACTAAAGGTGGAATTGACACCATTGATCAAATGGCGCATATGTACTCCTACAAGAGGGGAACAAAGAGATGGCCTCTATCTGTATTTTACTCTCTCATCGACATTTGTGCTATCAATGCAACCACAATATTCATCCAGCAACATCCAAGATGGAATGAAAAGAAACACAACAAACGGAAACTTTATCTTCTGCAAGCTGGGATGGAACTAGTAAAATTGCAAGTAGAAGAAAGAAGTGCCAATGCAAGAGGGTTATCTAACCGAATTGTTCAATCAATAGAGAAGCACGTCAGCCTCCTGCAGGGAAAGGTCGGTGCCATGTTTGTGTAAGAAAATCTAAAACAAAGAAGCAGACGTACAACGATATAAGTAAACCAAAACAATATTGTGGATAGTGTCATAAACATGTGTAACACACATTCTGAAAAAATTGTGAAGTGTGTCTCTTGCCTTGAAGTTGAGGACTCAAGAGTAGTCTATTGTATATGAACACAGCTGTATTTTGTATTGTAATATGTCAATTTTTTATTCACCAAATCCAATATTTATAACAATTAACAACATTTATAAACCGATGCCTTAGTTAAAATACATAAACCATTTTGAAAGTTGTAATTTTTCGTCAGTAAACTTATTTAATACCTGTGGGCTCGCCGAACCCCCCTCCCCCTCCTTGGCATCCAAGTTATAACAAAAGGCTTAGGGTTAAGAGTATACAGTGTAAGAAATAACAAGCAAAATACAGATACAGGTAACTCGAAATGACACTCGACACTTTCCGACAACATCTCTCCAACGTGGCCGCAAAAGTGAAAACCCGTAACAACATCGTTCAGAAACTTGCTGGTACCTCCTGCCTCGGGCATGGATGTGTTGATGTCCTTAGCTTAGTTATGTTTAAGTAGTTCTAAGTTCTAGGGGACTGATGACCACAGCTGTTAAGTCCCATAGTGCTCAGAGCCATTTGAACCATTTTTTAGAACATCAGCGTCTGAAGTCAAGAAAACCACCTTGGCGAACTGCGCAACAATTTGAAGCCTCCGACTTTAACATCAACGAAGTATGGAGAAGTCAGTGGGAAGAATAGTCAATGTTCAACTGTCACCTGGTTGAGAAGCCTTCCATGCGAGTTCCACGTTTCACACTCCTCAGACGCCAGTGGAGAACCATCAACCGCGTCCGAACAGGACAAGGGAACTGCGTATATCTGAAGCACAAATGGGGCTGGGCAACATCTCCATATTGTGACTGTGGAACTGCCCTGCAAACAGTAAATCACATTGTTGGTGAATGCCCGAAACGAGCCTTCGGGGATCAATGAATGACATCAACCATGCATCACCTGAAGGGCTCAACTGGATCAACAAATTCGACTTAGAAATCTCAGAATTTGTGTAATGTGTACATAATTTAGTATAATATTAATAATGTTAACGGCGAAAGAAACAAAATATTTTAATACGATAACGATAATTTATTTACGTCAATGTTTATTATATGGCTTTAGCACAACTTTCAGAAATTACAATTCCGATAAAGACATAGTTTGAAAAACATGTGTACTAAAATTGAAGGCGTACACGTGTCTTGCGGGCGATGTAAGAACTACCTAGATATAAACTGTAACAACTTTGACAACGTATTAATGTACACGATTATATGAACACCGATACGTGAATATGCACACGTCTAAATACGGGGAACGGTGGCCGGGCTGTTTCTTTAGTTTGGGGAAGCGTCTTTCTCACACTGTCTTGCCGTACTCACCCGTGCCCTGTAAACCGCGCACAGTGAAATTTCCGCCCAGAAAAGATCGAGCAAAGGTCCACTAATCCTCCCGTCCCAAATCTGCAACTTGTCCACCAGGCAGAACGGCCGTGGGCACGTAAGTACTGTTTTACTGAATGATTTCTGCTATGAAGAGAACGCGTTTGTCGAACAAGAACTTATTGTTAAAATTCCTACAGTCGATGGTGACGGTAATTTGTTTTCATTTTCTCTCTGACGTAGTCGCAAAATTTTTACTGGTGGCCGATGTTGGCCAACATTGTCTGTCTCCAGAAAATGGAATGGAAAGCAGAAAAATTAAATTGCAGACACGGAATTTAAAAACAGTGCCTAAGACGCGTTGTTACATTAAGTGAAAGGCTTGGAGTATGCCAGTATATAGGCGACACAAGCTGTGCTAGCTTCTCCTCGAAATCCTAGTGCAAGACGCGCGCGTTCTTTAAATCTGCCTTCAAAATAGGAATACTGTTTTCTTTGTAATTATAATTCCATGCGTCATTGTCAAGACTGCTCGGGGGAATATACATGAACATTACAAAATCGTGTACGAAGATGTATTTGAGAAAGTGTTGTTGTTGTGGCCTTCAGTCCGAAGGCAGATTTGATGCAGCTCTCCATGCCCCATGATCCTGTACAAGCTTCTTGATCTCCCAGTACTTACTGCAACCTACAGCCTTCTGAATCTGCTTAATGTATTTATCACTTGGTCTCCGTCTAAGATTTTTACCCTCCGCTTCCCTCCATACTAAATTGGTGATCCCTTGATGCCTCAGAATGGTCTACCAACCGTCCTCTCCTCGCCATTTGTATTCAGTACCTCCTCATTAATTACGTGATCTGCCCATCTAATCTTCAGCATTTTCCTGTAGCACCACATTTCAAACGCTTCTATACCTTTCTTGTCTAATCGTCCATGTTTCGCTTCCATACACCCTATACAAATACTTTCAGTAAGGACTTGCTGACATTTAAATCTATACTCGATGTTAACAAATTTCTCTTCTTCAGAAACGCTTTTCTTTTCATTGCGAGTTTATATTTTATATCCTCCCTACTTCGACCGTCATCAGTTGGTTGGATTGTCTTGGGGGAGGAGACCTAATAGCGAGGTCATCGGATCAGGGAAGGACGGGGAAGGAAGTAGGCCGTGCCCTTTCGAAAGGAACCATCCCGGCATTTGCCTGGAGCGATTTAGGAAGATCACGGAAAATCTAAATCAGGATGGCGGGACTCGGGATTGAGCCGTCGTCCTCGCGAAAGCGAGTCCATTGTGTTAACCACTGCGCCACTTCGCTTGGTCATAATCAGTAATTTTGCTCCCCAAATAGCGGAACTCTTTACAACTTTAAATGATTCATTTCCTGTTCTAATTCGACTACATTCTATTATCCTCGTTTTGCAGTTCATTATGTTCTACATCTACTTCTACGTGGATACTCTGCAAATCATATTCAAGTGCGTGGCAGAGGGTTCATGGAACGACTTTCACAATTCTCTATAATTCCAATCGCGTATAGCGCGCGGAAAGAACGAACACCTAAATCTTTCCGTACGAGTTCTGAAATCCCTTATTTTATCATGGTGATCCGTTCTCATATGTAGGTCGCCGTCAAAAGAGTATTTTCGCATTCGGAGGAGAAAGTTGGAGGGTGGAATGTCGTGAGAAGATTCCGCCGCAACGGAAAACGCCTTTGTATTAAAGATGTCCACCCCAAATCCTTTATCATTTCCGTGACACTTTCTTCCCTGTTTCGCGATAATACAAAACGTGCTGCCCTTCTTTGAACTTTTTTCGGTGTACTTCGTCAGTCCTATCTGGTAAGCATCCCATACCGCGCAGCAGTATCCTAAAAGTGGGCAGACAAGCATAGTGCAGGCAGTCTCCTTAGTAGATGTGTTACATTTTCTAAGTGTCCTGGCAATAAAACGTAGTCTTTGGTGTGCCTTTCACACAACATTTTCTGTGTGTTCCTTCCAATTTAAGTTGATCGTAATTGTAATTCCTATGTACTTAGTTGAATTTACGGTCTTTAGATCTGACTAATTTATCGTGTAACCGAAGTTTAACGAATTGCTTTTAGCAATCATGTCAATGACTTCACAGTATTCGTTATTTCGCGTCAACTGCCAATTTTCGCACCATGCAGATATCTTTTCGAAATCGTTTGGCAATGTGTTTTGATCTTCTGATGAGTTTACTTGACGATAAACGACAGCGTCATCTGCAAACAACCTAATACGGCTGCTCAGATTGTTTCCTGAATCGTATATATAGATAAGAGGCACCCTTGAGGAACACCAGAAATAACTTCTGTTTTACTCGATGACTTTCCGTCAGTTACTACGAACTGTGACCCCTCTGACAGTAAATCACAAATCCAGTCACATAAGCACGGAATTTCTCTGCAAGCCGCTTGTGTGGTACAGTGTCAAAATCCTTCTGGAAATCCAGAAATACGGAATCCACTTAAAATTCCTTGTCAATAGCACTCAACACTTCCTTCGCGTAAAGAGCTTGTTGTCACAAGAACGATGTTTTCTAAATCCGTGTTGACTATGTGTCAATAGGCCGTTCTCTTCGAGGTAATTCATAATGTTTGAACACAATATATGTTCCAAAATCTTGTTGCATATCGACTTTAATGATACGGGCCTGTAATTTATTGGATTACTCCTATCTTTCTTGAATATTGATGCGACCTGTACAACTTTCCAGTCTTTGGGTACGCATCTTACGTCGAGCGAGCGGTTGAATATGATTCTTATGTATGGACCTATTGTATCACCATACCCTGAAAGGAACTTGATTGGTATACAGTCGGGACCAGAAGACTTGCTTTTATTAAGTGCTTCACTACTCCGAGGATATCTACTTCTACGTTACTCCTGTTGGCAGCTGTTCTTGATTCGGCTTTTGGAATATTTACTTTGGCTTCTTTAGTGAAGTAATTTCGGAAGGCTGTGTCTAGCAACTCTGCTTTGGCAGCACTGTCTTAGATAGTACTCCATTGCTGTCGCGCAGAAAATGCATTAATTGTATCTTGTCGCTAGCATACTTCACATATGAACAGAATATCTTTGATTTTTCTGCCACATTTAGAGACAAATTGCGTGCAAAACTTGGAGCTTCTGTAAAAGATCGCCAATCTTGGAGATTTTGCGTTTGTTTGAATTTGGAATGTTTTTTTCGTTTTTTCTGCAAGAGTGTTTTGACTCATTTTGTTTACCATGGGGGATCAGCTCTATCGTTTGTTAATTTATTTTATATAAATATCTCAATTGCAGCCGATACTATTTCTTTGAATTAAAAAAAATGTTCAAATGTGTGTGAAATCTTATGGGACTTAACCGTCAAGGTCATCAGTCCCTAAGCTTACACACTACTTAACCTAAATTATCCTAAGGACAAACACACGCACGCACGCACGCACGCCCGAGGGAGGACTCGAACCTCTGCCGGGAGCAGCCGCACAGTCCATGACTGCAGCGCCTTAGACCGCTCGGCTAATCCCGCGCGGCTTTGAATTTAAATGTTCATCTTATATCCTCCTCCCAAGACTCTGCCCGTTCTGTTCAGCTGCTTTCCCAAGTCATTTGCTGTCTGTGGCAGAATTACAATGTCGTCGGCAAGTTTCCTGTACTGCTTGCTCAATATACAGATCGAATAACATCGGGGATAGGCTACAACCCTGTCCAATTCCCTTCCCAGCCACTGCTTCCCTTTCGTGCCCCTCGACTATTTATAACTGCCATCTGATTTGTGTACAGATTGTAAATAGCCATCCGATTCCTGTATTTTACCCCTGCCACCTTCGGAATTCGACAGACTGTCTTCCATTCAATATCGTGGGAAGGCGTAGGTTTGCTTTTCGTTAATCTCCCTTCTAAGTTAAGTCGTAGTGTCATGCGTGTTGCTCAAGTTTTTCCAAACTGATAGTTTGATAATTTTCACGCCTGTCAGCACTTGCTTTCATTGTAATTGGAATTATTATATTTCTGAAGAAGAGAAATTTGTTAACATCGAGTATAGATTTAAGTGTCAGGAAGACATTTCTGAAAGTATTTGTATGGAGTGTAGCCATGTATGGAAGTGAAACATGGACGATAAATAGTTTGGACAACAAGAGAATAGAAGCTTTCGAAATGTGGTGCTACAGAAGAATGCTGAAGATTAGATGGGTAGATCACATAACTAATGAGGAAGTATTGAATAGGATTGGGGAGAAGAGACGTTTGTGGCACAACTTGACCAGAACAAGGGATCGGTTGGTAGGACATGTTCTGAGGCATCAAGGGATCACCAATTTAGTATTGGAGGGCAGCGTGGAGGGTAAAAATCGTAGAGGGAGACCAAGAGATGACTACACTACGCAGATTCAGAAGGATGTAGGTTGCAGTGGGTACTGGGAGATGAAGAGGCTTGCACAGGATAGAGTAGCATGGAGAGCTGCATCAAACCAGTCTCAGGACTGAAGACCACAACAACAACAACAACATACTTCATAAATAACTTGGCGTAATAACGAACATTTTTAACGACACAGTGTATAACGAATTTCCATATATGGACAGACTATGCACAATAGAAGAAACGAAAGCACGCTTTAATCACTAAAAGAGACAAAAGCACTCTTTAATCATTAAAACAACAAGAACCAGTGCTATATGCGTTTGTAGGTGGACGTATCGTACAACGTTATGTCGGCCTTCATCCGCCAGGACCCGACTGTGGGCGCAGGGAGCGTGGGCGACTGTCAGGGAACAGGCAGTCAGACAGTCAGGCCGTCACCCAGGGAGCGTGATTACTGGGCGCGACGGGTGCAATTTTCGCTGGACGCAGTTTTCATTCGTACTACTCGGCTCCTTTTTATTTGCTCGTTATTCCTGTGAACTCGGAAACCGTGCCGGTTTCGTTGTTGGCAGCAGGTCTTCTGTGGTCGGTCAGTCATTGGTGGGGCTCATTTTCCTGGCCGTGAGTCCGCAGAGGAACAGCTAGGAAGTAGCCTGTGTTAAAGATAGGTTCCACTTTTCCAACTTAGTGTTGCTTCCAGAAGTCAAACTTTTCATACTGATTTATCCGCGAAAAAGCTAGGTCAAGCCAGAAAATTGAAATATCTAAAAATATAATGTTCTTCCGGGGGGGGGGGGACACCACGATGTGTGTCCCCCCCCCCCACCGCTCTCCCTTCTCCCATCTGAATATGCGCCTTCTGGTGCGGAAGTTATCTGGATGGAAGAACTGATTTATAAACCGCTAGAATGTCTTATGAAACTGATGTATGTTAAGAAAATACCCATAGTCGCTTTTACACATCTTTACGTTGAGCACTCTTTTTCTTTTAGCTCTGGTGCTCTAACTCACGAAAATATGTGAAAGACACTTGGTGCTAGTGTGGAACAGGTCGAGAGTAATTCTAAAACTTTTCTTTTCCTACGTGCCGAACGCAGTGTGCGGACGTATGGGGAACGTTAAAAAGTTAAACGTTTGTTTTATTAGTGTCAGCAAACTTTACCTCAGATAGTTTTATCTTCGAGACAACAGTTGTATTCGACGGCGGCCGGAGTAGCCGTGCCGTTCTAGGTGCTACAGTCTGGAACCGAGCGACCGCTACGGTCGGTCGCAGGTTCGAATCCTGCCTCCGGCATGGATATTTGTGATGTCCGTAGGTTAGTTAGATTTAATTAGTTCTAAGTTGTAGGCGACTGATGACCTCAGATGTTAAGTCGCATAGTGCTCAGAGCCATTTGAACCATTTGTATTCGTCATTTTTTTCTTTTCTTTGGTTGTGACTGTGGCGCCATTTTATTTGTTGCATGTTATTGTCAGTATTTCGACGAGTTAGCGAAGGTTTGTAATGTGGTTCAACAGTTCTCTCTCTCTTAGCCACAACGGACGAGAAATATGGGGTGCAACCTTTCGATTCCGTTTGTTATCTCTAATCAGTGAGATCGCGGGTCACCAGACTCGCGCTAGGGAGGACGGAAGTTTAAATGGCCGGCAGGTCGTACAGTTTCAGTTTTTCTGTGGTTTTCCCAAATCGCGTAAGATAATTACGTCTTTATAATGTGAATAATTTTTTTTAAAAAAAAACGTAGCGCTGAATGGCTTACAGTGGTCCATACCGTTGACCTTCAGCTGTCGCGTCGGATGACCTTGCCCGATTAGTGTAGGACCTGCGTCAGGCCTTATGAGCGCCGTGGTACAACTAGCAGGGGTGTGGGCCAGTCGTGTTCTGGGTCGCTGTACCATGTATGCATGTGGACGCTTCTCAGCGCCGTTGACAGTGACTTGCTGCCTCAGCTGTATCGGAAGACGGTATCCAGGTTTAAAGCCATTTGGCAGTGCTCTCGCCAGCAGTTCAACAATCTGAGCCTGACGGGGATTGTCGGCGCCCTCTGTGTTGTCAACTTATGCTGCGCAAAGCATTGTGGCCGAACAGTTGCAGTACTAAAAGTACCGTTCCGCGCGCCTCACGATGTGTGGTAACAATGGTCAAAAGACGATAGAAGTGGTGACTACAGATCCTGAATTTCAGAATATTCACTTGATTTTTGTATGAGACACATGACGCGGTGCTTGCTCAGAGTTAAATATTGACACAATTGCAGTAAAAAGCCGTCTTCGAAGCTCATACGTGTCAAACACAATGTGATCCGTTTCTATTCAAAGATCCGTTAAGGAGCTAGATATTTTGGTAACCAGCTAAAAAGTAATAATATATTTCAGTAAGTCCAATAGTTTTCGAGATACAAATTGAACCTGGGATCTTTCCCTGATCACAGAAATTTATTTGTAAGAAACTGTGCTGGATACTGCCGAGCGGTGTGTTGCAAATTTTAAAAACAATATATTTAAAAAGAATGATTTGGCACGTACGACATGAGCAACTGAGAGGCATGAGGATTAATTTAGAGAGATGCGCTTCAGTTGGACTAATATTTGTTCAAACCAATCGTGGTTGAAGCGTATCTGTGTAAACTAGTTATCGTTGTTTATGCCTGATGGGCACTGTGTCTTACTGACCCGCCTATTCAGAAAGGCCTCATACGAGGAAGAACTGGCGAACAGTTGGAAGGCGCTGTCAGGTGGTGCACTGTCATGTTGAAACGCTTCCCGTGGTTGCAAAGTCCTGCAACTGAGAGGCAAGCAGCGTTATCAGGTTCCCACACGACCGAAAAGCTCGGCGAAAACATAGCCCACTTCCTCGCGCTGTTATGATTTGACAGGTTCTGTGCTGTTTCGCGGACAGGAAAATTCCACCCAATTTTTTACGGGCAAATTCCGCCCGTTTCAAAAAAAAAAGTACGAAACTCTGCCCCTGACTAGAATCAAGTCCCGATTTTAGATACACATACAGACAGTATATGGAGACCTATACCGTACGTCAGTTACAGATATTTCAATGATATTTGTAGAATATATATAGACTGCAAAATTATTTTGTTTTGCCACGGTGAGCGGAGTGCTGTGGTGGCTGCCTACAGACGCTACTTCTCGCGACAGACTCAGATGCCAACTAATTTAAATCGGAGCATAGCGAAGTCCCTGCAGCAAATATTTTTGATTTTCCTCAGTCGGATGAAAGTGCGTGAACGTAGTGCGCCTTCAGGAATTTAACGAATGGAATGACGCGCAATTGATTTTTATTCTGCGGATGTTCGTTTTCAAACAAACCCAATTTATTTTAATTGTTATTGCATTTTTATTTCCAATTGAAGCTATTTCGTTTTTAGTTTCATGAGGCCTTTTGTTGTATGCTCTGTTCCCCGTGAATACTGCAGTGCATCACTAGAGGAGCAGTAACAGCAGGCTGGATCGAACGCGCACCAGTCATCGGATGTCCCCTGAGTAACAAATCCATCAGGGGCATTTCAATGCTTCTAACGGCGCCGAAGTCTACTGTCGATGATGTGATAGTGAAATGAAAACGCGAAGGAACACAGACACCTGAACTAATACCAGGCAGACATCGTCCACTGACCGACAAAAACCGTCTAGCTTTGTGGAGGGAGGTGCAAATAACAGCACGAAATCGGCGGACGTATCACTCGTGAGTTCCAAAGTGTTACCAGCAGTCCAACTAGTACAGTGACTGTTTTCTTATACGTCCTCAATTATCTGCTGGATCTATTCAAATCTCTGTCGTCCTCTACAGTTCTTACCCTCTACAGCTTCCTCTAGTGCCATAGAAGATATCCCCTGATGTCGTAACAGATGTCCTGCCATCCTGTTCCCTCTTTTAGAGATAATTTTCTCCTATTACGAGTATACAAAGACAAAGAAGAAGGCGAAACATAAGCAGATTTACCAAAGTCTTTATTAGCAAATTCTGCCATATTATAGGTGCGAAAGGCAATAATGTCTGTCAACGAAACTTTATATAGTCCAGCAACATTGGGTACTCCTGTGCCTCCACGGACAATGGCTACAGTGAACTATCCGTTACCATGATCAAACGAATCATTAATATATAAACTAAAATTAAGTCGGCATCAACAGAAAACAGAAGGTCCGTCCAGCAAGGCTTGAGCAGCGACAGACTTGACTGGTATACGATTCTTCTTGTTCCAGATGTAGCAAACTCAATGTTCTCGATGGTTTTGTAGACTGTCTGTTTAGTACGGCGACGGTATCTCCTGTAAGACCCCCAGATGTTTCTTTCCTCGCCGATTGTCCGGAGAACCACCTCATTCCGTATCTTATCAGTACACCGAATTTTCAAAATTCTTCTGTAGCACCACGTCTCAAAGGATTCGATTCTCTTCTGTTCCGGCTTTCCCACAGTCCATGTTTCACTCCCATACGATGCTGCTTTCTCAGAAATCTGTCCCTCACATTAAGGCCTGTGTTTGATATTTGTAGACTTCTTTTCCCCAGGAATGCCCTTTTCGTCAGCGCTAGTCTGCTTTTTATGTTCTCGTAGGTCCGTCCGTCATGGGTTATTTTACTGCTTAGGTAACAGAATTCCTTAACCTCGTCTACTTCCTGATGCTCAGTTCAGCTAGTCTCTCGCTGTTATCATTTCTGCTACTTCTCATTACTTTCGTTTTTCTTCTGCTTATTCTCAATCCATATTCCGTACTCATTGGATTGTTCGTTCCTTTCGACAGGTGCTGCAGTTCTTCTTCACTTTCACTCAGGATAGCAACGTCATCAGCGAATCTTAACAATGAAATCCCTTCATCCTGAATTTTAATCTTTCTCTTCAACCTTTCTTTTGTTTTACTCATTGCATCTTCGACGAATAGTCTGAATAGTAGACGTGATGCCTAACTCCTTTTTCAATCCGAGCACTTCCTTCTTGGTCTTGTTCAATGTGAGGCAAAAATATTGCCTGGCCCGAATAGTTTAGTGTCCGAGAACATTGTGCATGCCCATCTTCGGAAGTGCCAGTGTTCACAACTCTAGCGGTCTGTGGACCTTGAGCTTGGTGTTCACATCGTCAAATAGAAGCAATATAATATGTAGGATACAGTATATGTCCTGATTCATTGCAGTTTAACTCATCGTATAATTGAGTATGAAAAAATGGAAAAGGATGTAAGTGCCAAAAACTTAAAACAAAGGTTTGTATAAGCCAAGCGTAATGACACGAGAAATGTTGCAAGTGCCAGAAAAATTCCTACTAGTTTCAGGGGCAGTTAGAAGACAGCAGCTCTGTGCAAGCGCCAGCGGGGGAAGGGATGTAGGTGCCACCACCATGATGTATGTGCCTGCCTCTGCCCATCTTCCTATTCATGAGGAATCATACTCTCATTTTAGCATTTTCTGCTGCTGTTGATATTGCTCTATACTCGTCTCACCAGAAATCCTTGTCTTATTTCGATTTCATTTCACTGACCCCCGCCATCCCTAGATTGAATTTCAGCATTTCCCTTTACAGATTTTCTAGATTCTCTAACGTGTGGAAACTTCTGATATTCCACGCCCCGATTCGTACAACGTTATCCTACCGTGAGTTATTCAAACCTTTTCTCATGGTCACCTCGTCCTCGGCAGTCGCCTTCCGGAGATCCGAATGGGGGACTAGTATGGAATTAGCCAATGGGGAGGTCGTCGTGACACGTTTTCGATTGCATGTCACGTGTACTGTGAATATATGTTATATGTCCTTAATGCTGTGGTTTCCATTGCCTTCTGCATCCTCAAGCTGTTGATCATTGTTGATTCTTCCGCCGTTTAGGAACAGTTTCCCACCCCATGGGCAAGAGAATGCCCTGAACGTCTGTCCGCTCTTCCTCCCTCATTGACAAGGCCGTTGGCAGGATGAGGGTGACTTCTTATGCCGGTTCATGGAACTGAGTGTCCTGTTCAGAGTCCGGTCCTGCACCCAATGGAACACTTACGGATGAGTTAGAACGTCAGTTTAGGTGCAGACCCCGCGTCCAACATCAGTACCTCTCCTGATTTCGAGTCTTGAGGAAGAGTTCACTGCCATTCCTCCACACATATTGACATAGCTCACTGAAGTGTCGCAGAAGAGATCAAGCCGTCGTAAACGTGGAGGAGGACGCGCTCCGCCAGTCAGTCAGTCTCCACCGACTGGCGTCCGGATACCACCGATCAGATACTGTACAGATGCCCGGCAAAACTTATTTTTATGATATTCATTAGAACTATATTTTTAAATTTTCGTACAAGTTTCTCTCTAAGATGTGTTAAGTGTTGTCTCATCTATATTTTACACAATTTCGTTTTAATTTTACAGGGTAGCAGTTTCTCAGCAGATGTGTGGCGAGTGCAGTAAGTATTAAGTTAATAATTCTTTCCGTGTATTAAGTTTTAGATGATTCATTATTGAAGTGGGTGTGGGACTGCGGCTTGTCATAAACTTACACGTATAAGGAATACAAACAGCCTTACTTTTTATAAAATGTATTAATCACCCGACTATTATCGTCACCACATTAGTGTCAGCTGTAAACTGAACGCGGATACCCAACCTTCAGTCCATTAGGACAGGTAACGTGTACATTTACTGGTCTCACGGATTTCAATTTACACGAAGTGTGCACTCCACCCATCTAGCAACAACTGTCCATTATATCTGGTTGAATTTGACCATTCAGTTAACATTAATGTACTGTGGTAAATTGTCGTGTAATGAATATACGACTTTTGGTGTTACTGAAGCTCGTTATAAAGCGTAATATCGGAGCATTTAATTATTATCCTATTCCACAATTCTGTAGACTTGTAGTAGGAATTACCACTTGCTAAATTAATAATCGTTTAAGACTTACATGTACTTACACTCTGCATCTACATACATACTCTGCAAGCTACCTGACGGTGTGTGGCGCAGGGTACCTTGAGTGCCTCTATCGGTTCTCCCTTCTATTCCAGTCTCGTATTGTTCATGGAAAGAAAGATTGTCGGTATGCCTCTGTGTGGGCTCTAATCTCTCTGATTTTATCCTCATGGTCTCTTCGCAAGAACGTAGGAGGGTGCAATATACTGCTTGACTCCTCGGTGAAGGTATGTTCTCGAAACTTCAACAAAAGCCCGTACCGAGCTCCTGCAGAGTCTTCCACTGGAGTTTATTATTATCTCCGTAACGCTTTCGCGATTACTAAATGATCCTGTAATGAAGCGCGCTACTCTCCGTTGGATCTTCTCTCTCTCTCTCTCTTCTATCAACCCTATTTGGTACCTATCCCACACCGGTGAGCACTATTCAGTGGGCGAACAATTGTACTGCAACCCACTTCCTTTGCTTTCCGACTGCATTTCCTTAGGATTCTTCCAATGAATCTCGTCTGGCATCTGCTTTACCGACGATTAATTTGATATGGTCATTCCATTTTAAATCACTCCTAATGCCTACTCCCAGATAATATATGGAATTAATTGCTTCCAGTTGCTGACCTGCTATATTGTAGCTAAATGATAAAGGATCTTTCTTTCTATGTAGTCGCAGCACATTACACTTGTCTACATTGAGATTCAATTGCCATTCCCTGCACCATGCGTCAATTCGCTGCAGATACAATTTTCCATAGTTACAACCTCTCGATATACTAAAGCATCATCCGTAAATAGCCTCAGCGAATTTCTGATGTTATCCGCAAGTTCATGTATATATATTGTGAATAGCAACTGTCTTACGACACTCCCCTGCCGCACACCTGAAATCACTCTCACTTTGAAAGACTTCTCTCCATTGAGAATGACATGCTGTGATCTGTTATCTAGGAACTCTTCAATCCAGTCACACAATAGGTCTGATAGTCCATATACTCCTACTTTGTTTATTAAACGACTGTGGGGAACTGTATCCAACGCCTTGCGGAAGTCAAGAAACACGGCATCTACCTGGGAACCCGTGTCTATGGCCCTCTGAGTCTCGTGGACGAATAGCGCGAGCTGGGTTTCACACGATCGTCTTTCTCGAAACGCATGCTGATTCCTACAGAGTAGATTTCTAGTCTCCAGAAAAGACATTATACTCGAACATAATACGTGATCCAGAATTTTACAACTGATCGACGTTAGAGATAGAGATCTGTAGTTCTGCACATCTGTTCGACGTCTCTTCTTGAAAACGCAGATGACCTGTGCCCTTTTCCAATCTTTTGGAACACTACGTTCTTCTAGAGACCTACGGTACACCGCTGCAAGAAGGGGGGCAAGTTCCTTCACGTACTCTGTGTAAAATCGACCTGGTATCCCATCAGGACCAGCGGCCTTTCCTCTTTTGAGCGATTTTAGTTGTTTTTCTATCCCTCTGTCATCTATTTTGATATCTACCATTTTGTCATCTGTGCGACAATCTACAGAAGGAACTACAGTGCTGGCCTCCTCTGTGAAACAGCTTTGGAAAAAGACATTTAGTATTTAGGCCTTTAGTCTGTCATCCTCTGCTGCAGTACCATTTTGGTCACAGAGTGTCTGTACAGTTTGTTTTGATCCACCTACCGCTTTGACATAAGACCAAAATTTCTTAGGATTTTCTGCCAAGTCAGTACATAGAACTTTACTTTCGAATTCGTTGAACGCCTCTCGCATAGCCCTCCTCACACTACATTTCGCTTCGTGTGATTTTTGTTTGTCTGCAAGGCTTTGGCTATGTTTGTTTGCTGTGAAGTTCTCTTTGCTTCCGTAGCAGTTTCCCAATTCGGTTGTACCACGGTGGCTGTTTTCCATCTCTTAGGATCTTGCTTGGCGCAGACTCATGTAATGCATATTGTACGATACTTTTGAACTTTGTCCACTGATCCTCAACACTATCTGTACTTGAGAGAAAACTTTTGCGTTGAGCCGTCAAGTATTCTGAAATCTGCCTTTTTGTCACTTTTGCTAAACAGAAAAATCTTCCTACCTTTTTTTAATATTTCTATTAACGGCTGAAATCACCGGTGCTGTAACCGCTTTATGATCGATGATTCCCCGTTCTGCGTTAACTGTTTGAAATAGTTCGGGTCTGTTTGTCACCAGAAGGTCTAATATGTTATCGCCACGAGTCGATCCTCTGTTTAACTGCTCAAGGTAGTTTTCAGATAATGCACTTGAAAAAATTTCGCTGGATTCTTTGCCCTGCCACCCGTTATAAACGTTTGAGTCTTCCAGTCTATATCTGGTAAATTAAAATCTTCACCCAGAACTATAACATGGTCGGGAAATCTACTCGAAATATTTACTCAGTTTTCCTTCAGGTGCTCTGCCACAACAGCTTCTGAGCCAGGGGGGGCTATAGAGACATCCAATTACAGTGTTTTACCCTGCTTTAACCGTGACCTTCACCCAAATTATTTCACATTTCGGATCTCCGTCAATTTCCTTCGATATTATTGCGCTATTTATCGCTATAAACACGCCTCCCCCTTCACTGTCCAGCCTGCAGTCTGCGGTATACATTCCAATCTGAATTTAGAATCTCATTACTGTTTGCATCTGGTTTCAGCCAACTTTCTGTCCCTAGTACTATGTGGGCGTTGTGACCATTTATTAATGAGAGCAGTTCTGGGACGTTTCTATAGACGCTCCTGCAGTTTACTATTAGCACATTAATATTATTATTCCTTGTTGCGTTTTGCCTAGTACTACCTTGTAGCGTCTCAGGAGGCTTGTCGGGCCTAGGGAGGGAATTCTCTAACCTAAAAAACCCACATGTGCGCACCGCACGTACTCCGCTACCCTTGTAGCCGCTTCCTGCGTGTAGTGCACGCCTAACCTATTAGGGGGACCTTACATTTCTCCACTCGATAGCGGAGGTCGAGAAATTTTCACCCCAGATCTCCGCAGAATCGTCTGAGCCTCTGGTTTAAGCCTTCCACTCGGCTCCAAACAAGAGGACCGCGATCGGTTCTGGGAACGACACTACAGTTAGCTCAGATTCCACCCCGCGAGCGAGGCTTTCCGCCTTCACCAACTCCGCCAACCGCCTGTACGAACTGAGGACGACCCCTGAACCCAGCGGCAGGAGTCATTGGTGCCGACATGAGCAGCACTTTGCTGTCGGGTGCACCCAGTGCTCTCTATCGCCGCCGGCAGGGCCTCCTCCACATCTCAGGTGAGACCCCCCCTCCTCCCCCCGGCAAGCAGAGTGAGCACTGGCCTTCTTTCCTGACTTTTCCGTTCTAGACAGTAGACCGTCGTTGTTGTGGTTATGAAGTTTTTTTGTATAGAATTGCGCTGTAAAGGTACACGCATCTGTTGCATTATACCGCGTCTTGCACTAGTTGTTGCCATTTTGAATATCCGTAGTTAACGGAAATTTACGGTACCAATTGTTTTACAGCTAGAACTTCTTTTTAACAGAAATCGCAACACGTCTATTCGCAATGTGCAACTTTTGCAGTAAAACACACATTAATGCAGTGGCTCAGTATAAAAGAGAAATAAATAATGTAGGAATATTATTATATGTTGTTTAATTTAGCCCGACGTGTATAAGCACTCACTAGCTCATTTCTCAGGGTAGTTACGTAATCGTCGATAATTAATCGCCCTTTTCTTATATACTCAACACTACAGATATTATTGCGCTATTTATCGCTTTAAACACGCCTCCCCTTTCACTGTCCAGCCTGCAGTCTGCGGTATACATTCCAATCTGAATTTAGAATCTCATTACTGTTTGCATCTGGTTTCAGCCAACTTTCTGTCCCTAGTACTATGTGGGCGTTGTGACCATTTATTAATGAGAGCCTGATGTAGCCGAAAACTGCCGCCAGAGAACGCTGTGCTCGCAGGTCCGTTCAGCATTTACGTGCAATGGGTACATCTACATCTACATCTACATGACTACTCTGCAATTCACTTTTAAGTGCTTGGCAGAGGGTTCATCGAACCACAACGATCAAGGCTGAACAATCGGTTGTATGGGTCCCGCAAGCTCCAAGCCAAAATTCTCGAAGATTAGTGGGTGGCCGTATGTGCAACAGTGATTCCTCGTTGTTATGTAATAAAATAAAAATTATTTGTGACTCTTTTTCTTTGCTATCAGTTTAATGTATTAGAATGAATATGAGACGTGACTTATATAAAAGAGAAACACACATTAATGCAGTGGCTCAGTATAAAAGAGAAATAAATAATGTAGGAATATTATTATATGTTGTTTAATTTAGCCCGACTTGTATAAGCACTCACTAGCTCAGTTCTCAGGGTAGTTACGTAATCGTCGATAATTAATCGCCCTTTTCTTATATACTCAACACTACAGATATTATTCCAGGCTCGCGAGAACTCTTGTGCTCATGGTACCAGAGAGTATTTGCCAAGTCTGTTTGATGTACACTACTGCAATACGTAACTTAACAGCGTGGTTTCGTCTCAATTCCCCGGTATAAGATAACAAGAGTAGCATCTACAAATGAAATCCTATAATGGAACTGGAATCCTATGACCAGACCTTTTCTGCCTGGGATGTTATCTCGTTACATAAAGAAAATCTGTTAGTAAAATTGTTAAGCTATTAGTAGCTGCCTCCAGTCTCGTTGGATCTGAAATAAAGTTAATTGCCCTAACCGACGGCACGTCTCGTAGAGAAGGTAAAAGAAAACTGTTAAAGAATTTTCTAATACGGCGCCGAACAATGAAAATTCTTTGTTAAGGCACAATGGAAAATTGTACTGAAATGCAGGAGGATCTGCAGCGAATTGACGCATGGTGCAGGGAATGGCAATTGAATCTCAATCATTTAGCTACAAAATAGCAGGTCAGCAACTGGAAGCAGTTAATTCCATAAATTATCTGGGAGTAAGCATTAGGAGTGATTTAAAATGGAATGATCATATAAAGTTGATCGTCGGTAAAGCAGATGCCAGACTGAGATTCATTGGAAGAATCCTAAGGAAATGCAATCCGAAAGCCAAGGAAGTAGGTTACAGTACGCTTGTTCGCCCACTGCTTGAATACTGCCCAGCAGTGTAGGATCCGTACCAGATAGGGTTGATAGAAGAGATAGAGAAGATCCAACGGAGAGCAACGCGCTTCTTTACAGGATCATTTAGTAATCGCGAAAGCGTTACGGAGATGATAGATAAACTCCAGTGGAAGACTCTGCGGGAGAGACGCTCTGTAGCTCGGTACGGGCTTTTGTTGAAGTTTCGAGAACATACCTCACCGAAGAGTCAAGCAGTATATTGCTCCCTCCTACGTATATCTCGTGAAGAGACCATGAGAATAAAATCAGAGAGATTAGAGCCCACACAGAAGCATACCGACAACCTTTCTTTCCACGAACAATACAAGAGTGGAATAGAAGGGAGAACCGGTAGAGGTACTCAAGGTACCCTCCGCCACACACCGTCGGGTGGCTTGCAGAGTATGGATGTAGATGTTGATGTAGATATCTACTTAAGACAATCCAGGTATCAGACTACCAATTGATTGACCACATACACAAATAGTTTTGCAAAATAACCATTAAATTTTTTGGGGTTTTATGTACAACTTACATTATCAGCTGTTACAGCAAGTTGAGCTTCACACAAGAACGTCCTCACGGGTCCGAATCCAAGCAGATAAGATAAGTGAAAAACAAAGGAAATATAGTTCATGCATATAAGCGCAAGAGTCCATGGAATAAGATATCCAGTTCTATCTCTTCTTCTTTGGCGTACATGTCGATTATTTATAACATTTATCCTAACATTTAGTTTACATTTCTTTAAACTCAGGTCCACCCAGGAGAAACAGTACATCGTCATCTACTGGCTCGTGAACAGCACTGACAGTTCCTGTCCTGGGTGGTTACTAGGAAAATACAGGAACGGTTGAGCCCAAACGAAGCTGCAACTCCCTGTACAAGTTCTTGTGCGCGTCCACAAGAAGTCTGACTGGTGAGAGAGCGACAGTGTAGCCATCACTGCTGACATTTATTGTCAACAACTAAGGCGTCTTACAGGCGCAGTCCAAGACCAACGACCAGGAAAAGAGCTTGAAGTGGTGGTTCCCGCCCTAATTGTGCTGGACTGGCAAAAAAACGCCACACAGGAGTTGGGTTGGGAAGTCATTCTGCACCCACCTTACTCATGTGGTCTTGCATCCCCAGATTTTCACCTATTCCGAAAAGCAACCATCACAAATATTAAGTGAGCAGACTGGCTAGGAATTGGAGGTTGTCACGTAGCTACAGCCAATATTGCCAATGTTCGTCTATGAAACTGGACTCGATAAGCAACCTGAGCTATCAGTCAACGGAATCTAACCTGCATAACACTGTGTTTCTGTTGTATGAGTGTATTTTACTGTCATTTGAGCCCTCAACAGATCGTTACATGAAAAACTTAAAATTAACATTTGGATAAGCTGTCTGACTGCGTTTTTGAACAAGAATGTACAAGTGATACAGAATCTGACTTGTGCAACGCAATTTACTGGACTAGAGTACATGACATGTGGTGTGTCAGTGTCTATGTTTTGGCCCCAAGTTTTACACTCACCTCTTTAGATAACTGCCTTTCTTCATGTGGTTTACAGCAATGTGCAGCAGCAGCAGCGCCTAAAGATTATTGTTACTAAGAATGAATTTAATAAAAAGGGGTTTGCGTGGGTCCTGTTAACTATTAAATAATTTTTGAGAAGGGATTTCATTACTTAAGTCTATTTAAAACTTCAGAATCATCATGAACACGTATTAATAACGACAATGAAAAATGATATTTGTCAATAATGGCTAAGTGTCAGATTAACAAATTATTTCAGTATCACTGTCTTGAAAGGAGGATGTAAGATGAACATCAACAAAAGCGTGAATAATAATAATAATTATTATTATTATTATTTGGATGATACGGAGACTTCTTTGACTGACAAGCAAAACATGGAATTGTTGCAAACTCGGACTAACAATCACGAGCGCAACACTGCAATTGCTTTTGCGCTATGCTTGTCAATTTTACCTTGGATATCATTTTCACGCGCAGTTGCGCCATCTAAATCTCTCCTGCAGATATATTTATTTTTATTTTTTATTTATTTATTTAGTTATTGTTCAGTGGGACCAAATCAAGGAGAAGTCTCCATGGTCAAGGAACGAGTCAATACATGAAATTATAACACGATATTAGAAACAGATAAAATGAAATATAAATAAAACATATTTAAGTGACAAGTCGTAAGTTTAAATAAAGAAAATCAACAATGTAACACTGGAAGTTGCTTAATTTTTTAGCTCTTCCAGGAGCTCCTCGACAGAATAGGAGGAGTGAGCCATGGGGAAACGCTTCAGTTTAGACTTACAAGAGTTTGGGCTACTGCTAAGATTTTTGAGTTCTTGTGGTAGCTTATTGAAAATTGATGCAGCAGAATACTGCACTCCTTTCTGCACAAGAGTCAAGGAAGTGCATTCCACATGCAGATTGGATTTCTGCCTAGTATTAACTGAGTGAAAGCTGCTAACTCTTGGGAATAGGCTAATATTGCTAACAACAAACGACATTAAAGAAAATATATACTGTGAGGGCAACGTCAGAATTCCCAGACTGTTGAATAGGGGTCGACAAGAGGTTCTCGAACTTACACCACATATAGCTCGAACAGCCCGTTTTTGAGCCAGAAATACCCTTTTTGAATCAGAAGAATTACCCCCAAAAATAATACCATACAACATAAGCGTATGAAAATATGCGAAGTTGGCTACTTTTCGTGTTGAAGTGTCACTTATTTCAGATACTCTTCTAATGGTAAATAAAGCAGCATTTAATTTCTGAACCAGATCCTGGACATGGGCTTTCCACAACAGCTTACTATCTGTCCGAACGCCTAGGAACTTGAACTGTTCCGTCTCGCTTATAATACGCCCATTCTGTCCGATCAAAATACCGGTTCTTGTTGAATTGTGAGTTAGCAATTGTAAAAACTGAGTCTTACTGTGATTTAGCATCAAATTATTTTCCACAAGCCACGAACTTATTTCATGAACTACATAATTTGATACTGTTTCAATATTACACACAAGATCCTTCACTACCAAACCGGTGTCATCAGCAAACAGAAATATTTTTGAATCACCTGTAATACTAGAAGGCATATCATTTATATAAATAAGAAACAGCAGTGGCCCCAGCACCGACCCTTGGGGAACGCCCCACTTAACAGTGCCCCATTGGAACTGAACATCACTACCACTCTCAGTATTGCGGAGAATTACCTTCTGCTCTCTGTTCTTAAAGTAAGAGGCGAACCAATTGTAAGCTACTTCTCTTACTCCATAATGGTCCCACTTCTGCAGTAATATTTTGTGGTCAACACAGTCAAAAGCCCTCGTTAAATCAAAGAAAACACCTAGCGTTCGCAACCTTTTATTTAATCCGTCCAAAACCTCACAGAGAAAAGAGAATGTAGCATTTTCAGTTGTTAAACCATTTCTAAAACCAAACTGAACATTTGACAGCAAATTATGTGATTTTAAGTGGCCCAGTAACCTTGTATATACAACCTTCTCGATAACTTTAGCAAACACCGATGGCATAGAAATAGGTGTATAATTGTCAATATTATCCCTGTCTCTCTTTTTATAAAGTGGCTTCACTACCGAGTACTTTAATCGGTCAGGAAACCGACCACTCCTAAAGGAAAAGTTACAGATATGGCTAAGTGCTGGGCTAACATACATAGAACAATACTTCAGTATTCTGCTATATACCCCGTCATATCCTAGAGAGTTCTTGGTCTTTAGTGATTTAATTATTAAGTCAATCTCCCTCTTGTCAGTATCTTGGAGGAGCATTTCAGGTAACAGTCTCGGAACACTTTTTTCTAAGAGCGCTATACGATTCCCTGTTGGGACTAGGTTTCCATTTAGTTCACCTGCTACATTCAGAAAGTGATTATTAAATACTGTACATATATGCGACGTATCAGTAACACGGACATTCCCACTACGCACTGATTCTATATCCTCGACCTGTGTCTGCAGACCAGCCACTTCCTTTACGACTGACCACATGGTTTTTATTTTATCCTGAGACTTAGCTATTCTATCTGCATACAACATACTTTTTGCCTTCCTAATAACAGTTTTGAGCACCTTACAATACTGTTTGTAATAGGCTGCTACATTTAGAATCTGACTATTTCTAACGTTTTGATATAATCGCCACTTTGTTCTACAAGATATTCTTATCCCTCTAGTCAGCCACCCAGGCTGCCTGTTTGTGCTAGTACCCTGTTTTGAACGTTCTGACGGAAAGCAACTTTCAAAGAGCACGAGAAAAGTCTTGAGAAAAGCATTATATTTATCGTCTACTGTATAAATGAAATCAGGCTTTGAGTGTGGTAAGATCTGCCGTCATCGACGTGAGGGCAGCGTGACACGCCTTCTGTCTGCGAGCTCTCGACCGACACCACTCTTCCTCTCTCGCAGACACACCTTGTCTCAAAACAAAATCACGCTCCCTTGCTTCGCCGTCAGACTGTTAATATCGATATCTGAGTGCTTACAAAATGCGAATAACAGTGTTAAACTACATTGTTGTATGTAATGAAGAGTTCTGCCACACTACTTACAAGGTTTTAGCAAGGTGGTAACGTTCTTGTCAGAAGCCACGTTTCATCATTCAGCCCGCTAGACTCTAATTGTGTTAGAGTATCTGAAAGGGATAAGAGGCTTTCGCTATGAGGTGATGGATGTTTATTCGGGCAGTTGGCGGTGCGGCGGCCTGTTGACAGAGGAAACTGCGCGGAGTCACTAGATCTCGCTCTGGCGAGGCGCCCTAAGGGCCAGCAGCCCGCCGAACTCTCGCCCTTTGTACCGGAACGTCCCACCTAACTAAACACTGTGGGCCGCCAGCGGACGTGCAACAAGTTGCGACTAAATTTGCTTGTCAGACTTAAAGTTGGCTACCGCCTGCAGCAACACTATAGTGCGCGTCATTTGTGACGGCGGTCGCGTTTAGGTTCGTTCTGCGCATCTGACGTCACAAAACGCAGTCAGCCAATGAACAGAGAACGACGTTGCCAGAGTTCGACTGCAGTGCAGAGCACAGACGAGTGTCTTCAGCTTTAAAAACGTTCAGTCATAAATAAAGTAATAGAAGAAAAACCAATGTCTTGATAGCAGACACTCTTTTATAGAAAGTTTGGAAAAACCATTTATACCAACTGCTTCATACTCTATTAATTAATTAAACCAAACAAGCAATAACCTCCTAATTCAGGCGATAGCAAGGAAATGTATTTTTATCAATCTCACGAACCGCTTTTTCGCAATAAAGAACAGCAGTAATTGTTTATTTCCTATTGCACTTCGACGAAGAGTGAGAAATTCATAGTGATACCAACAATGTTTGTCGGTATTTTGCGTGACGGTTTTCGAGTCCTCAAAGAGTTTAATAGACCAACGAACTGCGCTAGCGTGATGGTTAAGGTGTTGGGCTGCTAAGTGAAGTCCATGAGTTCAAACCCTGTACAGTGCTGAATATTTTCTTTCTTTAAAAACAATATAGAAGTGTCTTACTTCATGAATTTTATTCGTTCGAATGTAATTTTTTGAAATTTCTAGTGCTTTGTCACTTCATTAAAATAAAAGCCAAACGCGCCCGGTGTAAATAAAACTTTTGTTACAGTCACGAAAGATGGAATATTTCTCAATATTACATACGACACCTATTTGGTACTTAAATTAAATGAGATATTGTTACACAGTAAATTTTATATGAAATTTAGGTATCTCGTCCACATTTCATTCTCAACATTGTGGCAACTAAAATCGACCATACGGAAAGTATACACTATGGACTTTACCTCTGCAAACTATTCAATATTTCGTGCAATGGTTTACTACATTTAATGCTGCATAATAACTGCGTTGAACATCGAAACAAAATTAAATCATTTATGGGGGGAAGGTATCAATCAAGATGATGTGTAAAAATCAAATTTTTGGGCCAAATAGTTTTTGTTAAATCGAATGATAAGTGTGTCAAAGCAGTCGGAACACCATGTGTCTGCACAGGCGAGCTGTGCAGTGATGACGAAATCGCACACAGCGCGGAATGCGGGGAGCACGTCTCTGTAGCAGCGAAAGGATTACTGTGGCCGTGGTGGCTTTACTTCATCAACTGTACGCGCTCTCCCCTAAACGTTAAGTTTGCGAACTATACTATACTATACTATGGCGCTGCTTCTTTTGGCACGTGTGTCGTGTGCAACTGGCAACACAGTAGTGCGCGAACCGCCAAGATAAAAGAATTGAACTAAAGCAACTTCACACAGAGAGCACCGCAAACATTTCCCTGGCACTGTGCTCTTACTGTTCGTTACCGGCAGAGGGGAGCGGGTAGAAATTGAATGAAATGTCACGTATGAGAGTAAAATGCAAAAAAAAGACACAATGCGTACACATCTCCTGTTAACACAGCCGAATATTATTGTGTACTTGAAGAAAAGCTGCCATTTAGTTCGGAAGAAGTAGAAACGTAATACAGCACCAGGCGAAAAAAATCGGAAAAACTGTAAAACAGAGATCATGCTAAGAAGTATCTCTGATAGGATTATCGTGGCTGTTTTTGATTTCATTGTTGAGAGGAACAGTGAAGTCAAATTAAATTTCAGGACGGGGTCTAATCTGGCAAAGCTACACGTTCCACTGCCAAGACCGCAGAAAACAGCTTTGTATCAAAATAAATACCTTAATAGTACTGTTAAAGAGCTTAAATGTACACAGTCCCAAAGTAATCACGTAAAAGTACTGTGCTATAGAGGGGAGAGAACAGATTCGCCAAGTACCGAAATTAAACGTGGGCATCGAAATGCGATGGCAGTTTCTGAAGAAAATTTTATGAACGTTGATTGTGGGCCACAAGGAAGTTGGAGTATAAAAAACCTAAGCATGTGAAGGGCTTTGTTACACAAGGATATTAAAAATGAAATGACCAAGTGAAGTGTGAAGAGAAAAAATAACAAAAATAATAGCAGAATAAAGATACCTACATAAACCCCGCACCTTAAAGAAGAGTAAGATCCGTAAAAACTGCTGAGGGGTAGCGAGATAGAACGTCACATTAAAGGGAGCTGCTGACGGCTAATATCCCGTGCAGAGGGGCAGATATTAAACTACATTAAAGTATACGGTGTGAGCTATTCGGCGTAGAGTATATGAAAAAATGCAAACGTTCGCATGAGAGAAGTAGCGGAAGAGGGTACCAAGCGGAGAGTAAAAAAGGAGAGCAGTAGGGAAGTAACGCAGACGGCAGGAGCGCTCCTCCCACACTCTGTGTGGGCCATCCACACTGCCGTGACCTGACCTCTGGCGCGCAATGGTCGCGACACACACGTCACGCGATGCGCCCTCGCGGAACACGATGGTAAGGAGCAGTGACGAATTCAGGGGCAGGACCGAGGGGGGGGGGGGCGGGGGGGGGGATAAATTATAATCTGGTCTGTTAACTTGTACCGTTGTGACGAAATTTAAACTACGCCCGCCGCTGTTGCTAACGAAGTTTGTAGTCAACTATGGAGAAGTCGTGATGACACATAGTTTTTACAAGCAAAATGAATGTGTAACACAATAGGTGGCGACTGGGTCCCTATAGTTTGGTTTCGTTACTTATCCGTTCAGTTTGGAACTCTTAGCGTCGATTGTTCTATTATCATTATTATTACCTTTCCCTTCTCAGACGTTTTGTCTTGTTAAAAATGGAAAGTGGCGCGGATCTTGATCAAGCGTAACTTCCTTTTAATTGTACGGAATGTGTTACATTGCATTTAGGAACTTTCGGGTAATTGAACATGTATCAATAATTACACATTTCTGTAGTTGCGTTGATGTACTGGTGGAGATTGTGTGGTATGACTCCTGCAGTTGATAGTACAATTGGTATAATGTTAACTTTATCCTCAGCCAGTTGGATGTATTTTTCAATTTTTTTCTCCTGTTTTCTTCTGTAAATTTGTTGTATTGGGTATGGATATTTCGATTAGTTGTGTTAATTTCTTCTTTTATTGGTGAGTATGATGTCAGGTTTGTTATGTGGTGTTGTTTTTATCTGTCTAATGGTTCTGTTCCAGTATAATTTGTATTCATCGTTGTCCAGTACATTTTGTGGTGCATACTTATATGTGGGAACGTGTTGTTTTATTAGTTTATGTTGTATGGCAAGTTGTTGATGTATTATTTTTGCTACATTGTCATGTCTTCTGATGTATTCTGTATTTGCTAGTATTGTACATCCGCTTGTGATGTGATCTACTGTTTCTATTTATTGTTTACAAAGTCTGCATTTATCTGCTGTGGTATTGGGATCTTTAATAATATGCTTGCTGTAATATCTGGTGTTTTTTGGTTGATCCTGTATTGCAATAATGAATCCTTCCGTCTCACTGTATATATTGCCTTTTCTTAGCCATGTGTTGGATGTGTCTTGATCGATGTGTGGCTGCGTTAGATGATACGGGTGCTTGCCATGTAGTGTTTCCTTTTTCCAATTTACTTTCTTCGTATCTGTTGATGTTATGTGATCTAAAGGGTTGTAGAAGTGGTTATGAAATTGCAGTGGTGTAGCCGGTGTATTTATATGAATGATTGCTTTGTGTATTTTACTAGTTTCTGCTCGTTCTATAAAGAATTTTCTTAAATTGTCTACCTGTCCATAATGTAGGTTTTTTATGTCGATAAATCCACTTCCTCCTTCCTTTCTGCTTAATGTGAATCTTTCTGTTGGTGAATGTGCGTGATGTATTCTATATTTGTGATATTGTGGTCGTATAAGTGTATGGAGTGCTTCTAGGTCTGTGTAACTCCATTTCACTACTCCAAATGAGTAGGTCAATATTGGTATAGCTTAGGTATTTATAACTTTTGTCTTGTTTCTTGCTGTCAATTCTGTTCTCAGTATATTTGTTAGTCTTTGTCTAGATATTTCTTTTAGTTCTTCTTTAATATTTGTATTATCTATTCCTATTTTTTGTCTGTATCCTAGATATTTATATTGTCGTTGGTCGACCGTGAGTAACTGCAGAAAGATAAGGATAACATTTCTGCCGCAGTTACGAGTGACAGCTATCTTCAGAAGTCGATAAGTGCCTATAACTAAGAGAAAGAGGTCAATATAATTTGATTTGAATGTCTGTGGTGTATCTGTTGAGCACATCATATCGTCTAAGTATTTCAGGTTAGTACTAAGACGCGCTATGAAATGAATGGAACCATTACATAAAGTCGTTAGTACGGAAGGCGAATAGAAGATTTAGATTTGCTGGAAGCCTTCCGTGGAAGTGGGGGAGAGGGTGGGGGGGCTCTGTAGACACAATCGCATAAAACATGATAGCGACCAATTCTAGAGTTTTTTCAGTGTTGCTACCATCAAAATATAAATTATCAATTCTAAAGTGTTGCTCCAGTGTTAGGAGTGTTCCTCAAGCAGGCACGACATCAGACATGGAATCAGTTTAGAGACTGGGTAAATGACGGGATTGGTGTTTGTTTCATTCGCTTCCATCTACGTTCGGGAAATTAGCTTTTTTGCCCTTAGTGGAGCGACTTTTCCTTTGTGTCAGCTCTTGCTGTGGGTTGTCGGTTCTACCACCGCGTCGGATTAGTTGTTGACAGTGAACGAGGCCTGACTCAAGCGGCTGAAGTGTATCCCGTAAGTAGTATGTTACGATTCCTCGCCGCTATCGAGACTTTTGATTTTCATGTTACTTTATTCTCGTACAGGTAGCTGTGAAATCTAGGAACTGATATGTTTGTAAAAATATAAACGCTTTCTCGTACCCCTCTTGGATCCACGCCTGACGAACAGTTTAATCTTTATCTAATTCACTTCAAACGGAGATCCATAAGTCTTGAATTATCATCGAAATGTGCGCGTGTGAATCTTGGGGGCTGTGACAATGATAAAAATGTGAAGTCTATTTAGTCGCCGCTCAAAACGACACAATATGTAATGTTTGTGGATTTTCGTACCGTGCTTCTGCCGCAACTAATCCCATTTTTGTATGTAATTCTCGTTCGCGCTCACAAGTACACAATCAATTTTATTAACTACAATCTACAAAATGCCGAACGAACTACAACCCGAAGGGGACTGTTCTAGCCCTTCCTATCACAGTTCCTCTTAATGAAAATGTACGTACTTGAAATTGCCGAGAGCTTCAAGTAAAGTGCATAATTTTTACATTTCTGTTCATACAAACCCAGTAGGTAATCTTTGCACTACTTTCAGATTGTAACAGGATCTGCCTGGATAGTTCTGCAACTGGTTTCAGACAGTACATCAGTCTAGACAAGTACATAGACTGTGAAAATCTGAGGTTACTGCTGATATTGTCTTCCTGTTCATTAACGTACTACACGAACAACGTCACAATACAGTCTCCTAGAAAACCACCAAAGTCACTCCCACATCTGTCGACTCTCCATCTGTGATAACACTCTGTGTGCTCTGTGGCAACAATCGTCAATCGAGTCCCAAATTTCTTTTGATACCCAACGTGATCGTATTTTTGAAGACAGTGCTTGGTGTGGCGCGTTAGATGCTTTTTTAATAAGTCAGGAAATGCTGCGTGCAACTAATTGCCTTCATCCATATGTTTAAGAATATCACGTGAGAAAAGTATTGGATTTCGCGTGACCAGCGTTTTCGGAATCTGCACTTGTTGGCTTGCAGAGGAAGTCATTCTGTTCTAGATATTTCATTTTTTAATAGCGTCTCCTGTGCGAATCTAAATGTTACGTTATTGCTGACTATTTCTTGTGTAACTTTGACTCTGTCCCGTTAGAACTCTCGCCCACGTACTGAAGGTGCCCTGCGACGTCTACAGGACGTTACCTCGGCTAACATGTCCGGCATGCGCACCCTTTAAGTCACTTCTTATTACTAGTACGCTGTAATGTACACATACTCATTAAGGCTGTTCTCTGTTGGTTCCAGTAACGTTGGAAACAGTGTCGAGAGTTGGTGTTGTCGTTTGTGAAGACCTCATGCAACTCTCTCCCTCCCTCCCTCCCTCCCCACGTTTTCACTATCCCCTTTTTTTCGCTGAGAAATGCTTTGTGGTCTGTAATAACATGCGGTCCCCGCCGTTCATATTCTATAAACCTGTCACCTTTCAGCAAGTCTGCTAGCCCTTGTCGTCTAACGCGACGTTCGCCCGTGAGCAGCGACCACAATACGTGCGGTTCTCGGCTGTGGAGTCGACAGGGGGCAGCACGGAGGTCAGACTGTAGCATAGGCGGTATCTGCAGGCTTTCAAATTCAAAGCTGTAGCTAGCGCGCAGAGTGTCCATTGTACGGCGTAACGAGAAAACTTGTGGAAATTTGCAAAATCATCCTTTTGGCACCCGTTCCTAGTAAAACTAGTTAAGCAGTTTCCTGTCCTCTTCACAGTTCGATACGACACCCGTGGGTAATGGAACTGTAGTTCAGTTGACGTTCTCCGCGGCAGAAATTTTATTTTTGAGTAAAGCTCCAATTCGTTGATATGATGATGACGATGACAGAATTGTTTCCACTCAAGGAATATGTCTTCTAGCGAATATTTGTTAATAGTACCTGCATATAAAAAAGTAATAATATACAACTACGTTTGTTAAAACTGCAACACCATGAAGAATACATGTGTCTGCTAGGTACACGACAGTATACAAGTAGTTCGCGTTACAGAACTGCATATGACTTCAGATTTAGATAGATTAGTGTGGTATCAAGGCCTTATCTACTGCAGTCTGTATCATCGTGATAAGGAGAGAAAAAAGTCTTTCCGGGGAATGTGCCACTAGGAAACTTCATTTATATGTCAGGATTAACGCGATTGCTGAAAAGACCATGACTAACAAGCTGCCAACTATCTGTGGCACAGACCTCGACATTTTTAAGATTCATAAAATAGGTAAAAGAAGAAAGCATGCGTGTTAATAAAACATGGCTGAGTCTGTTGAACAGTTCGCTTCTCGTGTAGCTAAACATCAACTACTAATAAAAGAATTTAATAGTCCACGTTTGCAATTCGCCCTGAGGGTCATTTACAGTAAGATAAAACTGTGTGATTAACAGTCCGAAAAGAAAATACAAACATCAAACAAAGTTTTGCATCACCCCGGTTCCCAGAACTCTTGAAGATAGACATTGACTGTGGATATTGTATGACACACAGAGTCCCGTTGACTGTTCAGAGGTTGTCACTAAGCCGGCCGGGGTGGCCGAGCGGTTCTAGGCGCTACAGTCTGGAACCGTGCGACCGTTACGGTCGCAGGTTCGAATCATGCTTCGGGCATAGGTGTGTGTGATGTCTTTAGGTTAGTTAGGTGTAAGTAGTTCTAAGTTCTAGGGGACTGATAACCTCAGATGTTAAGTCCCATAGCGCTCAGAGCCAGATTATCACTAACCCCGTCCAAAGATGTAAACAACCATGTATGAGCAGCGACTATTAGACGGATGGGGTCCGACAGCCGGTCAGTCCGGAGTGAACCAAAATGATGTTCTTCGGACATGGGGGAGATACAGAGAGACAGGAACTGTCGATGACATGCCTCGCTCAGGCCGCCGAAGGGCTACTACTGCAGTGGATGACCGCTACCTAGGGATTATGGCTCGGAGGAACCCTGACAGCAGCCACAGGACGTCGTATTACGACTCAAACTGTATGCAATAGGCTGCATGATGCACAACTTCACTCACGACGTCCATGACGATGTCGTCCACCTTTGTAACCACGACACAATTGAGCGCGGTGCAGATGGACCCAACATGCCGAATGGACCGCTCAGGATTGACATCACGTTCTCTTCATCGATGAGTGTAGATATGCCTTCAGCCAATAGTCGGAGACGTGTTTGGAGACCCGGTCAGGCTGAACGCCTAAGACACTCTGTCCAGCGAGTGCATCAAGGTGGAGGTTTCCTGATGTTTTGGGGGGCATTACATGGGGCCTACGTACGCCGCTAGTGGTCATGGAAGGCGCCATAACGACTGTTCGATACGCGAATGCCATCCTCCGACCGACAGTGCAACCATACCGGTAGCATATTGGCGAGACATTCGTTTTCATGGACGACAAATCACGCCGCCATCGTGCACATCTTCTGAATGACTTCTTTCAGGATAACGACATCGCTCGACTGGAGTGGCCAGCACGTTCTCCAGACATCAACCCAATCGAACATGCCTGGGATATATTGGAAAGGGCTGTTTATGGACGACGTGACCCACCAATTACCCTGAGGGATCTACGCCAAACCGCCGTTGAGGAGTGGGACAGTGTGGACCAACAGTGCCTTGATAAACTTGTGGATAGTATGCCACGACGAATGCAGCCATGTATCAATGTAAGAAGGCGTGCTACTGGGGATTACAGGTACCGGTGTGTACAGCACTCTGGACCACCACTTCTGATGGTCTCGCTGTATGGTGGTACAAAAGGCAATGTGTGGTTTTCATGAGCAATGAAAAGGGCGGAAATGTTTTTGTTGATTTCTATTCCAATTTTCTGTACAGGTTCCGGGACTCTCGGAACCAAGGCGGTGTAAAACTCTTTTTGATGTGTGTAGTACCGATGACGACTAAGTAATAGAAGCAGTCGATGAGTTTCCTTATTTAATGCCCTTCATGATCACAATTGGACGGACAGGAAAAGAAATGCGCAGAGGAGAAAAACAGCCAGTGGTGCTTTAGAGAGTGTTTTCGGTTGTGGCTGAAACGGGACGTTTACAGTCGGCGTGTATTCCAAGTTTTGACTCACAGCAGAGAAGTACGAGCCCTTAATGTACCAACCACTGAAAAACAGGGGCTTTGTGGGGGAATTCCTAAGAGAGATAGAAAACCAGCAAGTCTATCAGTCAGGAGACTGGCGTGGAAGACGTCATTATGAATTAAATGAAGTAGAGGGTGCTGGAACACGTAGCCAGACGAACGGGTGACACATGGACGGGGGAATCTGTTTGTCCTTAGAAATCAAGTTGACTAAAAAACATGGAAGAGTAACATCGATGAGAGCAGGCGAAGAGTTGTGGAGGACACCACGTATTGTATTTAGCTAGTCTTCGACAAAAACGCTAGAATGCAGTGTATCGTGTGAATTACGTGCCCTCCTCGGTGGACTGGCTCTTTAACTCACGGGAGGATAATTCTAGCTCCCGGTATTAGGCCGGCGAGCGTCTGTGAGGGGAGACGGTGCCGTCAAGTTCCTGATTGCAAGACTGTGCGCAGTGCCCTGGATTAAACGCCCAACTTTGCCCGCAGTGTCCCGTTAAGGGAGCGCACGTCATGCGGCCATCCGTCCGTAGGATAAACTGTGGAAGCGGTCACTCAATAGTGTGCCACATTTCTGTTAAGTGAAATAGCACCGGCCAGCCAGGACGCCACAATTGACGTTCACCACATCCCAAATGAACATATCAGCGCACACTCCGCTGCAAAGTGAAAATCTCATTCTGGAAACATCCCTTAGGCTGTGGCTAAGCCATGTCTCCGCAATATCCTTTCTTTCAGGAGTGCTAGTTCTGTAAGGTTCGCAGGAGAGCTTCTGTAAAGTTTGGAAGGTAGGAGACGAGGTACTAGCAGAAGTAAAGCTGTGAGTACCGGGCGTGAGTCGTGCTTCGGTAGCTCAGTTGGCAGAGCACTTGTCCGCGAAAGGCAAAGGTCCCGAGTTTGCGTCTCGGTCGGGCACACACAGTTTTAATCTGCCAGGAAGTTTCATATCAGCGCACACTCCGCTGCAGAGTGAAAATCTCATTCTGGACGTTCACCACATCCCAAATGAACATTCCCACCTAAAACATTTCTCCGCAGAATGTAGCTACATTAGACTGGGAACATCCGAGAAAGATGTCATCGAAAGTCAAGAAAATCTACCAAAACTTAATGAACTTTCAGACCAAGAACATCAGAGCAAAAATACGTCGGTCACTCTTGGCATGATACCTGGAGGAATATACACCACCCGCATTTACCAACAAAAGTGCGGCCATTGTGGTATTATTTTGTGAACAGGAAATTTCCAGCTAACTCCAGACTACATTCCATTCATCTAGCTCATTCCCCTTTGTGTACCACTTGCAACGTGCAACCTAAATTTCACAACAGCAAAAATTTCCATTGTTTAACTTGTTTGAATTCTGATGTAGACTCGGCACTCGCGTTAAGATTTCTGGCCACCGGTGAAACATTCCTTTACAACAAGAATTGCAGAAAATACATTATTAATAATAAATAACATAATGTTACTTAAAAACCGTCTTGATTGCAATTTTTTTTATTCATATGACCGGTTTCGGTTCATTCAGAACCATCTTCAAATCTGTAAAAATAATGACACTAATTTACTATTTCACGGAAGCAAATCTTTTTCATCCTATCCTATTGTACGGTTGGTGGACGCGACGCGAACACACACACTCTCTCTCTCTCTCTTTCTTTCTTTCTGCACAGCTCACCACGCTATTACCTTTGACGTTGGGACCGCCACACACCTGTTATGACTGTAGCTACATATGTCATTATTTGATATGTAATGCGTAAACTGTACCAAAAAGACGCGCTTGTTGTCATGGCTCATCATTGAGCTGTAACATTGAAACGGTGTAGCTTCGTAGGACACAAGTAATAACGCCAAAAACACTACTAAGGAAGTCTTTACCTAACGATACGTAGGTTTCTCAATTTTGTAATAACAAATCGTTACTAAACCGACGCGTTTTCGAGAGATTATGAATTTTCTGATGCCTCGAAACAGCTTATATTTATACCGCACACTCTGAAAGAAAATCCTCCAAATACGACGTTTAACGCAGTACAATATAACAGAACGATGTGGTCTGCTTCTGATGTGAAATGATGTTGCAAGTCATTGGCCACGTTCCTGGCCTGACACGCCGGATTCTACATTTCACGCTGCGCAGTGCATTGAAACGCGGAATTGCACGCTGTGAGGTCACCAGCTCCTCGTCCATGTCACAGGACGGCTTTATTATTAGTTCTCTGTTTACGTGAACGCTGTCCAGTCTCGCAGTTAATTCCGCCGCATCGCAAGAATACGGAATCGACACACACTAGAACGGTACGGTGACCGCCTGTGTGCTGTCGCTGAGCTGGTTAGCGCTACGGTTAGTGCCGTCCCCTGCGACGAATCTCTGGAACACTCCTTGGCTAGTTTAACAACCCGCCCCCCTTTCTGCCGAGTGGATTTGAAATTCGAACTTTTTTGCTACAGAAGCGTAGTGGTTATATATATATATATATATATATATATATATATATATATATATATATATATATTAGTTCCGTTCTAATACGTTAGTGTGGAGTAAGCAAGCTTCTGTATCACTTAAATACTTTTTCAATTGAGATATTTTCTCGTGTGTAACAGATCGGTTTACATTGATATCACGTATTGCTTATTAGTGACTACCATGATGGAAAAACTGCCTCACATTTCATTTATGCCGAAGAATGTATTCAACTTACATTAAAATTATCGTGTTTATTTCGTGTTTGTAATTATCATTATAGACTGAACCGCATATAAATTGACTCGTTTTGGGGGAAATGTAACGAGAACCAATTGGACGCAAATAAAATCAAGTGAAGATGTTTTAAAAGAGATCACTGAGAAGAGAAATATCATAGCAACTATCCAAAAGAGGAAAACTAGACATTTTGGACATAAATAAAATACAAAAAGCTTTTGAGAGACACGCTCGAATTAAAAATTTTGGATACGAAAACAAGTGGAAGTACAATAAAGAAAATAGTCGCAGACCTATTGAAAGCAACAATGTGCCAAATTTATCTAGAAGTGAAGACGACAGCATTCAATAGAGGAGAGCGAGTGTCTTGAGAACGCTTAGCCTTTAGAAAAAGAAGAAAATGAAAATGCTGACTCGCGTATTAGGCGTGACTCATCATTTCTAGCATTACAGTGTGTTTTGGTTCTGATTGAAGGGCGGCGCAGTGCATTGGAAAGGTGCAGTGTTTGATGCAGTTTTTCGCAGTGTCGTTTGCGATCGAGAGCAGGGCGCTTGTGAAAGCCGTTAAGAAGTTGCTGGATTAGCTGCCGACTTGAGTACCCGAAGCAGGCAGGTGAGCAGCGTTGAGCCGAGCCGAGCCGAGCCGTACACACAGCCTGCGGAGAAGCCTCGCAGGTGGAAGCCCCGTCTAGATGGACAGGGGAACCGAGCGAGAGCTGGCTCGGTGTCATCGCCGTTGTCCAGGCAGCTCCGCTGTATAGGCGCCGTCGGCGAAGCGTCTCATAAGGCGACCGCCCGATTTCGTACAGATTTATGTTTCATGCAGGGTTTAGCCAGAAGTGCAAGCAACCGACGTCGGCGCTCCAGATGTCCAAGCGTTTAGAAAGAATAGGCGAGGCATGAGCCGTTTACGTTAGCATCATAGTTTCCAAGCATCGCCTGCCGCAGCGGAGAGAGCGCAGCAATGTAATCCGAGGGTCGTGCGGTCGACTCTCTGTGCAGAAACGTTGTATTGTGTCAATTTTTGCGTACTTGAACTGCATCTAAACCGAAATGGATGAGTACGCTGTACAATACAGGAACGTCGTCATTACTTCATCAAAATTATAGAACACAGAAGACCCATACGACAGGAGAGAAACTTTCTTTTGTTAATTGACTCGTGGTGACGACGAACAGATCCACAAAATACGACGAATTTTTTTAAGAGGGCGGTATTAAAGTAATTTCGATCAACTGCATTCTGCTAGTGCAACCCTTCGATGTCTATTTTTGCCGTCAAGTAAAGAATTTGATCAAAAACCTTCAACTGGTATAATTGAGAGAGAAAAAGAAATCACATCCCGAAAAGACTGCATCATAATACATTCAGTTTAACAGCACCATCTACCTTCGCCAGCATTTGAAGAAATGCGTTGCGGTTAGTTTGCTGCCTAACTGTGCGATGAGAGAAAAACTTTCATGGCCGTAAAAGAAGTTCGTTTTTCCATAGTAACTGTAAAACATCTACGTAATTGTAAATATCCAGCGTTTATAACGTGTGCCAGATGCCGAGAAAATTAATGCTTCCACAGTTTTGACGATTAATATCAACCCACTTACATGTAAATCATCAACTGTTAAATAATAAAAGAATCTAATATTATATACGATGTTCTCGTATACGGCTTACAATCCATTGCTGGAAATTTATTTTCAATTTCTGATTTTCTTTTGCTCTTCCATTTCATGCCTTTAATGAAAATGATAATGAATGCAATATATTGAATATCATTTCGGTTTATTTGCCGAGTAAGTAACGTAAAAATAGAATATTTAAAGTAGTTATCACATAAGGGTAGACCCAACGAACTTCGAATTACCTTTCTGTACTTCTTCCGCTGCCCCAACCCCTGCTCGGAAACTAAACTACGACATTGTTTATTCGGTAACTCGCTTTCTCTCCCGATGCTCAGATGAAGAAGGTATCGCAACTATTGAGAATGTAACACAGAACTGACTCTGGTTTCCATGTACTGGTACCTAATGCACGTAGCCGGCCGGCGTAACGTAACTCGTCCACTTGCTGGTGGTAAACTTTAGGGAAGGTGCGTAACGCACGTTCAGTCAGCTGTGTTCAGTTGAAGGTGTGTGCCTACTGTGTACACCAAGGAACAAATCGTAGAAATGCTACTGGTCTGTGGAGAATGTAAGTTAGCAGAACAATAATTGTAACGATGTTTTCTTATTTACAAAGCAGGTGCGTGTAGTACAGTGCTGTAGCGCTTTTAAACGGTATATTGTGCACCGTAAACGCACTTCTTGATTAAAAACTGCACCAACATTACCGTTCTTTCATTGTGGTTGTAGGTGGACATAATGCAACTCTACAGAGATAGCCGGCCGTTGTGGCCGAGCGGTTCTAGGCGCTTCAGTCTGGAACCGTTACGGTCGCAGGTTCGAATCCTGTCCCGGGTATGGATGTGTGTGATGTCCTTAGGTTAGTTAAGCTTAAGTCGTTCTAAGTCTAGGGGACTGATGACCATAGTGCTCAGAGCCATTTGAACCATTTCTACAGAGATGATGCTGTGACAAGAACCCACCTTCTCGACGGATGTTTCCTCGTCTTGTAGCAAGCTGCAGGAAGCGGGAAGCTTCAGCCCTGGACAACGCCATTGTCGCAGAACTCATGCAGACGGAAGTCCCTGATCTTGCTACTGTTGCACTGAATCCAAACGTGAGCACACGGGAGCTTGGACAGGAGAATGGCATTCTCAAAACCACTGTACCTCTCCTTCTAACACGCCACTAGTTCCAACATTAGCACGTGGAATTACACCAAGAATTGCATGGGAAACATTTCCGAAACATTTTACAGTTCTGTCAGTATGCACAGCAGTGAATCCTTGCCGACGAGAGCATCTCCTCCGATGTTTTTTTTTTTTTTACCGATGAATTTTCCTTCTCGAAGTACAAGGGAATGCAAATATTGTTTCAGGATGTGACGAGTTGATCGTGCGGTTTGGTATGCTCAGTACTACAACTATTTCCCCCTCTTCCGTCAACTGTAACATAAATGGCAGGCGTAAACCAGCTTTCTCAAACGAATTCTTCTCCATCCTCGCCGCTGTTCTCCGTACGTCGAGAGAAGAGCTCTGACAGCTGGCATCGCAGTTGCGGCGGGCGGAGCGGGGTGACAGAACTTCCCGTCCTACCCTACGGCCCGCGGCAACACTCGGTTCCTTCAGAACCTAACAATGCCGCCTCATTCATTGCAGCATTCCAGTAGGGGCTGCATGCTGCTGACCTGTGTGTTCCTGGATGGAAATTTTTTCACATCAGCTACCAGTGTTTGTCACCTTACACACACACACACACACACACACACACACACACACACACACACACAAATATTTTCTTTACTGATGTTGCAGCCATTTGACAGCAGCAGTTTTTTTCCGATTGTCATACGGCTTACATTTTGCTGCAGTTCATACCAGTCTGATATCTTTTGACAAATAAATAAGTTACTGTACTTGAAAATGGCCTATGGCCGAACTCTGGGAAATTTCCAAGAATGATTGTCTATCGGAATTTGGAGGGCTCCAAACCATACATATCGAACGTGCGATAGTAAATCGATTATGGAAGTCTCGTGGCGCGCGTTATGATAAATTATTTGTGATCGTCATTTCTATCAGTTTTGCGTTGTTTCTTCAGTTTGTGTACATTACATTCCCGCCGTAATTGTTTGTGATGCCATTGATTCCAAATCGACACGGTTTCTCTTGATAGCGAGTGTAATGTCTGCTGCTTCATCTGCGGATTGCCTGTCATGGAAAACTCTTAATTCCATGCATATCCAGCATAGACAGATGTTTGACTTTTTGCCGGAAATATGGGCTTCTCCCGGACGAGGAAAGGAGGGACTGTGTTGACTGTGGTGCAGCAAAGTCTGTGAAACTCCGTAAGAGGAGTGAGGCACTGAGATTCCGTTGCAATTTCATTGCGGACTTTGCGGAAAGCGAACGAGCATCAGGAAAAATATTTGTTTCAAGTCCTCCAAATTATAGATTCGGACGAGCGTAATTCTTGTGTCGTGCTGGATTCGAGATTACACGTTGCAAGCCACAGCAGCAGAAACTGAGTTATCGGCAAATACCATGTGTGACTACTTCGGGTTTTGCCGAGAAGTGTTCTACGTAATAGTGACAATTCGTGGACCGAATAAAATAGTAGAAGTAGGCGAATCTCATATAGTAGACGAAAGAATCAGAGAGGACGGGCCTTCTAAAACTGATGTAGATCATATTTGAGTTTTTGGTGGGATAGAAAGGAAGTCACGCAAGTGTTTCGCTGTGAGGGTATTGTCCCGAGACAAGGTGACTTTAGTGGGTCTCATAAAACATTTCATACTGCCCGGAACAAAATTCATCTCGGATTTCAGTCGTACCAGACTCTGAGCTGAAGGGTTCGACCACGAATTCGTGAACCACTCTGTGGAGTTTGTCTCTCCAGATGACGCCAGTGTCCATACCCAGAATATAGAACGGCTGTGGAAGTCTGTCAAGTCTAGCATAAAAAATAAGGGCGTTCAGGACAGGGATGAACTGTATTTGTTCCAGTACCTATACTTTAACAACTTGCGTTTGCAGGGGAAAGTCGACGCATGCCAATGGAATTGCCCCTGTAGCTGATACATCACGCGGTCTTTCAGAACACGATGTTACAAATGTTACGTGTAAAATATCGAATAAAGACGTTACCTGATTGGTCATCTCTCGTTACGACCACATAGTGTTCGGTATCGCTGCTGCTGTCTTCGTCGTCTGATAAAGAAATTACAATATAATGAACGGATTCTTCTCTTACACCTTTTTCTGTTTGATCTTATAATCTCTTTCCGCGCGTGGTTCACGACGTTCTTCCAATTTTCTGGCGTTATTCGTGTGTCAGCCTCATTTACCAGCCTCTCTGTCTCTCACAGTCTGCAGCTTGTGGTCGTTCGGTAGCGTTCTCGCTTCCCGCGCCCGGGTTCCCGGGTTCGATTCCGGCGGGGTCGGGGATTTTCTCTGCCTCGTGATGACTGGGTGTTGTGTGATGTCCTTACGTTAGTTAGGTTTAAGTAGTTCTAAGTTCTAGGGGACTGATGACCATAGATGTTTAGTCCCATAGTGCTAAGAGCGATTTGTGTCTCACAATGTAAAGGTTTTGTTTCACTCCGCAACATCTGCTTTTATTTGAGCCCAGATGAGTTCAGTTGCGTTGTAATGGCAGTAGTATGGTGGAAGACGTATAAATTTGTTGCCATGGTTCTCTGCTAGTGTATAAATCACATAGTGCGTCTTCTGTGGCTTGTATCGTTTCACTAATTCCAGAAGTTCCGCTTTCCGCATATTCTGTTCAAAGCCTACTTTATTATCTTTCAACCAGCTGACTAAATCGTCTCTCCTTGCAGCAGCCGTTGGCGCCTTATTTAATTGTACAGAATGGTGCGGCGCATTGTCTATTACAAAAACACTACCAGAACTGACGTTTGGTAGCAAACGAGTAACGAACCCGTCTTTGAGTGTATTTACATTATCTCCTGGTGGCAGTCTACAGTTGTGTTTTTTGACTGAAACAACATCATAACACCGGGCACAAAACCGTTTATAGAGACAGCAGGAACAATACTTAGTCGCCCTCCTTTACCATTTGGCACACTCATTGTTCCGTGGCGTGAGTCGTCTGTCCATGCGTCAGAACTTGGCATGACGCACGTTGGACCCATGTTTCATCAATCCATATTACATTTTCCGGATTCACTGATAGCAACTCGGGCAGGAAACATCTCCACGCTACAATGCCTCCGCGTTCCAGTGATACCTTTCGTCCTGATAACGTTTCCAACAGAAGCCAGTTTTTTCGAAACAATGGAGAGACTTGTTGTTCTGCCTGCAAAAAAACCACTGCCCGATAGTGATGTCATCAACTTTTTAAGTGTCGGATACTCCTTCCTGCTTTGTCAATAAACGACAGCGTCATCTGCAAACAACCGAAGACGGCTGCTCAGATTGTCTCCAAAATCGTTTATATAGATAAGGAACAGCAAAGGGCCTATAACACTACCCTGGGGAACGCCAGAAATCACTTCTGTTTTACTCGATGACTTTCCGTCAGTTACTACGAACTGTGACCTCTCTGACAGGAAATCACAAATCCAGTCACATAACTGAGACGATATTCCATAAGCACGCAATTTCACTACGAGCCGCTTGTGTGGTAAAATATCTTTATATACAGGGTGCGTCAAAAAAATGTATACACACTTTCAAGCGTCATAGAAAATTTATTTACCGTTTTACAATGTTAAATTTCTGGAAATGGAAGGCTTAAAGTCGCATTGGAAAAATAAATGTACTTTGCAAATGTGATTAATGTTTAAACTGGTAACCTTCAACATCAATACATTTCTCAGTACGAGTCACCATTGATTCCGTACATAGTACCAAAGCGTCCAATGAGATTTCTGCGCACACCGCCTGAATCGCATTACAAAGCGTGTCCAGATTACGTGGTTTATGTTTATACACGTCATCTTGTACTGTGCCTCATAAGAAGAAATCCAGCTGCCTGAGGTCTGGGGAGCGTGCAGGAAGCTCGATTGGTCCCCTTCGTCCTATCCCCTGGCCTGGCACATTGTGATCCATGTATGCTCGTACGTCCCTATGATAGTCCGGCGGGGCGCCAACTTGTTGGAAATAAAATTCATCATTACCGCATAATGCACGAATGGCAGGGAATATGGAGTCAGCAAGCATTGTTAAATAAGTTTCTCCAGTATCAGTACCTTCAAAGCGGAAAGGCCCAATTAGTCCCCTTGTAGACAAACCACACCACACATTTACACCAGGCAAATTCACAGCCTTTTTAACTGTAATGTGAGAATTGTCTTCGGCCCAGTACACACAATTGTGCCTATTGACAGTTCCATTGAGTTTGAATTGGGCTTCATCCGGCCAAATTATGCTGCCCATAAATCCCGGTTCACGTCTCACCATCTCCTGAACCCGTTCACAAAATTCTAAACATCGATCTGACGGGAGTAGACAACATTCCGTTAGAACTAATGACGGCCTTGGGAGAGCCAGTCCTGACAAAACTCTACCAGCTGGTGGGCAAGATGTATGAGACAGGCGAAATACCCTCAGACTTCAAGAAGAATATAATAATTTCAATCCCAAAGAAAGCAGGTGCTGACAGATGTGAAAATTACCGAACTATCAGTTTAATAAGTCACAGCTGAAAATAGTAACGCGAATTCTTTAGAGACGAATGAAAAAACTGGTAGAAGTGACCTCGGGGAGGATCAGTTTGGATTCCGTAGAAATGTTGGAACACGTGAGGCAATACTGACCTTACGACTTATCTTAGAAGAAAGATTAAGAAAAGGGAAACCTACGTTTCTAGCATTTGTAGACTTGGAGAAAGCTTTTGACAATGTTGACTGGAATACTCTCTTTCAAATTATGATGGTGGCAGGGGTAAAGTACAGGGAGCGGAAGGCTATTTACAATTTATACAGAAACCAGATGGCAGTTACAAGAGTCGAGGGGCATGAAAGGGAAGCAGTGGTTGGGAAAGGAGTGAGACAGGGTTGTAGTCTCTCCCCGATGTTATTCAATCTGTATATCGAGCAAGCAGTAAAGGAAACAAAAGAAAAATTCGGAGTAGGTATTAAAATTCATGGAGAAGAAGTAAAAACTTTGAGGTTCGCCGATGACATTGTAATTCTGTCAGAGACAGCAAAGGACCTGGAAGTGCAGTTGAACGGAATGGACAGTGTCTTGAAAGGAGGATATAAGATCAACATCAACAAAAGCAAAACGAGGATAATGGAATGTAGTCAAATTAAATCGGGTGATGCTGAGGGAATTAGATTAGGAAATGAGACACTTAAAGTAGTAAAGGAGTTTTGCTATTTAGGAAGTAAAATAACTGATGATGGTCGAAGTAGAGAGGATATAAAATGTAGACTGGCAGTGGCAAGAAAAGCGTTTCTGAAGAAAAATTTGTTAACATCGAGTATAGATTTGTCAGGAAGTCGTTTCTGAATGCATTTGTATGGAGTGTAGCCATGTATGGAAGTGAAACATGGACGATAAATAGTTCGCACAAGAAGAAAAAAGAAGCTTTCGAAATGTGGTGCTACAGAAGCATGGTGAAGATTAGATGGGTAGATCACATAAGTAACGATGAAGTATTGAATAGAATTGGGGAGAAGAGGAGTATGTGGCACAACTTGACCAGAAGAAGGGACTGGTTGGTAGGACATGTTCTGAGGCATCAAGGGATCACAAATTTAGCATTAGAGGGCAGCGTGGAGGGTAAAAATCGTAGAGGGAGACCAAGAGATGAATACACTAAGCAGATTCAGAAGGATGTGGGTTGCAGTAAGTACTGGGAGATGAAGCAGCTTGCACAGGATAGGGTAGCATGGAGAGCTGCATCAAGCCAGTCTCAGGACTGAGGACCGCAACAACAATAACAGTTAAACATTGAAGCCACTGAAGCTATTACTTACAGCCAGTCGTCTGGTAATCTCTTAGCTGCTTTCTTATCCGAATCCGAAAATACGTTTCAATTGCGAAAGTGTCACCTGCTACGTGAATAACGGGCCTATCAACAACAGAATCGACGAAGCCAACCACGCGCAGCATTTTCTCTTCTTCTTTTTATGACGTGTCGTTGTATATCCCGCAAGCGTTCGGCAGTGACGCGAGAAAAAACGGCGTGTGTTAGTTGCACTACGTCTGAATGCTTAACAATCTTGTTACTTGTCGGGCCAAATCCCGCAGCTTGGCTCCAGATCAGTTGCTTTGGGTTCATATTGTAATGATGCAGTTGCAAATGTAAAAATTCAGCATTTGTATGATGTGCTCGATGCTGTGAAAATGATTTTTTTTTTTTGTGTGTGTGTCTTCGATACTTATCTACCTCTGTGGTATAAAACGACGGACATAGTCCAAATAAAAAGGATTTGGTTTTTCATTTTTGCTTTAAAAATTAAATTTTTATGTTTTCTTAATTTAAACAACGTTTATGAACAGTTTCATAAAACATAAGTAATTAAGAATTTGTATTTGAAATGGAAAAAGGAATTTCGCGGCCAATATGTAATTATAAATAAGAATACATGCATTATTCATAAACAATGATGACGAGTTTCATAATTACGAGATGTAGGCATTTCAAATTCAACGACAAAAAAAGGGTACTGGGGAAATTTCAACAAACTCATGGATAGCTGCATTTGCTTTACATCCCACTACGCTACCTACTGCGCTACACGTTCAATGTGAGTATGTTTATCAACTGCATTATATACAACGTTGGGAAAAGCCGATGAACTCCGTGGACATTAAGAACAGCCCATTTCTCGGCACTTTTTAACCGTTTTCCACGCGTGTGTTTCTCTGTGGAACAGAAAGCAGCCTCAGGCATTTTCATATTGCGCATTAACAGCGCGAGAATCAGAGCACAACGCTGCAAAGGCTGTGACTGTACACGATTTTTTAAATATAAACTACGTGGCTAAAGCGTGATTAAGAAAAACGTTGATGGCTGTTAATACATTTGAATATCTTAAAGTTCTATTTGACGTAACTTACACTACTGGCCATTAAAATTGCTACACAATGAAGATGACATGCTACAACCGCGAAATGTAACCGACAGGAAGAAGATGCTGTGATATGCGAATAATTAGCTTTTCAGAGCATTCACATAAGGTTGACGCCGGTGGCGACACCTACAACGTGCTGACATGAGGAAAGTTTGCAACCGATTTCTCATACACAAACAGAAGTGGCCGGCGTTGCCTGGTGAAACGTTGTTGTGATGCCTGGTGTAAGGAGGAGAAATGCGTACCATCACGTTTCCGACTTTGATAAAGGTCGGATTTTAGCCTATCGCGATTGCGGTTTATCGTATCGCGACATTGCTACTCGCGTTGGTCGAGATCCAATGACTGTTAGCAGAATATGGAATCGGTGGGTTCAGGAGGGTAATACGGAACGCCGTGCTGGATCCCAACGGCCTCGTATCACTAGCAGTTGAGATGATAGACATCTTATCCGCATGGCTGTAATGGATCGTGCAGCCACGTCTCGATCCCTGAGTCAACAGATGTGGACGTTCGCAAGACGCAACCATCTGCACGAACAGTTCGACGACGTTTGCAGCGACATGGACTATCAGCTCGGAGACCGTGGCTGCGGTTACCCTTGACGTTGCGTCACACACAGGAGCACCTGCGATGATGTGCTCAACGACGAACCTGTGTGCACGAATGGCAAAACGTCATTTTTTCGGATGAATCCAGGTTGTGTTTACAGCATCATGACGGTCGCATCCGTGTTTGGCGACATCGCGGGGAACGCACATTGGAAGCGTGTATTCGTCATCGCCATACTGGCGTATCACCCGGCGTGATGGTATGTGGTGTCATTGGTTACACGTCTTGGTCGCCTCTTGTTCGCATTGACGGCACTTTGAACAGTGGACGTTACATTTCAGATATGTTACGATCCGTGGCTCTACCCTTCATTCGATCCCTGCGAAAACCTACATCTCAGCAGGATAATGCACGACCCCATATTGCAGGTCCTGTACGGGCCTTTCTGGATACAGAAAATGTTAGCCTGCTGCCCTGGCCAGCACATTTTCATGATCTCTCACCAATTGAAAACGTCTGGTCAATGGCCGAGCAACTGGCTCGTCACAATAAGCCAGTCACTACTCTTGATGAACTGTGGTATGTGTTGAAGCTTAATGGGCAGCTGCACAGGTATACGCCATTCAAGCTCTGTTTGACTCAATGCCCAGGCGTATCGAAGCCGTCATTACGGCCAGTGGTCGTTGTTCTGGGTACTGATTTCTCAGGTCTGCACCCAAATTATGTGAAAATGTAATCACATGTCAGTTCTAGTATAATATATTTGTCCAGTGAATACCCGTTTATCATCTACATTTGTTCTTGGTGTAGCAATTTCAATGGCCAGTAGTGTATTAATAAGATAACTAATACATAAGTAGGAATTACTTCCAAGATCGTAACAAGACCAGTGTAAGTGTGCTACAGCTTCTGACCAATCATCGCGTTTGTGTTTGTTTACATGAGGTTTATTCTTATGATGAACGGATTATAGTAGTCTGACTTTTCCCATTTAGTTTGATTGTGTTACACATAAGTTTCGTTTTCTCAAAGGAAGCACAGTTTTCAGGTAGTTCACTCGTTTTGCAGTTCTGCCTAGTGAATAGGAAAAGATAGCGAGATCCTCCTCGATGTCTAGATAGGCGATCTTGCAGCACATTTTGACCCCGTTTTCGGCCGTTTCATGAGACACTTCAGTGTCAAACGCAAGCAGTAAGATTGTCGAAAAAATGATACACTGATATTACAACTTAACAAGTGTGGTTACATGCGTTAACATTTCAACACTATGTTAACATTGCCTTCGAAAGTAGTGTTCCTGCAGTCCTCGTGCATAAGCGGGCACGCCATTTCTGTATCTGGTGTTACACCGCCAGCCTCATTGCTTAAAAGTGGGTCCCAGTAAGGTGTTAAGAGTTTTCGCATTATCCTTAGCACCACGGGGAGACTGCAAGAGGTTAAAGCTTTGAGACGTGTTGTTGCGTGAGCTCAGTTGCAGAGAGTGTTCGAGTCGCTTACTGACTCAGTTTTATTCTATAAGGAAGTTTCATTAATTTCTTCCAAAAATGTTGTGTGCCGTATAAGGCTGTAGTTTTTTCCTCATTCCGCGCACAAGGTGGCAGTGCTATAGTGGAATAGCATGCCTCCACTAACGCTAACAAAATAGAGGAAAGTAAATAGGAGAAATGTCACAAGACACCCTTTGTCGTTTACAGATGTTAGGCAGTACATACTGCGAGACTATTCACAAATATCGCTCGCACAACGACGGAGGAGAGAAAACGGGAGACAGGAAGAACACAACAATTATGTTTGTTGTGTGTAAGTTATTTAATTTTTTTCTGAAAAACTGCCTCTGCAAACAAAAGAGATAAGGCTAATACAATATTTATTAAACATAAAAAAGGCAAAACCGAAAATATTTGCAGCAAGTTTGGACTAAAATCGAAAAACAACTAATATAGGGAATCGATTGCAGAAGATCATGAGCTTGGAGAAGACAAGAAAATATATCTTCCTTGTTTACATGTGTTCTTCACATTACGCTTAAAGTATTTTGAATATATGGTTCAAATGGCTCTGAGCACTATGTGACTGGACATCTGTGGTCATCTGTCCCCTAGAACTTAGAGCTACTTAAACCTAACTAACCTAAGGACATCACAAACATCCATGCCCGAGGCGGGATTCGAACCTGCAACCGTAGCGGTCACGCGGTTCCAGACTGAAGCGCCTAGAACCGCACAGTCACACCGGCCGGCTTTGAATATATGTTTCGAGTACCTCAATGTATTTATTGAAGACAGTTCCTGTTACCTAGAATTTGTATCTTTTGTTTTTGACCACTCTCGCCATTAACCCGAGGAGGCACACTGCTCTTACGCAAAACTTGCATAATATTAGCGCCATCATAAAGTTCGCTTCTATCGTGTGCGAATGCCCTGAACAAGCGGTTTATGAAGCGGAAAGTGGGGACTTGCGGCTCGGCTTGGCTGAATGTGAGAAGTGCCCATATTGCCATGAAGAGGTGTGTGTACCTTTGAGGTTTTTTAGCGTTTAACAGACGTAGCTTCCCTGGTGACATGAAGTACTGCATATGTAGTTCTGTAGGAGGAAGTTAGAAAGGAAACTCATATAATTCCGTATTGTACGCACGAATGCCGTATCTGGTAGGAACTATAGATTTTTGTACGGGTTTTAGGGTCAGAGAGCAGACGGTGGTTGAAGTTACCTTCGCGCAGGTGTCGCCTGTGTGGAATTGCGAATACCTCTGTAACTGACGTTACAGTGAGTTGTTCCCAACAAATAAGTAGGATTCTCAGCCACATATGTAATAGCTCACTGAAACAGGGAATTTTTCCAGATAGACTGAAATTTGCTGTTGTTAAATCATTTCATAAAAATGGGGATAGATCTGATGCTAACAACTACCGCCCAATCTCACTTGTGACAGCTTTATCCAAAATTCTTGAAAAAGTAATGTATTCAAGAGTAGCATCACATACTTGTAAAAATGAAGTATTAACTAAATGTCAGTTTGGTTTTCAGAAAGGCTTTTCAACAGAAAATGCTATATTTGCTATCACTGATCAAATATTAAATGCAATGAATAACCGAACATCACCCATTGGGATATTTTGTGATCTATCAAAGGCATTTGATTGTGTGAATCATGAGATTCTTCTAGATAAGCTTAAGTAATGTGGTACGAGTGGGAGAGTGCACAAATGGTTTAATTCATACTTAACTGGAAGAATGCAGAAGGTTGAAATTAACAGTACAGATAATCTACAAAAACCAGCAGAGTCCTCCAACTGGGGAGGTATCAAGAATGGTGTGCCACAGGATTCAGTCTTGGGTCCCTCATTGTTCTTAATATATATTAACGACTTGCCACTCTATACTCATGAAGATGCAAAGTTGGTTCTTTTTGCTGATGACACAAGTAGCACATCCAAGACAAGTAACACAACCAAGAAGCAAGAATCAGCTGAGGAAATTGCAAATAATGTCTTTCAGAAAATTATTTAGTGGTTCTCTGCAAATGGACTCTCACTAAATTTTGAGAAAATACAGTTTACGCAATTCTGTACAGTAAATGACATAACACCATAGATAAATATAGACTATGAGCAGAGGTCTGTTACTAAGATAGAATACTCAAAATTTCTGGGTGTGTGCATTGATGAGAAATTGAATTGGGAGAAACACATCGATGATCTGCTGAAGCGGCTAGGTTCAGTTACTTATGCTATTAGGGTTATTGCAAATGTTGGTGATAAACATATCAGTAAATTAGCCTACTCTGCCTATTCTCATCCACTGCTTTCATATGGCATCATATTTTGGGGCAATGCGTCATTAAGGGAGAAAGTATTCATTGCCCAAAAGCGTGTAATGAAAATAATAGCTCGAGCCCACCCAATATCAAATGGTTCAAATGGCTCTGAGCACTGTGGGACTTAACTGCTGTGGTCATCAGTCCCCTAGAACTTAGAACTAGTTAAACCTAACTAACCTAAGGACATTACAAACACCCATGCCCGAGGCAGGATTCGAACCTGCGCAGTCGCGCGGTTCCAGACTGTAGCGCCACCCAAGATCACCTTGCAGACATTCATTTAAGGAACTCGGGATATTCACAATACCTTCGCAATACATATATTCACTTACGAAATTTGTCATTAATAACCCATCCCAATTCAAAAATAACAGCATAGTTACAACACTAGAAGAAAGGATGATATTCACTATTCTGGATTAAATCTCACTTTGGCACAGAAAGGGGTGAATTATGCAGTCACAAAAATCTTTGATCATTTGTCAAATCGTATTAAACGCCTTACAGATAGCCAACTAACATTTAAAGGCAAATTAAAAGAATTCTTAGAGATGAAGTAGTAACCATAAAAAAAAGAAAATTAATTAAATATTTTGTGTAAAGAAAACTTATGTTAAGGTGACACATTCCACATCATTACGAAATGTATTCATGATCTATGGAACAAGGATTTATGTATGTATGTATGTATGTGTATATGTCGGGACCAGCGGCGGCAGATCTCAGTTTCTTCTCGACTGAGGCACTGTTGGGTTAACTGTTTCGTAGGCACGTTCAGAGCCTTCGTCAAGCGCGGCTGACTGCTTACCCGCCAGCACTGCCCCCCTCCCCCCGCTCGCTACAGTCTGTCAGTCACGTTGGTATTATCCACAATGTCTTACCTCTGCTCGTACCGGCTAAGCTATCCAGACATTACTAAAGACCCGCCCTCATATCTTCATTTCCGTCTCTTACCTCCCTAACTTGATAGATATCTTGCGGGAATACCGCATATGGAAGAACGGATACGCCGGAGAATGGTTTTCCAAAATGAACGACGTAACCTCTGCTGCACGCTGCCACAACACGTAACAAAATCACTGAATGGAGGAAGGTGGCATCACTGTTAGCACAGTGGATGGCGGTTGAAATTACGTCCACGACATCCATATCCAGGTCTCCCTTGATGTAACTAAATCGGTCAAAGAAAATGTGGGGGTTGTTGCTAGACTCGGCCCCGTTTCCTTCCTCGTCCTTCCTTCTATCCGAGCTCTTTCAAGGTCACAGTCGATTTCCATCGCCGTCTTCTCTAATTAACCCAGTGTTCGTCTCTGACGAGACGTTACATCGCCACCTCCAGATACGTTCTGGTGGCGCTGTAGCAGCGTCTGCGCATGTGCGGGATCACGCGTTGCCTGACAGATGGCACTTCCTTCCTCCGGCCGCGGCAGGCATTAAATCCACGAGCCCGGCGCGCCTTCCTGCGCAGTCAGACTGCAGGGCCAGCGGCGGTCGAGTGTTATTTATGGACGCGCGCTGTGCGGGAGTAAATAGAGCGACTACAGAGTCCGCGCCCCGCCTGCCCCTCTAAGGATTCCTGCAAGGCGACCCGAGCCTCCTCCCCACAACCCCTTCCGCGGCTGGTGCATCGAGGGAACATCGTTACTGTCACTGCACGATACTCGTTTGTTACGTTTACTTCGCGTCAACTTCCCGTCGAATGTACGAGTTGAGGGTAACCATAAACTGCATGTTGTCGTGCGGCGGGAGAGGTGTCAGTGTTAATCCCTTCCGCATAATAGGAACTGTCTAAGTCTGCAAAATAACTACTAGTTGCTGCAATCCTCGTTTGAATAAAATCCTTGCTCCACCAGCCATTTCTTCAAATTGGGGAACAAGTAGTAGTCCGAGGGAGCCAAGTCTGGAGAATAGGGAGATGTGAAACGAGTTGGAATCACCTGTAATAGTTCTACCCTTTTCCAGATAGTCGATGAGGATTATCCCTTACGAATCCCAAAAGACTGTCGCCATAATCTTCCTTGCCGAATGACTGGTCTTCGTTTTTTTTGGTCCAGATTCTCCCTTGGCAATCCATTGTTTAGACTGTTGATTGATCTCAGGAGTATAGTAATGTATCCGTGTTCCATCCGCAGTGACGAAACGACGCTTAAAGTCCTGCGGATTCTTCCTGAACAGCTGCAAACCATCCTTGCTACACTTCAGAGGATTCCATTTTTGATCTAGCGTGAGCAATCGCGGAACCCATCTTGCGGATAGCTTTCCCATGTCCAAATGTTTATGCAAAATATTATGTACCCGCTCATTCGAGATGACCACAGCACTAGCAATCTCACGCACCTTAACTCTTCTGTCATCCATCACCATATCATGGATTTTATCAACGTTCAGCATCACTTGTGCCCATACGGCCACTCCGAAAATTTTGAAACCACTTATGAACTGTTCTAATCGAAGGTGCATGGTCACCGTAATGTTTATGAAGCTTCTCTTGCTCTCCTGAGGCATTTTGCCTTTCATATCTTAATTTTTAATCACCATAAGAAATTCTTTTTCGTCCATTTTTTTTTTTTTTTTTTGACAATCACTCGACTTCCTTGATTCACACGAATGCCAAACACAAAGAAATAGACCAATATGGCTGAAACTGGGTGTGCGTTCTTTCCAAAGATGCTACTAACTAAACATGACGTCCATACGCGCCAGTGATGCCATCTCTCTGACTTTGCACGGACTTTTAAAACGCCCCTCGTATGTGTAGCTACCCACGAGCGAGAAAAGAATGAAGTATAATGTTGCCACTACATGAGCATACAGTATCTCAAACGTGAACTGGGGACAGCACTGTGAACATTCTGTGACGTGGCGCATTAATTTACAACCTGTCCAGCAGTGCTTCGAAACATTTCAGTTCTGTGATATGTCTCCTGGCGTGGGCGTACGTTGACACCAGTCGAAGGAGGAAAGTTAAAAGTTGGAGGTTATGTCGAATTGAGGTTAAAGAAGTACCAGTAACGCAGTATGACAACTGAGGAAGAAAACAGGTAGTGGCCTGCTTAAATTGAACGTCTCAAAGGTCGTCTCTGTCGTTGTGAAAACCTGCTAGAAACTTGAATCTGGGTGACACGAAGGGAATTTGAGTCCTTCTTCCCTAATGCAAGTTCAGCATCTTAACTATCCCGCCAGCCAACGGCGCGGCGCTGACAGACTGCGAGAATCAGTGACTTAATCTGCCGGTCCTTGTGGCCGAGCGGTTCTAGGTGCTTCAGTCCGGAACCGTGCTGCTGCTACGGTCGCAGGTTCGAATCCTGCCTCGGGCGTAGATATGTGTGATGTCCTTGGGTTAGTTAGGTTTGAGTAGTTCTAAGTTCTATGGGACTGATAACCTCAGATGTTAAGTCCCATAGCGCTCAGAGCCATTTGAACCTTTTTTTTTTTTACTTAATGTCGCCGGACGAGACGTTAATCACCCCTCCTTAGAGAACACGCCCCTCGCTTCGGAGTGCTGCAGACTGTAACTGGTAACAAGCGCCGACGTAATCCACGACGGTAGAGCACTGTGTGTGTGTGTCTGTGTGTGTGTGTCTGTGTGTGTGTGTGTGTGTGTGTGTGTACTAGTCCATTGTACTCAGTCAGTCCAGCAAGGTTTGTCGTCGTGGAGACGTGTTAGAATGGAAGAAACAAACTATTGCGGTTGGGAGTGCCCGCAACCACATATTGAACTAAGCTGCTCGGTTTGGTGGTGTATCAGCGCTTACGGTGTAGTGCGTCTACAAGAAATGGTGTGCCGCTCACAGCGACATAACACGACGGAAGAAGGGACCAGGACCGGCGACGAGTTTAGACCCGTGGTAATGGCTGTCGGTTTCAGATCCGACCAGAATCGCTGCTGTCAGTGAATGAACGTCCGTCTCGACCATTGTCCGGGCGAGCGCTGTAAATTGAACTGCAAGAGTTGGGCACTTGTAGTAGAAGCAGCAACATGCCTCGCACAAGACCATTGCTCACAGAGGTGCGCCAAGTTGCAAGTCTTCAGAGGACCGAGTGGCACAGATATCTGGACACCGGCTCACTGGACGCACAGATGATGGATGTACGGAGTCGAGTGCAGCTCCAGGCCAGTGAGGCTTACGACATGGGATGTTTGGAGGGTGTAGTTCAGATGAGAGGTTGTTCCGTGAGGCTCTAGTGGTGTTTCTCTTACCCTCCACTCCTCCAGGTTAACGTCAACGTATGTTCGTGGCGAGTGTGCCCTGGACACTCCCGGTAACAGCCGTGCCGACAGGGCTGCGTGTGTTCTCAGTTTGACGATCCCTCAGGCAAGTCTAGTGGCGCGCTAAATCACTCGATTTGAATCACACTAAAAAAACTGGGGTTACATGACGAGTTGTTCTGTGGCAAGTTTGCATTGTGCGATGCTTTTAGTGCAGAGGATTGTTCCTTCACGCAGCAACTGATGCAAATACTTCCTAAAACAACACTGATCAAGGATAGAACGACTCAGCATTTTGCACGTATCTCATCTAGCAAACTTCCAGTCAGTATTTCGTGGTAAAGGCGCTATCACTCGATCTTTCCCATTGGAATGTTCTTCGAAATGTCTAATTTTGTATTATGGAGCTCCCTGAAGTCCTATGCGACCAAATACATTGGCCACGCAGATAGAACCTGTACTTCTGGATTTTAGGAGCAATAACTGAAATTTTCAGCAAGCTGTGCCCGTCTGTTGGCTCTTTATTCTTAAAAATCAAGGCAGACACAGTATGTCCTAGCTGTACAAGGGCATAGATACAATAAAAGCTCCGCTTACCGGTTGAAATGGTAACCATGTTGGCGATACATTTTTTCGTAATGTACTAAAGCCGTTATTTCTTGCTCTTTGGAAACGATCACTTGATGTGGCGTTTTAGATGTAATATAGCTGTAGTTTTAAAATTTGTCACTTCTTATCGTTGAATCAATGGGGGACGTCAATAAGTGGCCACATACACTATGTCATCAATAGTATCCGGACACTCCCAAAAACATGCGTTTTTCATATTAGGTGCATTGTGCTGCCATCTACTGCCAAATACTCCATATTAGTGACCTCAGTAGTCATTAGACATCGTGAGGGAGCAGAATGGGGCCCTCCGCGGAACTCACGGACTTCGAACCTGGTCAGGTGATTAGGTGTCACTTGTTCCATGCGTCTACACGTGAGATTTACACACTCCTAAACATCCCTAGGTCCACTGTTTCCGATGTGATAGTGAAGTGGAAACGTGAAAGGACACGTACAGCACAAAAGCGTACAGGACGACAGTTGAAGAGGGTCGTAATGTGTAATAGGCAGACATCTATCCAGACCATCACACCGGAATTCCAAACTGCATCAGGATCCACTGCAGGTACTATGACAGGCGGGAGGTGAGAAAACTTATCATGCCGGTAAAAGCCAAACGACGCCTCGCTTGCTGTAAGGAGCGTAAACGTGGGACGATTGAACAGTGGAAGAACATTGTGTGGAGTGGCGAATCATGGAACACAATGTGGAGATCCGATGGCAGGGTGTGGGTATGGTGAATGCCCGGTGAAGGTCGTCTGCCAGCGTGTGTAGTGCCAAAAGTAAAATTCGGAGGCGGTGGTGTTACGGTGTGGTCGTGTTTTTTATGGAGGAGGCTTACACCCCTTGTTGTTTCACGTGGCACTGTCACAACACAGGCCTACATTGATGTTTTAAGTACATTCTTGCTGCCCACTGCTGAGGAACAATTCGGGGATGGCGATTGCATCTTTCAACACGATCGAGCACCTGTTCATAATGCACGGCCTGTAGCGGAGTCCTTAACCGACAGTAACGTCCCTGTAATGGACTGTCCGTCACAGAGCTCCGAACTGAATCCTACAGCACACCTTTGGGATGTTTTGTAACGCCGACTTCGTGCCAGGCCTCTCCTCATTGCAGCACTCCGTGAGGAATGGGATCGCATTTCCCAAGAAACCATCCGGCACCTGATTGAACGTATGCCTGCGAGAGTGGAAGCTGTCATCAAGTCTAAGGGTGGGCCAACACCATATTGAATTCCAGCATTACCGATAGAGGGCGCCACGAACTTCTAAGTTATTTTCAGCCAGGTGTCCGGATACTTTTGATCACATAATATATCTGTTCACAGCGAGTGTGAAAAAATAGTGTTGCGAAAGATGGAAATTACACAAAAAGGTTTTCGTTCGAAACATGCTACGATTTTCGTAAAGACGCAATTAAAAACAAAGCCCTTCATTCCTTCGTTCGAAATTTGATAATCAGTCACATACGGAAAAGACTGATAACACTTGATTTTCTTCATTAGTTACTGCAGTATTCAGTACGTATCTTTACTGTCGCAAAATTAATCCGCAGCGAACGTAATAAAAGACAAAATCTTCCAGAGAACTATTAATACAGTACGTCTGTTGTTGCACGCGCAATACGCACATTAGTGTGTTTGTGGTGCCCGCCATTCAGTGCGGTCTCTTATCAGTCTGTGTCGTGACCTTAATGTATACACAGACGCGTCGGTTATAAACAGCTAATTGAGATGTGTAGCGTGGGAACATTAACACTTTCTGACATAAAAAGAACATATCCTCAATTTTAAATTTAGTGTCAGTCCTCGAGAATGAAGATGGGAGTTCGTCGAGAAAAGCGATTAATATAGCAGAAAATAAAGAGCTTGAAGAGGCCATGGTCAAGTGCTTTTGCAGCAGCGACCATTGGGAAACCCTCTCTCAGGGCCGATTGTTTGCGAAAAAGCTAAACTTTTAGCAGATAAAATCGACTGTTTGTCTTCATTTAAAGCAGTGGTGTTCAAACTTTTACGTTACCTGGACCACATTTGAAGACGACGAGTATATATGTGCCCCATAGTATAGGACTTGAAGTTTAGGTTGAATGTGTGCCGTGTAACTGAAAGTGCACATATTTAACATTTGTAAGAAAAACTAAATTAGTTTAGCTTTTATGTAGGATTTGTTATAAATAGGCTAAATCAAACTGTTGGAGTACACCATTGAAACTGGGACATTCCTCTGTTCACATCCTGCACAACCAGCTTATCTGTGCTGTTCAGTACGAATCCGACTGGGGTTAAAATACGTATATATCATTCCTTCACATCTGAAACCAATTACAGCACGCCTACTCCGATGTATGCTGCAGTCGCCCTAGTGCCTGTACCAGCGGACATACACTCATGCCCGAAGGAATACTGCATCGTACTTAGGAACAATTCAAGCACTGGAATAACTTACGAATCATTGATGATAACCCAACGACAAATTTTTCAATATTAGTTACCAATACCTCTTTTTTTTCCAATCGTGTGGAGGTGAAAATATAAATTTCCGCTACAGCATCCTTAGCCATATCGAATGTTCCTCCTGTATATTCGATTTTAATGAGCAAGTAACTGTGAAAAAGATGCGATCGCGATGGATTCCAAACCATTTGACCGAACGTCAGAAGTTTGCTCGTATCTACTAATTTACGATAATCTTTAAAAATTTGATTGAAGAAATGCAAAATCCATATAGAGCTCAGAAACAAGAGACGAAACTTGGATGTAAGCTGCACACATCTCTTCCACGATGAACTGACACCAACAAAAGTGGTTCGTTTGGGAATCACTCCCAAGGAAATGATCGCTTGTCTCTTTGGTTACAGTGGACATGTCGCGACCATTGCTTTCGACGACAGAGGAGCAGCTAATACTGAGTGGTGCGCAACAATTTATTTTCTAGAAGTCATCTAACGAAATCAGGAGAACCGACCGAAAACGTCGCATCATTCTTCATCGTGGGAATGTCATTCGTCGCACAGCGCGTCGCCTGTTTGGTTATTTGGCGGAGGAAAATATCGAGTTAATATTTCATTACAAGTATTCAAATTATTTATACCTTAATGACTTCTTTTCGTTTTCTTATGTAAAACAAAGATGCGTGGAAAGCTATTTTCATGATCTCGGGAGATCCTTCCAAAGTCATGTTTTCGAGCTGGCGACACCAGAAAGGTTGTGTGTCTCCAGCGGCTTCCAAGGGCGACAAATGTTTCTTTTTCAATATTTCATAAAACTATTAACCAAATTTTAAAAAAACTGTCGTAATCTAATCATTAAGAGATATAACAAATAATCTAGTTACGAAAGTCAGAGACAGTGTGTAACTCTTGAGACATCGTAACTCATGCGCCAAATTATTCATCTAGTACCGTATTCGAGAGTGATACTACTTTGCGACTTCCAAACAAACGTCCCGCATGATTTTAAAACTTTGTGAAAATTTTCTCCCTAACACCCCCCACGAAATAATGAGAAAAGAAAAGTTTATCGGTTACTACATTTTGGTTGTTCAAGCACCAAAAGTTCAGCATCAGGTACGACGTTTTAATTTATTACGTCTTCACTACTAACTCTATTCGCAGCACATATTGCAGACAGTGGACTGTGGAAAAACAGGGACAGAAGAGAATGGAATCACTTGAGATGTGGTGCTACAGAAGAATGTTGAAATTTAGGTGGAATGATAAGGTAAGGAATGTGGAGGTTCTATGCACAATCGGCGAGGAAAGGAATGCTTAGGAAACACGAAGAAGAAGAAGAAGAAGAAGAAGGGACAGGATGATGGGACACCTGCGAAGACATCGGGGAATAACTTCATGGTACTAGAGGGAACTGTAGAGAGTTAAAACTGTAGAGGAAGACAGAAATTGGAATACATCCAGCAAAGAGTTGAGGACCTAGGTTACAAGTGATACTCTTGAGATGAAAAGGTTGACATAGGAGAGAAATTCGTGGTGGGCCGTACCAAAGCAGTCTGAAGAACAGTAACTCAAAGGAGATCCACACATCCCACTGAGTATAACTGGCAAATTACGTCATTGTATGGCGATAGCTAAAGAGATAGGACGTCATAAACATTGAGATGCGAAAAAAACTAGCTTTTCTAGAAATTGAGAGTATACTCAAGCAAAGTTTGATAGTGATAGTATGTAGCGAGTTTGTCTAATGTTTTCCAATCTTTTGTCACTTACAGCCACCCAAAACATACATGGGTGTTCGGTTCCTTGAAGAGTCGAGGGTGGAGTTACTGGCGTATTGAGAACAATTGGTTGAAACACACTGAAAAGAGAATAAATTTTAAAGGCAAATATTTTGAGAACAAACAGAATTGCTTGTGCCAAAAATTATTTTTGCATTGTTTTCGTAAAGACTTAAAAAGGGTGCCCATGTATAGCATTACTACAGATTCTTTACTTTTTTCACTTATTTTCTTGCATCAGATTATCCGTTACAGTACGATGTTGCTTCATCCCCCGTATTTTTCGTTTTACGGAGCGAACGACCGTTAACTCCCAAGGGTTTTGTCTGGCTTTGCAGTGATCCCCATTAGGAAAGAATTACGCTTATGAAGCAGCGGCTCCGGAATAAATTTAGGAGGGTGCTGCCGGCTTCTGCGCGTAATAAAGTAATCAAGTGAAAGAGCAGTTAGCTCTGTGTGACTGAATGAATGTCGCGGCATCCCTTTGTCGCAGCCGAAATGAGTTTTGGCGGGCGGTTGAGTTATCGACCGGGCTTGTCAGCCTTACCATTATGGAGGTGTGGTTCACTACGCGCGGGGGAGCTGGGAGACACAAGAGGCATCATTCAGCGAGCAGGAAGTAATATGCGGCGTAATTAGTTGCGCGGAGTGGGGTGCCTCCCCTACCTACCCCCCACCCCTCCCGCCGTGCGACACGCGTGGTGGGGGACGCCGCTGCTGTTGTGCTGTTCTGAACGCACGGGAGGTGCGCGATAGGTGACCTCCCGTCTGGCTGTGTGTTGTGTAGGCTGCCGTGAATCCCGCTAGGCGCGTGCTTCACGTGGCGTCCGCCGTGTTGAGCGCTTTCCTCCATGTTATTGTCATGCCGGCCTCCATTAAAGCTTCTGACGGTGGAAATGTTTGTGGATTTTGTAATACGAGGCCCGGTCCAAAAGTTCAGTGTAAAGGAAGTGATATCATAGGAAAAAAGAAAAGTGCAGCACACATGCGTGAGCTCTCTCTCTCTCTCTCTCTCTCTCTCTCTCTCTCTCTCTCTCTCTCTCTCTCTCTCTGTGTGTGTGTGTGTGTGTGTGTGTGTGTGTGTGTGATTGGGAAGCCTTCTGAGTTAAAAAATGATCCTATCTACACATGTTAGCTAAAAAACCGCTGACCATCAAAATTATAGCACCAAGAAGATTAGCAACTAAAGAAACTTCTGGGCAACAAATCTTGATCCTTGCCCGTTTGGTTTTTACGCGGGCAATATCCAACACTTTGACAGGCAAACGAAGACAGAATCATGTTTAGGATGTCGTTCAAAAAACGTGATTCATTCGCGGGGAATTGGCATATACTTTCCTTTGTGCTTCAGCAACCGTCTTACGTGTGTTAATCAATGCTAAGTGGACATGCTAACATCTCGTGCCGTATCGTTTATAACGCAAAGTATTTGTGATCTTCGCGTTCCGATATCGTTTCGTAAACTGACGTAGTATGAGTTTATAACCCCTCAGGGGACAAATTTCTTCGCCACACTGTACATATTGAAACTAGTCTATTTCGTAATATTGAGATTGTGAGCTGGATTTATATAGAATTGTAATCAATCCATTATCTTCAAGTAGTTGCTAAGATTTCCTGCTGCAGATTAGATTGTTCAGCCTTTTTAAAACAAAATCCCCGTCACTTTTCTCAGTTTAGTACTCATGGTGGAGAAACAATTTTAGTCTGTAGCTGTTTGCTGCAAAATATCGTGTATTGTGTAAAAATTATGTGCTCTTACTTCCAGTCCAGAGAAACATTGTGGTAGATCATGTTGGGCAGGGGGAAAGGGGGGAGGTATGATGGAAAGACTAAGTGTTAGTTATGTGTTGCATCATTTCAGTCTAACATTAATGAGAGACAGGAAATAACTTGCTGAAACGCTCGTTAAGTTTCTCTGTTCGCCGTAAGTCTCGGAACGTTGACGAGATCATTTATTTGAGTATTTATCAGCGAACATTAAAACCTGTTTTTCTTGTCCCTTCAAACACAGTTGACGAAAATACGTTTCATGCAATACCGAAGCAAACATCAAGTTAGTCAGTGCTTAATTTCTTACATTCTAATTGCCACAACGCACCGCTTGACCGTACAAGCAATCCCAAGCCATAAAAATCACAAGATCCAATTTTTTGATAACTTGTGATAAAACTTGCAGTGAGAAATATTTCTTTTACAAAATACTGTTTTCAAATTCAAGTTTTTAAAAGTGATTTCTCATCATCAAAACAGTAAAACGCGAGATTTAATATAAACAACAGGTGCTACAGTGTGTGACCCCGTATCAGCGTCACTTTGCTTCCTAGTTCTGCTCGACACATATCGGTACTAGTCGGTAGTCTTGGTGACTGTGACGTCAGGTTTTGAACTGCTGTGCCAGCCGCGACGTTCAAACAGTTGCAGTGTAGCTTCTCAATGAACATGTGTCCAGTATTAATTAATAAAGCATTTAGCGATGAATGATGATATTCCTCTCACTTCGGGGTCACATGCAATTCTGACTTCCTGAAGCGTTAGGAAAAACAAAACACGAAATGATATGAGGCTCTGAGTTGTATATTTAATAACTGCTGTAGATGTCATTTTATTCTGTTCATTGAGTGACTGTGAAGAACCCCATGTGATATGAAACTACACAAAATGTAATATTACAGCTGAACTTGTCCGAAGGTGAATAACAGTGAGCGAAGCGTTGCCCCAATTTGGCAGTAACTAAGTTGGTAAATTCATATTTTTCGGTCACTTTTCTTCTGTGAACACTTAGCCTGTACACCCCGCACAACCTGTTTTGATTCATTGTAGAATACAACCACATAACTTAATATTTTATTAAAAGAACCCTCATGCAGAGCTCTAATATTTACTTCGTAAGTGATGATCAGTGTTTACTAAGCAAAAAGATAATGTGGAACGTAATTTGGGTACTAAAATTTGCAGATAAAATATCATGAATATGATGTTTTAAATAGCGCATCTCAGTTTTGCAATGAATGTAAAACAAAGGGTGACCCAATCCTCCACGCAACTGTTTGGAGGACTGTTGTTGTTAGATCGGCAGCCAGCGAGCCAGGTGAGGAGGGAGTACGTTTGCACTCCGCTGCGAGGCCTTTGTTGGCGCAGGTAGCACTCAGTACGGTGTACTGAGTAAAATACAAGTGTTATATTCGCCAAAGAGTACGATTCGTACGTGTGTACAGTGCGAGCAGTAAGCAAATCAGTTAAACAGGAATTTCCTGATGTTCAGGTTCTTACTCGGAGTACGATTCATCGGTTAATAAATACATTTTTCCGAAGGGGTTGAGTTATTGACAGGGAATGGCATTACATCGAAAAGAAACACAGATGTCTTTCTCAGCAAATTTGAATTTTCAGTGTCTCTGCTGAAATGGTTAAAAGATGTGTGTGAATTCCTGAGGGACCAAACTGCTGAGGTCATCGGTCCCTAGACTTACACACTACTTAAACTAGCTTATTCTAAGAACAACAAACACACCTATGCCCGAGGGAGGACTCGAACCTCTGGCGGGAGGGGCCACGCAATCTGTGACATGGCGCCTCAAACCAGGGGGCCACTCCTCGCGGCCAAATGATTACAAGTTACTGAAGTTGCAGCCCTATGAAATAATTGCAGTGCAGGAACTTAAACGTGGTGACCCTGCTAAAAGGTTGCGGTTTCGTGTACGGATTTTGAATAGGGTGCACGAGGGAGAAGTTGACCCTTACCTGAATTTCTTATCCGACGAATCACGGTTCCACCTAAGTGGATACGTCAGTTCAATAAGTAACTGTTATTGGAGGCAGAAAAGTCTAACGTAATTGTGTCAAGCAGTTCGGTATGTAATATCAGTCGTACAGAGTTTATGGATCTACAGCGCGGGTGGACTAGTAGCCTCTACGTAACTGCTTTACAGTAATTTCCTACTCATTGTGGCGCAATATCCAGTCCCAAGTGCAGACTTGGAGAACAGTCGTAAATTGCACTCATCCTACTTTGGCTTTATATGGCGGCGAACAAATCACCGAGTTTCTGTTGTTTATTGCTGCCGTATAACGTCTCTTGACATTTATTGCTGGTAACTACACGCAAAGAAGTGCGTCGGCTCTGACAGTGTTTGTGCAGGGCCGCTATCCTGCACCAGTCACTGTATGCCGGGCACTCAGTGAAGTTTTCGATGGTTCTGAGCACTGTGGGACGTAAAATCTGTCATCAGTCCCCTAAAACTTAGAACTACTTAAACGTAACTAACCTAAGGACATCACACACATCCATACCCGAGGCAGGATTCGAACCTGCGACCGTAGCAGCAGCGTGGTTCCGGACTGAAGCGCCTAGAACCGCTCGTTCACAGCGGCCGGCCAATTTCAATCCTGTCTGAATTTCGTCACTTGTACTTTCATTGTGCACACTCCTTCCTGAACAGTCTGTGCTGCGTATTCCAGTCTTCGACTTCCCCTGCAGCGTTGCCATCCTTCGCTTACTCGCGATAACATTAAGCTCTCCGCACACGAGTCGTGTAAGTGTCCGTAGCTGGGGAGGAGGTAGAATCTTCTGTTGTCACTGCGGTGTCGTCCGAAGAACCGAGGTACTGTGGCAAAGTTGGTACTAGCCGACCACGATATTACTGCATTTGGCCGCCCGTGACCGTTACCGGAATCACGTCGTATTTCCGGTACATTGGTGACTAAGGAAAACGCATCTCACGGTAAATGCTTTCACGATAGTTGCACTTATAATATATATGAGGTGGTTCAGGATGTCCTCCTGAAACATCACGATAAAAACTCTCGGTTAGCTGACCGAAACGCCCCCATTCCCAGGTGAAATAACACCTGTGGTCGACCAGTGCCTCGCGGCGGAACCACAAATAAACATAGGCGCTGCCTGGAGCAACGGGGGGAGGGGCGGTGGCGTGGACACGGCACGCTCGCTTACTTAGTAGCACAGTGTCGCCAGCCCAGTCTGTAATCATCGTCGATGACGACAGTATCGCATCTCTCTACCGTGGCTCCAGTGCGACAGTTGTGTTACACAGAGCTTTGCATAAATGTTTATCGTCAGTTTGTGGCAAAACAGACGCTTGATCGTTTGAGAGATACAGAGGCAAGCGAGTGTACCGGGATTTACACCAGTTCACTACAAGTAGCGTCACGTCACCATAACGCACCTGTGCGTAGCACACGAGTGTTGCACCATAGTTAAGAATTAAATTAAAACTGCTTTTTCAAACTTTGTCAACATATGCTTTAGTGTACTAATGTTTAAACTGTCAAGTATCAGATTGATTAGATCAATATTTTACCTAAATACATCGTTTTAAGAATAAAGTGAGTGGCGCTAAATAATAAAGCTAGGAACCCAGAAATTGGTCGTAATGGGTAGATGTATGTCAGTATTAACTGGTACAAGTCTCAACGTGATTAAAGCAATATCTTGGTCAGGATCCACAGTTTTATGAAAAATTGAAGGCCCTAAATATTAGACTTAGAATTGTGAAAATTTGTATCATGCTTCAGTTCTACATAAAAATAAGAACTAAGTGACACCATTAAGCTACCTCAAATAGTTTTCGACAAATTTACTGAAAACTAAATTTGGAAAAAATATGTCCTTACTTGTAGTAGATTAAGTATCTGTTATATTAATGCTAGAAAGTCGTGGCGCATCATTGGGAGACTCTACGCATATATTTTGTTGAAAAAAGGAACGTGTTTGAAAGTAAAATATGATTTATTCCTATTATTATTATTATTATTATTATTATTATTATTATTATTATTGTGATATTAAACGCAAACTTTTTTGTAAATAGATTTGTTTTTGGAGAGGGTCCGCCTTCGCAAACAGATTTTTATTTTTATTCCCCAGACATGTTCGTTGAAGTTTCAGCATCATCTTTGAGTTTTTTTGCTGTCTTCTATAAAACAGGAAAAATGGTTTTTACTCCTTGTACACTTTGAGTTTTTGATACAGTATTTACACACGTATAAAACAAAGAAGTTTTTGTATATATACATTGCCGCTTGCTGTGGATTTCCCTGATTTTATGTAATTTAATAAAGTTTTTTCCCACAGTTTGTCGTGTGCATCCATATGGATCTTAATGTAAAAAAGTGATTTAAGTAGAAAATTTACGACTTGGCATATTATGGTTACGTCTTACATTAACTAATACAACGTGGGTTGATAAAATTGTTGTGGCTTCCGCGATCACTTCCTGTCGCGTTTCCAGTTGTTATTCTCGGGATCTTGGGCTGACAGTAGGCCTAGTTCAGTGTTTTTATTTTTTTTTTATTTTTTTTTTTTTTTTTTGACATTTCACCAGCACGATTCGCAAGTTTTGTCGGAGATTCGCCCTTCGTTGCTAGTGGAGGATTATTTGTTTGAAAATGAGTGGATCCTGAACGGTCTTCATTATTCGGAATAGTCCAACAGCTGTTCCAATCAGACAGGGCGTTTTTCTTCGCAGAAGCTGTGGAGACCAAATGTAAGGAATTGTGTTTCTTTCTGAGTCATGTTGCTGATAGTCTGACAGGGATTCTTTTTGAAGTGTCGCCCGCGTACGTTTGTACCACATAAATCGTTTTCTTCCGAGTGCAGGCGCTGGTCTCGCGTTCTGATAAAGGGACTCTGCTGGTTCCTCTCCAAAGCGACCTTTTGCTCATGATCTAGGAGGGTCGTTACATCTCAGTCCTCCTTTCTCTTTGGCAGAAAGTAGAGAAGCGCGACCACGTTTGCCCAGGCAGAACTGTGTAAGCCGGAGGACACCTTGTGGCTGTTGGCTTTGAGCGCATACGCGTGGGCATATGACAGTGATCCTAAGCATTCATTCCAGGATTCACATAAATAAATAAAATTGCACGATCGATTTGCAACATAATTAGTTACGTATTAGGTGCGAGTACTATGACAGACATTGCTTCAGCCAGGTCCTCTCTTTTGCAGTGTATACCGTAGAAACAAATGAAAAAACAAAAAGCAGGTAATGTCGAATAAGGACTCTGGTTTCAAATCTGATTGAGAGTAGACGTGGAGTGTGGTTGGAAATCTTAATAGGAAACAAACGTTGAGTCCGGATAAATATTAAAGAAACAGGAACTGAGGTTTGAAGTCTCAAAGAAGGCAAATGTGGTTTTTTGGGACATCCTATTCTGAAGGTGGTATTTTTATATGATCAGAGCCAAACATAAATAATGAGTTCCATTTTTACTTGTCAGCTGTGTTATTTTCATCCAAAGTCCGATTACTGTACAAGATCAGTATGTTGGCCTGAGTCGGATACCAACATTGTTATAGAGTGCACAAGGGGTTGTACCTATTTTCATACTACCGTACCTTTCATTAAAACCACTTTGAACTTGATAATTATACTGGGGTTGTTCAGTAAAAAATGGGCCACCACTTTTTTCTCAGAACACGTTTACTCTTAAAAGTTAGACTTCGGTGACAATAACAGTCGACATTACTTTTACTTCTACTATTCCGCGTGGCCTTCCATGGCGTTGCTTCAGCGTTGTGTGAGAGCATGTGTTTCTTGTTGGTAAAGGACCTTGCCCTGTTTTTGTACCTGTGTTTTCACTGCATGAGTTGCGCCCCCCCCCCCCCCCTTTGTTATCATTGTAGTAAAGTACTATGTTCGGTTTCTTCGCCTTCTCATCTATTTCACATGTCTCGCGTATTGTTGACAAAAGAACAACGTTTTTATTTTTCTTTGGAACGTATGATTCCACATTTTTTCTCTCCTGTTGGTGAATATAGATGAAGAAACTGGCCTATTCTTGGTTTGAAGCAGTGATTCTGCGATTTCTGGTTTGTTATTGAGTAAGGCGCCAACCATTATCAATTTTTTGTCGGCTACTTCACAAGAAGAAAACAAGTTATTCATCATGATATTCCGGTTGGTTCTATATAAAGCTTCACATAATTGCAGCACATAACATGTTGTGGGGCGGCGGGTGCAAAAATTTGTTATACATTTTGTTATTATTTCTTCTATTGTTTGTTGCCGTTCTCAACACAGGCTCTCTAACTACAATGTTGGCAACCGGAAAGTGATTAGCAAAACGTGATGCCTGCAATTAAAGTTCACTGTGCCCAGTCTGATGGAGAAAAGAAAAGTATAGATTATTGAAATTCATTACTGTGAGGATTTAGGATGATGTCATAGAAAATGCAGTTTACTATAACGATTTTCACTATATTCTGAAAACGATAAAGCGTAAAATTCCAGACAAATGATTACCCATGTCAGCTATTGTACTATCAGAGCTGTTTGGAGCCTATTGTGCGGATCCTATTACCCTTGATAACGAAACTGTTCAATAATCGTTTTCGATGTAAATGTTCAAAGAGAGTGCTCGCCAAAATTTGGTGTTATTGGTCATCAAACGCCACGCTAGTAATGGTAGGAAGTCTGTCCTGCGGCGACACGTGAAAATATGTACCACTGTATTCATCTTATGAATCAACCACAAAATGGCGTGAGATCGAATTCGTCATCCGTCTTGTAGTCTGTGATATTGTCGCAGAAGAAGCTGAGTAGCACAGTCACTGTGGTGCAGTGGTTATGATACTAGACTGTTGCATAGAGGGCCATGAGTTCAAAATTCACCTGAACTGAAAAATTTGAAGTTGTGTATTCGTTTTGAGTACGTTCTAGAAGTATCCACAAACGTCAAGAATCATTGTACAGGAATGTGTAACTGTATATGTACCGTAAGTGTTCTGGCGGGGTGGTTTTTTATCCCGACGGATAAATTTCACAATTTACCAATTATAGGACGATGGAGAATAAAGCCTGAGAGATTATAGACTCCCCAGCGTGAACAACAATACTGAATGGAAAGGTAAACAATGACTCCCGCCCGAGAAGCGTGTAGTACCAACAAAGGATAGAAAATTGTATGAAGTGGGGTAATTCTTACCCCACCATGTTATTCTAGGGTTAAATGTTGAGGTATTGCCTAAGGTTGGAGTACAGTGAGCTCGCGTCTTCCCTTGTTCGATGGTGGCAAATCATCTCTAGTTCCCACCGGGCTCTCGGCACTCCTCCGATATTTTTTCCTCTCTGGTTTCTGGCACTACAGAGGCGCCTGGGCGAATGACTGATGCGGCGACTTTGCGGCTCGGAGACGAACAAATGTGCCGCCATTAGTCCGGCCGACCACGGCGGGGCTGGCTGCCTGTGTCTCTGCAGCTTTTTGCCCGGCGCCAGCCGCGGCCACACAGCAACACTGCACGCCGGTAACCCACGAGAAACTCGGCTATTGTCCCGTAATGGGGCATTGTCTTCCTGGCTCCTGTCTTCACCTGCGAGGAGCTATTAGTAACTGAATAAGTGAAAGGCAAATTAGCCGGAATTCACCACAGTGTCCCTTTTAGTTTCCTCTCTTTGCGCCGACAGATATAAATCAGATTTTAGTTTATCTGGCCCTATCCTCGTCATTCCCTATTACTTATTGTTGCATGTGTAAATACGGAGAATATCGTATTGTGCTGCCATGAGGATTCTAGTCCAGAACGAATCATGTATTCTGGTAGCCTGCAACGTAGTAGCTATATTGAAACGGAGGGAGGAATCAACGTCTCGACGATGTCGTTAAGAAACGGAGCACAGGCCAGGACTGAGGAACGAAGCTGACAAAGTCCTTTTCAGAGAAACCATCCCGACGTTGTTGTAGGCAATTTAGGGAAACCGCAGAAAAATCTCAGGATGGACAGCTGAATGCCTTGTACCTTTTGCGCCACTATGTCTCTTCTTGAAGAACGGAACTCGAACTCTTATGGACAACACACACACAATAGTTGGCATATTGTGGTGTAATAGCAGTTTTACTGAGTTAATTTTCACCGCCTTATCGACTTTCTCAATTCGCAAAGCTCTTTCTCTGGAATAAATCATCCCAACTTTCCTGAAATTCTACTTATTTGTTTGTGCAAGTTCACTCCTTCAACCAGTTTCCGCCCCACTGTGATAATTCCTTAGTGGTGCGGCTTTTTTAAGACAGAAGAATGTTTCTGTTTTATGCTGATATTCTCTTCGTTATTTAGTTTCACGTTAATGTAGTTGGTTGAGTGAGCATTCTGTTCAGGTAGCGCAAATAAAGCGTTACTGCTACACGTCGGTAATGAAATTTATTTCGGCGTACCAAAAATTTGCCATTAACTTGCAGCTTAAGAAATCAACTAATTTTTTTCAGTCGTTAAAGGAAGGTCATGTCTCCGCTGAGTGCACACATTTACTCTGTAACGAGCCAGTAAATATTACAAATTTTAGTGTAGTTTCACCTGTGGGAATGATTGTGAATAAACAGCTTGTTCCGCCAGGTTAAAAAAAATGAAGTTTCAAAACTGCACGTTTATTCCAAGTACCACTGTTTACTGCTCAGTTATTTTGTCCACTTTGGAATCCACCCCCTCCTTCCTAATTCCATCTATTGCTCCCACTTGCTTTGTATGAAGATTTGAGAGGAGCGAAGATCACAATCAAATTCCTATTTTACTTAGTTTTTCGTGTAGAGTTGGCTCTAGGTATGCTTGTCTAGGGGTTTGATTATTGAAGCTGAAAATGTCACATTTTAGGTCCTCACAGCTGGATTGATCTAAACGAATTTCAAGGTTGTCGTTCCAGAATTTTTGTTTGTACGTAAATCTTTTTTCTCTCAGTTTAGTATATGATATGGTCTTTTGATTCTTTACAGTAACAAAGCCGAAATTACATTGTTCGCACAAAATACAAAAATACGCCCGAGCACATCAGAGGCATGCCCTCACACTTTGCTGAAATAACCGTATTCCAAACGGCTTACAATTTTTCTTAACAAATGAATTTCTACTGGGTTCTGTTACATTATTGGTTTCGATTATTATTTCATAAATGAATCCAGAAGTAAATATACTAACCATTACAGTATTGCGTAATTATTAATATAAATTTTAAGTTATAACATCCCAGCTCCGGCGCCTCAACCAAATTATAACATCCCAGGACTTTCTGCACCAAATTATAACATTTCAGCTCCTCAACACCAAATTAAAACGTTGCATTAGGAGGTGTCTGCTTCGTGCAAAAAGTCTTGAGTTCATATTGACGACAACAAGTAATTCTTCATTACAGACGTTTATTTACAAACAGAACTGACAGACTTCACAGACTCAACAACTGACTCTCAGAGCTAACCGCACTGCATATCCGAACTGAACTGGCAACTGACAACTCCTAGGTGTATTAATATCTTTCCAAACAATGAGAGTCTTTGACAATGTTTTGTTTACAATACGATAGCAATTCACGACTTAAAACTAAATTATACATTACAGAATTTTAGTACAGATTAAAGTAAGTAAAAGGATCAGTACATATAAATTCTTACAAGCATAATTTCCAAATAGATTTTATAACATTTTTCTACCAGCTTCTGCATAACCTTCACCAGATTTGTACCGATGTTTCCAGAAATATCTTGACATTTGATTCTGGATATTTCTTGAGTGATTTAGAACAACTATTTATATGTAAATAAATCTTTTTAGCAATATTTCTTGATACAAATCGTCTTTCGAAATTAGGTTATGAAACAGTTTTCACAAGTTTTCGTATTTTTGCGATCATAATACAGAACCTCTCAATAGAAAGTTCCAGAAGTGTGCATTAAACGATCATTCACAGACTTTCTCTTTAGCTGGTGAGTTTTTAAAAGTATCTTGTCCATATTATACGAAATAATTTAGCTCAAAACTGATAATTTATACAATTAATCAGAACTACAGCAAACAGTGAGTCTTTCTTTTACAAAATGAAATATAATTACAAAATTGAATGAAAATAGGTTACTAACACTAATATATATTTACATTAATTCTGTTTTTGTTCTTTCTGAGCAAAATGTCCTAATATTGACACAGTACAATATTTAAACATCACCAAAGTTTCCCTTTACATTTTGCATATCTGTATCGACATCCCCTAAAAGTCTACAGTATCGAATACTTCAATATGTCCCAATATGTCCTGTAATGTTACAAAGTGCGCCAGTAGTTCGTAATTTCAAATGTTTCTAAAAAAAAAAAATGTTAACTGTAGATTCAGAAGTAGTACTTATCGCTTATAACATCGTACAACAACATTTTATAAAGTAATTCAGTTTCATAAATTTTAGCTTGCAATATAGCTTACTGTCTAATATAATATTAAAGTTCTCAGAAAAACAACTGAGACAATATTGACCTGTCCAAATGGTTCAAATGGCTCTGAGCACTATGGGACTCAACTGCTGTGGTCATTAGCCCCCTAGAACTTAGAACTACTTAAACATAACTAACCTAAGGACATCACACACATCCATGCCCGAGGCAGGATTCGAACCTGCGACCGTAGCAGTCGCGTGGTTCCGGACTGCGCGCCTAGAACCGCGAGACCACCGCGGCCGGCGACCTGTCAAAAATTCGAAAAATAATACTGCTATCGACAGCTACGGTTGAGGAAAAGTAATGCTAGAGAAGGATGTCCCGTTACAACTTGAACAAAAGCTTATACAGAAATACCTGATGACGTGTGTGGGATGTGAGGGATCCTGCGGTCTCTGATCCCACAATTTGGATTTCGTTTTGAACGTCACAAGATCTACACTTTAAGTTGACGATGACCTTCATTGATGGCTCTCTGTAGTATAGCAGCTTCTGGAAAAAAAATGTGGGGCAGTTCATGGCGGAATGTACTGCGTGGTTATAATTAAACTGGCGTCTTCCGAGTGCTGCAGGGTGAACGGTATACATCGCAGGACATTGAAACATCGTAGGTGTGTTCATTAATCAGTGCACTCGCTTAGTGTGCTATTAAAAAAATCGTTCGAATTTCTGCCACCAGGGGAAAATATGGCGTTGCAAGCAATCATAAAGTGAAATGTTTCCTGTTTTGACGTCAGTACGCAGTTTGTCGCTTGGAAGCGCGTGTTTATGTCATTTGTGAAGTGACTCAGTGTAAAGGGTTAGGGAGGTTAGTAGTTTTCCGTGCCAAACGGAGTGGTTATTGAGAAGAAAGACCAAGGACTGCTGGTAAGGTTCTTTAATCAAAACGGCAGCTTTAGCAGCATTGCATTGCGGGAATATCGCCGACGGAAACACCTGCGAAGAGGCCGCATCTCAATAAATCGGCTGAAGAATATGATCAAGAAATTTTAAGAAACAGGTGAATCAGATGGTGCAAGGGGGAAGGGGGAGACGGCAAGTCCCCATGACAGTTGTTGAGAGGAAGTCGCTGTAGCTGACGGTTCACCAGCACATGTCTGAAATCCTGCAGCCAGTGCTCGAGCCGTGTCACGCGAATTCTCTCTCCCCAGGTCAGCAGTTCGAAAGACTGTGTGCCGGCCGCGGTGGTCTCGCGGTTCTAGGCGCGCAGTCCGGAACCGTGCGACTGCTACGGTCGCAGGTTCGAATCCTGCCTCGGGCATGGATGTGTGTGATGTCATTAGGTTAGTTAGGTTTAAGTAGTTCTACGTTCTAGGGGACTGATGACCACAGCAGTTGAGTCCCATAGTGCTCAGAGCCATTTTTTTTTTTTGAAAGACTGTGTGGCGCATTTTACACTGGTATCCCTACAGTACTCACACTGTGCACCAGATGCAGCCCCACGATAGTCACGGCGGCGCTGTTACCTTTGCCCTTTGGCGCCCGTGGAAATGGATGACATGTGAACACATCGTGTAACTCGTGACCACACCCAGAATCGCCTATCTCATGTGTTTGGTCGTTCCTCCCCTTTTCCTGCACCCACACCACATTCTGACTGCTTACAGTGCCATATTTCTATCTGGTGGCAGTAAGTGGAAATTTTTTGAGCATGCTCTGCGAGCGCACCGATTAATGAACGTACCTACGATGTTTCAGCGTCCTGCAATGCATAGAGTCAACACTGCAGCACTCGGAACACCGCCAGTTTAATCACAACCTCTCGGTATGTTAAATAAGCATATGTATCCATTTCGTTCGTCTTAGACAGTGGTAGCCAACTTGGTCCCTACCGCCCACTACTGGCCGTTTAGGCTTTCGTGGTAAGCGGTTGGAGTTTTGAAAACGTTTTCATTAGGTTTTTGTACAATTTTGACATAAAATACCTGGTAAGTAATTATTGAGATATGCTTTATCTTGCTGCAACGCTGCTATACAAATTTCACAAAGTGAAGTTACTTCCCTGTTTCGTAAATCAGTATTCCTGTGGAACTGGTGGAAGCTTAGAAGCTTTATAGCTGGCAGAGATACAAAAGGGCGGAGTAGGTGAAAACGATTGACTGCCCCCTGTCTGAAATAGCACATTTTGTATTGGAGCAAACATTTTAAAGTTATTGATTGTGAACTACAGGCAATTAGACTTACTACACCCTCACAGTGTGTACCTGTATATATTCCTGCTTTCAAACACTATTTGTAAAAACGTGCCGGCCGGAGTGGCTGTGCGGCTCTGGGCGATACAGTCTGGAACCGAACGACCGCTACGGTCGCAGGTTCGAATCCTGCCTCGGGCATGGATGTGCATGATGTCCTTAGGTTAGTTAGATTTAATTAGTTTTAAGTTCTAGGTGACTGATGACCTCAGAAGTTAAGTCGCATAGTGCTCAGAGCCATTTGAACGATTTTTGTAAAAACGTTCTCCCTTTGTCTAAGTGCAGTTCACCAAGTGCTTATGCTCTGTAGCAATTCCTTTTCTCCCCACAAAACAATCATCATCAATTCCTTTTAAATTTTGCTCCTGAAACCCCGACAGTTTTCACTCATCTCAGAATACCTCCCACACACTTATTAATTTTTAAGGTCTTCCACGGTAGCTTCAATTGTCTCAATCTCAGCATGTCACCAACCATTCCGACAAACTCAAATCCTTGTTCCTTTGATTTTTACATCGGTGTTAGTTTCTGTGGCATTAACTCTCAAATTTTTTAAAATGTCTATTTGCAGACACACAAAATTGACGTATTTCAGATAACAAATTATTGCCAAAAATTGTCAAATACGAAAAAACTACGTTTCATAATGTTTCGTCACTTATTTGAAATAAATATCTTTTCTTAATTTGATCCATTAGAATGTTTTGTGAAAGCTGGCGACTGTGAAAACAGTGGGTTTGTGTATAAATAACTTTTCTGCTCCCAGTCGCAATTTTCTTTGATTTATATTTTGCACGACTGCTAGCAGAAAACGACTCGTTTTCAAGAGCAAAAAATGGCGTAGCACACAGAGAAAAACACACGTGAAAAATGGGATGCTGTACATCAATGGCAGCACAACAGATCTGATCACCAATTTGCCGTACAGCTACAGTCAGGGTAAATGCGATAAACGCGAGAGTGCTCCTGCTGTCATACGAAATCGCACCCCAGACGGTAACTACTCCTGCAGGTCCAGTGTTCCTAGCATGCAGGCAGATTGGCTGCAAGCCCTCAACTGGCCTCCTGCTAACAACCAACAAACTGCCTTCACTGACAGCGAGAGGCAGAACCAGCTTTCATCAGAAAACACAACAGACCTCCACCCTGCCCTCTAATGAGCTCTCGCTTGACACCACTGAAGTCGTCCGCCCCTGTAGCTAAGTGGTCAGCGCGACAGAATGTCAATCCTAAGGGCCTGGGTTCGATTCCCGGCTGGGTCGGAGATTTACTCCGCTCAGGGACTGGGTGTTGTGTTGTCCTAATCATCATAATTTCATCCCCATAGACGCGCAAGTCGCCGAAGTGGCGTCAAATCGAAAGACTTGCACCAGGCGAACGGTCTACCTGACGGGAGGCCCTCGTCACACGACCACTTAAGTCGTAAATGGCGATGGTTTGGGGCCAATGTAAAACACGGAGCAGAGCGCCTGGCTCCTTTCTGTCCTTGTAACAGGTCCTTGTGTCAGTGCGGTGCGAACTGCTGCTTTAAATTGCTGCTGCACATGCTCTGTGATGCGCCAGACCCATACGCCGAACACGATGGTCTTCCCTCTCGTGGAGCTATGTGGCCGTCCGGAACCCGGTCTTGCGACTGTCCAGCATTGCCAGCAAACATGTAGAGTGACTACATTCCTACAAAGTCTTTCTGCGATATCACGGAAGGAACGCGCAGCTTCTTGTAGCACTATTACACGACCTCGTTCAAACTCTGTGAGCTGCAGATAATGGCGCCTTTGCCGCCTTAGACGCATTCTTGGCCAACATCAACTAACTATGTCCAATCTCAAACGTAACTAACCGTTGCAGCGTGTATTCAAAACAAACTTGATTTGCTTCCTCATAGTGCCACTACTGCAGCCATTCTTATGGGACCGGCGCTCCCCCACTTACCGCTGTTGTAACCCAACATACTGTGCAGGGCGTCGACATGTTGGCTTGGCCTGCTCGATCACCAGATCTGTCTCCAATCGAGCACATATGGGACATCTTGGGGCGACAATTTCAGCGTCATCCCCAACCAGCGTTCACCGTCCCTGTATTGACCGACCGAGTGCAACAGGCATGGAACTCCATCCCACAAACTGACGTCTGGTACCTGTACAACACAATACACGCACGTTTGTATGCTTGCATTCAACTTTCTGGTGGCCATGCAAGTTATTCATGTACCACCGCTTCATATTTCGAATGGTTTTCCTCTCGCGTACAGTAATCGACGAACTTACGGCGTTAATAGCTTAAGTGTGTTATGTAGGAGAATGTATTTCTGAAATCTTATTACTCTGCAGTAATTATTTCTTCGTGTTGCAATTTTATTTTCCGTCAATGTAAATTTGTCGTGGACGGTAGGAGGAAGGCCTAAAAAACAGAAAAACAACAAGAACAGTAATCATAATGGTGGTGGTGATGATACGAGGCCGTTGGGATCCAGCACGGCGTTCCGTATTACCCTCCTGAACCCACCGATTTCATATTCTGCTAACAGTCACTGGATCTCGACCAACGCGAGCAGCAATGTCGCGATGCGATAAACCGCAATCGCGATAGGCTACAATCCCCGCAATCGCGATAGGCTACAATCCGACCTTTATCGAAGTCGTCTGAGAAAAGGATAATAATAATAATAATAATAATAATAATAATAATACGATTGTCGTCCGTAGTGTCTTGTTAGCAGAGCTGCGGTCGGTTGCTTGTGACTACCACATTCAGCTTCCCAGTAGAGTACGAACAGTTTTTACGAGAGTGTACACTGTCGTGAAGCGTTCTGCCTGACGTCGTAATGCCATATCACGTGCCACGATGTCGATATTAGGGTGCGAAATTTGCAGCGCCGGTTACACGAAGCAATACCGCTAGAGGCTGTATGGTGCTAGACGCAACTGCTGCTAAGGTGTGTCGGTGCTGGTATTCAGGCACACGTTATAATTGCGGCACATCTGTTGAGCGGGCAGACTGCCTTTTTGAAGGAACGGGACAAGCTTCTCCTCTAATTAGTGTCGCTCGGCAACACGACCCGGTTTTAAAGCAGAGTTTTCGCGTGCATCCCTGCAAAAATTTTCCGCTGAACACGGAAGAGTGGCCATGCTGGCAGTGACATTCAGTGTCTCTCCACTGAAATGCGGCGGTCAGTTGCCACAAGATGTTTATTACTAAAACTGTGAACAGCAATTCCTTTATTTCTCTGTCTTAATTCCAATATTGTACTGCAAGTCGTGAGTCGTCAAAAGGAATATTACTGAAGTATCTGGAGAATTCTAAAAGTTTCCTCGTTTTAATTCGATGTTGGATAGGCTATCTTTAGACAATCAGCCATGGTCAAAACGTATTAGGTTCATCTGCGGCGCCTTTTGATACTCTGGTGCTCGTCTTCTAGCAATACGTTGCTTTGAATTGTGATATAAATTGTTTTGTTCTGTACTAAAACACGCAACTGAATGACAAATATTTGCTTGTTGTAACTGCGCATTTTGAGCTAAATCATGCAAATGACATGTTTTCTAGGACTTCAGCTAATACCTCTGGAACAACTGCAACAACAAAAATTACTTTCAGCTGATCTAATAGCCGTCCATTAGTTGCAATGTTACTGTAAATGTTATTTTTCAACAAATATAAAAAGGGTCCAAATGGTTCTGAGCACTATCAGACTTAACTGCTGAGGCCATCAGTCCCCTAGAACTGAGAACTACTGAAAGCTAACTAACACAAGGACGTCTCACACATCCATGCCCGAGGCAGGATTCGCACCGGCGACCGTAGCGGTCGCGTGGTTCTAGACGTTAAGTTTCAGACATTGTGTTACGTTACATAAGAGCTAGGAGGCTGAAATGCGTTAGAGGTGACGAGTAAGCGTCTCAACCTCATATATATATATATATATATATATATATATATATATATATATGGTGAAATCTCGAAATTATTTTGTTGTTGGTAGTAAATTTAATGAGTACACATCTTAGTCAGGGACATTGTAGGTAGTGAATACCTTATGCAAGAGGACGTCATTAGTATGTTTGTGCAGTTTTACGGTAGTATGAGCTTAAATTTGTAAGAAATTGCACTTCTTTACTTCTCCAGTCTACAAAGCTAGCATGATTAATCCCCACTCCGTCTCAGATCCTGTGTGCACTGTTGTATGCACCTTTAATTTTAATCAGAGTTTCGCGTGATTGGTTGCTTCATTCCATTTCTTTGCTGTTTGTCTTATTTGTAGTTAAAATAAACTGCTCATTGTAACTTCAAGAGTATAGGACGAAACCCTTGGTGGAGCTGAACATAACAAGTAGTTAATGTTTTTTGAGCAGTCGAGGGCGCGCGTACAATAGAACACTGTGACGTAACGAGTCTTGGGAGATTCCCGAGACTGCAGTGAAATCATAACGGAGAGTTAAATGGATTTTGAGTCTGAGGAAGCGCGAACAGGGAGGCAAAAGCTTGTAAATAGTTTGCGCTAATCAAGTATGGGGAGGACCTACGGGCAGTGACAAGATTAATAGCGGTGAGTGAATGCGTTTTACCAGCAGCACGGCCGCTATGGAGCGCAGGTAGTTGGACCCTAAAGCTGGGGCGGCCAAGATTCAGGCTGACGGGCCCTGCCTGGGAACGCGTGCCAGAGCGGTACAAGCTTTCCCACCGCCAAGCCAAGCCGTCTCAGCATTTGGAGGAGGAAACTAGGAACCCACTAGTCGCAGTACGTACGACTCAGTTTCATACTTCACAGCCGGCCGCGGTGGTCTCGCGATTCTTGGCGCGCAGTCCGGAACCGTGCGACTGCTACGGTCGCAGGTTCGAATCCTGCCTCGGGCAGATGTGTGTGATGTCCTTAGGTTAGTTAGGTTTAAGTAGTTCTAAGTTGTAAGGGACTAATGACCACAGCAGTTGAGTCCCATAGTGCTCAGAGCCATTTTTGAACCATATTCCACATTTCTCAACAACAGATATCACAAACAAAACCAATAATAAATCAGACTTTCAAAGCAGTGCGTTCAATTAACAATATAAATATTGCAAACTTTAGGGAAAGCCTACAGCAGCTAGACTGGGATGAAGTGTATAAGGAACCCGATGCAAACTTGAAATATAACTTATTTCACAATACATTTTTAAGGGTATTTGAAAATTGTTTTCCCAAGAAAATAGTTAAACATAATTCCAAGAAAACATATAAAAAACCTTGGCTAACTAAAGGAATAAGAATATCTTGCAACCGCAAAAGAGAACTGTATCTAACAGCAAGATGGAGTACTGACCCCGAAATTGTTCAATATTATAAAAACTATTGTGCGGTACTAAGAAAAGTTATTAAAAAGTCCAGAAGCATGTGTATCATGTCTGAGATCAGTAACTCTGATAACAAAATTAAAGCAATTTGGAATATTATTGAAAGGGAAACAGGGCAACCAAGAGCACAGGAAGACTTTAGTGCAATAAAATTGAATGACAAGTGCACTAACAAACAATCAGAAATTGAAAATATTTTGAATAATCATTTTTTAAATGTTGTGGAGAAAATAGGATCTAGATCTTCACTAGAAGAGGCAAGGCTATTAATAGAAGAGGCCATACCTGCACAGTTTGAAACAGCTGTAATTCCACCAACCTCTCCCTCTGAAATCAGTAAAATAATAAACTCACTGAAAAGTAAAAGCTCTTACGGAATTGATGGCATTTCCAGCAAAGTACTTAAAGCTTGTTCCCCACAGATAAGTAGAATTCTCAGCCACGTATGTAATAGCTCTTTGGAGCAGGGTGTTTTCCCTGATAGACTGAAATATGCCATTGTAAAACCATTGCATAAAAAGGGGGATATGTCGGATGTCAACAACTACCGCCCAATCTCTCTTCTGACAGCTCTATCAAAAATTTTTGAGAAAGTAATGTATTCAAGAGTAGCCTCCCATATTTGTAAAAATAAAGTACTAACAAAATGTCAGTTTGGTTTTCAGAAAGGCTTTTCAACAGAAAATGCTATATATGCTTTCACTGATCAAATATTAAATGCTCTGAATAACCGGACATCACCCATTGGTATTTTTTGTGATCTCTCAAAGGCCTTTGATTGTGTAAATCATGGAATTCTTTTAGATAAGCTAAATCATTATGGTTTGAGTGGGGCAGTGCACAAATGGTTTAATTCATACTTAACTGGAAGAATGCAGAAAGTTGAAATAAGTGGTTCGTGTAATGTTAAAACAGCTGATTCCTCAAACTGGGGTGCTATCAAGCACGGGGTCCCACAGGGTTCGGTCTTAGGTCCTTTACTGTTCTTGATATACATTAATGACTTACCATTCCACATTGATGAAGATGCAAAGTTAGTTCTTTTTGCTGATGATACAAGTATAGTAATAACATCCAAAAACCAAGAACTAAGTGATGTAATTGTAAATGATGTTTTTCACAAAATTATTAAGTGGTTCTCAGCAAACGGACTCTCTTTAAATTTTGATAAAACACAGTATATACAGTTCCGTACAGTAAATGGCAAAACTCCAGTAATAAATATAGAATTTGAACAGAAGTCTGTAGCTAAAGTAGAATTTTCAAAATTTTTAGGTGTGTCCATTGATGAGAGGTTAAACTGGAAGCAACACATTGATGGTCTGCTGAAACGTCTGAGTTCAGCTACGTATGCTATTAGGGTTATTGCAAATTTTGGTGATAAGAATCTCAGTAAATTAGCTTACTATGCCTACTTTCATTCACTGCTTTCGTATGGCAACATATTCTGGGGTAATTCATCGTTGAGTAGAAAAGTATTCATTGCACAAAAACGTGTAATCAGAATAATTGCTGGAGCCCACCCACGGTCATCCTGCAGACATCTATTTAAGGATCTAGGGATCCTCACAGTAACCTCACAGTATATATATTCCCTTATGAAATTTGTTGATAATAATCCAACCCAATTCAAAAGTAATAGCAGTGTGCATACCTATAACACCAGGAGAAAGGATGATCTTCACTATGCAGGGTTAAATCTGACTTTGGCACAGAAAGGGGTAAATTATGCTGCCACAAAAGTCTTTGGGCACCTACCAAACAGCATCAAAAGCCTGACAGATAGCCAACTAACATTTAAAAATAAATTAAAAGAATTTCTAGATGACAACTCCTTCTACTCATTGGCTGAATTTTTAGATATAAATTAAGGGAGGGAAAAAAACTAACTTAAGCATTAGTGTCATGCAATATTTTGTGTAATGTAATTTCTTGTACAGACATCTTTTATTAACCTGACACGTTCCACATCATTACGAAGTGTCGTATTCATGATCTATGGAACAAGTATTAATCTAATCTAATCTAAACTTCGGTATTTATTTATTTTTGACATGCTGAAGATACAATATAACTTCTGTTACACACTGTTGTCATAAGGGCACATGCAGACGATTTCACAGATTTACCCATTCGAGCTGCCATGTAATTGTGACTTACGTAGCCTCACACTCGAAAGAAGGTCTTTCACACAAATAAGTCTATCGAAATATTGTGGCACTTTTAGAGGCTAGTTATGGAGACGTGGAAATTCTGTCTAAGGAAATCAATGTAGACGTCCTGCACCGTTTTAGTGTAAAAGAATTTGTCATTGAAACGTGAATTAGTTTGCAGGTCAATAAGTTACACCCGCAGATGCAAAAGCGGCACTATCTACTGCAACGAATGGCCGGGCGGGGCGAGGATTTGGACCGTCTTCCTCCCGGATGCGCTCGCGGTTGGAATCAATCGCATATCAACTAAGTTCAGATCTAGGTTGATCAGTCCAATGACTTCTGTACTTGACAGTGTCAGCCAGCGCAGAAGGGATGTCTGTGTTAGTTCGTATTGTAGTGTGTAGTCTCAGACGGCGTTGCCGCTTATCTTATTGTTCTTATCCCAGCGACGCGCCCCAGTAGTCAATATACTCGACTCGCATTCGAGAAGACGACGGTTTGAATCCGCGTCCGACCATCCTGACTTAGGTTCCCCTTGATAGGCGTAAATCGCTCAAGACAAATACCGGGATGGTCCGTTTAAAAGGGCACGGCCGATTTCCTTCCCCATCTTTGGATCAACCTGTGTTTATGCCCCGGTCTGTCCCGATGTCGACGGAACGTTAGAGCCGTATCTCCGTCCCTCCCTTCCTTCTACCCAGTAACGCTAGCTGAGAGGGAGGAGTGCTTCCTGGGGTATTAGTCATTGTTGACTTTTAATAACATCTATTATTGTGCGAAGTACGTACGTGATTGTTTTTTATTTACACCGTGACGTTTCACACCTTCCTCTTAAGTGTCGCTTTTTCAGTTAAGGTAAGAGTGTTTTGATAATTTCTCTTTCTTAACGGTATGGTGGTGAACAGTGTTGAAATTCTGTTTGATTTTCCCTGAAGTTTCAAACATTCAGAATGAAAGAAGGCACATCGAGGAGTTCCTGTTTGATACAAATGCTCGCAAACCTAATTTTCACGTTTATCTCCCTTTTTCTCCTCGCTGTCGAAAAGTTCCCGGTGTAAGTGCTTTCCGTTGCCTACTTCGGTCGGATAAATTCGACTTTGCTAATAACGTTAATGCAGCATGAACAGTAGTGTGTATGCATATTGGCAAATAGCAGTACGTGTTGCAGTCAGAAACATGTGGGTGCCGTTTGTCCCACGGTGCTGGTGGGAGGAGTGCGACGACGAGGTCTTTGATGTGATGTGCGTGTACTGGACTCGTTACGGGAAAGGTGCACCGTCAGACAAAGGGACTGTAATTGCATTTCTGTTTTCAAAAGGGCACGGTGTAAATGCATGCGGAGATGGCTCTTGTTCCAGACACCACAGTCAAAAGCAGTTAAACGGCGGTCAACATCAGATTGCCAGAAAGGAACCCTACAGGACAGGACTGGCGTGCGTTGTTCACCAACCGCTTTGCTGTAGAACAAGAGCCGTAGTCGTTTGCATACATAATTATGTCCTGGAACTATTCAGACTGTTTAAGTTATCGTTGTTGGTACAATGAGACCCCAAATGGTACCCACAGCACGGCACAGTTTGTGTTCACCTATTGTAGACATAGAACATAGATTGGAGTCGTCATTCAGAGAAGCGTCGGAACGCACTTGGGACGTTCCCAGAAACTGAAATACGTACTGTAGTTGAGGGCTTCAGTATGTCGACAGGAGTGATGCCATGTTTGTTCATCGCTGCACACTGTTGCAACCTGACAACAATGGTTACGCGGGAGATCGAAGTTGCAGAGTAGTTCGCTGCTGAGTGGACAGTGTGGCCTGTAGTGATACCAACATCTGCCGACGACACGAATGACTGCTTGAGAACGAGTCTGCGACGTCTGATCTAGTGGCAAAGAACGGAGGCTAAATAACTGAAATAAAACCAAAGTGTAGCTGCGGAAAGTATGTTTCCAAAACAAATACTTTTTTATTTATGGATTCTTCCGTCGCTTCTAGGTAGAACAATTCCACATTGAGGGTTGAATAACACTTAGGCGGTTGTTTGTTCTGCTGATTTTTATTTGTATGCATTAGTTTTCGGCTTATTAGGCAATCTTCAGATAACTACTGGCTATTGTTTACAAGGAGCTTGTGTTCTTACGAACCAAACATTCTGGACTAAGATACAACGCACTTATATACGATCTTTAGTTGTGGTATTGTCTTTCGAATTGTCAAGCGGGTCTTTTGACTTTTTGTTCTGTAAAACTGTTCAACTTAATAAATCACATTTTTTTGGTTTGTCAGTGCCATGTATGACTACAATTAGAATTATTTAGAATACACATTATTACAAAATTACAATTTTTTGGTATTTGTTGTGAACATTTGCACTTGACACTAATTGTTGGTTGTACAACAGCGATGTGTTCTATGGGGGTTACATTTTGTTATTAGAAAAAATTGTGCATTATTAAATACCAAATATTACATTGTTACAGTGGAGTTACAGTTAGGATTGTACACACACAAGGGATATTACGTTATATTCGGGTGAGAATTTGTTTACTATTGTGACACTCTGTGATTAGTTCAAATGATTGAAATCGCTGTGAGCACTATGGGACTTAACTTCTGAGGTCATCAGTCCCCTAGTACTTAGAACTACTTAAACCTAACTAACCTAAGGACATCACACACATCCATGCCCGAGGCAGGATTCGAACCTGCGACCGCAGCGGTTCCAGACTAAAGAGCCTAGAACCGCTCGGTCACTCCGGCCGGCCTTCGTGGTTAGTAGCAGGTTTACTGTATTGTGTAAAGTTTAAGATTGGTGATGTGCTCAGTTGCTGTTTGTCATTTAGAACCATCTGGGGATTTAGGGCCAAGTGTTTGTTAATTTCAAGTGCTTCTAGTTGGCTGAGTTTTCTGTCTTTGTTGGCTATATGTAGCACTTTTTTGTGTGTTAGATATTTGTGTCCTCCTTCGAGCACGTGTTCAGCAAAGGTGGAGGCTGTTTTATTTAATCTCCAGCTGCGTTCATGTTCAGTCAGCCTTGTTGATATGGCCCTGCCCGTTTGACCAGTGTACAGTTTATTGCAGTCAGTGCAGGTTATTTTGTAGACCCCATGCTTAGTTTATCTGTTTTGTCCTTGCTGTTGACTAGGAGATTAGCTGTAGCGTCCCTTACATAAAGTGATGTTTTATAGTTTTGGGATTTCAGTGTTTTGGCTAGTTTGTCTGATAGCTTACCTTTATGGAATAGTACACCAGTTGGTTTTTGGTGTTGTTTTTATTGCAGAGGGGGCATAAATGCGGGGGAAGATTTTCCTTCTTTGTTTCTTGTGCAGGATTTTGTCAACTAATTCAGGGTTATAGCCATTGTTATATACAATATATTTAATGGTGTCTACTTCTGTTTGGAAATTTTATTTTGACATTGGTATGGATGTGAGGTGATGCACCATGGAATGGAAGGATGCATGTTCGTGTGTTACTGGGGGTTGTGAATATGTGGGTATTACTGTGTCTGTTGTGGGTTTTCTGTATATTTTGGAAGTATGTGTATTTGTGGTGTTATCTATGTTAAGGTCTAAAAGTTGTGGATTTTTCACCCAGCTCCACGGTGAATTGTATGTTTTTGTGTTCTGAATTTAGATGTTCTAGGAATGTGTTCAGTTGTCTGTTGGTACCTGTCCACATACACAGTACATAATTTACGTATCTGTGCCAGTATTTTTATATTATTACTGAGGGGTTCATTTTCTAGGAACTGTTTTTCGAAATCTTCCATGAACATTTCAGCTAAGAGAGGACTGGGAGGGGACACCATTGCCAATCCTTCTAGCTGTTTATAAAGGGTACCTTCAAATTCGAAATAATTGTGTTTCAGACAATACTTTCATCAGCTAGGGATCCGTGGATAAGATTCTTCTTAAACAGTAACGGAACCGATGGTGAGCGAGGCTAGGATCTGCATTATCATTTTTGACGTGACGAGCTCGAATGGGCTAATCCAGAATGGAAGAACAACTAACTACACTATCTGCTCAAGAGTGTCCGGACACCTCTTATGTAATGCGGAATTGACCACTAGACGTCGCGAGAAGCGGACCCGTCAGTATAAAAGGGGACGGGAGGGAGGGGAGAGAGAGAGAGAGAGAGAGAGAGAGAGAGAGAGAGAGAGAGAGAGAGAGAGCTGTGCTGTCAGCGGAGAAGCTGTAAACAGCACAGCGGCGCGGACAGGATGGCCCAGTGGCTCGGAACATGGACTCACTGGGTGCCCTTGCCTGACAACAGGGACGTCTCAAGCCTTTCGAAGCTGCCCGAGTCAATCGTTGGTGACGTGAGTGTGAGGGAGCTACCGCCAAGGCTGCTACAACCGACCGCGGCTAAACCGAGGACAGGCAGACGCCATGTGCTGAAGCACATGCATGGTGTAATCTTACCCTCCCACACATCACCATTAAATTTCTCTTAGTCTCTTCATTACTTTCAAAAGCTTCGAGAGGCGTAAGATTTACAAACGAAAAACTTTTTACTCATCTTAATTTTCTCTTCTTCTAGTTGGCTTGTGTCATTGCGTCTAGGGGTACATTCTTCCGGCTGAAATTTTGATTTATAACGTTGTGGGTTCCTGATGACCAAATAACGAATGAAGATTTGCTTGTATTATCAGAATGAGATTTTCACTCTGCAGCGGAGTGTGCGCTGATATGAAACTTTCTGGCAAATTAAAACTGTGTGCCGGACCGAGACTCGAACTCGGGACCTTTACCTTTCGCGGGCTAGTGCTCTACCAACTGAGCTACACAAACACGACTCACGCCCCGTCCTCACAGCAATACTTATGCCAGTACCTCGTCTCCTACCTTCCAAACTTTATAGAACAGAACTACTTTACCTTGCAGAACTAGCACTCCTGAAAGAAAGGATATTGCGGAGACATGGCTTAGCCACAGCCTAGGGGATGTTTCCAGAATGAGATTTTCACTCTGCAGTGGAGTTTGCGCTGATATGAAACTTCCTGGCAGATTAAAACTGTGTGCCGGACCGAGTGCTCTAACACTTGCCCGCGAAAGCCAATGGTCCCGAGTTCGATTCTCGGTCCGGCACACTGTTTTAATCTGCCAGGAAGTTTCACATCTTTGCCTGTATTATTCTTGAATTTTATTCTTTGTCACATTTTTCAATTTCACGCCGTCTTTACAATGTCCACTTCTATCACACGACAAATTACATTATTAGTGTCACAAACAAAAACACGCCCGATTCCATCAGTGCCAAGGCCACTACTACTTGCATTCTGCGGGTACTCGCAGTATTCTAAAGATTTTACGAAGCGAAAAAGTTTACACACTTTCTTGACAAAGGAAGATTCATCACCAAGTTATAACATTATTTTATAAATGAATCCAGAAATAAATTTAATAATTAGCGTTAGATTGTGCAATTAATAATATGCCAGATATTTCTTAATTTGAAATATTAAAAAAAAGAGTAATTTAACTCTTAGCACGTATCGATTGTAACATATTAATTTCTTTTTATACATTCTAGTCTGAAATGTAATACATCGTGTACAAAATCAAATGAAATTCTTTCAGGGGAAACAGCCGAAAATGTTCACCTATACCAGATTCGAGATTAATCGTGGTATTGGCTACTTCTAAAAAAAAAAAAAATAGTTAAAAAAGGTTGCCCCATTACAACGGACAGTCGACCATTGCTGAGGGTGATTGTAAAATATCGCGTAAAATCAGAGGGAATAATCACTCGTGACTTCACAAGGTAGCTTCAACAATGGTAGTGGGTAGGAAGTTAAAAAGAATAGGTAACGGTGGTCGTAATAAGCCAAATATTTCTGGAGTCAACGCTAAGCGACGCCTGATGTCACCATTAATAGGTGTCCAGATAGTTTTGAGCAGGTAGTTGTCAGTTAACGGGCGTTGCGCTCTCATTTAAATTTACGGCCGAAAGAGTGAGCTACAGGAGTTGTGAAACGAACCCTGTCGTCCAGGACCACGTGCCACAAAGGGCGCAGATTCACCACGAGATGGGGAAACTCACAGGCGTCTGTTGTCTATTGAGGCCTAAGCGCTGTAGTGTGCGAGTGAGACAGACGAGAACCTACGTCATAGGGAAACCCAGGAGAAGACGTGTGTGTCCAAGGAGGCGTAGCAATGTTAAATATGGCGGACCTAAGATCAGCCATAAAGCGAAACATCCATGAAAACTATTTAATTCAGTAGTAATGCAGGGAATCAAGCCACAGTAATTTTAATCTGCCACTCTCCAAGTTTTATTGTGATCGTCATGAAAATTTATGAATATTGATGATATCTATAATAGTTTAGGATTTACTGTTAAAGTGAAATAAACAAGTTTTGTAACAAAGATCTGAATGCTAAAATTTGAACGCTTTGGTCGATCTTAACGATCGACATTTCATCATTAAAATGAAAACGTTGTAAATATCAACTCTGTAACTTTATTTGTTTAAAAGATACAGAAAATTTAAATTATCTGTATTTACATTGCATCATTTCCTCCACACAAAACGCATTGAACGATGACAGACTGACACCTTATTCAATCATTAGGTAGTAGAATATCTGTTGTAAAGGATAGTGCATAGTAGTTACTTTTGTTATTTATTTATTTATTTGTCAGAAAGCACATCGCTGCAAGGCTACTGGCTGTGGCATTCAAAGCTAAGAAGGAAATTGTATTGGTTTTATGTAAAAGCATTCAACGTTTATTATTGTTGTTGTGGTCTTCACTCCTGAGACTGGTTTGCTGCAGCTCTCCTTGCTACTCTATCCTGTGCAAGCTTCTTCATCTCCCAGTACCTACTGCAATCTACATCCTTCTGAATCTGCTTACTGTATTCATCTCTTGGTCTCCCTCTACGATTTTTACCCTCCACGCTACCCTCCAATACTAAATTGGTGATCCCTTGATGCCTCAGAACATGTCCTACCAACCGATCCCTTCTTCTAGTCACGTTGTGACACAAACTCCTCTTCTCCCCAATTCTATTCAGTACCTCCTCATTAGTTATGTGGTCTACCCATCTAATCTTCAGCATTCTTCTGTAGCACCACACTTCGAAAGCTTCTATTCTCTTCTTGTCTAAAGTATTTATCGTCCACGTTTCACTTCCATACATGGCTACACTCCATACAAATACTATCAGAAACGACTTCCTGACACTTAAATCTATACTCGATGTTAACAAATTTCTCTTCTTCAGAAACGCTTTCCTTGCCATTGCCAGTCTACATTTGATATCCTCTCTACTTCGAACATCGTCAGTTATTTTGCTCCCCAAATAGCAAAACTCCTTTACTATTTTAAGTGTCTCATTTCCTGATCTAATTCCCTCAGCATCACCTGACTTAATTCGACTACATGCCATTATCCTCGTTTTGTTTTTGTTGATGTCCATCTTTCAAGACACTGTCCATTCTACTATCCAGTCCTTTGCTGTCTCTGACAGAGTTACAATGTCATCTGCGAACCTCAAAGTTTTTATTTCTTCTCCATGGATTTTAATACCTACTCCGAATTATTCTTTTGTTTCCTTTACTGCTTGCTCAATATACAGATTGAATAACATCGGGGAGAGGCTACAACCCTGTCTCACTCCCTTCGCAACCGCTGCTTCCCTTTCATGTCCCTCGACTCTTATATCTGCCATCTGGTTTCTGTACAAATTGTAAATAGCTTTCAGCTCCCTCTATTTTACCCCTGCCACCTTTAGAATTTGAAAGAGAGTATTCCAGTCAACATTGTCAAAAGCTTTCTCTAAGTCTACAAATGCTAGAAACGTAGGTTTGCCTTTCCTTAATCTCTCTTCTAAGATAAGTCGTAAGGTCAGTATTGCCTCACGTGTTCCAGCATTTCTACGGAATCCAAACTGATCTTCTCCGAGGTCAGTTCTACCAGTTTTTTCATTCGTCTCTAAAGAATTCGCGTTAGTATTTTGCAGCTGTGACTTATTAAACTGATAGTTCAATAATTTTCACATCTGTCAACACCTGCTTTCTTTGGGATTGGAATTATTATATTCTTCTTGAAGTCTGAGGGTATTTCACCTGTCTCGTACATCTTGCTCACCAGATGGTAGAGTTTTGTCAGGACGGTCTCTCCTAAGGCCGTCAGTTGTTCTAATGGAATGTTGTCTACTCGCGGCTCCTTGTTTCGACTCAGGTTCTTCAGTGCTCTATCAAACTCTTCACGCAGTATCGTATCTCCCATTTCATCTCCATAATATTGTCCTCAAGTACATTGACCTTGTATAGACCCTTTATATACTACTTCCACCTTTCTCCCTTCCTTGCTTAGAACTGGGTTTCCATCTGAGCTCTTGATATTCATGCAAGTGGTTCTCTTTTCTCCAAAGATCTCTTTAATTTTCCTGTAGGCAGTATCTGTTTTACCCCTAGTGAGATAAGCATCTATATCTTTACATTTATCTTCTAGCCATCCCTGCCTAGCCATTTTGCACTTCCTGTCTATCTCATTTTTGAGACGTTTGTGTTCCTTTTTGCCTGCTTCGTTTACTGCATTTTTATATTTTCTCTTTTCATCAATTAAATTCAATATTTCTACTGTTACCCAAGGATTTCTAGTAGCCCTCGTCTTTTTACCTACGTGATCGTCTGCTGCCTTCATTACTTCATCCCTCAATGCTACCCATTCTTTTTCTACTGTATTTCTTTCCCCCATTCTTGACAATTGTTCCCTTATGCTCTCCCTGAAACTTTGTACATCCTCTAGTTTAGTCAGTTTATCCAAGTCCCATCTCCTTAAGTTCCCACCTTTTTGCAGTTTCTTCAGTTTTAATCTACAGTTCATAACCAGTAGATTGTGGTCAGAGTCCACATCTGCCCCTGGAAATATCTTACAACTTAATACCTGGTTCCTAAATCTCTTTCTTAGCATTATATAATCTGTCTGATACCTTCTAGTATCTCCAGGATTATTCCATGTATACAACCCCCTTTTATGATTCTTGAACCAAGTGTTAGCTATGATTAAGTTATGCTCTGTGCAAAATACTACCAGACGGCTTTCTCTTTCGTTTCTTACCCCCAATCCATATTCACCTACTATGTTTCCTTCTCTCCCTTTTCGTACTCTCGGAATCAAATTTTCGTCCCTATTCACTATCTAAATAATTTCTTTTATCTCATCATACATTTCATCAATTTCTTCATAATCTGTAGAGCTAGTTGGTATATAAACTTATACTACTGTAGTAGGCGTGGGCTTCGTGTCTATCTTGGCCATAATACTGCGTTCACTATGCTGTTTGTAGTAGCTTACCCGCACTCCTATTTTTTATTCATTATTAAACCTACTCCTGCATTACCCCTATATGATTTTGTATTTATAACCCTGTATTCACCTAACCAAAAGTTTTGTTCCTCCTGTCACCGAACCTCACTAATTCCCACTGTATCTAACTTTAACCTATCCATGTCCCGTTTTAAATTTTCTAACCTACCTGCCCGATTAAGGGATTTGACATTCCACGCTCCGATCCGTAGAATGCCAGTTTTCTTTCTCCTGATAATGGTGTCCTCTTGAGTAGTCCCCGCCCGGACATCCGAAGGGGGGAATATTTTACCTCCGGAATATTTTACCCAAGAGGACGCCATCATAATTTAACCATACAGTAAAGCTGCATGCGCTAGGGAAAAAAAAAAACGGCTGTAGTTTCCCCTTGCTTTCAACCGTTCGCAGTACCAGCACAGCAAGGCCGTTTTGGTTATTGTTACAAATCCAGATCAGTCAATCATCCTGACTGTTGCCGTTGGAACTACTGAAAAGGCTGCTGCCCCTCTTCGCTGAGGCACGCAAGCCTCCCCACCAACGACAAGGTCCATGGTTCATGGGGTGAACGTTTATTATGTAATGGATATTATTGTTACTTTATTTAGAACGTGAAAGTGGTCAAGCGTTGATTATTTAAATATGTTAAAAATGTAAAATAATGTAGAATTAGCTGTAGCCAACCATATGGACGGCTTCAGGAAAGGAACTGCCCTAGTCAGTTCAGCGAGGATATTCGGCGCGTGGGAAACGCGTCGGGGACGGGCAGAGAGGATCAGTGGGGTTGCAGACGCGAAAACGGACAGTTCGGCTGGAGACACCGAAGTGAACAGTGCTGGTGCAGACACGAAAACGGACGGTCTGTCTTCAGGCAGCTAGGAAGTGAAACGACTTAGCAAATTTCGCGTTGTGTGGTATCGCGGGACTTCGGCTCTGAACGGTGAGCAGCCGTGCGCCTGGTGTGGAGTATTGGACTTGTGTTTCGCGATGAGATTGTGATTATCGAAATGTTTCAAAATGGACATGCGCTCGAGTGTAGTAGTAATTCTAAAGACGACCACACTCGCTATTAGTTTTCTTTCTGAATAAGCATTATTCTAAGCAAATCGCAACTCTGTGGCCTACATCATTTATGGGTCGTTAATTTAGTTCCCGACATTACTATTACGGTTATTGTATGTTATATTAACTGTGTATTTCGCAGACTTGCCGTCAGCCAGACAATGTAACCAAAAGGTCACAAGTGTGTAATTTAGGGCGTGTGATGTGACACGTGCGGTTCAATCCCTAGACGAGTTTGAGCCAAGACATTTCAACGAAGAGGAACCGCATGTGAGCCCCAACATCTGTGGGATGTTAGCTCGCATATTGCGAAGATTATACAGTGCATGTGCGTATCAACAGTTGGGTTTGATTTGTACCTCGATATTCGTAACCACGACTTTGTCATCAGTACTAGGCAAGTTGCACTATTGAGCAATACAGTCATTTAATATTCAACTAGACATAGACTTCCTGCCTGTGTTTTCTAGCCCTACAATCAGCAAATCATACCGCAGGCTTAACCGCCCACTTGTGCGTTCTAAACGCCTGTAGCAAACGCCGTGATAGGTACTCATTGACATCAGAACTTGGTGACAGATACGAAGTGTTGCCGGACTGGGGCTCTAAAGTGGGATCCTCGCTTTTCGCGATCTTCACAGAGTTGCGTACTATGTGGGTGTAGCACTCCTGGAAGAAAGGATCGGCTTCTGTATGCAAAGGGAATTAACACAAAATGCAAAAATAAAGGATCGAAAGACTGTAGTGAAACTAGAATGATTTTACGTGAGTGAATGCCTTGCGCTGGTTTATAAGTTAGAAAAACTGGATAATGTTAGGGAGATGAATCACTAGGAAAAGTTTAGATCCAATAAGGAGCAAGAAAAAATACAGAGAAAATAACAGACGACAAACAAAAGAAGACTGACATTTTTTGGACATTTATATTGGATCAGTGGCAGTAGCCGTACAAGAGAGAACACAGATCTACAATCATCTCCGGCGAATGCAATTAACAAGAAGCTGGGTCTGAGAAGTTACAGAGAGATATAGAAATACACAATATAAAATCATAAGAAACAAAGTTTCAGAAGGCAACTGTTGCTCTTGGAATGGTTCTAAGGTAGAATGAGTGAGAAAGACTACATGTGAAGTGATCTGAGGAGAAAAAAGTATGGCGAAAACATTACAGAATACTGAAGGACAGGAAAAGACTGAATTACAGAGATCTGAAATTGTCATAACGTTCCTAGCTGGCGAGAACGGAAGGGGACAAGTAATTTTGAAATGTATCTCTGCATTACTGGTGTGTTGATTATTTTTAATGATTATCAAACCGTGCTTAACTGTAAATATCTTTCGTTGGGGGGGGGGGGGGGAGCGAAGAAAAGAAAAACCACTCGAATGATATGTCCTTGGGTAAGTGTTTTGTCCTTATAAGCTTCATATAATTATGTGCCTAACGTTGTAAAACCGTGCTTGTCTAAAAGTGAAATTTAAATGAATTTGATTTAATCATGAATCAGGCACGCCTGTGAGAATCAGTGCTGAATTTAATGCAACAAATTGACTAATGCTGTCGCCGGCCGGTGTGGCCAAGCAGTTCTAGGGGCGTCAGTCTGGAACCGCGCGACCGCTGCGGTCGCAGTTTCGAATCCTACCTCAGGCATGGATGTGTGCGATGTCCTTAGCTTAGTTAGGTTTAAGTAGTTCTAAGTTCTAGGGGACTGAATACCGCAGATGTTAAGTCCCATAGTGCTCAGAGCCATATTAATGCTGTCATTTACAAATTTACTAATGCTGTCATGTATTTAACAGTGGATCTGAAATTGGGGCATTTGAGAAAGATCATTGATAGGGATTTAGTGTGATAATAAACTCAAGATTTAAGTACGCTCTGTGGTTCTTTAAAAAAAGTTCGAGCTATAAAACATTAAAAAAATTAAGTGAGTTTGAACTTGACAATGATGTACATTTCAGTGAAAATTGGAAACTAAAACTCTGAGGTGACAGTGTTACTAAATGAAGTTTAGTTGAAAAATGGCTCTGAGTACCATGAGACTTAACTTCTGAGGTCATCAGTCCCCTAGAACTCAGAACTATTTAAACCTAACTAACCTAAGGACATCACACACATCCATACCCGAGGCAGGATTCGAACCTGCGACCGTAGCAGTCTAAAGTGTAGTTATCCGATAATTTCTCGTCTGACTGTACGAACTGATTTGCAACTTCATTTTGTCGATCACAGTGACTGTTTGTCTGCAATAAAAGTACCAAAGATCTGAGCAAGCACTGGCGAATATGAGAGAGTGAAACCTATCTTGAAGATTGCACTACAAAACTCTGGCTTGCACTAATGTCGGAGCTGTAACCAACACTTACTGTATTCTTCAGTGTAATGTGAGCAGAGTGTCTTAAGTCTCCAAAAAGCACGTTGCTCCGTTCCTCGCAACAACAGAATTTGTTCACCAATGCTTTCAAACACTACCACAGCCTACGAGTTGCGTAATTGTTCCTTTGACACAATTTTTCCTAAGGAAACGGCGAAACGTCGACAAACCAATGAAATCCTTTTCTTCCCCTCTTTTCTAGGAAACTTCCCGCCAAGTGTTACATCTTCCTGACTTCAGTTCTGAAATACTAATCAAGGGCTCATTCAGTCACCAACTGGCGTAACATTGCAAGTCCTGCAAAGATGTTTAGAAACTGTCCACGAGTCTGGTCATCAACCTTACTGCAGCTTCTGGGCACTAAATAAGTCAGAGCTGTTTTGTCATGTTGTTTTAGGTAAGCCAGAAGTTGCATATCCACTCAAGTACTTCTTTTGAAAAGCTCCTAGCGCATACCATCCGCTGACAGAGTTACATCTCGTAAAACGAGGGCTTTTTACCTGAGCTGTGCGGCAGACAGTCGTATAAACCGGACACAGACCTACCTTTGCCTGCTCACCGTTTGACGAGGCGGCTCTAACCACCCGGCGCGGCGAGGACGCTGTACTTGTAGCTATGTTTCTGCGGAGGTCGGTGTGCCCGTGGCTCGTTTCGGTAGGTCGCGCTACACGTCACAGCCTATCTCATATTCACAACACTCCGCAATTCCGATACTCGCCCATAAAGCAAACTGATATACATATTTCTGTGTTGGATTAGAGAAGGGTAAGAAGAGAAGAGAAATCAGCTCGTACAATCAATGTGATATCGTGACTCCTGTTAAACAATTTTAGCTCCCTTCCAGTTGGATAATTAAAGATGAATAAAGGAAAACGGGTGAGCCAAAGGTCTCACTGCATTTTAAGGTGTCGTGTCTGAAACAAGGAAAAAAATGACTTGACTCTCTAAAGTGCCCGACATCTTCAACATTGGAAAGACGTCGTATGAGAAATTCAGTTCTGCTATGACTGTTTGAAACATTAATTAAAGGCAGTAATAAGGCTGCTCGAACTCTTCATACTAACTGTAAGAAAAAAACCCTCAGTGCTATGTATTGCATGTTGTTTTGCTCTTTAGTCCAGAGACTGGTTTGATGCAGCTCTCCATGCTACTCTGTCCCGTGCAAGCTTCATCATCTCCCAGTACCTACTTCAACCTACATCCTTATGAATCTTCTTAGTGTATTCATCTCTTGGTCTCCCTCTACGATTTTTATCCTCCACGCTGCCCTCCAATGCTAAATTTGTGATCCCTTGATGCCTCAGAACATGTCCTACCAACCGGTCGCTTCTCCTTGTCAAGTTGTGCCACAAACACCTACCCATCTAATCTTGAGCATTCTTCTGTAGCACCACATGTCGAAAGCTTATTTTCTCTTCTTGTCTAAACTATTTATTGTCCTCGTTTCACTTCCTTACCTGGCTACACTCCATACAAATGCATTCAGAAACGACTTCTTGACGCTTAAATCTATACTCGATGTTAACAAATTTCTCTTCTTCAGAAACGCTTTCCTTGCCATTGCCAGTCTACATTTTATATCCTCTCTTCTTCGACTGTCATCAGTTATTTTGCTCCCCAAATAGCAAAACTCCTTTACTACTTTAAATGTCTCATTTCCTAATCTAATTCCCGCAGCATCACCCCACTTAATTCGACTACATTCCATTATCCTCGTTTTCCTTTTGTTGATATTCATCTTACACTCTCCTTTCAAGACACTGTCCATTCCCTTCAATTGATTATCCAAGTCCTTAGCTGTCTCTGACGGAGTTACAATGTAGTTACAATGTCATCTGCGAACCTCAAAGTTTTTATTTCTTCTCGATGGATTTTAATACCTACTCCGAATTTTTCTTTTGTTTCCCTTACTGCTTCTCAATATACAGATTGAATAACATTGGGGAGAGGCTACAACCTTGTCTCACTCCCTTCCCAACCAGTACTTCCCTTTCATACCCTCAACTCTTATAACTGCCATCTGGTTTCTGTACAAATTGTAAATAGCCTTTCGCTCCCTGTATTTTACCCCTGCCACCTTCAGAATTTTAGAGAGAGTATTCCAGTCAACATTGTCAAAAGATTTCTCTAAGTCTACGAATGCTTGAAACGTAGGTTTGCTTTTCCTTACATCTTTCTTCTAGGATAAGTCGTCGGATCAGTGTTGCCTCACGTGTTCCAATATTTCTACGGAATCCAAACTTAATTTTCTAACCTACCTGCCCTATTAAGGGATTTGACATTCCTCGCTCCGATCCGTAGAACGCCAGTTTTCCTTCTCCTGATAACGACGTCTTCCTGAGTAGTCTCCGCCCGGAGATCCGAATGGGGCTGCTGCCTCTCTTCGGGAACCACACGATTGTCTGCCCTCTTTAAATATTCTATGAAAGCATGGTGTTTAATTGGTTATGAGCAGAACTGTCCTGAAACAATTGGCGATATCTGAACTAGGACAGAAAATAAGTTTAATTTTTGTTTTCCCAAAGAATGTGTTTCTTGCTCTATTTGAGTTTTATGAAGGTTTGTTCCTCTTGGTGTCATCTTAAGTTCTCCTGGCGTTTCTGCTTTCCTGTTATGGTGCGCTTGGCTTATTTTTTACTTTTTGTTGGCCACGGAATTGCAAGGCGCCCGCAAGGCCCACAGTAAACAAGAGTCCGCTTTCGTAGGAAGTGCGGTGAACTTGGCTGGGCTGGTGGCCGAGTACTCGGCGCAAAACCAGGCCAGCGGTGTAATATTCAGCGCGGTGCAGCCAATAAAAGCGGAAGGAGAGTGACTTAATGCCGCAGTGCTGTGCGGTTCTGCGGAGAGGTAAATACGCTGGAATTGTTATTGTGTCGAGCGGCCAGGTGCACTATGAAACGCTCTCGGATATTGTTCCAGCATCTCAGGGGCGACGCTGGCTGTACCCGTGGATATCTTAGAGAAAACTGTCTTACAAACATTTTGCTTGCCCCAGCAAAGTGAATTTCCTGCATTCAGCGGAGCACCACGTTTTCTCGACTCTTCAGGTGTGTGTCGCTCTGTTGTTGACGACTCATGAGAAGCTTACGTAAGACTTAATATACTCATGCTCATAAATTAAGGATAATTACAGAATGTGGTGGCACACAACGTGGCACTACACAAAACTGGCGCTAATAGCATAGGCACATAGGGAACACACACGACAGAGATCTGTAAGTCCACGGAATTGTTGATAAGTTGAGAAAACAGTACCGAAACACTTGTGCTACAAAACGCCACTGTTTCTTTTGCATGTACACCGACGTCAATATGGGATATGATTACCATGCACACGTACGCAGGCCGCACAACGGGTTGGAATACTCTTGATCAGGTGGTCGAGCAGCTGCTGGGGTATAGCCTCCCATTCTTGCACCAGTGCCTGTCGGAGTTCCTGAAGTGTCGCAGGGATTTGAAGACGTGCAGCGATACGTCGACGAGGAGAGCATCCCATACGTGCTCGATGGGGTTTAGGTCTGGATAACAGGCAAGCCACTCCATTCTCCTGATATCTTCTGTTTCAAGGTACTCCTCCACGACGGCAGCTCGGTGGGGCCGTGCGTTATCATGCATCCGGAGGAAGGTGGGACCCAATGCACCCCTGAAAAGGTGGACATACTGGTGCAAAATGACGTCCCGATACATCTGACCTGTTACAGTTCCACAGGGAAGTACGTGCACTAATCATAATCGCACCCCACACCATCAAACCACGACCTCCATACAGGTCCCTTTTAAGGGCATTAAGGGATTAGTTTCTGGTTCCTGGTTCACGCCAGATGAAAGGCCGGCGAGAATCACTGGAATCTTCCGAGGACATAACCTGGGACCACTGTTACAATGGCCATGCACTGTGTTCTAGATACCAGGCTTTAGAGGCTCTTCTGTGACCAGGGGTCAGTGGAATGCACCTTGCAAGTCTCCGGGCGAACAAACCATGTATAGTCGTCTGTAGACTGTGTGTCTGGAGACAACTGTTCTAATGACAGCAATAAGGTCCCGCGCAAGGCTACCTGCAGTACTTCGTGGCCGTCTGCGGGCACTGCTAGTGAGATAGTCTTCTTGTGGTGATGTACACTGTGGACAACCCGTAGTGTAGCGCCTGTACACGTTTCCTGTCTGCTGGAATGGTTGCCATAATCTGGAGATCACACTTTGTGGCACACGGAGGGCCCGTGCTACGACCTGCTGTGTTTGACCAGCCTCCAGCCCTGGTATTCTACCCCTCATAACGTCATCAATATGTGTTCTTTGAGCCATTTTCAACACATAGTCACCATTAGCACGTCTGAAAACGTCTGCTCACTTACTCGCTGCACTGTACTCTGACATGCACCAACACACCTATGCTCATGTGGACTGCTGCCAGCGTCACCGTGCGACGACCGCAGGTCAAATGCGCCGCATGGTCATACCCCGAGGTGATTTAAACCCGCAAACCGCCCACCAGAGCGTTGTTTCACCATGTATCAGCATTATTCTTAATTTATGAGCATGAGTGTAGATAATCTCAGATCAGTGGCCTTAGACAACAGGTTTGCACACGACAGTCAGAAACCCTGTGGAATAAGCTCCTGTCATATCCACGCCACAATTGTAGTCATCATCCCCACGGTGGCATCGAATCTGGATGCCATTGCGTTTGCAGTTCTGTCCATTATCCCGTAAAAGTTGACTCATTTTGAAATCTAGATGAACCCACTGGACTTTTGTGGCTCTGGAGGTTCATTATACTTTTATCTCTTCGTCAAGACCTTTTACCTGTTTTGATACGCCTCTCTCATCTCATCCTGGATCAAGTCTTGGACGGTGTGTCCTGCATCACGGCTGGGAGGGACTTATTAGCTTTCTTCGTTCGGGGATCAGTATTTAGCGGCGTTTCATCATTCATTCATATACATTTATGACGTAGCTACTGTTCCCCGGAAACAAGTCATCTTCACATCTTCATTGTCATCTCCAATAACACGTAAATACCGATCAAGGTGACGCAGTAGCAACACGATAGATTCACATCCACACATTCAGGGGATCGGCAGTTCAAAACCCTGGGTTTTCCGAAATAACTAAAGAAAAGATGTGAGTGGGGAGGGGGCGTTGCTTATGTTTCCTGATAAGTGGTCACAGGCAAGTTTTTTTCCCGATCCCCTCGCCGGCGGTACATTAGCCCCTGGGTTCCTTCTGTGTAGTGTAATTGCTCGAACCACGCTGGATTTCCAGGGAACGACTGTGCGCGAAATTTGTTAACTAAATATCACAGCTATTGTAGTACGTTACTGTTCGAAAAATAAATGAACGTTTCGTGAGCGAAAATGCGGTAACAGGGACAGTATTTAAAAGAACTGCGGACCCTTTCATACCGTTAATCTCTGCCGAGGCTGCGTATTGTCCAGCGGATCATGGCCGGTAGCTCTATCCTCAAGTTTTCTATACCGTCATTAAATTAGACATCGGAGCAGGCGTAACGTTGGGGAAACGGCTAGCAGCAATGGCCTAACGCAGTTTGGTCAACGGAACACTATGTTGTGGCATTGAGAGGACCACACCCTGCCTGCCTAACCCATGTTAATTTAGACAAGTATTTGACCCATTTCTGAAAAAAACTATTTGATGCAGGGCCTTAATATTTTTACTGCATGTTACATGATGCTAATAGAGTCAACTGCACTACACTCTACTTTATCCATTTTATAGTTTTTAAGAAATGATTTTTAAATTTATTAACAAAAATATTAAGTTTTTTCTGCAGAAAATATTTTTTGGTAAACTTCCTAATGGGGGAATATTAATGAATGTAGTACGAGAGGTGGCTTTTCATGTTGTGCAGGGTCTCTGAAAATTTCAGTCATTTATCTGTGATAGTTTCTGATATAATGTGGCATATGTACTGAAAATTTTAGTTTGCGGAAAATTGACTTTAAAGAAAAAACTTTTGAAATTGGTCACTTACATTTAATTAAAACTGTCCTGCCGAAAATGATGGCCCTTCTTTGGTCTTCCAGCTTCTTTTTCATCTTCCTGGATGTTTGTCTTGCTTTCTTGGCCATATTAGATGCTGACCTGTCTGCATCGGCTATCCACATTTTATCGCAATGTTGCAGCCCAGTGATCATATTTTCACCAGTATTAATTCCCAGCTTTTTCAGTATCCAACACTTTCCAATATTACCACAATTGAATGTAATAACAGCATCATGAACTCCTAGTTTCATTGTATGCCTAAAAATATAGTTTTAGGAAGGCGGTTCCAAATTATGCTGTTCAGACATTCATTTGGATCCTGTGTCTGCCCATGCAGACATCTCCTTAGAAGGTCAGGGTGAGCCAAGTCTCTTAAAATAGGTTTAATTGCTATAATAACAGCAGCAGGAAGAGGATGCTGGTGAGAATAAGATTCTCCAGTTGCCTGAGCCCTGTTGTGTTTGTACCACGAATTTTCTCCTGATGGACACAATCCATGAGATGACTTATTATCAGTAGAGGACTTATGGAAGAATATGGCCCAAATATCTCTCTTCATTGCCTCCAGACTTTCTTTATTCCTCCTGATTGCCTGTCCGGTTAACAATTTTCCGTCCTCTAATTGAAAGCGTGTTGTTTACAAACAGCGGAAACCAAAGAATACCGACCGTTGCGTTCCAAGGATAGCCAACACTCTCGGGAGAGAAAAAAAAAAACTAACGTGCAATGTAATGGATATAAAGATCTAAAATATATGAAGAAAAGTGGGCGTGGCACAAACACACGTGGTAAGAAAATGCTTGAAAAAAATTTTTTTCAGCAAAATTCTTTTCAGAGTACTTAAAAAATTGCTCTGGGCACTGTGGGACGTAACATCTGAGGTCATCAGCCCCCTAGAACTTAGAACTAATTAAACCTAACTAACCTAAGGACATCACACACATCCATGCCCGAGGCAGGATTCGAACCTGCGACCGTAGCGGTCGCTCGGTTCCAGACTGAAGCGCCTAGAACCGTTCGGCCACACGGTCGGCTCTGGCCAGATCGTTTGCTCGGAATGTCCAGAATATTGTCCAAAACAGTCGCAAACTGTTATGCCCTGCTGGCATCGCGCGTTGTTTGCTCGGAATGTCCAGAATATTGTCCAAAACAGTCGCAAACTGTTATGCCCTGCTGGCATCGCGCGTTGTCATCCACAAAAATTCAATCGATGCATCGATGTTTGCCAACATAAGTCCATGAATGGTTGCAAGTGGCCTCCACGTAGCCGAACATGACCGTTTCCAGTCACTGATCGATTCAGGCAGTCCATTCTGTGGAAACACAGCCACACCATTGTGGACCAACCAACAGGTTACACAGTGCCTTGTTGACAACGTGGGTCCACGCGATCATGGGGTACTTCGCACACTCGATCCCTACCATCAGATCTGACCAGACCACAGTTTTCCAGTCGTCTAGGGTCCAGCTGATACGGTCATAAGTCCAGGAGAGGCGCTGCAAGCGATGTCGTGCTGTTAGCAGATGCACTCGCGTCGGTCGTCTAGTGCCACAGCCCATTAACGCCACATTTCGCTGTACTCTCCTAACTGATACGTTCGTCATACTTCACACATTGATTTCTTCGGTTATTTCGCGCAGTGTTACTTGTCCGTTAGCAATGAGAATTGTACGCCAACGCTGCTGCTCTAGGTCGTCAAGCGAAGGCGTTGCCCGTGATGAGAGGCTATGACTGAAATTTGGTGTTTTTGGCATGCTATTGACAGAGTAGATGCCGGAATATTGAAATGCCTAACGACTTACGAAATGGAATGACCAATGCATCTATCTCCGACTACCCTTCCGGGTTCACAGGCTGTGAATTCCCTTCTTGCGACCGTAATTACGTCGGAAACGTTTTCAGATGAACCAGGTGCATGCAAATGATAGATCAGTCAGTGCACTGACATTTTACAGGTCGTGTACGCGATAGTACCGCCGTCTGTATACGTGCATGTCGCTGTCCTATGAATTTTGTCACCTCGGTGTTAAGTCGGCTACTTGTAGTTAAGTAATCAATTAGAAAAGAGGTATATAGCTCTACTAGTTTTATATCGTGAATATTTTTATCGTACGTTATTTTAGCGATTTAAAAGTTACAAACTTTATTCTTCTATTACGTAGTCGACTGTAGCCTTCAGCTAGACGAATCAGAGCGCAGACGTGTTGTTACTGTGAGCGCCTTTGTACTCAAGTGTATGTAGCTGTGTGTTGAAATTGTTTTGGTATGGCAATTTAATTTCGTATTATTTTACTATCCCTCTTTTTTCCTTTCGTTTCAAACAGAACACCTGACATGACTTCATAAGAAGTCGAAATTAGTTATGTTACCATTTCAATGATCTGAGGATGAAAAATAGTTTTTAAGTAAATTGTAAACTGACCGTAAAGACCACTAAACCGTGCTGAAGTAGCCCTCTACTGTTCTGTGATAAACTGGTACATTTCTGCTCCCTTCTTGTTCGACGTACACCAAGTAATTATTGATTTGCTGGACATACCATATAAACGTACAGGATGTTCACATGAATTATCTCTGATTTGTAAGTGCAGTTTGCAATGAAAAGCGAGAAAGATACTTGCCGTTTGTGGCATCGTAACTCAAAAAGTGCTATACGAAAAATCGCATGGCTACTTGATTCGTCCAATACGTTTTGCCCATCGCTGTGAAAATTTTCGGTGGCGGAAGTGACGAACATGTGAACTCCAGTACGGTGGTCCGCCGTCCTGCTGGAAGATTACATTGGCTGAAGGGGAAGGAGCTGCTTCACAACGGATCGCTCAGCCGTGTCCAGATGAACGGCTCCTCTTACTCTTTGCTCGATGAGGAAAAAATAAAATTGATCCAACTATGCTATCATTCATCGGTGCGCACAACACATTTACCTTTCCCCATACCTCTGACATGTTCCCGAAGCCCGAAAGACTTTTCCGAACGCCAGATGCAAATGTGCCTAATAACAATCTCACATGTGTGCGATGTTGCTTCGCCAGAGAAAACGACATTTCGTAAATACACTAGTGTCCAAAAGTATAGCAACAAACAGCTATTTTCCTGTGTTGTGTCTAATTAACGGTATAATCGTACAACATGTAAACAGATATCCGCCTGCCGGAGTGGCCGAGCGGATCTAGGCGCTACAGTCTGGAACCGCGCGCCCGCGGCGGTCGCAGGTTCGAATCCTGCCTCGGGCATGGATGTGTGTGATGTCCTTAGGTTAGTTAGGTTTAAGTAGTTCCAAGTTCTAGGGGACTGATGACCACAGAAGTTAAGTCCCATAGTGCTCAGAGCCAATTTTGAACAGATATCCATCCAGTCATGTTCTGCACGTAAGATAGCATTCCGGTCAATTGTCAACCACGTCGACGATGACGTCAGAGCACCTATCAAGAGGGTAGTGTAAACCGGGTAGCCCCACATCAAAAACTGTTGAAATGTGTGTGAATTCCTAAGGGACCAAACCGCTGAGGTCATCGGTCCCTAGACTTACACACTACTTGTACTAATTTAAAATAACTTACGCTGAGAATCCCCCCCCCCACACACACACACACGAGGGGGGAAGCTCCCCGGAATCCGTTACATGGCGCCTCAAACCGCGCGGCTGCCCCACATCCACAACTAGTGTGTACACAGTCACAGACGGTGCAGTGTGGCACAGAAAAGACGCCTACCAGACTCTCTGCATTGGAGGGCCATGGTGTTCTTGTGGTCTTCAGTCCAGAGACTCGTTTGATGCAGCTCTCCATGCTACTCTATACTGTGCAAGCTTCATCATCTTCCAGTACCTACTGCAACCTACATCCTTCTGAATCTGTTTAGTGTATTCATCTCTTTGTCTCCCTCTACGATTTTTATCCTCCACGCTACCCTCCAATACTAAATTGGTGATCCCTTGATGCTTCAGAACATGTCCTATCAAGAGATCCCTTCTTCTAGTCAAGTTGTGCTTTCCTTGCCATTGCTAGTCTACATCTTATATCATCTCTGCTTCGAACATCATCAGTTATTTTGCTCCCCAAAGAGCAAAACTCATTTACTACTTTAAGCGTCTCATTTCCTAATCTAATTCCCGCATCATCACCCGATTTAATTCGACTACATTCCATTATCCTCGTTTTGCTTTTGTTGATGTTCATCTTACACTCTCCTTTCAAGACACTGTCCATTCCGTTCAGCTGCTCTTCTAGATCTTTTGCTGTCTCTGACAGAAATACAATGTCATCGGCGAACCTCCATGGATTTTAATTCCGACTCGGAATTTTTCTTTCGTTTCCTTTACTACTTGCTCAATATACAGATTGAATAACACCGGGGAGAGGCTACAACCCTGTCTCATTCCCTTCCCAACCACTGCTTCCCTTTCATGCCCTTTGACTCTTATAACTGCCATCTGGTTTCTGTACAAATTGTAAATAGCCTTCGCTGCCTGTATTTTACCCCTTTCACCCTCAGAATTTGAAAGCGAGTATTCCAGTCAACATAGTCTACAAATGCTAGAAACGTAGGTTTGCCTTTCCTTAATCTATTTTCTAATATAAGTCGTAGGGTCAGTATTGCCTCGCGTGTTCCCATATTTCTACGGAATCCAAGCTGATCTTTCCCCTGATCGGCTTCTACCAGTTTTTCCACTCGTCTGTAAAGAATTCGTGTTAGTATTTTGAGGGCCATAAGAAGAATGAAAGCAGGCCAGTCGCAAACTGATGTGGCTCGAAAGCTGAATGTGAATCGCTCTGTTGTTTCTCTTATGTGGCGACAGTTTATAGAAACCGAAACAGTATCCCAAAGACCAGGGCAGGGCTTGAGAAGAGATGGCCGTTATTTGGCTGTAAAGGCATCTCTGTACCACCTTAGTACTGCACTGAAACTGGCTTCCGACCTCGGAGCATCCACTGGACTTACATCGAGGCAAGCGGTGTATAGAATGCTTCGCCAGAGTAGGCTTTATTGTCGAAGACCTTCTGTTCGTGTACCTCTGATGCGTCTTCACAGAAGGGAACGTCTAGAGTGGAGTCGTCAAATTGCACCCTGACGGTCGAACAGTGGGCCAATGTTCTTGTCGCAGATGAGTCCTGATTTGGTCTGCAGAGTGACTCTCGATGCATTCGCACCTGGAGGGAACGTGGAACATGATTTCGAAGTCCAGACATCGTGGAAAGAGACCGCTATCGAGGAGGATCCCTAATGGTGTGGGCAGAGATTATGTTAACCACTCGAACATGTCTCCATGAAATTGTAAGGGTGCATCAGCACCCCATGATGAGTCCATTAAGCGGTTGTCGGAATGTATGTATCCGTTAAGTTGGAATAAATGAACAACATGTTGTCTATCGTTATGCACCTTGCAGTTGTTTACGTTCTGTGTTCTTGACATTGTTTCTACTTTACTATCAGCCGTTTACACTGCTTTGAGGCAAAACAAACGTAACCTTGCAACATTTCCGTATGCTGCTGTAATTGTGGGCACCAGTGTAGTTTGGTTTTGCCCGATGCGATCCAACATCGTAATTACAGATTTGTGGCAAAACTGCAATTCGTTTCGCTGAGTGCTTGCCCATGTTTGAACTTCGTAAGCTTGCAAGCGAAGTCGTTTGTGCAGCGCCATGTGAACTGTTGAACGAGGGATATTCAGCTTTTGATGGGATTGTGTGGAAGGTCATTCAGAGCTTTTCCATTTTATGACGTGTACGTTTTCTGCTAGAGCCTGTCTGTCTGTTCACAATCTACACCCCGAGTGGCTAGCAACTTGCCATACTAAGCCCTGGTCGTCTTAGTGTCTGGTGGCTCCCTCTGAAATTTACGTCGGAAATTTCTGTGGGCAACACTGGGTTATTTCGTTTTCGCATACCACACCAAATGTCGGGCTCTCCCTGGAGGCTTGCTTATGTCTGGTAATTCTTTAGCACCAGAAACAAAACGAAAGAAATCGTTTAGAAGAAAATCTAGCACAAAACTTTTTGAGTTGCTTTACATGATGCCATGTCCCATAGTTTCTTAACTGCAATTATAAACTAGATAGGTGTCATATGAACACCCCGTATTTATCTCACTTTAGATATTCATTATTGAAAGGAAAGCAGCTGAGGGAGTTAAATATTGACGAGTGTCGGTCTGCATTTGTTTCAGGTGAGAAGTGACTGCCGCCACAAAGCCGTCCTTGGAGGCAGTAAGTGTCCAGAGATATTTCTCATACAACCATGCTAACGTAAGTCTTGTAACATAAAACAGGTCACATATATAAATGTGCGAGATGAGTGGAGAAGGGGCAACACTGCCGCTTTTCTACAGGCAAAAAGTCGAAGCCGACGTGCAGTTTCATCATTTCGTGTTAACGATGCATCTCATGAATTGTGTTCAGGAGCTTCTCTCTGTGGATTTTTTCTTTACTGATCTCCGATCAATATATAGTAATATGTCGACCATTCCACTGGGCCAGTTAGTGGCATTACTGGTCCACAAGAAATACGCTCGTTAAGCGCCAGAAATCGGGCATCCTGATGTAAGGCGACGCGTAGTGTGATAATCAGATATCAGACAGCCATAACTAGAGCCAGACAGTGATTTAGCTACAGGGAAGTTGTTCTCCGAGAAGTATTCCCTCACTTAACAGGTCCTCCGCTCGCGGTCTGGCGGTCAGCGCCTCTGCCTGTAGATCGCGCGTCCCGGGTTCGATTCCTGGCCGGCTCCAGGGTTTTCTTCGCTTTGGGACTGCGTATTGTCCTAATCGTTTCATCTCATCCTCGTCTTAAAGACGTGCAAGGCATCCGATTGGCATCAAACACTTGCGACAGGTGGCCACATAACCCCAGACGGGTATACATGCGAGACAGGCCTCTGAAGATGTGCTTAGTACATAAAAAGAAGGAAGTACGTATGGCATGAAAAGAAAAACAACCCTTTATTTCTCCTAGAAGAGGAGGAGGAAGAAGAAGAAGAAGAAGAAGACAATATAGAAGCAACTATCGTACGGCAGAAAACTGTTTCCATTAATTCACATAGATTTGCTATTCTGTATTGCTTCTAAAATATTTCGGTTTTACTTCTTAATTTACAGAAATATATCATACCTAAAATCAAGTGTCTTTCTTCTTTTTTAGCATTTCAACTTTTTCAAACGTACAGTTCGGGTCAAGACATTGATACTCGTATAGACAGTCCGGTAATGTTACGACCTATGGTGTTTTATATAAAATTTTATAACTAAAAGGCTTAAGTTACAAATATTCGTAAGCTATACCGTATGCTCATAGTACTTATCGTTATTGGACGTATACCTGAACAACTTTTTGTAAAGTGTGCTTTAAATTTCCTTTCATTATCTATTAGATCAATATCTGTTGTTAAGAATTTTGATATTTCTGACGTTTATGTGTTGTTCGGTGGAGACTTTTAAACCTCTTCGTTGGCCTTCTCTTCCAAGCAATTCTTTTTTGATTTTTCTTGTTTTAAATTGTTAAATTTAAACAAGGTACAGTTGAAGAGGAGTGTAGATAAATATCCCATCATCAGAGAGCTGCATTTATTTTTCAAAGTTATAACTGTTTTCAGACATGAAATTTCTACTTTCCTGTGTATGTAAAGTCCCATTTTATTCTCTGGTTAGCCTCTTTTTGTTTCTTAGTACTGTGCGTGCTCAGACTTTTTTTTTCCACGGAAATGAAGTATCCAGACCGCGTTTATCCTCCCATGTGTTTGCAATAAGCTAGAGAACTCCCTATGTATAGTTTCCACGTAACTGGGGTGAAAATTACACCGCGATGCCATACATACATTATATGCGACAGCACATGAGGGTTTCATCTAAAAACGGTTCAAATGGCTCTGAGCACTATCGGACTTAACATCTGAGGTCATCAGTCCCCGAGAACTTAGAACTACTTAAACCTAAGTAACCTAAGGACATCACACATTCATGCGCGAGGCAGGGTTCGAACCTGCAACCGTAGCGGTCGTGCGGTTCCAGACTGAAGCGCCTAGAACCGATCGGCCACGGTTTCATCTAAAAGTCACCAAGCACGTGAAGAGAGATGAACAGCATGTTCCTGGTTAGAGGCTGGAAACAAATAGTACATCTTTTTAGACGTTTTCGGCGTACTAAGATTTATTGTTGCAACAGTGTAACTGGAATACATGAAATGATAGCACTTAGAGATAAATAGTACAAGCGGGTTCTGAAGTACCAGGTATCGGCTCCTGCTGAAACACCCATATTAGTATGTGGCGTAAGCCTTCGCAGGTGGCATTGCAGGTTCTGACTCTGGCATCCAGACGATCGTACAGATGGCGGATACTATCGTGGGATAAGTTATGCCACGCCTGCCCGAACTGTGCACATAGTTCTGTGACAGTTGTTGGCTTACAAGTCACTCGAGTCACTTATCATCCCACCAGACACCCACACACGTGTTCGATTGGAGACAAGTCCAGAGATCTTGCTGCCCAGGGAAGTTGCTCCACGTGATGCAAAGCAAGTTGAGTTTCACGGGCAGTATGTGGCTGAGGATTATCCTGTTGGAACAGCGCATCACCTACCTGTTACAAGAATGGCGAAAAAGCGGATCTAACAACATTCGGCACGTACCGGTGCACTGGCTAGCGCCCGCTTTAGAAAGGTGAACGAGAGTTGTAGCTGGCCTGGGGTGGGACCGGTGTGTCTTGGACGAACGCGCTCCACGAAACAGCGCTCACCAGATCTACGGGGCAAACGACCATCACTCGGGTACAGGCAGAATCTGCTGTCAACGCTGAAGACGACGGCGCGCTGTTCCATCTTCCAAGTGGTCCTCTGAAGGCACCAGTCGAGCCGTGCACGTCGATACTGTGGCGTTTGTGGAAGATGGGCTGGAGATGTGCGCGCCCCTAGTCCCACTACTAACAGCCGGGTCTTAGCAGTTGTTGTTGACGTGTCTGGGCTCAAGCGCCCTCTTATCTGTGCTGTGGCAACTGTACAATCTGCCGCTCCTGCCTTCACAATGCGACGCTCCTGGAGGGCATCTGTGCTGCGTGAACGTCCAGAACCTCGTTTAGGGGTGTGAGAACGCTCACCTGACCACTGGTACCTGCATCGTTGCGCAGCTGACGCAGCACGTCCAAATTGTGTGGCAGTACTCCGAAAGGACCATCTCACCACTCAAAAGGCCTCAATTTGACCCCCTTTCAAATTCGTTCACTTGGCTGTACGAAGCACAAGTACGTCTCCGTGGCATGGTTACCTGCTTGTTTCACACGTTTGCACCACCCTGAGCCTTCTGGCTGCAGGCAATCCCTATTAAAGAGGAGACACAGATGGCGCTCTGGTTGCTATGCCACGATGCTATCTGTTGGCGGACGACGTTGGAACCGTTATCAGTGCAGCAGCTACCCCACAGGTGGCATATGCCATAATGGAATCAAAATCGAGGTCGTCTTTCCAGATGCACTGTTTTTTTCCCCGGCAGTTTGTTCACAATCTCTGCGCTGCAGTTTCTTCTTGGGCTCATGCCTAGTTTAGTCACGCTTTAATTTTTCAAAGGATCATCCCTTCAGGCTCCTCGTACCGCCAGACAACGCTGAACTGGATGTGTGTGACATTTAAGACACCCATCTCTTTGCTTCGTTTTATTACCCCTGTGACACAGCTGCCGTCTTCTTATTTCGTCGTGTCCAAGCGAATCAACATGCTTCGAGTGCTGTGGGTAAACAGTGTCGTATTCGGAGAGCATGTAATATCTCCGCCATCTAAAAAATAATTAATTTGTTATTGTATTTGATGCCATTAAAAAGATAGTCTCGCAAATATTCCTAGTTAATTGGTGAAAAATCTGCCAAATTAAAATTGACACTCTCTCTTGTTTGTTTTTTTATTACGTGAGTATAATACTGCGTGAAACGATTTCATTAATGAAATATTTTGAATTAATAACTGTGAAAAAACATTAAACAGACGGAGGAAGTTTTGCTGCGAGTGTATTGAAAAGCTGTTGGATACGATGATGGCAACTTGCAATATTTTCAGCGCGACAGTTCACACAGTTATGCCACGAACGGCGGATATAACGGGGACGTTGTCTGGAGCTGATGCCAGTAGAAGTCAAGTATTCTCTTCCCCTCTTCCTCCAATGGAGAAATCTTCAGCCTTTTTTCAGCGGACTGGTCAGCGCTTCAGCCGATCGTGGAACTCGCGGTTGCGTTCTGAAGTCACTGAGGTGAGGGTTCTCCACGTGACGGCTTCGTTCACGCAGTTTCGCGAAGCTGCTTCACGACGCGAAGGAAAACACTGTCATGTTAATGGAATGGCATCGAAACGGAAGATGACAGACAAAAGGGAGGATACGGACACAGCAGTCATTTGCAATCTCACTGGCTTTTTAAAATTATCCTTGGATACCAGATGTCAGCTATAAGTAGCCATGTTCAATGGTTACATCAGGCGCACAGGGAACCCAAAGTACTACACTGCAGAATCTCGATACGCAAGAATAACAAAAAGCCAGTGGGATTGCGACTGTTTACTGTGTCCGTCATTAATTAATCTACGGTCTCTGTGCACAGTGGTTCGTTATGGAATCAAAATTGGTGTACAGACAAGGCCGAAATGCTAATTTGACTTTCAGAATTTGTTTCACTGCAGAAGATTGTAAAACGTTCTTCTTTTCAGTCAACACACGAAAACGAAATGACAGGTATTGGAAAAAGTGATCGCGGAAAGGAAAATAACCTTAAATCGCTCAGCACAGGAAAGCCATATAGGTCGGATGAGATACCAGTGCAACAACTTCACACAGGGTTGCCACAAGTTCTGAAAATCAGGGAATTTCAAACGTATCAGGGAAATTTGAAAAAAGAAAACAGTGGAAAAATCTCGTTTTTTGTCTCAGTAGCATGAAATTGTTTGTTTTACTGAGATATCATGCTTCGTCGCTGGCTGGGCGCAGCGGAGTACGTGCGTCGCTTCCCTATTCTTTCATTCTTACTGCTTTTCCCCCTCCCACCCCTCCCCTCAGCTGCTAGACTAGCAGTTGTCGACGAGAGGTTGGGAGGCGTGAGTAGTAGTTTGTTGGGATCTAATTCTCAGTGATTGTTGACGCAGTGACCGGAGACACCGGTGATGTGTGAGTGATTGTGTGAATGTGTGTGCTCTCTCGTTTTCTGACAAAGGCTACGGCCAAACATTTAATTGTGAGAGAGTGATTGTCTTTTCTGTGTGCCTGTCTGCTGCTCCGCGATCATTAGTAATTAGTTCTCAGAGTGTTTGCGCAAGTTATCTGTTGCGTGGGTGATACCGCGGCCTCATTTCATCAACATGGTGTCTGTGACACGTGAATAGATGGCCAAAAAAGTGGACTTACGTAACGGGCCAAATCTGGAGGCCATATCTGGGGGTATCTCTAACGGATCGGACCTGCCGATCTGAAGCGCATAGTTTCTCACTAACGTTGTGAGCTTGTCGGGTTGCTAATCTGTCATTGTGTGCAACGGATTAATCTGAGATGTAACCTTTACCCTGTGGCTCCTGCAAGATGCAATTTCCACTCCCACACTACTACAGAAGTCAGACAGACGCTCCTAACGTTCTAAAGAGAAATGCCGGAAACACTTTCAGCTGGATTCGTCCGCTGTAAGGAAATGACACAAAAATTCACAACATGTCATACGTAACTACTGGATAGTACTGGAGTAGTGCTAGTTAGTGTAAGAAAAACATGAAACTAACGAAAATTATTATTTATTTTGCTAAAATTCTGAGAAATCATCATGGCACTTTTAGTTATGACCTGAACACGTTATTTCCTGGTTCTTTTCGGAATGTGAAGTTACCTCTCAAGGATAGGTTTCGCTAATGAAATTTCTATACAAAGTTTAAGATTGTTATGGACTTGGCAGAATGGCTGAGAGCCGCGCCTATTCAACTTGAATAATTATCCATTAGAATGTTGCTAGGTACGGTCGAGGCTGTCGCGTCTGAAATGCAGTTGCAGTGAAGTGTACTGTTGTGGAGGAAATATTGGGCTCGCAAGAGCTGTAGCGCACAATACCGTAAGCTGCGATGACTTTCGTTGTATCTGGATTGATCTTCGCCAATCAAACTCGCCCTACGCCTTGATGAAGTCAAGGACTCCTACTCGCCCCCTAGTCTAACTGTTGGCGTGGTACACCGGTCAGATAACCAGTCCACCGTAATGCCACTCAAAATTCGCTCGCAGGCGTTTAACTATAACTCTGTCCGTCCACACCGCACAATAAGTGTGGCGGCCAACACAGTGAACAACGCTTAATCGCAAGGACTCAATATAGAGTCGCATTTTGATTCGCTCTCGACAGAGGTACTCTGCCAGTGAAGTACTGAGGAGAGACTTGTTCCTCGCTCTTTGAGTACACGTACGCTCTCGTTATGTGTTCTCGCTCCAAGAGCGACAACGGAATGGCCCCTCTCCACGCCCGACGTGAAGGGGTGTATATCTTTCGGTCTCTTCCATTACTCCTTCAGCTCAAGGCGTCAGAAATATCGTCTGCCAATCAGCATGGCTCTTCCAAAACGGGAGAATGACGTTTCGTTTAAGGCGACCAATCCGGAAATCTGTAGTATCAGCGTTTGGCGTTTGCTGTCTCCCTGTGAAAATCTCTGAAACTGCGTGCTATGTGTAAAGAATGCGTAGGCTGGCCGCTCCCACACAATGTAGCGGAATTTGCTTTTAAGCCGAACACAGGGTCGTCCTTTCACTCGGGCAAACGCTGTCTGCTCTATGGGCGGTCTTCGGCCGACGTAGATGGGTTGGGACCGGCCTCCTGGCGTGCGGTTGCCTCTCTCGAACTAAAAGCTCCTGTGACCGTCGTGTCTGGAATGTATGTGTGTACGCCAGCCTTGAGTATTTCAACCACCGTGCGCACTTGCGATTTATTAGTTATTTGCGTATCGTTTACATGAATTCATACAACATTGACTTTATCTTATCGAGTTTGGGTCCGAATGAAGCGTCTTGATGTGCGGAATATGATTGTGAGGGCGGAATATGTAGGCAATGAAGGTCAGGGGACCACGACATCTTACAACGTGCGTGCCCTGCTTGTCTGACCTAGTCTCACAGATCTGCCCGCAGGCCCGGTCTGTCTGTGTGTGGCGTAATGCGGCGGATTTTCGTGGTTTATCCACGGACCCAGGACTGCGGTGCTCCTCAGCTGGCCAGAGGCCACGGGCGATGGATTTTAGGAATTGCGACCATCTCACGGCAAGTACGTTGTACAGTGCAGTGTTTTATAGACATTTTATTTACTCTAGTACATTTTGGCTCTTCAAAAGTTACTTATATGTTAGAAAGTATGGACCACAAGACGAAGAAAATTGTGGCAATCGCTGGCAGTTTGTACGCTATGTACTCATGTATTTCTTGAAAGAAAAGCCACACAATACCTGTAGAATGATAGACATAACACAGTGGGTAGTAACTGACAATATCGAACATAGTAGAAGCAACATTTTACTATCGATCACCTAGAGTGTTAGTATACACAACTCTTCCCCACCTTATACATTTCTTTCAAGAGGCCTTTTTTTCTGAGGTTATTTCTGAAAGCAGTGAAGGTATTTTAAATCTGTCTTCCGACTGCAACAAAATGCATATTTTTGTCACCAGATATGCCGGCGCCACATCAGTTTACCTGAGAGCCGGCGGCCCACCGAACGTTGGCTGGGTGAGGAAGGACGCTTCTGACGTTTGAGCGAAGTACAGCGATTGGCATAGTACACACGTACCGTTTATTTTACGTTTTATGCGAGTCTTTTGCCCTTTTGGGCGTTCTGTATTACTGATGGACCACGCCGATTTAGGCAGTTTGTAGTTTCAGTGTGCTCCGAAGGGGGCGTGGTTATCCGCGCCGAAACCCAGGTCAACACCCGGTTTCTATTTGCAGTCGAGGCGGATTCTTTATAGTCATTAAATTATTCACGATTGCTGACGCGCTGCAATGTTAAAAGTTCTCTAATACGGTTATCTTTATCCTTCAGTTATTTCACCACCAAAAAGGCGGACTGGCCATGGACAGTTCCCCTTCAGGTACCCTAGCGGATATTTTTATTAATAATTAAGAAAATATTGTTTTTAGCTTTCACCTAGATGTAGCGACGAATATGATGCTTTATCGCAAATACGTATTTGACAGTTATGCGCCCCATCCAAGTAGCAAAGACGACGTTAGTAAATTTGCCTTTGTCTTCAGATGCATGTTGAAATCCAGTTTATTGTTGTGTTGGAAGACTAATGGAGTTCAATTTTGTAGGATTTAACAGCCACTGGGGAGGGTCCTAATCTACTAACAGATAATTATTGTAAGCCTCGCCAATGGTTTTTAAGTGTATTTCATGCCCTGGCATAGATAATTTCCTGGTTGCACTTCATGCTACTTATTGATTTTCCTGTATTGGTTCATTCCTCCACGTATGATCTTGCACCGCTTTCACTTTTCCTCCATTTTTGATTTATCTTTTTTTTTGTTTTTCATCTGTCATGCCCGTCTCTTGGTCTTTTTTCTAAAAAAATCTTTTACCCCTTCCTTCATCCCCCTCCCTCTTTATCTTTTCTTCTTATTGTGATAGTTAGCTTTGATAAACAATACATCAGCACTTTGTTAACGTTTTACGTTCACTCAAATTCTTAGCATACACGAACGCTAACGTAAACGGTTTTTGTCTCTCTAAGTTTCCCATTGCAGTTACACACACTGAAGTCTCTATGCTCCCTATTCTTTTTAAGTCTTTTGAAAAATCGTATTTATTTTAAGTACGTACTATATTACTCTTTTCACTGTGAGCACACGTAATAAAGTTCGCAATGTGCATCCCCCCCCTTTTTCTCCCATTCGTATTTAATTTTGTGTCCTCTATTCTGCTGGACTAACTTTATAATATTCTTTCATTTATAAAATATAATGCATACTGATTTTCAGTTTCATGTAATACGATACACGACTACTGTGCCGCCCAGCTTCCTCTCCTCGCCCCAATACTTAACCGCAGGTCTCTGTTTTATATTATCTCGTTTTGACATGTTTGTAATGATGTATTTTATGGTACTGATTGTATTACTTCCTTTTGAGTATGCGTTCCTTTTTAAATATTTTTATGTTTGTATTTGACATGTCGAACGCCTGTGCGTTGTGCTGCCATGCACGCCACCTCGTATTGTGGCCATTTTTGTCACCTTGTACGTAACGTCGTATTTGCCTACTCAGTTGTACTCTCAAAGGTGGTTACATATACACGACACCGTACTGTCTGTCGTAAGCCCCCTACCTTCTTTGGGACGTTCATTTTAATTCATGTTCTTTTAAACTTTTGTCAGTTTACTATTTGTTAGCTATTCTGAATAGGTGCGTTACTCGCGACTTTTGTAACCTATCTGCAAACATTCGGAAGAGTAGTTTACTCGGAACGCTTAAATAAAGCTGAGTCGCTGAACATCAAGTGACTGAATTTTTTCCAGCGACCGTAACGTTAGTGTGTAAATACAAAAGTATTCTAAACGAAAGAATAACTTTCATCTTAGCAGCGGTCAAAAATTGCCTGGGACGGCAGAGATAAGTATATATATCACAAATAACTGATGCACGTGTAGCAGAAGACAAGACAGGACAATTAATAGTGACGGACTGCATCAAAGCTTTCGGGTTTTGAACTCCGACGCTATCTGGTGGGAGTCCAGTGACTTGATCACACCGCAGCCTGACTCGATCGAAAGGACATTCTACGGAGGACAAACAAGTTTCCTGACAGGTTCGGACCAGAACTCGAAACCGGAGGCTTTGTATTTCGCGGGAAAATGCTCTACCCATTGCAAGGTGAAAATTTATTCTGAAACAGCAAAGTGCATTTGCCTGTAAGCATTAAATCAGACTGGCAGAGTTATGTCACAAAAAAAAAAAACACGACGACAATCAAGGATTGTATCTCATACGTATGGACTAATAACTGGACATTTATTACCGAAGTGGACCACCAGCCCACGTTCGCCTTGGGCTTGCGGCTTCGCTAACAGTCTTTAAACGTTTCAAATAGAGTACCCGTCGGCGCTACATTCCGTCTGTCCTCTGCTGCTGACAGCTGTCCATCACGCATTTCCGCCGGGAAATGGATTCGCAATTTCGGCCAGTTGAGAGAGAGAGAGAGAGAGAGAGAGAGAGAGAGAGAGAGAGTATTAATGTAATCGTCGGAGTGACTTCAGTTGACGCACACTCAGCGGGCGTCTGTTGCGAGAGCGAACGAGCTCATTTTACACTCTGTGTCTGTAGTAATTTCCCGAAATCGCACTCACATGTGCCGCTTTCAGTGATGCGTTTGTGATTGAAGCCTCATCTCTGTGTGTAAGTTTATCACTTCGTGCGGTAAAATGACAATCCCATAAATAGTTCCTGCCCAGCGAGTACAATACTTGTAGCAAAAATTTCGTTTGTAGTTACGTCAGTCGTAACCCCACGTATCTCGCAGAGAGGGGTCTTTTGTAATGTGGAAAGTGCAGCCAGGACAAAAAACGGTAATTTTAGGTTTTTCTATTTAGTTATTCAGTCGCGTAGCAAACATACATAGCGTGACGCAGGAGGAATGGCCAATATTCATGTATGTGACAGGAACGATCATTCGAAGCAAAAAAAGTCCAGGGAACATGGGCTCCAAAGGACATACCGTGCTATGAGCACTTCTTCATTACAGTGCTATGATCAATTCTTCATCTTCGATACTGTGAATCAAATAGCTTCCACTGGAAGCTATTTACTTCCCATAGTTTGGGAAGTGTTAGTATAGACCAAAACAAGAAAAAATGTCTAGGAAAGATGGGGACAAATATGCCTTGGTACCTTAACAGCTACCAGCACTTGTTCATCTTCGTTACTGAACAGGCGCTTCTAGTTCTTAAGGTGCCCAGGCATGTTAGAGCAAGTGATAACTGGACGTTGTTGCTTCGAATGACCGTTCTTGTCGTATCCACGAATACTGACGATTTCTGCTAGGACACCCTGTGTAGTTCAGTAGTAAACTCTGCGACATTGCCCTCAAATCATTTCAGATGTTCTGGTAGAATGGTGAATACAAGTGTTGACACGTGTCTGAATCATTTTTGCAACTGTAGAGATTCATTTATCCCCTAGTAATGATGTATTATCCCAGGAAGTCTTTTCCAAAACAGTTATCCCGCAACTCGTTAGTGAATGTCAGCAACAGAAACTGGTTTTTCCATTCTTTAAATCGCCCATCGCAGTAATCGTGATCGTTCGTATTTCTGAAGTAGATTCATTAATTTTAAGGTACAGATTTTTTCTGATCTGGAGAACTGTTTGTAGCCGCTAAAACTGAACACTACCTGCTTTATATGTTTCACAGTTTGCGCGTAGTATTTTTGCCAGCTTGTAAATTTCTAGGAGTACTGAATTTATGCAGCTCATTCCGAAATCAATTTATAATGCCTTGGAAGTTCTATTCATGTTCTGAAACTGTTTTCCTCCTTTTTGACTAAGGAGACTGGTTTTGAGTTTTATTCCTATAATTATATCGACTGCAGGAACGATGTCATTTGCGTCTACAAAACTTATTTATATACATAATGGTTTCAAATTCCTAAATTTCCTACGGGACAACCCCTTTGTCACTTGTCCTGTTTAGGAAGAGGACCCAGATGTTAACTGTGCGACGCTGGGGCCACCAGATAGCGCCTTGTGTGTGCAGATAAGCTGCTGCTGCAAGCACGTCGCAGGTTGCGGCCGCCGACGCCGCCGCAGCCTGCGATATATACACACACCAAAAAAAAGTTTTGCATCACCTCGGTTCCGAGAGTTCCGGAACGTATACAGAAAACTGGATTAGAGATCAACATGAACATCATTTTATTGCTCATGAAAACCACACGTTGCATGTTGTACCATCATACAGCGAGACATTCAGAGGTGGCGGTCCAGATTGCTGTACACACCGATACCTCTAATACCCAGTAGCACTTCCTCTTGCGTACATGCATGCCTGTATTCTTCGTGGCCTACTATCCACAAGTTCATCAAGGCACAGTTAGTCCATATTGTCTCACTCTTCAACGGCGTTTCGGCATAGATCCCTCAGAGTGGTTGACGGATCACGTCGTCTATAAACTGCCCTTTTCAATCTATCCCAGACATGTTCGATAGGGTTCATGTCCGGAGAACGTGCTGGCCACTCTAGTCGAGCGCTGTCGTTATCCTGAAGGAAGACATTCACAAGGCGTGCACGATGGGGCCGCGAATTGTCTATGAAGACGAATGCCTCGCCTATATGCTGCCGATATGGTTGCACTATCGGTCAGAGGATGGAATTCTCGTATTGTACAGGCGTTACGGCGTGTTCCATGACTGCCGCGCTGGCTTAACCGAGCGGCCGGGACGCTGTAGTCATGGATTGTGCGGCTGGTCCCGGCGGAGGTTCGAGTCTTCCCTCGAGCACGGGTGTGTGTGTGTGTGTGTGTGTGTGTGTGTGTGTGTGTGTGTGTGTGTGTGTGTGTGTGTGTGTGTTTGTCCTTAGGATAATTTAGGTTAAGTAGTGTGTAAGCTTAGGGACTGATGACCTTAGCAGTTAAGTCCCATAAGATTTCACACACACATTTGAACATTTTTTTGTTCCATGACTACCAGCGGCGTACGTTGGTCCCACATAATGCCACCCCAAAATAGCAGGGAACCTTGCTGCACTCGCTGGACAGTGTGTGGCGTTCAGGCTGACTGCGGTTTCTCCAAACACGTCTCCGACGATTGTCTGGTTGAAGGCATATGCGACATTCATCGGTGAAGAGAACGTGATGTCAGTCCTGAGTGGCCCATTTGGCATGATGTTGGGGCCCATGTGTACCGCACTGATTGGTGTCGAGGTTGCAAAGATGGACCTCGTCATGGATGTCGTGAGTAAAATTGTGCATCATGCAACCCATTGCCCACCGTTTGCGTCGTAAGACGACGTCCAGCGGCTGCACGAAAAGCATTATTCAACACGGTGGTGTTGCTGTCAGGGTTCCTCCGAGCCATAATCCGTAGGTAGAGGTCATCCACTGCAGTAGTAGCCCTTGGGCGGCGTGAGCGAGGTATGTCATCGACAGTTCCTGTCTCTCTGTATCTCCATGTCCCACAACATCGCTTTGGTTCACTCAGAGACGCCTGGACACTTCCCTTGTTGGGAGCCCTTCCTGGCAGAAAGTAACAATGCGGACGCGACCGAACCGCAGTATTGACCGTCTAGGCATGATTGAAGTACAGACAACATGAGCCGTGAACCTCCTTGCTGATGGAATTACTGGAACTGATCGGCTGTCGGACCCCCCTCCGTCTAATAGGCGCTGCTCATGCGTGGTTGTTGACATCTTTGGGCGGGTTTAGTGACATCTCTGAACAGTCAAAGGGACTTTGTCTGTGATATAGTATCCACGATCAACGTCTATCTTCAAGAGTTCTGGGAGCCGGGCTGATGCAAAACTTTTTTTTGATTTTTGTGTATATAAATAGACCTGATGGTTGGTGAGCAACCATAGCACGTTCGCACCGTCAACAGAACAGGCTCTGCTAACGGTATAATACGCTGGTGACTGCTTTGAAGGACACTAACAGGTGCAACATGTAACTCTTTTTTTTTTTAACGGTTGTGAATAAATAGTTGCCACTATTTAAGGTCCAACCTATGTATCTGCCCAGTGGCAATAGTGGTCTGAAGTGCAGCACACCCAGAGTTCGGTGTCCCGCACCTGTGGCACAGCTTGCATGTCGACACACACCAGCGGCCATCGCTGAGGTTGTGTCAGACTCAAGTCAGCGACACAGGGCAGACGGCTCGGTGAGCAGGTCTCACAGCCAAGTGGCGCTGGGGGTAATCCACGCTGTCCGGCATAGTCGAGTGGCTTCAAGCCGTAATTTACCATACGAACTGAATTACAGGGGGGAGGGGCTTGCAGGTCAAATTTAGACAGCCACATTGCCAAAGATTCGTCGTTGAATTGCCTAAAGATTCTGGAAACAATTTGTGATTTGAGGTTTGGCACTGCCAGAAACGGACAGCAGCTGACAGATTCGTCGATGACCGATGATTTCTGTCGATCAGTCCCCTGACTCATCTCGACCAGCACCGACTTGCCCTTCTTGCGTCAACAACAACGCACGGCGACTAATCACTTCTGTACTGTTTTTCCATTAGTCACACCAACAAGCAGACTGAATTGAAGACCGGCGAAAGCGTTGCGCCATCCGCTATTCCCGCTGGAAGCTTTCCTCATTGATATCGTCAGCACTGTCTTCTTGCGGAGCTCGTAAGCAGCAGCAGTGAAATGCTCACACGTTACCGGTGACGTATTGCTGCACGAGATGAACTCACTCCCAACTCACGTGATCAAACTGACAAGACGGTTTCATATATGTTCTATTTACCAGCGTTTATTTTTTTCCGTGAAACTATAATTTTGGGTATTTCACTTACGGCATGTCAGATTTCTGAAACATCAGATACGTTTCATGATATTCGATGCGCAGCTTGCCACGTCGAGTCGAGGGGAGCCGTATTCTGGTCCATAAGACATCCTTGAGATGAACAATCAGCACCTAGTTCATTGAGGGCACCACAGCCGTGTACTCATGCACTGAATGCGGGATTTTGCTCACATTTCTCTCCTTATGTGCACAAACTAACTGTCGAAACACCTATAACAGTTAAAACTTTTGTGAACGAAAACCAGGGAAAACACACAACGTGAATTCGCTGTCATGTTTATACGTATGGCAAACTTGCTGGGTATTCACTGGGTAATGGATTGTCTAAAACTGAAACTTGTTGTGAAATGAAAGACAAGTTTAAATATGTAAGAGCCTGTGCGGGAACAAAATGTCGCCTTCATTCAGTTGGTCAGACAGCAGTTCACTCAGAATCGTCACCCTCATCCTACTCGGCGCGTAAGGCTATGCTGCTGATCGTGCTCTTGCCTGTGGCGCACTTGGAAAATTCTACAGAGACCAGATGAATTAATTGACTGATTAATTCACAGCTGTAGTTATCGCATCGAGGCAATTAGGCGAATACGTGGTGTGGAAGCGAGAGTTGAGGCATCTGTTACCCAGTGCCCACTTACTGAAGATTGGCAACTAAGTGAACTTACCATATCACTGAGGCACTCTTACGCAGGCTGGACAAAAAATGAGTCCCGTGTTGCCCTCCCCTCTCCTCCCCTACGAAACTGCGGCGACAGCGGCAGTTTCTGTCAATGAATTGGCCCTCCGAAGTGCAGACTCATCTCTATGGTGAAACTCCATTTTTGGAAACATACTATTCTTTCTTCCAGTTGCGCTCCCCTCGCAAGGTTGCATTAGAACTTTGCGAAGTTTAGAACGTACGGAGAGGTACTGGCGGAAGTGAAACTGTGAGGGCAGCCAGTGAGTCGTGTGACTGGATTGCACTGTGCTTAGAACGCTTGCCCGCGAAATACAAAGGCGACAGGTTCGAGTCTTGGTTCGGTACACAGTTTTAGTGAACCACATAGTGTCAGTTCTTGCCAGGTTCTAAAGCGACTGCCATTGAAAAGGCGAAACTGGTCTGCGATCCGTGTCGGCTTGAATCTTCCTGCGACCACCGTCTGTTCTTACACCGTGCTACGCAGCTGCGAGTGCTGCACCATCCCCGCCGCGTCGGCAGGTCAACAGAGCGGGCACCTCGTTCGCGGTGTAGTCGTGGCCACGCCGAAACGCCTTAGCTCCTTTCTACCATAATGTGACGTCATCGTATTGCACTGATTCCATATGAGCGAATGGCACACGCAAACCACTTCGATGTCACGACATGCGTAGGCGCTGGGGCTCCCACGACTACCTGGTACAGTCTGCAGCGCTCTAAAGCGACCACAGCGTTCTCTTAAGGCAGCTGACTAGAATTTTGCCGTAACACGTTGCGTCCAGTGACACTGTCGTATCTTTCCATTCACTCCTACCAGTAAGAGCTAATCTCTCTTATCTTCTTTTCGTCTCGACCATCTGAGGACCACGATTATTTCTTCCTACATTTATCCGTCAAATCTGGTTTCGCAGCACAGAGCGGATCAGGTTGTCGAAAGGGGCCAAAGTCGATTACTGTCAGTTATACAAGAACACATATAACATTATTCCTCAAACCAATGCACCACAGTTTCTTCTTTAGAACAACAAAGATCAATTCACGGCTGAGGGCCCAAGTAAATGGTTGATTTTAAAACACCAGGATTTAGAGTAAGGCTGAAGGCCTGACTTAAGTAAAATTACAATATCTTCTCACTAAAGGCTGAAAAAATATTTCTGATCAGCTATAAAAATTCTTCAAAGCCAAGCATTTACAATTTCCGGCTAAAGGCCATATTGAGGAAAATTCAAGTTCATTCTTCGGCTGAAAGCGCAATTAAAGAAAAATTTCTTTACATAATAAAAGAGACTTTAAAGATAAGCCTTTACACAGTGCAACAGAAAAACATCTTAAGAAAACTTGAACTCAAGAATAATTAAAGACAACCTTAAGTTAAACATTTACAGAACACGGCTGAAGGCCGTTTCAAGAATTCAAGACAAAGAGAAAGCTTACAGACAAGGCTTTACATACGAGGGTGAGTCAAATGAAAACCATACATAATTTTTTAAATATTATTTATTGTGCAGAAGTAGTACAAAGCTGTATCACTTTTCAACACAGTCTCCCCCACGCTCAATGCAAGTCCTCCAGCGCTTACAAAGTGCATAAATTCCTTAAGAAAAAAATTCTTTTGGTAGTTCGCGCAACCACTCATGCACCGCGTGGCGTACGTCTTCATCAGAACGGAACGTCTTTCCTCCCATTGCGTCTTTGAGTGGTACAAATATATAGTGTGGGCCTTGCTTTGAAATGTTGAAAAAGGACACCTGCTGACAGCAATCCACGTCGCTTTGATTTGATTGCAGGCCGCGGATGATTTAAGCATGTAATGCTCCAAAATGACGCCTTTTTCGCCCCAAAAGAATGTCAGGATAACCTTCCCTGCTGATGGTTCTGTTCGAAACTTCTTTGGTTTTGGTGATGAGGAATGGCACCATTCCTTGCTCGCTCTCTTCGTTTCCGGTTGGTGGAAGTGAACCCAGGTTTCATCCCCAGTAACGATGCTTGCAAGGAAGCCATCGCCTTCTCGTTCAAAGCGCCGAAGAAGTTCTTAAATATCATCAACACGTCGTCGTTCTCTCATTTCAGGAGTCAGCTGTCGTGGCACCCATTTTGCAGACACTTTGTAAAACTGGAGTACATCATGAACAATATGGTGTGCTGACCCATGACTAATCTGTAAACATGCTGCAATGTCATTCAGTGGTTTTCCTTCACTGTGACTTCAACTGCTGCAATGTTCTATGGAGTCACAACTCGTTGTGCCTGACCTGGACGAGGAGCATGGTCCAAATGGCTCTGAGCACTATGGGACTTAACATCTGAGGTCATCAGTCCCCTAGAACTTACAACAACAAAAACCTAACTAACCTAAAGACATCACACACTTTCATGCCCGAGGCAGGATTCGAACCTGCGACCGTAGCGGTCGCGCGGTTCCAGACTGTAGCACCTAGAGCCGCTCGGCCACTCCGACCGGCACGAGGAGTATCTTCCACTGAAGTCACACCATTTGCGAACTTCCTACTCCATTCGTAGACTTGCTGCTTTGACAAACATGCATCACCGTACTGAACCTTTCGTCGATGACTTTCAATAGGTTTCACACCTTCACTACGCCAAAAACCGAATAACAGAACGCTGTTCTTCCCTGGTGCAAGTCTCAAGTAGGGCGGTCGTCTTTATACTGATACTGTGACGGTATGTGTGCTTCTGCACTATGCTGCCACCATTATGCACGCTGTTTGTAGCACGCTTACCAACTTACAGGATAACTGCGCGAAATTTCGATTTGTTATTACAAATTTAAGGTTTTCATTTGGCTCACCTTCGTATTAAAGCCACAGATTCTGAAACAAAGGCGGCTGAAGGCCGAAATACAGAGCAACAAGAATTTTCAATGAAACACGGCTGACGGACTAATCTTAAAGTTGTTATGAAGTTCGGCTGAAGGCCATATACTAAACATAAAAGAGACAATATTAACACACGGCTGAAGGAATGGCACAGTACCTGCGACCTAATAAAATGACAATCACAAGCAACAAACAGTGGTGGCCAGAAGTGTTCCAAGGGTCGGCCTGGGGAGGGAACTCTAACAACAGTTTAGGTGAGACAGACAGCCAAACGTGACACTAAACAATCAGGTTGCAGCGTGACGTCCGGACGTCAGACGAACCAACCAACCGCCTAATCAATTCCCTTCCACCCGACCAACAGCACGACAACCAAAAGTGTCATTGAACATGAGGATCGCAGCAGGATTACGTCTTAATAATTGGCGTATAAACACAGTCAAGACACAATAAACACTGAAAAGAGAAAAAGAGAACACCACTAAGCTCTCGAACTACACGCCGTGCCGGACAGCATCAACACGGCGAGGAAAACACACTGCCGCAAAACTACGCTAATGACCGGGGGCAGGTAACCGGAACGTTAACGGCCACAAGGCAGAAGACAGCGCTGGTGCACTTCACTAATAAATTATAATAATTTCAAAGGTTAAACACCATACAGGAAGACGGCTGCAGAATTTTGCCGACTGCAGTACACCACAACGTTGCTGCTTGCGGGAACAGCTCAGGATCCAACAACTAGAAGTCAACGAAGAGATGTCACAACGGTTGATCTTCCGTGACAGGTTCACTGATTACTCAACTGCAGTATGCAGGTGCGGTGGGCGACGAACTTTGCAGTTCTCGCATCTACCTGTAGTGCCACACAACTCTGACCGCGCGTGCACGCCGCCAGCGGCCTCGGCTCAATCCATGTTCATTAATCTTCCATTCCCATGCTTTGCAGAATTTACTGGCATGTTGTCTCATAAACACAGGGAGGAATTTCGAATAGAAGCAGTGAACTGTTATAAAACAATGTCATTATAAAACCACACAGTTCCGTTAAAAAAATAATGTGTTTGTATGAACCGCACTGCAAAAATAATCACTCTTTGGCGTATTGCCGTTTGTCGAGAAAACGTGTTCGATGTCTTGACTCGTTCCTGATGTGACTGCCCACCATTCATGAGAGGCCGTTTAACGATTAAGTCGTAAAGACTCCGAACAACTGGAGACCATTGAACTTTAATACAGTCCACAAAAACAACGCAAGTTTCGTGTTCCGGGCCCAGCATAGCTAATTGACTTTACCGCAATCGGAAAATATCATTATGTATAAGGATGCGAAATATTAACAAATCTACGAAAACAAAGAACGATTCTTGAAAACAGGCACCGAGAAGTAAAAAGAAGCCAAATATAATTTTCACACATCACAACCACGAGCTACACGCCACTTTCACTGGGCAAATAACATTGCGAAGAAAAATATATTAGTCTTCTTACTAGCAAGACGTAAATCATCACTTAATCGATAATACTCGGCGGCACCAAAGTATATTGCCGTATTAAAAACACGAACATCGTGTGAAATAGATTAAGGCACTGAGTAACTTGCCAACATAGTGTATTTGCCGTTTCTCGGCCGTCGATATTTATTAATGTCGAGAGTCTTCCCGTTATTTGCAGCGGCTCTCCGAACGCTTTCAATGTGAAAGTGCTTAACTTATTTTCCTCGTAAGCGTAAAACTCGTTAGTGTCGCAAGTGAGTTCAGGCGTGACTCGCAATTTACGTCTGGCAGCGTTACCCTTCCTGTTTATTAACGTGACGCTGTTCCAGCGTAATGGAATTTCTCGAGGAATTATTCGTCTAGCTGGCTAATATCCAGGGAAAGTTCCTCAGCTTTTTATCTTGCGACGAGCACTTCGCCGAGCGCTTCCACCTCAACGAATAGTGGAAGTTTTGAAGTAAATACTTGGCAATTCTGATGGGGTGAATTTTGTTTCGGTTTAGTGAGCATTCGGTCTGTCGCGTAGACACCGACTGAAGGAAGCTTTTGTAGACACATGTGATCTTTTTATCTATCAAATGGTTCAAATGGCTCTGAGCACTATGGGACTCAACTGCTGTGGTCATTAGTCCCCTAGAACTTAGAACTACTTAAACCTAACTAACCTAAGGACATCACACACATCCATGCCCGAGGCAGGATTCGAACCTGCGACCGCAGCAGTCGCACGGTTCCGGACTGCGCGCCTAGAACCGCGAGACCACCGCGGCCGGCTTTTATCTATCAAGAAATTGGTTACTTTGTCGTAGTGAAACGCTAGAAGATATATGTTTTCTGTAGGTTATAAGTCTGTTTGTCAGTATTGTCATAAAAGCTGTCCCCTGAACAATACTTGAAGACTTTTTACAACTACGCTTTCTCTGAATGGATTAAAGTGGTTGGACAGAAAAATGAGACACTACACATTACCATACCGAATTCGGTGTATGAAAACCGTTGGCGATCAAAACAGCTTCCAGTCTTTTCGCAATGGGTAGACGACAAAGGCTCAGTAGTACTGAGATCTTATGGTTTGCACCCAGGGGAGGTGTGACAGTTCATTGTCACTAAACCAGTCATGGACCATGTGATCTGTTTGATCAGGGGCCCTCTCTCCGCGGAACACAGCTTCACCGTTATGTAACAAACGTACCATGTGATGGACCTCAACAGTAAAAATACTCACATAATCATTGGCAATAATCCGACCTTCCAGAATAACCTTTAGCCTCGCGTATTGCCAGCTCAAGTCTTCACCTAATTCCCGCTACTAGGATGCAAGTGCAGTCAGAAGTTGGAAACAGTGTGCAACAACTTGTCTGATGAAACGACATTTTCCCATTGCCCCATACTCCAGGCGTTAGCGCTTTGGCGTCGTTCCCAGTTAGGACACTAGGTCACTGAGGAGTGGTTCTGGAATTCCACCTCGTCCTGCAGTTCCCTGCTCCTGGAGCTGCCTTCGTGTTGTTTTGGTGCTGACAGGGTTCGCAATTGCTTCATCCTGTTCGGCAATGATTTTTGCACCTGCTGTTCTCTTATTTTTCTTGCATGTCCGGATTAGCAGAAATTGTTGACAATAAGACAGCCGTCCGATATTGTTGGTGTTGGTGTTAGTGGTGGTGGTGGTGGTTTTAAGCCCGAAGACTGATTTGATGCAGATCTCTCATGTAACAGAATCCTGTGCAAGCATCTTAATCTCCGAGTAACTACTGCACCTACATCCATGTGATTCCGCGTACTGTATTCATCTCATGGCCTTTCAGCAAGATTTTTACTCGCCACACTTCCCTCCAGTACTACGTTGGTGATCCCTTGACACCTCAGATTGTGTCCTACCGACCGATCCCTTCTTTTAGTCCCAAGAATTTCTCTTCTCGCCAATTACGTTCAGTACCTCCTCATTACTTACGTGATCTACCCGTCTAACCTTCTGCATTCTTCTGTACCACCACATTTCAAAAGCTTCTATTCTCTTCTTGTTTAAAGGGTTTATCTTCCATGTTTCACTTTAATTGATGACCACATTCCATATAAATACTTTTAGAAAGGACTTCCCGACACTCAAATGTTTACTAGCCAGTCTGCATTTTATATCCTCCCTACTTCGACCATCATCAGTAATTTTACTTCCCAAATGGCAAAACTCGTTTATTACTGCAAGAGTCTCGTTTCCTAATATCATTCCCTCAGCATCATCTGATTTAATTCTACTGCATTCCACTTCCCCGTTTTGCTTTTGTTGATGTTCATCTCATATCCTCCTTTCGTGATACTGCCCATTCCGTTCAATTGCTCTTCTAAGTCCTTTGTTGTCTCTGACAGAGTGACAGTCATCGGCAAACCTGAAAGTTTTTCTCTCTTTTAAAAAATGGTTCAAATGGCTCTGAGCACTATGCGACTTAACATCTGTGGTCATCAGTCGCCTAGAACTTAGAACTAATTAAACCTAACTAACCTAAGGAAATCACACACATCCATGCTCGAGGCAGGATTCGAACCTGCGACCGTAGCAGTCGCGCGGTTCCGGACTGAGCGCCTAGAACCGCGAGACCACCGCGGCCGGCTTTCTTTCTTCTCCTTGGACTTTTGTTTCCCTTATTGCCTGCTCAATATTGAATAACAACGTAGGTATGCTACAACCCTGTCTCGCTCCCTTCTCAACCACTGTTTCCCTGTCGTGCCCTTCGACTCTTACAACTCCCATGTGCTTTCTGTACAGATTGTAAATAGCCTTTCGCTCTCTATATTTTAGCCCTGCCACTTTTAGAAAATGAAAGAGAGTATTCCAGTCAACATTGTCAAAAGCTTTTTCTAAGTCCACACATGCTAGAAGCGTAGGTTTGCCTTTCCTTTACCTAGCTTCTAAGATAGGTCGTACAGTCAGTATTGCCTTGCGTGTTCCTACATTTCTCCAGAATCCAAACTGATGTTCCGGAGGTCGGCTTCTACCAGTTTTTCTGTTGATCTGCAAAGGATTCTTGTTAGCGTTTTGCAGCCGTCACTTATGAAACTGATAGTTAAGTAATTTTCACGACTATCAGCACCTGCTTTCTTTGGAATTGGGATTATTATATTCTTCTTGAAATCTGAGGGCACTTCACCTATCTCTTACATCTTGCTCACCAAGTGGGTTTTGTCATGGCTGGCTCTCCCAAGTCTGTCAGTAGCTCTAACGGAATGTTGCCTAATCCCAGCACCTTCTTTCGACTTAGGTCTTTCAGTGCTTTGTCAAATTCTTCACGCAGTGTCATATTTCCCTTTTCAACTTCCTCTTCCATTTCCATAATATTGCCCTCAAGTACTTCTGCATTGTATATGCCCTCTATATACCCCTTGCACCTTCCTGCTTTCCCTTCTTTGCTTAGGACTGGTTTTATTTATCTGAGTTTTTAATATTCATACAGGTGGTTCTCTTTTCTCTAAAGGTCTCTTAAATTTTCCGTAGGCAGTATCTTATCTTACCCCCTAGTGACACATACCTCTACATCCTTACATTTGTCCTCTAGCCATTTCAGCCTACGCATTCTGCACTTCCTGTCAGTATCATTTTTGAGACGTTTGTACCTCTTTCCGCCTGCTTCATTCCGAATTCATTCGCTGAATGCGAATAACTTGGCTTCAGATGTGTTTGGTGTAGATGTCCTACCTGTTGGTGACATGAAAAACTGCGCCGGACAGGTACTCGAATCCGTGTTTCCCGTGCACGCATCCCGGGCCGACCTAAACCGAAGACAGCCGAAGCCAAGTTATTCGCATTCGACGAATTTATTTCGAAATAAACTCGTATTGTTCGTCACAATCCTGACAGTCTGTCATGATCACGCAACACACACTTTCATCCGCGGCGTGACGTAGCGGCTGATGTTTTCCCGCTTTCGCTATATGCGGTATAAATCTGTGCTACCCTGCCACTCGAAACTTGGTTACGAAGCGCACACACACCATGCGAGCGCCAGCAATTTGCCTACGTTCAAATTCACGTGGCTCCGACATAATACGTTTACAACTACACACACACTGTCCCTACGTCGAATGTCAGTTGCAACGGGTTGGGCACATTGCGCTGGTGCCGTTCCCGCAATCTGAGGCTTGGCTGACATCTGCCTATCGTTGTTCCATCTGAAGTCAGCGTTTAGACTCTCGAACGCGTCGTGGGATGAAGTAAAAACAGTGACTGCCACAGGTGATTCCTTTGTTTGAACTTTTTTAGGCTTAATGCGGTTGAACATTTTAGGAAAAATAATTGTGAAGTTTTTGTCTGGGCCGACAGATTTTCGTTTTGCGGTGTGACCACGACAAAATATATGGTTATTTAATTTAAACTATGCTGCAAACTCTTTTTCGTGATGCGTTTCGGATTACACTGCCGGAACTTTTCTTTTTAGTGTGATTGACGTGTTGTTCCATTTGAATTTCTTAAGGCAGCTTTTCTGAGCGAGAATATAGATTATTCCAGTATTTGCTGCTGAAAGTTGAAACCAAAATTGTCATTTCGCTTTTTCTCTGCAGAGTTTCAACTATCCTAACGAAACAGGAGGGTATGTAAACCCAGTTTGTTGAAAGTAAAGGGTTAGAGTACCGCATAATTTATGTCAGGCGTTCATAAATTAATTTATGAATGAAATTTTCACTCTGCAGTGGAGTGTGCGATGAAATGAAACTTCCTGGCAGATTAAAACTATGTGCCGGGCCGAGACTCTAACTCGGGACCTTTGCCTTTCGCGGGCAGACCGTACTCTTCCCTCTTCCATATTATTTTCCCCTTGCCTCCTATTGGTGGATTCTTCAATAGTTCGGTCACTTGTTAGGAAGTTCATTATGTCGAAGGTAGCTGAAAATTTGAAATTACAGTTCAGTAGCATGCTATGTCCTTAAACAATTTGCAGGATAGACTGGACAGAGGTGTGCTCGCAAGACAGCTATCGGAAACAATAAATTGATCAATCGGGAATTTGACGTTGCAATTGGGTTTTTAAAGCACTGGTGAATTCCTAAATTGCTTCTTTCCACTTTCGGATGGAGGAGGAAGGGCTTACTGTGTGATAGCATAGATACAACTATAAATACCACTGCAAGACAGTCTACTGCGGTGTATTAAGAAGCATTCAACATGACACACTTACACCACGATCCACTCCGTAGCAGTAGCAGTAGTGATAGTAGTAAACATGGGTAGATGTCGGAGATCGCGGAAACACTTGCACATCCCGTGCGCTCATGCTCCATTGTCCACACGCAGCACGGTCCCTCGTACACCACCAGCGCCAGTACTCAAAGGTCGGAAAAAATTGCCACGATGACTGCAGTCGCAGTTATGGACACGTGTATTACTAGTTCACTACACAGCCATGCGAGGGCCGCCACAGGGACTTGTCCCCGCTGCTGCGGGCTAAAACTGATTAGCCCGCCGTCCGGAACTTTTCTAATGCCTTCAATGATGTGAAGTCCTAATTTTCCCTGTAATGAACACCACTGTGACTGTTTGTACTGTCTTCTCCATTGCCTTTTGTTGCAGGAGAAAGTTTAATTCGGTGCTGGCCGTACATAATGTAGACAGTTGCAAGAGCTGCGACAACATATTATATTTTCCATCGAGGGGTCTTAGCACAGTCCTGACGCACTGACGCATTAACTCAGCTCACCCTGTTTCTCCAGAGTATTCTCGGAATTCACTGAGTTCTTCTGACTTAATTTGAAATGATCACATGGGCCGAGCTGCAGGGGGATGGGGCAGAGATTGAGAGTTACAAAATGCCGAGAGAATGTCAAAAACCAAGCTGGCGTTTTGGTGTATGGGGTCCTTAGGAAATAGTTTCGAAACAGATGACTCGTTTCGAGATATGACAGCGCCATGAATATGATTCACCAGTGGCTGTAATCATTAAACGTCATCTCCACACAAACGAACTCAAGTATTTGGTTGAATAGAGACTTGATTCCAAATCATAGGCAGAATTTCTACCAGAAAGTGTAACACTATAGATCTGAAAATCCCGTGCATTGGTTATATGATTTCGTACATTTCTTATAACTTCAATCTAGCTTTGCATTTCTTAAGTCATTCCTCACATAGCACACCATCTACTGTAAGTGAACATTCTCAATAGACCCGTGATAGTCCCTCGCCTTTAACCCAGTGGATATATCGAAGAACCTCTGTTACACTGCCTTCATGGCACCGAAATAGAATGCATTACAAACATTGTTTGCTTGAGAAATATCTTGCGGCAGCATGAGGGAGCAACTTAATACCATGTTCGTTACCCGGGACATTTTCTAAATTCGGTGATAAGAGTGATTTTATTGCAAGTTTATGCCGCTGATGACATGTACCCGCACGTTTGGTCTGTTAATAAACACTCCGCGATTACCGCCTATGTTCACAGTTGCGGTATTTGTGTGGAAGTTCACTTCATTTGGAAGCAATACCATACCTCGATTCATAAAGCATGTATAGTTTCTAACGTGGATATCGTTAGCGATACTTGTGTGTGCGTGTAGAGCCAAGACCAGTTTTTTTTTTTTTTTTTTTTTTTTTGTAGGGTGACAATAACAAGGTCGTTGCGATCGTGTTTTTAATGGCTGGTCGCTTATAAGACGATTACGTCTCTCTTCCTAAGACACGCTGGTACCACTGACTTGAAACGCAAATGGACCATGTCCATCGATCGCGGATTTTCGCTCAATGTTGTGCGATGTAACCAGCATTCAGTTAATGGCGAAGTATTATAGTTAGTGGGGTATAGATTCGCTGTTATCAGGAAGCTTATGAAGTATGTGTTGGGATGTAGAGTTATTATCGTCTGTATTCCGACATGTGCAAACGAAATTACTGTCTGCTGAAAGGAAGGTATTGATTTGATGTGGAAAACTGAGATTTCAGCGCGCATTGATAGCCGTAAGGGGATGAAAGATTTTGCGTGGAAAATTAAGCCCTTGCATTAGGTGGATATAGATACTGACATTTTAACTTGAGACGTGACCAAGAGCCACAGACATGAGGAAGAGGTATTTCCGATATTTCGCTCGTTGTGAAATATCGTCATCTCAAAGCTACAATCATAATATTTAATTGCAATTACAGTGATAAACATGCAGCTGGTTTCCTAAGAGGGCTCTGCCGTTTGTTCTGGTTCGTGGCTGAGGTAGCCGGTGACGGGAATGAATTGATATTTACGTCTTAAGACTGTCGCGGGCGGCAGGTACAAAGAAAAGTTGCGGCCGGGCGCCTAGTCGGTTCCAGCCCACAGTAGCGGGGATAAGTCCCAGTGACGGCCCACGCTATGCTCCCTGGATAGCTGTGTAGTGAACTGATAATCATTATGCGTTGGGCTGTCTGGATCATGTGTGTTCTCCGTGGAAAATTGAGAAATTCAGCATTCTACCAAGTGTTGGCGCCGAACGTATTGATAACATCCGAATTCCTACCCTCCAGTCATCCCCGGATGCCCTCCATGGCCGGGGTTGTGCACTCTGGCATACACACGCGTCCGCGACTGTGGCTGCGGTTACGGCGGCGATAATTTTTTTTCCTTTTTTTTTCGGCCCACGAGGGAGCAGGCGTGCAACCTGTGGAGATTGCGGCATGAGCGCACAGGATCTGCGAGTGTTCTCCGACATCTAGGCATGATAACAACTACTACCACTATTACTACTAATAATACTACAACTAATACTACTGAGGATTGGATCGTAGTTTAAGTTTGTCGTGCTTAGTGCTGCTCAATACGTTTCAGTTGATTCTGTTTTGCTATGGCATCTATCGTATCACACAGTAAACCCTCCCTCCCTCCCTCCTTCCAAATGTAGCGAAGAGAAGCTATTTAGAAATTCAATAATGCCATAAAAATCCAATTACAAGGTCAAATTCACACGTGATCAATTTATTGTGTCCGGTAGCTGTATTGCGAGCTTGCATCTGGCCAGCAAATCCTGCAAATTGTTTAAGGACATAGCATGCGACTGAGCTGTAATTTGAAATTTTCAGCTACCTCCTACTTAATGGAGTTCCTACCATATGGCTAACTGTTCCGGTATCCACCAATAGGAGGCAAGGGAATAAAGATCCGGAAGGGGGAAGAGCAGGGTTTGGAAAATGGGCAGTTGCAGGATTGAAACCCGCCAAATATACCAGTCCTAGTATCCACCAATAGGATGCAAGGACAAGCTGGCCACACACAAAGTGTATCGTTTTAGCTACATACTCAATTAATCTGACAGAGTTTGGCAATATTTCCAAGACATCCACAGATAGGGATTTACCAGGTATCCACTAATTTGTTCACAAAATAGGGGGGCGGGGGGTTAGTGTGGCACACGAGAGATGCTACCTACTTCTTCTTGCATTTGTTTGTTCTATCTGCTACAGGTTTCCATAGCAGTGGAAGGCTGAGAACAAAGGGATGCACCTAGTTGCAACGCCAGGTCTGGGTGAGTGGTGAGGGGTGCAGCAGATGGGGATGGGGATGGAAGGGAGAGTTGCCGCCAACTGATGTGTTTTCCGGGGATTAGCGAGATTTCCTGACTGCGCGCCGCACGAGCTGGCAGCGGTGGCGGGGCCGGAGCGCGCGTAGTGCCATCTGCAGCGAGAACGCCGGGAGTCGGCCGGCGACGGTCAAGCGAGGCGGCCGACCACTCGCAGCAGGGGAAGGGGCGGCGCCCGGCCTGCGCAGCAGGTGCCGCGTTATCTTGCGCGAGCTTTGCCGTACACTGCTCACCTACGTTGGACTGCAGCGTTAGGACGTTCATTTACTGAGAGTACCTAGATTGTGCTCGAGTTTAATACCACCGTTTCAGCAGAGCTGCCGTCAGATGTTTAAATTTTGTTCTCGTTCACTTACAGGGCTTTGTTCACTACGGACTAGGCACACGACAGTGATGAACTTCGAGACAATGTAAACAACTGAGCTACTGGAATAGTACATAACAGAGGCACGCTCGAAACGCTCGTATTGGCAGGTGAGAGTCAAACCATAATTATCTGTCAGCTGTGGTGTGACGGTGCACAGAATGTTGATATGCCCTTGATCGACTCTGCAAAAGTTGTCTAGGGTAATGTGGCAAAAGTACATCTCCAAATTCTGCAAACCCTCCGGAATAAGGCACTTTTTTTTAGGAGGATTTTTCAGATGGCTACAAACATTCCATTATGCTGTATCCATGATGCAGATCAAGAATTATAGGTAATGGAAAGACCTAAGGCAGTTTTATTCAAGGAGTGAAGGTAATGTGGCAACCCAAAAATTCAACAATTAGGTCCCTGAGACCAGTATGTAAGGCCTCAGATACGAAGACATAATGTCAACAAACAAATCACAGTCGTGAAGATACACCAATAACGACGAGCTATTAACACAGTCATCTATCCTGCTGGATGTAAAACAATGATTAGAAAAGACAAGAGCTGCACACCAATCCAAATTAAAGAAAAAATGTGACTAACCGACGTTCTTTTATGACCACTTCGTCTGTGTTACATAATATTACAACAACACAGAAGGTTTTCTGCTGTTGGATAGTGTAAAACTACGTAGAGGGACCTAATGTCATTTGTCTGTTGTGCATGGTTTTTTTTTTTTTTTTTTTTGAATGTTTCGAGAGTACTACATGGTTTGAGATGGCCTCTGTCTCTGTTCCACCGTTCTTATCGTATGCAAGTGGCCAATAAGGCACACATAGAAGTAAAAGTGAAACACTGTACAACCTTTCGGAACTAATAGTTTCCTACTCAGGGAGAAGGCAAAACAAAAAGAGCAGGTCACCCAGACCCCAGAATGTATTGAGGGTAAGGTATCTCTCTTATGTCATCTAGGCTCCAGCTGTTACGCGCCTGCCCCTCTAAGAATGTCAGTCCAGCTGTTTTATAGCTGCTGTGTGTATGCTGTAAAAGGACTCTGTTTTTCCTCTGATTCAATCCTAAGTAGAGTCTACAGAGGAAATTCCCGTCCTGACTGATCTTCACGGTTATTAGCGTGTCCACCGTCTAGTACAGGAAAGACCATCTTGGCAGCTACGACTTGCTGTCGGAAAGGCGCGTTTGGCGTCGAGTGTGCAAACACTCACAGCGAATGTGGACGGTAATTTCGTGCAACATATTACCAGTGAGTGGATTTCATTCCTGAAGTGCATTTAGGAATTTCCGAACTCAGAACATTTCCAAGTTGCAAATATTCTTTGGTATAGGCAATAGATGGAAATTACTGGATGACAACGCGGTGAATGCTTCAAAATTCTCTTTTGGGGTACCACAGATTCACCGTTGTAAATCCACCTTTACGTGCAGGTGATTATATTCTGGTGAATGATATTAGGTTAGTATCAAGGTCTCTTATAGCGTACTTCGGTGTCCAAGTGGTTCACAGGTCTCGTGTACTATTCGCCAGTTAATTTTTATTACCCTTTACAAGGTTAACAGCATGTACAACTGTACACAGTATCAAATCGTGCCACAAAATAGATTGAATTCTCTGTGTAACGGGTCACGTATGGCTCAGATATTCATTTTCATGTTTTCTGACCATCTGTTTTGAAAAAACACTGTAAAGAAAGGTTTATCATAGTTCATTATTCGTGTAAAATGTTTGCGTCAATCTTTACAAGTTGTTGTTGTTATTGTGGTCTTCAGTCCTGAGACTGATGCAGCTCTCCCTGCTACTCTATCCTCTGCAATCTTCTTCATCTCCCAGTACCTACTGCAACATACATCCTTCTGAATCTACTTAGTGTATTCATCTCATGGTCTCCCTCTACGATTTTTACCCTCCACGCTGCGCTCCAATACTAGATTGGTGATCCCTTGATGCCTCAGAACCTGTCCTACTAACCGATCCTTTCTTCTGGTCAAGTTGTGACACAAACTTCTCTTCTCCACAATCCTATTCAATACTTCCTCATTAGTTATGTGATCTACCCATCTAATCTTAAGCATTCTTCTGTAGCACCACATTTCGAAAGCTTCTATTCTCTTCTTGTCCAAACTATTTATCGTCCATGTTTCACTTCCATACATGGCTACACTCCATACAAATACTTTCAGAAACGACTTCCTGATACTTTAGTCTAGACTCGATGTTAACAAATGTCTCTTGTTCAGAAACGCTTTCCTTGCCATTGCCAGTCTACATTTTATATCCTCTCTACTTCGACCATCATCAGTTATTTTGCTCCCCAAGTAGCAAAACTCCTTTACTACTTTAAGTGTCTCATTTCCTAATCTAATTCCCTCAGCATCACCCGACTTAATTCGACTACATTCCATTATCCTCGTTTTGCTTATGTTGATGTTCGTCTTATATCCTCCTTTGAAGACACTGTCCATTCCGTGCAACTGCTCTTCCAAGTCCTTTGCTGTCTTTGACAGAATTACAATGTCATCGGCGAACCTCAAATTTTTTATTTCTTCTCCATGGATTTTAATACCTACTCCGAATTTTTCTTTTGTTTCCTTTACTGCTTGCTCAATATACAGATTGAATAACATCGGGGAGAGACTACAACCCTGTCTTACTCCCTTCCCAACCACTGCTTCCCTTTCGTGCCCCTCGACTCTTATAACTGCCATCTGGTTTCTGTACAAATTGTAAATAGCCTTTCGCTCCCTGTATTTTAACCTTGCCACCTTTAGAATTTGAAAGAGAGTATTCCAGTCAACATTGTCAAAAGCTTTCTCTAAGTCTGCAAATGCTAGAAACGTAGGTTTGCCTTTCTTTTATCTCTCTTCTAAGATAAATCGTAAGGTCAGTATTGCCTCACGTGTTCCAGAGTTTCTACGGAATCCAAACTGATCTTCCCCCGGGGTCGGCTTACACTAGTTTTTCCATTCGTCTGTAAAGAATTCGTGTTACTATTTTGCAGCTGTGGCTTATTAAACTGATTGTTCGGTAATTTTCACATCTGTCAACACCTGCTTTCTTTGGGATTGGAATTATTATATTCTTCTTGAAGTCTGAGGGTATTTCGCCTGTTTCATACATCTTGCTCACCAGAAGGTAGAGTTTTTTCAGGACTGGCTCTCCCAAGGCCGTGAGTAGTTCCAATGGAATGTTGTCTACTCAGTTCCAATGGAATGTTGTCTACTCCGGGGGCCTTGTTTCGACTCAGGTCTTTCAGTGCTCTGTCAAACTCTTCACGCAGTATCGTATCTCCCATTTCATCTTCATCTACATCCTCTTCCATTTCCATAATATTGTCCTCAAGTACGTCGCCCTTGTATAGACTCTCTATATACTCCTTCCACCTTTCTGCTTTCTCTTCTTTGCTTAGAACTGGGTTTCCATCTGAGCTTTTTATGTTCATACAAGTGGTTCTCTTATCTCTTTAATTTTCCTGTAGGCAGTATCTGTTTTACCCCTAGTGAGATCAGCCTCTACATCCTTACATTTGTCCTCTAGCCATCCCTGCTTAGCCATTTTGCACTTTCTGTCGATCTTATTTTTGAGACGTTTGTATTTCTTTTTGCCTGCTTCATTTACTGCATTTTTATATTTTCTCCTTTCATAAATTAAATTCAATATTTCTTCTGTTACCCAAGGATTTCTACCAGCCCCCGTCTTTTTACCTACTTGATCCTCTGCTGCCTTCACTACTTCATCCCTCAAAGCTACCCATTCTTCTTCTACTGTATTTCTTTCCCCCATTCCTGTCAATTGTTCCCTTATGCTTTACAAGTATCGATTGTGTAATACCATATCTTTAGCTGTCTATGATATTTGTAGTGACAGCAATGTTAGGACTTTATTCGTGCGAAGATCTGGCCACTTTTGAACCCTGGTGGTCATCTCATAAAACACACTCAAATGCAATAAACCTTTACCAGTATGTAGGACAGATTATCGAATACAACAATATCATGACTCTAGACTAATCCACTTACTCGTTTGAATAAAACACATGCAGTACGTAAAGTTTCAGAAGCCTTACAAACCAAACAGTTCTTAGATAAACTTGAGTAATGATTCTTACCAGCACAGGTAAGACAAAATTTTCAGTTATTGGCCAACTCTGTGCCATACTGGAAGCGCTCGCCTCGTTCTGGTGCCTGAAACGCAGACATTGCAGTGCTTTTGTTATTCTGATTACGGTGCGAAGTTCCTTTGGTCATGCATACATGTTCAAATAAACTTTTCATCATAATCAGAGAGTTTGCGAAAAGTTAAAAGCTTTTCCTAGGTGGATTTTTATTTTGTATTATATTTTGATAGTTATTTCAACGCTAGTAAATTTCAGTTTTGTACTAGAGGGTAGTATTTAAAGCAGATCTCCAGTAGGAATTCCACAAGCGAGAACAGCAAAATATGGACGCTACATGTGCGTTTATCAACTGCCAGCGTGGGAGTACATTAATGCCCAGCGAATGAATCGCCATTCTATGGACTTTAAAACTGGCGTGAGAGCTAATTCGGAGCAGCGCAGCTTTGTATACTATTAGCAATCGAACGGAGGCAACAATTTAATGGTTCGCGAACAGAGAATTAGCAATTTCTGAAATTTAAAATGGCAAACGTTTCCCGATAGCGACATTATTCTATTATGTGATTACGCATGTATTTGACCAAGATACCAGCAAATGGACAAACAATTGGAGCGTGACGCAGCAGCAGCCTGCCTCGTATTTTCAGCGTTATATGGCCGACAGATGGTACTGTAACCATGTCATGTTGTGCTCACAGCCAGCAACACGTAACGCACCGAAAGTATGCCCTTTACGGGCCGTCCTGTTTGCCAACTTCGAGACGTGCACTTCCCAGCTGCTTCACAGTTTGCAGGAAGATTAGAGGTTAACGTCCCGTCGAAGATGGGGTCATTAGAAATCGATAAAAGTATTTAGAGGTATCTGGACGGTGTGGACTGGAATACACTTCTTGAAATTCCACGTTGAAATACAGGAAGCGATAAATTAGCTACTATTTGAACAGGAACCAGACTGCACTTAGTAGAGTGAAAATGTGTGAAAGGGGAGTTGAAATGGGAATCGGACAGGGTTGTAGCCTGTCTCGCCGATATTATTCAGTCTGTGCATTGAGCAAGCAATAATTGAAACCAAGGAGAAGTTTGCAAAGGGAGTTAATGCTCAGGGAGAAGAAATGAGAACTTTGACGTGTGACGACGCAGTTTTTTCAGAGACGTGGAACGGGATGTGGATAGTGCTTTGGAAAGAGGATATAAGATATATGATGAATATCAACAAAAGCAAAACAAGAATAATTGAATGTACAGTACTCAAATCAGGTGATGCTGACAGACTTAGATTAGGGAATGAGACTCTAAAAGTAGTGGATGTGTTTTGCTACTTGGGCAGCAAAATAACTGACGATGTCTGAAGTAGAGAACGTGTAAAATGCAGACCTGCAATAGTACGAAAAGCATTTATGAAAAATACTTATTTGTTAACATTGAATATAAATTTCGATGCTAGGAAGTCTTTTCTGAAGGTATTTGTAAGCAGTTGCCTTGTACGGCAGTGAAACCTGGACATAAACGGAATAGAGACTTTTGAGACGTAGTGTTGCAGAAGGGTGCTTAAGTTTAGATGGACAGATCGAATAAACAGTGGAGAAGTACTGAGTAGTATTGGGGAAAAAATAATTTTGTGGCACAACGTGACTAAAAGAAGGAAGGAATGAGTTTACTGAAGACATCGTGAAGCGTCAAGGAATCGTCGTTTTGGTAAAGACGGGAAGTGTGGCAGGGTCAAATGGCAGAGGGATCCCAAGGCTCGGGTACAGTAACCACCTTCAACCAGATGTCGGTTGCGGTAATCATGCAGAGCTGAAGGAGGCCTGCATGGGACAGAGTAAAGTGGTGATCTACACGAAACCAGTCTTCGGTCTGAAGCACCACCTTGTCGCATTAGAGTCCGTAATGAGCTCCTAGTCAGCGGGACAGCAAAGCGACGAGCGCTGCTTCGGTTTGCCTCCCTGACCCCGTCCTTTTCTCCCCGACTCAGCAACACCGATGCCACCGAGGGTTCCTGGCATAGCTTCTACGAGTTGTGCTATCGGTACAGGGAATGCCGGACATTTGCCACGCAGGATATTTGCCACACTTGCCCCTTCGCCAGATAGCTTGAGTAGCGATCCCTCAGGTAAGGGAAACCCTTCCTCTTACTTCATTTGTCCACTTTCATACCGCCGTCTCCAAATCTTACTAGATACAACCAGTACGTAAGGGACCTTCTTCTTCGACATCTTGGGGAAATACAGAGCTTGCTTTCCAAAATCGAAATATTTATAACTTTTGGGAAACGAATTATGTCAATATCCCAAAAGTTATAAATATTTCGATTTCGGAAAAGAAGCTCTGTATTTCGCCAAGATGTCGAAGAAGAAGCTCCCTTACGTACTGGTTGTATCGAGTAAGATGTGGAGACGGCGGTTTGAAAGCGGACAGAAGTAATACGAGGAAGGGATCGCTACTCAAGCTACGTGGCGAAGGGCTACTCAAGCTACGTGGCGAAGGGGCGCAAGTGTGGCAAATGTCCGGCATTCGTACTTTAGAAAGGAGGAGGATGTGGTGGTGGTGGTGGTGGTGGACATATAGGAGGAGGGGAGTGGGAGACAAGGAACCCAACCATTCGGAGCAGGTAAAATCGTGGTAAATGTCCGCCGTGGCAATTGTCCACAAACCGGTACAGGTGGTTCCGTTGCATAGGCGGCTATTTTAGCGACGTCCCGCAAACCAAAACTCTTATTTGCGACTACCTGTGTAGGACGGTGTCGATCTGTTTCGTATTCTGTGGCCAGTCATTAGTCGTTTGCCGGTGGAGGGAAAGAAACACTACAAGCCGGTGTGTCGTCGACGATGACGTCATTGTAAGCGGAACAGTAAGCCAGTATGAAAATGAACGGAGGAAATGGAGCGGAGGGGGCTCAGAATGTGGCGCGTTTGAGAAATTATCCCTGATTTCATATAAGGTAAATTAGAATGTATCTTAATGATTACCCAACCTTGATGGGCAGGTCAGAGGAAGACAAGGCCAAAGGCTTGGAATGCACCTCATAGAAGCTACTGGTGTTAACCACCAACGCAATGATTGCGTTACTACTGCTACTACCCCGAATTGCGTTCGCGTCTGAAATGAATCTGCAGAATAAATGTCAAAAATAGACGTTCAGATGGCTCTAAGCACTACGGGACTTTACATCTGAGGTCATCAGTCCCCTAGAGTTAGAACTACGTAGGCTGTTTAGGTTTTTATGTTGGTAGCGCCACGTAGCGCTCTGTATGAAATCACTGACTGTGCTGTATGCAGTCTGTGGCTGGTTGGCATTGTTGGAATATTTGCCATTGAGGTGTTGGGCTGTCGGATGTGAACAGCGCGTAGCGTTGCGCAGCTGGAGGTGAGCCGCCAGCACTATCAAAATCTTTCATTTGCTAACTATGTCTATCAGTAGTTAGTCTTTAATTAGCTGGCAGTGTTAGCACTCGCTGTATTGCAGTAGTTCGAGTAACGAAGATTTTTGTGAGGTAAATGGTTCATGAAAGGTGTAGGTTATTGTTAGTCAGGGCCATTCTTTTGTAGGAATTATTGAAAGTTAGTGCGCTAAAAGTATTGTGTGTCAGTCTGAGTGTTGATCAGCATAAGTAAAGAGAGAAATGTTTGAGAACGTTCAGTTCTACTCAGCTACAAATAACGTAAGAAGTTTATCAGCACAGTAATACATTAATTTTTGAAGGGGATGTTTCAACCTAACTAACCTAAGGACATCACACACAACCATGCCCGAGGCAGGATTCGAACCTGCGACCGTAGCAGCCGCATGGTTCCGGACTGAAGCGACTAGAACCGCTCGGCCACAGCGCCCGGCAAAATAGACATCACTTTACCCAAATGCGAGTGGTATTCCTAACGTTTTAGCTATCACGTCGAAACGTTTCAAGCAGTCGTTATGAAACTTTGCGAGGGCGTCATCTGGAATGCGTGACACGCGAGGGATTGCTCACTGAGGAGAAAGGAGCACGTCACTGAGAGCGGTGACACGTGAATACAGGGGTGTGGCGAAATTTGATCCGCCAAAGAAGCAGCAGTGCGAATTTGCCGTGCGCAGGAGTTGCGCTGCTATAGTGCAGCAGAATTATCCCCTTGGAGAGCTTCCCTCGATGATTTGTTCCACGGCCTCCTGTAACTTCGTTAAGAGATTTCAGTGGGGTGGCTGTGTGACGGTTAGCTCTTTAAGCACCAGACCAAGAACCACTCAGCATCACCTCGACCATTTGTGGTTGCGTCTGTTTTCCTTCTCGTCGGTGGCGGGTCCACTTGTTGTTTTCACGGCTCTCTTTGTTCACTTTCTCGGGGTCGTAGTGGTACTCCGCTTCATCGTTGACACCTTCTGGTCGTAGCAGCTTGCTGATTTCAGGATAGCAGAAACGTACCTGAAAACAGACAAAACATTGCGTAACTTCTATTACGAAGTTGAAATTAAAAGGTCGTGACTAATCATTGTGTGTAACATATTTTTAAAAATGTGTATGAAATCTTATGGGACTTAACTGCTAAGGTTATCAGTCCCTAAGCTTACACACTACTTAACCTAAATTATCCTAATTACAAACACACACACACACACACACACACACACACACACACACACACACGAGGGAGGACTCGAACCTCCGCCGGTAGCAGCCGCACAGTCCATGACTGCAGCGCCTAAGACCGCTCGGCTAATCCCGCGGCTGTAACATATTTTTAAAATAATGGACACGTACTATAGATAATTTTCAGTTTTACAGATTCCCAGATGATAACAACTTAAATTACCGAAATCAGTAGCAGCTTGTTGTCAGTGGTCTTCCCGCAGTGGTAAAACAGGCTCCAGTCAAATCACCGAAGTTAAGCGGTGTTGGGTTCGGTCAGCACTTGGATGGATGACCGTCTGTTGGCAATCGGGGTTCACTCAGCCCTTGTCAGGCCAACTGGCGAGCTACTTGACTGAGAAGTAGCGGCTCTGGTTACGAAAACTGACAACGGCGGGAAAGCGGCGTGCTGACCACACGCCACTCGGTATTCCAATTCAGTGATTACTATGGGCTGAGGATGACGCGGCGGTCGGTCGGTTGGTCTTCAAAGTCTATTCGGAAGGTGAAGTAGCATATCAAAGTTTTTAGGAGCTTTGTGGTGCTATACGTATAAAATATCTTCTATAAAAGCTGTGGAACACAACCTAAAGAAAATTTTTAGGCTGAACTGTTTGGCATCTTTCTTTCCAGTCAGTTACACAATCTCGTGACGCAATATTTCATTACCAGATATTCGGCGCCCTTCACCCCTGACTATGAACGCGTTATGGAATTCCCGACAAAAATACACTAAAATATTAAAAACCTATGTCTCTCTGAATTGTATATATTTTTTTGTCATTTTACTGAGTCTGCTGAAAGCTGCCGGCCTGAGATATGACTAATTTGAGCGCTAAATAATGCAGACGGACCCCACCTGTGCTGCGGTGTGCGAGTAGGTCGAATTAGCCAAATAAAAGCGGCCGTGTGCGTGGAACCGAGTAAAAGCTTAATGCAGGTGCAATCCGCGCCCGCCGCTGCCGCCATTGGCCATGCGCGCAGCGACGTGTTTATACACGTGCATCACCTGGCAACATTTTGCATTCGATGCGGGCGCACATTTTTACGGCGACCCTGTCGGGACTGGACTGCAAAAATATTACGGCTGTTTGAACATCGGCGCGCGCGGGCAGCCGGCCGCCCGCCGAAGCGGCAGCGAACTGCCGAAGCGGCAGCGAACTGCTGGACCGACGACGGCCGGGTTCATTAATTCAAATGAAGTTACGCCGCCGCTGTCTGTGTGTCCGGCACTGTGCCGCCGCCGCCACCACCACCCTGCGCGCAAAGTGGAGCTAGACGAGGATACGACGAGCCCGTCTTCTCGCGACTCCTCGCAGCTGCTCTCAGAACGCGTTACTTATCTAAATATTTATGCAGTGATACTATAAACTGTGTTTACGTGAATTGGTCTCTTCGATATGGCAATACTCTGAATAACCGCGGATTTCAAGTTTACTCCCAACATATGCCTATTAAATACCACGAACTAATAAGAGGTTCTGCCGCGAGGTTCACAGTTCTCTCTCTCCTGCACTGTTTAATGTCGTTGCGACCTGCCAGAAACTGTCTCTGGCTTATTTATGTACGCCGGTCACACGTGTCTTCTGTTCAAGAGGCAGCAGAAATACAAACACAGGACGTCCGTGTGTTGGCAGAGAATTCCAGTACGCACAAACAAAAACCAAACCCACGGAAGACAAAGTTCCAACATTGCATTTGAGCAACAAGTACACACACTACTGGCCGTATGTCATGTTTAGAGACAGTATGCAGGGTGTATCAAAAAGAATCATACAATTTGGCACGTCTATATTTCAAAACTAATAATAATATACAATGAATTTTATTTCTTGATGAATAGGAAACTCAAAAAATTTTGTTTCATATCTTTTCATCGGTATTCAGTATACCCCCTTTGAGATGCACACCTTATGTCAATGCGGTATTCAAATTGCTCCCACAGCTGCTGTTATACCGTCTCTCAGTTCATTTATGTTTATGATAACGGAGGCACCTAAACCGTCTTTTATAACTCCTCCCTCCCCCCCCACCCCCCACCCCAAAAAAAAAAAATATTCACATACTCAGGTCGGATGACCAGCAATGTAAGGCTGAATCATTTGGTTCAGTTGAAACGTCCCCGTAGAAAAAGTATAAATTACTGTGCTGGTAAACTTCAACGTTATTTGATATAAAGACAGCTGAGTAAGACTGAACGTACTCGGACATTTCTCTCTTTACTTATTCTGATCAACACTAAACTGACACACAATATTTTTGGCGCAACGCAATCTGACTTTCAATAATCCCTACAAATGAATGGCCCCGACTAACAATAACCTATACCTTTCATGAATCACTTACCTCACAAAAATCTTCGTTACTCGAACTACTGCAATACAGCGAGTGCCAATACTGCCAGCTAAATAAAAGATTCAAACTACTGATAGACATAGGTGTTAGCAAATTAAAGATTTTGATAGAGAACAATGTATTTACCTTAATAATTTTCAAAAGCATATATATATATTCAGTACTATAAATTTACTCTTTCTGATGGGCACACGTCCAGATCGCCCGCTCTCAAAATTCTGCCATCTCTCTTCCACATCACCACTGGATGGCGGCTCACCTCCAACTGCCCAACACTACAATAGCGAATATTTCAACAATGCAAATCAGCCACAGAGACGGACACAGCACAGTCAGTGATTTCCATACAGAGCGCTACATGGCGTTACCAACATAAAAACTTAAACAGCCTACACAGTGCGACCAATCCATCGTTCAGTAATCCTTTGATTTTAAAATTCCCGCACTTTCAGTAGCCAGTGTGGCGGTGCCCAATCTTGTTGCTAAACAGAGTCGTTCGAATCCGTCTCCAGCTGTCGGAAAAGGAATTTCTCAAGCATATCGAGATATGTGCTTCCTGTAACTGCTCTCGGCAAGGAAAAGTGGACCATTCACCTTTTCCAGTGAAACTGTACAGTACAAAATACATAAATGTTGTATGGTTTCACGTGTAAACGGCGACGCAGCATAACCCAGATGGACATCGGGGGCTTGCTGATATGTCGAGATGCACGGCGAACGGATTTCTGAGGAATCCTTGTGAAACTTATGGCGGATGCGCTGGAAGCCTGTGTCAGACACTCGGGGACGGCTCGGTGATTTGCCTTTACTCAAACAATCTGTTTCTCGGAATTCTTCATGCAATCGTCTAATGCTCTGTGCTGTAGGAGGATCCGCGTCATACTTGGTACGGAAGTCACGCTGAACAGTTATCACTGACCCGCACTGCACAAAACGTAGAACACAAAACCTTTCTGTTGCCCCAACACCATTTTTACTAGAACTTATATGGTTGCGAGATTTTTTTTCCTTGCTTATTCTTTAATTGAGAACAGCTGTGTGAGGTGAAATGACAAGTTTAATGCACAATAATTCTCACCACATTACAGCTTTTCACACAGTTTTCAACTCGCCAACATAAAAACAGCGCGATGGATAACGCATCTTGCCAACATTACAAAGTGAAATAAGTTTATACACAACAATGTTAAATACTAACTCTCTGAAAGAACATTAATCTTAAGCACAATATTATGAAAGTTTAATTGGAAGTTCTTTTCATTAATCGTAAGCACAGTAATATGATAGTTTAATTGGACGTCTCTTTACAAAATTGCTCCTACACAAACTTCATGATGTTGGTCAGTAATACGAAAATCGTCCGATTCCGGTTCAAAGTTCGGTACTATTTAGGATGACAATCAAATCTACGGTGGATGGTTAGCCAAGTGAGCAATTTAAGCGCAAGATTACTCAGGGCGTTAATCGGACGTTTTCTGCCTGTTCTAGACGACTATAGTACATTGACCTTTCCATTTGTCACACTCGCTGGACGAAAATGCGTCACTTGCTTTTGTTCGTATCCCTTTGGAATTTTGAAACGCAGTTTTCTAAAGCTTCTTCTCTGCTCTTGTACCGATGCCCTCGCTACAGGCGGCCCTCCAGCTTGAATCACCTGGCCCGGGGTGGCTGTCCTCTTTCCTGCCACCCATTTAAGTGGTTGCCGGCATAACTCCCACAGTGCGGTTTCTCTACACCATTGTGGAGCTGGCTTTCCAAAACTAAAAGCGACTCGATATGTGTTCCCTGTTCTACCTTCCGCGCTCAAAGACATGCATTGTATGGTGTGTTAATTACCGTCGATTTACTGTCATCCCTTTTTGCATTAAAAATTGATATGCAAATGTTCTCATAACTTCGGATTTACGTTAGTTGTCATCTTCACCTTCTCACTGCGGTTTGTAAAGGTCTCATGTAAGGTATGAATCTGACCATTTATTCTGCCACCTTACAAACTGAAGTGGGCGCACGATGCTGCTACCTAGTGGGAACCATGTAAAACTCGAGAGTTTGCTCTTTCCAGCAGTACGTTGATTGCACACATGTCTCAAATAAGATAATAGTTATGATTTTTTTTAATTGTATGATTTTTTATACATCCTGTATTACAATGCAGCAACCATCCAAAGAACCAGGGAGCCACCTGGGTTAGGCCACTTTCCCATTGACAACGTCTTTGGAAAACAGCTGTCGAAATGAAGATCTACAATAGTTTGTCTGAAAACGTAACATGAACTTCTTGGGGAGGGTGATACAAGCGCTTTGATGGAACAGCACTAGTTTCAGTTCATCCGTCGGCTGAGTAAAGTTCAGCTGTATGACTCAACAGTTCGCACACAAATCTTGCGGATTTTCAGCTTCAACAGCTCTTGCGCATCGTGTCAGGTACGCTTCCGTCGTGAAGAACGCATAACATGCAACGTTCTACAAGCAGACTGAAGTGTCGCCAAGCAGTCTGAAGAGCCGCCACGAACTTTGTTAGGGTCCCAACGCCTTCGATCCTCTGGCTGTCTGGAAATCCGACTGGTCACCCTGTTGGGAGTAGAAAATTCGACTATCACCAAACTGTCGGACGTCAACCTGCCCCGGGGCACGTGGCACAGATTGACGAACCTAATGAGACGGCTGACAGGGAGAACCGATTGGGGGGGGGGGGGGACTCTGCGAGGCGCGCTCGGCTGCCTGCTGCGGTGTGGAGGTGGTGCAGGCGGCGGCTGCTGTCTCACGTGTGTACACCGTGCAGGGCAGGACCGACGCGGGCGCCTGCGCGTTACCGACGGTCCCGGGAACGTCTGCATCCTGAACCTCATGACTGGATGGAGAACCGGGACACTCAGTTGCGATTTTTGGCCCCCTTTAGACAATTCAAAAGGTTCTTTATGAATTTACTAGTTGGGGATTGGTTCAAATGGCTCTGAGCACTATGGGACTTAACTTCTAAGGTCATCAGTCCCCTAAAACTTAGAACTACTTAAACCTAACCTATGGACATCACACACATCCATGTCCGAGGCAGGATTCGAACCTGGGACCGTAGCGGTCGCGCGGATCTAGAGTGTAGCGTATAGAACCGCTCGGCCACCCTGGCCGGCTAGTTTGGGATTGTTTATGCATTTTTCACTGTCTATGAGCATCAGAAGCTGAATAAATAAATAAACACAAAGTGACGAGATGATTGTGTAGGTAGTTCTCACAGTAAAAGTCCAATACTATGGGTTCGGCCCCTCGCTGCACCATGGACTACTTATAACTTTTTCATGTTAGTCGATTCTTACGCCGCTGCTTTCTAAATGAAAAGGACAAAAATGTTGATGTTCTACAGTACTAATTTACTTAGTTACTTGCCTGAAGACATGGCCTTGTAAGCCGAAAACCCATTACCTAAACAAGTTATTACCATAGTGCTTTTCATTTACCAGTACATGGCTTTCCGTGGTTTTCTTAATCATCTTCAAGTGAAATGATAATTAAATCAAGACCCTTCGCTGTCGACAGGCGTTGATATACATCAACGGAGACAATTTGAAAATGTGTGCCCCGACTGGGACTCGAACCTGGAATCTCCTGCTTACGTGGTAGACGCTCTATCCATCCGAGAGCACAGAGGATAGAGCGACTGCCGGGGTTTATTCCTTGCACGCTTCCCGTGAGACCCACATTCCCAACTTAATGTCCACACACTACATTTGTAGTGCCCTTGCCCATTAACTCATTACGCGCCGCAGACAATCTTATCGTGTCTCGTAAGATTTCGGGCAGTGCGTATGCATCCAGCACAGGAGGAGGAGGTCAGTGGCCGTTTAGCCCTAACTATATGAAGATGGTATCTATTCTTTCGGACATATCCGAAAGAACAGATACCATCTTCATATACTTAAGGCTAACCGGCCATTGACCTCCTCCTTATGTGCTGAATGCAGACGCATTGCCCGAACTCTTACGAGACACGGTAAGATTGTCTGCCAAGTAATGAGTGTAATGGGCAGGGGCTCTGCGAATGTAGGGTGTGGACATTAAGTTGGGAATGTGGGTCTCACGGGGAGCGTGCACAGGATAAATCCATACAGTCGCACTATCCTATAGAGCGTCTGCCATGTAAGCAGGAGATCCCGGGTTCGAGTCCAGTTGGGGCACACATTTTTCAACTGTCCCGTTGATGTATATCAACGACTGTCGACAGCGTAGGATCTTGATTTAATTATCATTTCAAATTAGAGCGCTGCAAGGTCACCGATGGCATCTTCAAGTTGTTTATAGAGAAGGCGAAGATTGGCATGGTATATAAAACGCTTTTTCCTCCTGATTTTATCTTCTGTAGATTTGTGCCGAAAGAACATTCTACAAAGCAACCTAGCTTAACATACTATTTTTGTGAAGTATGTGACGTGTGCTGTGCGGAGATAGCATTCGATCACAAGAGACTGCTGCAATAACTCCAGTCGTTCATGTCGGCGGCGCTCGTCATATCGATCTCCTGCCCTTCACTTCTTGGCCTCTGACAAGAAATCTTCAACGTAGTAAAGGAAAACTAATTCATTGTTTGTTCTTTCGTGCAGCTTTCTTCGTTTACTAACAAGAGGGGAAACAATTTGCGGATAATTAAACTCTTGGCACATATTATCAGAATGCCAGTTGACTCACGCAGCTTGATAGCGAATTCTTAGCATTCGATTGTATTGTGAATGTTCGCATCTGAGAGTTCGATCTGTTTCACATCTACATCTACATGACTACTCTGCAATTCACATTTAAGTGCTTGGCAGAGGATTCATCGAACCACAATCATACTATCTCTCTACTATTCCACTCCCGAACAGCGAGCGGGAAAAACGAACACCTAAACCTTTCTGTTCGAGCTCTGATTTCTCTTATTTTATTTTGATGATCATTCCTACCTATGTAGGTTGGGCTCAACAAAATATTTTCGCATTCGGAAGAGAAAGTTGGTGACTGAAATTTCGTAAAAAGGTCTCGCCGCGACGAAAAACGTCTATGCTGTAATGACTTCCATCCCAACTCGTGTATCATATCTGCCACACTCTCACCCGTATAACGTGATAATACAAAACGAGCTGCCCTTTTTTGCAACCTTTCGATGTCCTCCGTCAATCCCACCTGGTAAGGATCCCACACCGCGCAGCAATATTCTGACAGAGGACGAACGAGTGTAGTGTAAGCTGTCTCTTTAGTGGACTTGTTGCATCTTCTAAGTGTCCTGCCAATGAAACGCAACCTTTGGCTCGCCTTCCCGACAATATTATATATGTGCTCCTTCCAACTGAAGTTGTTCGTAATTTTAACACCCAGGTACTTAGTTGAATTGACAGCCTTGAGAATTGTACTATTTATCGAGTAATCGAATTCCAACGGATTTCTTTTGGAACTCATGTGGACCATCTCACACTTTTCATTATTTAGCGTCAACTGCCACCTGACACACCATACAGCAATCTTTTCTAAATCGCTTTGCAACTGATACTGGTCTTCGGATGACCTTACTAGACGGTAAATTACAGCATCATCTGCGAACAGTCTAAGAGAACTGCTCAGATTGTCACCCAGGTCATTTATATAGATCAGGAACAGTAGAGGTCCCAGGACGCTTCCCTGGGGAACAGGGAACAGCTGTTAAGAATATTTCTCTGTCTCGATATTAAATTCGATATGAGGACCCTTCGCTGTCAGAATGGGTGCGCAGTTGACTGGCGGGTTGTAGGGCTGCTGACTGTAGAGTTCTCAGAACATAAGTTTCACAACGAAGAAACCACTGTCTGAGTTGGAGCTGTCCGTCCTAACTGCTCAAAACTATTGTTGGTTGTGTAAATGAAATGTGACCTGATCTACTATACGGAATGACGAGGTCTCCAGGTGCAGGTAATAAATGTGGATAATCCTTGCATGTTGAAATGCATTTAAGCGAGGTCGCGAAGCTGTGACGAAATTTCGGTCTGATGCACGACAAGTTCACATTCGGCTCTGTCTTACTGTTTTGGTTCGTAATGCAAGCTGTTGTTCAAAACTACAAAAGTGGCCAACTGCCTGTGAAATGTCTGTACCGCAGCGGGATTCAGACGTTCCACGCGAGGACGCCTCAAGTTGCTAAGTTTCAGTAACCGAGACAATGAGCTCCTGCGTTCGTTGGCAAGTGTCCAGCCTCCGCATCCAAAACCGCTGTGACTTTCCCACACCGTCTCTCTCTCTCTCTCTCTCTCTCTCTCTCTCTCTCTCTCTCTCTCTCTCACTCTCACTCTCACGCACACATACACAGAGACAGAGAGAGAGAGAGAGAGAGAGAGAGAGAGAGAGAGAGAGAGAGACTAACAGGCCTAACAAGGCTACTCATTTAAAATTCAAAGGTAGACATGAGCTGGTAGCCCCCAGTTTGGAGGCAGCTGGCAATTCTAGGGGCTAAAAAACCGTACAGGGAGGTTAAAAATTGGGTCACAAAGCGCCGCGTTTTTGGCGCTGCAAACGGATGTCAATGTGTTGGCGCGGCAAGGGCATACAACAAATGAAAATGGATGTGTGTCAAGAACAAAGGGGTGCGCACTCGTTTTGGAATTCAATAAATCGTTCACGCGATGCCTGCGGGGAAATGCGGCAGCGTGGTTTACATTCTGGTGCACTCGAATGGCGGCAAAAATCGCGCCGTGCGCGCGCGCTTAGCTCACGCACGTGATTCACTACTGCCGGCGGGGGCGCACAGTCAGTTGCCGCGTGATTGCGCCGTCACGGCCACAGCGTACGTATGGCAGCGGCCGGTCCGCTTGTGAGTCAGAATTCGCTCCACCGGCAGCACCTGAACGGAAAAGGCGCCTCTGGCACAGAGCTGTCGTTCAGTGCACCGCGCATGCGTGAATACGTAGTTGGACGCCGCTGCCACCGAACAATCAACGGGTGAGATAAGCCCTCTTCGCTATAGTACTAGAATATCTTTTTAGGTCGCGATGGCCTTGCTCTTAATTCTTACAGAGCTCTTCTTTCCTTCTGCTAAACGACGATAATCGTGCTGACATGGTTCGTCAAAGCACGATGTCCTAATAACACGTCATCGATTGCTATAGCCCAGTCCGTTTCCCCTGAGAACAGTCAGACATTTGGTAGTAGGACCCCGCCACAGACACACACACATTCATCAACATTAGTACTTAACTGAACTATAGAATGAAAAATAATTTTCCAGGATGAGATTTTCACTCTGCAGCGGAGTGTACGCTGATATGAAACTTCCTAGCAGATTAAAACTGTGTGCCGGCCCGAGACTCGAACTTAGGACCTTTGCCTATCGCGGCAAGTGCTCTACCAACTGAGCTACACAATCACGACTTACTCCCCGTTCTCACAGCTTTATTTCTGCCAGTAGCTCGTCACCTACCATCCAAACTATACAGAAGCTCTCCTGCGAACCCTGGAAACATCCCCCAGGCTGTAGCTAAGCCATGTCTCCGCAATATCCTTTCTTTCAGGAGTGCTAAGTTCTGCAAGGTACGCAGAAGAGCTTTTGTAAAGGTAGGAGACGAGCTACTGGCAGAAGTAAAGCTGTAGGGCGGTGTGTGAGTTGTGATTGGGTAGCTCGCATGGCAGAGCACAAGCCCGCGAAAGGAATCTCGGTCCGGCACACAATTTTAATCTGCTAGGAAGTTTCAAAAATAATTTAAAATGACAGAAGACAAATCATCATTGTTTTTAGGTATTTTATTAAACTACCACTTCATGAGTCAATGAGACAATTAGTAATGCTTATTTCTAACTACTACTTTTTTCAGAGTGATGAAGCAATTCTCAGTGCATTACGGGTGGTACATACGACTACTCCTCACAAAACAAAGATGACTGTCCACATCTAGTGTAGACACTTGCTTCTCCTGTACCACTCCTCTCCCTAAAGGCACTTGCTTCCCCACGCCCTGCACCTATATTCAGAATCATCGAAATAAAAACGTGTGCAGTATATCTAAGCCTACTCCTTGTAAATCACTTGATTTATGGTTCAAATGGCTCTGAGCACTATGGGACTTAATATCTGAGGTCATCAGTCCCCTAGACTTCGAACTACTTAAACCCAACCAACCTAAGGGCATCACACACATCCTTGCCCGTGGCATGATTCGAACGTGCGACCGTAGCAGCAGCGCGGTTCCAGACTGAAGCACCTAGAACCGCTCGGCCACAGCGGCCGGCACTTGATTGCTGGACTCGTTACTTCTGAATTGGCTGGAAGTAGAAGACTTCACGCTGCCAATATAGTGCAGGCCCGGCAACAGAGTAGTAGCCATTACAAAGTTAATGCTGTGTTGTGCTGTCAAATAGCTCGTTTATTGGACCATTAAATTTCGGACGTACAGCCGCAAAAATTCCTCTTCGTCTTCTTCTGATATTTCGGCTATATACCGTCCAGCCATCTTCAGAGTGAGCCGAACGACTGACGCTCCATCACTCGCTCCGGCAGTTAAACACGTGCTCTGTCACTCGCTCCGGCCTTTAAACACGCGGACCGCGCCGCTACGCATGCGGCCACAGATACGAGAGGTGCCACAGATGTTAATAGGTGACAAAAGAGGTACAGTATACGCGCAGGAATTAGCTGTGTGGATGCGCAGTCGGTCCACGCTGGGATATCGCTGCGAGCTGTACTGTGGCAATGTCTAAGTCTATTACAGAAAGTGCCGGATTTCATGAGTCATCGAAGCTGAAGCCGCTGTCGCAGTTAATTAATTTCGTCGCCAACCGAATTCCAGTTGCTTCTTACACTATTGAATCCCAGAAAGATGAAGTCGAGGCTAAAATTTTGGCGTTATCGTGCACCATAGAGTGCCCACTGTCAATACAGTGCTCTGCTACCGCCCATTTATTGCGTTGTAAGAGGCGAGTGTGCCTGCAGTGCTCTGTGCATCTTCCATGGACTTATCGTCTTCCAATGTATGAACGGCCACACTTTATGGGGATCTTGCGAATCCTCACGTTTCCAGAACATCAAATCATCTGCCGGCCGGTGTGGCCGTGCGGTTCTAGGCGCTTCAGTCTGGCGGTTCTAGGCGCTTCAGTCTGGAACCGCGGGACCGCTACGGTCGCAGATTCGAATCCTGCCTCGGGCATGGATGTGTGTGATGTCCTTAGGTTAGTTAGGTTTAAGTAGTTCTAAGTTCTAGGGGACTGATGACCATAGATGTTAAGTCCCATAGTGCTCAGAGCCATTTGAACCACCAAATCTTCTGTAATGGTACCCTGGCGTGCTGTTATCTTTGGTGGAGGACGGCTGTCGTTGGTGGAGGGCGGAAAATCACTTTCACTTTGTTTGCTGAGGATCCGTCCTATTTTTGACAATAGGCTTCCCACATACGGTAGGAAAGGCATGGATTTAAAACTTTCCGTGTCTTCTTCTGCATTCCTTATGCATCCGGAGTGCCTTACGTATCTCTCTTCAAGCTCGTCCTCCAGGTTGCTGTCGTCAGCAGTGGACGTGTGCTCTGTGTACCAGAGGTCTGAGAACACTCATCGTCTGCGAATGATGGTGGGAGCTATAAATCCATATGCGCCGATTTCTGATTAGCTGGTTTCCGATTAGCTGCATGTGCCAAAGTGCCATCATCTTTGCGTCGTACCAAAACATCCAAAAATGGTAGGCATCCCTCCTTTTCGATTTCCATTGCAAACTAGATTTGTCTATGGATGGAATTCAGATAGTTCAAAAGTTATCGTAATTTGTTTTCACCATGGGGCCAGTCTACAAACATGTCATGAACACACCTCTCGTGGGCTTCGAGCGAGCATATTGCTTCCAGCTCGTTAAACAGGTTGGCTATCAAGGGCGACGAAGGACTGCCCACGGCGAAATTGTCTGTCACATCAAAAAATTTGTTACTAAATAAAAAGTATGGGGAGGTGACGACGTGTTTAAACATAGCTGAAAATTCTTTGTCAAAGGCTTTGTCAGTAAGATATAGCGACTATGAAAGGGGAACCTTTCTGAATATCGACATTTCATCGAAACTGCCAAGTATATTTGAACTGTTCAGTTTCAGTGATTTTAGTTTGTTGGTGAAATTCGCTTGGTTACGAAGGCCTATGTGATGAGCACATAGTAAGTAAGCCTTGATAACGGCGCCAAGTGTTAGTCATAGGTTGGGGGGGGGGGGGGGCTGTGTTGACTATAAGACACATAGGAATATCCTTCTCGCAGATCTCTGGAAGTTTACGCAAAAGCATAAACGAGAATAAGTTGTCAGTGCAGCTGTCAAAAGCACGCATTTTCACTACAAGCTACAGTGTCAGGCTAACCACTCGAAGTGCGATGGGCCCCGAGGTGTCTTGCGCAGAAGACTGTTCAGTAGACCAGCCTGACGAGCAAACCCCGGATACTTGTCGGCTTCACGTAACAGGATGAGCTGTGGATACCTGCAGTCCTGCCGATGCATCTAATAGACACAACCCGTATTTGGTGGAACGCTTGTGAGTTAACGGGCGAGTTTGTGGCGCCCTGGAAATATTTTATGTTCGGAGTTGGGACGGCCGCACAGGAGGCTCGTCAAAGACGCAGCCTGGCAATGACCACGTGGTGCTGAACGTTAGCTTAGCAACCGCTTGATGCCACACAACGGCCGGTCCAGCCGCGTGTCCGGGAATCCCGCTGTGACGAGGGCGGTGCTTTGTGTCGAAGAAGGGGAGACGCCGGGAGTGCCAAAGATGGAGAAATTCGTGAAACCTTAAAGCCAGACATTTCACAGTTCGTATAGAAATTAATAGTAGGCAGAGGAATCATGATACCTCAAAAGGAAACATGTACATGAATATTATTTGCAAGACGATTCTGATGGTGTAATCAGATTTTCAATTAGTTTAAAGTTTAGTATCTGACGGTAAATAATACAAGTAGCACCCAGAAACGAATTTCCAAAATATAAACGCGCTTCATCCGATTTTGTTGATGGCCGTTTCTTTAGAAAGCTATTAGTGTAAACCTAAATTGGTATGAATTACAGGTATGTAACTTAAATAGTACGTGAGTTATTGGAGGTCAAAGTGGTCGATCGCTATTGATGGTCAGGCCATAAGCACTCCACAGTTACAAGAAAAAACGGTAGCAGCATGCTTATAAATATATCGATTCATGCGTATCTTTGTTAATATCCGATGTATGCTATTCACGAACAAACTGGTAAATTATTTACTGTGTTTTAGGAAGCACAAAGACATTACGCTCCTGGCCTACCTTTTGCTTCCTTTCTTTTGTTATATGTTTATTTAATTGTTAATGTATTTGATAATGAGTGTTAGAGCGTGTTTATGGTCCAGCCGTAGGAACATTTATTTAATTTCAAGTATTTAGTTGTAAATCCAGTATTTGGAAAATGTTTCATTATGTTTGTCACTGTGCGTTGGCTCGAAGACATGGTGCGAGCGCTCTAGCCAATCAACGCTCGTGGATGGGGAGACTGGATGGAACCGAGTTTCCGGAGAGTACGGGACAGGACACGGAAAGTGCTGGGCGGCGTGCCACTCGCACAGTCGCGGGAAAGACTTGGAGTGGAGCAGTTTGCGCGTGATCGCGAGAGATAGAAAGCGCTGTCGCGTTTTGCTTTCTGAATCTGTGCGCAGACGGCCAGGAATATCAGTGAGTTTGCCGGGGCTGCGGCAGTGGCATTGCCGACCGACCAGGCACGCGAGGCGCCCGCGGTATGGCAGTCGCCGTGGCGCACCGCACCGCACCGCGGCCGGCTATCGATGGCCGCCGGCTGGAGCGATTGATGGCCGCGCGCTCACGCGGGCTAGCTGGCTGGCTGCGGGCCACGGCACGCCCTCCTCCGCCGTGAGCTGTCAGCTCCCACATTGCTCACAGGCGGGCCGAGTCAGGCGAGAGGCAGGACGGTAATATAAAGTCCGCTGTTAGTGTTTCGGGCTTCATCCATCCGCAACTACTACATCACCTACCTCCAGCAGCAATCAACTTCCTGAAGTCCATATATAATGCCTGTTTGAGACTTCACTACTTTCCCAAACCACGGAAGCAGGCTCACATAATCACATTATCCAAACCAAACAAGGACCTACTATTTCCGCAAAATTATAGACCAATTTCACTGTTAAACTTAAACAATCAAATCACATAAGCTACACACACACACACACACACACACACACACACACACACACACACACTTACCTACAATCACGACGTTTCCATCCCATCATTTCGTTACCATCGTCACCAGACAAAAGGCACGGATCACATCCGATCCTTCGAACACAGGGGTTCATTACCCATCAGACCACCTCGTCGTCGTCCCCGGTCATCCGAGCGGTTGTCTGTCTCCCTAGCTAGGAGATCAGCGCGGCTGGCTACCTTGCGTGAGACAGGCGGGGTGTCGGTTGCCGGCCGGGTCGGTGATTTTATCCACTCGTCGACTGAGTGTCGTCGTCATCGTCGTCGTCGTCGCTGCCGTCATCTTCATCATCATAATCGGTCGACACGCGCAAGTCGCCGAAGTGGCGGCGAATGAACACACTCGCAAGAGGCGGCCGAACAACCCCAGATGCCGTCTCCCGGCCAACAACGACATACAGTCATTTCATTTCATTTGGATGAACGTCTGAAGGAGGAAGGCAACGTGTCCAATTTAGACATTTTTGAGTTACGCATTGCTTGTTGTAGCCGAGACAGGTGTGCCAGGGAGTAAGAGGACAATAAACTAGAGCGCACACTTCCCCGAAATCTTCTCAGTAATTCTGGAGACGATAAAAAAGTAAAAACGCAGCACCGTCTTACGTATCTGTATATTACACGTTTCATGTTAAAAACTGTGTTGTGGAATACGAAATGCGCGGATAATTTCACGATATTGCTTCACTTTGAAATGATCTGTATTCATGGGTTCTGCTGGGAAAGAGAATTGCACACCATAAAGGAAAGAGCCTGTAGAAAATGTTTTACTTAAGATTTCAGTGTGCTTTCCCACATAAAAAAGCACTTGCTAAATATGTGACGAAATTGAAATTTATAACCAGATTGAAAATGAAGGTCGAAGAGAGATACTGAAAAATGCTCTTGAGTTGCAAATCCAGGGGTAGAGGCAGCAAATGAGAACCTCAGCGAAGCTAAAGGACTCCAACGAACTGCTCCCATACGTAGCCCGTGCGGTCCATATCTTCTACTCTGTTTTGTTTATGTAAGTGATTTCATCCCCATTGATTTCAAGAATTTAATGCCAGTGAATTTAATTAACTGATTTCCAACCCGATGGCAGCGCAAGCTCGCTCCTGTGCTCCAACAAGTCCATTCCCGTAAAGGTACTACTTTTCAACAGATAATCTCAGCACGATGTTCCAGTGCTGTGTAATTCTGATTACGAATACATTCAGTGTACTCCCAATTGCGAATAAAGACAACAATCAACTGTAGAATGGAATGACAACAATGAAAATTTGTGCCGGATCCGGTCTCGAAACCGTTGAAGTTCATTGTTGATCCCTTCACTTTTTTATTACGGAGAACTCTTGAAGATAGACGTTGATCGTGGATACTGTATCACAGACACAGTCCCTCGGACTGTTTAGAGATGGCCCTAAACCCGCCCAAAGATGTAAACAACCATGCATTAGCGGAGCCTATTAGACAGAGAGGGAGGGGGGGGGGGGGCGACAGCCGATCAGTTCCAGTCATTCTACTAGCAAGGAGGTACACCGTGTTGTCTGTAGTTCAACGTTACATAGACGGTCGATACCGCGGTTCGATCGCTTCTGCATGGTTACTTTCTGCCAGGAAGCGTCCAGGCGTCCTGGAGTGAGGCAAAGCGATGTTGTTCGGACATGGAAAAGATACAGAGAGACAGGAACTGTCGATGACATGCCTCGCCCAGGCCGTCGAAGGGCTTTTACAGCAGTGGATGACCGCTGCCTACGGATTGTGCCTGGGAGGAGACCTGACAGCGACGCCACCATGTTGAAAACTCCTTTTCGTGCAGCCACAGGACGTACTGTTAGGACTCAAACTGTGGTCAATAGGCAGCATGATAAGCACTCCCGACGTCCATGGCGAGGTCCATCTTGGCAACGAAGACACCATGCAGCGGGGTACAGATGGGCACAACAACATGCCGAATGGACTGCTCAGGATTGGCATCACTTTCTCTTCACCGATGAATGTCGCTTATGCCTTCAGCCAGACAATCGTCGGAGGCGTGTTTGGGGACAACGCGGTCAGGCTGAACGCCACACTCTGTCTAGTGAGTGCAGGAACGTGGAGGTTCCCTGTTGCTTTGGGGTGGCATTATGTGGGAGCGACGTACACCACAGGTGGTCATGGAACACGCCGTAACCGTTGTGCGATTCGTGAATGCCATCCTCCGACCAATAGTGCAACCGTGTCGGCAGCATATTGGCGAGGCATTCGTCTTCGTGTACGACAATTCGCGCTCCTATCGTGCACATCTTGTGAATGACCTCCTTCGGGATAACGACATCGCTCCTATCGAACATGTCTGGGATAGATTGAAAAGGGCTCTTTATGGACGATGTGACGCATCAACCACTCTGAGGGATCCACGCCGAATCGCCCTTGAGGAGTGGGACAGTCCGGATCAACAGTGCTTTGATGAACTTGTGGATAGTATACCACGCGAATAAAGGCGTCTACCAAAGCAAGAGGACGTGGTACTGGGTATTACAGGTACCGGTGTGGGCCACCACCGCTTAAGGTCTCACTTGTATGGTGGTACAACATGTAATGTGTGGTTTTCATGAGCAATAAAAAAGGCGGAATGATGTTTATGTTTATCTCTATTCCAATTTTCCGTACAGGTTCGAGAAGTCTCATAACCAAGGTGATGCAAAAGTTTTTTTGATGTGTGTATATTCCCATACAGGTGAGCGAAGTAAAAGTAAAACGTGTTACCTGTTCAGGAATGTGCATAATGGATGTACGAGTACAGGTCGTACCCGCATGCTTGGTGGCATATGCAAGTTTGGGTCTGGCCGTGAGTCGTGTACGGATAGCCTGTGGTAAGGCGACAGCTCAGAATAAACGGAGAATCCGTATTCCAGTCTCCGTTCAAAATGGTTCAAATGGCTCTGAGCACTATGGGACTCAACATCTATGGTCATCACTCCCCTAGAACTTAGAACTACTTAAACCTAACTAACCTAAGTACATCACACTACACCCAGTCATCAGGAGGCAGAGAAAATCCGTAACCCCGCCGGGAATCGAACCCGGGCGTGGGAAGCGAGAACGCTACCGCACGACCACGAGCTGCGGACTCCAGTCCCGGTCCGGTACAAATTTTCATTGTCGTCATTCTGTTCTACTGCTGATGGTTGCCCGTATTCGCAATGGCGAATACATTGAATCAGATAATCTCAGGTTGTCTATTCGGTAAAATTAACGGCAACCTATATGTATCGGTAGCACCTGAAGGGCTCGTGTGTGTGTGTGTGTGTGTGTGTGTGTGTGTGTGTGTGTGTGTGTGTGTGGGTGGGTGGCCGAGCGGTTCTAGGCGCTTCAGTTTCAGCCTGGAACAGCGCGACCGCTACGGTCGCAGGTTCGAATCCTGCCTCGGGCATGGATGTTTGTGATGTCCTTAGGTTAGTTATGTTTAAGTAGTTCTAGGGGACCGATGACCACAGATGTTAAGTCCCATAGTGCTCAGAGCCATTTGAGAGAGAGAGAGAGAGAGAGAGAGAGAGAGAGAGAGAGAGAGAGAGAGAGAGAGAGAGAGAGATCCATCACGCTGAGAAAACTACAAGACCAATAATAACGCTCACAGGAATACAAGCGCTCTTACCGTGACCTTCAGTCCAAGGAATGGTTATGCGGCACTCCACCTCTGGTTGTATGCCAGCGCCATGACGTCTGCACAGGTAGTGCAACCTCCTTAAAAAGATTCCTAACCTTCATAGTTATACTCATTGTCAACAGATTTCTCTTTGACACGAATGCTTTTCTTGCTGTTGCCACTATGCATTTTATATCTTCTCCACATCTGCTGTCGTCAGTTATTTTGCTGCTGTAATATCAGAAACGATCTGTTATATTTGGGTTCTCATTTTTAAATTTAATTCCTGTAGAATGGCTTGACTTAATTGCACTACATACCATCAGCCCTGTTTTAATTCCATTTATGTTCGTGTTTAAACCTTTCTCAGTGGGGTAACCATTCCGTTCAATTGCTTTTTCAAGTCCTTTATTGTGTCTGTCACAACAACAGTGTGATCAGAAAACTACAAAGTTTGTATTTCTTCTACCTCTTATTCTTTTCACTAGTATGAATGTAATCGTTTAAGATCTGTGACCACTTTTTCTTATATCTACTGTTATATTGGCCAGTCGACACTTCTAAGTCACTAGACTATCGCTTAAAGCATGCCAGCCACATTCTCCTCTTTGTTTGGAACGACTGCTTTAACAGGTAAGACAAAAGCAAAACTTAACACCGTCACTAAAAGTTCGCCTACTGAAGTGACGTATTCCCGCATACAGGCAAGTTTTTGATCGGGGAACTGCGCGGGCCGTTCTTATGACGAAACACATCTCAAGTACCTTTTAGAATCGACACTACTTTCCGCGGAGACGTAGCAAGTCATTAAGACTGGAAGAACAGAAAATGGCGTATGGAAGTCAGGTGTAGTCACAGCATATATTCGTCAATGGAGTCGATGTGAAAATTTGTGGCTCGTATCGTAATAAAACGGAGCAGAGTATTATAAAAAAGAAGACCATTCGACAAATTTGACGGCTATAAGTAATGAACGACGCTGGAATCATATAATTCATTGAATGCTATCCGATATACGATGTACGGTGTTTATTGCCGGAGGTGACCTGTATAGGTCTTTCGCCGTCGTAATGGTCATCTCTTTCAGACATTTTTGGCAGCCTTCTACACATTTAAAAGTCTAGTTCTGCTTCGCGTCCGAAGGGGTCAACGTGGATAGCGGTAACGAGTGAGTGAGAACTTTGGTCGTTAATGCACATGAGGGAGGAAGCGGGTCATACCGTCCGCGGTAGTTACCCCACTTCGGCAGAAGTGCATTAACGCAGCCATCAGGCTGTACGTCCCCCAAGCAGTGGCTGTGCTTATGTTTACTGCTCTCCCGTTGCGGATTCCGCTTATAGGCTTATAATATAACAAAACTTTTCCCTCCCTTTACTGTCCGATCGTCAGGAACCGTGCACCATCACCTCTCGTTCTACACGATACTAAGACAGCAGCCGTTTGCATACGCTTGTACCCAGCCACGTGATAGCATTTCACTGATCACTTAGTGGCGGGAAGTTGCAGTTTTAAGAGTACATGTCTTTTCGTACTCAGTACAGGGCCTCATCGACAGGTCATCTCTGTTGCCTCCACTTTTCTAACGCTACGTGCCACACAGACTAGCGCGGCGCTCAGTGGGGATCAGAACTGAAGTAAAGTCTAGTACCAGAGTCAAGTTTTCGAAACGGCAACTAACTGTTGCTGTGAATTAATTACCACGGCAGAGAACGATCGTCAGTTGTTCTCTTCCTTTCACAAATCATTCATCTTCAGACGATAAGCAAGAACGGTTAGATCTATGAATTATTTGCTCCACAGTTGAAATTTTTCATTCGCAGGCGGTTAAGCGTAGTGGAATTCGGTACCGAGCTGTACCCCGTACGGCCAAAGAAACACCCACAGCTATAAGCGCTGTTGCCAACTTCCAACCGCCAAGTGCAAACGGCTTCCACTGCGATAACAAAGAGGCGTTGGCTCAGAAACGTTAACAAAAACGTGTTATCTGATTTGTGTGTGTGTGTGGGGGGGGGGGGGGGGGGGGGGGCAGACGCACGAAGCAACCTCGCCGAGACCCTTTCTTTTATGGGATGGGATCTTCTCTTGCCCATAGCTTCCATGCAAGTGGTAAGTTCAAATGGTTCAAATGGCTCTGAGCACTATGGGACTTAACTTCTGAGGTCATCAGTTCCCTAGATTTAGAACTACTGAAACCTAACTAACCTAAGGACATCATACACATCAATGCCCGAGACAAGACTCGAACCTGCTACTGTAGCGCCTAGAACCGCTCGGCCACCTCGGCACCGGCAAATTGTAAGTGACTGAGATACTGGAATCGTGTTCGCGAGCGCCCGGTTTCAAATCTACGAGCAGCCATCCGAAGTTATTCGCTTAAGGCAAACTTGGGTGGTTTCTTTTGACGAGTGGTTTCTTTTGACGAGAATGCGGTCGACTTCTTGTGCCATCCACATCATGTCCGAGCTTCTGCTTCATAGGACGTAAAACCCCAGATTTTCAGACTCCCTTTCATCACACCCTATTTTCTTGGAAATGCGTTTTCTCGACATTTTTCTGTGAAACAAAATCGTATGGTCGCGTTGTAAGCATCGCGGCATATGTCCCACATTCAGACGTCCCCCCCCCCCCCCCCCCCCCTCCCCGCCTCATCTGTACCGCTTTTACCTTACTGATGACGAAAACACCTTCCATGAAGGTTCGTTTCAGTTACCGCCTCGCGTGAGCTGTAAGTGTCCTCTGCTATAGAACAGCGTTTCCTACCAACATTTCGAGTAAAACCTAGTGGTGCAGATCGGAATGGTAGATGTCGGTATTAAAGACGTAGCTGTACGTGTTTCTATGCTATGGACATAAAAAAAATAAAATCTTTGACAACATGAGCCAAGCTGAAATGACATTATTCCTCTAAATTCGAAGCGCACGATGAAGGAACGATTGGACTCGTCATCAGACGTCGTTTGTGTCTCCCATACCTGGGCGTAAGCTAGTCAGTATACCTGCAACTGCAGGTTAGACTGCGTGCTCACTGGCGGCCAGTTTACACTCCGTAAAGATGTACGACCGCACGATCCCACATGCCAGTGACAACGAAAGCTAACTGATACTGCGCCAGGATTATTTCTAGCAAAACCTTGGTATTCGCAGTTGCCCCATTTAGTGGACTCCATTAAGGTTGGTCGTCAGGTTTTCCTTTTTAACCCGGTCGTATTGGCACTGCTCTACCTACAACAGGTATTTCGTGGGGCAGCTTGCTCGAGCAAGGTGAAGTAAACTGTCGGCATGATGTTTCACTGATTACGCGGGTCTCGCTTTGGAGTTGAGGGCCAGCACTCCTCGTAGTTGGGTTTATCCCGACGTAAACAGGGCGTCCAGCGGGGCAGCTCACGTTTTGGTCGCTTTGGCCACACGCGATAAATAACACAGTTTGCCGCGAGGAGCGATTCGGCACGCAGATAAAAATAGCCATTAACGCTGTCTGCGCGTGTTGGACGCTTCGCTATCAACATCCGAATAGGATGTGTGGCAGCTTATTGATCTTCGCCATCGCTCAGAACCGGCGTTCTACGGCAGGCCTCGTTCCATAGCTGTAACTCACTTGTCTATAATTAGCGACGCCGGGGTGCCGGCAGCTGTCACTGCCCAAACACGTTCTGTTCGCAGCCGTTCTCTAAAGCTCTCATACAGTCAGTGGTTGTCGGCAGACTGTACACCGGAGCTTGCAGTTAAAAACTTTCACAGTGCAATAAAAACCCAAGTTAAAATTAATGTCTTACTGAGGAATTACAGAGAATAAGTTTGCCGTTCATGAAGTAGGGTATGAACGACAAACATGGTGGTACAAGTGGCGTGTTACACGAGGTTTAGCAGTTAAACAACCCTTACTGTATTCCTATGGTGTTTTCGATGATTAATGTAAAATTAGATTCTTGAAGACACCAATATTATATGGACAGACCGAAGACACACTGTCTGTACTTGACCTAGTTTTTATAGTATTGCAAAATGATTTAGACAAGGTACGGTAGCAGTTTGATGCAAAAAAAATGGTAGTGAAACGTCCCCTTAGAAAAATTATGAAGTACTGTGCTGGTAAACCTCTTACTTCATTTGATTTACAAACAGCTGAGCAAAACTCAACGTATTCAAACAGTTTTCTTCTTGCTTATTCTGATCAACACGAAACTGACACACCATATTTTTTTTAGTGCAACGCAATCTGACTTTCAAAAATCCCTACAAAAGAATGGCCCTGACTAACAATTACCTATACCTTTCATGAATCACTTACCTCACAAAAATCTTCATTACTCGAAATATTGCAATACAGCGAGCGCCAATACTGTCAGCTAAATAAGATTCTAACTACTGATAGGCATAGTTAGCAAAAGAAAGATTTTTTTAGAGAACAAACAATATATATATATAAGTTCTTGTCATCTAGTCTTACAAATTTACCTTTTCTGGCGGACACACGTCCAGATCGTCCGCTCTCAAAATTCTGGCATCTCTCTCCCCACATCCACCACTGCTAGCGGCTCACCTCCAACTGCGCAACGCTACGCGATATTCACAACCAACTGCTCAACACTACTCAAGCGAATATTCCAACAATGTCGACCAGCCACAGGCTGCCCACAGCGCAGTCAGTGCTTTTCATACAGAGCGCTACTTGGCGTTACCAACATAAAAAGCTAAACAGCCTACTTACAGTAGTTGACAAAGTGTGAGGTCTTGCACAGGAATACCAAAAATTATCTGTTTAATTTCGGTTGCACGATAAATCAAACAAATTTAAAAGCTGTCGATTCTGCTAAATACCTAGGGGCTACAGTGTTGTGGTGAATGCTGTGTTTTATTGGCGAAACACTTCTAAGAGACCATCAGTTTGCTAATGAGACTGCCTACAGTACTCAGGACCGATGTCTTCTGGAAGATTGCTGGGCAGCGCGGTATGCTTAACAGCGACAACTTACAGAGTACGTTGAAACAGTTCCAACAAGGGCAGCTCGTTTTGTTCCAACAAGGGCAGCCCGTTTTGCATTAGGAGAATGTCACGGAAGTGACATGCGAGTTGGGACGGCAATCATTAAAACACAGGCGTTTTTCGTTATGGTAGAAGTGACCATCGTACATAAAAAAGTGGAATCAGAGCTCGCTTGGAACGATTTAAGTATTCGTTTTTCCACAAGTGTTATTCCAGAGTGGAACGGTCGAGAAAAATTGTCAGATCTGTTCTATGACGCCTTTGCCAAGCACGTAAGTGACTTGCAGAGTAGTCGTGTAAGGAAATATCCTTCGTACACCTCTTACTTTCCGTTTCCTGTATACATCTGATTTCCATACAGCCACGCTTGGCTTGGGTAGTGAACGCAGATATACTCTTCGAAGCTTGCCTTAACGCTTGTCCAGTTATGTAAAAGAGCTGTCCTCTGCCAACTGCAGCATAAGACAAAGTATTACGAAATTTGTGTAAGAGTAGCAAAAACTTACATTAGGTTGTATACAGAACGAGGATAAGAGTAACCCGACCAGTACAAGCCGCCTACTCTTAAAGCTACGATTGAAAGGTTGGAATTTAACGTTCCGTTCACATCGAGCTTATTTGGCCTTCACCAGGGAACCACCATGTCACCCACTTGTACAGCTTTGGGGTAAAAAGGCAAATGTAACTGGGAATATACCACACTGTAGGGTGAGTGAAAGAGGATTTGAACCACATGTGAATTCATTACCTGAGCAGTTACCCTAAGTAGATGAAAACGAACCCCGAGAGGGTCTCTGTGAGGAGAGTGGACAGCTGGTTTCTGCCGCATCGGCGCCTCGCCACTAACGATGTGGCCTTCCACTGCGCGCCACTCCCTTATTTGCTTTCCTCCCAGTGAGCTTCTTCATCTTAATCTACTTGGATGCTCTCCAAATCACATTTAAGTGCCTGGCAGAGGGTTCATCGAACCACTTCACAGTTCTCTATTATTCCAATCTCGTATAGCGCGCGGAAAGAATGAAAACCTATATCTTTCCGTACGAGCCCTGATTTCCCTTATTGTATCGTGTGATAGTTCCTCCCTATGTAGGTCGGTGTCAGCAAAATATTTTCGCATTCGGAGCAGAAAGTTGGGGATTGGAATTTCGTGATAAGATTCCGTCGCAACGAAAAACGCCTTTCTTTTAATGATTTCCAGCCCAAATACTGTATCATTTCTGTGAAACACTCTCCCATATTTAGCGACAATACAAAACGTGCTGCCTTTCTTTGAACTTTTTCGATGTACTCCGTCAGTCCTATCTGGTAAGGATCCTACACCGCGCATCAGTATTTTAAAAGAGGACGGACAAGCGTAGTGTAGGCAGTCTCCTTAGTAGGTCTGTTAGATTTTGTAACTGTCCTGCCAATAAATCGCAGCCTTTGGTTAGCCTTCCTCACAACATTTCCTATGTGTTCCAATTGTAGTCGTTCGCAATAGTAATACCTAGCCATTTAGTTGAATTTACGGCTCTCAGATTAGACTTATTATCATGGAACCAAACTTTAACGAGTTCCTTTTAGCACTCATGTTGGTGGCCTCAAACTTTTCGTTATTTAGGGTCAACTGCCACTTTTCGCACCATTCAGATATTTTTTATAGATCGTTTCGCAGTTTGTTTTGATCTTCTGATGACTTTATTAGTCGATAAACGACAGCGTCATCTACAAACAACCGAAGGCGGCTGCTCAGATTGACTCCCAAATCGTTTATATAGATAAGGAATAGCAAGGGGACTGTAACACTACCTTGGGGAATTCACTTCTGCTTTACTCTCCGTCAATTACCACGAATTGTGACCTGCCGACCAAGGTGGCCGAGCGGTTCTAGGCGCTACAGTCTGGAACCGAGCGACCGCTGCGGTCGCAGGTTCGGATCCTGTCTCGGGCATGGATGTGTTTGGTGTCCTTAGGTTAGTTAGGTTTAAGTAGTTCTAAGTTCTAGGGGACTGATGAACTCCGAAGTTAAGTCCCATAGTGCTCAGAGACATTTGAACCATTTGAACTGAGACGATATTCCATAAGCACGCAATTTCATTACGATCCGCTTGTGTGGTACAGTGTCAAAAGCCTTCCGGAAATCCAGGAATGCGGAATCGATCTGAAATCCCTTGTCATTAGCACTCAACACTTCATGTAAATAAAGAGCTAGTTGTGTTTCACAGGAACGATGTTTTGTAAACCCATGTTGACTGTGGCAATAGACCGTTTTCTTCGAGGTAATTCATAATGTTCGAACACAATATATGTTCTAAAATCCTGCTGCATATCGACGTTAACGATATGGGCCTATAATTTAGTGGATTACTCCTACTACCTTTCTTGAATATTGGTGTGACCTGTGCAACTTTCCAGTCTTTGGGTACGGATCTTTCATCGAGCGAACGGTTGTATATGATTGTTAAGTCTGGAGCTATTGCATCAGCACACTCCGAAAGGAACCTAATCGGTATACAGTCTGGACCAGAAGACTTGCTTTTATTAAGTGATTTGAGTTGTTTCACTACTCCGAGGATATTTACTTCTACGTTACTCATGTTTGCAGCTGTTCTCGACACGAATTCTGGAATATTTACTTCGTCTTCTTTTGTGAAGGCATTTCGTAAGGCTGTGTTTAGTAAATCTGCTTTGTCAGCACAGTCTTCGATAGTATCTCAATTGTTATCGCGCAGAGAAGGCATTGACTGTTCTCGAAATATGCACAGAAACTCAAGGATGTGGTGATGTTTGGTTTGTGGAGTGCTCAGTTGCGCGGCCACCAGCGTCAGTACCAATTCCCAACCTGTACACAGTCCAGTCTCACCCCTTTCACGAATGATGATTGAATGATGACAGCACAAACACCCCAGTCCCCGGGCAGAGAAGATCCCCAACCCAGCCGGGAATAGAAGGCGGGATCGCGGGATCCAGACGCAGCATTCTTTCTTTTGTGTTAGACTTCCGTAGTGAATTTACCACCAACTCTCAGAGTGTTTCTAATATCGAATACAGAGCTGTCTCGAGGAAATTTAAAAAAAAGTTAGGGACTGACTTGGTATGCCAGAGAGTGGGCTAGAAGGGAGACCACTTGAACGTGTCACCAACAAGTAAGACAGCACGTGCTTAGGTACCTCACCTCGATCTCCTGTCGTACAGCAAGTTCGGGAGTTCTCACATTCCACGGTCACTGCACTGTTGGCGGTATAATGAATAATTCATTATAACCAGATTTTAAAAACTGATTTTGTTTCATAATACACGTGGTTATTCGTCACCACCAGAATTAATCATTTGTAATGAGAATGTTTTTCTCAGCTACACTTTTTGATAAATGCTTCTCTGAGAACCAAAAACACAGAGATACTCAAACAACTGAAGGCGATCGGCCTATACCACACTTTTCTCTCGCCGGCCGCGGTGGTCTCGCGGTTCTAGGCGCACAGTCCGGAACCGTGCGACTGCTACGGTCGCAGGTTCGATCCTGCCTCGGGCATGAATGTGTGTGATGTCCTTAGGTTAGTTAGGTTTAAGTAGTTCTAAGTTCTAGGGGACTGATGACCACAGCAGTTGAGTCCCATAGTGCTCAGAGCCATTTGAACCATTTGAACTTTTCTCTCTTCGGAGTTACATCGAAAGAAATAGGTGCAGTCCTGAACAGAGACTGTGTTTAACTTCGGAGTGCCCCAGAAAATTAGAGGGATACTGCGCCCCGTGAAAGATAGTTTTACACTCTTTGTATATTGAGATCAGACTGTGCGACATCAACTAACACCGACACTACGTTTACGATCGCTCGGTGCTCAAAAGACTACAGAGTGATACTGACTGTGTGTGTGTGTGTGTGTGTGTTCGCGATTTCATTGCGGACGGGAGATTTTACTTACTTCACCGGCGCCCCAGTGGTTTCTAAGGCAAGTGCCCGTTAAATAGATCAGCCGCAAGCCATCTTACGGTGTGTGACAGAGTGACAGAGGGTATTTTTGGTACCACCATCTCCTCCTCCCCCCCCCCCCCCCCCCATTTCCCCGTTCGTGTCCCATTTGCAGATGGTACGTGGGAAAATGGCTGTCGGTGAGATCTCTTGATCTGTTAATGCGCGATGCGTTAAGTTTGTTTACGTTCAGAGTCAGCATCCAGCCGGCCAGTGTGGCCGATAGTGCTCAGAGCCATTTGAACCATAGTCAGCTTCCAGTCCGTACACCCACCGTCGATTCTCTGCAGGTCTTTCTGCAATTCGCTGCAGTCTTCTCAGGTTGCAACCGTCTAGACGACAACGTCACACGCGAATAACGTCACGGAGCCTCCAGCATTATCCACTGGGTCATTGATGTAATTTGTAAAAGGTAATAGTCCTACAAAACTCGCTTGGGGTAGCGCTCAGGGCCTTAGCATTCGTGTGTTGGGTACACGTTTGGTAACCCCAGAGTTCCTGAGCCGGCGACTGCTAAATGCCGCCAGGCCTTGTCACCTTAACATCTGTGCATGCTTCAGCAACCACTGTACGGTGCAAGAATGGAAGACTGTGTGGCACAATGAACGGGGATCTTGGTGTGATCGCCCAGATCACGAGGATGGTAAAAACTTCTATAACAAACCTTGCTATGTCAAGGTGTGTAGCACATTGACGATATGCGTGGCTGTTGAGGTACAACAGAGACAGAACAATCCTTGGCGTGCAACCTCTGCGACAAACTGCCGCACCTCACTCGTATGAGGCTTATTCACGCAAGCGGGGCTCTGTCTGAGAGGACCCTTGTTTCCCTAGCTGCTCGTGGGACCGAGATGGAACTCCCGAAATTTTCTCCTCCATCTCTGAGCGGAATAGGTGGGCCAATGGCAGGTACGAACACCCAATCGTTCAAGAGGCCTCGTGTGATTTGTTCAGGGTAGTTTAGTTTTTACTAACGCATGATAGAGGTCAGGTGTCTTTCTAATTCTGGAAAGAAGAGAGGGAAGCTTTGAGAAAGTTTCCCTTTATGCATTCAAAAGGGTATAGAGGGCATAGGAGGTACATTAAAATCTGTCAAGCAGTTATGTGGGTCGAAACCTACAGTTTTCAAAAGGCGACAACCTGCAGAAAGCGAAAGGCCTTGGGGAATATGCCACTGAAACTAAGCTCCACATCACCTTGAACTGCAGCGAAGGTGTTGTGATGTGTAGGAATGTGGTGGATATTCCCAAAGAAGAACTGAAAATTGAGTGCGCCTAAGAAGGCGTTGTTAACATGCAACACCCAAAAAATCTATGAAAAGGGTGTAAGGCGATCTGGTGACACTCGTCGATTCTCACTTTCAGTAGCACGAAGCTCCAATGGCATGTCAAGGTGGGTTTGCTTCAATTAAATGTGCTGCCTTACATTCCCAACCTAATGCGACGTTTTAAATGCCGGTACTCTGCGGACACTACATTTACATGTAATGGAGAAGCTGCTTGTGTCAAATGTGATAAAGCTTCCACGAAGTAGTCGTTTCTTCTTCTCCTTTGAAGTGTGTGATTTGCTCTGGATATTACCCCCTCTGGAGCAGGAAATGCAGCGTTTTTTTTTTTTTTTTTGAAGAACGGAAGATAAAAGAGCATACAACTACGAAGCATAACCGTTATGTTGAGGCCAAAAAAATGTATAAACCCATGATGCCAACCACGTTCGCTGTCTCATTTGCTTCAGTTCTCAAACAGCCAGTCCAAAAATCCAATGGCGCTACGCAAACTGAGGTTGCTGGTATTGGACTTGTACCTGTGTTTGTCAACGCACATGTGCTGCTGCAGTTATTTCAAAGCTCGTACCTCCCTCAGAACATCAGAAAAGGCCGTGGTTATCGGCATTGAGGAGTTCCCTGCCAATCCAAACGTTCAGTCTGGTCCACTGTCCTTTGCTGCCACTACCACCGCTGCAGTTGTGGCTCCGAAGTCTCCCGTGGCGAAAAAAATCAAAGACAAAGCATCAGGTGCTGACAGAGATTGCAAGTAAGCAGTCCGACGATGTCTGTATCACTCTCTGACGTCTCTCGATGACATCTCACCTCCCGCAATTCATCCTCTGAGCCGATCGACCTTGATGACGGTCTGGGGCACTCATTTCGCCCAAAACAGAGCCTCCATCCATTGTGGACTCTTCTACCTGGCGGAAAGACAGGGTGGAAATGCTACCTCCATGATAGGAGGACAGTGGAACATTAATGGGTTTTGCAGTAAACACGTTTGAAAGTACTATGGCATTATACCCTCCATTGCAAGGATGTCCTGACTGGGTAAAGGGACAAGGGAGAGGCTGCTTCACTTGTCAGAAACGCCCAACGCTCCTCCCATTCTCCCCTGGCTACTGACCAGCGACCAGCTGCAGTTGAAGTTCGTGTGTATCAAGGATCACTGTTCGCTCGCTGTATTTACCTCTGCAAGATGATATAGACTCCGAGGCTCTTGCAGATATTATAGATCAACTCCTCTGACCATTTCTTGTATTGGGAGGCTTCATTGTCCACCATGTACTATGTTGCTCAACCTGTAGTTGCCCTTGGGCTCCAGCTGTGCCTCCTCAATTCATGCACTCCCACTCATTTCTCTGCTATCCTCGGCCTTCATTCTCTCTCTCTCTCTCTCTCTCTCTCTCTCTCTCTCTCTCTCTCTCTGTGTGTGTGTGTGTGTGTGTGTGTGTGTGTGTGTGTGTGTGTGTGTGTGTGTGTGTGTGCCTGCCTGCCTGCCTTCTCTCCAGCCTTCGCACTGTCTGTTCAGTGGGACTTCACTGATGAGCTTCATTCTAGTGACTGCGCCCCTGTCGGGAGTCACCTACTAGATGGAGCTCTCCCAGAAAGGTCACAGTTATGAAAGAAGATCATCAGAGCCATCTGGACTCTGTTCAGCCAGTTGGCTGGTTTTAATGACACGACAACGTCCAGGAGTAGGTGGACGTCGTCACACGAGTGATCCACTGTGCCGCTGAGTTCTCCATCCCGAAGTTGTGTGGTAATTTTCGGGGGCTGCCTGTCTCTTGGTAGCCTTAAGAGTTCCGGTCGGTAAGCTAGGTCAGACATGTGGTTCAGCGACATTTTAACTGCCACTCAACGGTACAAAACCTCACAGTATTCCGATCGTCGAAGGTCAAAGCTCGATGCATCATCAGGGAGAGCAAGAAAAGATCATGACAATCGTTCCTGGACTCTGTCAATCGTCCCATCTGTTCCACAACAATGTGCCGTTTCCAGTAAAAATACTCGGCTACCTGTTGCGGCGCTGTTGAAACAGGGTGCCTCTGAACAACACCTGGAGACATCGTGTAGACAATGGCGACATTTCGCACTGCCACTGCCAGCCAAGGTCCAGGTGTTCTTTTGTTACCGTGCCACCATGAAGAGGATCGCATTGGACTTCTGGTTCACCAGTTCGGAGTCTAACAACTACCCATTCTCCATGTGGAAACTGGAATCGACGGTGTCTGATGCTTGTGATACAGTTCTCGGTCATGATCAAATTTAGTACATCATGCTCCAGCACTTGCAAACGGTGTCAAAGGTAATCCTTTTTGCGTTGTTTTAATTCGATATGGCTGACAGGCCAATTTCCCTAACTCCTGGAGAGAGGAAATTTTGATATCTCTCCTCAAAACATGGAAAGATCGAACATGTCCCAGTAGTTAACGGAGCTTCGCGTTAACGAGCTGAGTAGGAAAGATCGTAGAGCGCATGGTCAATCATCATCTCGTCTGCAATGGGACACCAGGCAGCTCCTTAACTGCTCTCAGTGAGGATTCGGGAGATGTCTGTCATCTATCGATAACTTGACCCCACTTTAGGCAGAAATTCAGCGGGCTTTCCTACGTAACGAACATTGTCTAGCGGTATTCTTTGGCATCAGTAAGGCATACGACACTACTTGGAGACACAATATTCTCAATGAGCCACATCAATGGGGCTTTTGTGGCCATTTTCCCGTCTTCATTTGTTCATTCCCCTCGAAACGCCTTCTTACGTACAGAGTCTGTGACATGCTGCCGTTTCTGTGAAAGCGTATGGTGTTCCCCAGGGTAGTGTCTTTTAGATGCCATCTTTCCTGCCACAGCCACTAATAGTATAGTTTCCACATTAAGCAGTCCTTACCAATGCTCGTTATTTGCGGTCGATTTTGCAGTTTCTGCTCTTCCTTCAGTACTGCAGCACCGAGTTGTCAATTAAAACTTACAGTTAAAGGCTTGGAGAACTTGGAACTTGGCTCCAAAGACTGTTTTCACATTTTCTGGTGAGAACTTTATGTGTGTGTTCATTTTAAACGTTCTCGTTAGATTTGTAATTTCCCTGAATTTCCCCTTTAATGTCTCTGCGAAGTTTCTGGGCCTCTTTTTTACTTCAAACTGTCATAGTTACAGCACTTGAGGGAACTGAAAGCCAGACCCCAGAAGGCACTGAACATTTTGAAGTGTCGTAGTGCCAAGTCTTGGGGAGCACTGGACTATGGATGCACAGTGTACGGGTCAGCAAGAACAACTTATCTGAAGATCATAGACGTTATACACCGTGAGGGGATCAGTCTGGCCACGGGTGCTTCCAGGACCAGCCCCATACCACGGTGCATCTAGCGTATGTTTGTAATGCGATATTTTCCGACATTTTAAACGATTACTGCAACTTTGTAGCTCGATCACGGATGCGTCTAACCAACGTTGTCTGTTCCGTTGTTTTAGCTGATCGTGTTCTGAAGATTCAATTGCCTCTAGACTTCATTATCTTCGATGCCGATTTATCTGCGATCTTGTGGCTGCTGGAGCAGATACGTGCTGCTGTTGTTGTTGTTGTAGTCTTCAGCCCAGAGACTGGTTTGATGCAGCTCTCCATGCGACTCCATCCTGTGCAAGCTTCTTCATTGCCCAGCACCTACTGCAATCTACATCCTTCTGAATCTGCTTAGTGTATACATCTCTTGGTCTCCCTCTGCGATTTTTACCCTCCACGCTGCCCTCCAATACTAAATTGGTGATTCCTTGATGCCTCTGAATATGTCCTACCAAGCGATCCCTTTTTCTAGGCAAGTTGTGCCACAAATTTCTCATCTCCCCAATTCTATTCAATACCTCCTCATTAGTTATGCGATCTACCCATCTAATCTTCAGCATTCTTCTGTAGCACCACATTTCGAAAGCTTCTATACCCTTCTTGCCCAAACTATTTATCGTTCATGTTTCATTTCCATACATGGCTACACTCCATACAGATACTTTCAGAAACGACTTCCTGACACTTAAATCAATACTCGATGTTAACAAATTTCTCTTCTTCAGAAACGCTTTCCTTGCCATTGCCATTTTATATCTTCTCTACTTCGACCATGATCAGTTATTTTTCTCCCTAAATAGCAAAACTCATTTACTACTTTAAGCGTCTCACTTCCTAATCTAATTCCCTCAGCTTCATCCGATTTATTTCGACTACTTTCTATTACCCTCGTTTTGCTTTTGTTAATGTTCATTTTATACCCTCCTTTCAAGACACTGTCCATTCCGTTCAGCTGCTCTTCCAGGTCCTTTGCTGGCTCAGAGATTTACAATGTCATCGGCGAACCTCAAAGTTTTTATTTCTTCTCCATGGATTTTAATACCTACTCCGAATTTTTCTTTTGTTTCCTTTACTGCTTGCTCAATATACAGATTGAATAACACCGGGGAGAGGCTACAACCCTGTCTCACTCGCTTCCCGACCACTGCTTCCCTTTCATGCCCCTCGACCATCTGGTTTCTGTACAAATTGTAAATAGCCTTGCGCTCCCTGTATTTTATTCCTGCCACGTTCAGAATTTGAAAGAGGGTATTCCAGTCAACATTGTCAAAAGCTTTCTCTAAGTCCACAAATGCTATAAATGTAGGTTTGCCTTTCCTTACTCTACTTTCTAAGATAAGTCGTAGGGTCAGTATTGCCTCAGGTGTTCCTATATTTCTACGGAATCCAAACTGATCTTCCCCGAGGTCGGCCTCTACAAGTTTTTCCATTTGTCTGTAAAGAATTCGCGTTAGTATTTTGCAGCTGTGACATATTAAACTGATAGTTCAGTCATTTTCACACCTGTCAACACGTGCTTTCGTTGGAACTGGAATTATTTATTCTTCTAGAAGTATGAGGGCATTTCGCTCGTCTCATACAACTTGTTCACCAGACCGTAGAGTTTTGTCAGGACTGGCTCTCCCAAGGCTGTCAGTAGTTCTATTGGAATGTTTTCTCTTCCCGGGGCTTGTTTCGACTTAGGTCTTTCAGTGCTCTGACAAGTTCTTCACGCAGTGTCATATCTCCCATTTCATCTAAACCTACATCCTCATCCATCTCCATAATATTACCCTCAAGAACATCGCCCATGTATAGACCATCTATATACTCCTTCCACCTTTCTGCTTTCCCATCTTTGCTTGGAACTGGGTTTCCTGATATTCATACAAGTGGTTCTCTTTTCTCCAAATGTATGTTTATTTTTCCTGTAGGCAGTATCTATCTTACCCCTGGTGAGATAATCCTCTACATCCTTACATTTGTCCTCTAGCCATCCCTGCTTAGCCATTTTGGGCTTCTTGTCGATCTTATTTTTGAGACATTTGTATTCCTTTTTGCTTGGTTTATTTACTGAATTTTTGCATTTTCTCCTTTCATCAGTTAAATTCAATATCTCTTCTGTTACCCAAGGATTTCTATTAGCCCTCGTCTTACCTACTTGATCCTCTGCTGCCGTCACTATTTCATCTGTCAAAGCTACCCATTCTTCTTCTGCTGTATTTCTTTTCCCCATGCCTACTGAATTCCCCGTCTGTTTCGACCCCCTCAGAGCCCATCAGTCTCTGCAATTCTTGTGGCCCATCAGTCTCTGCAAATCTTGTATCCAGCGGATAATATAGTCCAGGATATCCAGGACGCCCCTTCTACACATGGAGATGCCTTTCTGTGGGTACATGGACACATGAGTGTTTCGGGAACGAAAGGGCGCGGATGTAGCAGCCAGGGAGGATTGTCGTGGTCTCCAGCTCAGTGTCCCATCCCCCCCCCCCTCATGCTATCGTATTTTGGAAGTGAGAGAATAAGCTGCGCCTAGTGAAGCCCACGTCGCGGCCGTGGCGTACTTCCAGCGATGCGGACGGGATGAGGAACTCTTCGACTCGTCCTCACGCCTATGCGTATGACGCATGACTTTTAGCTCCGGCTAGTAGGCCCTTCAGTATGTTGTGCTTGTGGCGTACGATCACTGCGCGCCACATTTTACAAGACTGTATTTTATTTTCGGAACATAGGACAGCGGCAAATTTATTGACAGATCTGCCCACTTTTATAAGTGGCATTGAAACGAAAAGTTTTGCAGTTTGACCAACTTGTTTTGTAATATTCTCGGGAAATGTTCTTAATGTGTTCAGTACGCAACTGGCTCACAGGTGTTTCTTACAAGTGGTCAGCCAGTGACATTTCCCTGTTCTGATACTTTAGGTTCTTTGTCGCTTTACTTATGTTGTAATCCAAAGTACAGCACGTTTCACTCTTTCCCCTTTGTCTCGACAGTGATAATGCGGATCAACTCGAGTGGCGTGGGATGTGTTAGCCACTTTGTCGGCATTCGTTCCTTTCAATATTCGTAAGGACGCTGATAACATCGACAACGAGCACACACACACACACACTCTTTACATTTCGATTTTTGTTCGGTGTACGCAGGCCATGCTTTTGAGGAATTTGGGCGAGGTATGAAGAAAGTCGGAAAAGTCAGACGTGGCTTCTTGAGGGGGTGCCTTTCGTTTCGGAGAGAGGCATAGCTCTTACGCTCCGTAAGGCAACTTCGAACCAACCTCCTGTCAACTTCGTTCAAACAGCTGCCACGGAGCGCCAGATAGGCGCTATTGCACACGCCCAGCTACGATGCCATAGGAAGCCCGTGTGCCCTGTGTTTTTGCTGTGCTCGTACACTTTTAGTCGCATTTCCGTTCGGCATTTCGTGCATGCTGGGTGCATCAAGTGCGGCACTGCAGCATATTGTTCTGATGGGACATAAGAACTGAATACACACAACAATGCAGTTGTTTTATCATATCGTACCCAGATAAGGAATGCAAAATAAGTAAGCAGCTCCTGGGATACTATTCAATTTAAAACTGGACTCTACAGCTCAAAGTACCCTGATATTTTGTTGTGTGGTGACTTTAACATATTTTTTATTATTATTCGTATTCTGAAAAACTGTTATGTGGCATTTCCAAACAGGTTTACATCTATACAGCGCTTCAAAAAGCTAGTAAGAAAGAATACAATTTGCTTGCAAAAAGTTTTTTTAAAAAAGAAAGTTGGCAGTATACACCATGACTAAGGACAATAAGTCATTCCATGGCTATTTTAAATTGTATAAAACAGTTATCAAGATGATTTGTCTGAGTCAAAACATTTCATTCTGTACTACTGGCCAAATTTGCCTGATTAGTGTTCCAGTGAACATATACGGATGTTCATACATATGTAGCATAAAGACATGTTACATAATGTTATAAAAGAAACAGAGAATACTCAAAGGACGTTGGAATTTCGTAAACCATACTAAAGTGCATAATTCGGCTTAAAGTGCATACTCAAATGTACAGATTCACGCAATACCTGGTATTAAGTTTTCAGTGTGGTTTTCGGGATGACAATTTTCTTGGAGTACCAGTACTGTATTGTCATATTTGTTTCTTTATTACGGCATAGTGCCATACGTGCCGTAAAATGAAAATGTACTCTTGAAATGTGAGCGAACAATTGAAACTGGCCAAATAGTGTGGAATGAAACTCGTCGTTTCAAATAAATTGAGCGCCTCTGCGGAAAAAATTAATAAATTTCTTTAGCAAAGCGACAAAAATAACTTTATTGTTTTGCAAGACGATTAATGCTTCATTGCTAATAACTTGGAAATAAAATCAGAAACCTGCAATTGATGACATGTTTTAGTCCTCTGTGCCTAGTGAATTTATTTTAATTCACTTGATAGCTCCCAGCGACAGAAGTCCGAGTTGGTTTGGTTTGACGTGAGAGCTGTAAACGAAAAGAGCAAAATCGGGAAACGCAAACATGGGTCACGTGCGAAGTTTTTTTTTTTTTGTCGTGTGTGTGTGTGTGTGTGTGTGTGTGTGTGTGTGTGTGTGTGTGTGTGTGTGTGTGTGTGTGTTTGCAGGCCCGTCGCTGATGCGACTCGCCGTGTACGTGTGTTTGGATGAAGGTTTTTAACAATCTTTATTTACAAAGAAAAACTGCTTTTGCAGGGGCTGGCATACTTGGGCCTCAGGGGCCCTTAGCCGACCTGCTTCGTTGTCTATTTTTGTTGCTTATCTGTTTACCTAATTACGTTCTTTACAAGTTTACATTTGCTCATGGGCTACTCATCTTCTGTTAGAGACATTGGGACCTTAAAACGGTGGCCTGGTTGTGGGTGGCTGTTTCCTACTTCCCTGAGGTGGGGCAGTACATTTCGCAGTTGGTCCACTTTAGCATAAAGTTTAACGCCTTTTTCCTGATTGCTGTCTTTAGCGTGTCCATTTGGGTGGTTTCGTGAATTAGGTGGTTGCTTTCCCAAGGGGGGGGGGGCGTAGTATCCATCTCAGAACTTTGTTCTGCACTACCTGGAGGGACTGGAGCTGGGTCTTGGATGCTGTGCCCCACGCCGAGCTGCCGTAGAGTAGCGCTGGTAGCACGGTTCCTTGTACAGCCGAAGTTTGGTGTCCTGGTTGAGGTCGCTGCCAATGAAGAATGGTGTCAGTGCCTTAGCGTGTGGAAGAATAATTTGGTGTCCAGTTGAACTCCCAGGTAGCGGACTGAGGGTGACCACGGAATCCGGCGTCCCAGGATGCTCACTCTTTCGATCCTTGGTTGCTTTTTGCAGAAGTATACTAGCGTGGTTTTCTCTGCATTTAGGACTACTTTGTTTATTCTGCACCAGCTGACGACTTTGTTCATTTGGCGTTGCAATCGGTTGACGTTAGCGAAGTGCTGGCGGCCGCTAGTGTACAGCGCCGTATCGTCCGCAAATTGGGCCAAGTTGACATTGTCTTCCAGCGGGAGGTCATTAATGTACACATTGAACAGCGACGGCGAGAGGACTGGCCCTTGAGGGATGCCTGCTGTTAGTTGTTTGAGGCTAGACTTCTTCCCCTCCACAGCAACGGTGATTCGGCGATCCTGGAGGTAGTCCGCTATCAGGTGCACATAGCAGTCCGGTATAGTTGTCTGTGTGACCAGTTTTTGGATGAGCTTATCATGCCAGACTCTGTCATAGGCCTTGTCCCAGTCCAGGAAGGCCGCAGCGGTGGAGTGTGACGCGTTGAATTTCTTGGTGATTTGCTCAACCACTCTTACAACCTGCAGTTCTGCTGAGAGCTTCCGTTGGAATCCGAATTGCTCCGGTCGTATCGTTCCGTCTGCTGTTAGCGGCAGCTGTATCCTCTTGAGTACCACCCTTTCGAAGATCTTGCTTAAGGTGCTGAGCAGACTTATCGGCCTGTAGCTTGTTGGCATTTGCAGGTCTTTGCCCGGTTTCGGGATAGGGATGATCTTAGCTGACTTCCATTGCTGCGGGAAGTGGTTCAGTATGAGGCAGCTATTGAAGATTCGGGTCAGCAGTACTAGCGGTTTTCTCGGCAGTTCCTTCAGGTGCGCGTTCGAAATGTGGTCCATTCCTGGTGCTGACGTCCCTTTCCTGTTTCTGATTATGTTCTTGACTTCTGTTGGAGTGGTGAGGAGAGGTTGGTCAGCTGTTTGTCGCCTGGTGAATTCTTCGACGAATTCCTTCGTTGCGGTTTCGGCGCGGGTTTCATCTTCATCGAGTTCGTAGTTGTGGAGGGTATTTTGCTGTTCGTAAGACTCTGCTAATGTTTCTGTCATGTCTAGTGGCTCGAAGGTCAGTCCTCTGTTGGTGCGGATGGCGCGTTTCGGTTCTTTAGGGCGGCATATGGCCTTCACCAGCTTCCACTCTTCTTTTTGTTGTAGGTGGAATTGGTCCATCTTGTCCTCCCATTGTTCTCTCCTCCAGTCCGTTAGGCGGGCGCGCAGTTCTCGTTGGAGCCGGTTCATGGTTTGTCTGTCCCTAGGGTTCCTGAACTTTTGCCAGCGTCGGCGGTACCGGTTTTTCTGGTGTCTTAGTTCTTGGAGTAGTGGTGGGAGCTCCGTTGTGTGCGGCGTTTGGATGACGGTCGATGTGGTGGCTCTTCGGGCCGCTGCCTGGATTTTTACTGTCAAGTAGTCCACTGCTGTGGCCACTTCCTCCTTTGTGTTCAGTGATAGTGTGGGGCAGACCGTGTTGTTTAATGCTCGGAAGGCATCCCAGCTCCTTTGTGTTCAGTGATAGTGTGGGGCAGACCGTGTTGTTTAATGCTCGGAAGGCATCCCAGTCGATGTCCCTCGTCGTCCATGGCTGGTCCGATAGCGAGATGCGTCGTAGCCGTATGAGGACTGGCAGGTGGTCGGAGGAGAGATCATTTATAGTGGTCAGCTCGACGTCCGCCGGAATGTCCTTCGTTAGTACGATGTCCAGGACGTCGGGGTGGTTCCGAGTGAATATTGGGACGTAGGTGGGTTCTTCCGGTCCGTGGATGTCGATGTTGAGTTCTTCCGCTATCTCCAGAAGTCGGTTGCCGTTCCGATTGTTTCTCCGCGAGTTCCACTGACGACTCTTTGCGTTCAGGTCGCCGCCAATCAGCGTTGCTGGGGAGAAGCGGGTGAGGGCCGCTATGTCTTGTATGTCGAGGGCTGCTCGTGGCGGTAGGTATGTTGCCACAAATGTGATGTTTCCCGCATAGGTTCTGACGGTGACCGCCGTAGCTTCCAGGTGGTTGTAGTGGAGTATGTCTTCCTTGTAGTGGGTCAGCGACCGCCGCACGAAGACCGCTGTGCCTCCTCCTCTTCTTAACAGCCTGTCGTTGCGGTATGCGTGCATGTTTCTAAGTTTGAACGCCTCGTTCCCGCGCAGGTGTGTTTCGTTGACCATTAGGACATCGATGTTATGCTCCGTGACGAACTGTTCAATCTCGTTCTTCTTGTTCTTGATACCGTTGGCGTTCCAGATTGCCGCGGTGATGTCTCGTGATGGGCGGTTGCGAGCCATCCTACTTGAAGAGTGACGTTATTCCTTGCGCAAGTGCCAGTATCTTCGAGAACGGATCCTCCGCGTTCTTTATATCCGTTGCCATCTGCTTGATCTTCGTTACGAAGTTTGGTTTGAAGAGTGTCTTCACCAAATCGGTAATCTGTTTAAAGGCATCCCCTATGGCTCCTGTCGAAGGTGCTTCCTGTTGGGGCTCCGTTGTCTGTGTCGCTTGGCGGCCCCATGCGTTGGTGTTTGATATCGTTCGTCTCTGACGGAGAGGTGAGAAGTTCGCGGCTGTGTTGGTTGGTGCCGGTGGGGTCCTAGTTGGTGCTGGGTGGCTTGTCCTTGTCCCTCGAAGATTAATTGCAGGTCTAAATGGCTTTAGTGCTCGTTGGTACTCCGGACAGCCTCTGAAGTTGGCCGGATGGCCCTTGGTACCACAGAGGACAAAGGTGCACGCCTCTGACTGGCTCAGTGTGCAGGCTGCGGCGCACTTCACGCATCTCGGATTTAGCCTGCAGTATTTCGCTGTGTGGCCGAGCCGCTGGCATCTCTTGCACTGCAGGGGTCCATCTCGGGGTTGGTAGTTTTCTATTCTCACGCGTGTGTCCAGTATGAATCTTTCTCCGTAGATCTTGTCCGATCTCTTCTCTTTGGGGAGCGAGATGACATAGACGGGCATCGGCTCAAGTTTCTTCGTCTTCTCGACGGTACTGGTGGATGTCCTTGATTGTGTATCCTCTCTCCACTAGTACATTTACTATTGTCTGCGGTGGTACCGTTTCCGGTATTCCCTTGAAGACTACTTTCAGGCATCGGTCTTCTGGAAGCTGATGCGTGAAGTATTGCATTTGATTCTTCTCCAGGAAGGCGTTGGCTTTCTTGTAGTCTTCCATGGAGGCAAAGTGGTATCTAATATGGTCTCCTTTGTAAATCGCCCGTAGTTCCCCCTCTATGTTTTTCTTGATGTCCGCATTGAGGCGGAGGTAATCCGTGGTTTGGTACACCACAAGGGGCGGGGGTTTTGCCCCTGCTGCCGTTGTCGAGGTGCTCGTTGTTGGGATGGCTGGTTCTTCGTCTGGTTGCTCCAGTCCAGTGAATGCGTTTTTGCACTCTCTCTCTTTTTCTCTATACAAATCAGACCACTCTGCGCATGCGCGATTCTGGCAGCTTGGGCGCACCAGAAAAGTGTTTACATCTACTGTCTGTCTGCTTGCTGCTGCTGCTCATACGACGAACAGCCACACTTCCTTCAGCCAGGAGAGGGAGAAGGAGCTGCTGATATCGTGACGTAAGCTCCGCGCATGCGCACCTGCCCGCTGGAAACTGCTCCATAGAACCTGCAGACAGACCGCGCGGGCGGGTAATCGCTGCTCCGTGTTGAGCAACTGGTGAGTCAGCGCTTGTAAATGCCAGCAGCGGCCTCGAGACCTCCCCTCACAGGAAGCAGTCCGCGGAGACGGCGATTACCTGCGCTGCTACCGCAAACTCACACACCTTCCCTGTTCACGGGAAACGGCGCAGTCGCGTTCTCTAGATGGAAGGCACAGCCATCAGACGGGCGCGGAAATAATAGCATCCGCACACATAAGCAGTCTGAGAAGACTTTCCGATAAATTTTACAGGAGAAGCAAAAAGTGCTTCATAAAAAAAACGTAAAGTCCCACAGATAATGTTACACGTGTAACTATACAGGGTGGTCCATTGATAGTGACCGGGCCAAATGTCTCACGAAATAAGCATCAAACGAAAAAACTGCAAAGAACGAAACTTGTCTAGCTTGAAGAGGGAAATCAGATGACGCTATAGTTGGCCCGCTAGATGGCGCTGCCATAGGTCAAACGGATATCAACTGCGTTTTTTTAAAAATAGGAACTCCCATTTTTATTACGTTGAAACCTTCCCGTCTCCTCTATATCTCTTTGGTTAATGATAACCTTCCCTTTTACAATAAACTAAGAAACCCCTTTCCCTTAGGATTTTTATCTCTTGCTTACTTCGCATACAAATGTAATTGCCGCTTATTGAAAGTGATGTTCTGTTTATTTCGACCATACATAGAATGTGTCGTCGTCGTGGCTCTCAGTCGTTATCTGAAATAACCCAAAACTGTTCCATACCCTTTTTTTTTTTTTTTTTTTTACTGGGTCGCCATCTGAGTGCTACATCGAACTGCAACATGAATATTCTTACTCTGTTTTACTATACTCTATTAGCTGCTGGTGGGCTTTCATAATAAGTGGCTGTATTCATTACCAGACCTGAGATTATTTAATAGAAAAACTGACGTTATTCTTTAATTAATTTGACTGAAGTTACGTAATTCATTGTTAAACATTTTCTTGACAACAATAAAATTTTGCAAAGTTTTACGATGATGTTTTTTGGGATGGATTATAATCAGTAATACAACATTGCTGGCAAAAATTAATCATATTGTGAAAACGCTTCAAATATTTACTGTTGGTAATGAAATGATTTTACAAACGTTCAAATGGGACTTACTTTTTACTATAATCTTACAACTAGCATTGCGCAAACGTAGGTTCAGTAGTCGTGAGTTTCGCAATGAAAATAATTCAATAATATTAGTTCCTCTTATGATAATAGTTGGTTGATGTCGCTGTACATCCGTTGATTATCTCTTGTAAATCATATCTGGTGGCTGGCAGGCACACCGCTCCTCTCAGCCTCTCGCTTCAGACGTGCTACCGACTCGCTTCACTTCTCGCTTACTACTGACTTCCTACGAACGCTAAAGTGCCAACAATGCTTTCTGGTGCAGACAATCCCTGCTACCATTACAAAATGTATCAATGCGCGGTCTTTCCCGCTCTTTTCTTAAAATGTATCCGTACGCGGTTTCTCATGCCCTTTTTAAAATTATATCAACAATACATTGGTGCAGATATTCCCTGCTACCACAATTATTTCCAACATGACAAATGTTAATTATTCCTACGTAATCCTATTAATAAACTGTAAACATCTTTCATAAATTGTGATTTGACAATAGACAATAGAAATATACAAGTCTTACAACATATTCGTGTAGTACGTAAAGAAATATGAATGTTTTACTTGGACCACTTTTTTCGCTTTATGATAGATGGCGCTGTAATAGTCACAAACGTATAAGTACGTGGTATCCCGTAACATTCCGCCAGTGCGGACGGTATTTGCTCCGTGATACATTACCCGTGTTATAATGGACCGTTTACCAATTGCGGAAAAGGCCGATATCGTGTTGATGTATGGCAATTGTGATCAAATTACCCAACGGGCGTGTGCTATGCATGCTGCTCGGTATCCTGGTCACCATCATCCAAGTGTCCGGACCGTTCACCCGATAGTTACGTTATTTAAGGAGACAGGATTTTTAGCCACATTTGAAACGTCAACCACGATCTGCAAGAAATGATGATGCCCATGTAAGTGTTTTAGCTGCTGTCGCGGCTAATCTGCACATCAGTAGCAGAGAAATTGCGCGAGAATCGGGAATCTCAAATACGACGGTGTTGAGAATGCTACATCAACATCGATTGCAGCCGTACCATATTTCTATGCACCAGGAATTGCATGGCGACGACTGTGAACGTCGTGTACAGTTCTGCCTCTGGGCGCAAGAGAAAAACGGGACGATGATAGATTTTTTGCACGCGTTCTATTTAGAGACGAAGCGTCATTGACCAACTGTGGTAACGTAAACCGGCGTAATTTGCACTATTGGGCAACGGAAAATCCACGATGGCTGCGACAAGTGGAACATCAGCCATCTTGGCGGGTTAATGTATGGTGCGGTATTGTGGGAGGAAGGATAATTGGCCCCCATTTTATCAATGGCAGTGTAAATGGTGCAACGTATGCTTATTTTCTACGTAATGTTCTACCGATGTTACTACAAGATGTTTCACTGCATGACAGAATGGCGATGGACTTCCAACATGATGGATGTCCGGCACATAGCTCGCGTGCGGTTGAAGCGGTATTGAATAGCGTATTTCATGACACGTGTATTGGTCGTTGAAGCACGACACCATCGCACGCACGTTCACCGTATCTGACGTCCCCTGATTACTCTCTGTGAGGAACGTTGAAGGATATTTGCTATCGTGAATCACCGACAACGCCTGACAACATGCGTCAGCGCATTGTCAGAACATTACGGAAGGCGAACTACTCGCTGTTGAGAGTAATGTCGTTACACGTATTGCCGATGCATTGAGGTTGACTGACATTTTTAGCATTTATTGCATTAATGTGCCATTTACAGGTAATCACGCTGTAACAGCATGCGTTCTCAGAAATGATACGTTCACAAAGGTACATGTATCACATTGGAACAACCGAAATAATATCTTCAAACGCACCTATGTTCTGTGTTTAAATTTAAAAACCCTACCTCTTACCAACTGTTCGTCTAAAATTGTGAGCCATATGTTTATGACTATTACATCGGCATCTATGACAAAGCGAAAAAAGTGGTCCAACTAAAACATTCATATTTCTTTACGAACTACACGAATATGTAATAAAAGATTAGGGTTCCTATTTAGAAAAACGCAGTTGATATCCGTTTGACCTATGGCAGCGCCATCTAGCGGGCCAACCATGGCGCCATCTGGTTTCGCCCTTCAAACTAGAGAAGTTTCGTTCTTTGCAGTTTTATCGTTTGACGGCTTATTTCGTGAGATATTTGGCCCGGTCACGATAAATGGACCACCGTGTATATCAAGTTGAATTTGTCGGATACTAAGGTGCACGGTCCCCTTGGCGGCATAAAATATTTAAACTTCTAAGTCAATGCAGTGAAAAGATACGGCCATATGTTACATAGTTTTAGTCACAAACTCACTCATCAAAAACTTTAAATTAACCATCTACGTATGTATCGGCCCTGGTGGCTTAGCGGTGAAGAGCGTGTCTGGAAACAGAGGGGTATCGGGGTCGATTCTCGGTCGGACCCACCACGGATTTTTCAGTCTTCGGTCTAACGTAGCGTCCACCTCTGAGTGATGTGATGTGATGTGAGGTGTGGCCAGAAACACGTGGTTCATGTGAGGTGTGGCCAGAAACACGTGGTTCGGATTCGACGTTAAACTCGGGAGCCCTGCTTTGGTTCAAATGGCTCTGACCACTATGGGGCTTAACTTCTGAGGTCATCAGTCCCCTACAACTTAGAGCTACGTAAACCTAACTAACCTAAGCACACTACACACATTCATGCCCGAGGCAGGATTCGAACCTGCGACCGTAGTCGCTCGGTACCGGACTGAAGCGCCTAGAACCTCTCGTCCACCATGGCCGGCGGTCCCGCTTTCCCCGACTGGATAACCGGCGCCGGTTTGGAACGCGCAAGTCGCAGAAGTGTGGCGTCCAGCATAGAAACCCGCAGCTGACCACTGAGCCGCACGAAACTTTATCATCTGTACTGTACATTACAGATGGGCAAAACTGTTCTTTTCGGAGACTGGGTCAGAACTGGTCACTCACTGGAATGGACTCACCACCCACTCACAAAAATAAGTAAAACGAAGGTACGACGACTTTTTCATTCAGATCACTGCACCTCTATTTGTATCTGATTTGGTCCTGTTTTGAAAGAATATACAAACATGAGCAATAATTTTATGTTACGACTGTAGTAATTTTCAAATACAAAAGTTTTAAATTTGGACTAGTGAAAAGCTATAAATATTACAATAAAACCCTAAATATTTTTACCAAGTGCAAAAATTTTAAGAATGTAGACTGATTCTTGTTATATGTTGATATTTGTACTGGAAAAAACACATTATAAGAATTATAACAACTGTAATTGAAGTATATGTGCAGTCATCAATTACAGTCAGTATTAACATATGTTCCCATAAAAAAAATTTCGTCACGGGATCGTTCAGTCTACCTGAGAGCGCTACAGACATGCTAAACAAATTCCACTGGCAGACCCTACAAGAGAGGCTTTATGCGTCACGGAGAGGTTTGCTACTGAAATTTCAGGAGAGCACCTTCTGGAACGAGCCTGACAACGTATTACTCCCTCCTGCATACATCTCGCCGAAGTGAACACGGCGGGAGAATTCCATAAATTAGACCTAATGCAGAGGCTCACGGCAATCATTCTTCACACGCGCCTTTCGCTTATGGAACTGGGTTGGGGCGGGAGGGGGACTAGCTGGTGGTGCCAGAGGTCATCAGAGCTGTTAAATGATAAAGGTGGAGCAGCGAATGATCACAGCAGTGGCACCCATCTTTCGTTGTCAGTGGATGCGACGTACCCTGTGGAAAGGAAGGGAGTGGTCTATATAGAGCGAAAGCGGCCAGCGCGCCGCACCAGTTTCCCCGCCCTGTGCAGTGCCGTTGCCGACATTGTCGCTCACTGTGCGAAAATACGCGAAAATTTACTACACGTGTCCGTGACAGTGGTGGCACTTCTCGATAGACTCTTAAGTTTTTATAGCTTCTGTTCATAAACTATACAACCCAAAGCATATCGACTCCAGCCAACGTGAGAATCTGTTACATGTGAGAGAAACAAGTAAGTAATTTTATCCAAAGCACTCAATTGTACGTACATGTATATCAAATGGAACGAAACACACCCCGTGAAAAGGACATCGATACACGGGTCCTCGTCAGATCCTTTTGTGTATCCCTTTATGTAAACGTACCAGGGACTAACAGAGCTAGCTGTTGACTGAGGCAGCTTGCCTTAAATAAAATAAATTGTGGTCTGTATGTGGCGTACAGTACCGCTCATCCGTTGTAGATTAAGCAGGCAGTACGGCTAAAATTTTTGATAGTAGGCATACGGTCCTTTTGTATAAATAAAATTATAAAAAAACGTTAATCAAAAATTTATATACGAAGCCACCAAATAAAACGATAGTGGTAATATTTGTTACTTTTTAAAAAAAGTATACCATTCAGTCGACGGAGATTAGCTCCTCAAAACCGTGAGGGAATTTGCAGTATGTAGGAAAACTCAAAACTCTGCAAATAAACTCTTTGGAAGAGTTGGGGGGGGGGGGGGGGGGGGGGAGAAAGGAACGCCTACAGCCGTCCTTACGATCTTACTTATTGTTTAGCTATCAGTTTCGGCTCTTCAATGCGCCATCTTCAGGCCTTGGTTGATGCTAAAGGTAGCTACAGAATAAATAGAATCATAAGGATGGCTGTAGGCGTTTCATTTTCTTACAATAGTGAACGGCCGTGGTCCCCAAGAACTCCAGTCAAAAGGGTGGACGTATAAAGTGTTTCGAAAGTCAAGTTTCTTGGAACAACTTCTAGTCCCTCCCGAATTGTATCGAGAGTTAGGCAAAGAGATGGTTTACCACCATTATCATTTAACAGTGTCCTGGGAAAAATTATAAGACAATGGAAAATAGAGAAAGAAAAACAAAGTTAATAACTACATGAAGCTGGGTAGATCGAAAGAAGCAGTAAGCTGTTTGGCCTTTGCAGATGATCTGGTACTAAGTGCCATCTTAGAGAATGCAAAGAGAGCGGAAGAGACAGATCTACAAATATCGTTTGGGAAGTCAGAATACATCAGCAGTGAAGACAGTAACTCACCAAGACTTTTAAAAACCAAGTGTGGCAGCATCAAGAAAACGGACAGCGTTAAATGCACGGGTGAAAATATAAACACAAGAAGGAAAAAACCAATTAAAATTAGAACTGAAAAAATGAAACGAGCATACGTGACAGTGTGGAATCTGTACGGTAAAAATATTTTCTAATTATTTTAAATTAAGTTATTATAATGCAATTTTAAAACTGGAAATCATCTGTGGGGCAGTAACAGTACTTCTATCTCGATACAGATTGGTTTTGGAAGAGTCAGAAGAGATAGAAAGAAGAATGCTCCGAAAAATATTAGATCCAATCAAGAACAATGATGGCTGTTGACTTTCGAGACATGATAAAGAAACATATTCGTTGTGAGCTAAAGTGACGTACGAGATCAGCAGCGGACGTGGTAGATCCTTTCGACGTCTAGAGAGAATGAAGGAAGACATAGGAGCTAAGATGATCCCCACATTCTTCCAAATTATGAAAAGACACAGAAAATGGGTAGGAAGGAAGACAAAGAGAGGAATTGCAGACTGAACTAGATACTTTAAACAACAGAGGCAAATTCAGAGTCGACGTCAAGTATTTCAAAGGTTTTTAAGTAAGGTAAGCCTAACAGAAAAACAACTGGTGTCAAATGGTCAGGTGATAGGAAAAAGAGATTTAGGGGAGGATGAAATAAATGGTTATCTCGATGTGGTGCTTAGTTGGGCTCTAAAGAAAAAAAAGATATTTTTGGCTTGTGTGGCGACGGAACCATTTGAACGTGTTGTTGATATTACACAAGAGAGAGCGTAACAAATTAGTTCTGTCTTTCATTATAAAAGCATGTAAAAGTTATATTGTGACTTTCTTTTAGAAACTAGCCCCATCGTCACACTGAATTAAACTCCGTCCGAACAGACCTTGAGAGACCCAACGGTACCGACCGGCCGCCGTGTCATCTTCAGCACACAGACGTCACTGGATGCGGGTATGGAGGGGCATGTGGTCAGCACACTGCTCTCCCGGCCGTATGTCATTTGACGAGACCAGAGCCGCTACCTCTCACTCAAGTAGTTCCTCAGTTTGCCTCACAAGGGCTGAGTGCACCCCGCGTGCTAACAACGCTCGGCAGACCGGGTGGTCAACCGTCCGAATGCTAGCCCAGCTCGATAGCGCTTAACTTCGGTAATCTGACGGCAACTGATATAACCACTGCGGCAAGGCCGTTGGCCTCATCGTCACACTAGCACATATTATTTCCACAGATCTTATTTATACGAATTGACTCTACACCGAGTACTAGAGACTTCAGACGTTACGCTGGAACTTTTAATATGGAGGAAAGCGTGGTGCCTCACCTGTCGTGATCTGTGCCTGTCTGGACCCTTGGCAGCGCACGGCTCCCAGCTACTGCCAGCTGAGAAGCTAGCCGAGTCGCTGCCGGCCGGTAAACAAAGCCGGAAACAGCGGCTGCGGCCACTGCGAGGCGTTGCCATGGAGACGCATACGGCTTCGCCTTCTCAGGTGATCGGTGGTGGCGGCAGTCTCGCCAAGCCCACGTCAGCTGCCGCGGCTCTTCTCGCCGCGCGAACTGTGTACAGAGTCCTTGGCGCGTTTACACACTGGCACCTAGCAGGACACTGTCTCTCGGCTTCCATTTCATGTTCCGTGTTTCGTTTTATTTTATATATAAAAGCGTGTAGAACTGTATGCCCTGTTTAAAATGACTTCTTATTCCTGTCTCCTTTATTATCATATTCTGATGTAAAGTTAATTAAATAAAAAGTGATCGAAACGGAAAATTATGTTAATTGGATTGTGCTGTTGGCTTGGTTCAAATGGCTCTGACCACTATGCGACTTAACTTCTGAGGTCATCAGTCGCCTAGAACTTAGAACTAATTAAACCCAACTAGTAAGTGAAGACAAACACATTGAAATATCAGCTATTGAATTATCAGGGCTCGATATCACCAAGAAATTAATCATTTTGTGTGTGTATAGATCTCCCAGTGGTAGTGTGGACACTTTTTTCAATAAATTAACAGAAGTTCTAGATAAAGTCTCAAATACAAAGGTCAACATAATTCTGTGTGGGGACATAAACATCAACACTAATATCATAAATGAATCCAGCAGCACCTTCATAAATATCCTTCAAAGTTTTGGCATGTCCCTATTGGTCAATAGTGCAACAAGGGTTACTACAATGACTGCATCAGTAATTGACCATGTGGCCACAAATATAGACAGGGAAAAATGTGATGTAGCTGTAAAAGATCTCAGACTATCAGACCATCTCTGTCAAATAACAACAGTAAAATCAGGCATCGAATCATTCCCTAAACTACAAGCCTATAAACGACATCTATCAGAAATCAAAATAAAAGATTTTTCAAAAGAACTAGAAAAACAAAGCTGGGATGAAGTGTGTAAGGAAACCAATGTGAATATGAAATTCTCCAAATTCTCCACATTGTTTAAATTGAACTTTGAAACAGCATTTCCAAAAGTATGCATGACTGTATCAACATCTCACAAAAACAGATGGATAACAGCAGGTATTAAGAAGTCCTCCCAAACACTTAAACACCTCAGTTCCATGAAAAAGATTCACAATGATCCAGAATTCTTAAATTTCTATCATAGATACAAAAAGATTTATAGGAAGGTGCTGATTGCTGCAAAAAAGTCATTTAATGACAAAATAATATATAATGCAGAGAATAAAAGCAAAGCACTCTGGGATGTTATAAAAAAGGAAACGGGGAGAGGCAAACAAACGCAGAATAACATACTGCTAAGGGAGGGGGATAAGGTAATAAATGATCCACAACACTTAGCAAACTATGTAAACGAGCATTTTTCAAGTATTGCAGAGAAGTTACAGCAAAAATTCCCCAAAACAAATATAACACCTGCAAAAATTGTTGCACTAGATACAATGATGTTACTTCCTACCACAGAGAATGAAGTCAATAAAACTGTTCAAAAGCTAAAAAATAAAAAGTCAGAAGGCTTAGATGATGTACCAATGTGTGTACTGAAACAATGCATAGGGATTATACAAGGCCCATTAACAAATATAATAAATGAATCCTTCACATCAGGGACATTTCCAGAGCAGCTAAAACAGGCAAGAGTTGTACCTTTGCTTAAGAAAGGTAATGCAGAAGACATAGAAAATTACCGGCCCATTTCCCTGCTGTCAGCATTCTCAAAAATAATAGAAGCAATTATGAAAGACAGATTAATGAATTATCTGAATAAATACAATCTTTTAAGCAAATCACAGTTTGGTTTTCGAAGTGGCAAAAATACGGAGTCAGCCATAGTAGAATTCACAAAAGTTGTACTTAATGCTCTTGATAAAGATGAGTGTGTCACAGGCATATTTTTGGATCTTTCTAAGGCTTTTGATACAGTCGACCACAAGATTCTATTAAATAAATTAGAAGCATTAGGAATAAGAGGGGTAGCTAATGACTGGTTTCGATCATACCTAACAGATAGGGTACAAAGAGTAGAGATAACACATACTTCAAATAGATCTAAACATTTAGTAAAATACTTATCAGAACCAAAACATATTAATATAGGGGTTCCACAAGGTTGCATATTAGGACCAATACTATTCCTGATATGCATCAATGACTTTCCCAGTAGTGTTACTCATGGTGAGAAAATTCTCTTCGCTGATGACAGCAATATTATAGTCACTGAGAGAACAAGAGAACTCGTTACCGAGAAAGCAAATGAAACTCTCAAGGAAGTTTACGATTGGTCAATAAGCAACAAATTGACATTAAACATAAAGAAAACTAATGCCATGAACTTCAGTTTGAAGAGGAAAAATGACAATGTTAAATAAAATGTAGATGGCACCTCTATAGACTGTGTAACAAATGCAAAATTTCTAGGAATGAATATTGACTCTCAGCTGAAGTGGTGCGAACACACAAAGGTACTTGCAAACAGAATGTCGTCAGCATGTTATGCCCTTAGAATTCTATCATCTGTGTGTAACATGCAGTGTCTTTTAGTTACATATTATTCATATGTACACTCAATTCTTAGCTATGGCATTCTTTTTTGGGGAACAAATCCACAAAATATGAACACAATTTTCAAACTCCAGAAAAGAGCCATAAGAATAATAACCAGAAATAGTAGTCGAGCTCATTGTAAAGATCTGTTCAAAACACTGGGAATTTTAACTGCTCCATGTGAACACATTTACCAGTCAGTTGTACACATCAAAAGTAACATTGGCAATTACTGCATAAACAGCTCTGTCCATGACCATGCAACAAGAGATAGACTCAACTTACATTTACCAAGAAAAAATAAACATAAAACTCAGAACAGCATTTTCTACCAAGGAATAAAACTGTACAATAAATTACCAAAAGAGATTAAAGAAATTTCAAAAATACACTTATTTAAGAAGGCAGCTAAAAAGTACCTGTTATGCAATACATTTTATACATTGAAGGATTACTTAGATAAAGCAGAGTAGGGGTCTGATAAAAAAATGTTATACAAACAAATAATAATAATAATAATGATGATTATAAAACATCCAATATTCCACATAACACCTTCACTTTATTATTTTTCTTCTTTTTTCCTTTCTAGAGACACTCTCCCCTCAAGCTATGCATAGCACAATACTAACACCTCTTCCTCTTTCTGAGCTCAACATCTCACTCATTATGAAGGGATGCTGACTCAGTTTTTCAGGATAGCAAATGGGAACTTGCAGTACAGAAAATGGCCCAAGGATCACCTGTGTGTGTGTGTGTGTGTGTGTGTGTGTGTGTGTGTAGTGAGTGAAGTGTTATGAAACAATGTGTGTATAGTGTGTGCAGTGACTGATAGTGAAATATGAGTGAATAGTGTGGCATTACATTATTTAATGAGTTATTTGTAAATAAATTATTGTATACCAGGAGTAAAATCTAATGATTGTCTCTAACTAGAAGTCTGTAAATATATGTGTATACGAATTAGCTTATTGTAAATTGATCTAAGCTTGTAAATACTTTGACATGTCCTATATCCTTGTAAAAAGAGATCTACGGATGAATAAAACTACTACTACTACTACTACTACTACTAACCTAAGGACATCACACACATCCATGTCCGAGGCAGGATTCGAACCTGCGACCGTAGCGGTCGCGCGGTTCCAGACTGTAACGCCTAGATTGTGCTTTTGCCTCCGCCACATAGCGGTCGCTCACAGTATCAGCCTTAAAATAGGCATCACGGTCTTATCTCAAAGTTTTTCCGGCTGTATGTGCCTACATTCAAAATTTACACTAACGTTTTGACAAGCTAAAGCAACTTTCGTCTTTTTTTCTAATTCTGCTAATACGTTCATAGGTGAAGAATTCAGTTTTGCAGCCAGTATAATTTGCAGTTCCATGCACAATAAATTGAAATGCTAGTTCTTGTTTGATGACCCGCTATGAAGATTGTATCACGGGGCGGTGAACTTTTACATCCGCGAGTAATACCTGGTGTATTATGCGCTGCGCCGTAGGTCGTGAAACCAGCTGTATGACGCTGCGGTTCCACAATTAGCATTATGAGCAGCGGGTTACTGTACGTGCCGCGGCATTTTGCCGTTTTCTGTAATCGCGGCGAGTTTTGTGCGGCGAATCGCGAGTGGTCTCATGGCAGAGGTCTCTGCGTGACTAACGCGACCCTAATGAGATTTCTGGGGGCTGTCGTGTGCTCTGGTGGGAAAGACTGACGTGTCAGGAACTCGGTACCCGTGGGGAGTGCCGTCCCGTACAGCCGAGTGCCAGACAATAGTCTTACATTATACACATTATAATTAAACATGTAAACAATTTATTTTAATCGTGTTTGTGTGGTTTTAAACGTCAAAGTCTGGACTGACAAAGCGACAACTCTTCGCGGTGCATGCCGAACGATGTGGTGACGTAACTAATATTGGACTCTCCTAGTGGTGAGGAGCCGAATTCAAAGGAGCGCCGGCCGCGGTGGTCTCGCGGTTCTAGGCGCTCAGTCCGGAACCGTGCAACTGCTACGGTCGCAGGTTCGAATCCTGCCTCGGGCATGGATGTGTGTGATGTCCTTAGGTTAGTTAGGTTTAAGTAGTTCTAAGTTCTAGGGGACTAATGACTACAGCAGTTGAGTCCCATAGTGCTCAGAGCCATTTTTTTCAAAGGAGCGTCCGATCCCACCCGTCGGCTTTGACCCGTGACGTAAGGCTGTTGTGGTGTGTGACGTCACGACGGTGCGTAGTTTAGTTTGTGGAGTGGAGTGGCGTGTTTGTAGGTGTCGTTTTGATGTGATCGGTGGTGCTGTCTGATGGTGTGTTTATGTGTCATGTGTTAGGTGATGTTTTTGGTATAGTTTGCGTGTGTGGCGTGTTTGTAGGTGGCGTATTGTTGCGGTCGGTGGTTCTCTCTGGTAGTTTGTTAGGTGACGTATGGGTTCACTTGCGTTGTAGTATTGCACGTGTGTGGTATCGGTGTTGACAGTGCTTTCAGCAGAATATTTTTCAGTGAGTTCACGATTTTGGTTTTGTTATGTCGACGTTATTGTAGTTTTTCTGTTCATCATCTGTGAGTTTTGGTCAATTGCTTTGTTTATGTCTTTGGTAGGTATGGATATGATTGACAAGGTCAACAGTTGTTGGCTCTCGGCGATGATATGGGACAGTGCGTTGTCCCTAATAAAATGTCTTCAGCTATTCGGCCTGTTGGCTGAAGTCGTGAAGTGTTCCTTCTGCCGTACATTTTATTTTCGTGGACACCGCGAGTAACTTCAGACGAATTAAGACAAAAGAATTCTGTGCCGTGCTGCTGCCTCTACAGCCGACCGTAATTGCCGCTGCAAGATCATGTGCACGAACTGACCTCTCGATTACGTCCCATAAATGTTCGATGGGTTTCATGTCGGGCGATCTGGGTGGCCAAATCATGGGCTTGAGTTGTCCAGGATGTTCTTCCAACCAACCGCGAGCAACAGTGGTTCACTGACATGGCGCGTTGTCATCCGCAAAAGTCCCATCATTGTTTGGGTAGTGAAGTTGTCCCTTGTTGACAATTTAGGCTCATGGCTTTGTAGGGTCTGCGCCAGCCTCAAACCATACCACCAGATTATACCAAACGAAATCAGGACTCATCTGATCAGCCCACGGTTTTCCAGTGGTATAATGTTCAACCTTTTGTATCCCGCCAGGCTAGGCGGTGCATGGATCTGCTCCTTTGAACCGTTTCTGTAATATAGGCCGAGAGTGAAGGAAGCGTGTAGGAACAGGGCAGGTGAAGTATTTCGGTACTGCATGTAACTTTAACACTTTTAATAGAGCCAAAAACACAAGTAAATATCAAATGCGTACATAACTTTCATAATTTTTAACATTTTTATGCGGCGACAGCAACTGATATTGTTTATATAAGAATAATCAGTCTACAGTTGCAGATTAACTTTATCGTTTCAGTAATAACTTTGGCTAGGATGAGCACGTAGATGTGAAGCCGTAGTCCATGCCTAATCCTGTGAAGTTGGGATGACTGTTCCGTATAATCTCAAAACTAACGAATACGAAGTCTCAATAGCAAGCTAGCCCACTCGGTAATAGAAGCGATATTTTCAGGCCGTCTGCTCTTGATGAAATGGACCGAAATCAAGACGGCACTCCCTGAGCTTCACAGCGTCAGCCAACTTACGAGAGCGTGCACCTATATAGTGGCATCATAATTATCGACGCCACAGAACCTACATTGTCTCGAAGCCAGGACAGGCGCTGCAGGCAATGTTACGCTGCTAGCAAAAGCACTCGCGTCGGTCGTCTGCTGCCACAGCCCATTAACGCCAAATTACGCCGCACGTCCTAACGAATACGTTCGTTGTACGTCCCACATTGATTTCTAGTTATTTCACGCACTGTTCGTTGTCTGTAAGAAACCCTACGCAAACGCCGCTGCTCTCGCTCGTTAAGTGAAGGTCGTCAGCCACTGCGTAGTCCGTGGTAAGAGGTAATGCCTGAAATTTGGTATTCCGTGCACACTCCTGAGATTGTAAATATCAGAATATTGAAGTCCCTAACGACTGCCGAAATGGAATGCCCCATGCGTCTAACCGCAATAACCATTCCGCGATCAGAGTCTGTTAATTCCCGTCGTACAGCCATAATCGTGTGAGAAACCTTTTCACATGATTCACGTGAGTACAAATGACAGCTCCGCTAATACACTGCTTTTTATAGCTTGTGCACGCGATACTACCGTAACTGTCTATATGCATATCGCTGTCCCATGATTTGTCACTTCAGTGTACAGAAGACCAGCTCACCTGCTCCACTTTATTCCTCAGCAAGGCGAACTGGTTACCTGGCCAGGATCACAGCATCGGCGCGTATATTTCTGAGAAGCAGAGGGGGTAGGTAGCTGATACCGTACACCCCAGCACTCTTTCCAGGTGGAGAGCTGACACACACATACACACACACACACACACACACACTCTTCACGCACCACTGAACGAGGTGTCAACTAGAACTGAAGTCCCTCTCACCTGTACACTTCACGAAGCTGCACCGGCAGTATCCGCAAAGGGGTAGAAGCATAAGCAAAGCGACTCCGAGGACTTAAAAAAAAAAAAAAAAATTTTTTTTTGGCTAATAACATCGACGTCCCAAGAAAGTATCGAAATTGACGCCAAAATTTTCTGAATTAGTGTTACGTCGCAAGGCTGGACGACACACGGCGTTAATTAATTAACAGCAGAAGCACGAGCCGTCAGTTTTTCCAGCGAGCTTGACATATTACGACTACGGACCTTCTTCTTTGCAAGATTAAGGCCCAGTAGTGTAGTATTTAGCTCTAGATGATATGGCGTCAGTAATGGAGAAACCATTTTCTTACAAAATCTTGTCCAAATTAGTGTTCTTTAATTAATGCGAAAAATTTGACTAAACTTAAGTAATCTTTAATTGTGCTCTTTTACGGCGGCCGGTGTGGCCGTGCGGTTCTAGGCGCTACAGTCTGGAACCGCGTGACCGCTACGGTCGCAGGTTCAAATCCTGCCTCGGACATGGATGTGTGTGATGCCCTTACGTTAGTTAGGTTTAAGTAGTTCTAAGTTCTAGGGGACTGATGACCACAGATGTTGAGTCCCATAGTGCTCAGGGCCATTTTGTGATCTTTTCCGGTTCTACACGATAGCCCAAAGGCCTCCTGGTTATAGTTATGGAGCATGGGTTCCCACACTTTTCCTCTGACGGAACACTGAAAATCCTGGTGCTTTGGTGGAATACGTTGTTCGTTTTGAAGGTTAATAAAATTGTAAATAATAAGAAATTCCTTTTATTTATTCAGATATTACTTCCATTTTAAATCACAACTAATACCACAGAAATCTTAATAAAATTATAAATTTATTAAAATCTTCAACGTGTCGGAAGCAAAATAGCCACATTATTTGTAGTATTTTGCGGAGCACATTTCCACTTCCCGCAGAACACCAGTGTTGCTGGGAACCCAATTTGGAATACCCCACTATTGAGGTGAAATGAGTAGAAAATGAAATTCTGCATTCACAACAGTGAATCATTGCCTGGCACTTGATAATCGAAATACAAATAAGATGTATACATAATTTACCAACTTACAGAGATATAATTTGACACATTTGCTGCAGTGTCCAAGTCCGAGGGGTTCCATTGAACGATTTTTGAGGGCAGTCTTCAAGTATGTGCCCGACAGCTTGTCTTGAAAAGCCACTGGTTCTTTCTGTAGTGGTTGTCTTTCCCCATCTGTGCAACAGGTCGGCCGGCCGTTGTGGCCGAGCGGTTCTAGGCGCTTCAGTCCAGAACCGCGCGACCGCTACGGTCGCAGGTTCGAATCCTGCCTGGGGCATGGGTGTGTGTGATGTCCTTAGGTTAGTTAGGTTTAAGGAGTTCTAAGTTCTAGGGGACTGATGACCTCAGATGTTAAGTCCCATAGTGCTCAGAGCCATTTGAACCATTGTTAGTCCACGTGCTGTTGGGTGTACTCCGTGTCTTCGGGGGGTAGATTAGGTTTCCTTGATTTGTTGTTGTCGGAAGCTGTGCATCTCTGGTGTAATGTTATTAATGCCATTCTTGTGTCGATACTTCGTGGAGACTGAAGTTATGATCCAGCTTATCGTTGGCTTTTCTGAGTGGGGAATGTCTGGAGCGGAGTCTGTTGATTTGGACAGCAGGCATGTCGTCGCGAATTGACACCTCATAGTTATTGTAGGTTTTCTTCTATCGTCTAAGTAGGATATTCTTTATTTCCAGTGTAGGCGATGGAATGCGGCTCGGGGCAGGTAGCCGTGAGCAGTCTACAATAGCCCACGCACACTGTCCGTTACTCACAGTGTAACGTGCGTAAGTCTGCAGTTCGTCTAAATAAACCACTGGCCGCCTTAACCTGATGCTTTAATTTTTTGTAATAAGAAATCTACTGTAGTACTCTGTCATTGCAAGTGTGTTACCTCTCCGCACATGGCGACTCGTTCGTTGTGGGACATTTGGAAATCACATCCCGTCGATGGAACAGTTTTCTCAGTTTCTTTCCTAACATGAGAGTCCACTTCTGTGCGACAACAGTTCTTAAATTTTTGCCGAGACTGTATTTCCTTGTATTGCTGATAACATTGCAGAAATTGGTGCCTAATAACAAGCCTACAACATCAAAGTCATACTTAGTATCAATGTCTGATTCCTGTGCTATGTAGGTGACATCAGTAGCTTGGTCGCGGCTACCCGCTGAGGTATTTTCATGAAGATTTTTCGCGCTCCTGCTGTACGTGCTTACATCAGGCGCGCTGGGTGGAAGTTCCAAACGCGGCCGCAGCTTGTGCAGTGAAGTGACCAAGTCGGTTCTTGTTCTGGCCCAGTCACCAGGTCTCTTTCCGGAGTTATACTGTCTTCACACGTATCTTTCGTGCTCAAAGGTAAAGATTTACAGTTATGTATGAGGTTAATTCAAAAGTAACCTGGTCAGTGCATCTACTTTTGCCTTACACGTAAGGTGGCACCGCGTAACTGCGGGTATGGTCGCGCCATCTGTTGGTAGAGAGACCGACGCGCGCGCACCGTTTGAAGTTGCATAGCGCCAGTGTGGTTTCACGCCGAACGAAGGTGGCCACACAAGCAACAAAAAGGGCATCCGGCCGTATCAACTATGAGTAACCAACGCGCCGAACCCGTGACGAATGTGGTCGGCAGGATGATCAACATTTGTTACCCATTTTGTAGCGGTATTTAAATGTAATCCGAACAACTCGAACTTGTCTTGAATGTGTAACTTTATGTGCACAGTAGGTACAGTCCGAAGAAATAAGTGGGACGCTTTTTTTTATACGCTATGTTCTATATCGGATTTTTATTCACTAGATACCTCCTGCCACGTTATATAATTTTCAGTATTCCGTAATTGCAACAACCGCAGTACCTTCGCTGTGTACTTGTATTTTGTTTCTATTTGCGGTTCTTTTCTTATAAACTGTCATTTGGTGGCTAAAATGTGCTGTATTTATTATTGTTATGAATTGTACGTTAGCAGTATGTAATATATTTACGTATACAGCAATGCTCTGCAACCCGTCACGCTGTCTGTGACGAAGGTACTCCTCGTACCACTAACTGTTTGGTTGTAGGTGCTGGTCTGTATGACTGATGCGGTGTGGTGGTGGTGGTGGTGGTGGTGGTGGTGGTGTAGCTGTCGCCATTCCCTGTCAGACAGGAAGCTACACTCGTCTGTCGATCTACGGTCCCCGGACCGAAAATGTGTCGGACTACTGTTCTCTGCAAGTGTTCAGTTGCCTAATTGATAGCTTCATTCAACGATAAAGGGAAACTGGGAGAGTTACACAACACGATAGACAGTGAATACGATAAAATTGCAAACGTTATTTCAGCAAAGCACACAAATGTGGGATAGCCCTGTCAAGTTTTCTTGCATGCACTCACATTCCGAGTGAGCTGGCACGAAGCTATCTTGCTGTAGGACAAGGAATTACAATAAGAAAATACATTAAAAAAACCATTGAAGTTGAACAAAATCATGTCCAGCCCCTTGAGAGCGAGGAATGGTTGAACGACAGAATGATAAGACGCTAGACATCAGGAGCGGGGGCTGAACGATAGAGCTTACTTCATTACTGTTTGAGAGGTCGAGATGGCGGGTGTTCGCCGTGCAGTTGGGTGCTAGCAGCCGGCGTGGCTTCTGAGCGCGAATCCTGCAGATCTAACACGTGGCCGCTCCTCATCCAAGCTGATGAGAGCCAACACTAGAGCGACGAAACGGCGGGAACTTCGGCAGTACTACTGTTCGCGAACTGAAGGCGTCAGGGACTAGCAACCGAATACCCTAGCTCTCTCTGCCACACTGTCGGGAAAAAAATCACAGCACCACAAATAACGTAGAGGAGTAAATTTCGGGAATACATTTCTCAAGGTGGCATATTTAAGTGATTAGCATTGAAAGATCACACCTTAACGTAAGCGTGAGATACATCAGTGCAAATGTGATATGTTGGCACTTTGAGCGATGTAAACGCCAGAAAATTGAGTGCAAACATACAAACTCGCATGCATTGTGTTGTACGGGTGTCGGATATGAGTTTGTGGGCTGGAGTCCCTTGCCTGTTGCACTTGGTCGGTCCAATACATGGACGGTCAATGCTATTTGTGGATGACTAGAGTTGTCTCTGATGGTGTCCCATATCTGCTCGATTCGAGACAGATGTGGTGATCGAGCAGACCAAGGCAAGTCGACACTCTGCTGAGCTTGTTGGCTTACAACAGAAGTATTTGGGCGAGCGTTATCCTGTTGGAAAATCTCACTGGAATATTGTTCAGCGAATTCTTCACAGACGAATGGGAAAACTGGTAGAAGCCGACCTTGAGGAAGATCAGTTTGGATTCCGTAGAAATACTGCAACACGTGAGGCAATACCGACCCTACGACTTATACTAGAAAATAGATTACGGAAAGGCAAACCTACGTTTCTAGCATTTGTAGACTTAGAGAAAGCTTTTGACAATGTTGACTGGAATACCCTTATTGGTTGGTTGGTTGGTTGGGGAAGGAGACCAGACAGCGAGGTCATCGGTCTCATCGGATTAGGGTAAGGATGGGGAAGGAAGTCGGCCGTGCCCTTTCAGAGGAACCATCCCGGCATTTGCCTGGAATGATTTAGGGAAATCACGGAAAACCTAAATCAGGATAGCCGGACGCGGGATTGAACCGTCGTCCTCCCGAATGCGAGTCCAGTGTCTAATCACTGCGCCACATCGCTCGGTAATACCCTCTTTCAAATTCTGAAGGTGGCAGGGGTAAAATACAGGGAGCGAAAAGCTATTTACAATTTGTACAGAGACCAGATGGCAGTTACAAGAATCGAGGGTCATGAAAGGGAATCAGTGGTTGGGAAGGGAGTGTGACAGGGTTGTAGCCTCTCCCCGATGCTAATCAATCTGTGTATTGAGCAAGCAGTATAGGAAACAAAAGAAAAATTCGGAGTAGGTATTAAAAACCATGGAGAACAAAATTTTTGTTCGCCGATGACATTGTAATTCTGTCAGAGACAGCAAAGGACTTGGAAGAGCAGTTGAGCGGAATGGACAGTGTCTTGAAAGGAGGATATAAGATGAACACCAACAAAAGCAAAACGAGGATAATGGAATGTAGTCGAATTAAATCGGGTGATGCTGAGGGAATTAGATTAGGAAGTGAGACACTTACAGTAGTGAAGGAGTTTTGCTATTTGGGGGAGCAAAATAACTGATGATGGTCGAAGTAGAGAAGATATATATTTCATAGAGATACAAAATTATCCATTTTAAACCATTGTTGATGAATACGTACGTTTTTATCAGCTACTTGCTGTAAAGTCACTGCAATTGTTTCGTCGGCTTCTGTTGGATTTGCACTGCCCTGATAGCTGTTCCTGCTATTATCTTCTTTCACCAGACTTAAAACAAAACCGAACTGAGTCTAAAGAAATTTCTGAACCTCTCTTCATCGTTTCGCAAGTGACCGGTTACTAAGTTAGCATAAATTTCTTCACTTTTCCGTGTTTGGAAAATGCTGTGGGGAGAAGATCTTTTAAGCATTGCAATAATTTCCTCTTCTTCTACCTCGTCCACCAAAAACCTAGAACGGTGTTAACATCCACGTTGCGAACTCGCATGCGTGTTCCTTTCACAGAGGTAAGTCACAAGAGTGGCGCGGCCGCTGCGGTCAGCAGTCTCAACGAAATAAACAGCCAGTGACGGTCGGTAGAGAAATAGTACTTTAAGTCCGGCACGGAAAGATCCCAGTATAAATCGTCAATTGACAGCGTATTGCCATAAGGTCACTTCGACAGGCGGACACACACACACACACACACACACACACACACACACACACACACACACACACAAAGTGACTCTCGCGGCTACATCCTTCCGTCGGACAGTGCATGTGTGTAGCCAGCGGTCGGGCGAGTACTGGCTGTCCGGACCTCACTGCTGCTCCGTCCCAACTCATCTCGCCCGACACACGACCCGGAAATACTAGAGGCCGCTCCAAAGATGGTACCCCAGTACGCGCTATCGATAAGCGCTGCTGCTGCCACTCACGAACAGACAAGGCGAGCAAACGTAGTGGCGCCAGTGAACACACTAAGAAAACGAGACGCCACTATCACTGTTACAAGATGCCAAGCCATTAACAGCAGCAACGCGAGCCGCACACGGCTCAATGATTTATCAAGAGATTTCAGGATGGTTTGTCAGTCCTGTTAAGATTCCACGAAATGCTCCTATCAGTAAGAGTTAAATAATTATGTGACGGAGGTAATAGGCCTGCAGTGGAATAATTCCGATAACAAATAACATATTTTTTACGCCGGATGTTATGATAGCTTCTCTCAGAAGAAGTGGCCTCTGCGCCGTGGTTAAGCTGTAAAAGTGAGGGTTCATCTGCACCGCCGTTTGTGTGCTACAATTTTTTATTCAGTTATCAGCGTTATCACAGGCTTGCAGCGCGCAAGATTTTAGAGATGGGGAAACATCTCTGGAGCCTAGCCTCAGACAGGTATCGTACGCAGCGCTCATTTGACGTTCGTGTTACGAGCTTCATACACTTCACACTCGCGAAGGAAGAGCAACAGAGTAGATATGCCACGAGACAACTTCAAACCGCTTGACAAGTGCGTCACTGATACACACAAAACTCATCTGGCTCCGACCTGATGGATTGCTCACTATTATTTTCCGCCATGGGGACAGCGGGCTTCTGGAAGAATATCACGCGGTCCTGCGTCTTGTACATCTACATCTACATGGATACTCTGCAAATCACATTTAAGTGCCTGGAAGAGGGTTCATCGAACCACCTTCACAGTTCTCTATTATTCCAATCTCGTATAGCGCGCGGAAAGAATGAATACCTACATCTTTCCGTACGAGCCCAGATTTCCCTGATTGTATCGTGTGGTCGTTCCTCCCTATGTAGGTCGGTGTCAGCAAAATATATTACATTCGGAGCAGACAGTTGGTGATTGGAATTTCGTGAGAAGATTCCGTCGCAACGAAAAACGCCTTTCTTTTAATGATTTCCAGCCCAAACCCTGTATCATTTCTGTGACACTCTCCCCCATATTTCGCGATGATACAAAACGTGCTGCGTTTCTTTGAACTTTTTCGATGCACTCCGTCAGTCCTATATGGTAACGATCCAACACCTCGCAGCAATATTCTAAAAGAGATCGGACAAGCGTAGTATAGCCAGTCTCCTTAGTGGGTCTGTTATATTTTCTAAGTGTCCTGCCATTAAAACGCAGTCTTTGGTTAGCTTTCCACATAACATTTTCTGTGTGTTCCTTCCGATTTAAGTTGTTCGTAATTGTAATACCTAGGTTTTAGTTGAATTTGCTTTTAGATTAGACTGATTTATCGTGTAACCGAAGTTTAACTAATTTCTTTAAGCACTTGTGTGGATGACCTCACACTTTTCGTTATTTAGGGTCAACTGCCACTTTTCGCACCATTCAGATATCTTTTCTAAATCGTTTTTCAGTTTGTTTTGATCTTTTGATGACTTTATTAGTTTATAAACGACAGCGTCATCTGCAAACAACCGAAGGCGGCTGCTCAGATTGTCTCCAAAATCGTTACTATAGATAAGCAACAGCAAAGGGCCTGTAACACTACCTTGGGGAACGCCAGAAATCACTTTTGTTTTGCTCGATGACTTTCCGTCAGTTACTACGAACTGTGACCTCTCTGACAGGAAATCACAAATCCAGTCATATAACTGAGACGATATTCCATAAGCAAGCAATTTCAATACGAGCCGCTTGTGTGCTACAGTGTCTGAAGCCTTCCGGAAATCCAGACATACGAAATCGATCTGAAATACCTTGTCAATAGTACTCAACACTTCATGTGAATAAAGAGATGTGTTTCACAGAAACAATGTTTTCTAAAACCGTGTTGACTGTGTCAGTAGACGGTCTTCATTGACTTTCGCAATTGACGCTGTGCAGTTGCGCCCTGCCGTGTTGTTAACGAAGTAGGACCTCGTGGAATATCGTGCCACCTGTGTGACTACGTCCATGGCTTCCTGGCAGATCGAAGTGTCGTTCTTAACGGTGCGAAATCGACACATGTAAAAGGATGTTCGGGTATGCGTCAGAGGATTTTAACCTAAAGAAGCAGGCGCAGGTCGTCGTGCGGAAAACTCTCTCAGAGGCGGGAAACACTCTCAGAGCACCGCCTCCTCCGGCCTGACCCACGGTAGCTCCTCCACGCGCTGCACGCCGAACGCCCCACTGTACCGCCGGCGCACTCGCTGCCTCCTCGTTTGGCAAGACACAGAGCGACAGCTAGTGTCCAGCTTCCGTAATGACGACGTGCCGCAGGAATGACTCCGAATTTCCACTGCGCACTGTGTCCGTTGCGTTGTTCGCTCGGAAAGTGGTCAAGATGGACCTGACAGCGGCACCTTCTGTCGGACTGTCAACCGCTTATAAAGGATAGCCGTGACACCGTGTCGCGTCCACGTCAGTTGCTTGAGGTCTCTTTTATGAACACTGTTCTTCTGCCGTGTTACATGTCTGCAAGTGATACAGCGTTCCTTGTAAACACCCAGGCAGTTCCATTCACGGTCGTAACTCCTCCAAACATTCCGAGTTCCCGCCTCTCAAGAGTCCTCGGCGACCCATCCGTACCACTGACCGCCACGAACACACAGCTTCACTGCCGTAACTTCACTGACGCCGGGTTGGGTTGTTTGGGGAAGGAGACCAGACACCGAGGTCATCGGTCTCATCGGATTAGGGAAGGAAGTCGGCCGTGGCCTTTCAAAGGAATCATCCCGGCATTTGCCTGGAGTGATGTAGGGAAATCACGGAAAACCTAAATCAGGATGGCCGGACGCGGGATTGAACCGTCGTCCTCCCGAATGCGAGTCCAGTGTACTAGCCACTGCGCCACCTCGCTCGGTCTCACTGACGACGGCGGTATTTCTTCTGCAGCACGGCAGAGCGACGTAAGCTGGAACCACATAAAAGAAGCTGTAGGGACGAAATACTGAAGAAGGGCGATCACTGGGAGAAGGCTACCACGTAATTGAAAATCATTCACGATAGAGATAGCTGGCAAAATCGTTGCTCGTCGTGCTGACACACCAATCTGACAGGGAGCAAGTCGCCATCACAATGAATCCCGTATGCCGTGATGTGTCCCTGGAATATTAAGTGTGGTTCCGCAGCCAGGCTAACAGTGCCTACTTATCCAGTCGCTCGATGACCATACGGGCATGGAGACGGTGGATGACAGATGTACGAAGTCCTTGGTTCCAGCCGCTGCTTATTTCGAAAAAAAACCGGCTAATTGTCGATGCTATCCAATCAGTTCGCAGTCGACCTAATGTCTAAATCAGTTGTGGTCGACGTTGTCATTACCGCCCAATATAGTGGGCGATCCAGCTTTCATAGTGGCCAGTAAGGCAGCGCGGTCTGAGGCGCCGTATCACGGATTGCGCGGCCCCTCCCGCCGAAGGTTCGAGTCCTACCTCGTGCATGGATGTGTGTGTTGTTCTTAGCGTAAATTAGTTTAGGTAGTGTGTTTCTAGGGACCCATGACCTCAGCAGTTTAGTCCCTTAGGAATTCACACATTAAGTTGCAGCCAGTAGGGTTTTATGAACATTTTCATTACGTTTTATAAAATTTAACCAAAGTATTTCCTGACATTATTATTATTATTATTATTATTATTATTATTATTATTATTATGTGCTTCAATTTGCTATAACTTTGCGTCATAAATGTTTATTGTAACTCTGATGCATACATTTAGGTTACTTGACCTTGTTAATCACCATTACTGTAGAACCAGTGGGCGCTTAGGAAATGTACAACTAATAGAAATACCGGGAGACTTTAATTAAACTTTCCCTGTGTAACACCTTATAACACGGAATCTTATTACCGTACGAGTATCAAACTTGGCAGAATTACTGTCGAGGACATCGGGCAGAGAAATTATGCCGAATCAATTCATTTGAAACACTTGTAATGTGCTGCTACGGAACATCACCCCATTATAGACCCTGTACCATTTCTCTTACGAAAGGGGCTCAATACAGCGCCCATTATTGTCCAAAAGAGTCTGAAAGTGCAGAATTGTATTCTGGACAATCAGCACATGTGTGAATGTTCCCCTGGTAAACCGTGTTCTTCAGGTAGCCCCACAACCAGAAATCACAGAGACTGAGTCAGGTGATAGTGTCGGCCAAGCATTTGCAAACGATCGGCTGATAATTTGATCGTTTCCAAAACTGTTTCGTAGAAGCAGGTAAATTTCACGAGCGATGTGCGGTGGGGCCCCTTCTTACATGAAAACTGTTGAGTTCAGTTCTCTCTCCTGTAGGGAGGCTGTGACATGCTGGCGAAGCATATCGCAGTAACGCTGGCAATTTTTTTTTTCATCAAGGATACATTACTTGAATTGAATAGCAATGATGTTACTGGTAACACAATATGTATATACTACTAATAAAATACATTACATTCATTTATGGTAATAAAAGTCTTAGATTAGATCGATAAATCAATAATATTCATATGGATAAAAACACTAGGATGAGTTACAGGTAAAAGAGAAAAAGTGGTTTTTATAAACAGTAAAATTGACAAACAGAGCTTCAAGTTGTAATAAAAACTATAGGTTAATATCTAAAGTATCCAGCCAGGAGATTGCTTCCTCAGAGACCTCATGTATGCTGGTCAGAGTTTCAGCATATTTCCGTAGGGGGACACTCTGTGACTATGTGGTGTATTATTTGTCGTTGGTGTCCGCAGTCACACTTGGCGCCTTCAGCGATTCCCCACTTATGCTTCAAGTCCTGGCATTTTCCGTGCTTGGTGCGTATGCGATATAGGGTGGTCCACGACTTCCTAGGTAAGTGGAATCCAGGAGGGACTCGTGTAGGATCAGCAATGAGACCTGCAGAATCGGGATTGGCTGCGAACCATTCTTCCCGCCATGCTGTTTCTGGTTGGAATCCTTCAGAAGTAAGCCTTTTTCCAAGTCTCCAGGAGGGTTTCCTGGACTTTCCTGGACGTTGCCTTTCAGTGTCATCACCGTCCTGGTGTAGCGGTAACTCGGGATTCTTGGAGCATTTCTCCCATTCCCTTTTCAACGCTGCTAGACGTCGTAACTTCGGTGGTGCAATATTAGGCAGAACAGGTAGGCATTCTGTGGGTGTGGATTTTATTGTCCCGGATACGCTTCTCATGGCTACATTCAGCTGGGTGTCTACCATGGCTGTGTGAGCGCCGTTCAGCCATACTGGGCTGCAATATTCCCCGACAGAGTATACAAGTAAGAGGGCAGTTGTTTTGAGTACTGATGCCTTAGCTCCCCAGCTTGTTCCGGAGAGTTTGTGTAATATATTGTTTCTGGTTTTCATTTTTAAAGCTGTTTCAGTTAGGTGTTTTCTATATGTTAGCGAACGATCCAAGGTCACGCCGAGATATTTTGGGAATGGGTTATATAACAGCAACTGATTTCTAAAGGAAATTTGCTGTTTATAGCGAGCATGACTATTACTCAGATGGAAGGTGGAGGATTCAGTTTTATTTCTGTTTACTTTGAGTCGCCGTCCATTAAAAAATTCATCTAGAATTCACAAATCCTCAGAGAGACATTTCTGAAGTTGTAAAATCGTTAGCCTGTGTCACCAAGGCTATCTCATCAGCATAGATAAATGTTCTTCCTTTCGTTTCTGGCAAGTCAGCGACATATAAATTGAAAAGTAGGGGGGCCAATACGGATTCTTGTGGTAGTCCGCCATTTAAATTGTATACCTTGCTTACTTGACCTTTTACGTGAACTTGGAATTTTCTGTTGGACAGGATGTTATTGAGTAATTGTGCAATTCTTTTATATGGAATTACTCTTAAGAACTTAAGAAGCAAGCCTTTCCGCCACACTGTATCATATGCTGATGTTAGGTCAATAAACACGGCCATTGTTTTCTTCAGGTCTTTACAAGCCCTTCTCTATGTATGTTGCCAACGCTAGCACTTGATCGCTACAACTGCGGACTCGTCTGAAGCCAGCCTGTTCTACAGGAATGTGTTTCAGGATAGTTGGTGCAATTCTATTATAGAGTACTCTGTCCAGCAGTTTATAGCACACACTTAAAAGTGCAATGGGTCTACAGTCTTCAGGATTGTTACCAGATTTTGACGGTTTCAGGATGGCAATTATTTTAGTTTTCTTAAAAAGATTTGGCAGTCTTCCTGTTGCGAGAATTTCATTAAACAGTGCAGTTAGCCACTGCACTGCACCTTGGCCAGCATGTCTAAGGAACTCCGGGTATATACCATCACATCCAGCTGCAGTACCAGATTTCAGAGTATCTAGGGCTGAAATAGCTTCGGCTGCAGAGATTTTCTGTGCAAATTCGGAAGGCTGTGCTTGAGACATTTTAGACTGTAGCTCATGTTTTATTTCTTTGGCTTTCTGTTTGTTGTTTTTGCTTGGTGTTCTTGTTATATTAACAATCCTGGCTGCTATTTTGTTAGGATTTATTTTGTCTGATAAGATGTTAACTTTTGTGGCACTGCCAAGCTTTCTTAATAAATTCCAAGCTTTCTTACTCGAGTGTTGGAAAGACATGTTTTCAGTTAGTTCCATCCATTTCTTTTGCCTAGCTGAATCTAGGGCCGAAATCAATTCATCTGCTACCTTGGTGTCTCGAGTCGTTTTAAATTCGTCATACAATTCTTGACATCTAGGGCTCCATCCAGGAATGTAGTTCTCTCTGTAGCCTCTTGGAATATGTTTTCTGGCAATGGAATGAATTAGTCTAACAAAGCGGTCGTAGTGCCTAACTTTAGGTGGAATAAACTGAATAATATGATCAACCTCTTCAGAGAATATTTCCCATTTGGCTTTTTGGAAGTTCCATCGTGGCTTTGGTATAGACTTCACAACTGGGATTTCGAGTCCAATTTTCACCAGTACAGGTCGGTGTTGGCTTCTAGGAAAATCACTGAGCACCTTCCTGCTGCTCTTCAAGGGTAATCCTTTGTTGTTAGTGGTAACGAAACAGAGATCGGGAGTGTAGTCCTGAGCCCATCTAGCTGAGCGGAATGTCCCTTGGTCCTTCCCGTCAAATAGTAAGAAAAGGCGTTCCGTTTCAGCCCATTCTGATACTTTCTCACCATCTTCATTCGTGGTTCTGTAGCCCCATTGTGTGTTAAGGCTGTTGAAGTCTCCAATAACTATTCCTGGATGTGGAATATTTTGAGCAGCTTCATTTACCCGTGGTTGTGTCGGGGGCTTATAGATGTTCACAATCTCTGTGTTGGCGACTTTCAGCCTGATGGTATGGATGTTATTTTCCGTTTTTGTTTGGACATCTGTTACCTCTTCAACATCATTCTTAATATATGTTGCAGATCCGTAACTTGCATGGTATGTCGCAGCAGCTAACGTGTAGCCAGGGAGCTTACACCTGGAATGAAGTTGGGTTTCGTCTGAGCAGTGGGTTTCCTGTAGTAGGACAACGTCCACCTTGTTTTCAATCAATATTTGAGTGAGATACTCACTTTTTGCTCTGCTTGTTCCCTCTATGTTTAGCTGCAAGAGCCGGAGGGTATTCCCTAAGTCCTTTGTCAGGTAGTTCTTGGCAGAACTGTTTTGCTTCATTGCTATGTATCCTCTAACAGCTGGGATATCCTAAGGTAATTTGCAACCACCAGAGGTCCAGCAGCCTATATCAGTAGACTATTTAGCCGTAACTTAGTTACGTTGCCCGGGGTACACCACTTGGAGGCTAGTCTACTTTGTACCCCGCTGGCCAGTTAAACTGCACGTCTATGGTCCTTGGGCGCCAATCTGTTCAAAAAAAGATTGGGCCAATTATGAACGAAGCCTTGAAGCCACACTATACGGTGACACGTTCACCATACAGAGGACTGGAAGTGAAGATTCCCACACTCAGCAATTCTAACTGTTCACCTGACCCGTCAAGGAAAACGAGCTTCGTCTGTCCATAGGATGGAGCTTCGTCTGTCCATAGGATGGTCCACGGCCAGCCCTCGTCAACTTAACGCCTTGCGAGAAAGCGGAGAGCGAAGTCTACACGTCTTTGTGCGTTCTGTGGTGCGAGCTGCTGTACGATATGGATCTTGTACGGATACCATTTGAGAATGGTTCGAAGCACCTTACGTGTACAATGGATCAAAGAATGTTCAACTGCCGTGACACAGCACGCGCACTGCCTGGCGATCGGGAATTGCGCGCAGCGTTGTGTGCCATAGTAACAGTTACTTCACCAACCAACCACCTGTGGTGCAACCGGTCGTCGGTGTCTTACCGGAACGACGCCCCGTTCTCCAGTTTGAACTTGGCCATCAAGCTCCGCACAGCAGCTGGAGAAAGAAGACCCTTCCGTAAGCCTTTCAGCCGGCGATATTCTAGAAGTGCAGCTGAAGTTTGGTACTCGTATGGCAAATAGTTTCCGTATTATAACGTGTTAAATAGGGAAAGTTTAATTATAACCACCCGATACATAAGTGGGCGGTAGGTAAAAAACGTCGATAACCCACTGTCTAAACTACGTTGTTGGCTACTGTCTTTTATTACAGCCGCGTCTAAAAGTGTGTGTGTTACGTTGTCACTTTTCTGCGCCGGGAATATATGTGGTGGAGCTTCCATTAAAGATGCTCTTAACTTCTTCAAGATCACTCTGATACTGGATCGCAAACTGGTTGACAGAATATAGTATCGTACCGCCTCTCACTGATGGAAGATAATTGTGTGTGAAAATCTGTTCTGACCCGTCTTCCGTTCGTGCTTGGATCACATAAATTTGTATTGATTTAGTTGCACTTTTTCCATTTACCTCATTATAAAGAGTAATCGCGCTCAATAGGCTATTTCCTATCGTCATTTAGACTACGTATTGATATTAGAGAATATTTAGGTATTCTCTCTCTAACTTCGTTTGATTCGGATGAAGTAGTCATTTCATAACGATTTCTGCTACATGCTGTTGCTGCAAATGTGGATTACTTTAAATCCCTCTCCTCGAGTGGCATGCCTTTGATTAAGGTCGAATAATTTACCTCTGAGAGCTTATACATACGGATTAGGGTAGAAGCTTAAACAAACCTTAAAGGCTATTGCCCTGTTATCTATATAATTGTTTACTGGATGAGAGGCCAACTGTTTCATGTAACTGGTATAGTGCAAAAATGGACACCATTAGGATAAATAGACTACATCGAGAGTCTGGAGTTCTTTTCTGCTTCCGCAGTCACTTATTTTAATATTTGCGCCTCTGCGACACTGTTAATAAGGAGAAATGTCCTAAGTGATTTGCCTTCCGATATCAGTACGGTTAGTTAGCGTCTAGACAGGTTAGTTACTTCCGTAAACTGACGTCCGTTTGACACTGTAGCACATCATTGGCTACTAACGTGGAAACGGTCATTTGGAAGTATGTGATCGGCTCGCAGACAAATAGAATGAAGTACGTTATACTGCATGGCGAAATTTCCACATGAGTGGAAGTTTACGTCGGTTGCGCCCTAAATATGCGTAAAAAATTTATCAGACAGCATCTGCGACAATGAACGCCAGTTGGCTGTGATGTGCTGTTGTGTACAGACAGGAAAGTACTGATCGCTGGCAGACCGTAAGGAATTGCAGAGCCGAACAAAATTTCCACTTGTTGTAATGGATGGCAGCTGTCTTTAAAAGTGGATCAAAGTAAGAAAATGTCTATTACGAAGAGAAAGAACATGGTAGTATATGATTACTAGATCAGTGGTGAACATCTTCAGCACGTCATACCATGTAGAGTATTCAGGGGAAATACATAGAAGCTGTATGAAATGGGACGGTAAGCTAAAATCAGTATTAGAGGAACCGAAAGAAAAACTTAATTTATTACTTGTGAGGGTTCAGGGAAAGCCTACTGCGTCTGTAAAGGGCACCGCATACAAGCTGTCAGTGGTTCGAGTTGTATTAAACCTCGTCATGAAATCATAACAACAATCAGAACAACAAAGAAATTTGAAGAGGAGCTACTATTACCGTAACAGGGCGACACAGCACATGCGAAAGTGCGGCAGATATGATCAATGAATGTAAATGGGGAAACCCTAGAAGAAAGACGACTTAGTTCTCGGGAAACCCGCGTTTGTAAATTTGGAGGATCTGTACCCGAAGGAGACTCTGCGATCTTTACGCTGGCAACATTGTGTGCCTCGCGTAGGAATCGTGAGAATCCGATAGAGATCAGAAGTGCACATAACAGTTACTTCACCGTCGCTCAATACGCAATGGGAAAGGACAGAAAATCGATTAACACTGGTTCGCTGTATCTTCCGCCATTTGCGCTGTACATTGGCCTCCGGAGTATTTATGTAGGCTTAGCTTTTTTTACGTCTGCTACTGTGAACAGGTGAGAAGTTAAATCAGGCATTAATTTTAGTCCAAGAGGATTGTACAATGTTTTACATTTCCAGCCAAGTTGAGGTTATACAGTATTTTAATGGCACAGTATCTCAGAGCGGCCTTATCATTCGCTGTCAGATGTTGCGAGTTGTTTTGTGTGTGACTACCGTAAGAAGTGAAAACAACGAAGAGAAACAGTAAACGCACAGCAGAAACTTTATGTGGCGTCCTTTCCTGCGGTACCTACTTGCCGCTACCAGGGACGGCAGCGAACTGGCAGCGTCCAGCGAGTGCGGAGAAAGCAGGCTGCCTCGGTCTCCTTCGGCGCATGCGCAGTTGCAGCCGACGCCCAGGGCGCTGTCGGCGCGTGAGCCGAGCGCCAAAGTGTTTAGTTGTCTGCGGACTGGCGGCGGTGGAGGTAGCGCGAGTGGGCGCCGTGATGTGAGTTTCCTCAAGAAAACCTCGACTTTCTTCCGGGATTGCGCAACAATTTAGTCAACAATGAACTACAGTGTTAGGTGCAACATCAGCTATTGAAGTGCGCTTGCTGGTTAAGAGTTGCGGAGCCGTGATGCCACCCGCCACCACGTGGGTATAGGCGCCAAAACAGGTAAGTGTTCTCGGCTTTCACAACGCCCGCCACCCGTATGATTAAGGTAGTCCTAAATTCCGGTTTACAGACGTACGTCTTACAATATTCGGTTTGTAGCTAAAGAAAAACGTGCTTGAAGTTCAAAGCAATCGTATCAGAAGTCAACCACTCAAGAACTTCCTCCTTGGAGAAAATACTGATGATTTGGTAGCGCTCAGTACCTAAGAACGGAGTACGTTAGTAGGGGAAAGAACGGTCGTCTACTTTACACTGAAACTAAATTTCTATAAGAATGGTGCATGTGCGGTTAATTGAAAATCAGTCAGCTGTTACTCCTTTCTTTGCCATCATTTGGTTCGACTTTAGCGTTAAAAAGCGAAGTTTACCTTACATGGTTTCGGCATTTCACCTAGTTGATAGGCGTATTTGCCAACCGTTCTATATGTGTTAAAAGTCCAGTTAGAACCAAGACCGTATAGAATCGCTGGATAAATAGTGACGCTTAGCGGTAATATTCTCATAGTCAACGCGACGCAAGGCAAGGCCCGCCGTTTGGTCACTGTGAGGTAATTACATATTACCCTCTTTTTAACTCTAGTGACCTTGCGTTTACTTCATGAAGACGGAATTCGGTCTATATACAGTTTCGTCTCTGTTTTTCACTCTTGTCATCGTGGGTGACCGAACCTTCTTTATATTTAAAAAGGCAGAAGAAGAAGAAAAACGAGGAAGGTGGAAACTGCCAGTGCTGTCTGTGGTTAGGTATTGCGTCTACAGCCGGAAAGAAACAAAGCTCGCACAGATGAACATAGGCAAGCGGTCATTCCACCCGCGCTCCACACGCAATTCGGAACATGTGGCTCGCCGTGCCAAGTGCCCTCTGCCATACAATTCACAGTGGCTTGCGGAGTACGTACGAGTCGTGTTCCTCAAGTAAGTGCTGTTCTGAACTAAAAATAAAGCAAGTTGATTTTTCGTAGCGATTTTATCTTCACATGAAAGCCTGTTCTTTAGTCTAATTTTCTACATAATTGCAACTAATAATAAGGTAGTTATCATGTCGTACAACCAGCTCTGAATACCTTCGTCGAAGAAACATGCGGCCGCAGCATAACTTTCGGACATGTCCGAAAGAACAGGCACCACGCGGAATCCGCGGCTGTGATGCATGTTATGTAAATTGAAGGAGGAGGGGGAGGGAGGGAGGGAGGAAGGAAGGAAGGAAGGAAGGGAGAGGAACTGTCAGCTGCATCAGCACTTCGTGAGTCAGTAATGAGTGAAGTTCGCCCACTTAGTTCCTCCTCATTAACATTGATAAGGTCATATGTAAAATCTCTCGCCAATTTCCGTACCGTCCCATCGACAGTTTGGTTCAGGAGGCATACTAGTTCGAGGACGGTGTTCAGAGACGAATATACGATACGACAACTGTAATAGTGTTGGAAATTATGCAGAAAAGCAGATTAAATTACAGGCTTTATGTAAAGATGAAATTACCAAGGAAAGCCTTCATGTTATATCTTTGTTTCAAAACGGTACTTAGTAAAAATTATGTGTAGTGGTGCTTGCTAGCGGCGGTGAGGAATTGTGCGCTGTTATTTACTACTACTCTTGTGCTGTAAATTCTTTTCGTAATTCGGTGTCATGTTTCTTAGCGGAAAGCTACTGTTGCAACCTGCATGCATTTGGCCGTCCCAGTAAATTGCCTCAGGTTTAGAAGTAGTTTCATTACTTTTTATTTCTTCAGTGCATGTTTTAGTGGGCAACTGTTCACAACCCAACATAAAGTTAGCTTCCGTTTCAGTTGAAAATACCAATGGCTTTATATTTACAACTTGTCATTTAACGATAAATTTGCATATCAAAGTTAGGATTTAATTATAAGCCTTATGTATGTGAAGTTCAGTTTCTTTGTGGGCTCATTTACGGAACACAATTGGTTTTGCTTCAGTTTTGAGACCGAAGTTATTCTTTGTAACTTCACGCAATCCGAGTGTAGCTAACAGTATTCACTGGTAGAGGATTTTGCAGGCAGGTACCAGTTGATAATATTTTTACAGAAGTGAATGCAATGTTTACCTTGCTAAGCAAAGCTTTTCGGTTAAGATCGCCTGGCTGTCTCTGTGCTAGCGCAGTGCTTCGTTACACAGAGAGACCATTCTTTTCATATCACTGAATATTGATAATTCCAACTGGGACACCCGGTGTCAATTAAGTATTTTCAGTTTATACATAATTCCAAACATCTTCGAAACTTTTTCTCGCTGACAACCCTCCTCAAAAAATAATAGAAGGGGTAAAGTTTGTAGCTTACAACATTGTAGATGATGAAGTAAAACTGTAGCATCATTCATGATGTTTTAATTTATTGTTTCTTTTTTACTAACTATTCGCAACGCATTTTGTCGGCAGTATTAACATGTACTGGTCCAGCCCTTTTCACGAATGATGAGGACAACACAAACACCAGTCCCCGGCAGAGAAAATCCCCAACCCGCCTGGGCATCTAACCCGAGACCCCGTGATCCAGAGATAGCAACGCTAGCCAATAGACCACGGGTTGCGGACTGGGATTTCGAGTGTGTAAAGATTCGGCGACGGAGGTTACTGCTTTAGGACTAAAGAAGAGGTACCACGCCACGGTCGAAGTTTCCATAATGTGAAAACATACGTATAATCTGTATGCTCGCGGAAATAAGCCGCATCCTAATTTTTCGCGGTCGAATTGTGGGGGATATGTGCGGGTTACATTCCGGCGACTGCGGTATTTGAAAGAAAGCACGGACACAAGAAGTGAACTTCAACCTTTGCTTCGTTTAGTGCTACAGCAAGGTACGTGGTGGGAAAGTGCTAGACAAGGAGTGTGCTTTTCGCGAGATGCCCGTTTGAAGGCGACTCGGGTGAGACTGTCAAGCGTGAGTGGCTGGGAAAGGAGGGGCTAGTACACACACACACACACACACACACACACACACACACACACACAGAGAGAGAGAGAGCGCAGCCTCAGCGTCTGCGGCGTCGCCTGGCGCACCCCACGCGTTAATTGGGGCAGCGTAACGACTTTACTGGGCCGCCGGTCACCCGCCCCCACCCCTTGCTCCACCACGCCATATCTGAGCGGCAGGAGGGCGAGAAATGCGCGACGCAATTTCGTCAGGGGCCGGGCTGCTGCAGGTGTCGCAGCTGATGACGTAAGCGCCGCTGCTGACACGCGGCTGTATGTATATATTAAAAAAAGGGGGAGGCGGGGGGGCTACTGCGGTCGCCCAATCTGCGGACAGTTGCGACTCCCTGACTGTTCGACAGTTTTCTCTCGTCACGTGAACCGTTCATGTGGAAGAGAGAGAGAGAGACGCGCCCGCGCTCTAGTGATTTTTACGCCGAATTTGAAATGAACGAAACTTTAGTCGTTAGGTCATTGGTTGCCTTGATTGTCCCCACGTAGCCAGCCATTTATCTATTGACTGTGGTATAAATTTCGTGTGTTCATCGAGAATATAATTCCAATTTCGTCAGATAACGACATTATTGCAGAACGTGGCTGCCGTGTGATTGTTTATAATGGATGAAGCAAACAGCGTTATTCTTAGAAGCCGGCGGCAGCAAATTTTCCGGACGGTCGTGTCTCCTAAGCTGCTGTCTATCGAGAGCTTGTAGCGGAAAACTTATGAAACTTCATTTCTCACCGTTTTAGGACAGCTTACCTGTACAGTAGCCATTGTGTATCCTTTGTGCTGATAAAAGGAGGCAAGTCATCTGAAGAAAAATTTTTACATTCCGAAATAGCAACCGCTGGTTTCCAAATAAAATAAACCGAAGTCAAATTGTGGCTAGTGAATGCTGTGAAGTATACGTATTCTGAGATTTCAGTTATTTTTACCTATACGATGGGAAAGCAATTAAGATGCGCGGTTGCTTGTTTTTGACTGCATGACATTCTTGTTCATTTCACAGGCCACGGAATATCGCTCTACGCGTTGATCTCGTAGTGTTCCGACGTATTAGTCAACATCCATGGCCTCCAGACTCTCAAAGAACCCACCCTCGCAATGCACAACAGAGCCTGTCTGGTTTATTTAATCTGAAAAACCCAATAATGACGCGACAAAGGTCCAGATGTGTGGTTTATTTAATCAGGAAAACCCAACATGTTCGAGCTCCTATAAGATTATGCCATGGGGCACTAAGAACTTGATACTGGGGTCGTCTCTTCACGAAAGATGTTGTTCTAGTCAAATAAATCGCACATTTGGGCAAGCGAGTACTGAAATAGTGAGAGTTGCACTATGGCTTCACATCAGACACCTAAACCAATTACTGCACCTCTCCGAAGATCACTGAAGTACCACATTTTTGCCAAATCGTTCAGCAGCCGCTCATGAAAAGGTAGGGAACTCAGCACTTTGTCGATCTTAGACTTTATCCCTATAAGCAAAATCGATACTTAAGGATCGCAAGGGTAACCCGTTTCTGAAATCCGAGAAAGTTGCGGCCAGAAGAGTTATCTATATAGTTGACTGTGTTAATTTTTGCGACCAGGTATGTGTCTGAAATATATGCAACACACTGATAGATGCCTGATTTTTCATTAAGGAGCGATATAGCATAATCGTAAGTCGCGGCAGGAGTGTAAAGGATAAATACGACGTTCCGCTTGTTACCCCACCATCTATAGCTGCTCCATCTCGTATTTCTCCCCGGCTTGCTGAGTCGGACACGCGTCACGCTGGCTTTGTTGTGATGAGGCACACGTTGGCTCGCGCCACGGCAGCAGAATGGGGGGGGGGGGGGGGGGGTCGCACCTGTCCGGTTAGCGCAGTGGCCTGCCGAAGCGTTATGTATGTGTGTGTGTGTGTGTGTGTGTGTGTGTGTGTGTGTGCGCGGCGTTGCAAGTTCGCCCTCCGGGAAACGCTCTGCGGGGTTCTGGTGGTGGTGGGCGGCCGCTGGAAGGCTTGCTGTGTGTCTGCGCCCGTTCTGCAGCTGTAAACACGTCACCTGTAACCTGTCCTGACAAGGATATTTTGTAACACCGCAGCTGTCCTCAGGAACACAGCACCAACATTTCATCTCCCTAAACTGAGAAAAAGAATATCTACTACTGTATCTGAAGCAGTTTTCCCACTAATATAAAAAAAATAGTTCAAATGTCTCTGAGCATTATTGAACTTAACTTCTAAGGTCATCAGTCCCATAGAACTTAGAACTACTTAAACCTAACTAAACTAAGGACATCACACACATAATGCCCGAGGCAGGATTCGAACCAGCGGTTATGTGGTTCCAGACTATAGCGCCTAGAACCTCTCGGCCACCCCGGTCGGCACTAATATTCAAGTTCAGATACATTTCTTTTTCAACAACTGATGCAAGAAGTTCAGGAAACGGGAGGGCTTTCCATGTTCTAACCTACACGCGCACTTTCTGTGAGAAAACCATTCAGAAAATGACGTTTGTTCGGAAAGCATTTCAGGTACGAGCATTCGGAAGAATAGAGCATACTTCATATAAGAACTGGCGCGGTGTGTAGTTTTCGTCGTCCACGTCGTCTGTGGCCTTCAGTTCAGACTACGTCACGTTATGTTCGTTGAACCCTTCTTTTCTTTTAGCCAAGCAGTGCCATAAAGTTTTCTTCCCTCTTGAATACTGCTTCTTTTATTATTCGAGATACACACCTAGTTTTGAGTATTCTTCTATGTCACACGTGTCAGCTGCTTCTCCTACTATCTCATTTCCTAATCTGATTCCCTCAGCAGCACCTGAATTAATTCCACCACATTCCAGTGCCCACGTTGTTACCTAATTTGTTTCCACCTTAGGGCCACTTGCGTAAAAAAAAAAAAAAATAAATAAATCAAAGTTTGCCCTCTTGTACGAGGGTGAGTCAAATGAAAACCTTAAATATTTTAAAAAAATATATTATTTAATGTGCAGAAGTGGTACAATGCTGTATCACTTTTAAACATAATCTTCCCCACGCTCAGTGCAAGTCCTCCAGCGCTTACAAAGTGCATAAATTCCTTCAGAAAAAATTCTTTTGATAGTCCGCGAACTACTCATGCACCGCGTGGCGTACCTCTTCATCAGAACGGAACTTCTTTCCTGCCATTGCGAGTTTGAGTGGTCCAGACATATGGAAATCACTTGGGGCAAGGTCTGGAGAGTATGGTGGATGAGGAAGACACTCAAAATGCAGGTCTGTGATTGTTCCAACTGTTGTACGGGCAGTGTGGGGCTTTGCATTGTCATGTTGCAAAAGGACACCTGCTGACAGCAACCAGCATAAACAAGCTGCAGTGTCATTCGGTGTCACGCAGCGGTTTTCGTTCACTATGGCTTCACCTGCTGCAATGTTCTGTGAAGTGACAACTCGTTGTGCCTGACCTGGACGAGGAGCATCTTCCACTGAATTCACACCATTTGCGAACTTCCTACTCCATTCGTAGGCTTGCTGCTGTGACAAACATGCATCAACGTACTGAACCTTCATTCGTCGATGAATTTCAATAGGTTTCACACCTTCACTAGGCAAAAACCGAATAACAGAACGCTATTCTTACCTAGTGCAAGTCGCAATTGGGGCGGCCATCTTTAAACTGATAGTGCGACGGTTTGTGTACATCTGCACTATGCTGCCACCTACAGGCAATTCTGCACGCTGTTTGTAGCGCGGTTACCAACTTACAGGATAACGGAGCGAGATTTCAGTTTGTTATTACAAATTTAAGGTTTTCGTTTGACTCACCCTCGTATCTTAGGGACTATAGATATGAGCGTAAACGTAACAACAAAAGGTTCTCGAACATGAATTTTCACTTGTGAAACACTTTCAAATACATGGTTCAAATGGTTCCGAGCACTATGGGACTTAACTGCTATGGTCATAAGCCCCCTAGAACTTAGAACTACTGAAACCTAACTAACCTAAGGACATCACACACATCCATGCCCGAGGCAGGATTCGAACCTGCGACCGTAGCGGTCGCGCGGTTCGACTGTAGCCCCTAGAACCGCCGGCGTAACACTTTCCAGTACTGAATAAATTAAGTGCATAATTTGAGATCTTGTAAAAAGGCAAGAATACGCTATTTTCGACATTACTTTGCAAAACTACTGGACTGTATAAACTTTGATAAACTGGGCTCGTTAGAAAGACCCTGATTTTCACCAGCTAAAAAAGTGTGAGATTGTCCAATGCGGAGTTACAATCTTACATATAATTTATTTCGGAGTTGGGTGCGAAAATCGCGGCATGAAAGAAATGAAATTTTCTCGTATCGCGTAAAACTAACGCACGCTGAAATGTAACTCAATAGCGCCGGGGCACAAAGATGTGGATTGCAAAATTTAATTCATGTACTGTTTTCCAATAATCTGCACATTCGTAGAAAAATTTGACGATTTAATGTGTGTTCGATACTTTTGTTATAAATCCTGTTTTCTATTAAAAGTGAATGACCGTTCTCGGTTAACTGTGCAACATAAATTGAGACAAACTAGAAGGAGAAATGGCTGTGCGAATATAGTTTTAGCTTTGGGTTTCAAGTTTTAACTTTGGCTTCTTATATCTCGTTGATTAGACGCATGACAGTCGCGCAGTATGAGGCGCGGCCCCGCCCACCAGAGGTTCGAGTCGTCCTTCGGGCGTGTGTGTGTGTGTGTGTGTGTGTGTGTGTGTGTGTGTGTGTGTGTGTGTGTGTTGTTCTTAGCATAAGTTAGTTTAAGTAGTGTGTAAGTCTACGGACCGATGACCTCAGCAGTTTGGAGCTTTAGGAATTCAGACACATTTGAACAAAGGCATTATGAACATAAAACTTTAGAGAACAACAGCTTAGTAACAATAGGTTAAGAAAGTATGAAATATCATTAACGTACAGCTGTCTAAATTTGGACAAAATCAGTTCAAACTTGTGTTTCGTTAAAATTAAAAAATGGATTACATTCAGTTTGCTTTTAGAAAATCTGTTTTCCATAACTGATTTCAAACTAATCACAGTTGGAAAGACCATGTGTTTAAGCATCTAGAAAATCACGTTCGATTTTCCAGTGTGCGCTAACAATACGTGAAAATGGCGGACAAATTTGGGGGAACAAACCACAGCGACAGGCTACATTGCAGCAACCGGGTGCAAAGCCCCTAATTTGGTTCCTTAATTTAGATTCTAATGCTTTGTTGCGATACCTATCCGGTTACAAAGCCGTTTGCAAAGTACTCTTATCTCTGATTCTCAAATCTGTATCTCATATAGGCACCTAGCAAAAAGAGAGATCAGTTTTGATTTTAAACTTCCTATGAAGTCGTCGCAATAGATGTTCTTCAGACATTTTGTTTGCGAGTTCACGGGCATTTCCGCTCTCATATGGCCGAAAGAGTCGGCCTTCAGGAATTGTGAAACGATCCTTGTCGTCTAGGACCGCATGCCACAAAGGGCTCAGTTTCACCTCAAGATGGGGAACCTCATAGGCCTCTATTGTCTATTGAGGCCTAAGCGCTGTAGTGTGCGAGTGAGACAGACGAGAAAGTCCAGTAGAATCCGTTTGTGGGCGAGGAGACGTAGCAGTGTTAAATATGGCCACCTAAGATCCACCATAAAGGAAAACATTTATGAAATCTATTTAATTCTGTAGTAGTGCAGGGTATCAAGCCACAGTAATTTTAATCTGCCGTCCTCCATACATTTTCATGGTGATCCCCCAAAAACATGAATATGGATCGTGTTTATAGTAGTTTAGGATTTAGGCCTACTGTTAAAGTGAAATTAACAAGTTTTGTAACGAAGACCTGAATGCTAAACGGTTTGGTCGATTTTAACGATCGACATTTAATGTAGAAGCGCATCAATAAAAGAGAAACGTTGTAAATGTCAACTCTGTAACTCTATTTGTTTAAAAGGTATAGTGAATTCAAATTAACATTATTTTAAGTTAAGCATCACTCCACACAAAACACATTGAACGATGACAGCATGACACCTTATTGAATCATTAGGTAGTAGAATATTTGTTGTAAAGGATAGTGCATAATACTTACTTTTGTTCTTTATTTATTTGTCAGAAAGCACATGGGTGCAAGGCTACTGGCCGTGACATTCAAAGATAAGGAGGAAATTGTATTGGTTGTATGAAAAATAATTTAACGTTTATATGTAATGGATATTATTGTTATTTTATTTAGAGCGTGAAAGTGGTTAAGCTTTGATTATTTAAATATTTTAAAATGTAAAATAATGTAGAATAAACTGTAGCCAATCAGATAGACAACTTCAGGTAAGGGAACTGCACTAGTCAGTTGAGCGAAGATGTTAAGCGCGGAAAACGCGGTCTGAGATGGGCAGAGGGCAGTTCGGGTCGAGACACCAAAGGCGAGTGCTGGTGGAGACGCGGAAGGGGGCGGTCGGTCTGTAGGCAGTTAGGAGGAGAAACACAGAAAATTTCGCGTTGTGTGGTATCGCGGTGAACAGCCAGCCTGGTATGAAATCTTAACGTTTCGTGTAGTTGACGAGGAGTAGTATTGGACTTGCGTTTCGCGATGCTATCTGTTGAGTTCTGCATAAGTTCGTAGCGCATATCCGCGAGTTTAATTAAAACACACACGTAACCGAGACTTCAGTCATAATTAACATATTCTGCTCCACTGTTTGTAACAGTCTGCCAACGTTGAGGTAAATGAAATGTGTAACGAGGGCCTCCCGTCGGGTAGACCGTTCGCCTGGTGCAAGTCTTTCGATTAGTCGCCACTTCGGCGACTTGCGCGTCGATGGGGATGAAATGATGATGATTAGGACAACACAACACCCAGTCCCTGAGCGGAGAAAATCTCCGACCCAGCCGGGAATCGAACCCGGGCCCTTTGGATTGACAGTCTGTCGCGCTGACTACTCAGCTACCGGGGGCGGACAACGTTGAGGTAACTTCTTAACTCCGTAAATGTAGAAATGTTACAAGGTGGGTGCGGATGGAGTTCCGAACCCAACTCCTGCATATGTTTTTTGTCCGTCTACCAGACTGCAGGCTGGCGTTATCGTGGAATAGCATCACTTCACGCAGTATTCCATGTCATTGTCCTTGGATTCCGTCTGCAAGACGTCTCAGTTGGTGACAATACATGTCAGCAGTGATGGTTACACCTCGTGAAAGCAATTCAGTGTACACCACACCGCCGCTGTTGCTCGAGATGCACAGCATTATCTTGTGTAGATGAGCGCAGGTCTCTCTCTCTGTAGGGGCAGCTGCTGCTTTTTTTGAGCTCAACCAATCTTTTACTTACATTGCCGTAAAAGACACCATATCTCGTCACCAGTAACGGCAGAGATGAACATATGGTCAGCTGCTCTTTTTTTTTTATTTATTATTATGGTATAGAGCATCCCGTGCTCAGACACCCGATTTTTGAACTGTCCACATTGCGTGCAAATGTCGCGCTCGAAGGTGGAATGCTTCCAGTGCATAACGTTTCCCCGTTCTCGAGCACACTGACTTAGGTCATTTTGGAAGATGCGTTTAAACGATTTTCATCAAACCCCGAAGGTCTACCTGAAAGTGGGGAGTCACTGACGTCGAAACGATCCTCCTCAAAACGAGAAACTCATTTTCTTGCTGTGCTCTGTCCAATGAGATTTTCCCCGTACACGGCTCAGATGTTACTAGCTGCCTCAACTACTGCCATCTCTGTTGAGCTTGCCACTTCTTACTCCATTTTCCAGATTCCACAGCTCAATTCACTATCGCCAAATGACAATATGACAAAACGACAATGTAATGAGAACTTAAATAGCAACAATGAACCAGAAATAAAGAATGACAGTCGATAACTGAACCAATAGCGACAGGAATGTCAACATACAAAACAAAAATGCTGCAGTACTGCGTTATGCACTAACGTAATATCTCCAGAAATTAGTTTAGGATTCCGAAGTTACGTGTGAAATCGTATTCTTGTCGTTAAAAAAACATTACGACAGTGGAATTCCTTGTACACTAATTTTGTTTCAAACAATGTAGCGTTACGTAATAAATCTACAATTGTACCTTGTATAATGTTTCGTGGTATTCATCCACAGCAATCAGAACAGAGATGGCTCCATGAGGTTAAAAAGTAATTTGAGGTGAAAAGTTTTGCTACTCATTTGTAAAACTTTCCTTAGTATCGAGCATAAATTTTGTTGTTTTCCCTACCGTTCAGTATAACTAAGAAACGTTGCAAAACTACAAATGTAGAAACCTATACAGTGTTGATGGCAAGTGACACCTGTTGTTATCAAAAGAAAGGATAGGACCCAAAGTAAATTTATAGATAAATATAACATACTGATTTCGAATACTGCAGTTAATAAAGTCATTGTGAACGACGAAGAAGAAAGAGCAAAAGCTAAGTGGCACAACATAACGAATATGATAAAAGTACCGAGGAGGAAAAACCGGCAAGCACGAGTGGTGAACAAAAGTTCCTTTGACCTTCGTGTTCCAAGTTTTCCCATGCAGGGGATTTTGAGGAGGAAAGACGCTTAATTGTCTCCATTTCCTCTCTCTGTACAGCACCTCACTTGCGTGCAATTTCATTATATTCTATACTTTAATTTAAATCAACTTACACTCGTTTTAAATACAAAAAAATTACGGAAAATTATATTTTCCACACAAAGCGGCTACAGTTGGTAAAAGCTGTAAGAGTGAGGAAGTAACCCATACATAACGAGGCCGTCTTGCAAGGACAAAACGAAGTGTGAAGTCAGTTTCACGGGAATCTTGATTGAGTGACTTCGATAACTGCGGCTTGCATTTTCTTGAAGCAAACTATGTATAATTCGTAACAAATTCACGATAGTGGAGAATCGACTTACTAAAGGTTCCGACCAGTACAAGAAAATAAACATTGTTGTTGTTGTTGTTGTTGTGGTCTTCAGTCCAGAGACTGGTTTGTTGCAGCTCTCCATGCTACTGTATCCTGTGCATGTTTTCTTCGTCTCCCAGTACCTATTGCAATCTACATTCTTCTGCATCTTGGTCTCCCTCTACGATTTTTACCCTCCACGCTGCCCTCCAATACTAAATTGGTGATCCCATGATGCCTCAGAACATGTCCTACCAACCGATCCCTTCTTCTAGTCAAGTTGTGCCACAAACTCTTCTTCTCCCCAATTCTATTCAATACCTCCTCAGTATTTATGTGATTACCCATCTAATCTTCAGCGTTCTTCTGTAGCAACACATTTCGAAAGCTTCTATTCTGTTCTTGTCCAAACTATTTTCCATACATTTCTACACTTCACACAACTACTTTCAGAAAGGACTTTCTGACACTTAAATCTATACTCGATGTTAACAAATTTCTCTTCTTCAGAAATGCTTTCCTTGCCATTCGACCATCATCAGTTATTTTGCTCCCCAAATAGCAAAACCCCTTTACTACTTTAAGTGTCTCATTTCCCAATCTAATTCCGGCACTACCACCCGATTTAGTTCGCCTACATTCCATTATCCTCGTTTTTATTTTGTTGATGTTCATCTTTTATCCTCCTTTCAAGACACTGTCCATTCCGTTCAACTGCTCTTCCACGTCCTTTGCTGTCTCTGACAGAATCACAATGTCGTCGGCGAATCTCACCAGACTGAAATTGACTCTTTCTCATCAAACAGTGAACTATGGTCGTTTTCAAAATTACTGAGACTGTATTGAATGATGCTGTTATCCACGTTCGAGGCCTGTTAAAAAAATTTCGGAACACTTTTAATTTCGCGCCAATGGTGTGTTGGAGCGAAATGCCGTTGGCGTCCCTGCACACGCCTATGTTAGTGTGTAACCGCTGAAGTTTCATTCCATGTATTTTAGTTACTGTTCAGTGCTTTATTGAGTAGAACATCCTGATCGCACAGTATGTGAATTTCGAGATAGCAGAGCTAGAGGAGCAACGCGTCTGCATTAAATTTTGCGTGAAAATCGAGGAAACCTTGACAGAGAGACACACACCAAATAATACACCACCTACGGTGATGAGTCCTTTAAGCCGTGCTCGGTGTTATGAATGGTTGACACTTTAAAAATGGCGGGTCGAAAGCTAAGAAAAGGCCGTCGTTCAGGACGCGCTTCGAGATCTACCGACGACGCTCATGTCAGGAACGTCAACGAAATTGTGCGTACCAATCGAAGATTGACTGTCCGAGAGATTGCAGAAGAATGTAGCATTACACTTGGGTCATGTCATGAAATCGTGGTTCATGAATCGATCTTGGAATGCATCGTGTTGCCGCCAAGCCCGTCCCGCTGCTCAGGAGTCAAGATAAGTGTTTCGCCTAGGAATCTGTAAAGAGCTTTTGGATCGCGAGAATGGAACAAGATGTTCCTTACGAGAATCATAAATGGTGATGAGGCGTGGCTCTACGGTTATGACATTGAGTCTAGGTCCAATCTTCACAATGGGTCGGAAAGTTTCTCCAAGACCAAGAAAAGGAAGCAAGGTCAGATCAAATGTCAAAGCCATACTGATAGTTTTCTTTGACTTTGAGGTTATTTCTTCATGAATTCGTGCCACAGGACGAAGTATTAATCTGTGGTACTATCGGGACGTATTGCGACACCTGCGAGAAAATGTTAGAGGGAAACGGCCTGAAATGTGGCGAGACAATTCCCGTCGGTTCATTCCTGTTGGTGCACGACTATTTCACAAAAAACGAAATCACTGTGCTGCCTCATTCTCCGTACTCTCCAGACCTGGTCCCTGTTGAAAACCCCTTTAAAAGGACTAAGATGCAAATACAGGCGAGATAAAAGAAAATTCACAGGTGGCGCTTTGCGCGGTCCAGCAAGAGACGTTTCAAGACTGCGTCCGGAAGCGGAAACGGCGTTGGGAGCGGAGTATCGATTGTGGAGGAGAGTATTTCGAAGGAGACCAAGCACAATAAGCAAAAGGTATGCATAGAAAAATTTGGGCAAAGTTCTGGAAATTTTTGAACAGATCTCGTACTACCCTGTCAGCATTCCTTCCAAGAAGCCGCACGGTGTAGGGCTCCTTGTCACGGTTAGCGCGGCTCCCCCCGTCGGAGGCTCGAGTCGTCCCTCGGGCATGGTTGTGTGTGTTGTCCTCAGCGTAATCTAGATTAAGTAGTTTGTTAGCTTCGGAACCGATGATCTCAGCAGTTTGGTCCCATAAGAACTTACAACAAATTTCCAATTTCCTTACAACAAACCGGACCCACGTTACTTACCACAGTCAGTTCAGGAGGGCATCTACAAATATGACTCCAACGCTCAGGAAATTGAATAATCATCGATGTGTCGTTTGCCTAAGTGTCTTTTGCATCATTTGCTTTTAACTGTATCGGTATTCAGGTTTAAATTTTCACTCTGCAGCGGAGTGTGCGCTTGTATGGAACTTCCTGGTTACTTTCTCCCGGTTGTTCTAGTTCTGTAAGGCTCGCAGGAGAGCTTCTGTGAAGTCGGGAAGTAGGAGACACGGTACTGGCTGAATTTAAGCTGTGAGGGGGGGGGGGGGGGGTTCGTGAGTCGTGCTTGGGTAGCGCCTCGGTCCGGCACAGTTTTAATCTGCCAGGAAGTTTCATTGTATCGGTATTATTGAACGTGCTTACTGGTGATGTCGTGCCACTTACTACGGCGTCAAATTTGTTTTCGCAACAGACCCATGAACATTCAAATTTACAACATCGACACCTACGAAAGTTTGCAAAATTAATAATTTCTACTGACTTAAATTGTAATATTACATGCTGTTAGTTATATTTGGTTCTAAAATGCCTTATCTTTTAATGTACCACTAGGTACAAGTTATAACACAACATTATTATTATTATTGTTGTTGTTGTTGTTGTTTTGGTGGTGCTGGTGGTGGCAGCCTTCTGTACGAAGGCTGGTTTGATGCAGCTCTCTATGTTCCTCTGTCCTGTGGAAGCTGTAACCTACATCGTTCTGAATCTGCTTTTAGTATTCGCCCCTTCGTGTCCCTCTTCGTCTTTTACGCCCCACGCTTCCCTCCAGTATTAAATTGGTGATTCGCTGATGCCGCAATATGTGTCCTACCAACCGATCCCTTCTTCGAGTTAAGATGTGCCACAGTTATTTTTTTGTCGTCAATTCAGTTCAGTAGCTCTTCATTAGTTACGTGATCTACCCATCTGATCTTCAGCATTCTTTTGTAGCATCACATTTCAAAATCTTGTATTCTGTTCTTTTCTAAACTGTTCATCGTCCAAGTTTCACTTCCATACGTGTCTGCACTCCATACTCCATACTTTCAGAATAGACTTCCTGACACTTACTCTATATTCGCTGTTAATGAATTTCACTCTTCAGAAACGATTTTCTTGCCATTGTCAGTCTACATTTTATATTCTCTCGATTATAATTATCTTTCACACACGATGACAACTAGAAAAGCAAATAAACATACAACTGTCCGGTTATTTCTCCTTCGAGCTTGCATCGAAATAATTTTATTTGTTTATTTGTTACATGTTGTTGTGGTCTTCAGTCCAGAGACTGGTTTGATGCAGCTCTCCACGCTACCCTATCGTGTGCAAGTTTCTTTATCGCCTACTTACGTGATCCACCCATCTGATTTTCAGCATTCATATGTAGCACCACATATCGAAAGCTTCTATTCTCTTCTTTTCTAAACTATTTATCGTCCATGTTACACTTCCATATAAGGCTACACTTCATATAAATACTGCCAGAAAAGACTTTCTGACACATCTATATTCGATGTTAACAAATTCCTCTTCTTCAGAAACGCTTTCCTTGCCATTGCCAGTGTATATTTTATATCCTTTTTACTTCGACCATCATCAATTATTTTGCTCCCCAAACAGCAAAACTCCTTTACTACTTTGTCCCATTTCCTAATCTAATTCCCTCAGCATCCCCTGATTTACTTCGACTACATTCAATTGTCCTCTTTTTGCTTTTGTTGATGTTTATCTTATATCCTCCCTTCTGTTCCATTCAACTGCTCTTCCAGGTCCTTTGCTGTCTCTGACAGAATTCAGGTGTCATCGGCAAACCTAAAAAGTTTTTATTTCTTCACCATGGATTTTAATTCCTATTCTTCTTTTTAATCCTTTACTGCTTGCTCAGTATACAGATTGAACAACATGGGGGACAGCCTACAACCCTGTCTTACTCCTATCTCAACCACTGCTTCCCATTCATGTCCCTCGACTCTTATAACCTCTTACAACTGCCATCTGGTTTCTGTACAAATTGTAAAGAGAGTATTCCAGTCAACATTTTCAAACGTTTTTTCCAAGTTTGCAAATGCTAGAAATGTAGTACTGCCTTTCCTTAATCTATCTTCTAAGATAAGTCGTAGGGCCATAGAAATCTCTCCTACCTGGTGACGTTTGAAGACGGCAATTGATAATGAAATCTCTGCCTTCGCTAATTTTGCTTTGATTTTACGCTAATGTACGCTCTTGGCGAGAAATTGGTTTTAATCAAACACCTCCTCTGAGAACTAGAACTCTGAGCAGCATATGTAGAAATACTCGGGTGATAAAACGTTTCCAAATTAGTCATCGCCGATTTTCAATGTTTCAGCGGGACGCTCTATATATGTCGGGGCGAAATCCTTTATTAAACACGAGACACAGAAAGCAATTAGGTGTGCCATGCCTTCACGAGAGTATTCCTTCCTCATGGTAATTCGTTATAAAAGCTGCGGTCTTCCGTCATTTATAACTCACATCATGTTCGTTTGTGATCGTAAATCGCCTGCAGGATCTCAGTTTTAATCACAATTTCCTTAGTTCACCATTTTCACTAACCGTTATTTTTTGAGTCGTTTAAATTCACATTTTCATGTATTTCTTGTCCAAAATAGCTCACGCCGATCCATTTCCCATTCACACTCCTCCAACTTCCTGTCCTCATTATACACAACACTTAAATACAGATTAACACATTTCAGATAACTTTGATAACATCGAAGAAAATGGAAAGTATAAACACGTCAGCAAAATCAACTCAGAAACTGCATGTCCTTCCCTCCGAAGCACGATGCAAGAAACCTGTAAAATGGGACCAGGAGACTTTCGGTCTGTTGTAAATTTACTCCGGCGTCTCGCCCCTGGGCCGGTAAATTCCGATGTTGAAAATTTCTGACGGCTCGGAGAGTCGACCCGGTTACGTTATGATACCACCCCCCATCAACTCATCAACTTCATGTACAGGTAACGGCGTGTGACGAGAGGACTGGTACGAGAAAATGTCAGCACGTTTTTCTGCGAGCCACAACACAACGAATACAATATCACTTTGCAAAGGAGGAGAGTTGTCTTGTGTAAACCTATAGTGAAGCGTCATGACTTTCGATGTTAATGTGCGTGTCGTGTTGTCCAGACGCACTTTGGCGCTTGCATCCGTGTGACAGTGCTGCGTGCTACAGCTAAGTCGACTGATCAACAGTCTTTACTATCAGGACACTTAGATAATTGTACTTTCTCCATAACGCATGAAAACTATCCGTAATTCAGTGCTAGAAGATTATAGAACTAATATTTAGTGAAATAACGGTAGGAGGCAGTTGTGAAGATTAGAAGTGCGTGCCGGGCTACGTGACGATCCGATATCTTTCCATGTCAGAATACTTACTATGTTCTGTGACATTTATTATAAGGTGATTGATTGACGTTACCGCAGAATATTCCTGCAAATACCGCTGTTTTAGTCCACAGACGCACATTACTAGACGGATGAAGGTGCATCTGTTGCAAAGCCTGGTGACGTCATCCTGATTGAGCATACAATTCGAAGCGGAACTAAAGTTAATGGAAACTGGTTGCAGATTAATAATTACAGCAGCAACTATGTACTAGAATATAATGAATAACGCAAATTTTATACACATTTTTTGAGCATGGTGTAGAATATTTCTTTGCACTCATTAGCTCTTATGTTTTTCCCCCTCAACTCTTCCACCAGTTTCGATGGATCTGCTATATCAGGCTCATCACACAGCTGGAGTATGAATAGGTCCCCTTACCTGAGCAGTTTCTTTTTATCCACTTCTTCATGGAAGTGCTGCTTAACAAACACCTGCCGAAGCATTTGTAGGTGACCAGTTCTCCCTGCGAACTGCTTTTACACAGGCATCCCTTAGATCTTTGCTTTTCGGAAATCTGAAATATCGTAATAATTACGAGATAAGAAACAATACCATAACGAACAAAAGGGTGACTGTCGGTTAAGAACATATCATTAAGCTGTGTCTGTTAATACTAGATTTATTGAAACCAGTAAAATATAAATAGCCTGTTGAAACAGAGGTGGTACTTCAGATGAGACGAAGTGCAATTATTTAGGCTTACAGTGCAGAGGTCTATATACGCAAGATGCTTCTACTTACGCTTGTATTGACACATGTTCCTTTCATTGTATCTTCCGTCTGCTGTACAGTGAGTTACAGCGAAACACATGTACTGACCATTATAGCAAAACTCTATAAAGTTAACGTACTTGTATCATTTTCTCTCTTATTTTGTTGTATCAATACGCAAACAGTTGTTTGCACGTTCTTTAGACTTGCAGTATGGTGGCGATCGCGAAGTGCTCGCTTCAGTGACACCAGTGATACTGTGTCGGTCAGTGCACGCCATATTGGCTTCCCGCGCTGACTGCTTGCGAAAGTGCGTGACGTCATTAGGAAAGAAGCGAGAACACCACATGTGCGTTGTTAATGCAAGCAGTTTCCCAAACCCATATGCTGCTTGTTAGCTGTTATTGTTTCTGGTCGTTTTGAAGTTATATGAGCAAAACTAGAACATTGTGCTATTACTGGATTCAGAAGTAATTGTTATAACACAGCAGACGTCGTCGTCGATTTCCGAGAGGCAGAGGACAACAGCGCAGGTAGTTGTGCCACGATGTAAAGTCCTGTTAATGTGAATAATGCAAAGATTTGTTCACGTCATTTCTTCCCCGAAGGTTATGAACAGGACTTAAAGATGAGCCTCTGGGATTGTCTTTGGGGGATAAAGGGACGACATTGTCGGTGTGCCGCGGAAAAAGTTCCAAATTGGCATGGAGATGCATTCGAGGTTGTAGCAAGCGACAGCGAAGACAACGTACGCATAGCTGCCAGATATTCATTCTCTTTGTACACAGGTTTCTTTGTACTATAAGTTGTGGAATTACTCACGCATTTTTAATAGTGATTACAGACGTTTTATCCATACGACGACGCTGATGACAGTAATAATAGTAATAATAATAATAATAATAATAATCTAAACTAGATTAGTTTGCTGTATCAGCAAGAGATAGCTGATACAGAAAGAGAACGATAGACTAAAAACTGAAATAAACTGCTGAAGGAAGAAAACCGCTCTTTGAAATGTAGCAACGGGGCCCTGAAAGCCAAGTGTTCGAAGTATATTGCTTAAGTGTAAAGATGTGCTGATACTGCAATTAAACAACAATTAGAGGCACTGTCAATGGCATTTCGTCCGTGTTTTACACTATGCCACGTAATAAACGAGCGTGTGTAGTGGGGCGCGAAAGATTGCTAATTCACTTATCTTAAGACCTCTCCCATCGAAAGGTTACAATTACTTGGGGAAAAGGAACCACCCTTTTTCTTGCGGGTCTAGACTTAACAAACGGGCCAAAGAATTTAAGTGCCGATCAGGTATTCTGAAAGAAGTGCAGGATCTTGCGAAAGCTAAGACAGAAAATTAAAACCTCCAGAGAAAATATAAGTTCTATGTTTTGACGAGATGTAGATAAGAGGGTCGCATGTGCTGTGACTCATCAGATGACGTAATTTTAGGTCGAAACAAAAACGTCATGGTGGTTATGATTCGTGGTTGTCGTCACTAATGTAATAGCCTGTATTTTGACGAATCAGCTACTCCAAAACAGAATAAAGCAGTTAGTAGCTGCTGGGACCCTAACTGCAACAGTAATTTGTGATATGGGGAGCAAGAATTCAAGGTCTGGAATGAGCTTCGAGTTTCCACAACGAAAACTTGCTTTCCAAACTCTATGGGCCCAGCGTGAAGAGAGTGGAATTTCTGTGAAGCCCCGCGTCTGCTAAAATTGCTTAGAAACCATGTTTTCAGACGATGGAGTAACTCTGCAAACATCACAGAGTCCCAGTTCAGCACTCGTGGCTGCTGCATCGCGGTCGCGAAGTGGGGTCGAGGCAGTTTCAGATAAGTTTTATAGTCTGACGATAATTTATGTATTTGTAGTTTTAGCTTGACGATGACCACTGTGGACAAACGGTAGTTACTGTCATTCTGAAGAAGGTTACAATTACTTGCCTCCCTACTGAAACCTAAGTAAATTCTAGGCAAACGGTGCAACTGAGGCTGTTAATTATTTAAAAAAATAAATATCACAGTCTTGAAGACGAAGCTGTTTGAAGACCTGTTCAGAACAAAGCGCAGGGCTTTAAGCATCGTGCATCACATTATGGACGCTCAAGTAGTAGTAAGAGGTGGTGTTCGGTAGAATGTACAAATGGCATCGCAGCCGTTTCGACACCGTTGTGTCCAGACAATACCTTCTAAACAAAGAACAGGAAGGAAATCCATTGAAATTATTCAGTTACACCTTTGATGTTCTAAGCTTCAGGTTGTTTAGGACGGGAAGGCACCTTACCGAAGTGGCTGTGGCCTTAATTTTCAAAGATAGAACACACTAAAAACGTTTCCTCAGCGTTTGTTCTAACATCCGTTGTGGAAAAAAGCAAAGCTTGCTGACATACACTAGGGATTAATAATTTCAGTAAACCGTTTGGATTTGCAGTGACATAAAGAATATGGGCTAAACCAAAACCGTTTTGGAGAACTTTTTTCTAAAATTCCTTGCTTGGGCGAATTTTAAAGAACCCAACATCTTTCGAAGTGAAGAATAAAATGTAGATTTTAATGTTGACTATAAACACAGAAGACGTCCCCATGTCAGCAGATACATACGTATCTGTGGAGAGTACTAGTGAGATGCCGTCACGCGGTTCTCCAGCAGAAGAAACTGAACAGGACTTAATGAAGCTCACCACAAGCGAGTAGCGTATCTATGTAGCTAGAAATATGAGAGCTGATTTGGATTGCACTGATTTCATCGAACAAGATCGAGATCTGTTACAGTTTCCTAGCGATGGATCAGCAACCAGTGGTGACTGGCAATCCTAACCGCATGGTTGGAGGCGCAATGGCACGGACTGCGCCGCGCTTCCCCCTGGAGGTTAGAGTCCTCCGTCGGGCATGAGTGTGTGTGTGTTATTCTGAGCATAAGTAGTGTTTAAGTCTAGGGACCGATGACCTCAGCAGTTTGGTCCCTTAGGAATTCACACGCGCGTGTGCGAATCCTAAGATGCACTGAAATATCTGCGGATTACATAGCTTTTAAATGCAAGGACATTGACGGTTCCTGAGCTAGTTTCTCCCTACGTGAGGACAAGAATCTTCATTAGAATAAGGCATCTGAATGCGAAAGATGAAACAAAACAGAACTTGCTACGAAGCAAAATCCTAAATGGATTGCGCCGTATCTTGAGGTGGAGTTAGTATTTATGAGCACAGTATGTTATAGCTCTTGATATTAAGTCTTTGAAGGTGTCTATTGTTATAACATACCACTGTTTATTTCGTAAATTTCTGTTTTAAGCGATGCTTAATAATGTGCGTCAACAGTTGACAACATGCAGTTCATGAGACTGGGGTTAAACTTTTGTGGTAGAACACTGTTGCCGATGATGTCATAAGTATTTTCCCGTAGCGACGCGACACCCCAGTGTGTCCTATCTGATTGTTTCTAGTTGCAATGGTGAACATTTATTGGCCGTCTAGTAATGTATCCGCTTCTGGCGGCGTTGAATCTTTGCCCTCTGACAGTGCGTTTTGCAATTGTGATTGTTGTTTCGTGCGCGCGCTTGACGTGGCATCGCAGTAGCGAGCAGCGTTGCCAGTTCGTGGGGAATTCTCCAAACTGTGGGGAATTTCTGATCGATTGAGAATTTTGTGGGGAATGGCATTATGCGGCGAACATGCGGGGATTTTTACGTTTTACTATTTATTAATATATCGTAGCTGTTATTACATCGATAATTCGATGGTAAACTTGCACAGGATAGAGTAGCATGGAGAGCTGCATCAAACCAGTCTCAGGGCTGAAGACTAGAACAACAACAACAACAATAATAATTTGATAGTTGGTATTGCTGATGTTGATTCTAATGGTTTTCAAGACATGAATCTCAGAATGCGCTTCATAAGGGACGATTTCAAGCACTATCGTATAAACAAGGTACTTAAATACTCTTTTATATACATGCGAGACTAAACATAACAGTGACTGAACGCATGCGAGAAAAAACTGTTTAGCGCATGCGCAGAGCAAAGCACCACGCCACATAAAAAAAGTTTTTATGGCCTTTCGAATTTCTTGAATTTCTGTTTTTTCTTCTAAATACTTACATTTGTAAAGAATAAAAGCATATTATGAGCATGAAATAAAGTAACCAATAATTTTTTGAAGACGAGTACCAGAAAAAACTCATATATGCTATTATGCGGGGAATCGGGAAACTTTTTTCTAAAATTTAGGGAATTTCTCCTAATTTTTGGGAATTTGGAATATTGGCATTGGCAACGCTGCTAGCGACTGTACTGGCGGCGTGGAGGGGACGGTACTGGTTGGCCGCGCTCGCCGAATGCAGCCGCGTCAGACGTGTGTGTGTACTCGTTGAATAATGTGTTCGGGCCAGTGATCCAAACTGCGTCCTCATCACAGTCTCAGCAGTGAATCTGCCGCCGTCCTTGGTCGGCCGTATTCCCCTCTAATGGATCCGGTCTTCCTATTCGCGCCGCGTTTCTGTGGTCTCAGAGTTCGTGTGTAGCGATTGACTTTGTGTTGTGGTATACAGGACGTTGCTGGAATCTGAGTTAGTTAAACTGGTTCGAAACGAATAGGAGCTTCAGTAATAAATTGCAGAGTCAGTGAACCTTAAGTTGTCCGCTTCCTAAAAATTACCGGTAGGAGACAGTATATAATTACGCCCTTGAGGTGAAGAGGACGGAGGCTCACCAGCCGCTCGTGTTTTGACTCAACCTTTCCTTTGGCATGAAGTGCTTCTGCCGGCTGAATTATAGAGGCACGATACACGACCTGCCCTCGTTTTTCCGTATATGTTTCTTGCTTGTTTTGTTTAACGTCGTTTATTTTGGAAGCTATAGCAGTGGTATTTGTTCTAGCTTGAGCTTGTTTAGTTGTTAGTGAGCAGTTGCTGCAGTTATCACATTCACGCAGCTAGTTAACGCATACAATAGTAATGTGTGGAAAGTACAAAACCCTAATTTAAGAATACTTAAATTCAAAATTTAGAAAGAAAAAAAACGTTCAGGTAATGAGACCGACTACGGCAATGTCGGTCAGTATTTAAATGCGATATTAAGGTTAGATAATGTATTCTGTGCCTGGAGTCTGTGCACACTATCGCAGATGAGGAAGTTACAGCACCGTTTGCTCGCGGAAGTTGCTGACGCTGCTTTGCATCTGTTCTGCGTAAGCCTCTTAATTCTGATGGGGTCCTCCCCCGCCCAAAGATGTGGCCACGAAATTAGTTCACCGCAGACACCATCACTGAGTCCGTCGACTTACTCGGGCGTTTTTCCAGTGCAGCGGGATTAACCCGCCGTCAGGTCCGTGCCTCGCATGCCACGTAACGAAAGACTATCTTGAGTTTAGACCGTGCGTGTTCAGTGGCAAGCCCACTTTCGTGTGTTGCCTCTGTTTCTTTCTGGCATTTTTGCTACGAAATGAATTAGCACAATCCGAAAGAAGCCACTCTGATGCGATGACAGAGGCTATTTTTTAGGGAGTGCGAATACCTCGAGCGTATTCATATACGAGAGTAATTAGAAAGATATAATTAAGTGGAAAAGAGAATTTTCGTACGTAGTCTTCATTTTACGTGTCCACACGCCGGTGGAGTCAGTACCTGTGTGTGTACGATCTGCCTGCGCATCTCGTCTGCGAAGGTCTCTTTTGTACTGCAGACTCGGTTGACCTTTCTGCCGTGGTTCGTGCTGCAGTTATTTCTTGTTTTGCTTCGTCTGTAAGACACAGTCGTCATCAAATTCTGACGAAGCACGACTGTTTGCCGGAAAAATATGAGTATGGAAGTAAAAGTCGAAAGTATCTTACAACCTAAAGGAGGAGCACGCGTTGCTGCGTGACGTACGAGGTGCGTTTGAAAAGTCAGTGCGAAGTCCGAGAGATGGCACCACCGGCGCGTATCGAGATCATGTTCAGTTAGTAGCATCTTTGGGAAGAACACACACAAATTTTCTACCATATTGGTCTATGTCTTTGCGTTTGGCATTCGTGTGAATCAAGCAAGTCAAGTGACTGTCAAAAAAAATGGATGAAAAAGAATTTCGTTTGGTGATTAAACATTAATTTATCAAAGGCAAAACGCCTCAGGAGACTAAAGAGAGGTTTGATAAACATTACGGTGTCTCTACACCTTCGATTACAACAGTTTATACGTGGTTTCAAAATTTTCGGAGTGGCCATATGGGCACAAGTAATGCTGAACGATTTGGACGCCTTGTGGAGGTTACGACTCCAGAAATCATCGATAAAATCCATTATATAGTGATGGATGACAGAAGAGTATGGATGACAGAAGAGTTAAGGTGCGTGAGATTGCTAGTGCTGTGGGCATCTCGAATGAACGATTACATAATATTTTGCATAAACATTTGGACATGAGAGAGCTATCCGCAAGATGGGTTCAGCGATTGCTCACGCTTGACCAAAAACGGAATCGTGTGAAGTGTTGCAAAGATGGTTTGCAGCTGTTCAGGAAGAATCCGCAGGACTTCAAACGTCGTTTCCTCACTGTGGATGAAACATGGATACATTACTATACTCCTGAGACCAAACAACAATCCAAACAATGGGTTACCAAGGGAGAATCTGCATAAAAAAAGACTGGAAAGGTTATGGCGACTGTCTTTTGGGATTCGCAAGGAATAATCCTCATCGACTATCTGGAAAAGGGTAAAACTATTACAGGTGAATGTTATTCATCGTTATTGGACCGTTTGAAAACCAAGCTGCAAGAAAAACGCCGGCGATTGGACCGCAAAGTCCTTTTCCATCACGACAGTGCACCAGCGCACACCTCAGCAGCTTTGGCCGCAACATTAACGGAAATAGGATTGCAACTCATTTCACATTCTCCCTGTACTTCAGACTTGGCTCTCTCGGACTACCATACTTTCCTCAATTTGAAGAAATGGCTGGCGGGACAAAGATTTTATTCAGACGAGGAGGTGATTGTAGCAACTAATAGCTATTTTGCAGACTCGCACAGTTGCTATTATTTGGAAGGGATCAACAAATTAGAACAGCGTTGGACGAATTGTATAAGTCTAAAAGGAGCCTGTGTCGAAAAATAAAAAAGGTTTACCCCAAACACTTAAGTTGTTTTTACTTTTGCACAAATTTTTAAAACGCCCCTCGTAACGTCTAAAGAGCTCACATAATGACATAAGAAATAACGGTACATTGTAAACTCCTAATAGTATTAACGCAAAAAGATCGTGAAATATTCATTCCGTATTTTTTCCTGTTTGAAAAGTATTTTGATAATAAATGAACCATATATACACGTCAGGCCGAGACAATGAAATGAAAGGAAGGTATCTATCAAACCTATCAGTCACTACGATAGTTAAGTCACAAACGGTGACGGTCGAGTTAGGCGTGTTCTGCGCCCGTACGTCACGCATACTCCGACAGACAATGAACGTTCAGTAGTGTTCTGAATGCTGTAGATAATGCGAGCATTAAACTTGATGGTAGCGAGTTGTTTAGTGAATTTTTATTTCGTTTGTTTGCGAGTTGTCATCGCCGGTGGTGGTGGTGGTAAGTGATAAATTCTGGATATGCACTCGAGAGACATAATTTGCAGGATATGCGCTTCCTGTAAGTGGAAATCACGCGCATGCGCGTACCGCTACTGTCACTTGTAATAACTGAATAGCAGCCGATTTTCAGTTGGTGGTTAATATCGAGCTTCAGTCCACCAGACGTTTAAAGATAATCCTAATTTCATTGTGTTTGCTTTTTGGGACTGTTATATAGTAATTTCATAAACTTATAACTTCCTTGTGGAATAGAGACTGGATGTTGGGGAAGTAGCGGGATTGTATGGTTGGTTGAACACTGGAACTAGGTCAGACAGAGAAGAGAACTTTGACGTGCTGTAGTACTGGAAGGATTTCGCGCGCGAATCAAGGAGTCGATCGCCTGCTTTTACGGTGGTAGCTAATTTTCCCAGGTGCTCAATATAGTTTTGTCAAACCTGGGCAGCTGTGAATTTTAGGTGTGTCTGATTTATTAGGAAGTGATTAACATCAGATATACATAATGTTAATCGAAATTGGGATTCTTTTATGCGCGAACTTAAACTTTCTTATGCAGGACGAAAATTCCACAAGGCATGCAATTTAGTCGTAAGCAGGAACTTTCCAAGTCAGGTCTGAGTGAAAACCTTAAACTCGCTACTACAGGAAAAATGGAACTGTAGTGTGAAAGCCTCGTGATGACTGGGTGTTGTGTGCTGCCCTTAGGTTAGTTAGGTTTAAGTAGTTCTACGTTCTAGGGGACTGATGACCTCAGATGTTAAGTCCCATAGTGCTCAGAGCCATTTTTGTAGTGTGAAAGGCTTACTACTAAATGCGTCGATAACCGTTTTCACATTTATGGGACTGTATGCTAAGATGGAACTTGATAACAAGTGTGTACAGCGAAGTGATGTATAACGGAGTTTTCGTGCAAGGACTTTTGTTCGTCCGACTCTTTTAGACAGTCCCTCTCTTGTTACATGTAGTGCAGCTAAATTTCCTAGAGCGTTTTTTACTTGGAAAACACCACTACACGTCGCTGTGTGAGAATCACTCGGTGCCTCCGCGCTGTGACTTTCAGCAGTGGGCCGCACCGCCACTCACTCACTTACAGCACGCCGGCCCAGTCAGTTCTTTGAAATACGCAATACTGGAACCAGAAACTGTTTAAGGGGCTATCGCCCTCATATGTAAACGTGTTTACACATTTCACGTTGTCTCACATTCGACACGCGGAGGATGTCCTCTCAGCTGGAAAGAATATTGACGCGCGTCGTGTCGAATTGTCTACATTTTCAGAAACTGCTCGTTGCGACCCTGAGCCTTGTGCGACGCCGACCGGTCGCCGAGTCATCCTCTGATAAATGGCGTCACTTGGACTTCGTGTGGAGGGGGCACCAAAGCACTCTCCCACTGCAGACCTCGCAGCCCGTCACCTTGTGTCTGGTGTAATGCGGCCCGCCACAGATTCCTCTCCTGTCTCAACCTCTTCATCTCATAGTAGCACCTGCGCTCTACGTCCTCAACTATTTCCGGGGCATGTCTTCCGCTACTCTTTGTACCCTCTACAGCTTCGTCTAGTACCCTGGAGATCATACTCCGGTGCCTTAACACGTACCCTACCACCCTCTCCTTTCTTGTTAGTGTCTTCTATATGTTCCTTTCTTCGTGGATTCTGCGTAGAATCTGCTCATTCCTTATCATCTCAATCCTCGTGGTTTTCAACACATTTTGTAGCGCCACGAGTCAAACGCTTCGATTCCCTTACGTTCCGCTTCCCTACCGAGTAAAGACCCCTGACAGTACTGGGAACTGAAGTCGCATCCCCCATATGGCAGTCAGACGAGCTAACCGTTCAGCTACCGGGACGGACTCATGTCGAAAACAAGTACACACGTCGAAATCACGACTGTGAAATAATCTAGTTCTGGACCACTCCACGCTGTTTGTGGCAGAGTGTAATGGTGGGTGAAATTTTCTTCGCCAATATTAGGACGACGGAGTAGTAATTTTAGCGGCGTAAAATTTATGATCCCAAACTCCGCACCGGTGCTCTGGTTTAAATTCCCAACATCTTGCAACACGCCCGGGAGTACAGATGGGTAGGGTACTTCAAACTGGTTGTCGTTTTGACCGTGCGCCCTGCCCACACCACGTACCTGGTAATCCCGCGGCGGTCGTACTGTTCTGTTCCATCCTGCTGCTGGCTTGCCTGAAATTATTTATCTAAATACGCGAGCAGGTTTAGTTCAAATGGCTCTGAGCACTATGGGACTCAACTGCTGTGGTCATTAGTCCCATAGAACTTAGAACTACTTAAACCTAACTAACCTAAGGACATCACACACATCCATGCCCGAGGCAGGATTCGAACCTGCGACCGTAGCAGTCGCACGGTTCCGGACTGCGCGCCTAGAACCGCGAGACCGCAGGTTTAGTGGAGCCACTGTCCTACGTCTGGTATGACAACCTGTATTCTGAGACGCTAAGAAACCAGAGGTTGCACTGCTTACATTCTAAGTCATAAGTTTTGATGCCAACTTCAAGATGATTGTATATCCACAAAATCACTTGGACCGGCGTACGCGTAGCCGAACACGGCGTGGATGATTGTTGATGATGCGAAAGCCGAATAATCGAACGAAAGTTCTTACGCTCGCCACGCATATACAGATGAAGGCGATGCTCGAACGCACGTTCTCACGCTCGCTACAAGACACTGGCACTTAGATGCTCTCTTTTGTGGTAAATAGTATTGCTGATTCACATTAGTTCATTCTTGGAGACCAAACACGGCGCGGATGAGAACGGTGTGACACGTAACGAGAGGATACACAAATACGTTATTAACAGCACTGCTCATTTTTAATTACATCATTACGCACTTTCCTCTGAATCACGTTCATATTCCATCACTTTACTGTAATAGCACTTTAGCAACACTTCAACTTCCATACTAACTATGCCTTTCACATGCAGAGCTATCCACATTGCAACATAACAGTTCCGTGTCCCATGCTCGAATCGACAGACGCGGCTGCCCGCAAAGATACTCCACAACTAAGCCAGCGATAAGACAATACGCTTACAAACTGTCTAGTGTCAGGTCATGGTAATGGTGATCTGTCGACTGAATGGAAACGTTAAGGTCGGATGCTCCTTTTCTCTTTCCCTGCCGCACGCACGCTTGCTCCGTGGCTGTTCGGAAGCCCGCGTTCGCGCCAGCCCTGCTTCGCTTCGCCGTCGGCGCGACTGCTGCCTGGTATTTCCGGGGCTTCCCCGAATAACTCCGGCCTGCACGCTCCCCGAATTTAGCGCCAGATACAAGTGCTTCCGTCGCAAGCCGTCCACTTGCACACAACGCAATGCCCAGCGCTGCCGTTCCGTGAAGGCTCGGCGCCGTTGTCAACAAGCTAACGTCGCTGTTATAAGCGGACTCTGAACGCCCCTCTAACGTATCCATTTTTCTTGTTTTCTGTAGCAGAACACTGCAGAATCACAGTCAAAATATTCTACGTGTTTTCAAGTATTCAGGGAACTGTTCATTGTCCGTTGAGCTTTTCGTTTCATTGCAACAGCGACTTTACTTCCGCAGCTCACTCCGCTTGGAGGCGTAGGCGGTTAAGTGGGAGATGTGTCTCAGAGCTGGATAGTGACAGATGGTGACGCGAGACTGGACGCGCACGTAGTTCATGTACCAGCCGATAGAGGACAGCATTGGATAGGGGACAGTGATTTAGTTTCGATTGTGCCCACTAGAGTGCACTAAAGTAATAGAATGTTTTCCATAAACTGTTCTAGTATTTTCATGAAGTATTATTATGTCTTTTTGTGCATGCAAAATGTTATAAATGTGTTTTAGCAGTATGAATGATGCGTGAGTGTGGTTTAAGGTTGTTAATATGAAGATAATTGTTTAACGAGTTATGTAGTGGGATTTAGTGTGGGAACTTTTCGAAGTATGGGTGTGGACAAAGGGGATTTTTGTAGAATAGGTGTGTAAAGTAAGTTTATGGTAAAGGGAAAGTTAAATAACAATAATAAATAACTTTATGCATAAACAAAACTTCAGCATATTAGATAATAACGTCGGTAAAAAGTGCAGTCGTTAGGTTTACCATTTTATGATTGGTTATTGATGAAAAGCGCGGACTGACGCGGGAGAATGTTGTTTCGCTATTGGCTGTTGAGTAAACTGACCAATTGTAAAGCAATATTCTTCGCGCGGCTTTCTCTCCTGGTAGAGAAGACTTCGAGTATTCTAGAGAAGAGTCGGAGCCTAGCCACTAAACAGTTCGGACGTGTGTAGTATTAGTTCCGATGGAAATGATAAGTTGCCGGATCTAGCAGTGTTTCATACATCAAAAGTGTTGTAAAGTGACGGCATAATTATTCCGATGGGTGTGTAGAAATTTCGGAAATTTTAAGTGAATTTTGTGACGAGAAAAGATATATATTCCGCGTGGCGTATTGAGCAGGTCGGTGGCTAAAAACTGTGATTGCATTAGGCACCGACAGACTTAATATTTGTCGAGCATTCTCAATAAAAAACAATACGTATTTTTGTAGCTATTACGTTTTCGGGAAATGCAACACCATAAACTTGCTAACGTGAGTGAAAGGGATTGTGAGTGACTGTGTTAGTGACTTCAATTGCAGTCTGGTTCACGTCGAAGTACAGTAAGTTTCGCTCGGCTTCCCTGCTGATGATCTGCTGAGACAAGGTTCACAGGTAGGTGCAGGTACGTCAAGGAACCGCGCCGCCGCAGCTTGTCTGGCCAGCAGAAACATCTGAAAACAGACGACTCGTTGATGTCTCAGGATGAATCCTTTCAAACGATTTTTTTCTTTTCTTTTTAAATTGCGGAACCTACATACCGTATTAGGGGGATCTAAGAAGTCACGCCCCGACCCTTAGAAAAACCTTTTTCCTAATGACAACATCCTCCGGAGTAGACGCTGTCTCTTCTGCCAGCTGCTTTGGTTACCATGCTTTTACCCTGTTTTAATTGCTTATAAGTACGGTTAGTCCTATTTTATGCCGTACCGTATTTTCCTTTTTAGAAATGGCAATTAGATGGTGAGACCTTATCCTTCATGCTAGCTGATGACGAAAGTAAAGTTGAACACGTTTTTGTGCTTCCTAAGAGAGACTGGGTTCCATTCCCTTCTGTAACACATCGACTATAACGGTTTCGCCCGCCTACTCACCTCGTTATTTGTCTCGCCGTATTTCACTGTTGTCGGCGCAGCTGATGTTCATTATGCTTTGAGTCTTGTCACATTTACTATTACAAATATCCTCGCTAGAATGTGTTATTCATTGCGTTGCCTTCTTAGCCATTGATCGGGTTGGCCGGGGGGAGGCAGGTTCCTCTCGCGACAGTCGAGTCCTGGGACAGAACTCGTCTACTCTCTGTCCAGAAAGCCAGCCCACATAGTTTCACTTCTCTCTTAAGTATTTATCATTTCTGATATTAATACTGCTTTCAGTACCTCGGTTTTATCACTTCTACAGACTACCAAATTCCATCAAAATTGTGACTGACGTCACTAACTCCAAATGGACGATGTCTTGAACGAGGGACTGGTTACCTCGCTGTTTAGAGATGTAACTTCCCTCCCCTCCCCTCGCCTCCCCCACCGACCCCACTCCCACTCATGCCTGGAGATTTGGATGCGGGACTATTTTATCTCCTGTATGTTGCACTCAGGAAGGCGCCATCGCCGGCCGGGGTGGTCGAGCGGTTCTAGGCGCTTCAGTCTGGAACCGCACGACTGCTACGGTCGTAGGTTCGAATCCCACATCGGGCCATGGATGTGTGTGATATCCTTAGGTTAGTTAGGTTTAAGTCTTAAGTTCTAGGGTACTTATGACCTTAGAAGTTAAGTCCCATTGTGCTCAGAGCCATTTGAACAATTTTTGAAGGCGCCATCTCCGTTAAGCTGCACAGTAGCGCTGCGTGTCCTCGGGAAATGTAGTGGCTATAGTTTCCTCTTGCTTCCCAGCCGTCCGCAGTACTAACTGTCCTCCCCGATAGCAGAATGGTCAGCGTGACGGACTGCCGTCCTGAGGGGTTCGATTCCGGGCTGGGTCGGGGATTTTCTCCGCTCAGGGTCTGGGTGTTGTGTCTTCATATCATTTCATCCCCATCCAGCGCGCACGTCGCCCAGTGTGGCGTCGAGTGTAATAAGACCTGCACTAAGGCGGCCGACCTGCCCCGTAAGGGGCCTCCCGGCCAATGACGCCAAACGCTCATTTCCACTTGCAGTACTAACATAGCAAGGCGGTGTCGGCTGATGTTATAGGACCAGATTAGTCGATTACCCACACTGCTTGTTGTCCGTGCGATCAGTGAAAAGGCTGCTGTCCGACTTCGTGAACTGTTTGACTGCCTTCTCCACATGTAAGCCTCTGATGTAGTTTCACCTGCGGTACGGAATACTTGTACCCTTAGGCTGCCATCTCCACACACACCCCTGTGATGTGGTTCCATATGTACCGATGGGGCACGTAAGCCGCCTTACGTCGGCGGTCCGTAATGGAAGTGTCGCAACAACAGAAGTTATTAGCGAAAGTGAATGTATCTCCAACATCAATTTCACTGTTTTGTTGAGGGGCATCATGGTATTTCACGCAGTTGTTTCACATTAACAGACTGTTACTCTAGGATACTTGGAACTCACAAATATGCAAGTGAAACTTAATGTGAGAACTTCTCGGAAAGCCTATTTGGTACCCAGTGTATCTATTCCTTCCTGTTTTTCCTCTTCCTCCACACTGCACCTACGGAACGTCATGTTCCGTGGTCGGGAACGATAGCGAGATATGCACACGCGCAATCACAAATTAAATCAGCCGGGAACACCGTCAGTAAGTGGCGATATCGAGTATTAGAATCTCTGTTAGGATTGGTTCGATGGCGTCACTTTTCCCTAATGCGCACAGATGTTGTCAGCGAAATCGAATCTCTCTGGCGTCCAGCATAGCAGCGCGGAAGTTCTCCTACAAGCTCTGTTTGCAATCGGATATTTCCTTACGTGGGCAACTCTGCCATTTGAGGTACGTTGAACCGGTCTGTGCATTTCTTCTGCTTGCTTATCCCCCTGTGTACTCTAACTTCACAGACCCACCATGTCAGTGGTTCAAGAGATCGAGGATACAGCTTGGAACAGATGTTAATTTCCCAGTGTCTGGACGTTTGTTTGTTCGTGTTATGTATGTGTGACTGGAAGAAATTTCGAAATACTAAATAGAAGTCCATTTTTTTAATGGGCAGTACAGCCGTCAGATTACAATCTTAAGCATAAATGAAGCTAATCTATTAATCATCAGTTGATTTCCAGTTGTCCATCTGTTTTCGTTACTATTGCCATTTCTCCACTAAGTGAAGTGTGCTGCTAGGAATGATTACGGCGTTGTGGCGTGACGCACTTCGGTAAGGAAACGTACGGAACCCTGAGTATTCAGGCCACAGTGAGAGGGCTACGCCAAGAATTACTATAAGCAGTTGTTTTAGTGCTTTGCACTGGACAACAAACGTGAAAGTGAAAAAGCGTTGTCTTGGACATACCGCAACTCAAGTGGTGCAAAACTGCCGCGGTTTTCGTAAACACGCACCTTGACTCGTGGAGTGCGAATTTGTGTAGCGTGGATGGCTGCATAGTGTTCTTGTGATAGGAATACTTTGATTCGCAACTACAGAGCTGGGCGTGTGGCATTGAGGCAATGTTAGGTATTTATAGCTATACCAGTAAACTCCCGATTCCTTAAAGAATGGAACTCCAACGTATAAAGCCGCTTCAAACGTCTGATTATTTTACTGATCAGTTAAAGGGCTACTTATTTGAAGTTAAGCATGCAAGGGTGAAAAAAATTATAAAAGGTTGGAAATTATGCGTAAAGTTGTTGCAACTCGTGATTACATTATGAAACACTGGATGATTATAGTGTGGGTAATTTGCGCTCGGTTTCAAGTAAAAACTAGTTTTCCACTCGTGTTAGTGTTAATAACGTTATGTGTTTTGAACTATGTGTCGCGTAATGTAATTTTCCAGTTATGATTACTGGTATCTATGGATACTGTCTGCAAATTGCGTTGCGAATAGAGTCGGTAACTAATAAATAAAAACAAATTGTCTGACGCTGAATTGTTAGTGCGTGAACAGCGGAAATGTAGTAAGCAATAAACTTTTTTCCTTTCGCGATTTGGGCCGAGCGGTTCTAGGCGCTTCAGTCTGGAACCGCGCGAACCTTACGGTCGCAGGTTCGAATCCTGCCTCTGACATGGATATGTGTGATGTCAGGTTAATTAGGTTTAAGTAGTTCTAAGTCTAGGGGACTTATGACCTCAGATGTTAAGTCCCATAGTGCTCAGAGCCATTTGAACCATTTTTTCACGATTTTGCGTGGATAGGGTGTCGGCGAGAAAAAGTTACGTAAAGGTTTGAAATTGTCTGTAAAGTTCGTTGCAAGCCGCCAACTACTCTGATCCTCATACGCGTATACGCATACAGTCCGGGCATTTGCGCGCGCTCAGTTGCTCTGCATCAGAGCAAGCACACGGTTTCTAACTGCAGTACTTACGCGTCAAACTTTTTATGCAGTGTTATATCCCTCAGTGAGTATATTACAACATTTTAAATTTGGTCAGTAATTACGCAAAGTACTGAACATCAAATGTCTGCACCTCTGGCACGTTATACAGGAAACCGGTAAGGAGACAGTGTGTATTGATACGAGGCCTCGTGCGAAATGCGACGTTACCGGCGAACTTCACACGGGTAAATTACTCTGTTGTTCGTGTCTGAGGAGTGCGCCTTAAATAATGGCACCAGTTGGGATGCCAACCTGGGAGGAGCCAATGCACCTGCTTGTCTGAAGCCAGTCGCGGAAGAAAGGCCAGCGGTTCACCGACCGATACGGGGGCCTCACTCGTAGACGGTCAGTGTTACATAGGAGACACCTCCCCCTCCCCACTCCACCATTGTGGATGGATGACACTGTGCTTCCGAAGCCGGACTCGTACGGCAGAGTGGTCATCGTCAGCGCAGCAACCCACACTGCAGTATGGAGTCAGCAAAACCCTTCCTCAGTGTTTCTCTGCCTTGTCCCTTGCTCATTGGATTTCCGTGCGTTTTTAGCATTGTAGCTTGTTCATTGAAATGTCTAAAGAATATATCGAATTTTTGATTGCGTGTTGCTGCCACCAAACGTCTTGCAGTTCTGGAATCGATATGCAGTCACAATATTGCTCTTAAGTTCTGCGAGTAAAATCGAATCGACGTCCTTCGATCCAGATGAGTTCTGTTTCGACTAATGTCCGCGGTTAGTCTTTCGAGGACTCATAGACTAACGCTAACGTGACGATATTTCATTCCACAGTTGTAGTCGGTGCCATGGTCTTGAAGTAGTGCCGGAGGGAATGCACACCATGAATCCCGCAGTGCTGTCCATAAAACCATAAGAGTACGAGGGTGTGGAGATCTCATCTGAACATCACGTTGCAAGGCATCCCAGATATGTTCAGTAATGTTCATGTCTGGTATGTTTGGTGGGCAGCGGAAGTGTTTAAATTGAGAAGAGAGTTCCTGGACCCACTCTGTGGATAATTCTCATAAATGTATTACGTAGTGTTAAGAAGCTAGTGATACGAGTAAGGGCTGCTAGTTACACCATTTAACAAGTGTAGCTAGTGGGCGAGAAGCTTTTTATAGGTTATTTCCTATATATTTTACTTAGGCCGAAGACACAGCTCCCTGCTGACATGCAGTGTCCATGGATTCATGATGGCGCCTCCATACCCGAACATGTCCATCCGCTCGATTCAATTTGAGATGAGACTCGGCCGACCAGGCAACATGTTACCAGTCATCAACACTCCAATGCCGGTATTGACGGGACCAGGCGAGGCTTAAAGCTTTGTGTCGTGCAGTCATCGAGGGTAAACGAGTGGGTCTTCGGCTCCGAAAGCCTATATCGATGATGTTTTGTTGAATGGTTCGCACGTGACATATGCTGGTGGCCCAGCGTTGAAATCTGCAGCAATCCGCAGAAGGGTTGGAGTTCTGCCACGTCGAACGACACTCTTAAGTCGTCGTTGGTCCCGTTCTTGCAGCATCTTTTTCCGGCCGCAGCTCACTTCATCGCTACATCGTAGATGCTGTGTCCCATCGCTCGTGCGCCGATGGTAACACCAGGTTCACATAAATCTTGGTAACCTGCCATTTGTAGCAGTAGTAACCGATCTAACAACTGTGCCAGACACTTTGTCTTATGTATGGGTTACCGCAGCGCCGTATTCTGCCTCTTTACATATCTCTGTATTTGAATACGCATCCCTATACCAGTTTAGGTGGCTCTTCAGTGTATAAATAAACTTTAGTGTTGTAACACGCCCGGGGACCCTTAAACTGTTTACTCGCTTCGACCGTGCGCCCTGTCCACACCAGGTACCTGATAATCCCGCGGCGGTCGTACCGTTCTGCTTCCGAAGCCGGAAATTATGTATCTAAATTGCTTGCCTGAAATTATGTACCTAAATATGCAAGCGGGTTTAGGCGAGCCACTCAACGTCAAGCACAACACTGTCATACGTCTGGTATGAACATCTATATTCTGAGGAGACAAGGAATCACAGGTTGCACTGCTTACATTCTAAATCATAAGTTTTGATGCCAACTTCTAGGTGATGTATGTCTATCAAATCACTTGGAGGAGCGTACGGGTAACCGAACACGGCGCGGATGATTGTTGATGATGCGAAAGCCGAATAATAGAACGAAAGTTCTTACGCTCGCCACGCATACACAGGTTTCTTTTGGTACCAGTCGTCCTCGATGCTAGTAATGATACAACATTGTTCGTAAAGTTAATTTGTCAGTTCTCAATTGTACGAGCGCGCGCGAAACCGTCGCGGAAACGCGATGCTCGAACGCAGGTTCTCACGCTCGCTACAAGACACTGGCACTTGACTGCACTCTTTTATGGTAACTAATTCCTAATGATTCACACCAATTCTTTCTGGGAGACCGAACACGGTGCGGATGACTGATGCTGTGCGACACGCAACGAGAGGATACATAAATACGTTATCGGCGGCACTGATCATTCTTAATTACTTCTTGACGCACTTTCCCCGAATCACTTCCATATTTCATCACTTTACTGTAATAGCGCTTGTAGCAACACTTCAACTTCCATACTAACAATGCCTCTCACATGCGCAGCTACACACTACACAACGTAACAGTCCCGGGCTCGGCTCAGCAGACGCGGCTGTCCGCAAAGATACTCCAATACATCAATATGACAGTACGCTTACAGTGTGTTTTACGCTGTCGTTCACGGGTAACACTCGTGTTTGTAGCAAGTTACGGCTATGAAAAGGAACAGTGACGTTGAAGGCACCTGCGATATCACTTCTAATGTCTGTTAACCTAGGTTCAAAGTCTGATTACCAGAATAGCGCGTCATTCGCCGAACCGTCTGTCTATTCAATAACCTAAAGCGGACAGCGGAGAGGCCCACAATCGTTACAGATGCGCTGTAGTCGTCAATCGCAGCGGAACAGCGAGAAACGGGGGAGAATGGCTCGGACGAAGAGAGTTATGAAACGGCGCAATTACAGTGGCGCGAAGCAGGTGGGAGAGGAACGGTTACGTACCAGGGTGTAGCGCAGCCAAATGAGCGGCGCCTGGCCCCCTTCTACCGACCGTCAGTAGCTTGCGCCTGGGTGTCCGTCCTAAGCGGGGCGGAATGGTGCCAACCCAGTAAAACCGATAAGAGATAAACGCACGTGTCGCAAATCGCCGCCCCTCCGCAATTAGCGGATCAGCGCGATAATAACGACGTCTGCAGAAATATTGTCTATGGGTTTTGCGTCACTGATGGAGGCATTCCGGCTGCTAGAAACATAATAATTTCCTTTAGCTTGTAAATTCTCTGCCTAATCAGGAAGGAAATGTCAATAAAGCATCACAATATCGTTCGACAAGAAGACACGCTGATCTCGTAACCGTTTCGCAAGAAAAACGGCATATACGATCTGTGCATTAACCAAATATCTCTCACTGTTGTTGAAAGTTTCAAATTAAACGCCAGCTGTCATTAAAAACTGCGATTTCAACAAATGCGTGCCGTGTAGGCTACCTGAGTTGAATGAATTATTAACAGAACATTAGTTTTTTTTTAAGAACGTAAAAGAGCTAAGATATTTTTTGCTCCGTTGAGACAGAAAATGCCTGTGTTCCTAGGTATAATTATTGATAATACTTTCCATAAGAGCGGCCAGTTGAAAAAAATTAAAATGGTTGCACATCTCTGGATTTGGGGCGACGTGCAAGTATAAGCACTCAATGGAAAGTTTTAGTATTTCCTATTATAGTGAATAAAACAAGCAATTTATCTTTATATATATACTTATTTATTGTTAACTTTCCCCTTTTCATTTCGAAAAAAATATATTTTTATTGGGTCGAAACCAACAGTGTTAGTTTGCTAATACGATAGCGTTTTTGTCTTTAATTTACTTGTCCTGTCAAGAGTTATTAAAAGTGTCGGTACAAGCAAGTTTACGTTGGCATTCACTTTCGTCCGAGTTACGAATGAATTATGTCTTCGACTGTATGAAATCAAACTTGCCATCCAACACACTGGAAAATCTCTTGCTGCAAACAGCCAAGTGTCATTTGTGTGGTATTCCTTCACTGAAAACTGCAACATGATATAAATAATTATACGCCAGTAGTGGGACAAGGTTCGTGTCACAACACTCTGCGTTGTTGCCAAATTTAATAAAGATGGCGTTGCTGACGTAATCGAAGATGGCTGCTTTTGGCGGGAAAATGGGCCAATCGGGCTACGGCCACTAACCTAACCCTCGAGAAAAAATAGCGGGAAGTTTGAATGCTGGCCTGAAAATAGGTCAATTCAGCTATGTCCACTAACATAAGTTCCAAGAAAAATTGGCGCCAAATCTAATTCCAACAAGATAATGCATGCAACATCGTACTTGTCTTTATTATTATTCATTATTATTGATTATCATTTATTAACTTTCATTATCATTTCTTATTATTTATATCATGCATGTGTTTATGCAGTCCAACTGTGTTAGTTCATACCCCTACCACGAGAGAGCGCCGCCGTGCTGTCATTCAAGATGGTTTGATTTTGGCGGGAAGAAAGCCAATGATTAAAGATGGCCAATTGGGCCACATCCACTAACCTAAGTCCACCAAGTTTGAATTTTCGTGGTCACTTATGCTTCGGCCGCTAAATTATTAAAATATCCTCATCTGTACTGCACTAAGTCACAAAGTGGAAAAAGGACTCTTGATTTCAGGCATTACCGTCACGCAGGTGTGTCCCAACTCACTTAGTAAACATCCACGACATGCTCACACCACGACCTGCAGAGCGCAGCTGACGTATGCGCGGCTGGCTGAGGCGCTCCGCTTTCTCCGAGGCCTCACTCGCCAGGTAGGCAGCGACCAGCCCCCGGCTACCGGCGTCGCAGAGTCCGCCACACCACTCGCCTTAACTACACATGTTTTGGCGAGCACTTAACGCTGGACAGGATAGAACCTGTCCACGGCTACGTCACAACGGTCGGCCGTTCGATCCAGCACGCGGTGGATAGAACAACGCACTTTCGCACTAAAGTTGTTTTTCTGGACAGGTTCGAACAGGTCCGTATTCACGCCAGACACCCACCGATCGGTCGGCGTTCCACCACGTGTCTCAGTCGCGGACAACAGAGGTTTTTTATTTTTTTTATTTTTAATTCTTGGACACTGGATTCTTCCCTGACGTCATACAATGGTCCGAGATGTTTGCCACAAGCTCCAAAGTTCTATCACGTGACCCACTAAAAACTATTTCGGCCCTGAAGTTCGGAATCTTCCCCACCGACACGAACCAACATGCTCGAACGGGAATGTTTGCTACCTAGTTGTAAACTTTCTTGACGTCACAACACGCGATTGACCACGTGGCTCTGTGGCACAAAGAACGCACTCACTAAGTTAACTGATCACGGAAGTCTCATTATTCAACCCACATGGTCCGATTACCTAATCCCAGATCTTCGCGACAACACACATGTACGCGTGAGCCGTCGCTCCCGCCAACATACATACCTCTGCAAGTCAATCTAACACAAAGCTCGGAACTCAAATCAAAAATAGCAAGTCAATATCACGCGGACATGCGGGAGCACGCTCCTAGCAAACTTCTCAACTCGCATACCTATCAACTCACTCAAAATCTATATTGTCCCACAAATAAGAGGTGCTTTCAAGTTTTAAGGCCTCCGATTTTTTTCCTAATTAACTACTCACCCGAAATCGATGAAACTGGCGTTACTTCTCGACGTAATCGCTCTGCAGACGTACACATTTTTCACAACGCGGACGTCATGATTTCATGGCAGCGGCGAAGGCTTCTTTAGGAGTCTGTTTTGACCACTGGAAAATCGCTGAGGCAATAGCAGCACGGCTGGTGAATGTGCGGCCACGGAGAGTGTCTTTCATTGTTGGGAAAAGCCAAAAGTCACTAGGAGCCAGGTCAGGTGAGTAGGGAGTATGAGGAATCACTTGAAAGTTCTTATCGCGAAGAAACTGTTGCGTAACTTTAGCTCGATGTGCGGGTGCGTTGTCTTGGTGGAACAGCACACGCGCAGCCCTTCCCAGACGTTTTCGTTGCAGTGCAGGAAGGAGTTTGTTCTTCAAAACATCTTCGTAGGATGCACCTGTTACCGGAGTGCCCTTTGGAAACCAATGGGTAAGGATTACGCCCTCGCTGTCCCAGAACATGGACACCATCATTTTTTCAGCACTGGCGGTTACCCGAAATTATTTTGGTGGCGGTGTACCTGTGTGCTTCCACTGAGCTGACTGGCGCTCTGTTTCTGCATTAAAAAATGGCATCCACGTCTCATCCATTGTCACAACCGACGAAAAGAAAAGTCCCATTCATGCTGTCGTTGCGCGTCAACACTGCTTGGCAACATGCCACACAGGCAGCCATCTGGTCGTCCGTCAGCATTCGTGGCACCCACCTGGATGACACTTTTCACATTTTCAGGTCATCATACAGGATTGTGTGCACAGAACCCACAGAAATGCCAACTCGGGAGGCGACCTGTTCAACAGTCATTCGGCGATCTCCCAAAACAATTCTCTCCACTTTCTCGATCATATCGTCAGACCGGCTTGTGCGAGCCCGAGGTTGTTTCGGTTTGTTGTCGCACGATGTTCTGCCTTCATTAAACTCTCGCACCCACGAGCGCACTTTCGACACATCCAAAACTCCATCACCACGTCTCCTTCAACTGTCGATGAATTTCAATTGGTTTCACACCACGCAAATTCAGAAAACGGATGATTGCACGCTGTTCAAGTAAGGAAAACGTCGCCATTTTAAGTAGCATTTAAAACAGTTCTCATTCTCGCCGCTGGCGGTAAAATGCCATCTGCCGTATGGTGCTGCCATCTCTGGGACATATTGACAATGAACGCGGCCTCATTTTAAAACAATGCTACCTCTTTCCAGTCCGGAGAAAAAAAAATAGGAGGCCTTAGAACTTGAATGCACCTCGTACTTAACCTTGCCACCAGAAGCGCCAGAGTGCGTTGTTCTATCCACCGCCTGCTGGATCGAACGGCCGACCGTTGTGACGTAGCCGTGGACAGGTTCCATCCTGTCCAGCGTTAAGTGCTCGCCAAAACATGAGTAGTTAAGGCGAGTGGTGTGGCGGACTCTGCGGCGCCGGTAGCCCGGGGCTGGTCGCTGCCTACCTGGCGAGTGAGGCCTCGGAGAAAGCGGAGCGCCTCAGCCAGCCGCGCATACGTCAGCTGCGCTCTGCAGTTCGTGGTGTGAGCATGTCGTGGATGTTTACTAAGTGAGTTGGGACACACCTTCATGACCGTAATGCCTGAAATAGAGAATCCATTTCCCACCTTGTGATTTAGCGTAGTAGAAATGAGGAGATTTTAATAATTAAGCGGCGGAAGGAAGCACAAGTGACCACGAAAATTCAAACTTGGTGGACTTAGGTTAGTGGATGTGGCCTAATTGGCTATCATTAATCATTGGCTTTCTTCCCGCCAAAATCCACCATCTTGAATGATGGCGCGGCGGCGCTCTCTGGTGGTAGGGGTATGAACTAACACAGTTGGACTGCATACACACATCCATGATATAAATAATAATAAATAATGAGAAATGATAATGAATAATAATAAAGACAAGTACGGTTTTGCATGCATTATCTTGTTGGAATTTGAATCGGGCGCCAATTTTTTTTCTGGAGGCTTAGGTTAGTGGACATAGCCGAATCGACCTATTTTCTGGCCAAAATTCAAACTTCCCGCCATTTTTTTGGAGGGTCAGGTTAGTGGATGTAGCCCAATTGGCCTATTTTCCTGCCAAAAGCAGCCATATTGCATGACGTCATGCACTGTTGCCAAGTCTACATGGCGCCATCTTGGATGACGTCAGCAACGCCATCTTGAATAAATTTGGCAACAATGCAGAGTGAGGTGACACGAACCTTGTCCCACTACTTACACCTTCCTATCACAGAAAAACAGATCACTTAACATGGCACTTCTTTGGTGCAAGTAGACAGTGGAGCAGCCATGATTAACAGCACGACAGTGATAACGAAACTAACCTAGCAGCTTGAAAATGGCAAAGATATAATAACAAACAAACAAAGCATGCATTATCAATGTAAGACGACAGTACTACCAAAATAAAAATATAAATTGCGGATAATAGTTGACTTACTCTCTTACATTATCTTAAAATGAAGTTAAGGGTGTAGTGTTTCGATTTTGCCCAGATGTCGTACCACGAGTGACTACTACGTTTTTAACAAGGATTTTAATATAATTACAGGCGACGCTTGGCTAGTACCATAGAGCTGGGCCCTTTAAGCTCGTTTCGTCATGTAATTTTAATTTGCAACAACTATTTGCCTCACTGTCAGTTTGAAAGGCTAATTTTGTAACTTCTTATAAGTCATTGTTCATTATTTCAGCGAGTAGTGTAGAGTGCACTTTGCGGGAAATTTTCGAAACTCCACTCAAGCAGTTTCATTTGGTATACGGCGAAAGGGTTGAATATTTGAACAAGTGGTTTTTTCCCGAAATAAAGAAACTATTTAAACTTCACAGAGACGTTGTAGATAAAGAAATGTCTTGCGGATTCGGTGTTAATGTAGAAATTTTTAAACAGTACTTCGTTGATACTGTGCTAATGTTAGCAGAAAGTTTCTCTTGGCATCGTAGGTTTACATGAAGCAGTGATTCATGGTCGCCTCACTGTACAAAAGGACATCACTGCTAGTCTCGCGAAAACGTTATAGAGAAAATGCTATGACAGACGTTCTTCATTTGTCGCTTGTTTCAACAGATTCTTAATTTCTACTTTGTGATTAAAACCAGTAATTAGTAAAAATCTAAAGTATTGTCATCCGAGGTTACACAGTTATTGTTACCTTATTATGCACACGCAGCTGAGGCGATCGAAGCATAGAACTGTTTTTAACGACTGTAAGTAGTTGGTGATATGTCATACAATGAATTGCAACCTATTATTTTTCATATGAATCGTAAAACAGCAATTTTTTTTGAAATAAACTATTTAGAATCTGTATTAGCTGATTTATGAACTAAACCATTACGAATCTATTTTTTTTCGAATGCATAATTTTTTTTTGCCCGCGTTTTCCGCGAATGGGCCACTGTGCAACAGTATAAATACTCCTCACTAGGCACACTGCGCAGTTTCTGTATATGCCCATGCGGCAAAGTCCCTGTTTGATTCATACCATATTTTACGCCCACAAATTTGTTAGTTATATGCACTTTTCTTGTTAGACGATACGATGCGCTCTTCTTTGTGCAGCTGCCACACTAGTTACGTCCCACATCGGGAAAGGAGGCAGAGAAATGAGAGAGAGAGAGAGAGAGAGAGAGAGAGAGAGATTGATTCTGGCCGGCGGAAGGCATTTATCGGCGGCGGTCTTGGGGAAGCGGCAGCGCGTCGCAATATCCGCCTCCTCCCAGCAACTTCGTTTTCGTTCCGCCCTCAGAGGATGTGCCGATGATCGGCGCCAAGCAGCCAGTTGCCTCCCTCCCCACCCTCCCTCCTCCGCCAGCTGGCCGCGGGGAGCGGCAGGTCGCTGCTGCGGGTACAGCCCGCCGCATTTCATTTTTATTGTTCGGTGAGATTCCTATCTCTCCATACTAGTGTCTGGTCTGGTTCCAAAGTCGTAAAACTGAACAGGTTCCAGTTCTGTTGATGAAAACTGCCCTTTGCAATTAATTTCCAGATATTTCTTTCGTAAGCATTTACCGAGACATAATGACATTTGAAGGGGTAGGCTGAAATATCGAGCGAAATTTGTAACTGGATTGGAGATTTCTTTGCTAGGGGGGACGCAAGAGGTTAGGAGAGTTATCGACAGTTGTAGAAGTAACTTTGGGTGTGACTCAAAGAACTGTGTTGGGATCCTCGGTTTTGGTGATACATTGGCCTTATAGACTTTTTGCAGATGATGCGTTTATCTGTAACGGAATACTGCCTGAAAAAAATCTGCACATATATTCAGTCACATCTCGGTAAGATTTTAAAGTGATTTGCAGATCGACAAACAGTTTTAAATCTTCAGAAATGCAACATTTTGAACTTCACAAAAGGGAAAGAAACGTAATATCCTCTGATTAAAACTGTAGAGAATCACTCACGGAAGTGGTCAAGTCATACAAATACGTGAGTGTAACACTTTTGAAGACTAGTTTACAGCGCCTGCAGAGGCGCTTAAGCCGTCAATGTTCCTGCGCTCCGTACGTCAACTGAACGGGTAGAAACCCTAATAAGATGCACTCTTTGAAGTAACCTCTGCCATGCACTTCGCAGCTGTTGGCACAGCATGGCTACAGAAGAAAGAGGCAACCCCAAATTTAACAAGGATTAGTCTAATCACACTCTGTGTTGTGTTTCCGAATGTACCATATGCTGGAAACAAGTAGTTCCACTGTCTAATACAGTGGTCATCAGATTTTTTCGCTCGAGAACCAATATTGACAAAATGTGGGGCAGCACCTCGGGTCGTACACTCGTGTATGTACCGATGTTATTGATAACTGGTAATGTACGTAAATTAGTAAGAGGGTCACTCCAAAAGAAATGGACACTATTTTTGTAAAAAAAAACATCTTTTATTCTACATTTGGAAAGTTTTACAGTAGATACATCCTTTAGGGACAATATTTTCATTTCTCCAAATAATTTCCGTCCCTCTCAACTGCCTTACGCCATCTTGGAACCAGCGCATGTATACCTGCACGCTAAAATTCCGGACCAACCTGTTGGAGCCACTGTTTGCAGCGTGTACAACTGAATCATCGTCTTCGAACCTTGTTCCACGAAGAGACTCTTTCAGTTTCCCAAAGAGATAACAGTAACGTGGTGCCAGGTCAGGACTGTAAGGCGTGTGTTTTAGTGTTGTCCATCAGAGTTTTGTGATTGCTTCCATGGTTTTTTGACTGACATGTGGCCGTGCAACAGCAAAACATCCTGCATTGGCTCAGCAGAGCTTGAAGTTTCTTCAGTGTCGTCACAAATGCATCAGAATTTATGGTGGTTCCACTTGGCATGATGTCCACAAGCAAGAGTCCTTCGGAATCGAAAAACACCATAGCCATAACTTTTCCAGCAGAAGGTGTGGTTTTGATTTTTTTTTTCTTGGGTGAATTTGCATGATGGGACTCCATTGATTGCCTCTTCGTCTCTGGTGAAAATAAGGGAGCCATGTTTCATCACCTGTCACCAATTCTTCCAAGAAATTCATCTCCACCATTCTCGTACTGTTCCAAAAGTTCGCTGCATACCGTTTTTCTTGTTTCTTTGTGAGTTACTGTCAACATCATGTTAACCCACCTGGCACAAACCTTTTTTAACGCCAACACTTTCAGTATTCTGCAAACACTTCCTTCCCTTATCCCAACGTAGTGTGACATTTCGTTCACTGTGATGCGTCTGTCAGCAGTCACCAACTCGTTAACTCTCTCCACATTGTCTGGAGTGTGTGCAGTACGAGGCCTGCCGCTGCGACAACAGTTCTCAATATTGCCGTGCCCGCTTTCATCAGGTAACCTGCTGGCCCACCGACTAACTGTACTGCGATCGACAGCAGCATCTCCATACACCTTTTTCAACCTCTTTGGATGTTTCCCACTGTCTTGTTTTCACAGCACAGGAATTGACAGCACGTTGCTTCTGACGAACGTCAAGTGTAGCAGCCATCTTGAAGACATGCTGTGACGGCGCCACTCACGGGAACAGGTTGAACTAAGTTTGAAAACAAGCGGGAAGGATGTATCTATACACCGTAAAACTTTCACCTATGCAGAATGGCAACTGTACTTTTACAAAAATAGTGAGCATTTCTTTTGGAGTGACCCTCGTATGTTGCCCCCGCAGGGTGCTGAAGCTGTCAGCGACCCAACAATTCTGACACGATAACTAATTGAGGAAGTAGTGTGTCTGTGTGAGCGGATGATTTATTGATTAATGATAGTAATTGTATTTAGATTTGAATCCAATACGAGACACGATTACAGATGTTAAAAAAATGTTTTGAATGCCATTTTTCTTCTACTCATTACGCCCTGTTACTACAACCTTAATTAATTTAATGTTCCTTGCTACAAGTAGGTACCACATTTGAAGACGACCGTCTCAGTATGTATCAAAAATGAATTCCATAGCAGGTGAACAGCAGGAGCCGCGCGCACCCGTCACTGTTCAGTACCTCTGACCCGGCTGATGCAGTGCCGCTCACCCTTCTGTACCCCTGATTTGGGCGGCAAGGTTCACTTACCTCACGGTCGAATTCACCAACGCGAATTACAACTTTAAAGCAGTACTCTGTATTTTTGTTTGTTACTGAACAGGAAAACTGCGTTTTGGAGGAGTTTCTTGACGTTTCTACGTTCGGCTGTTACTCCAGAGAACCGCGGACCGCTGGTAAAGTGTGTGCTGCTGTAGCAGTCTAGCGGGTGGAGCACGGGATTCCGGCCGTGGCGGCCTCGGGCTTAACTCCGGATACGGGCGGGGACTTCTCGTTGCAGCCCGTTCAGGACGGCTGCAGGCCTCAGCAGTCTCGAGCCTTCTGTGAAGTGCCTTCCGCCCTCCCCCTCCTGTAAGTGCCACCCCACCAGCAGCTGCGCCGATATCCGAATTAGACAGACGGCTCGACTTTCCTACGAAAAGTCACAGCAGTCTGAAAATACGCTTGTCTCGGATCTCTGGAACAAACCACCCAGAAGGGGCACAACGAAATGGCCCCATCTGCTAAGGTAGTGAAAAACTGCCACAGAGAAGTATATTAACCACCATAAAATGCTCAACACACAACAGGACCAACAACAACAATAGGACCACTTAAAATAAACCTTAGGAAGTGCAGGAATAGTGCAAAGCACTTAACTTGCGTAACCCAGAGATAGTCAGGTAAAGAGCGAGCTGGCGTGCGCCACAGACTTCATTCTTATTGGCCTTGACAAACATGCAGCGGCTAAGACTGGTCTCTTGGGCGCAGGGAGAAATCGCACGGACCGTGATTGTTTCCCCATAAAAACCAATTTTTAATAAAAGTAACTGTGTTAGTACGTTTATCAGGACCCAGATTTATCCGCTAACTTTCAGACAGTGAAATAACACAAAAATTTCGTAGTTTAGAAAGTGCTGAGGAATTCTATAAACTTCAAGCTATGTTTAACTGGGAACCCTTTTCAGTGTGTGTGTGTGGGGGGGGGGGGGGGGGGGGGGAATGAATTCCTAAGGGACCTTACTGTTGAGATGATACGTCCCTACACTTCCACACTATTTAAACTAACTTACGTTAAGAACAAAACACACACACACACACACACACACACACACACACACACACACACTCCGCCGGAAAGGGCCGCGCAATCCGCGACAGCAACTGGAAGCAGTTAATTCCATAAATTATCTGGGAGTACGCATTAGGATTGATTTAAAATGGAATGATCATATAAAGTTAATCGTTGGTAAAACAGATGCCAGACTGAGATTCATTCGAAGAATCCTAAGGAAATGCAATTCGAAAACAAAGGAAGTAGGTTGCAGTACGCTTGTTCGCCCACTGCTTGAATACTGCTCAGCAGTGTGGGATCCGCACCAGGTAGGGTTGATAGAAGAGATAGAGAAGATCCAACGGAGAGCAGCGCGCTTCGTTATGGGATCATTTAACAATCGCGAAAGTGTTACGGAGATGATAGATAAACTCCAGTGGAAGGCTCTGCAGGAGAGACGGTCAGTAGCTCGGTACGAGCTTTTGTTCAAGTTTCGAGAACATACCTTCACCGAAGAGTCAAGCAGTATATTGCTCCCTCCTACGTATATCTCGCGAAGAGACCATGAGGATAAAATCAGAGAGATTAGAGCCCACACACAGTCATACCGACAATCTTTCTTTCCACGGACAATAAGAGACTGCAATAGAGGTACTCAAAGTACCCTCCGCCACACACCGTCAGGTGGCTTGCGGAGTATGGATGTGGAGGTTGACATGGCGCCTCTACCCGTGCGGCTGTTCCTTGCTGTCACTTTTCAGTGCTTGCAGTGAGGGAGCGATCACGCAGATGTGCTTGCGGCCTTACCTGCCTTATAAAATATTCAGCATAGACGCGACGAACCACGGTCTGGCCGTAGCTGCTATGCACACCAAATACGACACGGTTCGTGAGTCTACTCCGGTAACAAAAAACATTCAGGGACTTATAATGCTATCAGGACGGTCTATCTTGAAAGGTGTACTTTTAGACTTACCCATAACGATTTTTAGACTTACCCAGTACGTGTTCACTGTAGTGAATAGAAACGCGAGACCCCAAAGTTATTGGTTTGCGTTCTGATAGCTGCAAATATTTTCTTCATTCAACTTCACCTTTTCTAAAAGATTCAAGAGACCTAAAAGCATGATCTGTAACATTCAATGTCTATGGATATAATAGCTTTCTGTGATGATTTGGTACGATGTCAGGGAACACGGACCAATGAATTGTAACATTACTTTCTACGTCGTTGCCTGATCCGATCGCAATCCAGCACCTATCTTGTGGAATAATCGGGTCTACTGCCGGATGTTTGTGTCGCTCTGGCACAATATTTCTGCCACGTAACTCGTTGTCTTCTTCAGGTGCTACCTGACAACACATTAATACAAGCAGCGCCAGGCGGGCGCGGGCGGCAAAGAGAGCACCCAGCGCCCCCTGGGCATAAATACTTCTTCAGGTGCTGAGACTGCCGTATTGGAATACGGCAGTCTCAGCACCTGAAGAAGGCAACGAGTTACAGGGCGTGCCAGAGCGACACAAACGTCCGGCGGTAGGCCCGATTATTCCATATGTCAAGATCTCGCCGAGAAAGCCTGGTTGAGTTACATCAGTATTTATCTATTTATTCGTTATTCATCCAGAAAACTTTAGATACTTACTGCTGAACTGCGTAACTCAGTTCACCGCAGCAAGTGGTTCTTTGCAAACTGGGCGGGTCAACTTGTCCAGTATAGTGTTGTCCCTGTCGGGAAGCGATGCTACCTGAGTGAACGTGGCGGCATCTTCCCGGTCCCCTGCTGCACGCCGGCGCTGGTCAGCGGACGCGCCGTGAGCGCTGGGGCTTTGCGGCTGTCGGGCCACTTGCCCAGTAGCACCTTGTAACGCATTACAGAATACAGCAGTTTCATACAACACGTTGTGTTTCCTGTGATCACTGTGGGGTGGAAATAAGTGCAAGCTGTGAGTCCTCTCGTGCTGTACGAGCAGTGTGGCAGATTTTTTTATCTACCAAATTTTTTCTTTTTCTTGCTGTACAACGGCGGAGTCGTCGTTCTCAGTCTTTGTAGCAGCGTTGAAAGGCTTCGACTAGAAGAACCATTTCAACACGTCGGTCACATTCTCTTGAATGTTTTCCAGAGTCCCAAAATGACGTCCTCTTTAAGACAAAAAAACTCACAGGCACTCACATCAGATGAACAGGGGGTTGTGTAACAACAGGTACGAAATACCGTGATCGAAGTGGCCGTGTGGCATGGGCCTCGCCGTGATGCAGCGTCCACTTGTTCGCAATGCCAGGTCTCGCCTGGTTCACCCTTTTCCTGAGCCTTTCAGGAACATCTTTGTGAAACGCTTGGTTGACACTTTGACGTGAAGAAACAATTTCTTATGCGCGATACCCCTACTGTTAAAACAGAAAACCAGCTTTGTTTCGAGCTTTGATTTTCTCATTCAAACTTCGGCATAATTCTCGTGCTTCCAAAAATGATTTGTGCCGACCAAGAACTTGTGCTTTCGATAAGCAATGTTCTCCACACTCCTCTTTCAACTTTTGAAACGTCAGACTCGCGGATTCCTCAACCTTAAGAGAAAACTTGATTGCAAAGCGGTGTTCTAAATTCCGCTGTTCCGTTTTCGTAATACACAATAAAAGCACAACTCCACTGACGGCGCTCTCAAAAATCTCGTGATGGCTTCACGGAGCTGAAACTCGTACATAGTATTCGGAAGGGTTTAACACACCGGTCTACACAAGTAGAACAACACAGCGTCGCCAGACCCCTCAGTGTTGCCAGTCTCACTACTTCTCACACACATCTCGTACGCTCGTATCTTAAATGTGCCGATGCAGCACCAAGACGCCTGCAACTGCACTAAGTATACACTACTTTCTTTATAAATATTGCTTATGATGGATGCACAAACTTGGATATTCACACAAAACAACAACAACAACAACAACAACACACACACACACACACACACACACACACACACACACACACACATTTTTTGTTTTGTTTCGAGTCTTCTATTTCCTATGTACAAAAAATTCAACTGCTGCATAGGAACTGTGATCTAATAAAATTGACTTTAGAGTTTTATTAAAACGGGAGAGTGATTAAATATAGCCGGCCGCGGTGGCCGAGCGATTTTAGGCACTGCAGTCCGGAACGGCGCGACTGCTACGGTCGCAGGTTCGAATCATGCCTCGGGCATGGTTGTGTGTGATTTGCTTAGGTTTGTTACGTTTAAGTAGTCGTAAGTTGTAGGGGACTGATGACCTCAGATGTTAAGTCCCATAGTGTTCAGAGCCATTTGATTAAATATTTTTTATCGTGTGAAGAAGTGCATTGTAGATTTGTATCGCACAATTTGTACTTGAAGTTTTAGAAGCTGATGCCCTTAGTGAGTGGACGTGGTACTTTCATGTTCGCGGGTAATAAAGTATTTATTTATGTGTACTATAGACGGGACGATATGACCATTGTATCTACTAGGGGGGGGGGGGGGCTATTTTAATGCAGCTAACGTAGCAGTTTTTGACGCGTCAGTTGCCGAAAAGAAACTACCTGATTTGCGCGTCAGAGACAGCCAACTCCTCGGCGCTAGAGAGCATTGCGTTCCCATTTCTCTGTGTGCTGTACTAGCCCGTTTCCAACCAAAGTGGAAACCACGTTTGGCGTGCTTATCGATGAAGAGACGCGCCCCGTGTGAGGACGGTTGAAGTGTTGACGTCGGTTTTAGCAGCAAGCAGCCTTCCATTAACTTTCGCCGTTAACAGTTTGAGAAGTTTTCGCAAAGGTAGGCTCCTGCTGAGAATGACACATAGGCGACTGGACTGTTGAGCAGTGAAGGAACATCGTGGCTCTGATGGCTTTTGATGCCGCGTAGTGTTCACAGCGTAAGCCGCCCTCATCATGGCGACCAACAGCTTAACACCTTGGCGAAAACTGTAAGGACGGTACTCCTACTACTCTGTCATATTTCTTTGACAAAGAAATCTGATCAATTATTCATCATATTTCTTCGGCAAAGGTCTTGACGTGCATTTCAGTATATGGTAAGGAAGGTGGTCCCCCTTATATTACGAAGCACAACTCTTTTCTATATTCTGCAAAGGCAGACTTAACGTCGGCCTAAGACTGCGATTTCTTGCGACTGGAGAAAGCTACTCTAGTTTACAGTATTGCACTCCAATACCGCTGTGCACGTGCACGAAAATAATACCAGAAACGTGTGAAGCTACTTGTGAAGCACTGAAGGAGGAATATTTGAATAAAGTAACTGTTTAGTGTACAATATAGCTTAACAATCATGCTATTCATTAAGCCGTTGTTAAAAATGGATTAGAAAAAAATGTGCGGCCATATACCTTACAAATTGCCCTCGTCCCCTATCCTGTCCTCTCAAACGCAGTTTGAGTACAACCAGAGGTGAATGGCTGTGGTGATAATGTTCCACCTGCGCGTCAACAGCCGATTGATCTCGTTTGTTGTGCGTCTTGCAGGTGTATCCTCCCACCCAGAATGCTATCTCGTCTGTTGTGCGTTTCTAAAATATAATGTGCGGTATCATGTCGAAACATTAACGATTGCAAGTCACAGATTTCTCTTACTTTCTCGCATGTCAAGTTTATTGAAAAATAACTGAACCAACATCCCTTACGACATCTAACCTCGGTATACATTCGCTGATTGTAGGAGTAACTACATAAACCTCATCTCCCTTGCACCGCAGAAATGAGAATGACCTAGTTAGGGACGCGAAGGGTTATGTTTCACTGCCTTTCCAGTATACTCGGAGAGCTGGTGCCTTCAGTTTTTAACGGCTGATACGAACACTCATATCTGACGTGGAACACCATTATATAATTTGTTGCAGTGAAACTTGCATGAAGTATTAGGAAAACGAGAGGGTCTAACAAGGGCATAACTTCAAATTTTAAAGCGGAACTAACTCAGCACGTAACCATCAGCAACCAGTGCAGAAGAGGTATGGACAAAATGCAAAGTTAGGAGCATATGTCTATCACAAGCTGTTCTTTCTAGTGATTACGTAGTTACGTGCCCGACGATGCCTTGAGTATCTACTCGATATTCTTTTTAACGTACGTGGATTTAAACTCCCCTCCCCTGTTTCATCTTCATAAAATGCGTAAGCATATGATGATGATAAATACTTCCATGTTCTTTTTTTTTCTTTCAGGGGTTTAACAGAGATTTTCTTTACACGGCGTGTATTTTGCACCGCATTGCAGAGAGAACACGCACTGTACTACATTGCTTCAGATACAAAAATTTTGCGTTAAAATATCAATCAGCGAGATAAACGTACCGTGTATTTATTTGTCGAGGTAATTCGGTTCCTAATTAGCACATCCAATTACAGATTGTTGGCGAATTATTGTCACACAGTAGCATTAACGCATATTACGGATAGCGGCAACGATCATTAACCGGTGCAAAAACCTTCCGCTTGCCATTTTTTTGTTTTGTTTGTGTTCGAATTTCGATCTTAACGGTGTGCTCGCGCTTTGCAGATGAAATGGAATGAGATAGTGTGTCGTAAACCTGCCAACCTGCGTTATCAGTGTCCGCCCTTAAATGACGATTTTCCGTTCCGGTGCGAGTAGTCCTTGTGGTGACGGGAAGAACCATTTGTGCTTCCGTGTACGCTGGCCGACATTCGAGAACAATTTATTGCGTAGCGTTCTCTGTTGAAGTCGTGTGCGTCTTTCGATTAGTTTCCCGTATCGATGTGTTTGCAGAGTCTATGATCCGGAAAATATGCCGCCTCTTATATCTGCATTTGTAATCAGCAAGTGTTTTGTACATCGTCAGTTACAAGTAATAAGTAAAATATCTAGTGTCTGGATGACACTTTTCGCATTTTCAGGTCGTCATGCAGGATTGTGTGCACAGAACCCACAGAAATGCCAACTCTGGAGGCGACCTGTTTAACAGTCATTCGGCGATCTCCCAAAACAGTTCTCTCCACTTTCTCGATCATGTCGTCAGACCGGCTTGTGCGAGCCCGAGGTTGTTTCGGTTTGTTGTCGCACGATGTTCTGCCTTCATTAAACTGTCGCACCCACGAGCGCACTTTCGACACATCCAAAACTCAATCACCACATGTCTCCTTCAACTGTCGATGAATTTCAATTGGTTTCACACCACGCAAATTCAGAAAACGGATGATTGCACGCTGTTCAATCAGGGTAACTTTTTACCAGTCAGGGTATCTTTGTACCACTTCCTACTTTTGTTTCAAATGTTTGGTGTGCCATCTACTGGCGTTCTTATGCACCAAAATTAGCACTGTTTTTATCTCTGAGATTTCTAGTTCGTATTTCAACTGTCTTTCCACTTTCCTATAAGCTCTTTGAATTGTTGTTAGTGTTTGAATGTGTTGGCTGCGAAGAGAACTTCTGACAACAGTGTTTTCAATTTGTGATTGTAAGTACAAATAATGTGCTTCTCTGTAATGTTTCATTTGCAAACAGTTAAATAATTCTTTGAGTTTACAGTGATGCAATTTGAATTGAAATTATTCTTTACTTTATCGAGATAATAGCTGTTATATAGCTAGTTGCAGATTCTAGCCCAGTTTAGGGTAACATTGTACCGGTACAAAGTTACCAGGATTGTGGTATAATGTTTACCAGATTGAAAGTAGACTAATAAATCTAGATATTATAACAGTAAAACTGAGAAAATGACTTGGTATATCACGAATTACGCGACTTTGATGCTTGAACATACCAACACTAGCATTTATGTGAATAAAAAATCGGAAATTCGTATCATAATAATTAAAGAAACTTGTGGTAGACTATTAAACAAGTTCTTACGTCACTCGTTTGTAAAATATTAAAAAATTACTGTAGGCTCAATAATAAACTAAAATATTCATCCTAAGCATCCACTCAGTCATGAAGTTAAACAAGCGTACTATATTTTTCTTCTACAGACCATGGGACGGCAGAAACCTTCAAAACCAGGTACTAGGAAATACGGCACAAAAACCCGTTACTCGAATGACACCCTGCAGAAAATATTAGAAGAAATTACTACTGGAAGAATCGGCCAGAGGGAAGCTGCAAGGAAATATAACATTCCAAGACAAACCATTGTGAACAAATTAAAAAACAAGCACAGCTGTAAAGTTGGAAGACCCACTGTGTTTACGGAGATTGAAGAAAGATCTTTTGTACAACATTGTATCACTGTCAGTGATATGGGTGTTCCAATATCAATCTTTGACTTGAGGTGCATAGTTAAGTCATATCTTGACACCTGTAACAGAAAAGTAAGCTGCTTTGCAGATAATATGCCTGGATGGGAATGGGGAAAGGCCTTTTTAGAGAGGCATCATTCTGAACTTTCTCAGAAATTTACAGTAAATATTTCAAGGAAGCATGCTGCCGTAAATGAGGACATAATCAGCACTTTCTTTCTGAAATATAAAGACGAGATAGAAGGTGTTCCTGCTGAAAATATTTTCAATTTTGACGAAACAGGGTTTCATGACATACCAGCAAAAGGAAAGCTCTTGTTTCGTCGAACGTGTCGACATCCTGAGAAAATCGAGAATACATCAAAATCATGTTTTACTGTCATGTTCTGTGGGAATGCAGCAGGAGAATTCCTTCCTCCATATCTTATTTTTAAAGGTAAGCAAAAATGGACTGACTGGATTTACAATGCACCTCCTGGAACACGAATGAATTCATCAGACAGTGGGTGGATGGAACAAGGAGTATTTGATGACTGGTTTGAAACTCACTTCCTCCCTTTTGCCTTAAAGAAAGAAGGAAGGAGAGTAATTATTGGAGATAACCTCTCCTCTCACATCTCAATCAGAACTTTGGAGCTTTGTGAACAAAATAACATTAAGTTCATTTGCCTGCCACCGAATGCGAAACATCTTCTGCAGCCGCTAGATGTGGCTTATTTTTCTTCTCTGAAGAAAAACTGGAGAGATGTTCTTTCTCAATGGAGGAAGACTCCAGAAGGAAAGAAGAAACAATGTCTTCCAAAGGGTACATTTAGTGGCCTACTGGCGAAGACTTTGCAGTTAGGTGAACAGACAGCATCTTCAAATTTAGTGAAAGGATTTGAGAAATGTGGATTGTGTCCTGTAAACTGTGATAGAGTCTTACAATGTCTCCCTGATTATGCAAGAAATGAGTCTTCTGTGATGGGAAGTGTGGGAGCTGAATTTAAAAAATATTTGGAGACAATAAGACAATCAGATCTGAATGTGAAGTGTGTCAAAAAGTACAAGTTGCCCATAGAACCAGGGAAGAGTGTGTCTACAGAAGATGTTAGGGCATTTTATGAGAATAGGGAGCTAACTAGAAACAATGGAAGGAGGAGACAGTCACAAATAGAGGGAGGAGAAAATGAACTGCAGGGTGAGCTAGAGTTTCAGCAGTGTGGCACATCACGACCAAGATCAGGACCAAAAACAAGAGGAGGTGTAAGAGCTCGTGCTGCAACACTCAGAACTTTAAATCGAAGTAATCTGCCTACAGATGCTTCTGAAAGCTGTATCTTAGCTGAATTAGATGTGACCAGAAGTATGACTGATCGCATGGAACTTGTAAACAGCCCTATTGTCATCGCTGAGGGGAACATGGTTGTAGAAGAAGAATTACTAACTGATATGGTCAATCAACCTTCTACATCAGAAGGTGACTTTCATGTAAATGACTATGTCATTGCAGTATATGAGGGCAAATGCTATCCTGGAAAAGTCACTGCAGTAGAGGTGCGAGGCAATTGTGTGACATTCAGAATAAGTTGCATGGTTAAAAAAGGAAAATATTGGGTGTGGCCTGAGAGAGAGGATTCAATTTGGTACAGAAAGGACTGTATATTAAAGAAAATTGATGAATCCTGCATGAAACATATTAATAAAAGGGGCATGGTTCATATCAGTGATGACCTCCTGTGCTCATCGGATGAAGATATTTGAGGATATCTATTTCCTGTATAGTATTAGTGAATGTGTTGTGTTCTGTTTTCGAAGAAAATATGTAACTTATTATTTGTAATATGTATTACAAGCCATTCACTGTGAAAAATATGTTTTTTCTACATTTCTTTTCACTTAATTTGAGATCTGTCAATGCCAGGTGGATACAAATATATTGATATTTCAAAATAAACACTCTATTGTGTATTAACACTGCTTGTTTTTATGTCTTATTAACACCTGTTTTCCTTAAGGCATGGTCTAAAGTTACAAAGAGCATTAGATATAGGAAAATACTGAATTTTTAAAGACTGGTCTAAAGTTAACCTGAATGACAGTGTAACTTTGTACCAGTATTAAATTTGAAATTTCTCTGTAATAGGGCATAATTATTATACATTTCTATTTTCCCAAGCACTCAATGACTATAGATGCAAAATGTTACAATATCTGTTCTGATGTGTAATTTATTTTTTTATACAATATTTTCAAAAAATGGAAAAAAGTGGTACAAAGTTACCCCGATTGACTGTAAGGAAAACGTCGCCATTTTAAGTAGTATTTAAAACAGTTCTCATTCTCGCCGCTGGCGGTAAAATTCCATCTGCCGTACGGTGCTGCCATCTCTGGAACGTATTGACAATGAACGCGGCCTCATTTTAAAACAATGCTATCTCTTTCCAGTCCGGAGAAAAAAAATCGGAGGCCATAGAACTTGAATGCACCTCGTACTTACGTGTTTGGGGGTAAACCTTTTTATTATTCGACATGGTCTGCTTTTAGACTGATACACTTCGTCCAACGCTATTCTAATTTGTTGATCGCTTCCGAATAATAGGAATTGTCCAAGTCTGCAAAATAGCTATTAGTTGCTACAATCACCTCCTCGGTTGAATAAAATCATTGTCCCGCCAGCTGTTTCTTCAAATTGGGGAACGAATAGCAGTCCGATAGAGCCAAGTCTGGAGAATAGGGGGGGGGGGGGGGGGGAGGGGAATGTGAAACAAGTTGGAATTCTATTTTCATTAATTTTGCGACCACAACTGCTGAGGCGTGTGCTGGTGCATTGTCGTGATGGAAAAGGACTTTTTTGCGGTACAGTCGCTGGCATTTTTCTTACAGCATGGTTTTCAAACGCTCCAATAACGATGAATAATATGCACCCGTAATAGTTTTACCCTTTTCCAGGTACTCGATGAAGATTATCCCTTGCGAACCCCAAAAGACAGTCGCCATAACCTTTGCGGCCGAAGGAATTGTCTTCGCCTTTTTTCGTGCAGATTCTCCCTTGGTAACCCACTGTTTAGATTGTTGTTCGGACTCAGGAGTATAGTAATGTATCCATGTTCCATCCACAGTGACGAAACCACGCTTAAAGTCTTGCGGATTCTTCCTGAACAGCTGCAAACAATCCTTGCAACACTTCACACGATTCCGTTTTTGGTCAAGAGTGAGCAATCGTGGAGTCCATTTTGTGGATAGCTTACTCATGCCCAAATGTGTATGCAAAATACTATGTACCTGTTCATTCGATATGCCCGCAGCACTAGCAATCTCTTCTGTCATCTATGACCATATCATGGATTTTATCAATGATTTCTGCAGTCGTAACCTCCACAGGGCGTGCAGAATGTTCAGAATCACTTGTGCCCATATGGCCACGCCGAAAATTTTTAAACCACTTATAAACTGTTCTAATCGAAGTTGCTGAGTCGCCGTAATGTTTATCATTCTCTTTAGTCTCCTGAGGCGTTTTGTCTTTCACAAAGTAATGTTTAATCACCACACGAAATTCTTTTTCGTCCATTTTTTGACAATCACTCGACTTGCTTGATTCGCACGAATGCCAAACACAAAGAAATAGACCAATATGGCTGAAACTTGGTGTGCATAAAGTACACGATACATAAAGGCACAAAGCAAAAACGAGGATTTTTAACGAAACCATAAGGGCACTGCTTGTAGGGTGCGACGGTTCGGCAGCAGCTTTTACGAAGCATTGGTCATTCAGCGCGGTCTCGGTGGTGCTACAAAGCGGGCGATGAATGAATGCAGACGAGATGAAGTCACTGATTGGCCGCCGCCTGCTGCAGTATGTAAAAGGCACATCGGCAGCTGCAGTCGATGAGTCGGTGATGGAGAAGCTATTTTAAAGTTCTGATTTTGTAACTGTTGTGAAGATTGATGAAGGAGACAGGAATAGAAGGGTGCCGGATACGAAGCCGCAGACAGGAAACAGAAGAAGAAAAAGGAGGTAAACATCAATTCCGGGGTTTGAGTTGTGGCGTATTTCATTAAAAAGCAGGAGCAGTGGGTTTCGCCACAATCGTGTCATCGCCCTCGCAGTGAGCAGCCTGCCTCTTGGCGAATTTTTCAGTTTGACACAAAGGCGCAATATGAACGATGTTTTCCGTGGTGGAAAATTCTTAAGCTTTGAAACAGGCTAAATTGTGACTCCTGTCTCATCAGCGATAAATTGGCTCCTTCGTTATTCGGAAGCTGTGGCGGCGATTCCCAGACCGGGAAATACAAGGGTGAGTCAAATGAAAATCTTAAATATTTTTTTAAATATTAATTATTCTGCAGAAGTGGTACAAAGCTGTATCACTTTTCAACATAATCTCCCCCACGCTCAGTGCAAGTCCTCCAGCGCTTACAAAGTGCATAAATTCCCTTAGAAAAAACTCTTTTGGTAGTCCTCTCATGTACCGCGTGGCGTACCTCTTCATCAGAACGGAACTTCTTTCCTCTCATTGCCTCTCTGAGTGGTCCAAACATAAGGAAATCACATGGGGGCAAGGTCTGTATAGTGGATGAGGAAGATACTCAAAATGCAGGTCTGTGATTGTTGCAACTGTTGTACGGACAGTGTGGGGCCTTCCATTGCCGTGTTGCAAAATGACACCTGCTGACAGCAATCCACGTCACTTTGATTTGATTGCAGGCCGCAGATGTTTTTTTAGGAGATGTGTGTATGATGCCCTGGTGAGAGTGGTCCCTCTAGGCACGAAATGCTCCAGAATTGCTGAAATGGTTGAAATTGCTCTGAGCACTATGGGACTCAACTTCTGAGGTCATTAGTCCCCTAACTAACCTAAGAACATCACACACATCCATGCCCGAGGCAGGATTCGAACCTGCGACCGTAGCGGTCTCGCGGTTCCAGACTGCAGCGGCTAGAACCGCACGGCCACATCGGCCGGCTGCTCCAAAATGACGCCTTTTTCTTCCGAAAAGAGAGTCAGCATAACCTTCCCTGCTGGTGGTTATGTTAGAAACTTCTTTGGTTTTGGTGATGAGGAATGGCAGCATTTCTTGCTCTCTCTCTCTCTCTCTCTCTCTCTCTCTCTCTCTCTCTCTCTCTCTCTCTCTCTCTCTCTTCATTTCCGGGTGGTGGAAGTGAACCCAGGTTTCGTCCCCAGTAACGATTCTAGCAAGGAAGCCATGACCTCGTTCAAAGCGTTCTCTCATTTCAGGAGTCAGCTGTCGTGGCACCCATCTTGCAGACACTTTGTCAAACTGGAGCACATCATGCACAATGTGGTGTGCTGACCCATGACTAATCTGTAAACATGTGCACTGTCATTGTCACTCGGCTGTTTTGCTTGTCTATGGCTTCAATTGCTGCAATGTTCTGTGGAGTCACAACTCGTTGTGCCTGACCTGGACGAGGAGCATCTTCCACTGAAGTCACACTATTTGTGAACTTCCTACTCCATTCGTAGACTTGCTGCTGTGACAAACTTGCATCACCGTACTGAGCCATCATTCGTCGATGACTTTCAATAGGTTTCACACCTTCACTACACAAAAACCGAATAACAGAACGCCATTCTTCCCTGGTACAAGTCGCATGTGGGGCGGCCATCTTTATACTGATACTGCGACGGTGTGTGTGCATCTGCACTATGCTGCCACCTACAGTACAGTTTGTACGCTGCTTTGTAGCGCGCTTATTAACTTATAGGATAACGACGCGAAATTACGATTTGTTATTACAAATTTAAGGTTTTCATTTGACTCACCCTCGTATTTTTACCCAGCGAGGCACAAAATAGTAGCCATTTCAGTGCAGGACCATTGTATTGGATTGGGCGTAAATTTGAACGATTAGTTCCAGTAGTACATGAGATGAGTTCCAGTGGTACATGGGATGAGTTCACAGCCACACAACAACGGTTAATTAACGTACAAAACAGCGAAACCTCAGAACTGTTGGTATTTCGAGGAGACCACACGGCGTTCGGGTTTATGTAATTTTTTTTTTATATTTGTGAGACGTGAAGTTCAGAATTCAAATGTCACTGTCCCATAGCAGTTCGCTGCAACTCACAAAAATTCTCAAGAAACTCGACTTTGCATATTTCAAACATCTCTAACACCCTAAAGCAGAGGTAGAGTGGTTTTATGGCAGAACACGTCTGCCACTTGGGGTCTTACATTCAATCCTTGGCTGATGGAAACTTTTAAACAAAGATGAATGTTTTAGGAGCATTTCTGTGAAGCGCAAAATATATGAAGATGGAAAAAATCAATAGCTAGAAACTGGTAATAGTTGATCCATCGCTGGTTCTTGTCTTGTTTCGGTCGTTATTTTTTTTTTCTTTTTTCCGTTTAGTTCGAATGTATACGTCATTTAAATGCAAAATATATGCAAAGTAACACGTATCCGATTGTCATTTTAATTTAAAATGCACGTTGTCGTATTTTCAGTTGGACACTAAAACCCAGTTTCAAGGCGAAATATCGTTTCTGGGTATTCAATCTTTTATAAAAGATTGTTAATAAGGGTTGCTTAATTTTTTTAAAAATTGTTATTGATTCACTTCACGGAAATGCTCATGGAACACGCGCCCTTGTTCAGAAAAAATTACCACTGCCGGAAGTCGAACCTGCCCCCCCCCCCCCCCCCCCCCCACATGGTAGGTAGGGCATTAAAGTCGCAGCCGGCACGGTAGTTCTGCGTGTTCGGTCAGTGTGTTAGCTAAATAAAAAAATAAAAAAAACTGAGTGAACAGATCAACGGAGAACCTAAATGGGTGCCATCGGACATCCGCCGAAAAAATTCAGCGAACCCTATAGAACAAAAAGTGATAAAAAAAGTCGCTCAGAAGATTCGGAGTCGATTTTCTCGAGAATTTTTCAGAGTTGCTTCGATCTGCTGTGGCGGAGTCATATTTGAGTTCTAAACTTCACGTACTATAAATATAAAGAAATTACAAAAATCTCGCTGTTGTCTGGTCTCCTTGCGAGTATAGTAATGAAATAATAATAATAATAATAATAATAATAATACAGATAAATGTTTATTTTTATTATTTCTTTTATATATTCTAACGATTTTGTAAATGTCTTGCCAGGAGACGTCACAGTATCCCTTCTTTTGACGCCTCTGGATTGGAGGTCGGAATTGTGACGCCCAGCGTAGGAATCAGGCAGTGGCCGAGGAAAACACTTCAGACACACCGGCACTCGGAATCGACACGAAAAGGCCTCAGGGTCTGGCATTTCGCCATCAAAACGACAGTTAGCGGTGCGGTGAGCAGCAGGATAATCTTTGATGGTGCTGACATCCCCATGCCACTTCAGCTCTTCTCTAACGACGCCATGGGCTAGCGACACCATAGGAACGACATGTCATACCTCTGCAGTGAAGTGAGGAACCAGTTATTGCTCTGATGTACAGGATGGCGCCACTACCGACCGTTCAAAACCATTCTGAACGTGAACCAAAGCAGCAGTGGGTTTCTTACTCCTTTTCAGAGGTACTGCTTCACGCCATGCTATGGCGCGATCACGGAAGAGTGCGACATGACGCATGCGCGAGTAAAACGGCAGAGCGTCCCTCTAAGGCCCTCCCAGTTCCTCACAACCTCAATGGCCCCTTTCCACCCCCACGTTTATCGAGAATTTTAAAAATATGCCTTCACACAGAAAACCTTCGAAGTAGGGTTAGGCACAGGGAGGAAAGCAACTGGCATCCGATGTGTACCAAGTGGTTGCTTACCTGCACGCCCATCAACGGAACATAAGTGTTCGAACAAAGAACAAAGACAGACTTGAGAAACAAGTGATGTTATTTTAACGTATCAACTTTCCTGATAGACTATTTTACTCTGTGCTATTACATTTGAAAACGATTTAAAGGTTTTCTTATTGCAATAATTCTCACATCTTCGTTATACGGTAACAGCTTTTATAGTTTTTGACTGAATTTTGGAGCTCACTTTTCTTTTTGCTTCTACACAAGCATAAACAGTTCAAGAGTTTACTTTGTTGATGATTTATAGTTTTATATTTTCCTTTTCCGTCTTCTGTCTGTGGTTACATTTTCGAAATTGGTTTTCCATTGGATATGACGCACGAGTTTCAGTACGTGTTAATCACAGCTACTTGCTACAAAAAAAAAAAAAATGTTCAAATGTGTGTGAAATCTTACGGTACTTAACTGCTAATGTCATCAGTCCCTAAGCTTACTCACTACTAAACCTAAATTATCCTAAGAACAAACACACACACACACACACACACACACACACACACACACACACACACACACACACACACATGCCCGAGGGAGGACTCGAACCTCCGCCGGGTCCAGCCGCGCAGTCCATGACTGCAGCGTCCAGACCGCTCGGCTAATCCCGCGCGGCTACGTGCTACATACTAAGTTATCGAACATAGGCTTTTGATTTGACTTAAATGCATGTTTCTCGTTCCTAGTTTCCTATTCTTTTTATTGGTCCTTGCATTGCTTCATCCAGGCGAAATCTCACCATTAAAATCGGTTCGCCTTCCTCCTTTATCACAATTACGCTTTGATTATTTCGTTTTTTTCATATTAAGTTTTAAGACAGATTTTCTCTCATTATGACGTTTCTCTACAGTATGATCACCGTGTGTGATACTGTTGTTCGTGCGACCTGATTCGGCGTTATTTTCAATGAACGCTCTCGTAATTAATACCATTTAGCGATTTTTGCTGTATTTCGTGATGTTATGTTAATGTTGTATTTCCTTTAAGCGGTTTTGATTGATACAGGTAATAGGTACAGCACAGTTCACTGTAATCGGTATTTGTGTGTCATACATTTCATTTTACGTCTTCGTGTTTTACATCTCTTTCTACGCGGTGTTCAAAAGACTCTCCGCCGTGCCGTATGATTGTTAGCCGCGCGTGCCGTACGATTGTTTCTCCTGCCTGTGCTACTTCCCTTCAAGCGGACTCTCCCAGCATCCCACTGTTTCGTTTATCTCAGCCAGCGTCAGTAGTATAGTTCGAGTGTTTTCGTTACGTGGTGACGTGAAAGTTTAAGTTTAGTTCGTTTGTTTTGGTTTTTGTCGCTGTTAAAATGCTAACCATTGAAGAACATGCGTTTTTTAGTCGAGCAAGTGTTCAAAGCTGGCGGTAAATACACAGTTTCAGTTTGTCAAACATTTAATTCAGTTTTTTCCGGAGACAACACTCCTACATCGCGATACTGTCAGAGATTTGATTTGATTAACAAATTTGGAAGTACGGGTTCAGTGACAGATGCACCGAGAAGTGGTCGTCCTAGTGTTTTGTCTGAGGATAAACTACTCGATATTTCCGATAAAATGTCCATGAGCCCGCAAAAGTCAGTAAGAAAACTCGCCCAAGAAATCGATGTTAGTGTCGGAACGACCCACACAGCTGTAAGGAAAAAGTTAGAACTTTTCCCATACAAAGTGACAGTTATGCAAGAACTGAAAAGTACTGATCATGGCGAGAGAGTGCATTATTATTAATGGTTCAAAAATTTCATTCAACAAAATGGGATATTCGTAATGAAACGTTTTTCACTGATGAGGCATGGTTTCATTTATCCGGGCACACGAACTCGCAAAATTCTCGTATGTGGAGTACTGCAAATCCATTGTGTACCCATGAGGAACCACTTCATTCTGTGAAAATAGGAGTTTGGATTGCAATTTCTAGACGTCGGATTGTAGGTCCCATATTTTTCAACGATCCAATAAACGCACGATGTTACTGCGGTGATATTCTGTACCCATTCATTGGAGAAATTGTGTTGGTGAAATACTGCACGGTTATTTTCAACAGGTTGGTGCAACCGCGCATACATCTCGCGTTTCAGTAACTGCTTGCTGATGTTTTTGGTGATCGCATAATTTCGGAGAGACGTTGGCCTCTACGGTCGCCTGACCTAACACCACCTGACTTTTTCTTCTGTGGTGCAGCGAAAGCAACTGTCTATAAAAACCGTCCAAAATCCATCGATGAATTGAAAACTGCAATATTTGTACGTTCCAGGCTCACCTAATTATTTATACGCACGTTGAAGGAGCCGGACAACCGTTTACCGCTACAAATGAAGAAACCATTGAGCGTTCACGTGAAATGATTCTCTGAGACAGACGATTAACTATTGACAAAGTGGCAGATCGTTTGCAAATTAGTCACGTTTCTGGTTGTGAAATCATCCACAACAGAATTGGGTTTCATAAAGTTTCTGCAAGATGGGTCCCAAAACAACTCACTTAGTTGCATAAAGAAACGCGCTTGGACATCTGCAAAAAGCATTTGCATCGCTATAGTGACGAAGGGGACAACTTCTTAGGATCATTACTGGTGATGAAACATGGATCCATCATTACGAGCCGGAGAGTAAAGGGCAGAGTGCGGAATGGAAACATAAAAAAAAAGCACTCTGCCTTCAGGCCACAAGTGGCCCATCGGGACCATCCGACCGCCGTGTCACCCTCAGTTGAGGATGCGGATAGAAGGGGCGTGCGGTCAGCACACCGCTCTCCCGGTTGTTATGATGGTTTTCTTTGACCGGAGCCGCTACTATTCGGTCGAGTAGCTCCTCAGTTGGCATCACGAGGCCGAGTGCACCCCGAAAAATGGCAACAGTGCATGGCGACTGGATGGTCACCCATCCAAGTGCCGGCCACGCCCGACTGCGCTTAACTTCAGTGATCTCACGGGAACCGGTGTATCCACTGCGGCAAAGCCGTTGCCAAATATCCTAATTCGCCGTGCAAGAAAATGTTCAATACCCAACCGTCCGCAAGAAAACTGATGCATACGGTTTTTGGGGACGCACAATGTCCAGTACTGGAACATTATGGGGAAAGGGGCACAACAATAAAAAGTGTACGTTACAGTGAGGTATTTACTGCCAGGCTAAAGCCTGAAATTCGAAGCAAACGCCGAGGATTGCTGTCAAAAGCTGTTGTGTTGTTGCACGACAATGCCCGTCCGCATACTGCTGCCCACACTGCCGAAACGCTCCAGAAACTCAAATATGTACTGGATCACCCTCCATATAGTCCCGATCTTGCCCCCTTGTATCATTTGTTTGGCCCACTCAAACAGGCATTAAGGGGCCGTCGTATTGCCTCGGACGAAGTAGTGAAAGAAGCGCTTCATTCCTGGCTCGCATTTCAACCGAGAACCTTCTTTTATGAGGGCATCGGAAGTTTGTACAACGATGGACCAAGAGCGTTGAAACACAAGGCGACTATGTCGAAAGACTTAGGAGTGTAAGTTCTCTTTGTCTTTATCAAAGCAGGAACAAAATCGGAGTCATTAACACGACATTCAACAACAGAAATAATAGAAATCAGAGATAATGCAATGACAGTGTTCGTTTTCCGTTTGCGAGGAGTAATGTCTTTGGTTCCTACTCACAGGACAGTATCTGACACATTTATTTCTGTAATAAAATGCGATATTACACAGTGTATGGTTGAAATGGGTCAGGCGCGTTTTACGCGATAGAAGAGCTCTGTCAAATATGTAATTACGTTTTGTAAAATCTTCGACTATGTACTGGGGTACTTTCATAGTAGTTTTTGTAGAAGTTGGAACATGGTCCCAGCTTGTATAAATGTATGGAGTGTAATACAGGCCTAATCTTGCTCTGTAATTGTGCCTTGAATAAGACGTAGTATATGGGTCTCGACTGGTTTTGATACAGACTGGGTAGTGTCTGTAGTGCTGAAGGTAGGTGCATAGGGCAATTAGCTGGCGGTACTTGCGTCGGTGACGACGCGGCTCACTGTCGTGTGTGACGCAGGCTCCTGTGCTGTCTGATTGCGCGCCTGCTACGTGTATCAGCCAGCCCCCGTCCACTACAGACGCAGTTCTGCACGGCGACCTCCGCAGCGAAGCGCGCTGCGCCTCAATGGGAAACCCGCAAACCCAGACAGAGCCCTCAGCTGTGATAGGAGAGGCCGCGGGTGTGATAGGCCGCCCTGCGCGCTGCTAATTGAGTGTGGCGTGGCGCGCCGTTGTGAGGAGGGGGTGGGGGTGGGGGTGGGGGTGAGGATTGATCCGCCGCGGGCGCCGCTAATTGCCGTGTATTGTCCGCCCGGAGGCCGGTGGCGGTGCCGAGCCGGCTCACGAGGGGCAGCAGACGTCAGAAAGGGTACTACGCCTGTCCCGTCACCAGGTAACTTCTACCTCGTGTAGGGAGCGCGCCAGCTGCAGGCGCTGCACTCCAGGCGGATAGCCTTGCAACGTGCCGGAAGCTAGTAATGGTTACACATGGGGCAGCGTGCTGCTGTACTGCACTAGTTCGCGGACTGGCATCGAGTCCGGTGATGAGGGGAGGGTTAGCAGCGTGGCTGCTGCTGTTCCTCCGTTGATCTCTCGGGTGGTTAGACGGTCTCAGTGCTTAATTTCTGAACTATTAGGTGCAGTTTCGGAACTTTTAGGCTGCGTTCACACTGCCGGCCGGGCCGAGCTGAGCCTGGCCGGGCCGCCGCCCGCTTCGATATCAAACACATGGTTTTGAACTGCGGTGTTCACACTGGCGGCAGGGGCGCGCCGACACGGCGTGAGCCTCCCGGAGCCGAGCCGGCGACATCCCGAGTGTTTAATATTGCCGGCGCGTGCTGACCTCAGGCGCGAGCCTGTGGAGCAGCGCTACAGCTCCTGCGGTACACGCATCACTCGTCTCCCGTCTCCACACGTCTTTTATTTTAAGATGTTACCTCACATTTCACAATCGGCGAGGAAAAATTACGTTTATAATGATAGATGCGAAATTACTTTTATTTCATTTATTTAATCTACCGTATTTACATGCATTTACAACAACAGCTTGCCAGCGATCGCGGCATTGCAGCCACTGAATAGTTCGCATTTACTTGTAAACGGAGACAGATATGAGTGTCACTGAGGGACGGAAATGTGTCCCTACCAGATGACAAAGCAATGTTAAGTCAAGCTGTGGCACGTTACTATAAGCTGTTGTCTGTGACATCTTTTTGCGATGTTCTTACTTTAAGGAATTCAGAATAACATATACATGACATTAACTTGTGTCCATCAATTTGGTATCAGAAATTCGGCCAGTATAACAGTAATGATGCAGTTTCCAGCTTATGGAACGAAGTAACCGAGGAGTGTGTTTCAGATAGTACACACAAATATAAATCATTTTCCTTTATAATTTTATTTGTTTTATTTACAGTGAAATAAGATACACAAAAATACAGTAAATAGTTAAGTGCTTTCAATTCCAATATTTATTTTTGAAAGGTTTTTTAATTATTTTAAGTTGCATTTTTAACGAAATATTCAACAAAAGTGTTCCTGACAGTATTCGAACGTAATGTGGAAGTTCTGTTAAATGTGTCACCAGCTGTCTGCTTATCAGCATTGTTACAAAACTTTTCAGCTTCAACATTGCATTCTTCTCTGTCAGTGACAATATTATGAAGTAAACAAATGCACTTGACTATGTGATCAGTTACGTCAATGGATGTTTCAATTTCCTTCCTCTGTAGTCTCCATTTATTGGTCATTATACCAAATGCACATTCAACAACTTTTCTTGTTCTGGAATGCACATCGTTGTATAGAATCTTCTCGTTGTCCAAATTTCTGCGAGGAAAAGGTCTCATCAAATTCTCTAATAAGGGGTAAGCTTCATCTCCCACATGATGAACCATCACCACTGCCAATCGCTGCACCATGAAGAAAAAAGTTGGAAAATTCTGAAGGAGTATTTCTGCGATTCTTCGCGGAAGGCACAGCAAGAAATTACCCAAAATGACGAAGCTAATTACTTACTAATGATTCTCAGGACTCCCATAAACACTCTTCCCCTCAGAGGTGAGCGTTTGTGAAATTTAAAATACAAAAGCATAACTACAATTAATTGGAGGTAATGAATGAATGCTGTACAAAGTTCTACTGCAACCCAAAAAGTATGTACTAACGAATCTTACTTTATCGTCATACACAATTTTTCTTCTGCTGTTATACTTCTGCGAAAATTTGTGTTCTGTTTCGAAATTTTGTCTTGAATGTTCTGCAGCACATCCTGAAATGTATTATGATTCATTCTGTAATGTGAGTAAAAATTTTCAGGATAGTTTATAAGTGCTCCATGTAAAGAAAAAATCTCTCCTAAATGTATGTCGCTATTTATGGGATGAATCCATAACCTCCTAGTTCTTCTGTACTTCAAAACTCGACGAGTTACTGTAAAGTCAAAACAATACCAATAAAAGAGTGAAGACATTGTTGTACACGTGAGCGCAGACTAGCTAAAGGCGAGCAACTGTTGACTGCAGCTGCGTTTTCTACTGACTTGCTTGTCAGCTGACGAAGGATGGGGATTTTTTTTAAATTTATTTATTTGGCCTCCGGCAACTAACAGCCACTTAGCCAAAGAATGGGGATTACCTTGACAGTGCAGCGCAGCCCGCCAAGGAAGAAAAAAACAATGAAGAACAATGAAACGCACATCTGTGTCGATCTACAGTAGTTTCATTAACTCTCCATTATTTTTTCTGTCAAAGTCGACAACGAGACTACAGAATTGCACTTCATTTTGTGCAGTAAACTTATCACAAATCTCCAGTTTGTTTTTGTGATTAGTTTTACACCAAATTTTATCAGACCTATGTCATTGACACTTCCACCTGTACATGTACTAAACCAAGCTGTAACCGCGCGAACTCCGTCGCTTGCTGACGCGGCACTGACGCCACTGAATAGCTAGCATTACTTGTGACCAGAGACAGATATCAGTATCATTATCATTTCAAAAACTTTTTGGTACTTTTAGCTACATTTCATTCCCAACAATGTATGGTCTAAAAAGGATCTAACAGTAATCTACCCGCTACATAACTTTTTCACTACAAGATTTGTAAATCAAGTGCACAACGTTGACAAATTGCATCATTTCACAATGACTGTTAAGAAATATGGAAAGATAAATGATTCAATACGAAGCTAAGATGTTACACTACCACGTGTACAAAAATCAGATTTTTTAGCCGCATACTTTCTTCAAAATCGGTTGGGAAGCGCTACGAAACTAAGAAATCACGCGAAACGAAAAGTAGACTTTTTCTTTTTTCACGGCGTAAGTAACGCTTTTAAGGAAAAAATAAGTTCATTAAACGATGTGGCGAAGTCTTATATACAGCTAAGAATTTTTAAAACGTGAAAATCGGAGAAGTGGATTTTCCCCCATTTCGCCGTCCCGGCTCGGCGCGGCGCGCAATGTGAAAGCACTACACGTCGGCCTGAGCTGGCTAGGCAATAGGCGAGCCAGTAAGCGTCAGCCGGCAGTGTTAATGCAGCCTTAGGTGCCGGAACGCGCCCCCCTGCTACCACTCTCCTCCCCCCCCCCTCTACCCCCATCCCGGCCACAGAGAGAGAGACTTGTGATAAAACTTACAATGAGAAAATCATTTTTTTTTTTTTGAAAATACTGTTCTGAAATCCAGGCTTTTAAACCATAATATCTTACTATCAAAAACAAAACACCACAAGGTTCCAATATAAACAACAGCTGCCACCGCCTGTCGCCGTACCAGTGTCTACTTTGCTCCATACTTCTCTTTGATACGTATTGGCACAAGTTGGTAGTCTTCGTGATCGTGACATCATGTTTTCAAATGCTGCCAGCCGCAACGTTCGAACAGTTGCTTTGTCTCTGCTCTATGAATGTGTGTTCAGCGTTAATCAAATCTCCGGTGCTGAACTGTTAAACGGGAGAAAAAAAAAAGTCTCCGGGAGGTGCCGGAACGCATTCCGGCCGAAATTAAGCCCTGGATGGCCTCTCGTTTGAATTGGCATCACGCTACTTCCTGAGGTTTGCGAAGTAGTCTACGGCTGCTTGATCCTCTGGGGAAGGCTTCTTTCTGCCGGAGCGCCACTCTTCCTTTACCCACTTCTCCGCGACTTGTTAGACATGCTCCCAGTAGCGGGGGGTGAAGATTGGATGGGCGTTAAGAAGACGCGGCTCCTTCCGGGACACCACATCGTGCAGCAGACCACGGGTGTGGCGAAAGTCGCACGAGTGGTGGGGAAGGGGAGGCTTGGGCATGTCCGGAGACGTCAAGGGATATGGGCTCTCCCAGTGTGGGTACGACCCATCCCTTAGAGACGCCGCAATCTATTTGTGGGCTGCACTCTGCGCTCATCTGGGAGCGGCAGGCACAGGGGCAGCTCTTCCTCCTCTGATGACTCTTCCTCGTCGTGGGAGAATGTTCACGGCATTTGTTCCCCGGCTGGTGAGTCTTGCCTCCACAGCGGGAGGCAGAGTGGGAGACTCCACGTCCATCTCCAGGTACACCGCCTCCCGCATTTCTGCAAGGGGCTGAGGACGTTTGCGAGGCGGCGTACAACCCTTCCGGCCGCCTCAAAGGGGAGGAGGAGAGTACAGGCGCCTTTTTCTTCGGGACTCGTAGCTCCTCGCGCAACTGCTGGAGCTGGCGATGGACAGCTGCGAGTTCGGCCCTTTCGCCCGCAACGGCGGCTTGGAAGACGGCCAGAGCGTCGTCGGTGGAGGGTTCTAGGCGGCGCGGCACACCTCCATCGCCCGAGGGGAGGCGGGGAGGGGGGAGGGGGGGGGGGGCGTGTTGCCACCAGACACCGCTGCACGACGTGTCGCGGCGGAACTCCTTCACGTAGCAGCAGCTACGTAAGTTAGCGGCGCGGAAAGCCTACTAGAAAGACAGGCCGCGGTGCGTACGTCACGAAGGCAGTTCTGCGCTCGCTCGCTCAAATCAGCAGACAATCTACGTTTCTACACCTGTTAACTCGTAACGAAGTGTGTCCGTACAAACGAAAACTGAATCTTCTGCTTGAATCCGCTATTATGGAATCTTACTGTTATTAGGTTTGTCCTATAATGATAAGTCCGTGGGTCTACTTATAATTTGTTACGGCCGTACTGGCGTACAATAAAACAAAATCGTACTAAAATGACTATGTTGCATAAGGCACCACTTCCAGCATGTAATGAGTACTGTTAAGCAGAAGAGACTAAATGCTATAAACAAGCCGTTATACCATTTATATCGAGTATTGATCTTAAATTAAATTTTGCTGTACTACTGTTAATCAGTAGTACTTCAAACAGCAGATTCTAGTGGAAGATGCAATTCCCGTTAGTACTTACACGCCAAGCTGCGAGTTAAAAGGTTTAGAAACGCATTTTGTCTGCTGAGCTGAGCGAGCGAGTTCAGGACTACCTTCGTGACCTACGCGCCGCGGCTTGCCTTTCTCGTAGGCCTGGTGGCGTGGGACCGCCCCGCAGTTCACGCATCTGCAAGCAACTCCACGTGGCTTGGGGTGTAAAGGTTGAACCGAATTTAGAGCTTCAGGATACACGGAGGGCAGTTGAAATTGTTCTGTCCTCGGTTGCACACGCAACTAGACGAAAAGCTCGGATCACGGCATTTAAGAGGAATACAACTGACGGTAAGCAATACTTTCCTGCGGAAAAATCTCGCGTTTTATACGGTAATTGTTCTTTCATCAATCGTGTACCCGCAAGAGAACCTGACAGCTCACGATAAGCACTAATATCGCATATCAAACCAAAATTATCTTGGCTAGATATCGCAACAGATGATATTACTGCGGTATACGAAAGAAGAAAAGGTAGACACTGCAGCTGCGAGTAGTGTAAATACTCTTTCATTGACTTGCAACAGCAGCACATTAACGAATCAAGATATTATATTCACTTTGTTCAACAGCGTCGATTACCAACTGTTTCACAATTGTGCATGACTTAAACATTTCTCTCGTAATAAGTGACAAAAGGCACACTTAACTTCTTTAATCGTTCAGATATCTGTTGTTTATTAAGAGATGGCTGAACCGTTGGTGCAAATTTAACAGATCCTATGACGCCTTTTGCCGTGGAACCTATCTTCCTGCTTTTTCGCCTGTGTAGCAAAAGTACAAGCTGCAACGAGAAGGAACTGGATTTTTCCCACTGTTGCAAAAATAAATGTTTCAGAAAACTGTCACTGTTAACGGAGGTGCGCAGTACACCAGTATGTTTGCACAGCTTTGCATTTTCACCTTGATGCACTCTCCTGTTGCAGCCTCTCTGAAGGAAATGAGATACTGCATATGCCGCTTATTATCGCTGTACATACAATATGATCATATTACATAATTAAAATAAACATATTTACCAACCTTACGTTGAATTTAACCGCATATCATGGCTGATTAGCACTAATTTCTCATGAACACTTGCCAGACACTTGCTCCCACGACAAATCAGAAACGTAATTACAGTTTTGAATGTCTCTTGGCTTTCTTTATGGTGGGAGATGTGAAATACGATTCCCATTTTACGTTCTGGAAGCCAACATAAATTAGGCTTGTAGTATCTGACGTCATACCCAAGACTTGCACTGGAGTACAACTGGCTTCTCAGTCTCTTGCACAGTTTTTTTCCTCTCGTTCTGCTATAGGCGCTCGCAGTCACAAATACTGCATTCGCGCGCTCCCTATGGGCATTTCTCCTCCATGTTCCCCATTTTATTTTAAGTGTAGTAAGGTTGATGCTACTGTAAGCCAGCTAGCAGTTAGGATTATGACGTACAGTATAGGTAGCCAGACGGCGGCAGCCGAAATGTGGAGCGGCCATCGAGGTGGATGTGCAAGATCTTACAGTTGTGTACCTTCCGTCTCAAAAGAAATTCAAAGCCAAAGAAAGGCACTAGACTCACCAACTACTCCTGAAGTGGCACACAAGGGGTTTATTTATTTATTTTTTAGGATATTCGTAACTACCCGAAGCAGTTTCTGACTGTACTAGAATATCAGTAGAATAATTTGATAATCTTGTGGAAAATACAAGAAATTCTGTTTTGGGTATTGATATTGCCTAGTGCGTTACCTGTCATATGAGTAGTAACATTCCCTTCCCCCAAAGCGACAGATGATCGCGAAGCGTGATAACGAACGGTCCGATAGGATGCTCGTCGCAGTGGAGAGTACAGACAAAATGGCGATTCACGTTGCAAGCTTGCTGGCTGGTCCGTAACTGTACTAATATTAACTGTTCAAATGATAACATAGGACTCCATCTAGGCCTCCGACATTCTTTACACTCACAGTTACCTAACCGTCATTTCAGTGATTCCAAAATTAGGTTCAGATATTAATTAGGATGTTTATGTAATGTTGTCAATCATCGGCCGACTAAATGGAACAATGAGAAACGCGCCGTGCGCACGCAGGCGCCAAACACTGAAGCTAGCTGTCTTACAGTAGTGTTCAGTATTTATTGCGAGTGGATGTCTTTTGTTCTTCAACTTGGTGAAAACATTGTTCGGCCTCGGAAGTCGTTTACGTGCGATTACGTGTGGATATTTTAGTGAGCTTGCAGTGGTAACCGACATGTGAAGATTAGATTCCTCGAAGGTACTGCCGTTAAACAGTGGAGAAAACATTTTAAACATCGAATGATAGCAACCGCTACATCCGTCAAATGATCTTAGTATTATCGTTAAATTGCCTCTAAAGACATTTTTCCCTTACTTTTATTGATAGTAAGGTGACATCCTTTTATGCGGAGACTGTCGTCGAAGTAGCGTTCAGATTTTCCCACTTGCCACCCCATCATTCACAGTTGCTTTTATGCATTTCTTAGAATCTGTGACCGGCGGAGAAGAAAACCAGTGGGTACATCCAGGCAGCTTTACAGAGCACGAGGTAAGTAAACCACCTGCTTTTGAGTTTCCTGGACCTCGCTACTAGTTGGTCAGCTTAGACCTCCACGCGAAACAATTCGGGAGGACCAACAACTTGGGCTGTTAGCTTGACCGTCGCAGTAATCTGTCACTGCAGGAACATTCATCATCACATCGAAATTAATTTAGTAATTAGTTAAGCACTGGGATAGCAAAAGATACCGGCGTCGCTACACGTCGAATGTGCATAGACAACTGGAAAAGCTTCCGTCGTTGATGGAACTATGGGAACGCAGCCGTATGATTAATTGCGAAAAAACAAATTGCCTCCACCAGATTATTTTGAGATTTCTGACCTTTATCATCCGACGTAACGAATAAAAAATATTTTAAAATACGGAAATGTGTCGTCATACCTCCCATCAAAGTCTTATATCTGTGAGGTTCTGCATTTATGTGGAGTGGATGTTTGAAGATTAATGAAATAACTGAATCTGCACACTTACCCCAGAAGTCACAGTACGGCGCATGACAGAGGGTACCTTATAGTACTGCTAGTCACACCCTTTACCTGTTCCACTAACAAACGGAGCGAGGGAAAAACTACTGTCAGTATGATTCGGTACTTGCCCCATATTTTGCCTTCGCGGTCCTTACGCTAGATGTTCCATCGTTCTGCCGTCTGTCACAAATGCCGGTTCTGTAAATCTCGCCAAGAGTGTTCCGCGCAAAGAACGGCGCCTCCCCGTCTCACTTGAGTTGACACTTGCATGTTGATCGACCGTACCGGTAACGAATCTAGAAGCACGCACGGCTGTCAATTGCTTCAACATAACCTGTTGCCGATCCTAAACCCTGGCGACGTCTCCTTTACACACGAGCTGCACCTTTCTATAATTCTCCGAATAAATCCAGGTCGGCCATTGGCCTTCCCTACAATCAACACTTTTTTCTCAAGATTAGTATAGGCGTGCTATGGAGAGTTGGCCTACAGGAAAATAAAGAGACCTACGGAGAAAAGAGAACCACTTGCATGAATATCAAGAGCTCAGATGGAAACCCAGTTCTAAGCAAAGAAGCGAAAGGAAAAAAGTGGGAAGACGTGTATAGAGGGTCTATACAAGAGCGACAGTATTATGGAAATGGAAGAGAATGCAGATGAAGATGAAATGGAAGATATGATAACTGCGTGAAGAGTTTGACAGAGCACTGAAAGACCTAAGTCGAAACAAGGCCCCGGGAGTAGACAACATTCCATTAGAACTACTGATAGCCTTGGGAGAGCCAGCCCTGACAAAAATCTACCATCTGGTGAGCAAGATGTATGAGACAGGCGATATACCCTCAGACTTCAAGAAGAATATAATAATTCCACTCCCAAAGTAAGCAAGTGTTGACAAAAATGAAAATTACCGAACTACCAGTTTAATAAGCCACGGCTGCAAAATATTAACGCGAATTCTCTACAGACGAATGGAAAAACTGGTAGAAGCCGACCTCGGGGAACATCAGTTTGATTTCCGTAGAAATGTTGGAACATGTGAGGCAATACTGACCCTACGACTTATATTAGAAAATAGATTAAGGAAAAGCAAACCTACGTCTCTAGCATTTGTAGACTTATAGAAAGCTTTTGACAATGTTGACTGGAATACTCTCTTTCAAATTCTGAAGGTGGCAGGGGTAAAATACAGGCAGCAAAAGGCTATTTACAATTTGTACAGAAACCAGATGGCAGTTATAAGAGTCGAGGGACATGAAAGGGAAGCAGTGGTTGGGAAGGTAGTAAGACAGGATTGTAGCCTATCCCCGATGCTATTCAATCTGTATATTGAGCAAGCAGTAAAGGAAACGAAACGAAAGAAAAGTTCGGAGTAGGTATTACAATTCATGGAGAAAAAATAAAAACTTTGAGGTTCGCCGATGACACTGTAATTCTGTCAGAGACAGCAAAGGACCTGGAAGAGCAGCTGAGCGGAATGGACAGTGTCTTGAAAGGAGGATATAAGATGAACATCAACAAAAGCAGAATGAGGATAATGGAATGTAGTCGAATTAAATCGGGTGATTCTGCGGGAATTAGATTAGGAAATGAGACGCTTAAAGTAATAAATGAGTTTTGCTAGTTCAAAAATGGTTCAAATGGCTCTGAGCACTATGGGACTCAACTGCTGTGGTCATTAGTCCCCTATAACTTAGAACTACATAAACCTAACTAACCTAAGGACATCACACACATCCATGCCCGAGGCAGGATTCGAACCTGCGACCGTAGCAGTCGCACGGTTCCGGACTGCGCGCCTAGAACCGCGAGACCACCGCGACCGGCACAGGTTTTGCTAGTTGGGGAGCAAAATAATTAATTATGGTCGAAGTAGAGAGGATATAAAATGTAGGCTGGCAATGGCGAGGAAACCGTTATTGAAGAAGACAAATTTGTTAATATCGAGTATAGATTTAAGTGTGAGGAAGTAGTTTCTGAAAGTATTTGTATGGAGTGTAGCCTTGTATGGAAGTGAAACGTGGACGATAAATAGTTTAGATAAGAAGAGAATAGAAACTTTCGAAATGTGCTGCTACAGGAGAGTGCTGAAGATTAGATGGGTAAATCACATAACTAATGAGGAGGATTTCCAATTTAGTATTGGAGGGCAGCGTGGAGGGTAAAAATCGTAGAGGGAGACCAAGAGATGAGTACACTAAACAGATTCAGAAGGATGTAGGTTGCCGTAGGTACTGGGAGATGATGAAGCTTGCACAGGATAGAGAGGTGCATCAAACCAGGCTCTGGACTGAAGACCACAATAACAACAACAACATGAAGAGTTGCGGAAAGAGTTCTTACATTGAAACAATGTCCATATAACGTATTTCCTTCTTGTGTATGCTATGAATTTGCCCTGAGAGTTTCGGCTTATTTTCTTTTGTACCCTCTTGAAAGTACAACTTTGCCCGACGCTTTTATTGTTGAAAATTGCGGAATTGTAGTTAAATGCTTGTCATAGTTTACGTGTTATGCGCAGTATTGTTGTGATGTCGGCAGTTGTGCTTCTGGTGGTTGAGCGCATAGAGCTAGGATAACATTTCATGCAAAGATTTTGCGGGAACTCCACAGAATGTGTTCGGTCCGTTCGCTTGGTTTATGAGTACCGAGCTGCTCAAATGATCCACGTTGCCCCCCAAACTTAGTAGCGTCCAGTGCAGCACGCGCAAAGTTTGTGCTCCAGTTGGCGGGATAATTTGTGGCTACCACCTCCTGCATATGCGCCTGTTTCACTGAGCTGTGGCGTACAAGTATTTACCGACGACGAGGGGGTGGTGGCCTAATGTGTCGCGGAGAGCTGTTGTCTGTACTGGAGCGCGTTTCTTAGTGGGCGAGTTGCGAAAGCTGAACTAAGGCACGTTTGCCAACCAGAACCAATGGAATTACGAGAACAAAGGCTCGTGTAATTCGTGGTCTGAGAGAGGAAATCGTAACGCCATAAACCGAAGTTGTACATGGACTTACTTTCTGCGTTAAGGCCGTGAATGTTTATCTATTTCACAGTAACGGTGTGTTGAGCGCCGTAATTTTTCTTCAATTGCAACAAACATTTTATGAGATTTGTTTGCGGTGTTACTGATTTTTGCGTACGGTACTCTGGCGACCAAGTGTAACCTACGTATGTATTTTTGGAGGCTCTGCATACAATATCCGGCGGAGAAATTGTACCATGCGACTGGTGGGTGTAGCAAAATGAAAATTTCGGTCTTTTTCTGTGAAGCATCCCCCATTGCAGCAGTGAATTAATTATTCTTGTGAAATCCTTATTGCGGTATCGAGAAAGTTCACTGTCACAGCATTTTAATTTTTTTTCTAATGACTAGAGAACCGCTAGTAGAGCAAAATGAATGTTTCAACATACATGCGGTTTGGCATATAAACGAAATTGTTTCCCGTAATAGTCATAATGGAATGAAATATCCTCGTTGACTGCAAACGAGTCGCTCTAAATACGGCCTCTGCATTCTGAGTGCGTGCTGTAAGTGCGCTGGTGTTCACTTACCGAGATAAAGATCTCACTTTGTTAAAGCAGTTGTAACCTAATATAATTTCCACTTTTTACAGTTTTTCAGTAAACAAAAAACAATGATGGCACAGGGGTGCTGAAAGATGTAAGGATAAAAGGAAAAAGCAATGTGTTGGCAAAAAGGCGGAACCCATACCCTATAATTTAACTACAAATGCAAAGAGAAAGGACGAGAGCTAAAAATCCAAACGATGAATATAAAGACACGAGTTGACAGGTTCATTCAATTAATGCAGAACCATATTGTGTGTCACATACATATTCTCTGTGTGTGCTGCTTTTAATTGCGTTCTTGGATGTTTAGTGTGTTACAGTATTTCCCGGTTGTTTCTTTTCAGCTGAAACTTCTATCGGGCATTAGAAACAAGCCATTCTTAAAGCCGTCCTTCATAAACTGTTATCCAGAGTCATCGCACACAGATATACCAGGTGTAGCGGTATGAAATGGTGCAAATGGCTCTGAGCACTATGGGACTTAACATATGTGGTCATCAGTCCCCTAGAACTTAGAACTACTTAAACCTAACTAACCTAAGGACATCACACACATCCATACCCGAGGCAGGATTCGAACCTGCGACCGTAGCATTCGCGCGGTTCCAGACTGAGCGCCGGTATGAAATGAGCGTTAAGATACAAATGTGTCGATAGGGAACAATTGTTGTGAACGAGCCTTTATTTTTTTTATTTTTTTTTTGGTTGGTATGACATCTGTCATAGATATTTAGTATACAACAAGTCATGGAACAAATAACATCATGTACTTTCGTCGTGTTAACAATGTCAAATTTTGTACCAGAAAGTGATGATTTGCGGAAAGCATTAATTTTTTGTTTTCATTTGAAAAACAGCAGAGTCGCATCGAATGCTTGTCGAGGCATATGGTGATCATGCTTTATCAGAAGCAACATGCAAAAGATGGTTGCAACGGTTCAGAAATAATGATTTTGATGTAAGAAATGAAGAACGTGGAAGACCACCAAAAAACTTCCAAGACGCCGAATTGCAAGCAATATTCGATGAAGATGATACTTTGAGTCAGAAGCAAATGGCAGCAATGCTAAATGTTGCACAACAAACAATTTCTGACCGTTTGAATGCTATGGAAAAGTTCCAAAAGTGTGGAAAATTGGTGCTACATGAATTGAATGAAAGACAGATGGAAAACCTAAACCATTTATCAAATTTTGCTTCAAAGACATGAAAGAAAATCAGTTTTGCATCGAATTGTTATTGGCGATGAAAAATGGATTTATTTTAAGAATCCTAAACGGGAAAAATTATTGGTTAATCCGCGACAACCATCAACATCGACTGCAAAACCAAATCAATTCAGCAAGAAAACAATGCTCTGTGTTTGGTGGGATCAGAAAGGTGTGTTGTATCATGAGCTTCTAAAACCCGGTGAAACTTTGAATACTAATCGCTACAGACAACTAATGATCAATTTGAACTATGCATTGATCGAAAAAAAGACCAGAATGGGCCAGATGACATGGCAAAGTAATTTTTTTTACATGACAATGCACCTGCACACAAAGCAAAACTGCTCCAGGATACAATCAAAACGCCGGCCTCGGTGACCATGCGCTTCTAGGCGCTTCAGTCCGGAACCGCGAGACTGCTATGGTCGCAGGTTCGAATCCTGCCTCGGCCATGGATGTGTGTGATGTCCTTAGGTTAGTTAGGTTTAAGTAGTTCTGAGTTCTAGGGGACTGATGACCTCAGATGTTAAGTCCCATAGTGCTCAGAGCCATAAAATCAAAACACTTGGCTGGGAGCTGCTACCCCACCCGCCGTATTCACCAGACTTGGCCCCTTCCGACTACCATTTGTTTTCATCAATGGGACACGCATTGGCTGAGGAACACTTCGATTCCTGCAAAGAAATCGAAAATTGGGTGTCCGATTGGTTTGCTTCAAAAGACGAACATTTCTATTGGCGTGGTGCCCACAAATTGCCAGAAACGTGGTCAAAATGTATAGAAAGCAATGGTCAGTACTTTGAATAAAATGTTTTTACTTTTTAATTCAAAATTAGTGTTTCATCATTAAAAAAACAGTTCATTTCATACCGGTACACCTGGTACACTATATCATCGTTATACAACATTTGTTGATCGAACGTATGGCATCAATATTTTTCTCGCGTAAACCGAATGATTAAAAAGCTGTAATGACAACTAGGTCGAATTTTCCCACCGTATTACGACTGCGCAAAGCATTAGAACGTTCCTGGTGATGTTTCCGTTACGGTGTACAATCTCCCGGTGGCGGCTGGAGATTGCCGTTGCAGCATGTGGCGAAATAAATTTAAAAAAAATATTGATTTTTTAAAGAGAAAAAATTATGGATATGGAATTTTTAACTTTTGGAATTTTTGAAAGGCTTTTTTACGGACTGTATTGACCGGCTAAAATGCGGACAAATTCAGTGCTGCGTGAAATTTGCCTATAATATAATTTACAATTCTGATTAATTACATTTTTGAATTCTACGCCATTGTTGATTTAGACGTAGAATTAGTCCTTCTGCCACAATATTAATTCATTAGTCGCCATCGATGTTCTTCTCTTTGTTGAGCGTGTGTATCTTCCTAAGTCGGCATCGGTTTACTTCACGAAGACGGTGAAAACCAAGGAATACAATGCTACGTCGCTTTAAATAATTCTCGTAAAACTTAGAAACTTCTCACTATTTTTTTATTCACAAGACAAAACTTCTCACTATTTTTTTATTCACAAGACAAAACTTCTCACTATTTTTTTTATTCACAAGACAAAACTTCTCACTATTTTTTTTATTCACAAGACAATAAGACTTGCTCTGCTCGTCGCACAAACCCTGCCTTTCCGCACACACCCAAAATTACGTCCATCCCCCACAAGGTAACAATAGAAAGTGTATCTTAACTTCTTCTTGGAGTATGAAACAAAAGTGAATCCAATACGAACATTTCAGAGATTATATTCTTCATCCCTCTCAATTTAATCTTTGGCGCAGCCTTTAAGGAATTGTATGTCTCTGCGTCGGAATGTGTCATTACAAGCACAGAACACCCCCGCTGCAAGCGAAACTCCTGGAAGGAGAGACGTAACCGCCACCCCTAGGGGCGGTGTCCGTGTTTTGGACGTGCGCACCTGGCACACGCGTGTGACACAACCTCGACTTTATCCCGCTAGAACAGGTCCCATATCGCTCGTATTTCTTTGCTCAGCAGCCGTTATAAATCTCCGGCAGCAGCTTTCCTGCAGATTGTTCGATGCTCTCTTGCCAGAGAGGCCGAACGACTGTGACGTAACTCGTATCGTCGAAATCCATCTCACTTTGCCGACTGACCGGAAGTGACCTAGCTGCCATCCGTCTTTTTAGGAACAAATTTGTTCAGTTTCGGATTTTCTGTTAGGGTTTTTAAGGTGCTATAATGTTGATTAAACTTTACCGATTGTCATTAAGAGAAAAACACCCGAAGAATATGCCACCCGTTAGGTTGCCTACGTACTGCAGTGCGCATTTCGTAGAGCTTAGAATTACTCACTGACAAGGTCAGAGGAGCGTGGCCCCAGTATTGATCGTCACGGAGTTGTTACCTATTACTTTTCGCTTCCTCGCGGAGCAGGTGTACTCTATGGATGTCTCATGGATAAATCGTCAAATGGAAGGAACGTTGGATCTGTTGGATGACGATCAGAATGATTTTAGGGGAAAACAAATTTCTAAGACCATCAGAGACGCTGTCCTAACATTGCGGTTGATAATGGAAGCAAGTTTGTCGACCTGACAGAAGCGTTCAAAACTCTGACAGAAATAAGAGTAAGCTATTGGTAAAGACAGTTAATATACAATATCTACAAGAACTAAGAGGGAGCAATAAGAATGGGAGAGTTAGAACTAAGTGCTCGGATTGGAAAGAGGGTAAGGCAGGGATGCAGTCTTTCGCACCTAAAGTTCAATCAGTACACCAAAGAAGCAATGGCGGAAATGAAGAAAAGCCCAGGAGTGGGATTAAAATTCGGCGGAAAGTATATTAATGATAATATTCGCTGATCACGTAGCTATTCTCTGTGAAAGTGAACAAAGATTACAGATTCGGTTGAAGGGAATGAACAGTCTAATGAGTACAGAATATGGAGTGCGACTAAACCGAAGAAAAACGAAAGTAATGAGAAATAGCAGAAATGAGATTAGCGAGAAATTTGACATCAATATTCGTTATCACGAAGCAGACGAAGTCTGTTACCTTGGAGGCAAAATAACCCATGACGTACGAAGCAAGGACATGCAAAAGCAGACTAACAGTCAGTGAAGGCGTTCCTGACCGAGAGAGATTTGCTGGTATCTAATGTAAGAGAATGAAAGCATTTGATAAGTGGTGCTGTAGAAAAATGTTAAAAATTAGGTGGACTGATAAAGTAAAGAACGAAGAAGTTTTCTACAGCATATGGAGAAAAGCAATACGTGGTAAAAGGAGGGGGACATGGTGATAAAACATGGGTTAGGGTGTCATGGAATAACGTTGATGGTGGTAAAGGGAGTTGCACAAGGTAAAAACTGTAGGGGAACACGGAGATCTCAATGCATTCAACAAACAATTGAAGACGTAGGACGCAAGTGCCTCTCTGAGATGAAAAGGTTGGCAGAAATTCCTGGTGGGTCACGTAGAAGCAATCAGAGAACAAATAAAAAATAAATTTTTATTGGGGAAGATCCTCTCGGAGCTTTCGACGTCGTTCACTTACGAGTACATAACATCGTGTATATCTACATGTTGCAATCCTGTACAGTGCACGGCGGAGGGCACATCGTACCATAATTATCAGTTTTCTTTCTTTTCATTCGCGTATCGAGCGGGGGAAGAAATGACACACTATGCCTCTGAGGACACCTTGAGATGTATTAAATTATTCTCTTAATGTATACGATGTGAGCGTAATGGTCGCTCAGTCTTCGAATGAAAGTTTTCTAAATTTACCTATCAAGTTTTCGCGGGAGCTAAATCGTCTCTCGTATGTACGGCCGGCTACGGTGGCAGGCGGCCCCCCTCTCCCCCCCTCCACCCCTCCCCGCCGCCCTTCCCACGAGTCCAGTGTCACGGGCTCTGGAACGGAAGCGCGTCTTGTTCGGGATTTTATTTACAGTTGCATCGCGTTCTCCCAAAAGGATTTCAGCAAATTCTAGTCTCCCGTAATGTATTTTTACGTGATGGTCCCATTCCATATCACAATGCCTTCTCTGCACGATAGCAGTGGAGATACTATCGAAGACAGTGTTGCTAAAGCAGAGTTACAAAAAACAGTCTTCCGAAATGCCTTCACAAAAGAAGATGAAGTAAATATTTCAGAATTCGAATCGAGAACAGGCGCCGACACGAGTGCCGTAGAAGTAAATATCCTCGGAGTAGTGAAGCAAGTTAAATCACTTAATAAAAGCAAGTCTTCTGGTCCAGACTGTATACCAATTAGGTTCCTTTCGGAGTATGCTGATGCATTAGCTCCATACTTAACAGTGAACAACCGTAAGCTCGACGAAAGATCCGTATCCAAAGACTGAAAAGTTTTACAGGTCACACCAATATTCAAGAAAGGTAGTAGGAATAATCCACTAAATTACAGGCCCATATCGTTAACGTCGATATGTGGCAGGATTTTAGAACATACACTGTGTTCGAACATAGTCAACTTGGGTTTAGAAAACATCGTTCCTGTGAAACACAACTAGCTCTTTATTCACATGAAGTGTTGAGTGCTATTGAAAAGGGATTTCAGATCGATTCCGTATTTCTGGACTTCCGGGAGGCTTTTGACACGGTACCACACAAGCGGCTCTTAGTGAAATTGCTTGCTTATGGAATATCGTCTGAGTTATATGACTGGGTTTGTGATTTCCTGTTAGAGAGGTCACAGTTCGTAGTAATTGAGGGAAAGTCATCGAGTAAAACAGAAGTGATTTCTGGCGTTCCCCAAGGTAGTGTTATAGGCTCTTTGCAGTTCCTTATCTATAAAAACGATTTGGGAGACAATCTGGGCAGCCGTCTTCGGTTGTTTGCAGATGAAGTTATCGTTTATCGACTAATAAAGTCAACAGAAGATCAAAACAAACTGCAAAACTATTTAGAAAAAAAATAACTGAGTGGAGCGAAAAGTGGCAGTTGACCCTGAATAACGAAAAGTGTGAGGTTATCCACATGAGTGCTAAAAGGAACTCGTTAAACTTCGGTTACACGATAAATCAGTCTAATCTAAAAGCCATAAATTCAACTAAACACCTAGGTATTACAATTACGAACTACTTAAATTGGAAGGAACACACAGAAAATGTTGTGGGGAAGGCGAACGAAAGACTGCGTTTTATTGGCAGGACACTTAGAAAATGTAACGGACCTACTACGGAAACTGCCTACACTACGCTTGTCCGTCCTCTTTTTACAATACTGCTGCGCGGTGTGGGATCCTTACCAGACAGAACTGACGGAGTACATCGAAAAAGTTCAAAGAAAGGCAGCACGTTTTGTATCATCTCGAGATATGGGAGAGAGTGTCACAGAAACGATACAGGATTTGGGGAGAAAATCGTTAAAAGAAAGACGTTTTTCGTTGCGACGGAATCTCCTCACGAAATTCCAATCACCAGCTTTCCCCTCCGAATGCGAAAATATTTTGCTGACACCGACCTACATAGGGAGGAACGATCACCACGATAAATTAAGAGAAATCAGAGCTCGTACGGAAAGATATAGGTGTTCATTCTTTACGCGCACTATACGAGATTGGAATAATAGAAATTGTGAAGGTGGTTCGATTATTCCTCTGCCAGGCGCTTAAAATTTATTTGCAGAGTATCCATGTAGATGTGGACGTAGATTAATACCTGTAAATACTTGCCAGGATGTGGCGTGCTTAAGACGTTCACTTATCTAGTAATGGGAAACTATCACGTTCTTTCTCTTTGTCACTGAAATTTTCTTCCGTTTGTCCACAACTTAAGGTGCTATAAACAGCGCTCGAAATTACTTTTACATCTGATATCCTTTAACGCCGAACTGCCGTTTTTTTCTGCTCTGTTACGGAAGGTCCAGAACCCGTGTGCAACCAGTCTCACGAGGCAAACTTGGAAACAGGGACACGGCAACGCAGTGGCGTACGTCGAATAGCCTGCACCGGGCGTGACTGGAAGGCCACACGACGTGCATTTAGCGCAGCGCTTCACTGGGAGTCCAAGGCAGCGTGCGGAGCGGAAAAGGCGGAAATTAGTGGCGCGGCGGCGCGGGAGAGACAGAATCGCAAAGCGCGCACAGTTACCGCAGCAAAAGACGGCGGGCTGCGGCGTGGCACTCGGTGGCCTGTGCGCCGTGAACGCGAATTGTATGCAGCAGTCCCTAACGAGAAAGAAAGCACTGTGCAGCGGTCGGTCCGAACACACGCCCGCACTGTTTGTGTCGTAACGCACAGCCCCGTGCTCCTGCGGCTCAAACCGTCAGGATGGGTCCCCGCCTTTTGTTACGAACATTCCAGAAAAATTTTAAACGGAACCGAGGACGACGGCGAACCATCTCTAGCGGGCATTCGTGTTTGAATTGTGGGTGACAAACCAGTACACAGTGGGTGGACTGTGCGGCGAGAATGTAGTGCTCGAAGAGTCGGCCACTGCCTGGGCTGTGACATCATCGGAGGCGGCTGGCCACCGGCCGCTCCGGCGCTCCATGTAGGGCGGCACAGCCGTTCCTGCCCCTGCCCAAGCGGCAAAAGCTCACCTAGCACACACCCACCCACCCACCCGCGCCTCAGCGGTCGAGTCGGCGCGGTGACAGCAGCGACGGAAACAGACGACGGTTGCGCTGCCGTTAGTCACTCCACGACAGTGGCGGCGGGGAAGTGCACTCCGACCGGCTGAGTCACAGATTGGACCTTCGCCCGCGCGATCTGTAACGTACTGTGGCTGCGTTGTTAATTTTGTGAGATTCGTTGATGGAAGACGTAGGTTACGTTGATTTGGTGTGGCTGCTGCCATTCCTTAATCTATGAAATGCTCGTTCTTATCCTTTTCACATGTCAGATTCATCTCAGTTAAATGAAAGGCTTTAAGTAAAAATTCGGAGTAGGAATTACAATCCTGGGAGAAGAAATAAAAGCCGGCCGCTGTGGCCGTGCGGCTCTAGACGCTTCAGTCCGCAGCCGCGCTGCTGCTACGGTCGCAGGTTCGAATCCTGCCTCGGGCATGGGTGTGAGTGATGTCCTTAGGTTAGTTAGGTTTAAGTAGTTCTAAGTTCTAGGGGACTGATGACCACAGCAGTTGAGTCCCATAGTGCTCAGAGCCCTCTTTTTTTTTTTTTTTTTTAAGAAATAAAAACTTTGAGGTTCGCCGATGACATAGTAATTCTGTCACAGGCAGCAAAGGACCTGCTGAACAGTGTCTTGAGAGGACGATATAAGATGAACATCAACAAAAGCAAAAATAGGATAATGGAATGTAATCGAATTAAATCGGGTGATGGTGCGGGAATTAGATTAGGAAATGAGAGGCTTAAAGCAGTAGATGAGTTTTGCTATTTGGGGAGCAAAGTAACTGCTGATGGTCGAAGTAGAGAGTGTATAAAATGTAGACTGGCAATGGCAAGGAAAGCGTTTCTGAAGAAGGGAAATCTGTTAACATCGAGTATAGATTTAACAGTCAGGAAGTCGTTTCTGAAAGTATTTGTATGGAGTGTAGCCATGTATGGAAGTGAAACATGGACGATAACTAGTTTGGACAAGAAGAGAATAGGAGCTTTCGAAATGTGGTGCTACAGAAGAATGCTGAAGATTAGATGCGTAGACCACATAACTAATGAGGAGGTATCGAATAGAGTTGAGGAGAAGAGAAATATGTGGCACAACTTGACTCGAAGAAGGGATCGGTATTTGGGGCATGTTCTGAGGCATCAAGGGATCACCATTTTAGTATTAGAGGGCAGCGTGGAGGGTAATAATCGTAGAGGGAGACCAAGAGATGAATACACTAAGCAGATTCAGAAAGATGTAGGTTGCTGTAGCTACTGGGAGATGAAGAAGCTTGTATAGGATAGAGTAGCATGGAGAGCTGCATCAAACCAGTCTCAGGACTGAAGACCACAACGACAGCAACAAGTTATTTCCTTACGCCTTTCACTTCTTTTATTTGGGATTCATTACCATCGCTCTACAGTGCACATTTTTATCCTAAAATCCAAAAATGTACGCTATGTACGTATAACATACTTTTTAAGTACGAATCTGTATTACACGTTTCCCCTATTCCCAGCCCCTTGTCAGGATAAAAACAAGAGGCGGCTAAGACCCGAGCTACGATATTTACTAGGTGTAGAAGTATGAAACCGCACTTTCTCTTTAGATGGTGATAGCCGTAACGTAGGGCCCGTTGAGACCGCGTCTGCAGCGCTATCTGCTTCCTGTAACGCCTGATGACGAATGTCAAAAAACAGTAACCCAAGTTCCATACACCGGTATCTGTTTCAAACCCGAACGTGTCAAGTTTTGTGCCGACGGACTACGATTTGCGTACAGCAATCGGTTTCTGTTATCATGTGAAGAAAACTTGTGCGTGTCCATGCTTTCGGCGAACATGCTCGTGGGAAAACAGTGTCTCGAGTGGTTCAAGAAATTCAAAAGTGGTGATTTTGACCTGAGAAACGACGAGTACGGGAAAGCACCGAAAAATTTCTAAGACAACGAATTGCAAGCCATATTGGATGAAGATTTCAAACACAACAGGAACCCGCGGAACAACTGAATATGACGCAGAAAGCCGTTTCTCTTCGATTGAAAGCTATGGGAAAGGTGGGGAAAATGGGTTCCGCATAAACTGAATTAGAGACAGCAAGCAAATTGAAAGACAATTTGTGAAATGCTGCTCGCCAGATACAAAACCAAGTAGCTTCTCCAACGATTAGTGACAGGTGACGAAAAATTGATGTATTTTGTAAATCCTAAGCGTCGTAAATCGTGGGTGAATTAAGGCAAACCATCGATATCCGCTGCAACACAAAATCGCTTTGGAAAAAAGACAGAGCTCCGTTTTTGGTGGGATCGGAATGGTGTCATCTATTATGAGCTGCTAAAAACTGGTGAAACCGTTAACAGTGATCGCTATCAACAGCAAATAGTCGATTTCAGTCGAGCGTTACGCGAAAAACCACCGGAATATGGAAAAAGGCAACATAGTCATATTGCTCCATGATAACGCCCCATCACACACAGCAAAACGGATCAGGGAAACTGTCGAGGCGTTTAGTTGGGAAATACCAGACCATGCGGCTTACTTTCCAGGCTTGGCTTCTTCCGATTATCATGTATTTGCATCACTTTGACACGCTCTAGCCGAACAACGCTTCAGTTCGTATTAAAATGTATGAAAATGGCTCGCTGACCGATTCGCTTCAAAAGAAGAATCGTTTTTTTTGGTGTGGCAATAATAGCCTACTGGAGACATGGGGGAAATGTATAAATAGCAATGGAGATTATTTTGAATAAAATATTGTTTATCAGTTTCAAACAACAGATATGTAATTACTGCAACCAAATTCTGGTTTCATACATCTACACCTGGTAGATACATTGTACGTCAATAAGTTCCGAATCTGACTTTATTCGTGGCGTAAAAGAGGAGTCAGTGCTTTAACCATGGTGACAGCTTGAACTAACTACCAACAATGAAGGTGCATTCGAGCATTCAGTTGTGAGCAGGTAGTTGTATTAAGCAGTGGGCACTGGACCATAATGCAGAGAGTTTCCGTAATAACGTGCAAACATGAACGTGCAAAAATTTAACAGGACTTAGCGTTTGCTCCAGTAAACAATTTGAGATATCGAACCTGAGATCGGAAAAACCAGCTTAAAGAGATATGGAAGTAAACTTGTCTACGTACTTTGCTGTTTATTTACGTGTACATTCTTTTTCTGCCTAATAAAAAAGATAATTTTTCGTTATATGTATAATGCTTGGTTTAATAGGCAACAGAGTCATAAATGAATTATTTTCCACATCCGTGATACTTCTCATATCCCAAAATGTTCTTTCCAATCATTCTCCACATCAGTGATGCATGTCAAGTGTGACAGTACTCTAAAATGTCTGCAGTGTAACGAATGCGCAAGCGTCACTAATTTCTTGGGGCCTTTGTCCCGCTTCAACGCGGGGTCGGCCCTGTTACTATATGTTACTATTGATTTGGCAGTGGTAGTAGCTGAGGGGGCCGGATGCCCTTCCTACCGCCGCCGCCCCCCCCCCCCCCCCCCGCCCCCGCCCCCAGAACGGAATTAGTGACCCCAGCTGTCTGCTTCTAGTGAAGCCATGTAATAGTGCGAACGTTTTCAAATGTCGGTGATTGGTGTAACTGAGACGGTACGTGGGGACCAGCCCGGTATTCACCTAGCGCTATGTGGAAAACAGACTGAAAACCATCCGGCATACCAGCACTCGTCGTTAATCCGCCGGGCGGATTCGATTCGGGGCCGGCGCGCCTAACCGAGTTCTGGAAGCAGCGCATTAGCGCCCTCGGCTACCCTGGCGGGTCAGTTTTCACATATACACATAGTCACTAAATTGATACACAAACTTATAAGTATGTAATCCAGTGCCAATTTTCTATACCTAATAAAAGTAGACATTTTAGAAGATAGGCCTAAGGAAGCAGTGTCGCAAAACTAACATGGCTATGCGTATAACTGCAGAAAAATATGTGATAGCTGAAATACTATGCTAAGTAGGCAAGCACGCAAGCAAATTGATAGTCTAAATGTAACGTATTAGGCCTACTCTTGATGTGAGTCACAGTACACTGCCAAATTAAATATTTACTCATTTAAATCGTTTTCAAGCACCATTTGAGGAGGAGAAAAGATAATGCATCATGTTATACACTAGTAAAACGTAATCTATTGTACTGAATGACAGTTGTTGATATTATTACAAATGACACAGGGCATCAGAAAAAGCAGTGTGTACTTTGTAACTCTATTTAAATACGTAAAGTTTATGCAATTGTATAATGTGTTGACAGTCGTCACCTTACATTTCTTTCACTCACCACCAGATTACGGGCCGGGGGGGGGGGGCAAAGATGATAACATCATCAGTGTCAGGTATATAAGGTATACACTGCTGAAAACAGACCTTTCGTGCAGCGGCGCTGTATGTGGGTGATTGTTTTTACCTAGAGACAGTGTGGACGTGTTCCCGGTTGCATAAGCAGAGTTGACGCCTTCGCAACCATTTCCTCATTTGTGGAGAGTTGTTTCCGTAATTCGTTGCATGATGGATTCCTCCCAGTCAGCACAAAGAGCGGTTGTGCGATTACTTCGCGCAGGAGGAAGGCGGCATGCTTCACAGGTTTATTGCGAGCTGAAAGTGGTGTACGGAGAGCGGTTTTGCGCATGGTGCACAATATCCCTGTGTGGTGTCAGCGTTATGAGGCGGGATTGCGCGGCCAAGAAAACCCTTGAGCATCTTCAGAAATTTCGATGGGAAATCCTGGAATATCCTCGTCACAGCAAGTACACTGCGCCCTGTGACTCCCATATCTTCGGTCTTTGAAAATAATCTCTGAAAGGTCAGAGGTTCACTTGTGACAAAGAAGGGCGAGACACCTTAGAAAACTCGATCCCCCAAGCACCTACACTGAAGCCATCCACTCACTTTCTACCCGCTGGGATCGCTGTACCAATATCAGTGGCAATTAAGTACAGATGTACTGTTCAACATGAAGTGTAATTATAATACTGTTACTAACATTTATTTGCATACTGCTGCCGTCTCCTTTTGGTTTGGGTACACCTTAAAATAAAAGCTATGCGTAAGCGCTTCGTTGACGATGAACTGATGGCCTGATTATGCTTACATTTTGTTAAATCTGATAGTTTTGTATCACGAGTTGTAGGTTTTTGTCTGATGATGATAGCGTCAGCCGAAACGTCCTAGTAGATGAAGATAAATTTGTCAATCTAGACAGCTGTATTTGCAAAAACCCTATGATGGGTCCTTTTAGAAGGACGTAGTCGGCTTCCTACACGCGCACACACACACACACACACACACACACACACACACACACACACACACACACACACACACCGCGCTGACGTGCTGATCTAAAAAGATGGTCCGTCTTCGGACGATGACGGTCGTCGGCGAAGCGAAAACTCCGTTCAGTTTTGCGAAGACACCCTGACCGCTGTGTCAGGCCTACAACGACCGCGCCAGAGCCCCGATATGGGGCGTGTCCCTCCTGCGGCTGACTCTGGCTGTGGGTCTGGACCGGTAGCAACAGCAGGGCTATCCTTCACCGGCAGCAGCCGCCGCCGCCACGCGCCCTCCCGATAACATTTACATCTGACTGCGGGAGCTGCAGCTGCTGCGACAGCCGGCCACACCCCAGGGGTGGCAGGGCTCCCTACCCCCTACGTCTCTCTCTCGCAGGTCTGCTGCAGCCGCTGCCGTGGCGCCGACATTTCCATAGGCAAATGTGCTCGACGCGCTGCCCGCTTATCGCCCGACCAGCATGGGCTGCGTTGTCACTTATCTTACCCCGTCATCTAGGAATTCACTTTGCGGTTCGCTGTGTTGGGGTGTCTCGAACTCCAAGGCCGTGGACACAGTGGCACCGACGTCGGTGAGTTCCGCCGACGACCCGTCATCGGCCGAAGATGGACGATCTTTTTAGATCAGCACGTGGGCGATTGCAATGCAGCCCATCTCATCGCTCACGCGTTACACTACGGACGACGACCGCTGGAATTCACATCGTCAGTTTGTTTTCTTCGATCGAAGTATGGACTCCGAGAAGCTGATAGGTTTAGAAAGTAGTAGTTTGTGGCGTTCTGAGGGTGAAAAATGCCGCAAGCGGGATATAGCTCGGAATCCGAGGACTGAAGTCGCACAGCTTTAATGGAAATGATAACTAGGCAAAAATCTTTATCGGAAATTACAACCTCAAAATATAATTCTTTTACTTGTTTTGTAAATAAAACTGCCTTCTCCTGCTGGTAGTTACTTTATTAACCCCAAACGCCTTTTGCCTAACATATGCTTCGCTACGTCGGCAACAAATAGGTAAACATACGAAAGTAGATGAAACACGTAATAGACTCGCAATATTTACGATATGAAAGACAGTGTACGATGAAATAGTTGTATCGAGTGACAAAAGAACGATAGTCCATCACAAAAAAGAGTGAGAAAGATGATGAAAAGCGTATGGAAGACGAAGCACAAAGATGTGATTACATGGCAGTGATCAAAGTGGTAGTGCGATCTCCAGACCAGATGTGAGGAAACACAGATCAGCAAATCGTAAGTAATTACTTTTTACATAAAATCGCGAAGTGAACTTTTTGATAATCTATAACTAACAAAACTGTATCGTTATATATCCCACTGAAGATGTATTAGAACAAGAGAAGGTGAAACGCGTTTGGGATAAATAAAGTAACTAGCAACAGGAAAAGGCAATTTTGTTTACAAAACAAGTATTTATATGCTTGCTGCGGAGGATGGCCACACAAACAAACTTGTTAATAATTTTTTTGGGTGAGGTAAGTGGTGTCCGGTATCTTATACTTAACGTCACTGTAGTGACCATTTTTTTGGGCTGTCTACAAAGTATTATTATGCCGATAGAGGGGTGGTGAGTAGGTTGAATGGAGTATTACAAATTTTGTGTACGCGTCTCCACTGTTCAGTGCCTTAGGTCTTATCTTATTCTAAAATTTATGTCTGTCTCTTTCACACATGCTGAATGACTGTCAGTGTATGGTGAGTGCCACATACTTCTTTGGCTCAATTTATTTGAAGTTGTGCAGTTTGTAGTCTCGCTTTTTATTTCAGTACGAAACATCATGTTTCTCTTTTCATCTCGTTTGTATGTTCGTAAAGCTTGCCTGGTTATTTAAATAACAAAGGAAAGAGTGTACAGTAATCACCAGTCTTTTTTCGAAACATATGTACCTTAGTTTACATGCATTCGACGTCTTTGTAATAGCAAAAGTCGCGATGCTGAACTCTTCTCTAAGGACAGAGGCGTCGTGGCATCCATCACGCCCAAGGATGTTAAAATAGTGTGTACGCTCCTTCAAAAAACAGATTCGAACCTACTCACAAGGGGACCCTCCATACTGCAAATCACGGCTTTTGATACTCTTCGAATATGTTGTAGAGGCACTTACGCTGAGTACCTGGATATCTGGTTTTTTAGCGATGGCCCTTAGCTTTTGAGAAAATGGAGTTTGAAGTTCAAAAAAATGGTTCAAATGGCTCTGAGCACTATGGGACTCAACTGCTGTGGTCATCAGTCCCCTAGAACTTAGAACTACTTAAACCTAACTAACCTAAGGACATCACATACATCCATGCCCGAGGCAGGTTCGAACCTGCGACCGTAGCAGCCGCACGGTTCCGGACTGCGCGCCTAGAACCGGAGTTTAAAGTTCATTACCCGCTTAACGATAGCATTACATGTATCTCGAGCAAGTGAGTGTAGCGCAGCGGTTAAGGTTCACGGCTAAGGCGCTGGAGGCACCATGTTCGAATCCTGGTCGTGTAGTTTTTTTCTTTTTTCAAAATCGACAGAAATTTTCAATTTTATTTCAAAGAATATCAACAAACAGTGTAAGGTGTGCGAAGTTATTAAGATATATTCAGTAATTAATTTTTTCAAATATTCATTCCGTTTGTGGTTCGCAGTTGGAGTTCCATATACTCGTACAACAGTCTCTTCTTGTATTTCCTGAAATCGATCTATGTCCATTATCGTCCCCTCTCCCGTGAATACCGTTAGCCGTAACGGGAACCCTAGCTCTTGGCCAATGAGGATATGAGTGGCATTCCTTTACGTTCGCATCTAACTACAGCTTCAGTTGCTTGCAGAGCGTCTCTAGTGCTGTGTGTTAGAAAAATTCTGTGAAATGGAAGCACCAAGTGTTTCTGCAGTAGTGCGCCCAGAAGAAGATCCCCAAGTAGAGGAGTTCAACGAAGAATCAAAAGGCGAAATCAGAAATGCCATTAAATACGCCGAAAATCTACTCTGCGATTTGAATCTCGTAACGAATACACCGGCTAGCGTGATCTCTGCCAATTCCGTTGCAATTGGCGGTGAGATATGTATCGCAATACAGGATCTCTTGGCCGAAAGACAGATCATTATTGATGATGAATTGATAGATTTCAACGAAGATGATGGTGTGGGAGAATATGATACGAACCACAAACGGAATGAATATTTGAAAAAATTAATTACTGAATATATCTTTATAATTTCGCACACCTTACACTGTTTGTTGATACTCTTTGATATAAAATTGAAAAATCGATCGATTTTTTTAAAAAAGTACACGAAAGGATTCGAATACGGTACCTCCACAGCGGTATCCGTGAACCTTTACCATTGCGCTACGCTGACCTGCTCGAAATACATGTAATGGTACGAAGTACGCAGCGCGCAATGAACTTCAAAATCGATTTTCTCAAAAACCAAGGCCCTTCGCAAAAAAAAAAAAAACCAAACCAGGTACTCAGCGTAAATGCCTCTACAACATATTTGAAGCGCATCAAAATCCGTGTTTTACAGTATGGAGCGTGGAGCGTCCCCTTGTCAGACTCTCTTGACCACGCCAAAAGCTGACCGAGGAGGTCGGACGCACTGTGCCCAGTCCGTCTGCCGACGATATTGGGCAGGATCGGGCGACTGCGTCTGCCGACCGCTGTCGCTGTGTCACTCTGAACGCAGTCTAGGAGGCACGGTCTGGTGTTCGTCTGCCCCGCAGGGATGTACGATAAAATAAGAAACGTAGTCGCCTCTTTAAAAGAGCAAAGTGGGCTCTTAGGAGCGCAGATAGGTGTGCTACCAATCGTACCATGCCGTCACGTCACTCTCCAGGGCTAACGTAAGTGTTTTCTGTATATGCCAGTCGATGGTATGGAACTGCCTCGGTAAGGTGGCATAATGTGAAGACGCGACAGAAAGATAGAAAGAAGCTATCGTATTGTGACGCGTCCATGACCACACCGTGAACGAAATTGAAAGTTGCGGGGGGGGGGGGGGGGGGAGGAAAGGAAAGGGGTGGAATTCACGATGTCAGCGGCCACGAGCGAAAACCTGTGTCAGACCGGGATTCGAACCCGGTGTCTCCTGCTTACTAGGCATCTACATCTACATACATACTCCGCAATCCACCATACGGTGCGTGGCGCGGAGGGTACCTCGTACCACAACTAGCATCTTCTCTCCCTGTTCCACTCCCAACAGAACAAGGGAAAAATGACTGCCTATATGCCTCTGTACGAGCCCTAATCTCTCTTATCTTTGTGGTCTTTCCGCGAAATGTAAGTTGGCGGCAGTAAAATTGTACTGCAGTCAGCCTCAAATGCTGGTTCTCTAAATTTCCTCAGTAGCGATTCTCGAAAAGAAGGCCTCCTTTCCTCCAGAGACGATCTATTGATACGTAATCAGCATGGTTTCGGAAAACATCGCTCTTGTGCAACGCTAGCTCTTTATTCGCACGAAGTAATGGCCGCTGTCGACAGGGGATCTCAAGTTGATTCCGTATTTCTCGATTTCCGGAAAGCTTTTGACACCGTTCCTCACAAGCGTCTTCTAATCAAGCTGCGAGCCTATGGGATGTCGTCTCAGTTGTGCGACTAGATTCAGGAAGGTTGCAGTTCGTAGTAATAGACGTCAAATCATTGAGTAAAACTGAAGTAATATCAAGTGTTCCTCAGGGAAGCGTCCTGGGACCTCTGCTGTTCCTGACCTATATAAATGACTTGGGTGACAATCTGAGCAGTTCTCTTAGGTTGTTCGCAGATGATGCTGTAATTTACCGTCTAGTAAGGTCATCCGAAGACCAGTATCAGTTGCAAAGCGATTTAGAAAAGATTGCTGTATGGTGTGTCAGGTGGCAGTTGACGCTAAATAACGAAAAGTGTGAGGTGATCCACATGAGTTCCAAAAGAAATCCGTTGGAATTCAATTACTCGATAAATAGTACAATTCTCAAGGCTGTCAATTCAACTAAGTACCTGGGTGTTAAAATTACGAACAACTTCAATTGGAAAGACCACATAGATAATATTGTGGGGAAGGCGAGCCAAACGTTGCGTTTCATTGGCAGGACACTTAGAAGGTGCAACAAGTCCACTAAAGAGACAGCTTACACTACACACGTTCGTCCTCTGTTAGAATATTGCTGCGCGGTGTGGGCTCCTTACCAGGTGGGATTGACAGAGGACATCGAAAGGGTGCAAAAAAGGGCAGTTCGTTTTGTATTATCACGTTAATAGGGGAGAGAGTGTGGCAGATATGATACGAGAATTGGGATGGAAGTCATTACAGCAAAGACGTTTTTCGTCGCGGCGAGATCTTCTTTCGAAATTCAGTCACCAACTTTCTCTTCCGAATGCGAAAATATTTTGTTGAGCCCAACCTACATAGGCAGGAATGATCATCAAAATAAAATAAGAGAAATCAGAGCACAAACAGAAAGGTTTGGGTGTTCGTTTTTCCCGTGCGCTGTTCGGGAGAGGAATGGTAGAGAGATAGTATGATTGTGGTTCGTTGAACCCTCTGCCAAGCACTTAAATGTGAATCGCAGAGCGCAGTCATGTAGAAGTAGAGACTCCCACCCGAGTTCCTGAAACATTTCCGTAACACTCGCGCGACGATCAAACCTACCAGTAACTAATCTAGCAGCCCGCCTCTGAATTGCTTCTATGCCCTCCCTCAATCCGACCTGAGAGGGATCCCAAACGCCCGAGCAGTACTGGCCGTATTAGTGTTTTATAAACGGTCTCCTTTACAGATGAACAACATCTTCCCAAAATTCTAGCAACGAACCGAAGACGACTGTCCGCCTTCCCCACAGCTGCCATCACATGCTAGTCCCACTTCATATCGCTCTGCAGTGTTACGCCCAAATATTTAATCGACGTGACCATGTCAAGCGCTACACTACTAATGGAGTATTCAAACATTACAGGATTCTTTTTCCTATTCATCTGCATTAATTTACATTTATCTATATTTAGAGTTAGCTGCCATTCTTTACACGGACCACAAATCCTGTCCAATTCAGCTTGTATCCTCCTACAGTCACTCAACGACGACACCTTCCCGTACACAACAGCAACATCAGCAAACAGCCGCACTTTGCTATCCACCCTTTCCAAAACATCATTTATGTAGATAGAAAACAACAGCGGACCTACCACACTTCCCTGGGGCACTGCAGATGATACCCTCACCTCCAATGAACACTCACCATCGAGGACAACGTACTGGGTTCTATTAGTTAAGAAGTCTTCGAGCCACTGACCTACTTGGGAACCAATCCCATATGCTCGTACCTTGGTTAGGCGTCTGCAGTGGAGCACCGAGTCAAACGCTTTAAGAAAGTCAAAGAATTTGGCATCCTTCTGATAACCCTTCTTCCATGGTTCGCAAGATATCATGTGAAAAAAGGGCGAGTTGCGTTTCGCAGGAGCGATGCTTTCTAAAGCCGTGCTGATGCATGGACAGCAACTTCTCTGTCTCAAGGAAATTCGTTATATTCGAACTGAGAATATGTTCGAGAATACTGCAACAAACCGATGTTAAGGATATTGGACTGTAATTTTGAGGATCCGTCCTTCTAGCCTTCTTATATACAGGCGTCACCTGCGCTTTTTTCCAGTCGCTCGGGACTTTACGTTGGGCAAGACATTCACGATAAATGCAGTCTAAGTAAGGAGTCAATGCAGTAGAGTACTCTCTGTAAAACTGAATTGGAGTCCCATCAGTTGCGTTAACTGCGCGGACAGTACACGCCACGGCCGGCTGATCAGCATCCCCACCCAGAGCCGCCCGCCTATCCGCCGTCCTCGTCCATATCCCCCGTGTTTGCTACTTTGATATTCCCGCAGGAGATCGAACGTGATTGTGCAGCAGCATTGAAGGTGGTGGATTTATAGCCAATCGTGGCGAATCAGTTACATGAATGCGTTCGGTCCTCGCATGCATATAATCAAATAAGTGAGTGAAGTGCCCGATTTGTTGCTGTAACAGCGCTGAGTGTCCAGCCTATCTGCAGGCAGCGGCTTACCACTTGCAGCCACGTAACACGGCGTAAGGACAGTGGTCGTATAAATGTGTCGTCGTAACCGACGCGACCGGAGACGAGTTTCAGAGCTTGTGTCAACGGCGATGGGTTCCAAACCAGGCGGGAATTGCTGCATTCTGCTCTGAACGAATGTAGGACAGTCGTGCTGGATGTCAGAAAAGAAGGTTGAAAGGTCGCTTTTCCTAACTTGTAACTGTATAAAGCCATCGCATTGTACATCACAAGCAGCACCGAGCTGGCGCTATATTTGCATGTAAGAGAAAATGTGTGCATTCGTCACTGAAGAAGTCTGATTAGACTAAGGCTAAAAGTATATAGCAATACTAAAATATATTTAGTTATCCAAGAGAAGACATAATCTCAAAATCATTAATATAGTAAACTGTGACGCTTTAATGAATTATTTAATGAGAAATATGTTTTCTTTGTTTGTCGGCAGGTTCAGTGGTCCGCAAGCCGATTGAAAAGGGATTTGGACATCACCGGCCGAACATCATGGGGAGGTAAGTGATTAACCAGTGGATGCGACACGCAGCTAAATATAACGAGCATTTATTCGTGCTAGACTGACCGGCACGAAAAACGCAACACATCAGTTTCGTATAAAAACTGAAATTTATTTTAAATTTCTGACACTTTTATAAGACCAATTCAGTATCTTATGATAGAATATTGTGGCGTGGTCCCATCTAAGCGTCCAACAAAAAAAAAAAAAAAAAAAGACTGTTATAAACATATTTAAGAAATTAAGCCAGAGATGCGCACTTCAAAGACATTTTGATTAAGCTCATAAAGGTAACGCAAGGCAGTTCTGACGTCATACACTTCGCACTTTACTTCACAGAACCTCGGAGACGATCTCAGATACCTTTGTTCACGTTTTCAAAAGCTTGTATTGCCACCTGTTGCACCAATGATAGCATTCAACCTTTCAGGCATCCCCATCATTAATGCGGTAATGTCTTGTTGATGAATCGTATCCCATTCTTCCAGACGGGCGTTCCGTAGGTCATGTAGGATCTCTGGACACTGTTGGCGGACTCTTCTCCCCAGCCGGTCCCAAACGTGCACAAGTGGATTCAAATCAGGACTCGGAGCAAGCCGACCCGTAGCATGTGTCCCCGTTTCGTCCAAGAGCTATTGAACATTTCTCGCAACATGCGGACATGCACTGCCCTGCATTACTGTAAAATCGTCACCAGTAAGTGGAGCGAAAGGCACAAAATGCTTCAGAAGGGTTTTCTCCACCTACCGATGTGTGGTAAAGGAGCTCATGCTTCACTAAGATCAAATCCGTGCTTGCAGCTGTATTGATTCCTGCCAACACCATTACATAACCACGCTGAAAAGGCATCCTGGATGAGAATGTGCAAGGAGAATACCTTTGCTGTGGCCTTCTCCAGACTCCCTCTCTTCCACCAGATGATCGGAGGCCAAATCGCGACTCGTCGGTGAACAAGACTTAATCCTATTGTTGTACTGTCCAGCCAAGATGTTCACTTGGGAAACGTAGTCGAGCAGTGCAGTGCTCTGTGGTGAGTTCCGGACGTGTAGCAGCTCTTCTGGACTGAAGGTTGGCTTCTTCCAGTCTTCTTCAGACGGTTCTCCCACTAACGTTGACCCATCGAACATGGTGGAATGAATTTCGTTCTTCAGCAGTGGTGGTTTGACGGTTTCAGAGAACTTAAAGTTTTAAGAAGCGATCATCTCTCTCTGATGTTGCTCTTCTCGAGCCTGTTCCTGGTCTCCTTGCAAAGCCTCCAGTTTCCACGTAGCGTCGTGCGGTTCTGGATATCGAGGAAGGTGTAGTCCTCAACACTTCCGCAGCGTAATGCAAGCTGCAGCCATTTTCCATCAAAGCAACAGCTTACGCAGCTTGTTCAGGCCTTAACGGCACGTTTACAAACACGTGTGACTGAAAGAGGAACTATTCAAGGTAGAACAATGAGCGCTACAAGGGGAGGAAAACGTCGCATACATTCAGTGATGTGTTTTCCAGGTTGCACGTGAAAAAAACCATTGAGCCTTGTGCACTAAACAACCAACACTTCATTGTTTGCTCGGAAAGCGACGCCAATAACATACTCGTGTCAAATAAATTAGTTGAAGTACTTTACTCTGTTTAAATAGATAATTATACGGCGATTTCACATCACTTATTGGGTGTTGCGTTTTTCGTGCCGGTCAGTGTATTTGTTCAGGTCGACCTGACAGAGATGGTTACGGTTTGCGTGGAGCGGAAGGAGCAAGCCCCGCGCCACGCGCACGTGGGCTTCTCCCGACCCAGAACTTCAGGGCACTGTCCCCGGGCGTTGTGAGCAAGTAGTACGCGCGATTGACTGGTTCGTTCGCGGCATTCATTCCTTCCTTCCGACCGTTCCAGTTTTTCACCACTAGTAGGCCGTTTCTCGCTATGCCAGGTATTTTCCGTGAAGTGGCAGCAACGCAGCCGTGTCACCGCACGCACGTATTCGAATTTGCTGCTTCCGGAGAAGTAGCAGGGCGCAAGGATTGTGAGGAGCAGTGGCAGCGGCAGTGAGCCGGTCATACAAAACTTACTTTCCAGTAGTTTCAGAAAGTAATTAAGCCAGCAACTCCCAGGCTTCCAGGAACGCAGTTCTAGAGCGAAAATTGTGTTACTTCAATTACATGACCTCTGATGAACAGAAATAGAATTATCTAGAACTTGTAAACAGTATTTCCACGTATTGTGAATGCTGAATGTAACTTGCATGGTGCTCGATAGTACGTTGCACAAATCATGTTATGTGAAATGGAACAAGACGTTGTGTTCAACATTTCTTGTATATTGCAAACCGAAAATAACACCCACGTTTTACCTTAAGAAAGGAAACGGCTCGTCTTTTCTCATTTGCGTAAAACCTGGAAAAGTTAATTATAAGTTTGTTACCGAAGTAATTCGAAAGTCTGTAAATAAACGGCACACACGGGCAGGGAGGGGGGGGGGGGGGGAACGCTGTAATGTCCCGCACGAGCAAAGTTTAATAATTTATCGTAATTGCAGCTTGGTGCTCCGCATTAGCCCAGTACACTCAGAAAAGATAAAGTGAAAAATGGCTCTGAGCGCTATGCGACTTAACTTGTGAGGTAATCAGTCGCCTAGAACTTAGAACTACTTAAACCTAACTAACCTAAGGACATCACACACACCAATGCCCGAGGCAGGATTGGAACCTGCGACCGTAGCGGTCGCTCGGTTCCAGACTGTAGCGCCTAGAACCGCACGGCCACTCCGGCCGGTAAAAGATAAAGTGACCGTAGATTTTTGTGAGGTGTTTGGTTTTTTCTGCCTCATGTTTATTGCGTTGTACCGGAAGTCGCTCAGCCGCCATCCTGTCTTTTGTTGAGAGGCGGCCAACTTGCACCCCACCCACCGCGTAGCTGTCCCCCAGTGAGCCGCTGGTGCGTGCCGGGCGGTGAGGGCCCTGTGTTAGCAGTGGGTCAGAGAGAGAGAGAGAGAGAGAGAGAGAGAGAGAGAGACCCCGCTAGCTTCTGATGGTACTGAGGACTCTGTTCCCTGGCCTAATACTGAGGCCAGCCTAACTTGGTGTTAAGCATAGGCCCTGTAAGGGCCCAGTAGTCTTTCAGGAGTTATAACGACCACAAAAACGAAATGGAAACTGCTCATATCTTTAAGTCGTCAGTTCTCATTCATAGTCAGTTACTGCTCGTTACTACTATTCACAATGGCTCAAAGTAATTTTCTATTTTAGAAGTCCTGTTACTCGCGGTGGAATCGCTACTATTCAGCCCCTATTCAGCTCCCAACCATTTTTTCACAGTATACTATAACTAGTATGTATGACTCCCATGGCCTGAATGTCCAATTCGTAAGTTTTCGGTTGCAGACTTCGAAATTTTTACGAGAAACACTATTCTATTTGCTGTCGTTCCTTTGTTGGAAAAGAAGCTTTCAGCGAGACCGTAGCGCGATTCCATGTTGTTGTTGTTGTTGTTGTTTGCATTTCCGTAACGCTCGTGCTTTATCGGATACACTGGTCGTAACCATCGGGGTATAATATGTTACATCTCAAGTTTAACTGGAGTACCTGGGTACAAATGCCCTGTTATTAGGATTAGAGGCACGCGGTATCTGCATATGTTTAAGTATTAAATTAATGCAAAAAAATTACTTAAAAGTAGTGCTACTAAAGAAGTAAGAGAAATGTAATAAAAATATAGAATGAGTATACCAAGGAAAAGGGAAGGCAATGAAAAGTAGCAGATATCAGATCAGTGATAAACGTAACATCAAAATTGAGGTCAACATTAGACACAAGGTGTGAAAGTAATCGGCAACCTTGGAAGCGAACAGAGGCGGTGGCAAGTGGGGGGAGGGGGGGGCTGTAGGGGCTATAGCCCCTCCAATGGAGTATCATATTACACTGGATAAGATGACTTCAAAAATGGTTCAAATGGCTCTGAGCACTATGGGACTTAACATCTATGGTCATCAGTCCTCTAGAACTTACAACTACTTAAACCTAACTAACCTAAGGACATCACACAACCCCCAGTCATCACGAGGCAGAGAAAATCCCTGACCCCGCCTGGAATCGAACCCGGAAACGGGGCGCGGGAAGCGAGAACGCTACAGCACGACCACGAGCTGCGGACACTAACCTAAGGACAGCACACAACACCCAGTCATCACGAGGCAGAGAAAAAAAAATTAATTCAGAAATCAGCGAATAATTACTTCAACAGATTCAGTCATTATTTTTTTTTTATAATCATGTAGCAATATAGGTTGCAATGTATTTCACACACATTTTAAGAAAAGAATAAGAGCTGCAAATAGCTTACTATCTAAACCAACAAAAATCATTTAACTCAAAATGGGCGTCTTATTATTTACTAATATACATTGCCGTTGTGGCCGAGCAGCTCTAGGCGCTTCAATCCGGAACCGCGCTGCTGCTATGGTCGCGGGTTCGAATCCTGCCCCAGGCATGGATGTGTGTGTTAGTTAGGTTTAAGTAGTTCTAAGTCTAGGGGACTGATGACCTCAGATGTTAAGTCCCATAGTGCTCAGAGCCATTTGAACCATTTTTTTAACAATAATCAAGAAAGCTAAATATGCCGGGATGCCTACCAGCACTTAAATTGCTGACCTCAGACAAGAACTTCGACATCGCAGGACATCTGCGTCAAATCGTATTGTTTACGCGGGCACACACATTCTGTAGACACGTTTTTACTCTGGACTCCAAAACAGTTACCTAAAACTACTGTAAGCAACATCCAACTTTTACCTATTTGTCGGTGGAAGACCCCCTACTCTCCTTTTTGTGAAGCGATATTCCAATGACTCAGTTTTCTGGCTGACAGATCAAAGAAAGACAACGTCTGCACCGCATTGTACGTTAAACTGTAACATGATAAAATGACACGCGAGTTGTTAATATGCTGTAAGAATAGTTTGCCAATTGCAAGGACGTTACCACTTGTTGACCTCCAGTTACCTATTCCTAGTGATGTACATAGTGTTTAAAACCCCGGAAGCATTCTTTGGTGTGTACTGCAAATTTTTTGAGAACAAAATTGCGTTATTATGCCAGTCGTGACTCGACACGGTGCTTTCGCTGAAAACGTCGGGTAATGGACGGAGGAGCATACGGCAGGCGCGCAGAAGCGGAGGCTGGCTTTGAGTGCTTTTGGCGGAGACCTGTTACCCCTCTTCTCGACGTCACGGCTGTGGTTTTCAGCTATTTTCACTCAACACGCCTCACCCTCGCTTATTCTTTCGCTTCGCAGCAGGTTTCTCTCTTCCGCGCGCAAAGACACACCGAGAAGGGGAAAGCCATCGCCTTTACCGTTCCAGACGTCCTCCCTGCGTACAGTGGTGTGTCCAGGGTGCGGAAGAAAAGCTCCGTCTTCGCAGGATACTGACCCTAAAAATGTAGGCATGTGAACGCGGAGCAGTTGGAGTATCGTAAAGATGACGCAGTGGACACGTTGAGATTAACCTGTTCCTGGCTAACAGTCGTCCTGCAAGTAGCGAACTGTACCAGCGCGGCTTTGAACCGTGTGGTGGTAACCTTCTTCGTCGCAGCTGCGAACTACAGAGGAGGACACACTGTCAGGAACTGGTATGACGAATGATTCAAAATCACTTTACAATATGTCGAAATATAAATAAAAAGTACTTATTATTTTTCTCTTAGCGTAGCTCTCGCAGTAGTTTCGTTGCTAAATGTAGTTGCCATGTCGTTCATCTCTGAAGAGGGTAACTTTGACCTGATTGTTGCTTTTGTGATGTATCGATTATATTCGCTTGTGTATAATTGTTCCTTTTTTCAAATAATTATACACAATATCTGGGTGAGAATCAAAATGAAGCTCAGCATGTTAACACATGTTCAAATGTGTGCGAAATCTTAAGGGACTTAACTGCTAAGGTCATCAGTCCCTAAACTTACACACAATACTTAACCTAAATTATCCTAAGGACAAACACACACACACACACACACACACACCCATGCCCAAGGGAGGACTCGAACCTTCGCCGGGACCAGCCGCATCGTCCATGACTTCAGCGCCTTAGACCGCACGGCAGCATGTTAACATAATATTATATTTGGTGAGGTAGGATTTGCTTAAAATCAGAAAATAAGAGTAAAAAATTATCTTCGACGTTCCTGACTCCCCAAACTGCTAATACGGCAGTAATTTTTCAAGTCTGGTTTTCTTCAGAGCCGATAAATACGCCTGGCGCAACAACCGCACAGCTTTTACCAACTTTTTGCCCCTCTGTTCGTTTCTTTTTCCCTGAAGTTCCTGCTGTCTGTACATCAATCGGATGGTAAGGAAGTACAGGAGCAGCTGCTCGTAACACTTCAAGGGCTTGCCTGAACTAGGCTACACCAGATAAGTTGGCAAAACAAACCCGTAATTGTAGTATCAATCATTTTATGGAATTTAGTGAGGAACATGTTGTTAAAACAATTGTTATATTTATTTAGAATACTACATACAATAAAGCATTGTTAACCGATAGGTACACTTCCATGTGTGTTATTTTCAGCGTTTAAGTCATTAATGAAAAGTTCAAGAATTTTTCAAAGTTGGAGTCGTAGCGTAAAGTTATCAGGATAATATGTCCTTGCTCTGTTTTAAAATTAACGACGTGTTCCAGTTTTATGTGCCAGCATACTACGATCTTTGCCCAGAAAGTAATGCACCGCATGTTTTTCCTTCAACAATTCATTACTGAACAGTAAAAGAATTAACACATGAAAGAATGGTGTTTTATCTACATACCCTATTTTTCCACGTAATGTCCATCCCGTTCTATGGCCTTCCTCTAGCGCGAAACAAGGGCGTGTATGCCCAGCCGGTAACAAACCTTGCCCTGGTGGCGGAGCCAGTGCTTCACTGTGTGAATCACCTCCTCATCGCCGTCAAAATGTCTTCCACGAATGGCATCTTTTAATGGCCCAAACAAGTGGAAGTCCGAGGGGGCTAGGTCAGGGCTGTAGGATGCGTGGGGTTACACTGTACAACCCTGTTTTGCGATGTGTTCAGCAGTCCGCATCGACACTTCCTTTGCTGATCGACAGATGCAGCGCCGACTGCCGAGCCGTTATGCGTCTGTCCTCACGAATGATATCAGCTCACTGCAACATGTCAGTTGTGACAGCCGTGGATGGTATCCTCGACCGCTGCAAATCATTGAGCCCCGCCGAACTGTCTTCTGATTACCTAACCCTCCGTGCCCACTAACTGTACTTCTGTCGACAGCAGATGCTCCATAGATCTTGCACAAGCGTTTGTGAATATTCCCCACAGTCTCTTTCTCTGCAGTGAGAAATTAAATGACAACACGTTGGTTGCAACGTACACAGTTGGCGCGCTGATTCAGGAGACTTCAAATAATGCGTACATAACGTTTCGCATTCGTAGCATTGTTTTCGACTGAGAAAAAAAAAAAAAGAAATGCGGTGCGTTAGTTTCTCGGCAACCCTCGTACTTATTGTTGGTCCACCAGTGTGCCTACTTTCCTTGAGCAGAATGTACAGGACGTCCGAGAGTGTGGGAATATTTTAGAGCTCGTAACAACATGTTATTCTGAATTATTAATATATATATTTTTTTCGTATACCTCGCAGTCATGTTAGTAAGGCCAGCAGGAGGAGCGAGGGAGGGGCCACGCGATAGCTGGCCAGTAGACCACAGAGCGTGCGCACACACGCGCACACACGCGCACACACGCGCACACACGCGCACACACGCGCACACACGCGCACACACGCGCACACACGCGCACACACGCGCACACACGCGCACACACGCGCACACACGCGCACACACGCGCGCACACGCGCGCACACGCGCGCACACGCGCGCACACGCGCGCACACACGCGCCCACACGCGCGCACACACGCGCCCACACACACACACACACACACACACACACACACACACACACACACACACACACACACACACAACAGCCACCGCTGCCTAGCCTGTGTCTGTGCTCCCCTCCAGCGGCCTGCAGCGTGAACCACCCTGCTCTCCATGTCGCTCTTCCCGTTCCTATATTCCACCATCACTCAGACTGCCGTCGCAGTGCGGCCTGGACGAGTCCTCTTGTATCCCGAGTACTGAGAATACGGCCGAAAGTTTACTTCATTCAGCTATTATACGTGGCTCTCCTTTCCGACGCCCTCCCCTCTCGCATCCGTGACCAGGCGGTAACCTCTTGTGTACAAGTACTAGCTGGCGCGACAACACTGCTACTCTCGTAACAAGAAAATGTCGTGCTCCACCACGATTCCAGGTCTTAAATCGGCTACTTCTGCGTCGGTCGCTACTGGACGAGCGCCTGTTAGCTTCCTCAGCCACAAAAGCTGATGTAACGGCACAGGTAGCGGAAGTATCTCGCCCAAGCACAAGGCGTGTGTGCTGCTGTCGGTACCCCGAAGTAGAGTCTACATCTACGTGATTTCTCTGCTATTCACAATAAAGTGTGTGGCAGAGGGTTCAATGAACCACCTTCAAGCTGTCTCTTTACCGTTCCACATTCCAACGGCACGCGGGAGAAACGAGCACTTAAATTTTTCTGTGCTGCGAGCCCTGATTTCTCTTATTTTATCGTGATGATCAGTTCTCCCTATGTAGGTGGGTACCAACACAATGTTTTCGCAAGAGAAAACTGGTGATTGAAATTTCATGAGAAGATCCGTCGCAACGGAAAACGCCTTTGTTTTAATGATTGCCACTCCAATTCACGTATCATGTCTGTGACACTATCTCCCCTATTTCGCGATAATACAAAACGAGCTGCCCGTATTTGTACTTTTACGATGTCATCCGTCAGTCCCATCTGATGCGGATTCCACACCGCACAGCACTACTCCAGAATAGGGCGGACAAGCCTGGTGTAAGCAGTCTGTTTAGTAGACCTGTTGCACCTTGTAAGTATTCTGCCATTGAATCGCAGTCTTTGGTTTGCTCTACCAACAATATTACCTATGTGATCGTTCCAATTTAGGTAATTTGTAATTGTAAACCCTAACTATTTAGTTGAATTTACAGCCTTCAGATTTGTGTGACTTACCGCTAATCGAAATATAGCTAATTTCTTTTAGTACTCATGTGAATAACTTCACACTTTTCCTTATTCAGGGTCAATCTCCACTTTTCGCACCATATAGATATCTTATCTAAATCATTTTGCAGGTCGTTTTGATCATCTGATGACTTAACAAGACGGTAAATAACAGCATAATCTGCAAGTAATCAAAGACGGCCATTCAGATTGTCTCCTATGTCGTTAATATCAGGAACATTACAGGGCCTATAAAACTTGCCGGCCGTAGTAACCGAGCGGTTCTAGGCGCTACAGTCTGGAACCGCGCGCCCGCTACGGTCGCAGGTTCGAATCCTGCTTTGGGCATGGTTGTGTGTGATGTTATTAAGTTAGTTAGGTTTAAGTAGTTCTAAGTTCTAGGGGACGGATGACCTGAGCAGTTAAGTTCCATAGTGCTCAGAGCCATTTGAACCATATAACACTTCTTGGGGGAACGCCGGATATTACTTCTGAGTCGGCGGATGGAAGACCATTACAGGCGGCAACACTGTATTCAGCTGAAATCTGCAAAGCGAAGACGTCTGCGGCCTAATACAGTCGTCCTCTACAGAGCTGCGATAACGCTGGGGCGTCCCGATAGAGACGTGCAGTATATGACGAGAAGTAGCCCGACCCGTGTGATGCGAAACCGACCGTCAGATGTCAGCAGAGGCGGACCCTCCAGTATAACAGGCAGGGAGTATAGCAGCAGTAACAGCAGAACGGATAGCACCAGGGAACATCTGCCGTCACCTGTGGCGCCAACAGTGGAACTAAGAAAAGGTGGTGTCTCTCGTGGTTAGGGAGCGGTCCCCTTACTGCGCTTCAGAAAAAACGCGAAACGCCGAAGGATACGAACACATTTTACAACACTGCGCCCGGCATACAGTAGAAACACAGTTCGCAGAAGGTCACTGATGGTATCAGCGTGACGGTGAACCCCATCACAAATCAGCATCTGAAGAGCTTTCATTCGTGACAACAACATTCCTGGAATGGACTGACATGCCCAGAGTTGCGACTTGAACCCAGTGGAACGCTTTTGGGATGAACTAGAAGACTGACTGATACTGAAAATGTATGCTTGTCCGTGATTTGAGAAATCCCTTATACGTGGAAGGAGCCCGAAACTACTTGTTACCTCCAAGTTTTGACCGGCACAGACGGCTTTCGAAAGATGTACAGTTAATCGTCGCTTTCGACATTACGAGTGCAGTGGCAGGATGGTATTTTTCGTAAAAACGCTGATAATTGATCATGCAGTATCGAGTGTATTTTGACAGCGTCTTCACGAGAAGCAATTTCCCGTTGTTTTTCGATTAAATACGAACAGTTTTGAAGACACGGACAAGCATACATTTTCAGTACCACTTTATGCGTTTGGTCGTTTACTAGTCGATAGTTACGATTATTATATTATTTGTAGACTGCCAAATAACATTTGACTAACGGGACTCGATCCAGCGATTACGGGGCTCTAACACTACCCACTCGGCTGCCGCCGCTTCCTGGCAAAAAGGGCCACGCACAGGGATATATCTGACGGCCGAAATGATCTTGCGATTTTCTCAGTAACGCCTGAGACGTACGCGCTACTGCTCACACATTTTGTTGTCCTAATAGACTACTACGAGTGTACGAAGTCTGAAGTAAATCCGCGTTCCAAACGTTGTGGCCTCCTCTTGTTAGAAATTTAAGCGACTGTCATGTCTCATTGCACAAGATACGTGATTATTTTTTTGGAAGAATCAGGTCGGCAACCTAATTTATGTTTTTCTATTGTCTTTAAATGGCTTAGACGAATTGTCACAAGTTTCCTTAGAGTCGCTCCCTTCCCCAGTCTTAACAATTGCCCTTGTCTTCGCCCTGTCAACTATAGAAGGCGAACGTTCGTTCCGTCCAACAAAATTTCTTCCCTAGAGTAATTCGCCTTCCTAATGCGAAACGAATTAAAGATTTATGCTTGGAGAACCTGGTTCCCTAGATAAGTGCCCCAAATGTCGGAATGGTTCAAAATGGTTCAAATGGCTCTGAGCACTATGGGACATAACAGCTGTGGTCATCAGTCCCCTAGAACTCAGAACTACTTAAACCTAACTAACCTAAGGACATCACAGACATCCATGCCCGAGGCAGGATTCGAACCTGCGACCGTAGCAGCCGCGCGATTCCGGACTGAGCGCCTTAACCGCGAGACCACCGCGGCCGGCAAATGTCGGAATGACGGGGGATCCTGAACTGCGTGCACCTTATCACTGTCAGTGTCGTCGTCGTTTCATCCAGTGGAACTAGCTGGCGGCGCACAAGAACCACTGCCCAAGTTCGAAGAGAGAGTCTTGCGAAATAAACAGACGGCACGAAGCGGAATAAAATGCTCTCTGTCGCAGCTTTCACTTCGCGCAGACCCCAACCCACTGCGCGCCTCTTTGTGCTGCGTGTTTCGCATTGTGGCGGCGGTGCCTCGCCAGAAGCAGATAACACTGTCTGCCCCTGGCGCCAGCGTGTTGTGTTGTGTAGCTCTGCTTTGTGGGCGCTCGGGGGCATCAACACCGGCTGCACCTGCGCCTGCCGCCGCCGCCAGTTGGCCGGGAGAAAAATTGCGTGCATTATAGGCGCGGATGGCGCACTGTGTCCGTGGCCCGGGTACCGCTGACTCACCGGCCGGTCGATTTGCGCGCACGTGAGCCAGCCGGTGGCGTGCGCGGCGCCGCATGGAAGGAAAGGAACAGAGAGGGAAGGAGTTAGACGAGTCAGAGCTGGTGGGGGAGGGGGGAGGCCGTTTGACGCGCCCGTTCACTTCGTACAAATAGATGCGCCCGATCCCCGGGGGCGCTTATGCAAAATTCAGAAGCGGTCCCCCTCCCCTAGTGTGGCGGCCTCCTATTCAGACGCCTTCATTCCGTTTTTTACCAGAGGGCATTCCACGCGGTCCTCTCGACAGGCTTCGTATGCGATCGCAACACGTCAACTCTCCCTCTCACCGTCGTTCTCTCTCGCTCATTTCCTCTGCAAATACCCTCGTGTGACACACACCCATTGATTGCTCCTCCCGGTTTCATTTCGAAGCTGGAGGCGGTGTGGGGGATTCTAAAGCACTGGGTTAATGTTCACCCACAAGTGTTAATCACAGGTCCCCTTCCTCTCGGGATACGATCCAAGATTGCTGAAGAATTAACTGGAAAGGAAATGCTTCGGAAATTAAAAAAAAAGAAGTGTAGCAAATTTACATTCTTCTTAGAATACTGGTGATAAGCTGCGCGAAGGCGGCCGCTGTGGCCGAGCGGTTCTAGGCGCTTCAGTCCGGAACCGCGCGGCTACTACGGTCGCAGGTTCGTATCCTGCCTCGGGCATGGATGTGTGTGGTGATCTTAGGTTAGTTAGGTTTAAGTAGTTCTAAGTTCAAGGGGACTGGTGACCTCAGATGTGAAGTCCCATAGTGTTCAGAGCCATTTGAACCAATTTAAGCTGCGGGAGGAGCATAGTTCGCTGGAAGCACACGCGACTGTAACATTGTGGAAGACAGAAATGAAACCATTGAACTTTCACGTTAATCTTTTGAAGATGGATTAGCTGATCGAACAAGGGATGTAATGCCCGTGCAACTAGCGAACCCGACCTACAGTACATCTTTGGTAGAATGGTCGGCCACGTGACACAACACTAGTGCACTGGATACTGTGGAAAGAAACAACGGGAAGCTGGCAACTTGTCACGAAAACCTGTGAAATCGCGAATTCCGGGGGAAACCGACGTGTCAGGTTGCAGACTTTCCTGCAATGTCAGGTTTCAACTCAACAATGACATTGATGAGGCGACGTCATGTCTGAAACACGGCTCTTCACTACTTCAGAATGCAGTCCTTTCTTATTAACGTTGAGGTGCCAGAAGTTCAACTTGATCCACTAATTCGTTTCAAACTTTTCACTTTTTATCTTACTTGTTTGCCATGTAAAAATGCTTGTCATAATCGTTGTCATTAATGTTCTGTGTACATTTTTCACAGCTGCTATTCAGTTACGTCAACACGTTGTTAATTCTTTCTTCATTTCCTCTTACAAATAAAATATCATCAACAAAGCGTATGCGCTTGATCATTCTTTCTCCTATTGTCACACCACACTTGTGCCGGAAACAGTTTTCACTGAATCACGTTTGTAAAGATTAAACAGAGTAGCTGGAAGACAACGTGCTTGCCACTGTTGGTAAATTGTATCGGTATTTCCTTCCAGTGACAGCAGTTCCAAGCCTGTTCGTCCTAGTATTCCTCACATACTTGACGCTGACGCACCGTGACGCGTTATGGCCACGAATGTTGTCGGACGACTTGATAAAAGTGTAAATCCTTAAAGAACTTTCAGTAAGCTACAAAATGGCTCTGAGCACTGTGGGATTTAACTACTGAGGTCATCAGTCCCTTAGAACTTAGAACTACTTAAACCTAACTAACCGAAGGACATCACACACATCCATGCCCGAGGCAGGATTCGAACCTGCGACCGTAGCGGTCGCGGAGCTACAAGACAACTTAAAACATTTCATAGAGGTTGCTAGCAAAAGACAGCAACTACGTGAAACGAGCCTTAAGGTTAATTACCGAAGTAACAACGTGATTACAACAAAGAATAAACTGTCTCAAGAGTTCATTAATTTCTCTTATTCTCACCGGTTAATTAAGAATAGCAGGTTGACCAGATTGTAACTTAAACTAATTAGTGTAGGGTTCGCCGACGCTAATTTAGCTGAAAGTTTAAAATTATGTAATGGGTCGGACCTCGAACCCACTGTGTTATGTGGACGTTAAGCAAAAAAGCGCTGGCATATTGGGGCTGTGTATTTGTCCAAGGGGCCGTCATTAGCTGGCTCAAGTGGTAAAGGATTGATCCAGCTTACTGCTGTTCCAGACAGGCTCCAGGTTTTAAATGTGCCTGGTAGATCAGCAGAAAGACCGTGTGAGCGTGGTACTTGATTAGTATTAACATCTTAAATATTTGTTGTTCAGTCGTCATCTCTGGACTAACGTTTGGTCGCAGCTACTGCCTTGTTGTTCAGTGTGTCCCCCCTCAAGGACTCAGGTAGCTGCGCCACAAATCTATCGATCCGCTGTGTGACTTGCGCCCCCCAGCGGTACAAATCGTGTTTTCGTCCGCTCTGAGTGCGTGTTAAAGTGCAGCGGCGGACTGGGTCGCCCCTTCGCTTTGCGACTTGTGGTCTGACACGCTGTAAACACTCCACTGCTATTACACAGCGTGTCATGAAGTCCGGGAACACTTTCACTTATTTATTGCACAAGAACTAAACACAGTAAAGATGTGATACATATTGCATTTTGAAGAGAAACGCTGATAGTTTTTTTTTTTTTTTTACAAACACTCGATATGCGAATCCTGAGTGACGCAGTAGACGTCAATATGGTAATCCAGTTTTTGCCATACCCGTCCCAGCACGGCATCTCCGAATGTGGCAGTCGCTTCCCGTATTCTTTCCCGGAGCTCTACTACATCACGTGGTAGAGGCAGTTCATTCACCAGATCTTTAAAGTTTCCCCTCAGAAAAAAGTCCCACGAAGTGAGATCTGGTGATCGGGGAGGCCATTTAATGAAACAGCTGTAGCACGGCCGATCCATCGATGCGGCAGTTCCGTGTTCAGGTACCCACGAACTTCACGATGAAAATGGGGTGGAGTCCCATCCTGCTGAAAGATGAACGGAGAGTCCGATTGCATTTGAGTGCTTTTGGCGGAGACCTGTTTGAGGCATCAGGCATTGGTGCAACATTTCTTTCGACTCCTTATGAATGTCTCTCGTACGCGCTCCACATTCACTTCACTCACACTGGGACGTCCGCTTCTCTATGTCAGGCACAAGGAACTTATCGTAACGATTTTGTTGTGCCAGTGGTAAATGGCCTTCCTTGTTGGTGGCTTCTTTCCGTACTTGGTTGTAAGCATCCGTTGAACAGCTGTAGCACACTTGCTTTTGTGTTTTTATCGAATTCCAACAGCCAGAAAGCTCGTTCCGCACGTGAACTCGCCATGTTTGCGACTAGCGCTGACTATCGGCAAATTACCAAACTACGCTGTGGCGTTATACATGGAAAAGCAAAAGTTCTTCTGTACAATGTTTGGTTCTTGTGCAATAAATAATTGGAAGTTTTCCCGGTTTTTATGTACACCCTGTATTTCTGATAGGATTTTCAGCTGTGAAGCTATTGGACGTAGTCTGGCTTCTATTTCATTTAACGCAGCCCTTGCAAGCAAAAATCCAGCTTTTGAACAAAATGGTAGACGTACGACATGACGAAACTCGTGGTTTTCATTAATCACGAGGTAGTAGTGCGTTGAGATGTCTATGTAGGCCGGTTTACGATACTGCAAATGGGTGTGTCCCATTTACTCCTCGTCTTACGTGCAAAGACGCTGGGACAGATATTTCGGCGTTGGCGCTAGTGCAAATCTGATCGCGGACATAAGGCAGGATATATCTGTGGAGTGATTATTCAGATCACTGACTGCCCGATATCAGCTGTCCAAGCGTGTCAGCCAAATCTAGTCCAACCGTAACATGACGGCCAAGAAGTGTCACTAAAATGCAAAAGAAAATAATTTGCTATTCTGTTGTAGCGTTTGAAACATAATGCTTGATCCTGATACTGATTGCTTGCTCACAAAATTGATTTGGCAGTGTTATTTAATGTATACTTTATTCATAGCTTTCGTTGTCCTGCAAATGAACGACATGAAATGCAGCAGAAACCAATAAGTTAGGCACTTTACTAGCACACTTGTAAATACGGGCAGTTCATAAACTCGGTAGCTGTATACATTGGAGACACTTCCTAAATAAATTTGACATCGTCTGTTCAGATATGTCACAACTGACAAATGTTACGCGTGAGCAAAGCAAGTACTTAAAAAGCATATTGATCGTTTGGCATTGTAGGCCGGGAGGCCCCATCTGGGGATGTTCGGCGGCCGGGTCACAAGTGACGGCACATTGTGCGATTTGCGTGTCGGTGATGACGATGAAAGAAAGGATGATGACCACAACACCCGGGCACGCTGCAGGGTAGGCAAACACATTACCACTCAGCTAAGCAGGCGGACACTAAGGACATCAAAATGCGCCAGGGCACTCACATCTCAGTCTAAAACGAAATATATTCTTACGTACCTGATAACTGAAACTGTTCATTGCCTATTAGCATTTATGTTGCCAAATAATGTCATAGAGACACGTACTGCAAATGCAAAATTATGTCTTTTTCAACAGTGCATTAAATATTGAGTATTCGGAAAAATTATCTGCGTTTATGGGTGCTAAATCTGTCTTTTCGTGACAACATAGATAGACCTCTATGTACACGGTAACAGTTATTGGATTTCGAGTGTAGTGTTGCAAAGCTTTTCAATTTCCTGAAGTACGCACACAGTACAGATGCAAAGCGCACAAAATATTTCTGGAGCGCTAATTTCCTGTTACCGTTTGCAGGAACAAAACTACACGAAAGATTGAAAAAATTGTACAGTACATGAAGGAAGCAATTATTCTGAATATGTTGGCGTAATCTAATAAAGTATTACAGTCGTGTGCAGTTCTGTCAATTGTCTACTTCAGTCAGTGTTATGGTCCATGACATACGGCGTATAAGCGGAATTGTGTAAATAATCCTTAATCACGTACAGAGTTATCGAAGGGACTACAAAAAGACAGCAATCAGCGGGCACGCTGCACTTTCACACAGAGGGACCAAAGTTCTGCATCCAGTTAGCGTAAATATCATCGAACAGAATTTTTATCGCCAACATTCAATCACAAGTCAGGCGAATTTGAGGTACTTAATTACCTATGAAAAGTAATTTTTAGATCTTTTACGTACTTTTATTTGCGTTAGTAGTAGAAAAAGTTACGCGTTGTTGCTGTTACTAATAAATAAATTTGTAAACTCAGTACAGATAGGTGTAATATTAAAGTTTTGGGTTTTCGTTTAAAATGTAATCAACGCATATGACGAAAAGTCACATGACATTTACCGTTTCACGTTGACAACATGCACTGCTACACCTGTTGCATGTCATACTTAGCGTCTGACGTCACAACATGCGCTGCACGCTGTGTAGAGTGGCAGTATCTTAGGAACGAGCTTTCAGGTGCGCATAGCAGGATATTTGTCGTTTAACGTAAGCCCGGTGCAGATTTTGAATGTCATTGTATAGCTAGTACAGACAAATCCCGCTCAGAAGTACCCTGGATTCTGTTTCGTACACGCGTCTCTTGGGCATCTTAACTTTCATTGGTATCTGGAATCAACTTGGCGTAAAAGATTTGAAGAGATAAACGTAAAGGATTTTCGCTTGTGTGAGACAAGTGCCCCAGCCCAGATATGGCCATTTTTCTTAAACCTGATTGTAATTTTTTAGGTTTGAACTTGATCATATTCGCGAGTGTTTGTTTTCATAAATTATGCTGCGGCGGCATTGGAAAATGGCTTCCTAGCTCGCCAGTTTGAAAGTTTCCGGAAATACTTCAAAACTCGAGGTACGACATACAGCGAAGTAGCTGTTTAACACGGCCCCCGAGTGGTATGAAATAAGCACAGTGTGTCGTAAAACTGATTAATACGAAGGAAATGATTCTGATTACATACCGTATGTAAATTTTATCTGCAGGTGAACTTCGCTCGAAAGGTGTACACATTCGACGAATTCTCTGCCACTACATTCCCACATTACTGAATTTATTCAGCATTTACTTCATACATATGTGGTCGTAAGATCACGTAAACTACCCCCTTCATTGTATACTTCCGTCACAATCCGTCTCGTTATTATTCAATATATTGAACAGCTCCTCTTAGTGGTACAATCTCCTCTTAGTAGTACAATCTGTGGCTAAGCGTTTGTGATTCTTATACGTGTAAAGTAATTTCTGTCTTTGACATATTTCTATTTGCATCTGTAGCAGCAAACAAATGTGTGAGAACGGGGTAATCACATGTAATACTAAAGTTCATCGCTAAATGTAAACAGTGGTGTCATACCGTCTCTTTCTTCAAGAGACAGCCGATTTCCGTCATCTGATCTTTTTAGTTCTTTAGCGTATCAGAGAATTACAGAGCCATCGGAAAATGTAAAGGTTTTATTGCTTCTCACTATCTGTAGCTTTACATAATAATTAGTGTTTTATCAAGAACCATCAGTCAAGACAAAAGAAATACTGGCAACAGGAAAGAGTACAAACGAGCTTTTTCGTATGTGTACAAATCTTCGCTTGTGTGAGGCTCACCGTTTTAAGGAGTCCATGTACAGTAATTACACCCTCCATTCCAGTCAGCAGTTTCATCGCGCTAACCACATCAAACGAACGCCCAAACGCGCTGTACACCACAGCAGGTACCGCAGCGTCCTGCAAGAAGCTGTTGAAACGAAACGACTCAGTAGTTCTCTAGTCTCCAGTTCGCGGCGCCCTCTCCTCCGGCCCGGTAATTACGCACAGTCGGGAAATCTCGCACGTGCCCAGGCCCTGCCCACGCGCTCCGTGTTTATGCGACGCACGCGCTCTCCTGGTGCGCGACGGTAATTGCACCGCCGTCGCCAGAGCAACTGTTAATCACTGGATTCGAATCAATTTGCTGCCTCGTTGTCTGTGCGCCGGAATCGTACGGCGTTTACAAAGACCCGTTTATCCTCCACCTCGCTCTTCGCAGTGCCCTCGGCAACCTCAGCAAAGGATGGAAGGTTGCGAAGCACAGAAACTTGAATCGGTATCAAAACACTCCAGCTTCTTTGTCAACAATACGCTCTGTTCCCACTTCAATAAACCTCGCCACGTCCTCCAGCTCACGGTTAGTTTCCAGATCTAACACAGATCTACCTCCGGACAGTAAGTAAAAACCATCGTACATTTCGCATACAAATTCACAAGTGTACATCAGGTATAAGTAGAGAATAGTTTCATGAGGTGTAGAAAATTATCTACTACCAGTCACAATAAAAGGTTATTTATTTTCACACGACCGGTTTCGGGCTTGCGCCCATCTTCAGGTGTTTATGTATTCATGTACATGTTTGTCCTTTGGGAGATCAATAAAGATGAGGCACCATTATTACAGTTATGCTGTGGTGATAGTTTTGTCACTTAGTTACACACGTATGGTCATTTTCACGTCCATATTTCAGTTTTACCAAGTATGGCTTCATATAACACTATGTTTACATACAAACATGTGGGCTGTGGTCAGCCTGCGATAAAGTTTGCACGCAACGGAACTCGGCGTCTGTTCCAAAGGAGTTACCTACAGTTCTAGACTCACGCTTAATCAGCAAAATACAAGCGTACGGGGTATCAGACCAACTTTGTGATTGTATCGAAGAGTTCGTAAAAAAAAAAAAAAAAAAAAAGAATAACGGAGAGATATCTTCAGGCGTATATTCGGGAGTACCCCATGGAGGTTTAATAGCACCATTATTGTTCGCAGTGTAACGTAAGTGACCTAGTGGAGAAAATTCGAAGCTGTGAGATTGTTGTTCACGTGGAAATCGCAAGGCTAGAAAACTGTAGCGTAATTTGGGAAACTGCAGAGGACCGACGTTTGGAATGGTGCAGAGATAGGCACGTATCATAAACAAATGAAACGTACTGCGTGTCAGTAGGCAGAAAGACACACTGAGTACTCGATTGTCGATGAAGCATTGCAAGCAGCCACATCGATGAAATTTTGTGAGCGTGCGCACGGAGCCATTTGAAGTGGAACGACCACACATAACTAGTCGTAATTTTTGGAAATTTGTGGTAAGGCCTTATGGTACCAAACTGCTGAGGTCATCAGTCCCTAAGCGTACAGTTCCTTAATCTAACTTAAACTAACGACAACACGCACACCCATGCCCGAGGGAGGATTCGAACCTCCGACGGGGGAGCCGCGCGGAGCGTGACAAGGCGTCCAAGACTGCTCGGCTTCCCCGCGCGGGATAACTGATCGTAGAAAAAGCTGATGCCATACTCAGTTGAATTGGAATAATCCTTAGGACGCGTCGCCCTCCCACGGAAGAGGTAACGTGCAAAGCCGTAGTTGGACCAATACCAGAATATTGCTCGTCAGTATGGGACTCGTGCCAGGAATGACTGATAGAGGAAATGTGAATATCCTGAGAATAGCAGCACATTTCGTAACGGGTTCGTTGATTAAGCGCGGAAGGTTCAGCGAGATGATCATCGTAGTCAGATGGCAAACGTTAAGAGAGGAGTACTGTACATCGTGCTGTGGTTTACTGTTAAGCTTCCAAGAGAGTACGTTCCTAGAACAGTTATCCAATACATACAATATCTTGCTCCTGTGTATATCTCGGAAAAAGATCATGAAGGTAGACTTGGGGAGATTAGAGCTGAGAAGGGTGCCCGAGTTCAGAGTAACTCCTGAAATCCTGTGGCTATGGCACATTAGGGGAACTGTTCCCCGTCCATGGACATTCTTTTTAATTCAGCCCCTCCCTCTGTTCTCTAGGCCTAACCACAATCTTCTATTCGGCGCTGCCGTTTGGCAGAACCACTTGTAACCAAATTGAGCAAAACCAGATGCTCCCAGGCTATGAAACACATAGGATACCTAGACCACTGAAAGTTTTCCAGAGTGCTGTATAGCTGAACTAAAATACTTCTGGTCTCCCCACCTCCATTACGCGGATAACACAAGTAGTATTCCAGTTCATATGTGTTTCCCTGAAATCCCATCAGACACTTGCCCTGGTCTCAGTGCCATGGTACTCTCTTTCACGGGATAGCAGCTAATATGGCTCTGTCTCAGACAACCGATCTAAGGAGTCAGAGGACGTATGGCAACGATGCTGGAACTAGGTGCCGAAAATAACGCTATAGTTGCTTAACTTGTTGACGCATATCGTCTGTCGTTGCCAATTTTACTATGTTAGTTTTTTTGTTTACGATGAATAAGACATTTACTGAAGTTGCTGCTGAAGGAAGAAAACAGACTCACGGTTTTCGTTGTTTTTCAGTTGGGAAGCGCAGCTTCTCTCTCTCTCTCTCTCTATCTCTCTCTCTCTCTGTCTCCCTCCCCCTCTCCCCCCCCCCCTCCCGAACAGGCCATGAAGGCCCTACGGCACCGACCGGCCGCCGTTTCATCCTCAGGCCACAGGCGTCACTGGATGCGGATATGGACGGGCATGTGGTCAGCACACCGCTCTCCCCACCGTATGTCAGTTTCAGAGACCGGAGCCGCTACTTCTCAATCAAGTAGCTCCTTAGTTTGCCTCACAAGGGGTGAGTGCACCCCGCTTGTCAAAAGCGCTCGGCAGACCGGATGGTCACCCATCCAAGTGCTAGCCCAGCCCGACAGCACTTAAACTTCAGTGATCTGACGGGAACCGGTGTTACCGCTGCGGCAAGGCCGTTTTGACTCTAGTCACGCCGTCTTCATCGCAGCCATCCATCTCACCTCTTCATTTCTTAGTTCATTTGTGTTAACTGTACTTTTGACGTTAGTAACGCCGTATGACGCCTGTAGTCGTGACGAGTCACTTTTTGTGAGAGTATATGTTTCTGTATCATATGTTAAACTGGTTTGAAGTTGCTGCTGACGTAACTGATTTTGTTTTTGTTGGCTCTATGGGATCCCATAAGAGCGGTCTAACGTGGTGGTATGAGTTCTTTCATACCCTGTTTACGGTCAGTTTCATGATTATACCGTCTCGACAAAGTACACTTCCAGGGTATGCAGAGTTTCCAAGAGGGTAAGTGCCCAGCTAGATGTCTGGTGGTCGCCCTTCCCTATACACAACACTTACACAGTTTGAGCTTAACATACTTTGACACCGTGTTCCTGGAATTCATCCATCCTCCTCCCCGGATTCAGCTGGACTTCCAGCTCTGTTTCTTCGCCGATGACGTCATCAGCACAAGCGGAGGTTTTGAGCTGTGCGTGGGCGTTCTTGGTGTCTTCATTAAGTCCGTCATCAGTGACAGTGATAAACAGCAAGGGCACAATAATGGCCGTAGTAATAATGCGAACCTTCCATTGTGGGAAAGTGATGCCGTTGCAACACATTTTGTTACAAGAGCTTCTGTTAAAAGAGCCGTTGGTTGTTTCGTCGTAATGTGTGCAAACTATCTCGTATGCGCGCATTCGCCTCGCATCCGTGGGCGAGACGCGCGCGCGGAATACAATTTATAGCGGCGGGCGCGTGTCGCCGCATCCGAGTGGCTGTCTGCACACGTCCCCCCACCCCCAACCTCAGCCCACCCCCACAACCCGACTCAACGCAACACACACACACACACACACACACACACACACACACACACAGAGCGCGCGCGTGTACGTTATTGCATCCTACCTGGCTTCGGGCATTCGGAAATCGATTTCTCATACCGATGGCCAATTTAAATCGCAGTAACAAACCGGCCTTGTCTGCACACGTTCTGCCAGCAACAGGAGAGTTTTCTTTCATTTCATTCATTTTGTTGTGAATTCACACAGGAGGCAGATGTACGCCGGCCAAGACAAGGGTTGATCGCATTATCTTTCCTGTGTGGAGGACGATGATGAACTGAGGTACATTTTATCCTGTTACTCGTTTAACCCGCAGAGATTTTGTTGACATCTGATGAACTACAAAATTATTTTTAACTTCATTTTCACTTCGGACCCGGCGGTAGAGCAAAGTGAAAGGATGCTACTACTGCCTGCTAGACTTTGTGACGTTGTGCATAAAATTTTGATTCATGAATGAACAACAACGCCATCTGATTAATGTTGATAAATAATCAGGTAGTAAGCACATCTTGGCAGCCCAGTTGTTTAGAACGGTCTTTAATTCGTGTTAAAGTAATACAGAATTAGAACCGAGACGTCAACCATTCTAAACGCAACTTGTACGTATAGCCGCGTCTTCTGTTGCAGACAAGACGCGAGCAATGCAGATGTATACAGCACTTCGTATAGTCTAACACCAATAGCAAAAAGCATGAATCACAAAACAGCCAACTCTTGTTTTTTTTTTTTTCAGGGGTGCAGGACGTCTCCCGAACTTCTCTGCTTCTGAAACCTACCTTATACTGGCAGATAGCTGCATACAAAATGATACTCGTATGTGCGGTTTACAAGTCCTTATCAGTTCCGCATAAGGCAGTGTGTTTCCATTGAGCAGGGCTCGCATCGGCTAATGACGTGACTAAAGGATGATGGAGCGCATGTAGGGTCAACGTAAAAGTCGCAAGATTGGGAAATAATTGTACGAGTGAAGTAATTAAGGATAAACTTCAGTTATTATCCAACAAATGAGCATCCGAATTCAAAAAGAGTACGTACATATGACCGAAAGACTGCGTGGAAATGCAACACCACAGTTTCTCAAGTACAGAAGATTTGTTCCATATGCCTTGAAGTCAGAATAGTGCTACTCAGTGAGTGAGGAAGTAAAATGACAGTGTTGCGGTTTTCTTTCTCGTCAGTGCAGAATTACGCCAGTGCCACACTCTCACCAGAAACCCTGAATACTGCAGCTTCGAAATGTCTATCTCAGCAATACGTATTACAGTAACGTCTGAAGTTAAAGAAAGAAAACGGTTACCACGCTGTACTACAGGAACAGGGCAGAACTCTGCTGTCAAAACATTGCTTGCAGATATACTGCTTAACCAGAGACGACGAGAGCATGGAATAGACAGTCTTTGAGGCGTGCAAGCTCACTTGTCAATGTTGTTGCTGTTGTGGTCTTCAGTCCTGAGACTGGTTTGATGCAGCTCTCCATGCTACTCTATCCTGTGCAAGTTCCTTCATCTCCCAGTACCTACTGCAACCTACATCTTTCTGAATCTGCTTAGTGTATTCATCTCTTGGTCTCCCTCAACGATTTTTACCCTCCACGCTGACCTCCAATACTAAATTGGTGATCTCTTGATGCCTCAGAACATGTCCTACCAACCGATCCCTTCTTCTAGTCAGGTTGTGACACAAACTCCTCTTCTCCCCAATTCTATTCAGTACCTCCTCATTAGTTATGTGGTCTACCCATCTAATCTTCAGCATTCTTCTGTAGCACCACATTTCGAAAGCTTCTATTCTCTTCTTGTCTAAAGTATTTATCGTCCACGTTTCACTTCCATACATGGCTACACTCCATATAAATACTATCAGAAACGAATTCCTGACACTGCAATCTATGCTCGATGTTCACAAATTTTTCTTCTTCAGAAACGCTTTCCTTGCCATTGCCAGTCTACATTTTATATCCTCTCTACTGCGACCATCATCAGTTATTTTACTTCCTAAATAGCAAAACTCCTTTTCTACTTTGTCTCATTTCCTAATCTAATTCCATCAACATCACCCGACTTAATTCGACTACATTCCATTATCCTCGTTTTGCTTTTGTTGATGTTCATCTTATATCCTCCTTTCAAGACACTATCCATTCCGTTCAACTGCTCTTCCAAGTTCTTTGCTGTCTCTGACAGAATTACGATGTCATCGGCGAACCTCAACATTTTTATTTCGTCTCCATGGATTTTAATACCTACTCAGAATTTTCCTTTTGTTTCCTTTACTGCTTGCTCAATATACAGATTGAATAACATCGGAGGGAGGCTACAACCCTGTCTCACTCCCTTCCCAACCACTGCTTCCCCTTCATGTCCCTCGACTCTTATAACTGTCATCTGGTTTCTGTACAAATTGTAAATAGCCTTTCGCTCCCTGTATTTTAACCTTGCCACCTTCCGAATTTGAAAGAGAGTACTCCAATCAATATTGTCAAAAGGTTTCTCTAAGTCTACAAATGCTGTCAATATATACTATGAAAGACTGTAAGAGACGGCTTTGATATGTACAATTGTGAGTAAATTTTTGAAGTACCCTTTTAGATTCATGGAGGTAAGAGCTGCTCTGATTGTGCTTGGACGTATGTATTTATCCCATTCTGTTAATCTATGTACAGTATCATCTTCCACTAGGCAGGAATCGCAGTTTGGAGAGAGTGTCAGTTTTAACAAGTGTCCCGTTTATTATTACTCACGTGAGCTGATCTCTATAACAGTTTCTTTCCTAGTGAGCGCCAAGTTGAGAACATAAGGTCTGGCGTGGCATCTATTGTTGCTGTCTGTCCCATTAGCACGTGCTGCCTGTGATGATGTTACGGTCCACGTTCGCGTTCTCCAACGTAGTCCATCTTGTTTTCACTTTGTTGGCATCGCTGCTCTGAAAATGCCTGTACGGTTAGGGATATTTCGGTAGCAAATTGGTGATGCACCTTTCTAGCTAATTGATCTGCGCTATTGCCGTGTTCCATTCACCGTGTCTCAAATTTTTCAGTCGCCACGTACGGTGAAATTGCGTAACTTTAGTGTTGTTCTCTCGAAATGATTGTTCTCTTAATATCAGCGTGGAGGTCATTAATGGAGGGATGAGTGAGGACAAATAATCTTCCCTTTCACTGGTCTGTTTTTCTTCCGAACAAATAGTTTGTCAATGCGGTGACTGCAAGCTTTCTCCCTAACGAAACTTTTCTCGTAAGTCTCGGTTAGTGGCCATAAAACCCGCCTAGTGGACACAGATGTCTGGAGACCTGCGGCGTAGCAGGCCAATATTGTCTCTAGACTAGACGTCACCAAAATTTACAGTCGACTGCAGACACTTCTGAAGTTAGGTCTCAAGGCATAGCATCGAATCGCCGCGCAGCATAAGATGCAGACTTATTTCATGGATTACGCCTGTGATAGCGACAGTGAGGTTCTGTTGTGCAAATTGCGTTTGACAGTTGATAATTACTGTTAAAATGGCCGTATTCTGCGATAAATATAATATCGTTCGACTAAACGTGAGACAGAAATTTTGTTGAATGAATCTCTTCGTGTTCAGTTTGTATTGATATAGTGGTGATTTAATAGCACCGCTAACTCTGTACGATCGTAGCGCGTTTCTTTGTTAAATGCCATAACTGGCGTAAGCATCGTTTTTGAAGAACAACAGATACGTTTGAAGAAAGTCGTTCGGAACCAACTCACGTGAACATGTACTCTGGTTACAGGTACCGACTCTGCAAGTCGGTATCCAGTATGGCCCATGTCCAAACGAGGGGGAGCCCCTGAGGTTGTTCAGCTGGGAGATTCCTCCATTGTTCGGTACTATGGCGGCATATCTCTGCGGCCTTCTTGCGGTCCCACAACTGTTTCGACCAGCAGTTAGCACCCCGTGGCGAAAAGCGTGGAGAGCCAGTTGGCAGTAGGCCCCGGGGAAAGACGACTTACCGTGCCGACGTGCTGCTGTCGGACTTTGGAAACGCCAATACGATCTCTGGAAGTCTATGTGTACTGGATGGTACAAAAGGCTGCGCCCAAATTGGAAGAGATGATAGGGGGTGTGCGATGTCTGGTGTACTTGGTACAGGGTGCCAGAATTTCGTACGAAGAGTGTTGAATGTAGTGGTCACCATTTTGAACACCTTCCGTAATTTGCAACAATGTTGAATAAACAGTACATCATATTTACTGAAGTTAACGTCACATATGTGTTGATTGTCCTCGTTGTTCCTGACATTCCAAAGCCGTCACTGCTTTAGGATTACTTCCAAGACCTCAAGATCCTATTCCAAACTTCTTATATTTGGACTCCTACCAGCTCCTTCACTTCGTGCGTAACCTACTGAATGAACTTCTACGAGAGTCGCAGGTAAATTCAACAAAACACTGTAAGAAAAGAAAACCGCTGCAAAGCATTTATCCGAATGGGACGAATATCTTTAGATTCGATGTACGTGCACAGACAAACAAATGATTACAAATTCAGAAAAAAACTGGATGATTTGTTCAAGACAAACAGCTTCACAAATTGAGCAAATCAGTAACATGTTGGCCCACCTCTGACCATTATGCAAGCAGTTATTCGGCTTGGTATCGATTGATCGAGTTCCTGGATGTCCTCCTGAAGGATATCGTGGCAAATTCTGTCCAATTGGGGGCGTTAGATCGTCAAAATCTCAAGATAGTTGGAGGTCCTCGCCATAATGCCCCAAACGTTCTCAAGTTGGGAGAGATACGGCGACTTTGCTAGCCAAGAGAGGGCTGGGCAAGGACGAAAGACGAGAAACTATCGCCGTGTGCGCGCGGGCATTATCTTGCTGAAATGTAAGCCCAAAGTAGTTTGCCATGTTGTTGTTGTTGTTGTTGTTGTTGTTGTTGTTGTTGTTTTCAGTCCTGAGACTGGTTTGTTGCAGCTCTCCATGCTACTCTATCCTGTGCAAGCTGCTTCATCTCCCAGTACCTACTGCAACCTACATCCTTCTGAATCTGCTTAGTGTACTCATCTCTCGGTCTCCCTCTACGATTTTTACCCTCCACGCTGCCCTCCAATGCTAAATTTGTGATCCCTTGATGCCTCAGAACATGTCCTACCAACCGATCCCTTCTTCTAGTCAAGTTGTGCCACAAACTTCTCCCCAATCCTATTCAATACCTCCTCATTAGTTACGTGATCTATCCACCTTATCTTCAGTATAACAAAACAGGGCGTAGAATAATCGTCGTCTTACCGCTCTGCCCCATGGGTGCCGCAGATGACAAAAATAATTCTGCTCTGAAAAGAAATGGCACCCCAGACCATCACTGCTTCGCTGGTATCACACCGCTGTCCGTGGCGTCTGCACACACCACCTCGCTGGTCGTCGGGGCTCAGTTCGATGCCGGACTCATCACTGAAGACAATTCTACTGCTATCAATGAGTGCCAAGCTGAATAACTGCTCGCATAATATGCCAGATGTGGAGCAACACGTTTCTCACTTGCCCAATTTATGAAGCTCTTTGTCTTGAATAAAAGATCCAGTTTTTTGAAATTAGAATCGTTTGTTTCTCTGTTCACGTACATCACAATTCCTTCGTGGCTCGTCGGCTGCGTTTCTTAGACTGTTCAAAGGAGTCGTGCATACAGGGCATAACTTGACTTCGCGGAAGTAATAAACGTGCTTCTGACACTACAGGTCGCATTACAAACGTAACGGCAAAAGGAAGCTCGCGCGTGGGAACGACTTTTAGTAACGTTGCTACATAACGAGTCACCACTGGTAATCACAATCTTTGTTGCTACTAAGCATGTACTCGTGAGTTGACGACCGAGAGGAAGCTTACTAGCAAGAGCTTTGGGTTTCGCTTTTGACAGGAGTTTTTAACTCTTCGTCATTCTTGTTACTAAAAACTGCAGGTGGTTTACTTGTTCCCATGCCTCGTCTCTTGGTTGTACGGTTTCCCTTGTGGTGCTGGGGGTGTTATACTGTTTCAGTAATTACATTATTTTCTCCCTCCTGGCATTTTTATTAAATTTCAGTCACTCCCTTAGGTTTAATTCACATGCAGATCAACGAGAAAGGAGTACGTGCAATGTGATATAGCGTATTTTTGATCACCAGTGGTACCCCCTTCGACTGACTTCGAGTTCCGAGGGCAGGAGAAGACCTCAAAAATGAGATCGCTCGCATTGTGGATACCTGTTTAATAGCGAGTTGAACCACCTTTGAAACGCTGTACAGCAGCAATTTTGTGTGCCACGGGCGCTTAGAAGTCCACATCTTGTGCAAGTTTAAAGCATTCGCGATAGATTACCGTGCTTCTTCGCATGAAGTATTTGAGTACCAGACAGATATACGCCGATAATTAATCTCTTAAAGAAAGAGGTAGAAATAAGCAACACAGTTCGTCGTGGGTGGCGGCTAGTTTGGAAGCAGTGCGTAATGACCATCCAGAGCTCATACGGCGGCCCACCGATAGACGTTATTCCCGCGCACGTTCGTGTGTGGAACAGGGGGGACCGGGGGGAAACGATACGTAGTTGTACAGCAGTACCCTGTACCACGCACAGTGAGGTCACTTGCGTTATGTGGATAAAGATGTAGCTCTCTGCGTAGTCGCAACATTTTAAGATTGAAGAAAGTGAAAGAGTTCTCTCTCTCTCTCTCTCTCTCTCTCTCTCTCTCTCTTTCTCTTTCTCTCTCTCTTTCTCTCTCTCTCTCTCTCTCACACACACACACACACACACACACACACGCAAGTAAATGGGCATATTGTGCCACCTTCAAAAGAAATTTGCTGGAAAGCTGTGGTCCAATGCATGTTCTAGACAACACAAGAATGGTATTCCGTTCTGCTTCTGGAATGTGTTCATGACGTTAACCAGTAAACATTTCGACGCAATTATTCACACAGGTAACGCCAGTAGTCATGCAGAAAATACTGACGTGTCTGAGAAGATATCGCAGCGTAATTGTATACCCTGATACCAGTTTCATGCCACAGTACATCGTGTTAGTGACTCCGTCGTGACGCCGCTTATGACACGATTGCAGATGAATCACTTCAAATCGTCGAGCTGTGTCAGAAAACTTACCAATGCTCTGTGCTAATAACCGCCGTACTATATAGTTAACTGTTGTAGAACTTATATCGCTGTTCCGGCGTTGAGTTATGTCGGCTTGCAGGGTCTGCTGTAGCGCATCACTTCCTGGAATGTGGAGCACCAAATATTGTAAATACTGCTTGCAGTGATGATCACTGTCACCTTGCAGGCGCATTTCCACGTTTTTAGAGGCATCGTTTCGCATCGCTCTTTATTAGATCTACAAACAGTTGCGGACCTACCACCAGTTGTAGTTGTCGAGCGTCCCTTTGAAAGCTCGAACAGCGAAGGTATTTCTGTCTGTAATCACTGCACAACTAATGCCGTCATTAGGTACCTTATTGTAAGACCGTACTGGGCAGCAACGTCTTACTACCTCGAGTTGATAACCGGCAGTCACCATTAAGAGTCGGGTGCTCATGTGGATTGGACTATCCGTGAGATTTTCACACAGTAAGCTTGATTCTGTTCTGTTGAAATGTGAACATGCAGTACACCAGAGCACACGTCTTAGAGTTTAAAATAATAACAATAATAATTTAATAATATTGTAATTGTTATTTCTTCGTAATTGCGTATTTCAAATCAAATGTTCAAATGTGTGTGAAATCTTATGGGACTTAACTGCGAAAGTCATCAGTCCCTAAGCGTGCACACTACTTAACCTGAGGACACACACACACACACACACACACACACACACACACACACACACACCCGAGGGAGGACTCGAACCTCCGCCGGGACCAGCGCCCAAGACCGCGCGGCAATTGCATATTTCCAGATCATCTTGGCCAGTTTTTTTCCGCATATATGTCCTGTGAACTTCACCGTGCTCTTCTCATTTAGTCTGTTAGTTCATTGGTCTACGTGCTCAACTGTTGAATTTTCCTTCTTCCAAATCTTGTCTTCATTTCAGTGACGCGCTCTTTTCCTTTGTTTATTTCTCTCTGTTTTGCTTTAGGTAGTCGGGTGAACGTGTTTTTGTGTCAAAGTATTATTATTGTTGTTGTTGTTATATGGATCGCTAATAAAGCGACATTTAACCGTAGTACGTAATATTATAAAGAGTGAAGAAATGAAGGCAGATCACATCAGGCGTATTCACAGTTAGTATATGTATCGTGCTGATGTTTACGCTACGCTGTAGCGGAGAGGGTGGCGAATTTTTGAAGTACACTAATGCAACTATGTAATTTTTTTGTGTGGCGTTGGTAAGAACCTTCGAAAAGGACTTAAAACGCGACATGTGTGGACCGTGGTAAGAGTAACAAGACTGACAAACAAAAAATTCATCGTGTATCCTTTTTGCTTTGTACGATAGGTGAAATTTCACGACTGCGCCTCTTCTAAGTCAAACGTAAGGTCCCCGTTCCCTATTACGAACGCCACAGAGTATGCTTGTAACTGGCGGGCGCCGTTGGCTTCTGCTCATGCCGAAGAGAGAGTGGGCAGGTGTGGCAGCCAGCAGCGCCCTCTGCGACTGGCGCTCTTAGCGCCGCAGCAGGGCAGCGGGTCGTCGGCCGCCGACTTTGGGAGGGAAAGCGCAGTCGGTCATGCGTTGCGCCAGGCTGAGTGTCGGCGGGCGACTCGTGACGTCACAGGGGGGGCGCCGCCGAGACGGCTGCGCCAGCTGACGTCACCTGCTGTGACGCGGCTCGTGCCGACTTCTGGGCGCGATTCCCGCCGCGCGCCCCGCCGTAACCGCACGTGGCTGCAGTCAGTAACTGTGCCAGGGCGGAAAGTCCTCGGCAGTGCTGTCGGCGGCCCCCATTGCCGTGTTTACCTCCTCCGTGGTAGAGTGCTTAGCGTCGGTGACTAATAGCGAAGGTCCGCCTAACCTCACGAACTAAATTACAAGCTAGTTCATTGAAATGAACGGCGAGAAGTGACGTGCGAGTCGTCGCAATGGAGTTACGTGCAAATTGGCTGCGATCCACTCGACACCGCTTCGTTTCCCTGTTACTCGCAGCTGACCCGTGACCTGTAAATTACCGTGTTCATTCATCCGTGACCTACACACAGAGGAAAGTATTTCACTGGATTCACAGCGTGCCGTTTAGTGTCGGACTATTATTTGTGTAGGTTGCACTTTAGAGACTAAATATTGGTGTGTCGTTAGTTGTGACAAAAATATCATTGCATCGTAAAGTTAAAATGTGCTAACCGTCCAAGTTTGATGGTATTATGTTATAAAATGTCGTTTACTGATGACCGAGAAATGGAACGGAAAGAGATTTCGCCAAACTGTGTTGTTTTTCGACATTATTTACGCTCTGAATGATCACTCTGTCGTACGACTCGACAGTTTTGTAATTATTGGACTTTACTTGATAACTATTGCAAAATATCAGTCTGTAGAAGTCCACATATCTCGAAGCGCAGGTTGGCTGAAATAATACGGGTCCGCAAAGTTTTTCTACATATTTCGCTAAATAGGTTACCTTAGTAAATCAACCGCATAACGAAGGTACTGAGAGGTTCTAGAAGCACTCAGAAATAGTTATCCTGGTAGCAACAGGGGCAATTCCCGTGTCAGACACCGCAGGCTGTGAGAGGTCAGCCGGCCGTAGTGGCCGTGCGGTTCTAGGCGCTACAGTCTGGAACCGAGCGACCGATCCGGTCGCAGGTTCGAATCCTGCCTCGGGCATGGATGTGTGTGGTGTCCTTAGGTTAGTTAGGTTAAATTAGTTCTAAGTTCTAGGTGACTAATGACCTCAGAAGTTGCATAGTACTCAGAGCCATTTGAACCATTTTTTGTGAGAGGTCATTCCCTCGCGGTTGTTCCTGAAGAGGCCCGCCAGGAGCGATGTGTGATGGTTTGTGAGGTTGGTGGTGGGGCATGGCTCCTACTGCTGTTGTTGTTACAGGGTCTCGTGCCTAGTGAAGACAGATACTGATGTGGAAAAGAATCAGTTTCCTAGGCGATTTAGGACGACCTTTTCCGAATGTTGTTTCGAACATCACACTTCAGCGCTATCCAGTAATACATACCTCTGATTTTTTTGTTTGTTTGATTCAAAATAATCAACCGGAATAACTTTCTGTAACCTCTACGTGAGAACCACCATTTGCCTGAATTGGTTAGTTAAAGGATACGGCAGTATACTCTAATGGCAAGACACGTGTTTGAAATCCTCGCTCCACCGCTGTCGTTCTGTAATAGCTCGCTAAGGTTTACATGAGCATTTTCAGCTTTTTTTCGCCGAGGAAAGTGATACATTCTACGAATTTACTCCTACTACAAAAAATTATCTCCGCGTTAGAGGCTGTAAAAACTTGTTAAATGGATGATTTTATTTCTTTTTGCGCAAATAATGTACCATGAAGCGCGGTGCCATTCTTGTTGTGCGTGATATCGAAACTGTCTCTCTAACAGAGTGATGGGACACCGAATAGGGATAACGCTCGCAATTTTTCGCAGTTATGGAGGTTACTGCAGTTAGAGACGGGAAGTTCGGCTCCTTGCTGCCCATTAATCTTAGACAAGAGAAAATTAATGATATCGCTCTGAACTTTCTTTGAACCAAGCAGCGCTGGTGAGAAATGAGGCTAATACTCGTCGAGGGAATTAGCGATATTCTGCCGCCCGCCCCCCTCCCCACCCCCCTCCCCCACTCCATTCTACCACCGCCCTCTGATGGAATACACGCAAATGTGTTACGCTTCTTAGTTTCTAAATACTCGGAAGACAAAACATTAACTGTGTGAATAATGACGAATTGAGGATCAGCTTCAGATTTGTTCTTTTTATTCTGATTTTAAAATCTCTCGCTGTCAGTACAATTAAACTGTGATGATACCAACGCACCATACCCACCAAATGGACACTGGGTACACGCAGTCAAAAATTCCATTTGTCTCTGAATGTGAATGTGATATGGGTAATGCGACCTTTTCCGATTATTATTTTTGTTTATTTCGTTCGGTTCTTTTCGGCCCTTTACGATCACGAGTTACAGGGGTTGGACAAAAAAAAAAAAAGGCACTATCATTCGGTGTTAGAAACTCATTGGCATTCAAAACAGCTGCCAGTCGTCTTGAAATGGATAAGTACAGGTACCGTACGGCTTTTAAGGGAGTCTTATAGTATCCTTCCTGAAAAGTAGTAGGAAGTTAATGTAACGATTTTAGAGATTACTCACCCTTCTTTCAAAAGTAGACCACAAAGGCTCAATAATATTGATGACTGTAGTGGCCAGAGCAGACGCTATAATTCATCATCTTGTTCACTAAACGACTTCTGGACGATGCGATCTGTGTCAACAGGTGCCCTGTGGTCTTCAAACATAGCGTCACCATTGGGGAACAAACACTGTACCATGGGATGGGCCTAATCTTCCAGAATTGGCCCATAATACATTGCAGTAATCCGATCTTTCAGAGTAACCGTGGGCCCCCAGGAATAGCACGATATGTTACGTGTAAGTAGTTCTAGGGGACTAATGATCTCAGCAGTTAAGTCCCATAGTGCTCAGAGCCATTTGAACCATCATGACTTCGGTGCCACGTTCTCCTGTTACGGACATTTATATCGCTGATGAGAAGTATTGGAAATCTAGCTAGCCCTCTTATTCCCAGCTTCTGGAGCGCCATTTGTATGTTGTTTCCGTGCCGACAGGGTTCGCGAGGGCGATATTCAGTTCTGCAGTGACTTTCGCAGCTCTCGTCATCTCGTCACAGTAATCCTCAGTGACTGACTGTCACGAATACTCAACACTCACTTTCGTCCGCATTCAGTCTTAGTGAATGATGTTTTTCCGCTTTTCCAGTTGTATACGGTGCCTCTTGAAACACCAAACTTTTCAGATATCTCGGTTACAGAAGCACTCACCAACCAGCACCAGGGAATTGCCCAAGTTCGAATTCACTTGCCTCCGTCAGCAATGCACACGCAACTACGCAGAGCGCTGTTCTTGCACTTGCAACGTAGTTTGGACATTGCACTGGTGCCGTTGGTGATCAAATACAAGGCAACCTGCTAGCATTTGCGTGTGTTTGTCGTTGTTGTTGTTGTTGTTGTTGTCTTCAGTCCTGAGACTGGTTTGATGCAGCTCTCCATGCTACTCTATCCTGTGCAAGCTGCTTCATCTCCCAGTACCTACTGCAACCTACATCCTTCTGAATCTGCTTAGTGTACTCATCTCTTGGTCTCCCTCTACGATTTTTACCCTCCACGCTGCCCTCCAATGCTAAATTTGTGATCCCTTGATGCCTCGAAACATGTCCTACCAACCGATCCCTTCTTCTAGTCAAGTTGTGCCACAAACTTCTCTTCTCCCCAATCCTATTCAATACCTCCTCATTAGTTACGTGATCTACCCATCTAATCTTCAGCATTCTTCTGTAGCACCACATTTCGAAAGCTTCTATTCTCTTCTTGTCCAAACTAGTTATCGTCCATGTTTCACTTCCATACATGGCTACACTCCAAACAAATACTTTCAGAAACGACCTCCTGACACTTAAATCTATACTGGATGTTAACAAATTTCTCTTCTTCAGGAACGCTTTTCTTGCCATTGCCAGTCTACATTTTATATCCTCTCTACTTCGACCATCATCAGTTATTCTACTTTCTAAATAGCAAAACTCCTTTACTACTTTAAGTGTCTCATTTCCTAATCTAATTCCTCAGCATCATCCGATTTAATTTGACTACATTCCATTATCCTCGTTTTGCTTTTGTTGATGTTCATCCTATATCCTCCTTTCAAGACACTGTCCATTCCGTTCAACTGCTCTTCCAAGTCCTTTGCCGTCTCTGACAGAATTACAATGTCATCGGCGAACCTCAAAGTTTTTACTTCGTCTCCATGAATTTTAATACCTACTCCAAATTTTTCTTTTGTTTCCTTTACTGCTTGTTCAATATACAGATTGAATAACATCGGGGAGAGGCTACAACCCTGTCTCACTCCCTTCCCAACCACTGCTTCCCTTTCATGCCCCTCGACTCTTATGACTGCCATCTGGTTTCTGTACAAATTATAAATAGCCTTTCGCTCCCTGTATTTTACCCCTGCCATCTTTAGAATTTGAAAAAGAGTATTCCAGTCAACATTGTCAAAAGCTTTCTCTAAGTCTACAAATGCTAGAAACGTAGGTTTGCCTTTTCTTAATCTTTCTTCTAAGATAAGTCGTAAGGTCAGTATTGCCTCACGTGTTCCAACATTTCGACGGAATCCAAACTGATCCTCCCCGAGGTCCGCATCTACCAGTTTTTCCATTCGTCTGTAAAGAATTCGCGTTAGTATTTTGCAGCCGTGGCTTATTAAACTGATATTTCGGTAATTTTCACATCTGTCAACACCTGCTTTCTTTGGGATTGGTATTATTATATTCTTCTTGAAGTCTGAGGGTATTTCGCCTGTCTCATACATCTTGCTCACTAGCTGGTAGAGTTTTGTCAGGACTGGTTCTCCCAAGGCCGTCAGTAGTTCTAATGGAATGTTGTCTACTCCGGGGGCCTTGTTTCGACTCAGGTCTTTCAGTGCTCTGTCAAACTCTTCACGCAGTATCGTATCTCCCATTTCATCTTCATCTACATCCTCTTCCATTTCCATAATATTGTCCTCAAGTACATCGCCCTTCTATAAACCATCTATATACTACTTCCACCTTTCTGCCTTCCCTTCTTTGCTTAGAACTGGGTTTCCATCTGAGCTCTTGTTATTCATACAAGTGGTTCTCTTTTCTCCAAAGGTCTCTTTAATTTTCCTGTAGGCAGTATCTATCTTACCCCTAGTGAGATAAGCCTCTACATCCTTACATTTGTCCTCTAGCCATCCCTGTTTAGCCATTTTGCACTTCCTGTCCATCTCATTTTTGAGACGTTTGTATTCCTTTTTGCCTGCTTCATTTACTGCATTTTTATATTTTCTCCTTTCATCAATTAAATTCAATATTTCTTCTGTTACCCAAGGATTTCTAGCAGTCCTCGTCTTTTTACCTACTTTATCCTCTGCTGCCTTCACTACTTCATCCCTCAGAGCTACCCATTCTTCTTCTACTGTATTTCTTTCCCCTATTCCTGTCAATTGTTCCCTTATGCTTTCTCTGAAACTCTGTACAACCTCTGGTTCTTTCAGTTTATCCAGGTCCCATCTCCTTAAATTCCCACATTTTTGCAGTTTCTTCAGTTTTAATCTACAGGTCATAACCAATAGATTGTGGTCAGAATCCACATCTGCCCCTGGAAATGTCTTACAACTTAAAACCTGGTTCCTAAATCTCTGTTTTACCATTATATAATCTGATACTTTTTAGTATCTCCAGGGTTCTTCCACGTATACAACCTTCTTTCATGATTCTTAAACCAATTGTTAGCTATGATTAAGTTGTGCTCTGTGCAAAATTCTACCAGGCGGCTTCCTTTTTCATTTCTTAGCCCAAATCCATATTCACCTACTATGTTTCCTTCTCTCCCTTTTCCTACACTCGAATTCCAGTCACCCATGACTATTAAATTTTCGTCTCCCTTCACTATCTGAATAATTTCTTTTATTTCATCGTACATTTCTTCAATTTCTTCGTCATCTGCAGAGCTAGTTGGCATATAAACTTGTACTACTGTAGTAGGTGTGGGCTTCGTATCTATCTTGGCCACAATAATGCGTTCACTATGCTGTTTGTAGTAGCTTACCCGCATTCCTATTTTCCTATTCATTATTAAACCTACTCCTGCGTTACCCCTATTTTTTGCTTGTTGTAGCGCTGCGAAATTGTTATTCAGCATCTGCTCTACATTTGTTCACACTTGATACCGCTTACTGTTGCCTATGCAATACCTAGAATGAAATACAGCTATACATTCGCTTACCTCTCATGCTCTTTTCTGCAGTCCACTACTAAATGTCACTACGAAAACAAACACATGAAGTCACACCCAGTTGTCACCACAACTTAAAGTGTGTAGTACCGCACATTTTAACCCATGAGTTATTAGAAGAGCCGAAATACCCCCCCCCCCAGATCAAACATAGGACAGAACGCTTATATCATATTTACCGGGCACCGGATGTAAGGGTTAGGCGCTTGCGGGACGTTTCACACCAGGCCGACGAACGACGTGGAAGGGTAAACGACAGCCGACAGCCGGGCCGCCACTGTGTCTGCCCGTTGTCGGTGTCGTGCGGGAATACCGGCTGCAGAACAGTACAGCGCTACACATCTGCCCGACAACTATCGTGTGACGGCCAGTTATAGTTTGCTTTGTTGGTGGTTATCAGCATATGATTTTACAATACAAAATGTCGATCTCCTACTGCTCACCAATACTTATCAAATTGAGAGCAAAACTGACTGGTCTTCGAAAAACCTTAACTTCTATACCACTAGACCATTTAACTTTTCCGCTTTTCATGACGCTATTATTTCAAACAAGCTGAAAACCATTTAACTTTTTTGTAACGGTTAGTAATGTGATGTACCACTTCAGATAGTATTCTTGTCTCAGGCAAATTAGTTATGGAGAAGTGGGCTAATATTCGCGATTCCTGCCACAGAAGTGAGAGGATGTACAAGTCTTCGGTAAATTCTGGCAGTGAGAGGCAACCACCCAGAACGCATGTATACAGTCCACAGCGTCAGTTTTTGGAAAAAAAAAACCCACACAGAATGACGTCTGCGGACAGTTTCCCACTCACTGACAATGATGAATTTACGGAAAGATCACTTTTTGATGACACTTTTTAGTTTAGGTCACTGACGACACTCAGCATCGAGAAAATGGTGGTAATGAGACAATCAGAGGAAACACGTACTTTTAAGCACGCAATAATAATAAAAGGAAACTTGACCCTGTAGAGGTAGAGCTGATTAATGCGCTACACAGAAAGCCCAATCGGCATAGTTCCAACTGATAGCCTTGGGAGAGCTAGCCCTGACAAAACTCTACCATCTGGTGAAATAAAAGACACGATACTGCGTGAAGATACTCTACCGTCTAGTGAGCAAGATGTATGAGACAGGCGAAATACCCTCAGACTTCAAGAAGATTATAACAATTCCAATCCCAAAGAAGGCAGGTGTTGACAGATGTAAGAATTACCGAACTATCAGCCACGGCTGCAAAATACTAACACGTTTTCTTTACAGACGAATGGAAAAACTGGTAGAAGCGGACCTCTTGGTAGATCAGTTTGGATTCCCTAGAAATGTTGTTGCACGTGAGGCAATGCTGACCCTACGACTTACCTTAAAAGATAAAGGAAAGGCAAACCTACGTTTCTAGCATTTGTAGAATTAGAGAAAGCTTTTACCAAAAACTGGCATACTTTTTCAGATTGGGAAGGGAGTGAGACAGGGTTGTAGCCTCTGCCCCATGTTATTCAATCTGTATATTGAGCAAGCAGTAAAGGAAATAAAAGAAAAAAATCGGAGTAGGTATTAAAATACATGGAGAAGAAATAAAAACTTAAAGGTCCGCCGATGATATTGTAATTGTCAGAAACAGTAAAGGACTTGGAAGAGCAGCTGAACGGAATGGACAGTGTCTTGAAAGGAGGATATAAGATGAACATCAACAAAAGCAAAACGAGGATAATGGAATGTAGTCGAATTAAATCGGGTGATGCTGAGGGAATTAGATTAGGAAATGAGACGCTTAAAGTAGTAAAGGAGTTTTGCTATTTGGGGAGCAAAATAACTGATGATGGTCGAAGTATGGAGGATATAAAATGTAGACTGGTAATGGCAAGGAAAGCGTTTCTGAAGATGATAAATTTGTTAACATCGAGTATAGTTTTAAGTGTCAGTAAGTCGTTACTGAAAGTGTTTGTATGCAGTTTGGCCATGTGTGGAAGTGAAACATTGACGATAAATAGTTTGGACGAGAAGGGAATAGGAGCTTTCGAAATGTGGTTCTAGAGAAGAATGCTGAAGGTTAGGTGGTAGATCACGTAACTAATGAGGAGGTATTGAATAGAACTAAGGAGAAGCGAAATTTGTGGCACACTTTGACTAGAAGAAGGGATCTGTTGATAGGACATGTTGTGCGGCATTAAGAGATCAGCAATTTTGTATTGGAGGGCAGTGTCGAGGGTAAAAATCGTAGAGGGAGACCAAGAGGTGAATATACAAAGCAGATTCAGAACTATGTAGGTTGCAGGAGGGACTGGGAGATGAAGCTTGCACAGAATAGTGTAACGCATCAAACCAGTCTCTGGACTGAAGACCACTTCAACAACATTGTTTCAACTTCGGAAATATTTGATGACGATGAGGTAGTCGAGTTTCAATTAAGGGTTATGCAGCTTGTCTCCGAAATTAAGAAATGTATCAAGTCATTGGGAAACGTTAATACAACCGCTCATCCTAGTACATTATGCGCGTATACCTCAAGTTTCCCTTCTCTATCAGGAACAACAGTCTACAAATGTTACAGTAAATAGTCAACCACCCTACTACCGGCACACAGTTTTGCGAACAAGCTTTGAAACAATTTTCAGGAACATTTTCCGGATTCCATGCTTCATAAGTCTCTAAAAATTCAATATTGGGCCGCTTTATGTTCAACTTATATACTTTAGGATAATTTTTTTTAAATTTTCGCTATCCTTTTCTTTCCTAGTCACCTGTCTGTAATTGCCAACATTTGTGTAGGCTGGATACATTCTCGGAAGGATGTATAACGGCGTTGAATGAAACTCTCTTCACTCATTGCATGTAGTTCAACAGTTCGTAAACTCATCGGAAAATAATAAAAAACTTATCTTCATCTCCCCTCAATTCCTCAAAAAGAACAAATAATGCACCCACTTCGTCTCTTCTCATATTGAGTGGACCCAATGCACTCCTCCTTCTTCTATTTTTCAAACGCCTGTACAAGAGAGATCACGCCTATAGCTGGTGGTGCTCCATTTGTAGTCGAGGTCAACTGAATATTCACAAGACACGGAAGAACGGCAAGCCAAGCCGTGTGGCTGTTGTCTGCGTGTGAAGAGGCCGTAGGTCCCGTGTCGGACCGGAAAAAATGCCGGCTTACCGGTTGCTGGGTTGATGTGAAATAAGCCTAAAGGAAAACGGACTGCAGATCAAAACAAGTAAGGAAAACCACAACCACCTCGAGAATTCCATAATCGATAAATATGTACCTGTATTAGAGTGGCAAATTCTCTAGGAATTCTAGATACCCCTTTGTATACAAAGGCTCCAGGTCTATAATGTTTGTGAACCCAGCCTCTTTCCCCGATTTGAGATACGTCATCGTTATGTGGTTTACGTACCGTACTTCTCTATGTCAGCATTTATTCTATTGGATTTATCTTTGGCATTTACCAAAAGTGATTCACTTACTGCAAAGTTGACAGGTTTGACCTGTTCATCACCTCTTCTTTTTTTCTCGTCTGCTCCCTCTACTCAGCTGACCTGTTTCGTGGCAAGTCCAATTCTCAAATCACTGGAGACTCTTCTCCCTCCATAACAACTTTACTTAATTTTATGATCAACGTAAGTTCACAATAGGGCAAATCCAGTGACGTTTTGACACAAGTAATTAGTAATTCTCTCAGTAAGAGGAATATGATTAGCTCGACCTGAATGGTTTTTGGAACTGTGTGTACTGCATAAACTGTTTCACTGCATGACTGTTCTTTCACTTTTATTACCGTGCAGAACCTAGAATCGAAATGCACCTCAGTGTAGCCTGCTGCCATGTGCGTAAGCATACCTTCAAACTCCGTAACTGTTCAACAAGCCTCTTCAGCTAGTACCTCGCCGCCCCCCCCCCCCCCCCCCCCCCCGCTCCCTGTCCAAATGTGAAAGCTTCGCCGCCCCTTCATAAACTGTATCTTTTCATTCCAGCAGCCGGGTAAAATGTCGCTAGAATCTTCCAGAAATCTACAGAATGAACTGATCCCACTGAATCAAGCCTTAAAAAAATTTTACCTGTACGTAGAACATTTTCTACGATCACACTCTTTCCACTACGTGATCCCGACTCAAGTAAACTGACAGGTTGCTCTGTGTTTCGCTTACTTCTCCAGTATATTCTGCTTGTATATCTTCAAGGTCTGCCGTACTTCCAGCCTGGCTCCAGTTAACCGGTGCGTGGACAGCTCTTCTAATGTATGTGCCTGCTGCTCCAGTGATCGCGAACATTTCTTATCTGTTGATTGCAATGAATATCCACTGCTTTCCAGTTTCTGTTTCCTTGTCTGGCTGACAACCCTAAGCATTAAAAGTTTTATTCCGTTCGTCTATCAACGACGATATTTTATGGTCAGTGTTAAGATCTCCGAACGTCAGGTCTGAAACTTGGTTACTGCGGGACAATTTCTGGTGTAATTAAAGCTAGTGCGGCTGGTCCCGGCGGAGGTTCGAGTCTCCTCACGGACATGGGTGTGTGTGTTTGTCCTTAGGATAATTTAGGTTAAGTAGTGTGTAAGCTTAGGAAATGAGATGTCCTTAGCAGTTACGTCCCATAAGATTTCACACATGTTTGGACTTTTTTTTTTAAATTAACGCTATAAAACTCTTATCTAACTCAAGAAAACTCTTACCTAACGCTAACAAACATTGCTTAATGCTAGAAAACATTTGGTTCATAGCTTGCAAGACTGGTTGAAATCTTACGCCCTTGTTACATGTGCTCGCGCTGCTAACGCTTGCTACCCCCTCATGGATTGTTGGCCGTGCTTCTGCTTTTAATGCCATTTTCAGGACTACTCTCCCTTGCAGACCCTGGCACTCCTTCAGAGTTACCGACTGCTAAACCGTGATGATACTCTGTAGTGTTCGATAACAATTATTCGGGTTCAATAACATTTGCACTCCCAAACTCGGCAGGCTCCATCGTCTGTAAACACGCAACTCAAATAGGTTCAAAAGTATATGTTAAAAAGCGTCTTGTTTTACCTCTGTCACTGCTTCACCGCACCAAAATTGCGACAAGGCTGCTTTTTACGTCTAATAATGTTGGTATAAGAATTCATTCTTTGCCACACGGACGGTTGTAGGATAGAAATGTAGCAGCATACGTAGCTCAAATGACTGCGATTGCTTAATCATAAATACTTGTTACTCTTCCAGCTCTACATATGTAGCACCAAAAATAAAAAGACTTAAGATAAATTTCTCCGTCAAAACTAAGTGTATTTGCACTCCATTTAGACAGTCTGTATGCCACATTTCCCCTTTTCACCAGATACAATAAAAGTACGTGGATTACAATGTTGTTAAGGTTTTCGTGGCCACTTGTTGACAAACTGCCTATTGGCTTCTGTCTCGGGTTCGTCGGCCGACGTTCATCCAATGATTTTACTGATTTTTCGCCAGTACGAGTGGCTGTCATTGTCAAAGCTTCACCCTTCATTGCCGGTGGTGAACTGGAGCCGAACTCGCGGCCGCAGACTATATGTACCTGGCGCGCCAACGTCCGAGGGCTTCTCCGCGGTCGTTTCCGTTGTGGCGCTCCTCTTGCTACCTGCGACGGTCGTTCGCTGCAGTACGGGAGGCCAGGATCCGTTTACCTTAAGGCTTTTCTCTTTCTTGTTCAAACTGTTAGCGTGTTTTTATATTTCTACAACTTCTCTGAACAAGCGCATATGATAGTGCTTATATACAGCCATAATCTCCGTGTCGGCAAATTTTTATTACGTTTTTGGTCTCGTTCAGTGCGTGCTCTGCCACGGCCGATTTGTCCACATGACCCACCTGCCTTATATTAGAAGTGTAACAGAGCCAAACACTCCTCGAAGTAAGGAATCAGAAAAAGAAATGTCGGGTACGGCCTTTCTGCCATACATTCCCAGAGTGACTGACAGAATCGGCCGTATATTGCGCAAACATGACGTAAAGACAAGTTTCAAACCGACAAGGAAGATCAGAGTGTCGGGAATATACCGTATACAATGCACATGCGGAAAACTTTATGTCGGAATGACTGGACGATCAATTAACACCAGGATCAAAAAGCAGAAGCGACATTGCAGGTTCTGGCTGTATAGAAGCACTATCATATGCGCTTGTTCAGAGAAGCTGTAGAAATACAAAAACAGGTGAACAGTTTCAACAAGAAAGAGGAAAGCCTTAAGGTAAACGGATTCTGGCTTCCCGTACTGCAGCAAACGATCGTCGCAGGTAGCAAGAGGAGAACCGCGCCGGAAATGATCGCGGAGAAGCCCTCGGACGTTGGCGCGCCGGGTACATATAGTCTGCGGCCGTATCTCGGCTCCAGTTCACCACCGGAAATGGAGGGTGAAGCTTTGACAATGACAGCCACTCGTGCTGGCGAAACGTCAGTAAAATCATTAGATGAACGTCGGCCGAAGAACCCGAGACAAGCCAATAGGCAGTTTGTCAGTACGTGGATTACAATGCAGCAGCTTTTAGGAAAAAATTAATTTACTGAACATCAGAGAACGAATAATGAATTACTCAATATATCAACCAAACAGGTTGCAATAATTAATGTCACTGATGTTACTCCACAAAAGTAAGACTTAACAATTATATCGGATAGCTTTCTTGAAAATAAACTACTGTAACTTACTTCTTATTAATAACAACATAAAGGGAAGCAGCAGCTGCTGCAAATGTGCTGTCTAAAATGGTGTCAAGTCCTTAAGGCGGCCAGCTTCGCTACGTTTCAGGTGTAACTGGTGCTAAGTGGCGATGAGTGCGTATACGGCCGTACCGTGCAAAGTGTGTGCCGCAATGTGCCGTGTGCTCCGGAACGGAAGAGGTAGCTACAGCCGCTGCTGCACTCAGCACAAATGAAAAATGCATCAGTGGGCGGGTGCGACGTTTAACATTGTGTATTCTTCTCTACCCAGTGAACAGAAGAATACGGAACAGGGGTGAAGTGGGATCGCTCTAATGCAGCTTGAGGAGTTCCGGAAACCTACTGTGCCCTATTCACAAAACTTGGCTTCGCCTTGCTATAAAGTGTAGAGACGGAAGATGGCGGCAGAGGCTTCTGCTCGTGGCGGTCTTAACGTGTCCATCCGTTCGCCATCGGCATTGTTTCCTGTTTTCAGTTTGCGGGACGCAGTCAGTCTCATTAGTGCTACGAATTTGTATTTTTCCATTTGGATCTTTTTAATGAATGCTGAGGAACATTCTTTTGGCAAGTGTTAATTTTGTCACAATTTACAGCACATAAAACTGAGATAAATTTCAGAGTAAAACTCGTGGTTCAAATGCAGACAGAAACTACAAAATACCACAAGCATTGAAAATTAATTACAGCATAACTCTTAAAACGAAGAATAGTAAACATTAAGTGGACGCTTGAAATACAAAACAAAGAAGTACTATAGAGGAGGAGCAGTAGAAGCGAAAACAATAGGAATATAAAGACTGGAATACGCAAAATAGATTTTAGAGTATGTCGGGCATAGTAGTGACGTGCGGACGAAACTATTGTCACAGGATAGAAAAAGGCGGGGGACAGCCGAAAGGATGGTGGCTTAAGCAGAGGAGCGTCACCAGGGGAATTTGTATTCTTCCATTTGCATCATTTAATGAATGCTGAGAAACATTCTGCCGTCTGTAGGAAAAAGAGACCTTTACAGAAAAGTAGCTGTATGAATATCAAGAGCTTAGACGGCTAGCCACTATTAAGCAAGGAGGAAAGTGGAAGCAATATATAAAAGATCTATATAGGGGAAAGAAATGGGGTAAACAGGAAAGCGGATGTACATGAAGATGAGCTGGGAGATACGATACCGTGAGAACGACTTGGCAGAGCACTTGAAGACGTAAGCGGAAACAAAGCCCATGGCGTAGGCGAGATAAGTCCCATAGTGGTTCAAATGGCTCTGAGCACTATGGGACTCAACTGCTGTGGTCATCAGTCCCCTAGAACTTAGAACTACTTAAACCTAACTAACCTAAGGACATCACACACATCCATGCCCGAGGCAGGATTCGAACCTGCGACCGTAGCAGCAGCGCAGCTCCGGACTGGAGCGCCTAGAACCGCACGACCACCGCGGCCGGCAGTTCCATAGTGCTCAGAGTCATCTGAATCATTTGACATGAAAGGGAATCCGGAATTGAGCAGGGAATGAGACAAAGGTGCAACCCATTCCCGATGTTATTTAAAGCATACATTGATTAAGCCAGTAAAGGAACAGTCAGAAGTCTGGAAAGGCAATTAAAGTTCATGGAGAAGAAATAAAAATTTTGCGGTTTGACGATTACATTGTAATTCTGACAGAGAAGGCTAAAGACTTGGAAGAACAATTGAATTGAATGAATTGTGTCTTGAATGAATAATAGCAAAAGTATAATCGAATTAAATGTGAAGTTGGCGAGGGAATTAAGCTGGGAAGGGAGAAATTGGAAGTACTCGTGTTGGAGGAGTTTTGCTGTTTGGGTAGTAAAAGAACTAATGATGGCCATAGTACAGAGGATATCAAATGCAGACTGCCAATAGCAAGAAAAGCATTTCTCAAACGAAAGATGTGTTAACATCTGATACCAGTTTCAGTGATACGAAGTCCTTCCTAAAAGTAGTTGTATGGAGTGTAAGCATGTAGAAACAAACGCGGACCATAAGCAGTCCAGAGAATGGCACAATATAAGCTTTTGAAATGTGGTGCTACAGATGAATGCTGAAGACTAGATGTAAATGAGGAGGCACTAAAGCAAACTGGGGAAAAAAGAAATTTATGGACTGTTTGACGGTTGATAGAACCCATCCTGCAGTGACAAGAAATATTGTGGATCATGGAAATGGATGGAAGTGCGTATGTGTGTGCCTGGGGGGAGGGGGGGAGAATGTAAAATTGTAAAGGGAGGTAGAGGTAGGCTGCAGTAGTTATTCGGAGCTGAAGAGGCTTCCACAGGATAGAGTAGCGTGGAGAGCCGCATAAACAAACCACCCTTCCAACAACATTTCAGATTGAAACATAAACCGCGGAGGGACCTATACGTTAATACATCGCAGACCGAACACACTATCGCGGTATTACTCTAAGATCATAGTATATTGACCGTGGCATACTCCCTTCGGGGAGCGTGAGGTCCGTTCTTGATCTGCACAGTTTTTCGTGCGGCGCCAGGGATTCTGGTAGTTCCCTGTGCACTGTTTGTAGAAGAACGATGTGCCGTTAGCATCTGTGCACCATTTTAAGTCGTTTTCAGCATTTCCTACGCTCTACCGACGCACGGATTCGAAAATGACACTTGCAGAACTAAATGAATGTAGTCGATCACTGTGAATCCTTGTGTTCAGTCACCCGCTGTCCGGTGACGCCATCTAAAGGGTCTCAAAACACCGACAACAGAAACGGGTGGCGTACGAGGAGCTGATGGAGCATTGGTTTTAGACTACGAGCCGTTGTGTTGGTGGCACCTTACATCTCACGAGTGGTTCCTGCCGCACTTCGCTGCAACCAGCGTGCTCAGTGCTTGTCCGTCAGCGCGTGAGGTCTGTCTGGTGTTGGTTTAGGTGTGGCTGTCCCTTCGGTTTTCCACTTAACACTCTCATCACCAACTGTCGAATTTGGTAGGGTTAGGACGGTTAAAGCGCGTACTCATTTATTGTGGGGGGTGCGACTTCCTTCACATCTGGTGGCCAGTTCCGCATTACACAGGGGTGTCCGGATACTTGTAATCAGATATCCTATGATTGTACATGAAGACTCAAATTATTTTGCCTTTGTATACTTTTAGATTAAGAACTTGAATGTGATACTCCACACGAAACTACCGTGAGAATAAATTTGTCCACAATCTCCGTAGTACATGTTACTGTACAAATGTCTACGCTTATTCACTCATTTTCCCGTAACTCGAATGTGTGTGAAATCTTATGGGACTTAACCGCTAAGGTCGTTAGTCCCTAAGCTTACACACTACTTAAATTATCCTAAGGCCAAACACACACACCCATACCCGAGGGAAGACTCGAACCTCCACCGGGACCACCAGCACAGTCCATGACTGCAGCGCCTTAAACCGCGCGGCCGTGTTAACTGTATACAGTTATAAGCACCGCTGCCTGTCTCGTCAGTGCTGCCAAAAACCGAAATAAATGATACAAAAGTAAATGCTTTTTATGCGAGCATTTCTACGGTCGCGTAAAGTACCATCCAAATTGTTCACGGCCGAATATTGGGGAATTTGTGCGGTACATCAGCATCGGGTCGCCCCTTATGTTGCAACGAAAGACGCAGTTTTCTGTTCCAGTAGTCTCTAGTTTGCGAGTCGCAAAGTGCCACTGTCAGGGTTCTTTGTACAGCCCTTTGTTGTTGGGTTACTTACTTCTCTGTTGCCTGCGTGCCGGCTCTCGTGTGCAAAGACAGTAAGTTAGAAATTGGCAGTAGATGGTAACGGCGCTTAAATGAAGTTTCCACTCTCGGCCTGCAAGATAGATGTTCCTGGAACGAGCGCCTAAATTTGCATGGCGTGCGTGCGGTGATGGAGTTAGCGGCGAGTTTTATTGCCGCTTTATCTCTGGGAGGCTCTCGGCCGCAACTTGGCCGCCACGCCGAGGCCACCCTAGAGGCATACCAAGCCAGCTGCGCTGCCACAGGCTGACCGACTGTGTTCCGTTGCCAGCGCACCGTCACAGGAGAGGCAGAGGCGTACATTGCTCGCCAATGTCCTAAGCTGGATTGTTAACCAGTTCGTTACATTTCGTAATATGTGGCAGTATTGATGGTCGTATGTACTGTTAGAGCACAGGTATCGATACCATCACCTTGTATCGAATCTAGCTAGGGAGTGGACCAAGTTTTCGGGGCCTGCAGATTGGCACGCGTGGGCTATTATTATGCAGGCCTCCCCACATAGTCACCGGGTACGAATTGCCGCTTGAAGGCAGAGTGGCACGCATAGAAGCATGACGTACGAGGTGCGACAATAAAGTAATGAGACTGATGTGAAAAAAAAAAATGTTGCTTTCCGTTTTAGTGGGCAAAGGCCTTGCCGCAGTGGATACACCGGTTCCCATGAGAACACCGAAGTTAAGCGGTGCCGGGCGTGGTCGGCACTTGAATGGGTGACCATCCAGGTCGCCATTCGCTGTTGCCATTTTTCGGGTTGCACTTAGCCTCGTGATGCCAATTGCGGAGCTACTCGACCGAATAGTAGCGGCTTCAGTCAAGAATACCTTCATAACGACCGGGAGAGCGGTGTGCTAACCCCACGTCCTTCCCCTCCGCATCCTCATTGAGGATGACACGGCGGTCGGATGGTTCCGGTAGGCCACTCGTGGCCTGAAGACGCAGAGTGCCGTTTTAGTCAAGTTTAGTGTTGTTTCCTTCATAGTAGTTCCCTTCTGATTGCACACACTTTTTTCCAGCGCTGCTGCCATTGATGGTAACATTTCTGGAACTCATCTTGCGTAATATCCTCAAAGGCGCTCGTCGCAGCTTTTTGGACATCTTGTGTTGTTTGAAAATGGTGTCCCTTGACCGACGTTTTGACTCTTGGAAAAAGAAAAAAAGTCGCACGTTGCGATATCTGGTGAATAAGGTGGCTGTGGCAGTACTGTAATTTGTTTTGAGGTAAAGTGCTGTTGTTGTGTGAGAGTTTTGGGGACCATTTTTGCACAAATCTTTCTCATACCCAGATCGGAATGGATAGTGTCTTGAATGGAGGATGTAAGATGAACATCAACAAAAGCAAAACGAGGATAATGGAATGTAGTCAAATTAAATCGGGTGATGCTGAGAGAATTAAATTAGGAAATGAGACACTTAAAGTAGTAAAGGAGTTTTGCTATTTGGGGAGCAAAAACTCATGATCGTCGAAGTAGAGAGGGTATAAAATGTAGACTGGAAACTGCGGAAAGCGTTTCTGAAGAAGAGGAATTTGTTAACATCGAGTATAGATTTAAGTGTCAGGAAGTCGTTTCTGAAAAAATTTGTATGCAGTTTGGCCATGTATGGAAGTGAAACGTAGACGATAAATAGTTTGGACAAGAAGAGAATAGAAGCTTTCGAAATGTGGTGCTACAGAAGAATGCTGAAGATTAGTTGGGTAGATCACATAACTAATGAGGAGATATTGAATAGAATTGTGAAGAAGAGGAGTTTGTGGCACAACTTGATTAGAAGAAGGGATCGGTTGGCAGGACATGTTCTGAGGCATCAAGGGATCACAAATTTAGTATTGGAGGGCAGCGTGGAGGGTAAAAATCGAAGAGGGAGACCAAGAGATGAATACACTAAACATATTCAGAAGGATGTAGGTTGCAGTAGGTACTGGGAGATGAAGAAGCTTGCACAGGATAGAGTAGCATTTACCGTAAATTTTAAATTTCACGATTCCTCTTCATGGCGGTAGCGGATACGGAGGCCAAGTGTCACGTAGGCACACTGTTGTGGACGTTATTACGGTGATATGCGTAGCCCGGGAGTGGCCTAAGTTTGTAACGTTCTTTAAAAAACATATCTTTGTGCTATCGAAATGTGTTGTGTTGTTGAGCAAATGGTGTGCTTAGGCTTAGCTTTACTGTAATCCAATGAAAAATAAGCAGCTTAATCTGGAAACCAGTATTTAATGCCTACAACGAAATCAATCGCTCCGAAAGTTACTCAGTCTCGTTAGCACCTAGTTCTATGGCCTAGTGCAGTAACCTGATAAAATTACCTGTGCAAATAAACAATGAAATATAATTTTCTTAGCTCTTGAGTCGCAACGGATGTAGTCTTGGCATTGTGTTCTGTCCACAGTAGACATCTCGGCTCAGCGAAGTGCAATGCCAGCCGTAAAATAGCTTCATACAAATAATGTCAGTAGATTAGTTGATAAATGAATAATCTTGCAAATGTTCAGTGATAATTTTGGATGTTGCCTCAGCATTGCGCAATCTCCCAGCATCAAAGCTGTTAAAAACATTCTTTTCTGATTCTGACACAATATTTTTCTGACTCTGATTGAAAAATCATGTCTTTTAAAAAATACTCATTGGATTTAAAAAAACACGACACGGAGGAGGATGAGGTACTGATAACGAGCTATGCTAAGACCGAATGCTTCAGTTCGAAAATTGTATTGAAAACAAAGTTTTCCTTCACAAAATTTTATATGAAACGTTTTACGTTTACCTCAAAAACAGTGAACTTCTCAACTATTCAATTTTCACTTACTGACGTAGTTAACAATACTTGGATAGTTACATGGCATCGTTTGACAAAATATTCCAAAATTTAACTTGCCCGTATCAGGATTACAAAACACACGAAATACTACAAATCCTGATCAACCTATACATTAAATCTGATGGCAAATACTTGGTTCCTATATTGAAGGGTCAGTACTGTAAAATTAGCAAGAGCCACATTGCGTTGCTCCATGCTTAAAACTAAATATAAAAAATTAAAAAACTGTATTATGCTGCGTCCATAGGCCAACAGCTAAATTCTCACAGCTTAAACTCTTACATCCTACCTTCAACAGAGTACAACGGCAACTGCTACTGCGCGGTGTCAAAGATACAATCTCTTCTACATGTGATAACCATTACATGTCATTCTTCATGAAATTTGTTACAAAATCGGGCTCCACGTACAAGTGGACCCCTCACAAGTTGTCAGGTAATGCTATCTACAAATACACCGATGTCGAATCAGCACGACAACCGTGAACAGTTTATAAAATCGCGCAACGACCGGGGAAGTTACATACTACACGTGCGAGTGCTGGTCACAGAGTTAAAATAGTCACCACATAATTAGTTTCCGGTGGTGAAACTGCAGAAACCATATTTCCCTACTTTGTATTTCTGGCGCCCTTCGAGAATACCTATCCAGTGTGCACATGAAGTACACTGGAGAGCACATGTAACAAGCAGCAGTATGCAGCCTTGTTTCGAAAGACGCAACGTAATCTGCCTTGCACGTGGTCTGCTGCTGTGGAAAGGCGTCTGTGCTCTTCAGTAACAGCAGGTGTGTACTAAACAGTTCACCTGAAGATGGTGGTGTGAACCATCGAAACGCATAGTGGCTAAAGAAGTGGCTGACATAATTTATATTTATCAGCTGTCACAATCACGGCGCCGTCCTTTATGGACAAAAATATTAATAAATTATCTGTGCAGATAAACTTAGACTCGCTCCGACATGTTTGTGTACCTGCTATGAAACTGTTCCGTAAGCAGATGATATGATCTTCTGATCAGATGATATCTTCTGATCATGCGAGAGCCCGGCGAAAGGCTTGTAGCAGAAGCATCAGCTGCTGTTGCACGCTCGAAATCTAATGGTCAGCAGGCTGTGAGAACTATGGAACTTCCTGTTGTGCCAAGAACGTAATTGTAGTTAAAATATTTACCAATTTCCGAGAACTACTGAATTATATGGAGCAGAACTAATAGTAAAATTTCAAAAAAATGGCTCTGAGCACTATGGGACACAACATCTTGGGTCATTAGTCCCCTAGAACTTAGAACTACTTAAACCTAACTAACCTAAGGACGTCACACACACCCATGCCCGAGGCAGGATTCGAACCTGCGACCGTAGCAGCCCCACGGTTCCCGACTGCAGCGCCAGAACCGCACGGCCACCATGGCCGGCAGTAAAGTTTCGCGTGTGTAATAAAATACAGGGTGTCCCAAACAGAAATTACCCGATTTTAACTTTTAACAATATTGAGACATGTCAATAGGTGACTGAAACAGCGCTTGATGGGGCGTGGTCTAGAGTTTCAGAAAAAATTCGCTAGATGTCGCTACGAGTGCTGACCTGGAACGTGCAGCCAGTCTCGCGCAATATGGCGTCCGCGCAACAGAAGGCGTGAAGTGTTATTGAATTGAGTCGTACTTAATCAGTGCTCGCAGTTCAGCGGGCGTTTCATATTCGATTTCGTGCTAAACCAACATCACCAAAGAACATTCGACAGTGGTACAAACAGTTTGAAGAAACAGGGTGCCTCTGTAAAGGCAAAAGTTGTGGCCTGCCACGCGTTTCTACTTTTTTGGGGAACAAACCGTAACAGGACAATCATATCTTGCAATGCTACGGAACTGGTTATTCCCAAAACTTGACTGACAATTTCATCTATCGGCAAGATGGAACACCAGCGCACTGGCACAACAACGTGCGCAGTTTCCTCAGTGCCAACGTGCCTCAACGTTGGATAAAGCGTACGGGACCGCGGGACCAGGCTTTACACTCTTCGCCTCCTAGATCCTTCGACTTAATACCATGTGATTTCTTCCTGTGGGGATATGTTATACAATGTGTTTATGTTCCTCCCTTACATTGATGAACTAAAAACCAGAATATCAGCTGCTGTAGCTTCGACTAGATGTCGTCCGTGCAGCCAATGGAGGACATATTGAACATTAATGATGGATTTTTATAAACTTCTGTCGTTTCTGAGTAATTTAGCATGCAATTTGTTGGTGTTAAGGCCCTTCTTCCTAATAAATAGTTCTATTTAAAATCGGGTCATTCTTTTTGGGACACCCAGTACACCTTGGAAACAACGGAAAGATATTCACATCCACTTGAACGTCTACTGCCAGCCTACTAATCATCTGTGTGGAGAATATAATTAACATAAAATGGAAAGGCGATACAGGAGATCATGAAGAAAGAAAAAAAGTGTATAATTTCAAATGTTTACCTTATTTCTACTGAGTGTACGTTTTACACTGGCTTCATGCGGTTAAACTCACGTTCGGACCTCACTGCGATGCAGCGTGTAATTCTCCGCCCGTACCCTCCAGTCTGGAGCGCCTGGTGCACGTAGCGAGCGATGAGCGAAGAAATTTGCATATCATCTGCTCACGGAACAGTTTCATAAGCGCTGCACCTACATACCGATGAGAGGTGAAGATTAATCTGTACATGTACTGTCAAAGGACTAAGTTTCGAGAGGACACTTAACGTTACCGGTACGCATCTATTCTAGGACGAGACAAAGTTTAATCTCTACAGGTAATATCAAGAAGTTCGAGATGAGACCGATCCCGTCATACTTTGGCACTATTTCGTAGAAGTTGTTTGATAGCTGAGAGCGCTGTGGTGCCTCGGATCCTTTAGCTTGCACCAAATCAAGTTTCACGGTACACTGAAACCCGTGATGTTTGCTGGCACCGAGAGGTAATAGTTTCTACGAAAAGGATACTCTGTTTCATCGACCGCGGCCCTGCCTCTAGCCGTTATAACGGCAGTGTGATTGGATTTTTGTTGACGCTTCTTGCAAGAGGCCTGTACTGGCGATGAATTTCAGCAATATGAAACAAAATGCAGGGCAGTGTTTGGGCTCTACCGACAGACTTTCAAAGCTTGATCCGAATCGTCTGCCAAGCGTTTTCATGCGGCCCCAAGTGGCTCGTTACGTAGCACTTCGCACATTTCCTGGCGCCAGTTGTCTTTGTGACAAAACTTGCACTGATATCACCTAATTAGTAAAGTCGTAAAGTATTCTTATAGTAAAATACAGAGTGTTTCAAAGAGCACTTTTGAAAATTCATATAAATTTATTCATAGTACCTACAGAGGTGATTCCGGTGACAATTAATAGGGAAATGCATCAAGTTTTGTCTCGCGTAGTTCGCTAGTGCCGAATCGTAGCGTAAGGAGCGCTAGCAGCAGTTGCGTTAAACATGGCTGCCTTTACATGGATCCGAGCGTGCTCGCTGTGAGTTTTAGTTTGAAGAATCGAAGCGGCGACAACAGTTGAGCGTAATTTACGTACCAAGTACGCTACAGATCCTCCTAGCAGTCCTACAATTTATGAGTGGCATAAATGTTTCGTAAAGACAGGGAACTCGGTAAGACACAGGAAAAGCATCAGGTCGTCGAAGCATATCTGACGACATCGTTGAAGGAGCGAGACAACATTTTGTCAAGTCTTACGAAATCGATCCGGCGCTGATCTCGCGAGTTGCAAATCCCACACACGACTGTTCGGTGTGTGTTGAGAAACCGTTTGCATCTGAAACCGTGCAGATTGACGACCGTACAAGCAGTGAAAGACACTGATAAAATTGCTCCCACGAACTTCCGTGCGGATATGTTACATTGATTACATGAGGGTGAACATATCTTGGACAAAATCGGGGGCGTTGTTCAACTAGTAAACCATTAGAGAACAAATATGAAAACATCAAACATTCAGATATCGTAATTTAGGTTAAAGTGAAACAAATTCATCTACCCATGTAGTACTCATTAATACGTCCATCACGCCATTCATTTTCTGTGTCTCTGAGTAATCACCATGCTACACAACACACAGCGTTTAAAGGAGGGGAATATCATTGCCAAAATCGTTCAATATTCTGACTTCGTTTTAACATAATTATAATCGCAGCGAAGTAATGTTTTGGTCTCAGTGTCTCTGGGGAAAGGTCCCTGAGGTTTGCGTGAATTGCTAGTTACAATTTTTAGTTTAGTCTCTCCACTCCGTTTACCGTGTAATAATCCTGCCAGTGCCAAAAGGTACATTTTGCTGACGGTCTTGAAGCTGCGAACAGCAATCTGTTGGTGGTTTGTTTTTCAAACTGTACAATTTACACCAGATTCCTTTTCACAGCTGCTATAGTGATCTAACTGAACTTTCAAACTGTTAGAAACTTACATCGTTTCGCTTTTGCAGCTGTACTGATTTCCAGTTTCAGCTTTCAAATCGTCAGGCTCTTCTACAATTTCACTTTCGTTTCTAATTTCAGTATATATTTCTCCATTGTGGGCGTGTAGCAGATAGCTGTAAGACTGCATCGGTCATCATTGGTTTTTCAACTTCATCTTCTCGGCAAGTTTTTAACTTTTTCGTTTGAGAAAGACCTACTTCTGGACACTGTGGTTTCAACCTTATCACAAACGTTTAAGAGGCGCAGAGGTAAGAAAAACCAGCGCAACGTTCTACATTAATGGAAATACGGCTTGTGTGAAGAGGAAATAAAGTGCATTAGCGAGATAACTGACGTACACAGTTGTAATGTCCGAGTCACTCTATATTGGTAGTGTACTTGCACTCCTATGCTGCGTCAGTCAGAAACAATGAAAAAAGAAAAAGTTAGTAAAGAGCTTTGTTGTAAACGCAAGTTAGGGGAAGCTCACAGTGAAGGTAGCGCGCATTCCAGAGCGCCGTCTGCCGTAGCGGCCACTGCTCGTACAGGGAAACAGCACCGGTGGAATCTGTGCCGGCTGCCGCGCGTTAACGCTAAACAAGAAAGCGTACGATGTGTTTGCTGCCACGCTTCTGTTCGCTTCTGGCCAAATAGGGCCTCCCTTAGTATGCAAGCATCCTCCCCCTTCTCTGGTCAGTGCCTGCTGCTCATGGACTCCAACGTGTCGTGGTGGATGTTTTGTTTTCTTACACGGGGAATAACTCTAATCTTCTGTCAAACAACCAACGCGATTTCTAAATGAAAACCCGCTGCGTAATATTTCCTTTTATACACAATGTAGACGGCGTTTCTTCGCCTACTTCGTCCGATTGCGCTGCAAAGCTAGTCATTTGCGTGCCCCAGCACGAACACTCAGATTACAATTACTTAACTATTAACGGGACTGCAGTGGCGCCGTGCATGTACGTACCTGCAAGCTGGCAACACGGCGGCGAGAGAGAGAGAGAGAGAGAGAGAGAGAGAGAGAGAGAGAGAGCGAGCGCACCGCTGCGTTATGGCTGACCACTACTACTCGACCCGCTGAAACGTCAGTCACAGAGTAATGTTAACGAGAGTACACGGGCACCCATACTATAGATAGCAGGCGGCAACGGGCGGCGGGGCGATATCTAGGGGGCATGGAGTATTGTAATATTTTGGAAGGCAAGTGGGTAAGTAGCCATAAAAAGTTCCAATGCCGATCCTGTTATAAACAAGCGCAATAATACCGACCTTTATCCCATTTTCTTGAAAGACTTTATATTTTTTCCTTTCCCTGAGAGCAAGGGTGGAGGGTCAGTACACACACACACACACACACACACACACACACACACACTCCTGCCTCCGCATATGGGCAACTTTCCTGTCTGACGCTTGTTGCATACCTACTTCATAGTGTTTCAATTCTGATGGCTGAACCGTGGTTTATCTTCAAAGAATATTCTTAAAATTTTAATTTATTTACTATCGATTCATCAAGTACATTAACACATTTAATCATACTGTGTGAGCGTGGAAGTAGTTGCCAGGGAGTAACTGATGAAATCATAATCAAATTGCCTTTAACAAATGGAAATTTTATTCCTAAAAGCAGTTTTTTTTTTAAGAAACAGATTTAAAATTATAAGCAGAAAGCACCGTCTAAATATGAAGTTACAATTTACTCAGAGGCAGAAAGAAGCAAATTTTTCAGTGTATCAGCTTTCGGGCTGAGAACCTTGCCGCTCCCTTTTGACACGGCCGTAGTCACGACCGCTCACAATAACCTTGGAAAGACTAAACAGGTGCAAATCTACAACACACCAGATTACTTTAAACTAAAAGCTTTAACAATTCACATAAGCACACAAACTATGCACCCCATAGGAGTAATGGAAATGATACAAAACACTAAAATTAAAAGATTAACTTGCCACCGAAGGTGCAGTTTGATCTTAACTTCCAAGAAAAGTCTTACGGTGAAAGGGTGGCAACTTTATATACTAAAATGACCATTTAAATAAAAGCCCATGAAATGCAATCTTATATAAAATTATAAAAGGTTGGCCAAACGAGTTAACATTCTCTACAGTACACACATACCGCCTCTCAAGATGATAGGCAAGATAAAAACATATTTCAGGAATTAGGCTGTTACACTCCAAGCAGTGAGTTTGTCAACACACCGGATCCGACAAACATGACAGAGGCAGCTACTAACGTACGGAAGATGGATAGGGAGATTACCGAACAACCCGAAACGAAGGTTGCTCTAACCCGCCCCTTCTCCACAAAGGAAAAACGGACCACCCAATTCATAAATAACCACCTTCCTACGGGTGTGCAAACGGAGAAGAGTGGTGGGACGACCCCAAAACAAAGCGGCTGGTGACCTCACCAAGTAAACAAGTAGAGTTCAACAAGTAAATGAAAAAAAGGTATCACCAATCACTTAACTACTAATAAACTGCGATTTCTGGAGAAGACCTGACGCAGCACCCCCCAAAACGCTCACCCGAACAGTCCGCTGCCAGCCCCTTCAACGAACGCAGGAAGGCGCGCCGATCTCACATCTCCCGTCTCACGGCATCGCAGCTCGCACCGGCCAGACTGATGTCGTGAGTTGACTCTGGTTTCTCTCGTGTCGGCCGCGAAGCCACTAACCCTCGCAATACGGCGCGGCCCACTGAACTCACGTGGCGACCTCACATGCGCCGACGCTCAAGGCGGACCAGTCATCTTGTGTCTCAGTGCGCGACCGACCAACCGATCGATCCAACCGCCAATGGCCATTGCCTTAGCAACTTGAGGAGACTTGCGGCCTAACGCGCAGACTCAAATGCAGGAACTCAGCCCCGACCGGGCGACCACTCGTTGAGTTCTCTTACGGGCGGAGTGGAAATACTTATTTATCCGGCTTTAAAGATTGATCCGAACGAAAGAGATACTAACATTCCGGACGACGGGCAGACACTAACTGCCCCCCAAATCCGGACGAGAGACTGACCCCAGACTGACTCCAGACTCACCCAGAGTGACCAAGTGGCGAGGTCATAGCGCCCCTTAAATGCACGTGAATAGGCAACCTTTCCCCTCTCCCACCAGAGGTAGACACCAAAGCTGCGATTGCTACAGCGGCGCCACCGCCAGAAACGGAGGGCGACTGCTTCACACAACGCGCTGCGGCGCGCTTTTCAAAGCAGCAATTTTTACCACGGCTCAATGGCCACCAGTGTGGTTTATACACTGTAGTTAATACCGCTAACAGATACTCGTCAACGGAACTTCTCTCTCCATCTTTATAACTGTTGGCTTCAGTCATCTTTTGTTGATCGAAGTTAAGACCTCTGACTTTTGGTGCAACAAAACTCTCACTCGATTGATGGTAACTTGACGTTACTCGTGTGGAGGGCTGGTGTGCCTGGGCGTTTGCAGACTCGCTTTGCCAGAGACTGATTGGCGGGTGCGCGCGTAGCTTGGTGGTCGCCGCCCGCGCATGATGTACCTACGTGCGGCAGCTACGGCTGCAGGTGGCACTTTTTCTGGTCCTTTGGCCGCCCTTTTTCTGGCACTTTGGCCGTCCTGCACGTGCGCCGCCCCGCGCTCGGTCGGCGTCCTTCTGTGAGGAGGCGGGCGCGATACCCCGTGGCCCGCTTTGATCTCGGCGCCGCCTCTTATGTGAGCAGTCACTCCCGAGGCTTCGGAAACACAGTAATTGAGAGATGCATCGGTGCCGAGCAAAACGATGTCGGACGTCTGTCTCTCGCCGAAACGGAACGGGTCGTCTGCGCGTGACGTACTGTCTAGCCTCCTCTTCTCTTCCTGTCACTTTGTCCAAGAATCGAACTAACAAGGAAAACTCCCCATGGCACCGCCCCCCCCCCCTCTCATATTTATTGACTCAGTGTATAGCCCGTCAAACACTGAACACAGATCAAGCATGATAGCAGAAAGAAACTGTGCAGAACTGAAGCAAAACAGAAATAGTGAACGGTTCTAGCTCAAGATGTGCAACATCGAGAGAACTGGCAGTGCCACGGCGTCCTGGTTATGTGGTCATGGTGTGTGACGAATAGTGAGAGCAGCGGAGGTGCCGCTTGATCTTTCACAGAAGTGAAAATAAAAAATGAACGGATGTGAGCTATGTTACAACAAAGGAATACAATTTTCAAAAGTTCCAAAAAGGAACGTATGAGTCATAACATGTAGCGTTCTGTAAAACAAACAGGAGGTACGTACGTCTGGAGGTCGTCGCCTTGTAACCATAGCATCTCACTTTCGAACACCACTGAAAATACACACACATCAAAAAAAGTTTTGCGTCACCCCAGTTCACAGAACTGCTAAAGATAGACGTTAATTGTGGATATTGTATCACAGGCACAGTCCCTTTGACTGTTCAGAGATGTCCATAAACCCGCCCAAAGATGTAAACAACCATGCATGAGCAGCGCCTGTTAGACGGAATGGGTCCGACAGCCGATCAGTTCCGGTCGTTCAGCCAGGAAGGAGGTACCACGTCTCGTGTTGTCTGTAGTCTGTAGTCTGTAGTCAAAACGGCGGTTCGATCGCGTCCGCATTGTTACTTCGTGCCAAGAAGGGCTCTCAACAAGGGAAGTGTCCAGGAGTGTCGGAGTGAACCAAATCGATATTGTTCAAACATGGAGGAGATATAGAGAGACAGGAACTGTCGATGACATGCCTTGCTCAGGCTGCTCAAGGGCTACTTCTGCAGTGGATGACCGTTACCTACGGATCATGGCTCGGAGGGACACTGTCTTCAACGCCAACATGTTGAATAATGCTTTCCGTGCAGCCACTGGACGTCGTGTTACGACTCAAACTGTGCGCTATAAGTTGCATGATGCGCAGCTTCATACCTCTCACTATTTTTCAACAAACGTTAAATGTAATCACAGTTGTGAATGTGGACAACCGTCAGCTGTATCACGGAATTACTACAATGAAGCTTTCTGCCGGACCGCGACTCTAACCCGGATTTCCCGCTTGTCGCGGGCGGTCGCCTCACCATTTGGCTACGCGAGCACGACTCACGGCCAAACGCAATGTTGCGTATGTCGTGAACCACCTGTCTACAACTTGTAGCCGCACAGCCATTTCGTATGTTCCCATATAGGTTATGCAATTCTAATTGAAAGACCCCTTGCTCGGTGTTGAAGGACAAATACGATATTACATACCTGTGTTGTTCCAAAGTACAATGCAACGTTCATTCGTGCATACATACATGAAGAAACAAGCACTGCAGCGATGGCAGCCTGTATGAAATACATGACATGTATTGGATGAAATGGTTGACACCAGATCAAAGTTGGGGCCTGCCCCAGAATTGTGCTCGGATAGCCTCATTGTAAGGCGACCGCTTGTGATAAGCGGGAAATTCGGGTTCGAGTCCCGGTCCGGGAGAATGTTTCATTGCCGTCATTCCGTTATACAGCTGACGGTGTCCATATTTGCAACTGCGAAAAGGTTTCTTGTATTTGGTAACGGCTGTAGTCGCCGCAGTGCCTGCTTTTCGGACGTCTTAAGGGGACCACACCGTGGTTCAGGCCGGAAAAAAAATCGATTTTCGATTTTCTTCATATTTCGATAGATTAAGGTTTTATTTAAGAACTCTGAAAAGGAAAGACTCCGCGTGCACCTCTCTAACTGCGAGTCCCACGTACGACTGTTTGGCTTGTGTTCAGGAACCGTACAGATTGACAATCGTACAAACAATAAAAGACAGTGATAAAATTGCTCGCAAGTACTTCTGTGCGGATATGTTAAAATCGTTTACACGAGGATGAACATATCTTGGACAAAATCACCTTTTCTGACGAGTCGACTATTCACTTAAGTGGCAAGGTTAACACACACAACTGTAGGATTTGGGGCAGTGAAAATACATATCAAACATTGAAACATGCTCATGATAGCCCTAAACTGCATGTTTTTTTGTGCATTGAGCAAGAACAAAGTGTACGGTCCCTTTTTTCCGTGAGAGGACCATCAATGGGTTACCTAGGTATGTTACAACAAATTTTGCTACCACAGATCGACGAGGATGACCGAGAAGCAAATGTTTACTTCACGCAAGATGGTGCACCACCCCAATACCTGGCTGACGTCCGGTATTTCTCAGTGACCTCTTTACAGGTCAATAGATTGGCCTTGATACGCCAATTGCATGGCTCCCCCGTTCCACAGACCTGACAACACTATTTTTTAAATTGAGATTCATCAGGGACATCGTGTTTGTACCTTCTGTGCCGGCTTCTCTACCTGAACCTAGAGTAAGTATTTACGCTGCCACTGAGCAAATTACACCTGCTACAGCGAGGTTGGGAAGAAATTCGCTTCCGATGGGATGTGTGCAGGATACTCAATTGAAGCCACATACAACATCTTTAGTTCAAGGTTTTTCTTTAAAAAAAAAACACTTGGTGCGTTTCCCTACAAAATAATACTAAACTCAGCTCTGTATGTTTTGTCAATAAATTGTTATGAATTTTTAAAGTTGTAATGTCTTTTTTGAAACACCCTGTATGTGTATTGTCTGCTCTTTCGGACATGTCCGAAAGAATAGAGACCACATATATAATTTCTGAAGTTCCTGCATACAGGGTGTTACAAAAAGGTACGGCCCAACTTTCAGGAAACATTCCTCACACACAAAGAAAGAAAATATGTTATGTGGACATGTGTCCGGAAACGCTTAACTTCCATGTTATAGCTCATTTTAGTATCGTCAGTATGTACTGTGCTTCCTCGATTCACCGCCAGTTGGTCTAATTGAAGGAAGGTATTGTTGACTTCGGTGCTTGTGTTGACATGCGACTCATTGCTCTACAGTACTAGCATCAAGCACATCAGTACGTAGCTTCAACAGGTTAGTGTTCATCACGAACGTGGTTTTGCAGTCAGTGCAATGTTTACCAATGCGGAGTTGGTAGATGCCCATTTGATGTATGGATTAGCACGGGGCAATAGCGTGGTGCGGTACGTTTGTATCGAGACAGATTTCCAGAACTAAGGTGTCCCGACAGGAAGACGTTCGAAGCAATTGATCGGCGTCTAGGGAGCACGGTACATTCCAGCCTATGACTGGCGACTGGGGAAGACCTAGAACGACGAGGGCACCTGCAATGGACGAGGCAATTCTTCGTGCAGTTGACGATAACCCTAATGTCAGCCTCAGAGAAGTTGCTGCTGTACAAGGTAACGTTGACCACTTCACTTTACGGAGAGTGCTACGGGAGAACCAGTTGTTTCCGTACCCTGTACAGCGTGTGCAGGCTCTATCAGCTGCTGATTGGCCTCCACGGGTACACTTCTGCGAACAATGTGTCAATTCTCATTTCAGTGCAAATGTTCTCTTTACGGATGAGGCTTCATTCCAGCGTGATGGAATTGTAAATTTTCACAATCAACATGTGTGGGCTGACGAGAATCCGCACGCAATTGTGCAATGACGTAATCAACACAATTTTCTGTGAACGTTTGGGCAGGCATTGTCGGTGATGTCTTGATTGGGCTCCATGTTCTTCCACCTACGCTCAATGGAGCACGTTATCATGATTTCATACGAGCTACTCTACCTGTGCTGCTAGAACATGTGCCTTTACAAGTACGACACATCATGTGGTTCATGCACGATGGAGCTCCTGCACACTTCAGTCGAAGTGTTTGTCCGCTTCTCAGCAACAGATTCGGTGACCGATGGATTGGCAGAGGCGGACCAATTCCATGGCCTCCACGCTGTCCTGACCTCAACCCTCTTGATTTTCATTTATGGGGCATTTGAAATCTCTTATCTAATGAGGATTAGATGGGTAGATCACATAACTAATGAGGAAGTATTGAATAGGATTGGGGAGAAGAGAAGTTTGTGGCACAGCTTGACAAGAAGAAGCGATCGGTTGGTAGGACATGTTCTGAGGCATCAAGGGATCACCAATTTAGTATTGGAGGGCAGTGTAGAGGGTAAAAATCGTAGAGGGAGACCAAGAGATGAATACACTAAGCAGATTCAGAAGGATGTAGGTTGCAGTAGGTACTGGGAGATGAAGAAGCTTGCACAGGATAGAGTAGCATGGAGAGCTGCATCAAACCAGTATCAGGACAGAAGACCACAACAACAACAACAACAACAACATCTACGCAACCCCGGTACCAAATGTAGAAACTCTTCGTGCTCGTATTGTGGACAGCTGTTATACAATACGCCGTTCTCCAGGGCTGCACCAGCGCATCGGGATTCCAGTCGACGGAGGGTGATGCATGTAACCTCGATAACGGAGGACATTTTGAACATGTCCTGTAACAAAGTGTTTGACGTCACGCTGGTACGTTCTGTTGCTGTGTGTTTCCATTCCATGATTAATGTGATTTGAAGAGAAGTAATAAAATGAGCTCTAACATGGAAAGTAAGCGTTTGCGGACACATGTCCACATAACATATTTTCTTTCTTTGTGTGTGAGGAATGTTTCCTGAAAATTGGCCGTACCTTTTTGTAACACCCTGTATATTGAGAACTGTCAAGAAGCCTGAAGAAGCCAATTAATTTCGAACTTAATAGCATGTAAAACTAACACCGAAGTAAATTAGTGTTTCGTATTTTCGGCCAATGTGGAGGAAAGACGACTTGCACGAGGGTTTTGCCGTGGAAGCAGTGTAAGATTTCCACTATTCTCGCAATGTGACGTTGGTACCGGGTTATCCGTGAAGTTACATTAGCGGCGAGTGGCCACCCCTTGGGCGGGTTGTCCGCGACCCTCGGTGCATGCGACACAAGTGCCCCGGACACTGGCCCGCGGTCTGCTCGCCGTGGTGCACTCGCCGGCGTGTGTGGGTGAGGACAGTGCTCCGCGAACACGTGACGGCGTAAATGCAGTCTTTTTCTCCTGTCGGAAACTGCGCTGTGCGCTTTGCACTGAGCGGTGAAAATGCACAGACACAGAGGGCGAGCGGGCCGCCGTGTTAATTGAACGCAGCCGGCGACCTCTTTTACGCGCGGACCCGTCACATTTTTTTTTTTCTTTCTTTTTTTCCGGGGCTCCCGGAACTGGCGCCAGGTAATAATACGCTCGCCTTACTACGGAAGCTCATTCCGGGTCTGGCACGAAGATTACGCCGTGCATATCGGAACAGGAGTCATCAAATCGAAAGTAAGAGCTACATTGTCGAACGCAGTCGGTCGGCGCGGCCACTGCCTTCCGGGTACAGGTGAGTTTCCTGGTTTATGCAGAACACCATTTGCCGCGGCACAACCAGGCGGCTGTGGGGCGTTCTGTGCCGCTGCCAGTTATTTTTAATAACGCATTCGCGAATTTACATACATTTGCAAAAAGAAGACGAGAAGGACAGTATTTGCGTACATAGATTGACTCCACAGCGTGGGCGCCGAAAATTGGCCGACAGTATCCCTGTAGGTGGTCGTGTTACTAAGTACATTACGGTTAGATTGCTACCGTGGGATGCTCTCCAACTGTTCCGTGCTTCTTTGTAAAGTGTGACGTAAATGACCACACAATGCCCAACAACTTTCTCGGTGTTGTAGCACGGAGTTTATAGTGATGGTGAACCGGCATTCGATGTGCTACGAAGACGTGTCTGGTGTTCGAACACACAGAAAACGTGAAAGCGGCCGTATTGTTCGATCGAGGAGATTATTTTGGCGCTGAAGTACTAGTAGAAGCAAAGTGGGAATACGATGGACGTCATTGTTGAGAAGATGATTTTGGAATATCCAGTCATAATTCCAGAATAGACAGTTCTTTCACTTTCTTGATTCAAATGCCTACACGATGTCTTCGATTCCCCCTTGTTGAAACACCTAATTGAGCGGTAGTTCTGCATTAGCATTTACGATTCTTAAGGTTGACCAGCAAGTAACTGTTTATGTTCTAGTGATTTTTGTTTACTTCTAACTAGTTTTCGGCTGCAACTCTTCAGGCTTTCCCGGCGATCTAATGACATCCTGGGTTGTCGGGTGTTCTGCCGGATGAGACTGCTCCTCGAGTCTCGTCTCGTCTCGCTTAAATCACGGACATCCTCTGTCCGGAGATGATGGAGGCTAAGCAGCAGTGCTGCTATTCCTCCTTTATCCTCTATGTTGTCGTATGGGTGGCCTCTCGTTCGAATGGGCCTCTGGCTACCCCGCTGAGTTTAAACTAGCGAAGTAGTTGATCGCTGGTATGTCCTCTGGGGCAGGCTGACGCCTGCCGGAGCGCCACTCCTCCTTCACCCACTTCTCTGTGACCTGGCAGATGTGTTCCCAGTCGGAAGGGGTGAAGATGGGGCGGCTGTTGAGCAGTATTAGCTCCTTCCTCGTTACCGCCTCACGCAACATGCCACGCGTGTAGCGAAGGTCACACGGTTGGTGAGGCAGTGATGGTTTCGCGTGCGCCGGCGTGAAGGGGTACGGGTTGTCCCCAATAGGGTACGTCCCGTCCTTCAGCGACGCCACGATCTTTTTCAGGAAGGGCTGCACGCTGCGCTCGTCCGGAAGCGGAAGGGGCAGTTCTTCGACGGTTTCCTCTTCTTCAGCCTGCGAGGAAGCGGTCGGCATCTCTACCTCGGATTGTGCTTGTTCTTCCACGTCTGTCTCCGAGGGAGTAGACGGCGCAGGCGTCCCGACGTCGACTTCCATGCGCGAAGCCGCCTGCATTGTTGCAGGAGGCGAGTCGGTGGACGTCGTCTGCGCCCACCAAACCCGCTGCTGGGGGTTTCATCTACGGTCTGGGGTACCAAGCGTTCCGCCTGCGGTCCGCGCCCGCTCACCACGACCCGTTGGAGCGTCGCCGCTCCGTTTTTGGTCCGCTGCGGCTCTGGACGTTCCCTCTGCGGTCCGCGCCCACCAGTCCCACTTCTGGGTGTTCCATCTTCGGTCTGGTGCGCCTGGCAGTCCGATAGGGGCTCGTTTTCCATCTCCATGTGTCTGGTTCTTCTGTTTGTGTAGTGTTGCAGCTGGCCCCGTTGCTCCTTTAACAATTCCAGAGCCGAATCCCAGGCTCTGCTTAGCTGGTACCCCGTGTCACGGTTCATAAGATCGTCAGCCATTTTTATTTCCATCGATTCTCTTTTCGGCTATTGGGCCATGTTCAGAAAACAACTGACTAGCGTCCAACACCGCGTCTTATAAGAAGTAAACGTTGCAAATAAAGATATAGTCTACTAGCATAGAATGTTGTGCACCAAACATTACAAGTTACATTCTATGGAATTAAACACAATAAATAATTATAATACACAATGTTAGAGTATGACAGATGTTTAGTGACATTGGTTGACAACCGTCTGATTGAGCACTAGTCACTTACGTTGTACAACAAACATGTTTTAGAATGTAAATTACAGTTTAAGCAGTGGACTTTATTATACACGGTACATGATTAAAATACATGGTATTGCAGTATTACAAGTAATACTGTTGTAATGTTAAAGTTTGTGAGGTAATCAGGGTAATGATGATGATGATGATGAGTCCCATACTCCGTTTACCGAGCGTAGGGGAGCGACGCGGGAGACCCGCGCCGCCATACTAGGCAAGGTCCTAGTGGAGGTGGTTTGCCATTGCCTTCCTCCGACCGTAATGGGGATGATTGATGATGATGATAAAGACGACACAAACACCCAGTCATCACGAGGCAGGTGAAAAATCCCTGACCCCGCCGGGAATCGAACCCGGGACCCCGTGCTCGGGAAGCGAGAACGCTACCGCGAGACCACGAGCTGCGGACAATCAGGGTAAGGAATATGAAAATGTCGTAGCAGTACGAATCATTGTGACACGCTGTCGGTATGTGACTAATTGGTTGCATCATGTGAAGAGTGAAAGTGGGGATGTGCTTTGTTGTAATTGATCATTTAGAAAAGGGGGGTATTTTGATCTGAATGTATGTTTACCTCAAGTGCTTCTCAGGGGCTTATTTTTCTTCCTTTGTTGGCTACATGTAGCACATCTGGGTGCGTTTGGTATGTGTGTCCTTCCTTCAGAGCAGTTTAATCTCTACTTGCTGTAGCCCATCCCGTTTTACCTGTATGTAGTTTGTTGTTACTAATTAATGAATGTGTTTTGTGCTTGCTGTTGGGTAATATATGAGTTGTAGCGCCTCTTACATAAAATGGACGTTTTATAATTGCGGGATTTGAGAGTTTTGGCTAATTTGTTGGACAGCTTTCCTAAATATCGGGTAGTATACCAGTTGGTTTTGATATGACTGTTGCCGCTGGGGGGGTATACACTTACGGCACGCTGCTTGTGTAAAGTGTTGTCAGTTAAGTGAGCGATATAGCCATTGTTGGATACAGTACATTTTTAATGATGTCTAATTCTGTTTGAAAACTGTGTTTCCACACGGGTATGGATACGTGTTATTCGGTGTTGTGAATGCGAGAGTGTTGCCGTGTCCGTTGTTGTGGTTTCCTGTAAATGTTGAAACTGTGTGTATTCGTGGTGATATGTATGTTAAGGTCTAAGAAATTAATGGATTTTTCACCAATCTCGATGGTGCACTGTGTGTTTTTCTGTTGTGGGTTTAGATGTTCTAGGAACGTTTTTAGTTCTCTTTTGGTACCAGTCCACAGACACAGTACATCTTACAAATATTTGATGTTATCACTGAAGCGTTCGATATATAGGAACAGTTTTTCCAAATGATCCGTGAAGATTTATCCTGAAAGAGGACTGAGGGGAGACCCCATTGCCAAGGCTTCTAGCTGTTTGTACGAAGAACGTTAGAATTGAAAATACTTGTGTTGCAGACATGGCTTGGTGGCCTCCGGTCGTACGTCTCTTGCGTGTACATGCGCGGTATCGCTTTCTGCTGTAGAAAAGCCCGCTTTCTCGGCGTGTCGTCTCGCGACGCCTTTGTTGCCGTAGAATTTGGTTTTAGAACTTTGGCACGTTCGCCTGAGCAAAGATGACGGATAATTTTCAGGCATGTCTAGAAATGGACGACGAGCAAATCCGAACGTAGACATATGGCTCACACCGAAAACGAAACTTACGAGTTGTGCCCAAAGCTATGATGATGTTCTGACGGCGCGGTTGATAGGGCGTAGCTCACAAAACTGAATCTTTCGTGTGAAATTTAATCTGAGGATTCCGATATTCTACCGCAGTTTCAAAAACGAAGACGAATGTATTTTTAAATACTTGTTAACTGAGATGTTCGCTATAGTCAAACAAAGTGTAGGTCAAATACAGTCTCACTAACACTGAATTAGTTTATTATTTAATCAAGTGCAATGCAGCACATGTTGCACATCCATTGTGTGGCGTCATATTCGCCTACCACAGAGGGTGCGTTCACACTAGCCTATTACTTCTACTCAAAACATTGTATCTGACCAAGTTGGTAGCATATTTCCAGTAATTATATTTAAATGGAGTCTCGTCATACCAAACATTTCCGGGAAGGTCTTAATGCTAGACAACGACAGACATTTCAACTGTTGCTTGTAATATAGTGTTAATTACAGTTGTATGAAAATGTGAGCGCAGGTAATTGATGAACTGCAAATTTCATTGAGGAATACTTGTCTAAGGGAGTTCCTTTGTCAAATTTTTGAATGTTCACCTCCACTTTAATGGACAAGTGAAACAGTAATAAGCTTTGATCGTCTTATAATTCAGTATGTATTTGTAGCGTAAATGTTTTGATACAAATTGTGTCCCGCATCATCGAACCATCCGCGAATTCCACGTTATAGTAATATCAGTACAGAGAAATCCAACGTGCACACAGAGAGCAGAGCCGGGTTTAGGCGGTTTTCCCATTCCCATTCAGGCAAATGCTGGACCGGTCCACAAATCCCGTCTCTGAGAGTACGATACGCAAACAGTTAAACAGTTAAAATGCGATTCACGCACAGGGAAAAAGTTCACAGGAGTCACACAGATGTGTGTGCGAAAGACTTCTACCTCCCTTAGGTTACCTGGACAACTCTGGCATCAGGCTATACGTCCACGAAGCTAACTAATAAATAAAGTTTGCCAAATCCTGAAAAATTGGCCCCGTCCTGCACGGGATGAACGGCAGGAAATAGAAGAACAACAACATCGTTATTCGAAACATGTATGGCGTCACGCAGGTGCCCAGCTACCGCCGGCAGAAAAATCCACGCTCACTTGCTAAATTTCAAGAAAGGGAAAATTGAGTGCCAGAATGAGATTGTCTCTCTGCAGCGTAGTGTGCGTTGATATGAAACTTCTTGGCCGATTAAAACTGTGTGCCGGGCCGAGAGTCGAACTCGGGACCTTTGCCTTTCTCGGGCAAGTGCTCTACCAACTGAGCAACCCAAGCGCGACCCACGCTCCGTCCCTACAGCTTCACTTCTGCCAGTACCTCGTCTCGTCTCAGTTGGTAGAGCACTTGCCCGCGAAAGGCAAAGGTCCCGAGTTCGAGTCTCGTTCCGGCACTCAGTTTTAATACGCCAGGAAGTTTCGGAAATTTGAGTGGTTGTCCAGCGATGTTTTTGACGCGACATTGCGTTCGTACGAACGTAAATAGTGAACGCGAGGAGTGCGTGGAATGACCAAAAAGCCACACTTACTGCGCCGTAAAATTTCCTAACGAGGTGCGTTTCCGCAATACAAAACGTCGTTCCAGAAATGGTTGTCCACCGTTGGGTAGGATCGCCAGTTCTTCGGATTGAAGAACAAATTAATAGTAGTTGGAGAGTTGCAGGTGTGATGACTGCTGTCCCTAGACTGGCTCCGGCTGTAATATTCTTCTCGCGCAGCGCCTCCGCGACGTTAATTTACGTAGCGCTGGGAGCGAGAAGACTGACCTAATTACTCCGAAGGAAATTGTGTCTTTCAGCAGACGATTTTCATTACGGGAGGTGTGCGTCATACAGTTTTACGAGCGAACGCTTGCTCTCTCTCTCTCTCTCTCTCTCTCTCTCTCTCTCTCTCTCTCTCTCTCTCTCTCTCTCTCTGATATCCTTCCCCTTTTAGAGGAAGTTGGAGCAGCGAGGAGGGGGCAAGCATTTGCTCCTCGCCTGTGTAGTGCTGCTAGCAACATAAATTCGAAGCAGCTATAAATACAGAGATTGAGACAAGAAGTACCGAACGCACAAACTTTCGTGTGATCGAACTTGGAATTAGCGTAATAAATATATTGCTGCGGTGTAGAAGCCATTTTCACAACAGTACTAGAGGAAAAATGGTGCAGTTGTAACCTCATTTCCGCACAGGGCTATTCGTCATTTTTTCCGTATTGAGTTCCAGTCGTTGCGAGCTCTAGTTTAGTTCTTATTCCGTATTTTCTGTTGTATGTGGGGAGTGTTACCCGAAGCTGTCGTATTAAACTCCGGAAATACGTCACTGAAACGTATTGCGGTAATACACTCTTATATTATCTACCACCATTATAACCTACATAAGTAGTGTTGAGGCACAGAAAGAGCTACAGAAAAAGAGTAGAGATATCCTACGCAGGTCATTGGTAATTTTGAAATACGAACATTAACATGAGACACAGTGTGAAGCAACACAGTTCCAGTGACATTAATGTGAGCACCTCTCAGAAGCCTGAATAACGACCTTTTGCGACGCGCTTTTTGCAGGAAGTGTGTTGGTGAGATTTTGGTAATTACTGACAAGGATGTGGGGCCGTGGCGACTCCAATGCCGCGAGGCTATGTTTCACGATTGTGGCTCCACGGCGCAAATAGCCCGATTGAGGCGGTCCGACAGGTTCTCCAGCTTGTCTAAATCGTGGGAGCTCAGTTTCCAGAGGAGTACGGCAAACTCATCGTGGTTCTCTCCGAAGCATGCACTTGGAGCCGTGTGACACGTTGCATTGTCCTGCTGGTGGATGCCATCCTGCTGAGGAGAAACTAACTGCGTGTAGGGGTGGACGTGGTCCCCAAGAATAGATGTATACTTGCGTTGATCCATTGTGCCTTTTAGAATGACGCCCGCCCTGGTGAGCGAGCGGTTCTAGGCGCTTCAGTCCGGGACCGCGAGACTGCTACGGTTGCAGGTTCGAATTCTGCCTCGGCCATGGATGTGTGTGATGTCCTTAGGTTGTGTCCATTATGATTATCCGGGCTGTTATGCCGTGGTCGGTTGATGAATTTTGTCTCAATTCCCAACATTTCGTCCCCGTCTGCGGGAGACATCTTCAAGGGAGTCTGTAGCTACCAGCGAGCCAGCAGGTGTGTTGGACCTTGCATCGAGCTAAAGACCCCCTTGCAGAAGTCTCCCGCATAAGGGAATGGAGTGTTGGGAATTGAGACAAAATTCATCAACCGACCACGGCATAACAGCCCAGATAATCATAATGGACATAACATTTCCGGCCGTGAAGGTCTACATTTTAGTGTCTTTAGGTTAGGCAGGTTTAAGTAGTTCTAAGTTCTATGGGACTGATGACCTCAGATGTTAAGGCACATAGTGCTCCGAGCCATTTGAACCGGAATGACGAGATCACCCAGGCAATCCATAGAAAGCATTTTCAGACCATCTACATATACATCCACATCCATACCGCAAGCCACCTGACGGTGCGTTTTGGAGGGTACTTTTGAGTACTTCTATCGGCTCTCCCTTCTATTCCAGTCTCGTATTGTTTGTGGAAAGAAAGATTGTCGATATGCCTCTGTGTGGGCTCTAATCCCTCTGATTTTATCCTCATGGGCTCTTCGCGAGATATATGTGGGAGGGAGCAATATACTGCTTGACTTCTCGGTGAAGGTTTGTTCCGAAACTTCAACATCAGCCCGTACCGAGCTACTGAGCGCCTCTCTTGCAGAGTCTTCCACTGGAGTTTATCTATCATCTCCGTAACGCTTCAGCGGTTACCAAATGATCCTGTAACAAAGCGCGTTGCTCTCCGTTGGATCTTCTCTCTCTCTTCTATCAACCCTATCTGGTATGGATCCCACACCGGTGAGCAGTATTCGAGCAGTGGTCGAACAAGTGTACTCTAACCTCCTTCCTTTGTTTTAGGACTGCCTTTCCTTAGGATTCTTCCAATGAATCTGTCTGGCATCTGCTTTACCGACGATTAATTTTATATGGTCAATCCATTTTAAATCACTGCTAATGCCTACTCCCAGATAATTTATGGAATTAACTGCTTCCAGTTGCTGACCTGCTATTTTGTAGCTAAATGATAAGGGATCTATCTGTCTATGTATTCGCAGCACATTACACTTGTTTACATTGAGATTCAGTTGCCATTCCCTGCACCATGCGTCAATTCGTTGCAGATCCTCCTGCATTTCAGTACAATTTTACATTTTACGACCTCTCGATATACTACATCATCATCCGCAAAAAGCCTCAGTGACCTTCCAATGTTGTTCACAAGGTCATATATACGGGAATAGCAACAGTCCTAAGACACTGCCCTGCGGCACACCTGAAATCACTCTTACTTCGGAAGACTTCTGTCCATTGAGCATGACATGCTGCATTGTGTTATCTACGAACTCTTTAATCTAATCACACAATTGGTCTGATAGTGCATATGCTCTTACTTTGTTCATTAAACGACTGTGTGGAACAGTACCAAATGCCTTGCGGAAGTCAAGAAACGTGGCATCTACGTGGGAACCTGTGTCTATGGCCCTCTGAGTCTCGTGGACGAATAGCGCGAGCTGGGTTTCACACGATCTTCTTTTTCGAAACCCATGTCGATTCCTACAGAGTAGATTTCTAGTCTCCAGAAAAGTCATTATACTCCAACATAATACGTGTTCCAAAATTGTACAACTGATCGACGTTAGAGGTATAGGTCTATAGGTCTGCACGTCCGTTCGACGTTCCTTCTTGAAAATTGGGATGACCTGTGCCCTTTTCCAATTTTCTGGAACGCTACGCTTCTCTAAGAGACCTACGGCACACCGCTGCAAGAAGGGGGTGCAAGTCCCTTCGCGTACTCTGTGTAAAATCGAACTGGTATCCCATCAGGTCCAGCGGCCTTTCCTCTTTTGAGCGATTTTAATCGCAGCTATAGTGCTCCTTTCTGCTGCCTGCAGCCTTCCGTCGATACCTGGAGGGCCGTACACGGGAACGACCGTGTGACCGATGGAACATGATACGTGATTCATCCGAAAAGGCCCATCGTCACTCAGTGGACGTTCAGTTGCGGTACTCGAGTGCAAATTTCAAAATTCGTCACCATTGGAGAGCGGTCAGCATGGGTGCATGAACCAGGTGCCTGCTACGGAGACCCATGCGCTGCAACATATCCTGGACAGTCGTCGACTGGTGGCCCGTTTGCTCATGTGGGCGGTCAGCTGCTCGAGCGTTGCACCTCTATTCGCCTGTACACACCTCCGCAGCCGTCGTCGAGCCCTGTCATCTGAGGCCCGTGGTACCCTGCAGTTGCCTCGGAGCCGGTTTTGGATAGTGAAAGTAACAGTTTCGGAAATGCACCCTTGGCCCGAGAGCCAATGATCGTGTCCATTTGGACGTCAGATAAATCGCTACGGTTCCGCGTTACATCAATGGGCGCACAGTTTCCCACGTCCCCCTCACACGCTTTATGTACCGCCTACTGCTAGTATTGCTGCCACACGCCGTCCGTGGCTGGCTGTTGCGCGTTGGCGTCGAACAGAGACGGTGGTCACGTTATTGTTGCTGCACGGCGTGACACTGTTTTGTTTGATCGTTGTCTCCTTCTCTGACCTCCTCCATCAGCGTATCTCGAAAGCTTGCAGTCGTTTCATTTAGACCTTCCAAGTTTATGCCGCATACGTATACGCGCTCCACGCAGATGCCGGTGAACTACCACTGTCGTACCAGATCGACATCCTGCTCAGTGGCCAAGCGTCTCCGACTGTGTCACCATGAGCTGTTGCAGGACGATTGATTCACGGATCCAGTTACATGGCTGCTTCCGTGTATAGCGATTTTCCTACTATGACGAGTGGGGCCTGAAGATGGCATCAATGTAATGCCGGAACTGGTAGCACATAGAAGTTCATAAAATAAAATAAATTTCTACAATACATAGGCTGTTGGTAAATTATTGCATCAAGAAGTTCATGCCAGCCGTCGTCCCACGATCCATAATGGATCAACGAAGATCCTACTCAGCAGGTATGCGTGTCGGCTTTCTTCCATGCCAGGCCACCCAACCTCTGACGCTTTTTTTGATGACATTCTTGACCTCCAGTACGAGATGTATATTTCTTCTCTGCGGCCTCCTGGCGTCCGCTTTCGTCACCTGCTTCAGCAGCTGCAGTTAACACTTCCTGCCAGTTTCCGAGTGGGGGAGAGTCTTTCACCACCTTGGCTTCAGGCACAGGTTTGTCTTCATTTCGACCTCAGCTCGTTCCTGAAGGATTCGACTCCCGAGCTGACCTATCGCCGCAAATTTCTCGAACTTCGCTTACAACTTGCCGATAGCATATTTTTGTACACTGATGATTGCAAGTCCGGCAACGGTGTTGGCTGTGCTTTTGTCGTCGGGGCTGATATATTTCAATACCGGCTTCTCGACCAGTGCACAATTTTTACCGCAGAGCTTTTTGCCCTATGTCAGGCCGTTCACTCCGTCCGGAGACACCAGCTCACTGCTCTGACTCCCTCAGTGCCCTTCGGAGTCTGGATGATCCAGATCCAATCCACGTCCACCCCATCGTTCGACGGATCCAGGACTGCCTCCATTTGTTCGCGGATGGGGGAGCCCAAGTGTTGTTCATGTGGTTTCTTGGCCATGTTGGTCTGCCTGGGAATGACGGTGCTGAAGCTGCAGCCAAAGCTCTGCAGTCCATCTCGGTCGGCCCGCCTCTTACTCTGTTCCCTTGCAAGATATTTGTACTTTTCTCTATCGGCATGATCTTTGGTGCTCCCTTTCATGGGAACAAACTCAGAGAAATGAAACCTCTCCCAACAGCTTGGTCGACTTCCTCCCGGCCGTCTCACCGTGAGGAAGTAATGTTGGCTGGGTTGCGAATAGGGCACTGCCGCTCTAGTCACCGCCACTTGTTGAGTGGCGACCCTGAACCCAGCTGTCCTTTCTGTAGCCAGCCATTAACGATCCGACATTTCCTGATTCTCTGCACCTATTTTAGCCACTTACGTCTCAGGGTCGGGCTGCCGCCCGCTTTGCCGGAGATTTTAGCGGATGATGTGCGAGCTGTGGCTCGCGTTTTAAGTTTTTTTAAAAAAGCAATAATATGACAAATTTGATTTCTACCTGGTGACTCCGGTGTCTTGTCGATGTCTTTTAGACACTCTTGATCTTTTAAATTTGTTTTTTTCTTCCTTTCTGTATTGGACCTCGCAACGGTTTTTTGCCCTCGCGGTCCCAGCATTCTATGGTTTTATACTGGGAGCTTATGGCCTTAGATGTTTTGCGTCCTACAATATTTGTGCCCTTTATCTATGCCTGCGCGTTCACGGATGATTTCCCCCCCCCCCCCCAGACCCCACCCTCGGCGTAGCCTACCCAGTGTCACTTTTCTTTAGTCCAGGGACGCCTGCTGAGGGCTGGGCAAGCTTGGCGTTGTCTTCTGCACGATAACCTCCGGTGTCTGTCGTGATGTGTCACCGAGGTGACACGCAGAAGCGTCTACAGTAATGCCATCTTCGCTTTTCGTATCTGGTGGCGTCTTGCGCATCGAGAAATGCAAGTTTGAACCAACCAAGGGCAACTATCGTCGGCACACCATGAATGTCAAAACTCTGAACTTGTCTCCATTTGATACTGCATATGGTCCTCATATGGCGGCTGAAGTGGTTTGCGAACCGAGTCATTGAGCAAAAATACTTGTGTGCATGTGTCCTAACTGTGCGAAAACGAATAGACGTACACTATGTGATCGAAAGTATCCGGACACCAGGCTGAAAACGACTTAAAAGTTCGTGGCGCCCTCCATTGGTAATGCTTAAATTCAGTATGGTGCTGGCCCACCCTTAGCCTTGATAACAGCTTCCACTCACGCAGGCATACGTTCAGTTGCGTGCTGGAAGGTTTCTTGGGGAATGGCTGCCCATCCACACGAAGTGCTGCACTGAAGAGAGGTATCGATGTTGGTCGGTGAGGCCTGGCACGCAGTCGGCATTCCAAACCATCCCAGGCTGGTCAGTCCGTTGCAGGGGTGTTATTGTCTTGTAACCACTCCATCACAGGCTGTGCATTACGAACAGCTCCTCGATTGTGTTAGAAGATGCAATCGCCATCTCCGAATTCCTCTTCAACAGTGGGAAGAAAGAAGTTGCTTAAAACATCAATGTAGGCCTGTGCTATGAGAGTGCCACGCAAAAAACAAGGGGTGCAAGCCCCCTCCACGAAAAACACGAACACACCATAACACCACCGCACACTTGAATGATGTTCGCAGCCCAAGGAGCACATAAGCAGTGGCCCGGTCCACTTTCGTTCCACGTAACGCCGTAGAGCTGACGATATAGGCGGTCGACCGTGCCTTTTCCCGCAGGATGGTAGGTCGTGGTGTGTACCGTTTAACAGCTAGTAACGTTGACAGTGCCTTGGAAAGATAGGCTTCAAATTGACGTCCTCGGTGAGTAGTGATGCGTATAGGCACGCCAAATCGAGCAATCCCCCCCCCCCCCCCCTCTCCCCGACAGATTGTCTGCGCTACCGTCTCCACTGCGTTATCTGTCACTAGGAACGCTTCTGGTTACCTGGTGATCGGTACAATATTGTGAGGCAGTAAGCTGTAGTCTTCAGAAACTACGAGAGGACCTACAATGTCAACGTAGATACGTTCAAATCGTTGGTTAGAAAGTACAAATGCGCCGAGTGGTGTCTTGACATGTCGCCAGAATTTATTCCTTTGACATGCCGTGCAGCTCTTGACAAAGTACTTTGCAGTTCTTGTGCAGTCAGGGCCATACAAAATTTTGCGTGACTAATTTAATGTGCCTCAAACTGCGGGATGTGCTAGACTGTGTCCGCAGCTGCGATTGCTCGAGTTGGGAACTGTTGCGGTACAAAATTGATGATCGTGGAAGTCTCGCAGTACAGTCTGGCATTTGTTTCAGGTGTGATTAGTTGGCGTTCGTCCCGATTTTTGTGCGAGTAGCGTCCGTAATTCCTCGTCATGCTCTTGCGCATGTGCAAGAGCATCGAAACCTATCGCTGTAGCTTTCGTTTAGATCTGTGCTGTTGTATGCCCCTTGTACGTTCAAGGTTTCAACACGGGTTAGACCATCTGTCACATCACAGTTGCTTTGTACATAAACAATACGACTTTAAAATTGACCAGTGTAGTCTAATTGTCTCAACTGTTTTGGAGAGCCGGCCGCTGTGACCGAGCGGTTCTCGGCGCTTCAGTCCGGAACCGCGCTGCTGCTACGGCCGCAGGTTCAAATCCTGCCTCGGGCATGGATGTGTGTGATGCCCTTAGTTTGGTTAGGTTTAAGTAGTTCTAAGTCTAGGGGACTTTGTCCCATAGTGCTCAGAGCCATTTCAACCATTTTTTGTTTTGGAGGTGTCTTGCTCGGATTCACCTCAAAAGCTTAAGTCAAAAGCTTGTAGTCTGTATAAATACTAAGTTGTCGGCCTTCCAAGTAATGTTTGAATTTTTTGATAGCAGCGCGCGCAGCATTTAATTCTCGGCCGTATGTCGCCCACCGTTGTTGGGATGGTGACAGCTTGTGGCTGTAAAACGCGAGTGGTCGCCAGCAATGATCTGCCGACTGTACTGCTGTGCTGGCTGTACTGGTCCATTAGCGGTAGTGTAGTGTCTGCTGCTGTCATCTTTACGGGCGGGAAGGCAGAGTCTGCTTCGCTCGTCCACAGTAATTTGTCGTTCGGTTTTGGTGCTCCCTTAAGTAGTTCATTTAATGAAGCTGTGATTGGAAATGAAGCACTCGGAAAGATTTGAGACACTCAGAAAGCGAGGAAACACTCTAAGCGATTATGGCTTTTACACTATCTTGAGGAAGGAGGCTGCCATTTGTGTCTACAGCGTATCCCAGGAAATGAACTTACGTTGCGGCAAAAACACCGCATGGACGTCCCGCCTGAAATGATCCATGTGCGTATAGTGAGTGAACTTTCTATCTTGACGGTTCAATCCCGCGTCCGGCCATTCAGATTTAGGTTTTCGTGATTTCCCTAAATTGCTCCAGGCGAATGCCGGGATGGTTCCTTTAAAAGGACACGGCCGACTTCCTTCTCTGCCATTCCCTAATCTGATGAGACCGATGACCTCGCTGTCCGGTCTCCTCCCCCAAAGAACCCAACCCATTGTCGTGAAAAGCTAAAAGAGTGATGTTTTTTTAATTGGTATCGAGCGCTTAACTAAAGAAGAATTCTTTCACATGTTATAAACACAACACTTTTTAGAGCCCATTCTTTTCTCACTTATCTAGAAAGAATAGTGAATAAACCTTCAAAACACTGGTAAGCAAATATTGCTGCGCTTCGCCGATAAACGCCCAGAGTCGACGTTTAATTCGGGACCTGATTAATATCCACCCATTGGACGGGTAATGACTGTTAATGCATGTCCTCGCTATGCATTATTAACATCAGCATCCTCAGTTGTATATGTTATGAGCCAATAATGCACGGTTCGATCAGTGAATCTGCATTGCCAAATACTCAGCTGATTTTTTTCCTGTACTCCGCTGTTGCGCTACATTTAATTTCACACACATAATTAAAGGTAAACTCATTTCGTAAGTGAGCCCGTTATTTCAGTTATACTCAATTCACACCATTACTATATTTTGTTGATTGCATGACAAGAGATGTATTGGCATTTTCCCCCACACATTTTTGTTATTTTGCTTACGTTTTCCAGAGACATGCATGTATGCCTATGAAGCTAATGGTTAACAAGGCGGTCGTCCATCTTGATTTGACGGCTGAAAAGGAAGTCTGTGAATAAAGAGATTAAAATGGTTTGTTGCTTTCTGGAATTATTTGCAACCCCGACCTCTTTTTAGCCTTTTTTCCTTTGTGTACTTAAAGATTCTCTTATACTGATGGAAGACAGTTAAAACTTAACATTCACGACCTGTTCGATTAGTACTGCATTGATCTACTGAATATTGTACCTTGTGTCATGTAATATTGGCTGCAGAATATGCTGTTCGAAGTTTGTCGCTGCAGTTTCTGATGTCCATATACGATGGCTATGCGGAGAGTAATGGCAACTCGTGAAACGGCAGCCACAGTCAGAATCAAAAATGTTTTTATGTGCAACAGTTAGCAACTTCTCTAGATAGTCGCTGCTCCGTAGACATCTGTCGTAGCGTTGTACCAACTTTCCAGTACCCTTACCATAGGAGGCAGCCGCCTGTGCTTTCTGCCAATTCTCTGCGCTCCTCTGCAGCTTTTCGCCTGTGCAAAAGTGTTGTCTTCATAGCCAGCTGTCCAGATGAAAATCAGAGGGAGCCAAGTCGTGGCTGTACGGTGGGTGATCAAACACTTCCCACCAAAAACGCAGCAGGAGCGCCCCCATTGCACCTCCAGTGTGCGAGCGAGAATTGTCATGAAGGACACGCATAACTTTAGGTGGGCTGCATGAAATCAGACTAAATCTCTCAAAGGCACTCATACGTGGCGGGAGACACGATTTTCTAGACTCCTTACGTGCTCACTTACCGCTCAGAACTGAAAAGAGCGACGCGGTATCGACAGGCATCCTAGAGACACTGTCCAACATGCCTGAGCAAAGCTTCATCGGATTTTCGGTGTGGTTTCCATTTCGCGATCGAGCGGTCCTCACTTTCCGGACAGCCCTTGCTTATGTTATGAAACAGGAGACATAACTCTCCAGAAAAGCTCCCTAGTACGAATCAGTGAGACTGCAGTTTCGATGCTTTCGACCAAAATCAAGTAATTTCTTCCGAGACTACAGCATTTTCATGGCTGCTCAAACAGCATCTCTTTGTTTAACTTCTGACCGAGGTAGCTCATCACAGAATGTCAAATCAAACACATTTTCAACCGTCTGAATTGTTTTATTGGGCTTTTCGGCGATTTATTACGCCATCGTCAGGGCCCCTGACCGACGTGTAGGGGAATTTGGTCCAGTCAAAATAGGCGTTAGCATTCAGTGTCTGGTATCCGTAGATTTTTGAGACAGCGATCACTTCCAACATCAGCTGCCAAGTGGTGTAAGCAGCCGTGGGGGCTAGCAGTATACATCGGTCTGTTAGCAAGACGGCGGATGTACGCACATCACACAGGATTGTAAGTTTTACTTATACTGGTTTTATACAGCTGGCATCTGCAAGATCTTATATCTTTGGGTGTGAAACTTCCTGGAAGATTTAAACCGTGTGCCGGACCGAGACTCGAACACTGGACCTTTCCCTTTCGCGGCCAAGTTATCTACCAACTGAGCTACCCAAGCACGACTCACGACCTTCCCTCACAGCTTCAATTCTGCCAGTACCTTGTCTCCTACTTTCCAGACTTCACAGAAGCTCTCCTGTAGAGCTTGCAGAACTAGCACTCCTGGAAAAAAGGATATTGCGGAGACATGTCTTAGCAAGAGCCTGGGGAATGTTTCCAGAATGAGATTTTTCACTATGCACCCCTTCGGGGTGTTATCTGGCTTGCCTCATTCAACAGTCATATTTTGTACATTTTGACAAGCATCTTCTGGATTTACTCAATTTTATTGTGACAGTCCACGAATGTGGTTTGACTCCTAGCATGGACAGCCTCCCGAAAGCTGCGATTCCGTAATTCTCCATGTATAGCATGGAAATGTAACTATTGTATGAGTACCTGTCATTGGTGTGTGCCAACACTGTGGTCCCGTATTTCTACCATTTCGAAATTTCATACAGTGATTTGTATTCTTGACAGGTAAACTGAAGATGCGTCTGTATTGACGTGAAACCGTAGTTGTGAATGAAGCACGTTCATACAGCTGTGAGGATTTTGCAATCACTTTGTCATTCTTGACTTTATAATTGTTATAATTTGTGGTCGCCCTCCCCAGAAAGTTGTTTGTGTAACATGACTAATCGTGATGAGAATGTATTAACTTCTGACATTAGCATGTGATCCTGCTACCACCACCACCACCACCACCACCACCACCACCACCACAACTACGTTGGCGTTCCGTTAGCGTCTGCATTTGGGATGCACTGTCGTTGTTTTGACTTACACACCAACACAGCGACAGTGTGAATTACACGTCACGCCACAGGCCGGAATTCCTGGTCGGAAACGTCACATGGATGTCACGACTTTAATAAAGTGCGTAGAGAGGCGAAAGCTGTCGCCATTACTTTGAGATGAACACTGAGGAGGAAATGCTGCCCACTGTTGCTGTTCCACTTGCAAAGAGGCTCTTTAATTTCTATGAACTGGAAGCATTTCTCGAGGACAGACCGAAAGCAGTCTAGTCCTTACACTCTTCTTGTGTGGTGCTTGCCTATGGGCAGTTTCCCGCAGAACAGTTTCTTAATACCAACCATCTTCATTAGCATTTTAATTCGCGTGGTACCTGAGGCGCGCAACACTGATTTCTTTTCTCTTTTATTTTCCGCACTCTCCGTTTTATTAAGTAATTGACCAATTTGCTGCTCAAATAGCTTTCGCTCGGCTCTTAACAAAAGAACGCCGCTATTGTACGCTTAAACTTCTTGTGTGCGTCGACCGAATACAAAATTTTCGGCAACTTTAATAGTGTAGCAACTTCAGCTCCCTCTCGCGGCAGTCACCTGAAGAGGGGCCGCCGTGGTTAATATAATGCACACCCAGTGGCGGGGACGCCGCTGCTTTAAATGACCGCCCAAGTTTACCGGGGGGGGGGGGGGGGGGGGGGCAGGATTTAACGTCCCGTCGACTGTGACGTAATTAGAGGCGTGGCACTAGCGTGGACTGGGAAGGCAAATCGGGAGTGCTTTTTCAACGGCACCGTCCCGGCATTCGCCTGAAAAGATTTACGGAAATATAGGAAAACCTGAATAGGAATGGGCGATCGAGGATTCGAAGTTCAGAGTTCCCGTGCTTTCACACCTTTGAAATGCTGAAAGTTGCAGGAATAAAATACCGGGAACGGAAAGTCACCTACAACTTGTACAGAAACCAAGCTGCGGCTGTAAGAGTCAAAGAACGTGAAAGGGAAGCAGTAATGGAGAAGGTAAAGAGACAGGCTTGTAGCCTGTCACCGAATCAGTCCGTACATTGAGCGAACAGCAAAGGAAACAGAGGACAAGTTTGGAAAGAGACTTAAAAGTTCCAGGAGAAGAAATAAAGATTTTCAGTTTGCCGAGATGACATTGTAATGCTGTTGGACACAGTGAAGGACTAGGAAGAGCGGTTGGATGGAATGCACAGTGTCTTGAAATATGAATATCAGCAAAAGCAAAACAAGGGTGGTCTAACGTAGTCAGGTAAAGCAGGTGGTTCTGAGGGAATTACATTAAAAATGAGACACCAAAAGTAGGATACAAAATGCAATTTGCTAATGGCAAGAAAAGCATTTCTGAAATGGTTTCCGGTACGGAATTGTTAGATGATTTTCAAAAATTACTCGCATTATAATTAATCGTTAGTTGGTATTACGCTGGTAGTCATGGAGGTGTAATTATAACCACGGAACTATGAAGATATGTGATTATTTGCTCGTTTTGGTACAAGCTGAAAGCACCGCGCCACAGGACCGCAGCAGAAGCAAAATGGCGCAGGCCCTTGGTGAAGTTCGTAAATCCTTTTATGCGTATCGAGGGGAATAAAGCCGAAACAGCGAATACAGAGTTGGTTGAATTTTACTGCGACAATGCACCGCGACACTGTACAGTCCGAATTGGGGAGAATGAAGCGGCAGACCATCTCTCGGTGAAATGCGGGAACCGCCAGAGACGAGGCGGCCTGACGAGACGAGCGCATCACAATCGAGGCGATAGTGGGAAATGTGAAAGTCAGTCTCGGATCAGTTATCTTCTTGCGCGACATTTTGAAGGTGGCAGAGGTCTCCGCCCCCTTGCGTCCGGGACTTTTTTTTCTGACACGCTATCATAATTCCCGCCGAAGCGACGCAGCAGCAGAATTATTGAAAGTTAATCCAGGCGACTCTTTTGGACTCCTAATCACCACGGATGGGTGATGTGTGCGCCACGACGACCGCGAGAGGGAAGAGAGAAAGCGAGCAGTCGAAACTTGTGGATTCATCGCCGCCGAAGAACGCGTAGCCCCACACTGCCATAGCCGAGGAAACTCTTGAGTGTTTTCCGGGAGTGCCGCGATTTGGCGCTGAACACTGTATGCTCGTAAGGGTTAAACTGTCAAGGAGCACACTGCCGACATACTCAGACCCGGTTACAGGAGGATGTCAAGACGAAGCGCCGCTAGAAGATGTCGGAAGGAGGGAGGTGCCTCTGCCCCACAGTAACGTCCCAGCTCAGCTCTGTGTGCAGGACGCTCGGTCACGCGCGCTACTGCTTTGTGCTGTCAAGGTTTGCCTCACCGCCAGTATTCCCCTGACGTGGCAGCACTCATTCTCTCTTTTTCCTCGGATGAAGGAACCATTCGCAGAATGACGAGGTGATTTTCACCGCGGGACGTGTCCTCGACAGCCAAGATTCAGATTTTTCTAACCTAGGTCTTCGCCAAGCCGTCCATCATAAAAATGCCCCGCGTTGAGGGGCGAATGTGTGGGTATGGACTGACACCATCGCCAGGCAACGTGGTCAGAACTTTCTGACAACCCTTCGTAGTCCGAAGAACAGCCGTCTCCTGCAGTACATCAATTAGCTATAATAGACGGAGCGAAAGCGCTCAGCTCACTGGTTTCCCATTAGGGAGGAGGGGTTCGTGGTTTTCCGAAACCAAGTGTTGGTCGTTCCGTAGAAAAGCTCACGACTGACTTCAGAATTGCTGAACGTACGATCAGTTTGTAAAGACTTTGTCGTCTCCTGACCTGTTGCATAGCCTCGCCGGAATCACACTCACCTCTCGAAGAAAGTCAGGGTTCAACAGCCCGTAAGCGGGAAGGCAAATGTCCCAACTCTTTAGAACTGAACTGTTAACAATTCGAAATTGTAACGAGTATTCTCTTCAAAATTGGTTGAGTACGTGAAATTTCCGAAATGGGTCTCTGACCACTGTTACCGGGCCGCGATCAAGCGGTGAATTGGATCAGGCAGTCTCCACGGCGCATGCCCGAACTGTACGTTTCGAACGCAGTCGGCCGCACGGCTTCCCGCGCCTTTGCTTTATGGACGGTGCTTCAGCTTGTGCCCCCTGTCGCCCATTTACTGGCCATAACTTCTCGTGTTGCGGCAGTTAGCGCATTGCCGACTTGCTCAGAAACGTGCCGCAATTTTTTTTACTAGCCTAAAATTGGTACTTTGATGAAAAGATCACTACTATTGACTGCAGTTGTAGCAGTGCAAGAATTTCGTGTGTAATGTATTAGAAGCAAATATTTACATAATGACTGATGATTTTATTATTTATTTGTGTCCCGATTTTTACGTCGCTGACCTGCCGATTTTTAAACCACCCGCCCCTAAGCTCCGATATTCTGCAAATTGCATCTCGCTACAGGTATTGGCCCGAGCGGCAAAGCCCTACAGACATCGCCATCGCCCTTTTGTTTCCTCTGCTCCCAGTCAAAAAAATTCAGAGACCGTTGCGTGACAGTCGAGACGTGGTTCGCGATGATGCCACGTATCACGGTGTAAGTGTATATGTTTGGGTGTTATATAATTTTTTTAATTGTATTTTATGATTTTGGTTGGGTTGGCTTTTTAATTAACTTATTCCGCGATAGCACTCGTACGGACATCGGCTGCCCCGAAGTATGTACGATATAATATTTTTTAAACACAACGCGCGACTCACCGCCTTCTAATAAATAGTTTGCGTGAGCGCTGCTATTTAGAAAAGAAAATATGCGTATTCTTACACAAACTAATTATTAATATGGGTCTCAGGGGCTACTGGTTACTTATGTACCAAACTACACAAAGATTAACTGAGATATTGCTGAATGTAATGATTTTCAATATTTCTTGTTCATTATTTGCAAGGAAAAACTGGAGAGAATCTCATCCGCCGTTAGGCGGCCAAAATGAAACATACTGAACTCATTCAGTATTCTAAATATTAATAAACGAAATCTATTTTTACTCTGTTAACTCAGAATATTGTAAGATCGAAGTAGAGAAGCCTCTGACATTTACATTTAATATGATGAAATGGAATTTTAGTTAAATAATACAGTGAGCGTAATGGCCGACTAAATCCTGCTAGGGGAGATGAGCTCCCTGCACTACGAAGTTCTGTAAAAACTTTGTTAATAATAATTAATGATTGCGATAATGAGAGATAACTAAGTCAATAATACACATTTCTAATAACAATTATATATTTTACTAAATTACAACCAAACTTACATTAAATATTATCCAGCGCTACAATGGCGGCCTACCTCTAGACGAAACAAAAACAAGAGCGCTTTCAATAAAGCAATTGTCTCTGGTCATGTCCATTTCCATTACACAGATGATACAAAAACTGTTCCTTTTTTAATGACATCCATATTTGTATTTGGATACTGAAGATTAGATGGGTAGATCACATAACTAATGAGCTATTTAATAGAATTGGGGAGAAGAGAAATTTGTGGCACAACTTGACTAGAAGAAGATATCGGTTGTCAGGACATATTCTGAGGCATCAAGGGATCACCAGTTTAGTATTGGAGTCAGCATGGAGGGTACAAATCGTAGAAGGAGACCACGAGATGAATACACTAAACAGATTCAGAAGGATGTAGGTTGCAGTAGGTACTGGGAGATGAAGTTTGCACAGAATAGAGTAGCGTGGAGAGCTGCATCAAACCAGTCTCTGAAGACAACAACAACAACAACAACAATAATAATAATAATAATAATAATAATAATAATAATAATTTACATTCTTTACTATTTGTTATACATCCCGCAGACGTACTTAGTCTTTAGATAATTTATGGTTCTCGAAATGTCCATTTATGTGACGTACCGTCACACACGGTCCGGGCGGTGTTTGGCTGTCTGTAGTCACCACGTCACGTCGTGGCAGTCCGCGCTGTACCAGTGGTAGCGACTACCGTCTGTACGAGGGTGTGTGAGACGCTCCGTCCAGAGCGACGGAACATTGTAGGGGTCACGTGGGGCATTCAGCTCCTACGCCCCCTCCCGCCGCTCTGTCGGCAGGTAGCGGCTGATTCTCCTGCGGCCCGTGCAGGAATGCCGCATGCCCAGTACCAAACCCCTGCGGCTGGTCTCCCAATCTGACTGACCTGTAATTTCTCGCCGCTTTCAGCACGACATTGCCTACAGCGCCTCTCCTAGGCTCGTGACCATATCGCTTGGACCCGGGGCGACTGGAAAATCGTGGCCTGGTCAGATGAGTTCAGTTGGTATCAGATGCTGGTAGGCTTCCAGTCTGGAGCAAACCCCCACGAATTAATAAAACATTCTCGGGTTTCAAGTCGCGTCAAGTGGTTTACTGCCCACGAACTTTCGGCAGAGATCTCCTCTGCCATTGTCAAGTGGATGTCTGTCGTGTGGTTGTCATTGCCGTGCTTATATAGCCGCGCCGTCGCTTGTGACGTCACTGGTGTTCGGTCCCGCACCATATATGGTAATGTTTTGGCCACGCGACCGCCGGTCCCGCTTCAACTCTCTCAACACCGGGTCCCACGCTTTACTCAGCTGCAGTCCACCGTCTCTATTGAAGGTGTTGTCAGAAATTCTAATCTCTATGGCCTCGTTTATCACGCTGTCCCAGAAGCCACTAGTCCGTTTAATAATAGACACCTCATCGAATGCAATTCGGTGTCCGTTTTCCAGAGCATGTTCTGCTACAGCTGACTTTTCAGGATAGCGCAGACTGTAGCACCTTTCATGTTCTACGCGGCGCTGTTCAATAGAGCGAACAGTCTGGCCAACATAGAACTGCCCACGTGCACACGGTATCTTGTAAATTCCTGGCGTTCTGAGGCCTACATAGTCTTTCACAGATTTCATTATTTGCCGCTTCTTTGCCGGAGGCCTGTAGATTGTGTTTATTTTATGCCTCTTCAGGAGCCGACTAATCTTCCCTGTTGTCGAATCGGTAAGAATGCAACCTGCTTCGTACCTTTTTCAGAGGTCTTCTTCCTTTGACGCTTGGATGACACTGCTTGTGAGATCTGTTTATTGTTGTAACCGTTTTCCTTAAAAACTTTGCGTAAGTGGCTCAATTCTCTCGCCAAGTTTTCAGCGTCTGAGCCGGTTTCAGCTCTATGTACTAAGGTCCTCAGAACTGACTGTTTCTGTGCTGGGTGATAGAAGCTGGTGGCGTGCAGATACCGATCCGTGGGGGTGGGCTTGCGGTAAACGCTATGACCTAGAGACCCATTGGGTTTACAACGGACAAGCACGTCCAAGAACGGCAGGGAACCCTCCTTCTCTACTTCCATTGTGAAGATGATGTGGTCGTGGATGCTGTTGAAGGCTCCAGGAACCCTTCTAACTTTTCCATGTGGCCAAATGACGAAGGAATCGTCGACGTAAGCGACCGTGTCCAAGACGATGTCTTCGAAATGCTCCATAAAGAGGTTGGCTACTACTGGAGCTAATGGACTTCCCATCGCCACGCCGTCAGTTTGGTTAAAATATTCTCCATCTTGTAAGAAATATGACGACGTCCGAGTGTGCTGAAATAAATCCACGATGGTGTCGTCAAAGAACTGGGACAGCAAGTCAGTAGAGTCTGTCATGGGGATACACGTGAATAGAGAAACCACATCGGAGCTAAACGTAATATCCCCTTCAGCAGGTCGCAGACCTTTAATCCGATTGATGAAGTCCGCCGTATTCTTTGTATGGTGTCCACAGCGTCCAACGTGCGTAGGGAGGAGGCTGGCAGGGTCTCCTAACTTACCGTCCGTACCACGGTCATAGTGCCACAAAGAGCGTATTGATTATTGTTCCATCATATAAAAACTAAGCAGCCCGGATGTAGCGTTGGTTCCGGACTTGTTTCTGCAGTATCCGCGGCGCGTCTCGTTGCTCTTCTTTCCTGTCTCCGGATCCGATCTGGAAAAGCCTGTGCTGCGCAGTGCAGTGGCTTTAGTCGAGAGCGCCACGTCGAGTTGGAAAATCTCCGTGAGCGGAAAGATAAAGGCGCGGAGGAAATTATCACTTTTCTAAAGCGATGGCTCTCGAAATAAGCCCTGTTGCGCTTAAACCGGCGGGAGGATTTGGTGATTTATTATTCAACTCTCGCAGCTGGCGTATTTCAAGTGTCTTGCTTCTCAGCGTAATACATTAGTTTGTGTTTTATACTGAATTGCCGGAATAGAAGTTACGAGTAAAAAGCTACTTCCTGCGCTCTTGTGTAATTTGTCTGTCAGTGATGTAACATGGTCGACACAGAAGGTAAACACTTGGCACGTACAGTGTGTTTCAAAAATGACCGGTATATTTGAAACGGCAATACAAACTAAACGAGCAGCGATAGAAATACACTGTTTGTTGCAATATGCTTGGGACAACAGTACATTTTCAGGCAGACAAACTTTCGAAATTACAGTAGCTACAATTGTCAACAACAGATGGCGATGCGGTCTGAGAAACTCTATAGTACGATATTTTCCACATATCCACCATGCGTAGCATAATATCACGTAGTCTCTGAATGAAATTACCCGAAACCTTTGACAACGTGTCTGGCGGAATGGCTTCACATGCAGATGAGATGTACTGCTTCAGCTGTTCAATTGTTTCTGGATTCTGGCGGTACACCTGGTCTTTCAAGTGTCCCCACAGAAAGAAGTCACAGGGGTTCATGTCTGGCGAATAGGGAGGCCAATCCACGCCGCCTCCTGTATGTTTCGGATAGCCCAAAGCAATCACACGATCATCGAAATATGCATTCAGGAAATTAAAGACGTCGGCCGTGCGATGTGGCCGGGCACCATCTTGCATAAACCACGAGGTGTTCGCAGTGTCGTCTAAGGCAGTTTGTACCGCCACAAATTCACGAAGAATGTCCAGATAGCGTGATGCAGTAATCGTTTCGGATATGAAAAATGGGCCAATGATTCCTTTGGAAGAAATGGCGGCCCAGACCAGTACTTTTTGAGGATGCTGGGACGATGGGACTGCAACATGGGGCTTTTCGGTTCCCCTTATGCGCCAGTTATCTTTATTGACGAAGCCGTCCAGGTAAAAATAAGCTTCGTCAGTAAACCAAATGCTGCCCACATGCATATCGCCGTCATCAATCCTGTGCACTATATCGTTAGCGAATGTCTCTCGTGCAGCAATGGTAGCGGCGCTGAGGGGTTGCCGCGTTTGAATTTTGTATGGATAGAGGTGTAAACTCTGGCGCATGAGACGATACGTGGACGTTGGCGTCATTTGGACCGCAGCTGCAACCCGGCGAACGGAAACCCGAGGCCACTGTTGGATCACTTGCTGCACTAGCTGCGCGTTGCCCTCTGTGGTTGCCGTACGCGGTCGCCCTACCTTTCCAGCACGTTCATCCGTCATGTTCCCAGTCCGTTGAAATTTTTCAATCAGATCCTTTATTGTATCGCTTTTCGGTCCTTTTGTTACATTAAACCTCCGTTGAAAACTTCGTCTTGTTGCAACAACACTGTATTCTAGTCAGTGGAATTCCAACACCAGAAAAATCCTCTGTTCTAAGGAATAAACCATGTTGTCCACAGCACACTTGCACGTTGTGAACAGCACACGCTTACAGCAGAAAGACGGCGTACAGAATGGCGCACCCACAGACTGCGTTGTCTTCTATATCTTTCACATCACTTGCAGCGCCATCTGTTGTTGGAAATTGTAACTACTGTAATTTCGAAAGTTTGTCCGCCTGAAAATGTACTGTTGTCCCAAGCATATTGCAACAAACGGTGTATTTCTATCGCTGCTCGTTTAGTTTTTATTGCCGTTTCAAATATACCGGTCGTTTTTGAAACCCCTGAATCTGCTGCTTCGTGTAAGCCAGCACCAGGAGACAGTAAGGAAACGCATGTCACTGGTATTGCGCAGACAAAAAGTGTCCATGAAATAGTAGTTCATGTCGACTTTCCAATCGTTTCTTGTGTTTCTTGTGTTACACCGATGAGTTGTTGACGGAAAAATTTCGTATGTTGCAGCTAAGTATCTCTTGACCAGAAATAAGAATATAGTTATATTTTTAAGACGAGACAACTTATTTGATGCCAGGGGCGTGCAATAAAGTTCTGATCTGTATTTGGCGTCCAGTACTTCTCGTTTCAGGATGAATTTTTGCACATCCATTATTCAGCACTCAAAAAAAATGATACATTTAAAACAGTTACTTCCACTAGAATTGGAGTCAGAAAGGGAGAGAGATACTCTAGAAGAATTGGGTACAGTTTATGGACTACGTACGTGAAGCGTTCTGTCATCGCACGTGGGAGGAGGAATAACGCCAGCGCGTTATTGGGATCACTGTGGACTGCATTGTGACGGGACAACCCTTGTTGTTGTTGTGGTCTTCAGTCTAGAGACTGGTTTGATGCAGCTCTCCATGCTACTCTATCCTGTGCAAGCTTCTTCATCTCCCAGTACCTACAGCAACCTACATCCTTCTGAATCTGCTTAGTGTATTAATCTCTTGGTCTTCCTCAACGATTTTTACCCTCCACGCTGCCCTCCAAAGCTAAATTTGTGATCCCTTGATGCCTCAGAACATGTCCTACCATCTGGTCCCTTCTTTTTGTCAAGTTGTGCCACAAACTCCTCTTCTCCCCAATTCTATTCAATACCTCCTCATTAGTTATGTGATCTATCCATCTAATCTTCAGCATTCTTCTGTAGCACCACATTTCGAAAGCTTCTATTCTCTTCTTGCCCAAACTATTTATCATCCATGTTTCACTTCATACATGGCTACACTCCATACAAATACTTTCAGAAATGACTTCCTGACACTTAAATCTATACTCGATGTTAACAAATTTCTCTTCTTCAGAAACCCTTTCCTTGCCATTGCCAGTCTACATTTTATGTCCTCTCTACTTCGACTATCATCAGTTATTTTACTCCCTAAATAGCAAAACTCCTTTACTACTTTAAGTGTCTCATTTCCTAATCCAATTCCCACAGCGGCACCCGACTTAATTCGAGTACATTCCATTATCCTCGTTTTGCTTATGTTGATGTTCATCTTATACGCTCCTTTCAAGACACTGTCCATTCCGTTCAATTGCTCTTCGAAGTCCTTTGCTGTCTCTGACAGAATTACAATGTCATCGGCGAACCTCAAAGTTTTTATTTCTTCTCCATGGATTTTAATACCTACTCCGAATTTTTCGAATTTTTCTTTTGTTTCCTTTACTGCTTTTCAATATACAGATTGAATAACATCAGGGAGAGGCTACAACCCTGCCTCGCTCCCTTCCCAACCACTGCTTCCCTTTCATGCCCCTCGACTCTTATAACTGTACAAATTGTAAATAGCCTTTCGCTCCCTGTATTTTACCCTTGCCACCTTCAGAATTTGAAAGAGAGTATTCCAGTTAACATTGTCAAAAGCTTTCTCTAAGTCTACAAATGCTAGAAACGTAGGTTGGACAACCCTTATGCTTCTAAAATTAATAGAAAAGAGCTTTGATCGCCCAGTCATTTATTAAAAATATGACCAATTTCGGCCTGTAGCAGCAGGCCATCTTCAGGTAATGCACCATATAGCTGACGACGATGACGCTTGAAACAGACGCACCGCAGCAAGGAGCGGATCTTAGTTTTACATTGAGTGGAATTCGAGGAGCGATTAACTTTACACATTGGTTAATAACCCAGCCTGTCGCCAGTGTAAGCTTCTTACAACAAATATCACCCGTCATTCAAGTAGCAGACAATACCTCCTTCAGTCTGACACAATGTACGAATAGATACAGTCAGCGAAATTATAAACTAGTGCGAATGCCCTGATTTTTCGTCTAAAGTTATTCTTTTCCGCTCAAGATAATTTTACTTATTGAATTATGAAAACCGCACAAACACGCATATAGTCCATGCACACTTTGTACGTGTATGGTTTGGAAGATATTCCAATAGTATGGTTAAAGTCGGCACGTGAACGTGTACGCTACTTTTTATATCATATCTTCTTATAATAATCACTAATTAAAAAGGATTCTCTGATTATGCCGAAGATGGCTACGTGCACCACATCCTCGCTATTAACACTATATAAACGTGCAATTATCTAACCAATCTTAGGCGTTTCAAAAAGTTCGCTGTCGTACGGTATCTTGTTAAGAAGTGAACACTCTAAAATAACGTGCGATCGGAAGTTTCATCTATATGCGCCGTTGATCCGTTTGTATTGTCGTTTCTACATTAAAATAACACACACTGGTTAGACGAAACGTTATGTCCACTGCCCATCGCGACGATGGATGCCGCCTGATGTCACTGCCGGTACGTTACGCGGTAACGAAAGTATCTAAAGTTCTAAGCGGAGCAGGCACGGAAGGGGATTCACCCTAGCGAAGATAGGGGCACCAATGGGGAAATCCGTTGAAATAGGAGACTTCGGCAAAGGGCAGATTATCATTAAGCAGAATCTGAACGAGTATACAGATAACAGCGGAGCTGGTCGAATGTTCACGTGTTACTGTCTTCAGCATCCACTGAAAGAGATCAAAGGACAGTGAAACTACCAGTAGGCGCTAAATGGTTGAACGTTCACGACATTCTACAGAACATGGAGTTCGGAGGCTTGTCTGCTCTGTAAAGTAGTGTAGTTGAAGATCTGTACCATCTGTGCCGAAAGATCACAGTGCTGTTGCACGCACACGTGTTCCAGAGCACACCGTTCATCGCACATTGTTCAACATCAGCTCAGCAGCAGACCATCCCTACGGGTTCACATGTTGGCCCTACGACGTCGTCAGTTTACGATTGCAGCGGGCACGGGACCATCGCGATTCAACCGTCGATCGGTAGAAACGTGTCGGCTCTTCAGGTGAACCACGTTTTTGTTACACTATGTCGATGGTCGTCTCCACGAACGCCGTCGTCGATGTGAACGGCGACTCGAAACGTGCAGCGCGTTAGGGACACAGGCTGGTGTAAGTAGTATTGTGCTGTGGAAGACATTCCTCTGCACTTGCATGGGACCTGTGGCTGTAATCGAAGACAAACTGTCAGCTGCGAACCACCTGCGTCCCTTCGTGCTTGATGTCTTCCCCGACTGCGATGACAGCAGCATTATTGTCAGTGTCGCGGGGCCAGAACAGTGCTACAGTGGTTTGAAGAGCATCATAGTGAACCCATGTTGATGTTTAGATGACCAAATTCGCTTGATGTAAATCCTGTACAAGCCACGTTGGTCGCTGTCGAGTGCCATCACCGCGTGCGCAAATCAGCGGCCCGTTATTTACGCAAATTACGTTACCTGTGTGTAGACATAAAATGCCACCTACCTCCATCAACCAAACTGTCGCATCCCTGGTTTGCAGGATCAGTGATGTATTTAGATCCAAAGACGTGCAAATAAGCTGTCAAACAGGTGGTCATAATTTTTTGGCTCATCAGTGTAGACTCAGCATACCTCAGAAGACCACCTTCTACTTTTAAAGCTTTGTTATTATTAGTCAACAGGTAAATAAATTATTACTTCCGATACCAGTTTATTGAAGAAATCAAATTTTCAGAAAATAGGGAACGTTTTGCATTAAAGAAACTAAGTACAAGAAATACATTTTATTATATACATCTGAAACAGCTACTGGCATACTACTTTTCCACATAGTCACCAAACACATTGAGGCACCGTATCTTAGCGGTGGACAAGCTCTGCAAGACCTTCATCGTAAAATTCTGCCGCCGGAGACTTCATTCAGCCAGTGAGTCACGTCCGACTGGAGTTCCGCGTCGTTACGTTGCAAGCCAGTTCTTCATCTTGGGGAAACAAGTGAAAGTCGCTTGGTGCAAGATAAGGGCTGTAGGGCGGATGAGGGAAAACTTCCCATTTGAGTGAATTAAGGAGTTCTGTAGAGCGGTTCGCCGTGAGAGGTAGGTAGGGCATTGTCGTGCAAAAACAAAGTTTTGGACGTCCGATTTCGCCGCGCGGGATTAGCCGAGCGGTCAAAGGCGCTGCAGCCGTGGACTATGCGGCAGGTCCCGGCGGAGGTTCGAGTCCTCCCTCGGGTGTGCATGTGTGGGTGTGCATGTGTGGGTGTGCGTGTGTGGGTGTGCGTGCGTGCGTACGCGCGCGTGTGCGTGTGTGTGTGTGTGTGTGTGTGTGTATTTAGGATAATTTAGGTTAAGTAGTGTGCAAGCTTAGGGACTGATAAACTTAGCAGTTAAGTCCCATAAGATTTCACACACATTTGAACATTTTTAAACATCCGATTTCCTCGGCGTTTGTTTTGAACTGCTCTCCTAAGGCTGTGCAAAGTTTGACAATACCGGGCAGAATTTATGGTTGCTCCACGTTCGAGAAAATCAATAAGAAGCACACCTTGCCCATCCCAAAACACTGTTCGCTATCAGCTTCCTTGCTGACAAGGTTTGCAAACATTTTCTTGGTTTTTGGGTGGACCTTGTGTGCCCCCACTCCATGAACTGTAATTTTGTCTCGCAATTGACGTGTTTCACCCAAGTCTCGTCGTAGCAGCAGCAGCAGCAGCAGCAGCAGCAGCAGCATTATTCATCCGTAGATCTCTCTTTAGAAGGATATAGGACATGTCAAAGTATTTACAAGTTTAGATAAATTTAAAATAAGCTACTTAGTATACACATATATTTACAGACTTTTAGTTAGAGACAATCATTAGATTTACTCCTGGTATTCAATACCTTTTTTATTGTGCTATGCATAGCTTGGAGGGTAAGTATTTCTAGAAAGGAAAGAAGAAGAAGAAGAAAAACAAAGTGATGGTATTATGTGGAATGTTGGATGTTTTATAATCATTATTATATATTTGTGTAGCTTTTTTTTTATCAAACCTCTACTCTCTTTTATCGAAGTAATCCTTCAATGTATAAAATGTATTGCGTAACAGGTACTTTTTAGGCACCTTTTTAAATAAGTGTATTTTTGCTTTTTCTCTAATCTCTTTTGGTAATTTATTGTACAGTTTTATTCCTTGGTAGAAAATGCTGTTTTGAGTTTTATTTTTTCGTGGTAAATGTAAGTTGAAACTCTCTTGTTGCATGGTCATAGACAGAGCGTTTTGTGCAGTAATTACCAGTGTTAATTTCGATATGTACAACTGACTGGTAAATGTAATTATATGGAGCAGTTAAAATCCCCAGTGTTTTGAACAGATCTTTACAATGAGCTCTACTAGTGTTTTTGGTTATTATTCTTATGACCCTTTCCTGGAGTTTGAAAATTGTGTTCATATTTTGTGCGTTTGTTCCCAAAAAACAATGCCATAGCTAAGCATTGAGTGTACATATGAATAATACGTAACTAAAAGACACTTCATTTTACACACTGATGATAGGATTCTAAGGGCATAACATGCTGATGACATTCTGTTTGCAAGTACCTTTGTGTGTTCATACCACTTCAACTGAGAATCAATATTCATTCCCAGAAATTTTGCATTTCTTCTACAGTCTATAGAGGTGCCATCTACATTTAATTTAACATTGTTGTTTTTCCTCTTCAAACTTAAATTCATGGCATTAGTTTTCTTTATGTTCAATGTCACTTTATTGCTTACTGAGCAGTCATAAACTTCCTTGAGAGTTTAATTTGTTTTCTCGCCAAGGAGTTCTCTTGTTTTCTCAGTGACTATAATGTTGCTGTCATCACCGAAGAGAATTTTTTCACCATGAGCAACACCATGGGAAATTCATTGATGTATATCAGGAACAGTATTGATCCTAATATGCTATCTTGCGGAACCCCTATATTAATTTATTTTGGTGCTGATTAGTTCTTTACTAGATGCTTAGATCTATTTGAAGTATGTTTTATCTGTACTCTTTGTACCGTATCTGTTGGGAATGATAGAAACCAGTCATTAGCTACCCCTCTTATTCCTAATGCTTCTAATCTATTTAATAGAACCTTGTGGGCGACTCTATCAAACGCCTTAGAAAGATCCAAAAATATGCCTGTGACACACTCATCTTTATCAAAAACATCAAGGACAACTTTTGTGAATTCTACTATGGCTGACTCCATATTTTTGCCACTTTGGAAACCGAACTGTTATTCACTTAAAAGATTGTATTTATTAAGGTAATTCATTAATCTTATAATTGCTTCTATTATTTTTGAGAATACTGACAGCAGGGATATGGGCCGATAAGTTTTTAGGTCTTCTGCATTACCTTTCTTAAGCAAAGGTACAACTCTTGCCTGTTTTAGCTGCTCTGGAAATGTCCCTGGTGTGAAGGATTGATTTATTATATTTTTTAAGGGGCCTTGTATAATCCCTATACATTGTTTCAGTACACACACATTAATATTTCATCTAAGCCTACTGACTTTTTAGTTTTTGAACAGTTATTGTGGGCACCCCTCGTGCACAAAATTTGTGTTAGCCTAGCTTTTGAGTGAATTTCAAACAACAAAGTCCGTGAAACTTGTGGAAAAGAAAGAAGAAAGCTCCATTATTGTGAAGCGACGGTTTTCACGAATCGTTTCATCAACTTTAGCGACAAGATCGCCAGTCACAATGCTCTGGCGTCCCCTCTTCTCTTCATCATGAACGTTGGTTCGGCCATTTTTAAACCGAATGCACCATTTCCGGACGGTACATTCACTCATTATGTTGTTTCCGTACACTTCACACGGTTCACGATAAATTTCTATACGTTTTAGGTTCTTTTCCAACAAAAACCTTATCACAAACCGCACCTCACAACTGGCGGGATTTTCGATTGCAGCGCACATTTCAAATTCGAATATCGAAAAAACCAGACGCGCAGATACGTTCGCGCTGTCATGGATGGTTGCCGACTGAGCTGCCGAGCACATACATACCAAAATATATCAGATATCACTAATCAAAAAGCAAATAATAAAATAATAAAATATCGGGAACTTGGCACAGATATCGGTAGCTTGTATTTGTGGAACTTGGTTTCAACCAGCCCAGCGAATGCAATTCAAAGGATGTACAGTACTTAGAAACGACAGAGATGATGGGAAAGGAAGAGGAGTAGCAATTTTAATTAGAGACACGGTTAAGTTTTAAAAATTGCACATTACTATGAGAACAACAGATTACCTGGCAGTGGTAGCCGTAATTTATTCTCCTAACGGCGTGTTCACCACTGAAACCATTTACATGTAAAATACGAAATCTGTTGTGCAGACGTCAACTCCCACCACTCACTATGGGGTTGCAAAATAGGCGTCGCGGATACAGCAAATACGCTTAGCGAATACAGTATCACATGAAAGCTATTCGCGGTGTATACATTGACCGTGAGAGAGAGAGCCTATCTAAATTGAAAACCGGTAGAGAATTACCGCTGCAGATAAGCTAGACGTGCGCCGGAAGCCGGATAAATGACCGCCGCCTCCAGACGCGATCCGTTGTAAATTGAGACGGCGGAAGGAGGAGGTCCCTGACTGACCAGGCCTCGCGACGCCGTTGCCAGCAGCATTCAACTGCGAAGCGTCAACGGCTGCAGGCGGCAACTCTGAGGCGTCGCCATAGAGACGAAATCGCGTTTCTTTATTGGTTGAGACAGGCCCAGAAAGCTGCCGCGATTGTCCACTGCCAAGTGTCAGGAATGAACGTACGACGACTCAGCCGTAGTTGGTAGCGAACTGCTACCTGGGGTCGCAAAAGCACACTAAACGGCCCCAGTGAAACCATCAGCAAATCTGAGTACCGTTAGGTAACTGCCGACCGCCAGAAAATGGAATCCCAACGAAGGGAATGGCAAAAGACAGGGAGAAGAGTCCTCAACTCACCAGAAAATACTCCGGAAAATGTTCTATTATGGAAATCACTTTGGACATATAACAGCTGTTTCTTTAAAATAATGACTTTCAAGATTGCTAAATGCATCCAAATGACATCCTTTAGGAACTTAATGAGAGACATCAAGATGATTTACACATCCATCCTACTTATGTCAACATTTAAAAAAAAAATGATAAGCGATAGTATTTTTATTCACTAGTTTGGATAGTGTAAAAATTCGGACAGGTGCGACATTTCATCTGCTCCACACCTAACTTTGAGTATTTATTTGAACTACCTTTTCTTTATCCCATATTTTATGCTTAAGTTGATTGTTAATACACAAGACTACTCATTTTCATCTCGATGAAAAAAAAAAAAGGAGCTACGTAAAGGCATCTTGTTTGACAACTGAGTGTGGGCACAGTTTGTTTATGTCACTTTCCATTTTTCAGAGCAGTTTGCTGTTTTGGCGAAATGTCTGAGTCGTGACCTCGTGGAGCCAAATTAGAAGCAACATTATACGAAGGACTTACCGTCGCGCCCAAAGTATCATTCTCTCGTCAAGAACTAATTATAGCTGTCGAGGAGATTTTAGAACGAGAGATTCGGAAACAAGTGAAGCACTTGTCTGCGAAGTGGAATTAGCATGATAAACAACTTTAATTTGGGAGGAGATAGTTTCAGGAGTACCTTATGTATGAGGGCGTGCTGAAAAGAATGCCTTCGAAGTTCGTATCCTGTTTTCAATGTCAGTTGAGGTACTAGATGTCGTGCATATTACTCGGTCGACTTTCCCGCTTCGCTGATGCAGGTTGCGACCATATGCCGCTAGAGGGCTCCGAATTGAAACGTGTAACGCGGCGGTGTTTAACGTAACTTACGTCGGTGCGTGAGGAACGGCGTGCTGTAATCTAGTTTCTAACCGCAGAAAACGTGCCTCCGCTTGAAATCCATAGAAGAACGACAGCTGTGTGCTGTGATGATTGTATAAGCGTCTGCAACAATCCGACGTCTTCCGTTCAGTCATCGATCATCCTCCACACAATCCCGGCTTGACCCCACACAAGTTTCATCTGTTTCCAAAACTTACAGAATATATTTGAGAAACTGATTATGCGATGAAACAGTACAAGCAGAGGTGAGGTTGCGTCTGCGTCAATAAAGTCAAAAGTGGCGGCATCAACAAACTGGTCTCTCGTTGGGAGGAATGTGATCGTCTCCGTGGTAACTGAGTTGAGAAGTACGTATGTAGACATGAAAAATACAGATGTAGAATGTTAGTAAAGTTGTATTTAAAAAGCTGTAGGAGTGTTCACAAAAAAATTGGGAGGCATTATTTTTCAGCACATCCTCGTATTGAAGATCGTTATCAGAACGGATTTATCTTTCTTCAAGAAACTGAAGTCCAGTCTCAGTCACCAGTAAAACTGACAGCACTCAGAATGTCTCACCGAGCGGGGTAGCGCAGTGGTTACCATGCTGGACACGCATTCGGGAGGACGGCGGTTCAAAGCCGCATCCATCCATCCATCCTGATTTAAGTTTTCCGTGATTATCCAAAATCGCTTAAGGCAAATTCCGGTTTGGTTTCTTTGAAAGGGCACGGCCGCTTTTCTTCCCCATCCTTCCCTAATCCGAGTTTGTGCTCGTCTCTAATGACCTCATTGTCGACGGGACGTTAAACACTAATCTCTTCCTCCTCAAAATTTCTCGCAACAAGAATTGCTTATAAACGTAGGGGAAATATATAGCAGAGCGGAACTTCATGACTGACTTGTGAGCGAGGAAGAATTTTTGGAATTAACAAACAGTATTTTCCCCCAAAAGTTTAGCTTATTTCGTTAGCACACTCTTTCCTACGTTTACTGTTCTGTTTCCGTTTAACATTCTTAAGGTGGTACATTCCGAATTTACATTTGCGAATTACATCAACTGTTAAAAAGAATGAAAAAGAAAACTTCCTCTATTTTTCATATTCTCTTCGAAACGAAAACAGATCGGTTAGTGGAAAACAGACTGCAGAAATAGCCCTCCTCTTTAGGTAACTCGGTTTACGCACAAAATTTCAGCGACTTAATTAATCAGCGGTTGTTATGACTACTCTAATTAGACGAAACCCTTTACGTCATGTCTGAGGCGTCAGAATTCCTCATCGTTATCTGCAGCAGATGCTCAGTAACAGGAAAACAGGCTGTTGCCTTCAGAATTTCGCCTCCGTAATTAGTGCTCTGCCGTCGGTCGTTGCAGGAAGATAGACCGCGAAATCACATTCCTCGCCAGAGCATAGCTGCGCTGCGTGTTTACACGTCTGCCGCTGGAGCGTGCGAGCTGAGAGGAGGGGGCAACGGCGTCTTCGACAGCGTGTTCGCGTTGCCGGTACAGACAGATCGGCAAAAGACTGTGACGGTACCGTCATTTTATAGAAATGTATGAGTGAGTAGCTGGAAAAGAGTGAGTGTTTTTGTTTGTCGCTTTACAACCTACCCTGATGAAAGGGTAAGGCAGTAAAACCATTACAGGCCGAGAATCGATATTTGCTGAAGCCCAAATATGTCCCTGAGGACTGTGGCTCCTATTGGCTTTTATGCGAGCGCGAAGGTCAGCTATATTATCTACTGGACAAGCTGTAGGCTGATGGTGCACCTGAACCAATCTATCAGTGAACTACTTAATTATTAATTAGCCTTAGAGAAATAAACTAAATGAGATGTAATCTGAGTACTTTTGAACTAATGGTCGTCAATAAGAAATCAGATATTTTGTTTGAACACGAAAGTTGAAAAAAAAAAAACCTAGACTAACTTTATGAGCCCGCTTTATAAAGTACGATCATAGAATGAATGGAAAGGGAAAAGGAGCAATGCGCCTTGGAATGCCGAAGATAATTTCGGTTTCCACCCAACGCAATTAAAATAACAAATTTCGTTTTAGGATTCCCTATTATCAAAATTAGCTTTACAGTTAGCTGCAGCTGAAATAGCCTCATATGAAGCGTGAATACAACAATCAGTACAAGAAATTAACTTGCAGTATTTATACGTCTGGAGACGCAAGTATTTAGCCAGATAATATTACAGCACCACCGTATTCAGTCAGGAACAGTATGGTGATTTTTGTCAGCGTAAAGGGTGTAGATTTTTGTACACATTTCTGTAAAGCTGACTTCATTTAAAACATGTTCAATTGGACAGTATAGTGCTTAAAATAGCAAACAGTTTGAGGGCCGCACATGGGCGTGTCACTATGCGGAGCGCAGGTTAGGGGTCGCCCTTCTCACGAAAGTTGATTGTTGTCTGTTAGGGGTAAACAGTTATTTCAGTTTCTAATAAATTGATTGTACATACAAAGTGCAATGAATTTTCTAACGGTATGGTTTTAGGTGTATACGCTGAAGTGGCGAGTGAAAATGTGTGGCAAGGCCGGGAATCGAAGCCGAGTCACCTGCTTGCTAGACAGGTGCGCTAGCCATTGAGCCACCTTGGCAGAGCGGTGGGCGTAACCTCAAGGACTACCCTGGCACACCTTCCTCCTCGATGCAAATTATCAGTGCCGCCCCAGTCCAGTTTAAATTCCCCCTTCCACACGAACAGAATTGCCAAGGCTCTGTGTGTTGTGGAATAGCACCTCAGCATCGAAAGTAAATGGGGATCCAGCCTGGAATTTCCGGCCTTGGTTCAAATTTTTACTCGCTGCTTCAGTCTATATACATACATATTTGTATGAGATCAGTAAAGTCTCCGAAATTATATCATTTCATTTCTAACAATGTACTTGCTAAATTAAAAGTATCCTATACGACCTTCCCATAACGTGAGCAGACCAAGGTGGTACACCACTGGTGTCAGTTTCTGTCTACATCTACGTCTGTGTTTCCCCCTTCTTTGTTCTACTCGCCAATGGCACGTGGCAAGAATGATTGTCGACACACTTCCGTATTAGCTTTAATTTTCTCGTTGTGGCCATTTTCGCGTGAGTTATGTAGGAGGAAGTAATTTTCTGCCCGACTCTTACTTGAACATGCTCTGGTAATTTCAATGGTAGACCTCTTTGTGATGCACAACGCCTCCCATGTGCGGCCTGTCATTGGAGTTTGTTGTGCATCTCCGTAGTGCTCTACAGCCAGCTCAGCGATCCCGTGACGAAACGCGCCGCTCTGAATTGGACTTTTTCTGTATCTGTTGTGTTGATCCAAAGTGGTACGGGTCACGTGCGAATGAGCGATACTGTAGGTATTATCCACAAGTCGGGTGTGTTTGGAAGCCCCCTTCTTTCCTGGACAGAATTAAGTTTTCTGTATGTTTTGTGGTCATTCCACCTTTGGTCGCACTGTGCGGTTAATCCAGGGTATTCTACGGTGTTTAGTGTTTCAATTACTATACTGTCAGTGGCGAAATCGAAAACTAATAATGTCCATACCCGTTTACGCGCGATATGTTAGTTATTTAAGCTCAAGGTCAACTGCAAGACCCTGTGCCGATCACTGATTTATACACTCATTCCTGCATTGCGACTTTCATACAGATAAGCCTCGTCCGCGAATGGCCTCCAACATGTCTACTAAATCCTCTTAGTTCGCTGATGTCTTGTAGCGTCCTTGCCTTCTTACAGACTGCCGTATATGTGCGTAGAACTTCCGACGTTATCCACTCGACCATTTGCATTTACATATATAGTAAACAGTAACGGTTCTATCACACTTTCTTGGGGTACTTCTGAAATTACCTTGCTGTCTGTCGATTTTGTTCCTTTAAGAGCAAATGTTGATTTTTGTCTGCAACCAAGACCTGAATACAATCACAGATCTGTAAGTTATTCTGTGTTCATTAAATGGCAGTGCGGGACGGTGTCAAATTCCTTCCACAAGTTGAGGAACACATCTGTCTCAGCGCCGTTGTCTACAGCGCTATGTATCGTGGAGGAACAGAGCGGGCTGAGTTTCCCCAAGACCCACGTTCACTATTATAGAGGGCTGCTCGGTCTATGGACGCCTTGCCACGGTTCGCGCGGATCTCCCCGTTGGAGGTTCGAGTCGTCTACGTCTACATGGATACTCTGCAAATCACATTTAAGTGCCTGGCAGACGGTTCATCGAACCACCTTCACAATTCTTTATTATTCCAATCTCGTATAGCGCACGGGAAGAACGAACACCTGTATCTTTACGTACGAGCTCTGATTTCCCTTATTTTATCGTGGTGATCGTTCCTCCCTATGTAGGTCAGTGTCAACAAAATATTTTCTATTTGAACTTTTTCGATGTACTCCGTCAGTCCTGTCTGGTAAGGATCCCACTCCTTGCAGCAGTATTCTAAAACAGAACGGACAAGCGTAATGTAGGCAGTCTTCATAGTAGATCTGTTACTTTTTCTAAGTGTGCTGCCAATAAAACGCAGTCTTTGGTTAGCCTTCCCCACAACGTTTTCTATGTGTTCCTTCCAATTTAAGTTGTTCGTAGTTGTAATAACTAGATATTTAGTTGAATTTACGGCTTTTAGATGAGACTGATTTATCGTGTAACGAAAGTTTAACGAATTCGTTTTAGCACTCTTGTCGATGACCTTACACTTTTCGTTATTTAGGGTCAACTGCAAATTTTCGCACCATTCAGATAGTCTGCCAAATCGTTTATATAGATAAGGGACAGCAAAGGGTAACACTACCTTGGGGAACGTCAGAAATCATTTCTGTTTTACTCGATGACTTTCCGTCAATTACTACGAACTGTGATCTCCCTGACAGGAAATCACAAATCCAGTCACATAACAGACGATATTCCATAAGCACGCAATTTCACTACAAGCCGCTTGCGTGGAACAGTGTCAAAAGCCTTGCAGAAATACAGAATCGATCTGAAATCCCTTGTCAATAGCACTCAACACATTATCTACATCTACATTTATACTCCGCAAGCCACCGAACGGTGTGTGGCGGAGGGCACTTTACGTGCCACTGTCATTTCCTCCCTTTCCTGTTCCAGTCGCATATGGTTCGCGGGAAGAATGACTGCTGGAAATCCTCCGTGCGCGCTCGAATCTCTAATTTTGTATTCTTGATCTCCTCGGGAGGTGTAAGTAGGGGGAAGCAATATATTCTATATTCCTTCGGGCATGGGTGTGTGTCGTCCTTAGCGTAAGTTAAAAGTTGGATTAAGTAGTGTGTAAGCCTAGGGACCGATTACCTCTGTAGTTTGGTCCCATAGGAACTTAACCACCACTGTTATAGAGGAGTGCCTCTGTCTTATGACCTACTTGGAAACGGCAGTAGCCTGCGCTTTTTTCCAATCGCTAGGCACCTTCCTTTGCTCCAGCGATGTGTGATAAATTGTTGCCTGCAAGGGAGCAAATTATCGCATAATCTCTGTAGAATCGTACACATATCTCGTCTGTTCCAGATGCCTTTCCGCTATTAAGCGATTGTAGTTGCTTTCCTATTTCGCAGTCGCATAAATCGGTATCTGCCGTTTCGGCATTCGTGTGATGATTGAAAGAAGGAATCGCCTTGCGATCTTCCGTGGTGAAACAGTTTCGGAAGAAAAAATTCAATACATCCGCCTTCTTCTATTACCTTTCCTCTCCGTGCCAGTTTGCTCACTGAGCGACTGAATAGGAGGTTTTGCTGTGCCTCCTGAGTTTACATAAGCTCAGAGCTACTTATGGTTTTGTTAGATTGGTTGGCAAAGTCGTACTTTCAGATTAATTAAACGCTTTTCTCATTTACACATCGTTGAGCTTTCGTTTGTCAGTTAGGCTTCGACTTCGCTTCCTTCGACTTTGCCTCGGTAGAAACTTTCTAACACGACTATTAAACAGTGGGTCTTCTTATCCCTTAAAAACTTGTTCGGGACACACTTGTCCAAGGCGTGTTGACCGATGGTTTTGAATTTTATCAATTTATGTTACATAGTCGTCCGCAGAACTGCGTATTTGATGTTGACTACTGCCGGCTGGTGTGGCCGAGAGGTTCTAGGCGCTGCAGTCTGGAACCGTACGACTGCTACGGTCGCAGGTTGTAATCCTGCCTCGGGCATGGACGTGTGTGATGTCCTTAGGTTAGTTGGGTTTAAAAGTAGTTCTAAATTGTAGGGGACTAATGACCTCAGATGTTAAGTCCCATAGTGCTCAGAGCCATTTGAACCATTTGTTAATTAATCTTTTCCTTTTTCCTTGTATTTTCTAGTCGCCTCCTCCTCATTAAAAATGCAGTAAAGTATAGGATTAGTTCTAGAAAGGTTTTGATCCGTCATGTTTATAGATTGAGAATTTTGCAAGTGTTAGACGGTATTATTACAGCATTTTATTGCTGTTTGGCTTAAGAAATTTTATGAAATAAACTAAACCTGAAGTTGCTTCAGCTGTTTTTTCTTGTCATTTCTTTTTGACGGAGACTTTATGGGCATCTGAAGGAATAGCAAGCACTTTTCTAGCTATCGGTCCAGTAAAGGGAGGTGACACTGCACCAAAACATGAGTAAGATATCTGCAAAGAAATGATGCGCACAATTTCAGAATTATACTCAGCGTGTTCCCCGCCGTGTTGCAGGACGGCAGCTGGCGCGATGTGGGCGGCGCTGGCTGTGCTGCTGGCGGCGTGTGGGGCGGCGCGGGCCCAGGACACCTCCACCACCCCCGCGCTGCCGCCGTGGCAGCCGCAGCAGGGGGGCGACTGGCCGCGAGGACAGCAGCCCTGGGACTCCGCCAGCAACGTCATCATACACGAGGCGTGAGTGGTCGCGCTGCAGTGTGCCTGCCTGTGTACTCTGATGAGTGCAGTCGCTGTTATACTTTTGGATGTCTTTATTATTGCCGTGACCCACCTCTGTAGCAGCGGTTGCTGACATGTGCTAGCGCAGCGGTGCTCGATTAGATTAGAGATTAGATTTACTTTCATTCCAATTGATCCGTAGTGACGTGGTCCTCCAGGATGTAGAACATGTCAGAAAAACAATAATGCATGACAAATATTTACAACTCAATCAAATAAGTTAATGTACCATTCCATAGGTCCCAAGTGGAATGATCGTCATTTTTAATGAACACTATATGAAAGAATCTTTGTACAAATACCAATGCACTGAATTTAAAATAAAAGTGTGTTTATTTATTTATTAATAAGGTAATAAAGTGTAATACAACTACTATAATACTTATTTACAATGAACACATTGCTGCACCTATATTTTGCGGAATATATATAATGCACACCTTTTTGTACAAGACTAAATGACTTTAAATCCTTGTTAAGATTCTTATTTCTAGAATTGATTTCATGAATTGAGCTGTTGGTTTGAAAAAGTGATATATTTTTAATGACAAATTTCGTTAAGGAATAAATATATTGGGAAGTAGTAATTAGTATTCCTAGTTCCTTAAACAAGCTTCTGCAGGATGTTCTTGAGTTCACACCACATGTAACACTTACTGCACGTTTTTGTGTCCGGAAAACTTCGGCTTGGCTTGATGAATTACCACAAAAAAAAAAAAAAACCCATATGACATTATGGAATGAAAGTAAGCATAGCATGCCAGCTTTTTCATTTTTATATCTGCTCTGTCTGACAATTCGCATTGTAAATAGAGATTTGTTACGACGCTTCAGCAGTTCTGTGGTGTGGTCCTTCCAGTTGAATTTATTATCAAGCTGTAATCCCAAGAATTTAACACTGTCCACTTCTTGTATCTGCTTGTCATCGTATGTTAGGCATATACTCGTGGGACACCCCTTACAAGTTTTGAACTGCATGTAGTGTGTTTTTTCAAAGTTTAGTGACGAAGAATTGGCTAGGAACCAGTGATTAATGTCCACAAATATTTTACTAGCCGATCTTTCTAAGACTACACTTGATTTGCTATGTATTGCAATGTTTGAATCATCGGCAAACTAAACGAACTTGGCATCTGGTAATGTTACTGATGAAAGCTCATTCGTATACACAAGAAAAAATAGGGGCTCTAAAATGGAACCTTGTGGTGACTGCACATGTAATTAGTTTCCAGTTGGATGATGCCTGATAGCTTGATACATGTCTCTTAATAACACCCTTTGTTTTCTGACAGAGATAAGATTTAAACCATTTTCTGTTACACTATAATATTCTAATTTACTTAGGATATTGTGATTTACAGTCAAATGCCTTTGACAGATCACAAAATCTACCAGTTGCCTGCAATTTTTGTCTTATGAGTTATGCACTTTTTTACTGTAAGTGTAGATAGCCTTCTCAATACCAGAACCGTTTAGAAATCCTAACTGTAACTGACATTATGTTATTTGAGATAAGATGGTTATAAAGTCGATTGTACATTACTTTCTCTATAATTTTTGAGAAGGCTGGCAAACTCTGAGGTATTTCTCATCGCCAATATTTGGCTGACGAGGTAAGGAAATGTGTGTGAAGTTCTGATCACTTCGATTTCATCAAATTCCTCAACTGAATTCCAGTTCTCTCTGCAGTGTCGCGTGGAGTCAGAGTTTATCCCTCTGCCGAAGGTGATCCGTTGGTGATGGGCTCAGCAGACACTTTCCTGCTGCTTGAGAGGACGGCAGTACGTGTCAGCAGCACAATTTGCTCTCGCTCTTAAACGATTGTATTTAAGACACTTCACATACATCCACAACCGACACTCCCAAAATATCTTTAACCGGACTCCGGCCAGTCGGACTCTCACGAGCAAATGATTGTAGTACCTGTTTGGCTGAATTTCCATTAGAGGATGTTGTCTAATCATGCATGGTGTTTCAAAAAGGACTTTACAACATGAAAAATTTATATACATTTATTGAAATAAAATAGAACTGAGTTTAGAATTATTTTGCAGGGAAACACATCAAGTTTTTTTACCTTAAACTAAAGGTGTTTGTTACCTCCGTTGGTTATCCTCCACACATCTCATCGGAAGTCAGTTTCTTCCCAAACTCGCTGTAGCATTGCAGGTGTTACTTGCTAAGTAGCGTCATAAATACGAGGGTAATCCCAAAAGTAAGGTCTCCTATTTTTTTATAAGTACGTAACTGTTTGTGTGGCAGTTGGTCACACTGTTATGAAGAGTGCTACATGCGCACGCCGCGCTGAGGTGCCCAGTCTTGGCAGCTATTGAGAATGGAGCTCCCGTTGGATGTTACCGACAAGTGCGAATTGCGCCGAGTCATTCGGTTTTTGAACGCAAAGGTACTGCGCCGATTGAAATCTATTGCCAATTGACGGAAGTTTATGGTGAGTCGTGCATGGATATAAAAAATGTTCGTAAGTGGTGTAGAGTGTTTGCGGCTGGTCGGACCGAAATTCACGACGAACAAAAGAGCGGTTGACCGTCAATTTCTGAGGAGACAGTGTTGAAGGTTGAGCAAAGCATGCATGAAGATCGGAGGATCACCCTGAATGATCTCTGCACCTTGGTTCCTGAGGTTTCCCGTAGGACCGCTCACAGAATTTTGATGGAAACATTGAACTACCGGAAGGTGTACGCAAGATGGGCGCCATGTATGCTGTCTGAGGACCACATGCGGCAACGCGCTGATGCTTCCCGCGCATTTTTTCACCGCCTTGGAACTGAACATGACAACTTCTTGGACTCAATTGTCACGGGTGACGAAACCTGGGCATTCCACTTTACACGAAGCAACAATCACGCCAGTGGCGGCATCATTCTTAGCCAAAGCCGCAGAAATTCAAACAGTCTGCCGGTGAAGTCATGAAAACCGTTTTTTGGGATCGGAAGGAGGTATTGTTGGTCGACTTTATGCCCACTGGGACCACAATTAACGCTGACAGGTGCTGTTAGACTCTGAAAAAACTCAAACGGGCAATTCAGAAATGGAGAAGCTGAATTTTGAGCAAGGGTGTGTACACATTCTCCATGACAACGCTCGCCCACACATCGCTCGGCAAACTGTTGCTCTCCTGCAACAGTTTCAGTGGAACACAATTACCCACCCATCCTATAGTCCTGACTTGGCGCCCAGTGACTGTCACGTGCTCCCTAGTTCAAAAGAACATTTGGCCGGAAAGCGATTCAGCTTCGACGACGAGGTGAAAGAAAAGGTTCATAACTTTCAGAACTGCATGGCGATGAGCTGGTATGACATGGGCATACAAAAACTGCCTCGGCGTCTACAAAAATGCATCGACAGAAATGACGAGTATGTCGAAAAATAGCTAAATGTTCAAGCTGTAAACTGATGTAAACCGTTGTAGAAATAAACAGGTCTATGTACTTACAAAAAAAAAAAATAGGAGACCTTACTTTTGGGATTACCCTCGTACTTGCTTTAAGTTCAGGTAGAGAAACGGGCACAGGAGGTACGAACATTGTATCCTTGCTGAATCCCAATAGGAAAGAAACCGAGTGGTGTCTTCTGGGGAGAGTGGGGGCCATGCAGTTGGTGCACCAAGGCCAATCCACTGACCTGGAAAGCGGTCACTGAGAAAATGCCGGACGTCAGCCAGGTAGTGAATTGGTGCTCCCATCTTCCATGGAGTAAAAACTTCATTCTTGGTCATCCTCGTCGATCTGTGGTATCAAAAATTGTTGTAACATATCCAGGTACCCTAACCCCTTGATGGTTCTCTCACGGAAAAAAAGGGGCTGTACACTTTCATCTTGCTCAGTGCAAGAAAGACGTTCGGCTATCACGAACATGTTGCAATGTTTGATGTGGATTTTCACTGTCCCACATCCTAGAGTTGTGTGTGCAACCTTGCCACTTAAGTAGAAAGTCTACTCGTCAGAAGAGATGATTTTGTCCAAGCAGTTTTATCGCTGTCTCTTTTGCTTGTACGATCGTCAGCCTGTAAGGTTTCAAATCAAACTGTTTCTAATCACACGCCAAATAGTCGTATGTGGGGTTTGCAGTTCGCGAGAACCTCGCCGGGTCGATTTCGTAGGGCTGTTTTTAAAACGTTATCTCACTCGCTCAGTGACGTCGTCAGATGTGCTTGGACGACCTGATGGTGTCCTATGTCTTAACGAGCACCCTGTTTCTATAAAACATTTATGCCACTCAAATTGTTGGTCTACTAGGAGGATCTTCAGCGTGCTTGGTACGGAAATGACGCTGAACTGCTGTCGCCGATTTCGATTCTCCAATCCAAAACACACAGCTTGCACGCGCGGGCCCAGTGAAGGCAGCCATCTTTAACGCATCACACACAGGCATTCCTTGCTGTGCGATTCGGCCCCAGCGAACTACTCAAGACAAAAATTAATCTCGTCCCTACAAATTTAAACTACAGTCACCTCTGTAGGTACCATGAATTAATTTATATGAATTTTCAATGTTTGGAAGTCCATTTTGAAACACGCTGTGCATCTAGTCATAGGGCAGAAGTTCGGATATATGTTACCTTCGATGTACTCTTTCTGTGTGGTCAAACTATTCTCCTAACCAGTTTCAGTAACAAGCGACAATCAATCATATTGAACGGGAAAGGATTAAATCGCCCTAACGCTTCACTTTAGATTTTGCATTTATTGTTACACCCTTCAGTGTAAACCACAGAACCAGCAAGTGTAGCAATGAGAGAATATTTGCACTCGTAATATTCGCTATGTAACTTAAGAATTGCGTAATAAACAATAGGAATCTAAAATTAGTCCTTTTTAACAAACACTTTTAAGACCATAAGCAACAAAGATCAACAGTTAACGTCCCATAAACTTGAGCAAGGATCACCTTTCGGTCTCTGAAATCACCATGTGACATAGGGGACAATCAGACGTACATTAAATGTTACACCATTAAGGACGATCACTCATTAAGAATTATAACCACAAATTAGATTCATTTATAGCAATTAACATCAATAGCAAATAATTAAGTCACGTTTCAGCAGATTTATCAAAACCAAATCTTTCAATTCTATAACAATGTTGGACCGTGGAATACGCCGAATTACCGATACAGAAGGCTAAATTTTACCAAACAGCAATTTCTCCAAGCCTAGAACTATTTTAGTAGTGTAGTATACCTAGGTTACCCAGAACTACTCTAATTCGCCTTTCTTGGGCACAACGGTGGAGTAGATAATTAACCTCTTATTTTATTCTCCTTGAACTTTGAGACGCGATAGACACTCGGGCAACTCTTAACCCGAGCGTGGCTCAGGAAAGAGAATGGCTCCACCAGGAGGAGGAGGAGGAAACATTTACCCGAACTGGAAAGGGAACTCTTCTAAAACGAGCCACTAGGTTGGACGAAGACCAGTTGGCGAATTTCAATCATTAACCAAAGCTTGCTGGCCAGCGGACGAAAATTACAGAGGCAAAGGTAGCTTTATTTGTGCTCACAAGAATTGGTAACTTCTGCAAATGAGATTCCAGCGTAACTACCGCCGTATTATCAGTACGGGACTTCGGAGCTGAGGAGAGCAAATCAACAGTCTCTACCCAATAGGCTCAACATTTCAGACAGACCTAGCAACCGACATCAGTCGTGGCTGGGAAGATTACCAAATAGAAACTCTAGCACTACCTTAAATATTAAATAGAGCACTTAAATGCCACGGGGACTAAACTCCTTAACACAAGAGTATATACACAGTAACGACTAAAGTTAAATATGCGTACATACTAAAACAACAGATATTGGCGATCATTAACATAACCTCGCATTTCAGACATCCATAAAAGTAATTAGCTCTAGCTCTCCGCCAGACAGTATAACGTCCTTATCCAAACAGTGACCTACGCCGTCCATGGGAAAACAACGGTTTGCAGAAGGTCCACAGCCAAAGTTTTTTTTTTCTTTCTTTACGACGCGCGCCTTAAGTCAGTATGGCGTTCAAATGCACGATCATGCAAGGGAGCAGTAACAAACACGCAAGGCAACTTCCGATCACGAACTCAAAGCAGAGAAACGTTGCCACACATATTTATAGCTCCCACAACATCGGGGAGAATGGCTCCGACAGACAACGGCCGTTGCGCGCTAACTAGATGGAAAAATCTTACTTTCAGTGACGACGCCACCTTCCGGAGGTTATTGGCAGCCGCAGACGGACTTCACAGCTTCCCCAGCCCATGAACGGAAACTAAACGTCCACAGCTTTACGGCCTCGTGTCCTCACGCCCCGGGTGTTAGGGCCCATCCACAAGAATAGAGGGACCGGGCGTCCCGCTGCAGAACGGTCGTCCAGGGCCAAACACTCCTCTCAGCTGCTTCCTCCGCCCTGGGCACGGCACACGGAGCCTCCTCCCAGCGGGCGCGCTAGCAAAGGCTCCACAACGCCCTCTAGGAAAGCGCGGAAACTCCAAACAGGAGTGAACCAAGGGAAAAACAGGAACCGTGGCAAACGACACGGCTCAATCTTAATATTATGGTGCCAGCACAAGGTTGCAGAACTTGAACATTTTTCGATTTTGCTGGGAACACTCTCAGATACAACTAGTCGAGCGAATGGAGTAGCTGTTCAATACTAGTCGTCCCTTTTTTAAACGTGTATAGAATCGGCATAGAGCATTATCAACACAAATATTAAACGACCTAACCGACACATTGGAATTCATCTTTTACTTATTTATTCTACAAAGACAGCCACAGATTTATCGTCACAAAATCTCGAAAAATGGTTCAAATGGCTCCGAACACTATCGAACTTAACTTCTGAGGTCATCAGTCCCCTAGAACTTAGAACTACTTAAACCTAACTAACCTAAGGACATCACACACATCCATGCCCGAGGCAGGATTCGAACCTGCGACCGTAGCGGTCGCTCGGTTCCAGACTGTAGCGTCTAGAACCGCTTGCCCAATAAGGCCGGCCACAAAATCTCAACCAGGACTGACTAAGCATGGCCATCGTTGCCAACACACATTCCGTTTACATGTGAGGCATCTTTGAGGCATCTTCTGGAAGACAAAAACCGAATATCGGAAACCGGTTTTCGCTGTCGGATTTGCTAGCCCAGTGAAATATGGGTCTGGAAAACAGCTGATGGAGTTTTTGAATCAGTCAACACAATAGTTATTTCTCTTCAAAATCGTTTATTTCTCTTCACTTAAATATTACAGGTAGATAGCTTCGTCCTTAGTCTAACATTTCACTGTACAAAAAGTCCGTATTAATCGAATATTCTGAAAACAAGACGTAACTTGACAGGCCAAGCACTTTTCAAAACCGGTTGCGTTTACACGGGAGTGAAAATCGATTGTGGATTTGGAAAACCGGCACCTAATAGCGGATTTCCAGAAGAGATTTTGAAAGGTTTACATGACTATCTAGAAGCAGTATTGGGAAATCGGTTTCCGAAATCCGGTTTTGGGAGCGCCATGTGAATGGCGTGACAGGAAAATTTATTCCGTTAAACTGAAGCTAACATACCGCTAAATGCTCATTACTCTTATTTACCCTCGTAAAAACAAAATTTCAGTGCACTAATAACTTATAAAGAACTTTTTGTCATCGTCATTCCATGTATTATTATTACTTCTAAAAGACATGGTCAGCACTTTTAAAATCATCCACAGATCTTATTGTGCAACAGTTAGCCACAAATAAACGTAATGCTGGCTTCTGCTACAGAAAATTCATTGGAATGCCTAACTGCCTGTGAACCTAGTTTCAACTGCTCCTGAGCAGAACAGGGTACTTCAGCTTTTAATGCTTTTTGCATGATACAATAAATCTGACAGGTGCGAATTTAAATTACACTGGCAAAATCGACATCGTGCACTAGGCGGATCGGCGGGGATCTCAACAAGCCAATCTTTCAATTGTTTACTTCTAAGCCACTCTTTCATATGTTTTTGGTGTATTTTTTGTTCTTTTGTTTCGATATTTGATGACACAGCTAATAACTAAATTGCCCAGATGCAAGAAGGTGCCGGCCGCTGTGGCCGAGCAGTTCAGGTGCCTCAGTTTGGAACCGCTCTGCTGCTATGGCCGCAGGTTCGAATCCTGCCTCGGGCATGGATGTGTGTGATGTCGTTAGGTTACTTAGGTGTAAGTAGTTCTGAGTTCTAGGGGACTGATGAGCTCAGATGTTAAGTCCCATAGTGCTTAGAGCCGTTTGAACCATTTTGCGAGAAGGATTCTGTAAACTTAATTTTGGGGGAGAGATCATTCATCCGATGAATCGAGAATCTCGATGAGTTTTGCTTGGTATCGACATAGATCCCAGGAATTCCAAGACTTTCAAGGATCTTTTAAGTCGGATGAAAATGAGAAAAGAAATTTCATTTTGTGTGCCATCAATATAAAGTTTTCTGATTTCTTTCTTTACGTTTACTGTGTGCGAGCATCAAAATATGTGACATAAATGGCTGTATCTTTTCTTTGCACTGACTTCAATGTTTTACACAACCAAAGGGCCGCAGACATTAATGTGTGGCATTAATTGCAACTTTAAACGTCTACCCATTCCTGAGAAACGGGTTTTTTAACAGTCGGACACACAAATGTACGGGCAAAAAAAAAAAAGTGATTCTATAAGGGTTCCGTTTTTACGAGTGAGGTGTTGTTGTTGTTGTCTTCAGTCCTGAGACTGGTTTGATGCAGCTCTCCATGCTACTCTATCCTGTGCAAGCTGCTTCATCTCCTAGTACCTACTGCAACCTACATCCTTCTGAATCTGCTTAGTGTACTCATCTCTCGGTCTCCCTCTACGATTTTTACCCTCCACGCTGCCCTCCAATGCTAAATTTGTGATCCCTTGATGCCTCAAAACATGTCCTACCAACCGATCCCTTCTTCTAGTCAAGTTGTGCCACAAACTTCTCTTCTCCCCAATCCTATTCAATACCTCCTCATTAGTTACGTGCTCTATCCACCTTATCTTCAGTATTCTTCTGTAGCACCACATTTCGAAAGCTTCTATTCTCTTCTTGTCCAAACTAGTTATCATCCATGTTTCACTTCCATACATGGCTACACTCCAAACAAATACTTTCATAAACGACTTCCTGATACATAAATCGATATTCGATGTTAACAAATTTCTCTTCTTCAGAAACGCTTTCCTTGCCACTGCCAGTCTACATTTTATATCCTCTCTACTTCAACCATCATCAGTTATTTTACTTCCTAAATAGCAAAACTCCTTTACTACTTTAAGTGTCTCATTTCTTAATCTAATTCCCTCAGCATCACCCGATTTAATTTGACTACATTCCATTATTCTCGTTTTGCTTTTGTTAATGTTCATCTTATATCCTCCTTTCAAGACACTGTCCATTCCATTCAACTGCTCTTCCAAGTCCTTTGCCGTCTCTGACAGAATTACAATGTCATCGGCGAACCTCAAAGTTTTTACTTCGTCTCCATGAATTTTAATACCTACTCCAAATTTTTCTTTTGTTTCCTTTACTGCTTGCTCAATATACAGATTGAATAACATCGGGGAGAGGCTACAACCCTGTCTCACTCCTTTCCCAACCACTGCTTCCCTTTCATGCCCCTCGACTCTTATGACTGCCATCTGGTTTCTGTACATATTATAAATAGCCTTTTGCTCCCTGTATTTTACCCCTGCCACCTTTAGAATTTGAAAAAGAGTATTCCAGTCAACATTGTCAAAAGCTTTCTCTAAGTCTACAAATGCTAGAAACGTAGGTTTGCCTTTTCTTAATCTTTCTTCTAAGATAAGTCGTAAGGTCAGTATTGCCTCACGTGTTCCAACATTTCGACGGAATCCAAACTGATCCTCCCCGAGGTCTGCATCTACCAGTTTTTCCATTCGTCTGTAAAGAACGAGTGAGGTACGGAACCCTAAAAGGTAAAGTGAATCGGTCAGTACACCGCGATCGACTGTACCACATAGGATAACAGTTTAACACTATGCACTGTGCTAACGCGACAGCCAAACTTCGGTGAAGGGTAATTTGTAAATAAAATGTGTGAGAGGAGGGAACCATTTTAATTACCACTTACGCTGAGCGTGAATAAATTATACAGTTTCTGTAGTTGTGTCTATAATTGGACAGTGGTAATAGTGAAGTCTCTCTTTTACCATCGGATCAATTTAATAGTTTGGTTCTCCACCATTCACTAGTGAAAACTGGGAAATTTCAATCATAGTTAATGAAAGTTGACATATTAACTTACGTGCTCCATATGATGAGACACTTTACTTTGATATCCGTGGGGGTTGTCGCTTCAGGAAGTCCCAGTGCTCGACAGTGCTCATGTACTAATTTTTAAACAAAACGTCGAGTATATCACTTTTGTTGTCACCGATTTGGATGTACATTGATGAGATACACATTTCTAGTCTGACAGCCTCCGAAAGTCTCACACACACACAGCTTCCAAAAGGCAATAATGCAAACTCACACACTGTCTCTGACAGTCTTTTACATGCCTCTTCCTTACTGTCTGCCATGGCTCATGCGCCGCTTGCTTTTATATACATGTAAACAGTTGAATACATTGTTAAATGTGATGATGATGCTGATTATGAGCTCCCATACTCCGAGGAGCACGGGGGACGATGCGGTAGACCCGCACCGCTGACTAGGCAAGGTCCTAGCGGAGATGGTTTGCCATTGCCTTCCTCCGACCTTAATAGTGATGAATGATGTTAAATGTAAGATTTACAAAATAACAACTAAACCATCAGGTGCTTTTCGTTATTCACACCAAGAGCTCCGCAGATGACGAAGAGATTGAAGAAATGTATGATGAGATAAAAGAAATTATTCAGATAGTGAAGGGAGACAAAAATTTAGTAATCATGGGGGACTGGAATTTGATAGTAGGAAAAGGAAGAGAAGGAAAGGTAGTGGATGCATATGGAATGGGGGTAAGGAATGAAGGAGGAAGCCACCTGGTAGAATTTTGCACAGAGCATAACTTAATCATAGCTAACACTTGGTTTAAGAATTATGAAAGAAGGGTGTATACGTGGAAGAGGCCTGGAGACCCTGGAAGGTTTCAGATTGATTATATGTCAGGTTTTAAATTATAAGGCATTTCCAGGGTCAGATGTGGACTCTGAGCACAATTTATTGGTTATGAACTGTAGATGAAAACAGAAGAAACTGCAAGAAGGTGGGACTTTGAGAAGATGGGACCTGGATAAACTAAAACACCCAGAGGTTGAAGAGAGTTTCAGGGAGAGAATTAGAGAACAATTGACAGGAACGGGGGAAAATAGTACAGTAGAAGAAGAATGGGTAGCTTCGAGAGATGAAATAGTGAACTCAACAGAGGATCAAGTAGGTAAAAAATTGAGGGCTAATAGAAATCCTTGGGTAACAGAAGAGATACTGAAATTAATTGATGAAAGGAGAAAGTATAAAAATGCAATAAATAAAGCAGGCAAAAAGGAATACAAACATCTCAAAAATGAGATCGACAGGAAGTGCAAAATGGCTAAGCGGGGATGGCTAGAGGAGAAATGTAAGGATGTAGAGGCATATATCACTAGGGGTAAGATAGTTACTGTCTACAGGAAAATTAAAGAGGCCCTTGCAGAAAAGAGGGCAAGTTGTATGAATACCAAGAGCTCAGATGGAAAACAAGTTCTAAGCAAAGAAGAGAAAACAAAAAAAGGTTAAAATGGCTCTGAGCACTATGGGCTTAACTTCTGAGGTCATCAGTGCCCTAGAACTCAGAACTACTTAAACTTAACTAACTTACGGACATCATACACATCCATGCGACAGTAGCGGTCGCGCGGTTCCAGACTGTAGCGCCTAGAACTGCTCGGTCACCTCGGCCGGCAAGGGAAAGCAGAAAGGTGGAAGGAGTATATAGATAGTCTATGCGAGGGCGATGTGCTTGAGGGCAATAATATGGAAATGGAAGAGGACGCAGATGAAGATGAAATGGGAGATATGATACTGCGTGAAGAATTTGACAGAGCACTGAAAGACCTAAGTTGAAACAAGGCCCCGGGAGTAGACAGCATTCAATTAGAACTACTGATAGCCTTGAGAGAGCCAGTCCTGATTAAACTCTACCATCTGGTGAGCAAGATGTATGAGACAGGTGAAATACCCTCAGACTTCAAGAAGAATGTAATAATTACAATCTGAAAGAAAGCAGATGTTGACAGATGTGAAAATTACCGAACTATCGGTTTAATGAGTTGCGACTGCAAAATGCTAACACGAATTCTTTACAGACGAATGGAAAGACTCCTAGAAGCCGATCTTGGGGAAGATTAGTTTGGATTCCGTAGAAATATTGGAAACGTGAGGCAATACTGACCCAACGTCTTACCTTAGAAGATAGATTAAGGAAAGGCAAACCAATGTTTCTAGCATTTGTAGACTTAGAGAAAGCTTCTGATCATATTGACCAGATGGCAGTTTTAAGAGTCGAGGGGCATGAAAGGGAAGCAGTGGTTGTGAAGGGAGTGAGACAGGGTTGTAGCCTCTCCTCAATGCTATTCAGTCTGTATATTGAGGAAGTAGTAAAAGAAACAAATGAAAAGTTTGGAGTAGGTATTAAAATCCATGGAGAAGAAATAAAAAGGTTGAGGTTCCTCGATGACATTGCAAATGTGTCAGAGACAGCAAAGGACTTGGTAGAGCTGTTGAACGAAATGGACAGTGTCTTGAAAGGATGATATAAGATGAACATCAACAAAAGCAAAAGGAGGATAATGGAATGGAGTTGTTTTAAATCAGGTGATGCTGAGAGAATTAGATTAGGAGATGAGACACTTAAGATAGTAAATGAGTTTTACTATTTGGGGAGCAAAATAACTGATGATGGTCAAAGTAGAGAGGATATAAAATGTAGACTGCCAATGGAAAGGAAAGCGTTTCTGAAGATGAGAAATTTGTTAACATTGAGTATAGGTTTAAGTGTCGGGAAGTCTCTTCTGAAAGTATTTGTATGCAGTCTAGTCATGTTTGGAAGTAAAACCTGGACAATAACTAGATTAGGGAAAAAGAGAATAGAAGCTTTCGAAATATGGTGCTACAGAAGAATGCTGATGGGTATATCACGTAACTAATGAGGAAGTTCTGAAGAGAATTTGGGGAGAAGAGGAATTTGTAGCACAACCTGAATAAAAGACGGGATCGGTTGGTAGCATACATTATGAGGCATCAAGGGATCACCAATTTAGTTTTGGAGGGCAGTGTGGAGAGTAAAAATTTTAGAGGGAGAACAAGGGATGAATATACTAGGCAGGTTCAGAAGGATGTAGGTTGCAGTAGTTACTTGGAGATGAAGAAGCTCGCATAGGATAGAGTAGCATGGAGAGCTGCATCAAACCAGTCTCTGGACTGAAGACCACAACAACAACAACAACATACCAAAAAAGGGTCACATATTGCCTTACTTATTCTGATATGCAGTTTGGAAGAGTTTACTGAAATTCATATACAATTTCAATGAATTTTACAATACAACAATTTATATTACATTTTAGTTACTTATAAACAAATTACTTTCAATTAGATATTGTTATCGGTGCTTTGGTTTGCTCTTAAGCAGAGTCATCATTTTAAACTATCATAATGAATAGCATCATAGCTTTTCAGAATAGGGGATAAGTAAATTTCCAAGAATTTGTGGTGCAACATGGCTGCTCGGTTCATATCACATTTCAAAGTTGTATTATTAACAAACGGGTTACTCCCCTAGTTGCTGATATAAATCGGATAACACATTAATGTGAGATTTAATCGTAGATACTAAACGCAATTGTGCTAATTTTTTAAAAGGCAAGTTACTACTGGAAATGGGCATAGACATAAGAATATAAAGACCAGAAAGTTTAAAATTCAGGCTAAAATGACGTCTTCAGAGGCTGTTGACTTGAGGAAGGAGTTTCAGACAGGTATGGGGAGGTAGCCCCTTTCAAATGCTAAAAACAAAGAACTAACTCTGGGAAGGATTGTTCTGCTGTATGCAGAAAAAAAATGCAATGATCGTATGGCCTTTATTGGCCGGGAGACCCTCTTCGGTGGTCGGCCGCCGTATTGCAAGTCTTTGTAGTATGCAAAATTGCATTGTAATACCTTAGTCGTAAGAGGTTACCAGAGATTGAGATCAATGCACTGTAATATAGTCTGATGCATGTGTTATTTTCTGGCCTTATGGGCTATCATGATTTAAATTTTAGAGGAAAGCGTAAGCATGCTATTTTTCAATAACATTATAACTGTGGCCGAATCCTATTATAATTATGCATATAAAAATTCTTCGCGGGACAAGTTGGTATGTATAGATGACATAATGTTTCATAGGTGCTATGTAATGTGCTCGCATCATCGAAATGGATGTATGAGAAGAAGGGAGTTTAAATTGCAATCTCATCGCAATTTAATCGTAAGATTTAGCTGGAGCCATGTCGTTGCCAGTCTCAGATTTTTCACACTAAATGTACACTTCTGGAAATGGAAAAAAGAACACATTGACACCGGTGTGTCAGACCCACCATACTTGCTCCGGACACTGCGAGAGGGCTGTACAAGCAATGATCACACGCACGGCACAGCGGACACACCAGGAACCGCGGTGTTGGCCGTCGAATGGCGCTAGCTGCGCAGCATTTGTGCACCGCCGCCGTCAGTGTCAGCCAGTTTGCCGTGGCATACGGAGCTCCATCGCAGTCTTTAACACTGGTAGCATGCCGCGACAGCGTGGACGTGAACCGTATGTGCAGTTGACGGACTTTGAGCGAGGGCGTATAGTGGGTATGCGGGAGGCCGGGTGGACGTACCGCCGAATTGCTCAACACGTGGGGCGTGAGGTCTCCACAGTACATCGATGTTGTCGCCAGTGGTCGGCGGAAGGTGCACGTGCCCGTCAACCTGGGACCGGACCGCAGCGACGCACGGATGCACGCAAAGACCGTAGGATCCTACGCAGTGCCGTAGGGGACCGCACCGCCACTTCCCAGCAAATTAGGGACACTGTTGCTCCTGGGGTATCGGCGAGGACCATTCGCAACCGTCTCCATGAAGCTGGGCTACGGTCCCGCACACCGTTTGGCCGCCTCCAGTGGTGTCGCGACAGGCGTGAATGGAGGGACGAATGGAGACGTGTCGTCTTCAGCGATGAGAGTCGCTTCTGCCTTGGTGCCAATGATGGTCGTATGCGTGTTTGGTGCCGTGCAGGTGAGCGCCACAATCAGGACTGCATACGACCGAGGCACACAGGGCCAACACCTGGCATCATGGTGTGGGAGCGATCTCCTACACTGGCCGTACACCTCTGGTGATTGTCGAGGGGACACTGAATAGTGCACGGTACATCCAAACCGTCATCGAACCCATCGTTCTACCATTCCTAGACCGGCAAGGGAACTTGCTGTTCCAACAGGACAATGCACGTCCGCATGTATCCCGTGCCACCCAACGTGCTCTAGAAGGTGTAAGTTAACTACCCTGGCCAGCAAGATCTCCGGATCTGTCCCCCATTGAGCATGTTTGGGACTGGATGAAGCGTCGTCTCACGCGGTCTGCATGTCCAGCACAAACGCTGGTCCAACTGAGGTGCCAGGTGGAAATGGCATGGCAAGCCGTTCCACAGGACTACATCCAGCATCTCTACGATCGTCTCCATGGGAGAATAGCAGCCTGCATTGCTGCGAAAGGTAGATATACACTGTACTAGTGCCGACATTGTGCACGCTCTGTTGCCTGTGTCTATGTGCCTGTGGTTCTGTCAGTGTGATCATGTGATGTATCTGACCCCAGGAATGTGTCAACAAAGTTTCCCCTTCCTGGGACAATGAATTCACAGTGTTCTTATTTCAATTTCCAGGAGTGTAGTTTCTGATTACATAGCGGAAACAACGAATTAAACAAAAATATTGTTGCAGACGTCAATCAAAACGTCTGATAAAAAATCCGTTAACCGCAAATATAAAATTTCACCCACTGATAGTGTGTAAAACCGCTTAAATTTAGAAGGGATTCTGCTAACTTCGCAATCCTGTACATGGCAAACGCCGCTCGTGTTTATGTAACGTACAACATAATGTGACATCAAACATGTTCCTTGAATTGCACATAATTAAATTTACAATTGAAATTTATGTGATTTTATAAAACAGATTACAAAATTTAGATAGATAGTGATAACCATTGTGAAATAATTAGTAAGAGAAATAAATCGGTTTTCACTTTGAAATTTTGTGAAATGTGTACTGTAAACAATTGGTTGATTGCATTCTTTAATTGCTTCGTAATCACGCCATGACTTCAGATACTGACACGATTTCAGTGTCTGTCATTAGGTGTATCTTTACTCCTACTGCTTTTTCATATCCTGTTCTCACAAAAAAAACTGCATTTTTACATTTGGTCCAACATAGTTTGAATGTAGACTACAGCATTCTTATATGTAAATCATATGGTGCACGTAATTAATTTACATCTACATCTATACCTGCATGTGTACTCTGCAAACTACAATGACTTGAACCGCAGAGGGTATATCCCATTACACCAGTTATTAGGATTTTGTGGGAAGAATGAGTGGTTGAATGCCTCTGTTCGTGCAGTAATTACTCTAGTCGTATCTTCACAATCGCTACGTGAGTGATATGTAAGGGGTTGTAGTACAGGGTGGCAATTATTGAACTATACGAAAAAAAACGAAAATTCGTTACAAACTACGCTATGCAGACTTTTATTCATCATGTATATGTCGCTACAGATATTCGGATTTAGTTTATGACATGTTCAATATGCCTGCCATCATTGGCGATTGTGTTGCACAAACGAGTAGCGAAATTCTGCATCATCCGCTGCAGTGTCGGAACATCGATGCTGTCAAGGACCTCCTGAATGGCTCGTTTCAGCTTGCAATGGTTTTGAGGTTGTTGCTGTACACCTTGCATTTAATATAAGATACACAAAGGAGTCGCATGTGTTCAGATCCAGAGAAATGGCGGGAAATTGAGGCCCATGCCAGTAATCTCTGGGTACCCCAGAGCCAGAAGGCGGTCCCCAAAGTGCTCCTCCAAGACATAAAACACTCTCCTGCCTCGATGGTGTCGAGGTCTGTCTTGCATGAACCACATCTTGTCGAAATCAGGATCACTTTTGAGAATGGGGATGAAATAATCTTCCAGAACATTCGCGTACCATTTGGTAGTCAGTATGCAATCAAGGAATATTGCACCGATTATTTTGTGACTAGACATTTGACACCATACAGTCACCTCTTCTAACTATAATCTATTGTATATCCATCAAACAAGAAACCATGCCCACTTCTTGGAAGAAAGCACAGATTACACCCATTTATAAGAAGGCAGTAGTAGTGATCCTCAAAACTAATCATCAAACATCCTTGACATCGATTTGTTGCAGAATCTTAGAACATATTCTGAGCTCAAACATAATGAGGTGTCTTGAACAGAATGATCTCATCAATACTAACCAGCAAGGGTTCCGAAAACATCAATCATGTGAAACCCAACTCACACTTTTCTCACATGAAATGCTGAAAGTTTTGCATCAAGACAGTCAGGTAGATGCAGTATTTTTTATTTCCCAAAAGCATATGACTCAGTGCTACACTTGTGCTTACTGTCACAAATATGATCACATGGGATATCAAGTGAAATTTTATCTGGATTGAGGACTTTTTATTAGGGAGGACACAGCATGTTACCTTGGATGGAGTGTCATTGTCAGATGTACTAGTAACTTCAGGTGTGCCACAGGAAAGTGTGTCGGGACCCTTGCTGTACATGTTATTTATTAATGACCATGCAGACAATATTAATAGTAATCCAGGCTATTTGCAGATGGTTCATTAGCTATAACAAAGTACTATGTGAGAGAACCTTGCATAAATATTCGGTCATATCTTGATAAGATTTCAACATGGTGCAGAGACTGGCAACTTGCTCTAAATGTTCAGAAATATAAAATTTTGCACTTCACAAACCAAAAAAATGTAGAATCCTACGACTATAATATCAGTGGGTAACTGTTGAAGTCGGTCAACTCATTCAAATACCTGTGTGTAATACTTTGTAGGGATATGAAATGGAATGATCTCATAGGTTCAGTTGAGGGTAAAGCAGGTGGTAGAATACAGAGGAATTGCAATCGGTCTACAAAGAAGATTGCTTACAAATCACTCATGGGACTGGTTCTAGAATATTGCTCAAGTGTGTAGGGGGTATTGAATGTATACAAACAAGGGCAGCATCACAGAGGTACTGAAGAAACGGAACTGACAGATTCTTGGAGACAGATGAAAATTATCCCGAGAAAGTCTGTTAACAAAGTTTCAAGAACCGGCTTTAAATGTTTACTCTACAGATATACTACAACCATCTATGTATTGTTCACATAGGGATCTTGAGGTAGAGTAATTACTGCACGCACAGAGGCATTCAGTCAGTCATTCTTCCCTCACTCCTTACTGTATGGAACAGGAAGAAACCCTAATAACTAGTACAATTAGATGTAATCTCTGCTATGTTCATCACTGTGGTTTGCAGAGTATAGATGTAGATGTAGATGTAGATGTAGATAATGGTATTTCATTCTCCACAATGCTCTCCATTGATGTGTTCGTTATGTACTGTACCATTCTGCTACATTACAAACTTGCCAGCTGCAGCCGTTAACTTCAAATTAAGTGAAATATTGTAAAAATAACCACATTGTCTCATTAAAAAGTCACATCAAATAGTATTTTGTGAAGAGTCAAATGTCAAGTGCACACTTCAGGATTTAATTTTTTGCAATACACCTGGTCAAGAAGTTAGAGGAATTAAAAAGAATCATTATTGTTTTCATTCTATGTGTACATTTACATCCATACTCAGCAAGTTGCTGTGAAGTGCTCGGCAGAGGGTACTCCCATTGTAGCTGTTATTAGGGCTTTCTCCAATTTTATTTGTGTATGGAGTGCAGGAAGAATGATTACTTAGATGTCACTAGTTAGTGTAATCTTGGCAATCCCTACATGGGTAATATGTAGCAGGCTGTAATATATTTCTAGATTTGTCTTTTAATGCTGGTTCTTGAAATGGGATACATTGTTGTTATCTTCAGGCATCTGCCAGTTCAGTTTTTTCAACATATCTGTGACGGTGTTGCAATCTCCTTTATGGACTGATTGTAGTTCTCCAGTTTTCTACCGATGAATCAAAGTTTAGATTGAAGTAAGTTCGCTGAATGCACTGAATTTAAATAGAACCAAAGTTTGCCATGAGCTTTACCTATTATTCAGCCTATGTGACTACACCATTTCATGTCCCTACAAATTGTTCAATCCATATGTATGTACATGTTGACCAATTCCACTTGAGACTCTTAGATATTGTAATTGTAGGTTGCTAAATTTTTTGATTTTGTGATCTGTGTAGTTTTGCATTTCTGAACATTTAAGCTAGTTGCCAATCTTTGCACCATTTTGAAATCTTATCAAGATCCAACTGAATATTTGTGCAGCTTTTTTCAGACTTTGTCATGGTAACTTCTTTACTGTTAATATTGTTTGGATGGTCATTAATGAACAACATGAACAGAGAGGTTGCACACCTGCAGCCCCTTCTTCATCAGCTCATCATTCCGTATCCAAGATAATGCACTGCATCCTTTGTACCAAGAAATCCCGACTCCAATCATGAATTTTGTTTGATACTTCATATGTTTGTCTGTTGATAATAATCCTATATCTACTACTGAGTTAAATGCTCTTCTGACGTCAAATAATACTGGCTTGACTGACTACTTGATCTTTAACTTTCAGGATGTCATTTAGCAAAAGTGCTAGCTGGATTCCACATAAGAATTGTTTTTGGAATACTTGTTGGTCGATACTTATGATTTCAAGTATTTGCAAGTATAGAGTAACCTGTGCTGCTTCTTTTCAACCTGCTATCTTCTTTGTATAATCCTATAGTTTTGCATATTTCCCAAAGCAATTTTTGAATATTCTGGACACTTATTGCATATAAACTTTGAGACATTGTGGCCATGTTCTGCACTTATGATCAAACTCCAGTCTTGACTACAAAATATTTATTTTATTTCTTTCATTTCTTCTTTCTAAAGGAACTGAATGTAAAAGGAGACGCACATGATGAGAAACATACCTACGTCATAAACTGTATACAGTAGTATACACAGCAGAACTTGCACCTACCAGAACTCTGTTGATACAAAGTTTCACAAAGTACATATTTAACAGTTGTGTAGAAGCACACTTGTGTATATGCCATTCACTTCATGTATATATCATGACATAACAGAAAATACCGGGTGATCAAAAAGTCAGTATAAATTTGAAAACTGAATAAATCGTGGAATAATGTAGATAGAGGGGTACAAATTGACACACATGCTTGGAATGACATGGGGTTTTATTAGAACCAAAAAAATACAAAAGTTCAAAAAAGGTCCGACAGATGGTGCTTCATCTGATCAGTATAGCAATAATCATCATAACAAAGTAAGACAAAGCAAAGATGATGTTCGTTACAGGAAATGCTCAATATGTCCACCATCATTCCTCAACAATAGCTGTAGTCGAGGATTAATGTTGTGAACAGCATTGTAAAGCTTGTCCGGAGTTATGGTGAGGCATTGGCGTCGGATGTTGTATTTCAGCATGCATCCCTAGAGATGTCGGTCAATCACGATACACTTGCGACTTCAGGTAACCCCCAAGCCAATAATCACACGGACTGAGGTCTGGGGACCTGGGAGGCCAAGCATGACGAAAGTGGTGGCTGAGCACACGACCATCACCAAACGAGGTGCGCAAGAGATCTTCCACGCGTCTAGCAATTTGGGGTGGAGAACCATCCTGCATAAACATCGTATGTTCCAGCAGGTGTTCATCAGCCAGGCTGGGGATGTTGCGATTCTGTAATATATCAGCATACCTCTCACCCGTCACGGTAGCAGTTTTGCTGTCCAGCGCCATCTGTCGGACATTTTGCGAATTTTTTTTTTCCCCCTAATAAAACCCCTTGTTATTCCAAGCATGTGTATCAATTTTTACCTCTCTATCTACATTATTCCGTGGTTTATTAAGTTTTCAAATTTATATTGACTTTTGGATAACTCGGTATATAAAATATCTGTTGGATGTGTGTGTTTAAACTTTTGCATGTTTGTGTTTTATAGTTAATTACAGAAGAATTATTATTTTCAGGACGTACTTTGTAATTGCAAGTAGAATGGTTCGACCGGGCCAAGTGTATAAGGTGGCAGTCAACGTGCTGCAGGCTCAGCAGCCGCTCACAGTGCGCGCCTCCATCCAGAGGGACGGAGTCGAGCTAAGTGCTGACAGCAAAGATGTCAAAGAAGGCATTCCAGAGGCCCTGCTACTGAAGGTATGTTTTTATTTGTGTCTCCTGTTTGTGGTGCTTTTTACAATTCTAATTGAGAATAGCTGATAGGAAAATGCTGACAAGAATGAACAGCATGTGTCATGGTGAAATGCAACATTGTAGCGACAACACGAAAACAACATTAAATCAAAATAAATTCGCTGAATGCAAATAACTTGGTGTCAATTGTATTAGGCATGGATGTTCTATCTATTGATGACATCAAAATTTGTGCTGGACCAGGACCTGAACCCGGATTTCCCACTAATTCTGAGCAGCCATCTTACCTTTAGGCTATCCACGCACACCCTCTAGTCTGATCCAAATTTCCATATGTCATGCTGTCGTGCACAGACAGCTTCATGGAAATGCGACCCCGGGTTTGGATCTTGGTCTGACACAAATTTTCATGTGTCACCAACAGGCAGAACATCTGTACCTAATACAGCTGACACCAAGTTATACACATCCAGCAAATTTATTCTGTTTTGATTGCAAATGGCTGTCAGTATCTTCAATGGGGGAGTATCTTTTGTCTTCTGTTGTACTTGTTGATGGAAACAGGAGAGAGATTCACAGTTTGTAATTACTACTGGAAAGAAGTAGCAAATTGCTTTTGTTTTCTGTTTCTGCTCTATCAAATTGTATTTTGGAGTCACTTGATTTTGTGTGGAGGGCTCCGAAAATATACTAAAGACTTACATTTTACAGTTAGTTTAAGTAGAGTTAAAGATTCTCTCTCTCTCTCTCTCTCTCTCTCTCTCTCTCTCTCTCTCTCTCTCTCTCTCTCTCACTCTCTCCCTCACTCTTACATTACCTTCCCTTCCCTTCTTTTCTTTCTTTATGTCTTTATTTTTGTTTCCCCTGTGTGTAGGAGCTTAACACACGTCAGAGCAGATACAGTGCATTTGTTTTGGGCTTAATTCAAATTATTAGTCAAGGTTAAAACTATTACGCAGATGTAAGCAGCTTACACATCCTTTGCATAATCACAGCTGTAATTGCTTCTTTGAGGGGCAGTTGTGAGTAATTGATAGAATGAATCGAGGAGTACTTAATTCTGACAGCTGTAGCAGCGAAAGTTGCTGAGTGAGTGTTCCAGCAAACCCGCTGTTTGTAAGAAAAGTTCTACCAATTCAAGACAGTCTAACCCGTCTTAACACTTAAACCTACATTAGTGAAAGAAACATCATGTAAAGTTGCTATGTCACTGACTCAGTAGTTTGCTGCACTATTATTGTTCCGAGACAACCTATTTTTACCCAACAGAACTACAATGCTTCTTACATCTACATCTACATGACTGCTCTGCAATTCACATTTAAGTGCTTGGCAGAGGGTTCATCGAACCACAATCATACTATCTCTCTACCATTCCGCTCCCGAACAGCGCACGGAAAAACGAACACCTAAACCTTTCTGTTTGTGCTCTGATTTCTCTTATTTTATTTTGATGATCATTCCTGCCTATGTAGGTTGGGCTCAACAAAATATTTTCGCATTCGGAAGAGAAAGTTGGTGACTGAATTTCGAAAAAAGATCTCGCCGCGACGGAAAAAGTCTTTGCTGTGATGACTTCCATCCCAATTTGCATATCATATCTGCAACACTCTCTCCCCTATTACGTGATAATACAAAACGAACTGCCCTTTTTTGCACCCTTTCGATGTCCTCTGTCAATCCCACCTGGTAGGGATCCCACACCGCGCAGCAATATTCTAACAGAGGACGAACGAGTGTAGTGTAAGCCATCTCTTTAGTGGACTTGTTGCATCTTCTAAGTGTCCTGCCAATGAAACGCAACATTTGGCTCGCCTTCCCCACAATATTATCTATGTGGTCTTTCCAATTGAAGTTGTTCGTAATTTTAACACCCAGGTACTTAATTGAATTGACAGCCTTGAGAATTGTACTATTTATCGAGTAATCGAATTCCAATGGATTTCTTTTGGAACTCATGTGAATCACCTCACACTTTTCGTTATTTAGCGTCAACTGCCACCTGCCACACCATACAGCAATCTTTCTAAATCGCTTTGCAACTGACACTGGTCTTCGGATGACCTTACTAGACGGTAAATTACAGCATCGTCTGCAAACGACCTAAGAGAAGTGCTCAGATTGTCACCCAGATCATTTATATAGATCAGGAACAGCAGAGGTCCCAGGACGCTTCCCTGTGGAATACCTGATATCACTTAAGTTTTACTCGATGATATGCCGTCTATTACTACGAACTGCGACCTTCCTGAAGGGAACTGTCTGGCACTAAATGCTTCATCTATAAGGTCGGATGTCATCTTTCCTCATTCATTATACGCTTCTGTAGTTAAACATTTAAATTGCATATAATGTTGATGGCATTTCAAACCTTAATCTTCATTCATCCTTCTTGTTTATAACAGTGATAGCTTCTGGATAACCTTCACCAGATTTGTACCGATGTTTCCAGAAATATCTTGACATTTGATTCTGGATATTTCCCGAGTGATTCAGAACAACCATTCATATGCAAAATTATTCAAATCGCAAACAAATCTTTTTAGCAATATTTCTTGATACAAATCGTCTTTCGAAATTAGATTATGAAACAGTTTTCACAAGTTTTCGTATTTTTGCAATCATAATATAGAATTTCTCCATAGAAAGTTCCAGAAGTGTGCATTAAACGATCATTCACAGACTTTCTCTTTAGCTGGTGAGTTTTTAAAAGTATCTTGTCCGTATTATATGAAATAATTTAGCTCAAAACTGATAATTTATACAATTAATCAGAGCTACAGCAAACAGTGAGTCTTTCTTTTACAAAATAAAATATAATTACAAAATTGAATGAAAATAGGTTACTAACACTAATATATATTTACATTAATTCTATTTTTGTTCTTTCTGTGCAAAATGTCCTAATATTGACACAGTACAATATTTAAACATCACCAAAGTTTCCCTTTACATTTTGCATATCTGTATCGACATCCCCTAAAAGTCTACAGTATCGAATACTTCAATATGTCCCAATATGTCCTGTAATGTTACACAACCCCCCCATCAGCACTTCCACGTGAAACACGGAAGGGTTGATGTCCTTACATTACAAAACAGAAAAGTTTTACACATATCTTTGGTGTCTTCTTTCTTGAAGACCGGTGATCTTCTTTCTTGAAGGGTGGTGATCTTCTTCCTTAAAGGTCGGTATACCTCAATGCCACACACTGTATTTCAGTCTCATCTTCACAGTCCGTATGGTTTCCATATACACTGCAGACTATCACAGGCTGCAATAGCACAGTCCGCTATGAATATACAGCATACAGTGGTCAAACCCAGTTAAACCTTAGCAAAAGCATTTAATAGTCGGTGGACCGGTTTTTAAGGACACAGAAATTTGAATTCTCTAAAGTCTAATTACTCAAGAAAATTTACTCTAAATAATTTCTTAAAGCTAAGAGAGGATAGACTGACAGATGGAGAAAATTGATTATACAGGATCACAGAATAAGTGTAAGATGCAATGCCAGAATACGAAAATGAAATATGACAATTGCATAGCTAGGGGACCTAGTGCTCGCCAAACACTTAGCACAGAAAGAATGTATGCTCCCCTGAGGAATCAGATAAATACAACATAACAAAGTATACAAAAATATCCTGGTAAGATTACATATAAAAGTCTATAAACATCTATTATCTAAAATACTGTTTTACATTTTTTTATACAATTTCAGTTCGGTCACATTTCGTAGGCCAAACAGTCTGCCAGAATTTGGGTAGACTAGATGGTAAGCATTCGGATGAGGATTGTCCTGAATCTTGAAAGGTCCAACGTATATGTCAAAAAACTTTTTTTTTAATTCACCACTGATGGCTTTAGACGTCTATTGTGTTTTAACAAGGACCAAGTCTTCAATTTTAAATTGAGTAGGCTTCAATCTTTTGTCATGTCTACATTTCCTCTTATCACCTTGAGATTTCATGGTCTTTCTCACTATTTCCTCTCTCTCTCTTGAGTACTTAATGGTTTGCAGACTGGAAAATCAATGAAATCACTAATTCGATGTGGTGGTTTGCTATTAATCTGTATTTCATAAGGCGAAAACCCTGTTGAGGAATGCTGTAGGCTGTTCACAACATCTTCGAATTTCTCAACACAGTCAATCCAACTAGCATGATCAGTATTGCAGTAGGCTCTCCGAAGGGTTTCCTGACGGATGATAAGCTGAAATAAGAATGTGACTTATATTTTCATCTTCAACAAAAGCTTTCCATACTCCAGAAGTAAATTGAGTCCCATTGTCTGATAAGATTTTCTGTGGTTTTCCAACCCTGCCAAAATAGTCTCCTCTGATTTTTGAAATAATGCTCTTACTGTTTGCCTTGCGAAGAGGGTATAACTTAATGAATTTTGAAAAAACATCAACCATAACAAAAATGTAGCAATAGCCTCCTCTGGTCTTCGGTAATGGTCCATATAAGTCGACAGCGACTAACTCGTGTTGTTCTTTTGGTAAGATGTTTTGCATCAATCCTCGACAAGTTTGGTTGGATACTTTTACCCGTCAAAATTTTTCTAACCCTCCTGGCTATGTTGTTAAAGTACACATTTTCTTGGATTTTCTGGATACACTTTTGAATCCCACAATGACCAAAACTTTCATGAATGTACTTGATGAGTACATTGATGTACTGTTCAGGCCAACATAATTTCCATACATGGCTATCTACACTGTTTCTCTTGAATAGAATCCCCTTGTAGATTTTGTAATAATCTCCCACTTTTTCATGTCCCTTTTTCCCTAAATAACTTTTGACCAGTTTACAGTTCTCATCGTGGTTCTGATTCCGTCGGATGTCATTACAAATGTCTCTGATTTCTTGTTCATTGTCCACCCCTCTTAAATACATAATTTTGAATTCTTTTTCACATTCCCCACTGTCATCTTCAAAGTCACCCCCTACAGGTAGTCTAGATAAAGCATCAGCAACTACATTATCGGGTCCTCTAAGATATTTTATTGAGTAATTAAATTGTTGTAACAAGAGTGCCCACCTGGTAATCCTTCCATGATGCAACCTACATTCTTGAATATAAATTAATGCCTTATGGTCTGTGTAGACAACTACCTGGTTTCCCAATAAATAATTTCTGAATTTAGAAAATGCCCAGTAAATGGCCAAAAGGTCTTTCTCGGTAACAGTGTATTGCCTCTCATGTTTTTTCAAGGTTCGACTAGCAAAAGCAATAGACCTGTGTTCTATTTTCCCATTTATATTTACATCTTGGAAAAGGTGAGCAGCTAGGCCATAATCACTACTATCTGCCATAATGCAAAAAGGTAAACTTAAATCAGGACGGTACAAAATTTGACTGTTACATAACTGTGTTTTTATTTCTTCAAAAGCAGCTTCACATTCCTGATCGAAAACCCACATTGCGTTTTTCTTCAGCAATCTGTTAAGACTTGGAGCATTTAGAGCTTGGGTACTAATGAACTTTCTGTAGTAACCGCACATCCCGAAAAATGACTTTAGTTGTTTCTTGGTTTTTGGAATTGGGAATTTTGCAATTGCCTCGAGTTTTTCAGGATCTGGCAAAATACCTTCCTCAGAAATACTGTGCCCCAGAAACTTCAATTTTTTCATACCAAACTTACATTTAGATAATTTAAGTGACATTCCCCCTTTCCTTAATCTATTTGCAAACCTCCCTCAAAGTATTAACATGTTCTTCCCAAGTTTCTCCAGTGATCAAAATGTCATCTACATACACAGTTAATTTTGATAAAAGATCTTTTCCCAAAACAAAGTCAAGTGCTCTAATGAATTCGGCTACTGAGACATTCAGCCCAAATGGTACCACACAATACTGGTAACATCTTCCCCCATACAAAAAGGCAGTATACTTTCTGGAATCATTTTCTAATTCTACTTGGTGAAATCCTGATGTGAGATCTAAACTGGTCATGTATTTCATTCTTTCAAATTTATGAAGTAATTCGTCTATATTCTCGGGATGATCGGTCTCTCTTTCCAGATACTTATTTAGGTGTCTTGAATCTAGTACAAGCCTGACACTGCCATCACGTTTTGCAACCACTACCAAAGGATTATTGTATTGGCTCTTACTTCTCTCAATGATGCCCCACTCTTCCATCTTTTGAAGTTCCTTTTCTACATCTTTTCTCTTTGCAATGGGTACACTATAAGGTTTTATAAAGAATGGCTCATGTGTTTTTAATCTGAGTTTACATTGATAATTCTTTACTCTGCCAGGTCTATCATCAAAAACATCACAGTAATTCCACAATAATCTTTCTAACTCTACCTTCTGTTCTTGGTTCAAATTATCTGATTCCCGTAATTTTTCTTGAACTATATCCCCATATTCTCCATCATCATAATCCTCAGTAATTTCCTCTACACAATAACCACTGTCTTTAGAAAATGTAACGTCCCTAATTTCAATTCCCTTATCAGCACAGTTTTGAACCGACATGTCAGTACTGGAACATACTCTCGTCTTAGGATCAATAAAGGTAAACAAACTCTTTTCCCAATCAAATGCTGCATTAGCTTTTAATATCCAGTCCATACCCAACAGTACATTCTCATTTAGGTCACTTATTACAAGACATCCTTGAGTAAACTGTACATCATTTATACTGAAGGACAACAACACCTGTCTATTAACAATTTTGCTCAGTTTGCCGGTAATGCCTCTAATTTTTATTCCAACAACTGGTAATTCAACAAAGTCAGGATCATGCTTAATTATATCTCTTAATTTGCTTGAAATGGCACTAATTGGACTCCCTGTGTCAATCAAACAATACCCTTCCCAACCTGCAGCTTTAATTTTTATGTATGGACTACCAATAGTGGTGTTTTCCCTTTCTTCCTGTTCTTCATACAAAAGATCTTCTGCTATCTCATCATACCTCTGTTCCATATTTAGGTTTTCTTTATAAGGCAATACTTTCTTCAAACTTCTAGGTCTACTGGAATTTGCTGGAATGTCTGGATTACTATTTACCTCACACACATCCTGACTAGTACCCCGTTTGATGATTTCATTAGGCTTAAAAGCAGAAACTGGTTCACAAATTTCCCTTAATTTGATCTTAACATCATTGTCATCACTGTAATCTTTAAATTTGTCCCAAACAGATTTCAAAATAATCTCAGATGCATCAGCACAATCAACCCCCCTGTCTCCTGATATATTACTAAGCTGAACTGGCACAATCTGATTCTCATGTGGAATGTAGTTAGAGTTCCTGGCACAACTATTCTCAACACTATCGCTTATAACATCCTCCTTAACTTCAACATAAACTATTCCATCCAATTCACCATCAAAATCTTCTAGTACATAATTACCATTAGCCTTAACATCAACATCATCATCATCATTGCCTGAGCTTACACTACAAACACTACTAGTATCACCAACATTACTCACAACACCATCTTCACCAACCACATCCACATGAATATCAGACTTTCCAGAAACTTCAGTACGAACATCATTATGACAACTTACATCTAAAACATCACCACACACAAGTTTGTACAATCCAAAATTATCAAAGTTATCCTTACCTTTCATTTCAGCATTAGGTGCTTCTTCTTGATTATATAAATTTGCAATTATATCATCTTCTAAGCCTACTAAATCAAAGGTAGCCTGGTTCCTATTACAGTTGTTTCTAGTATTTTCTCTGATGACATTCCAAAATTTCCTGTCAAATTTAATTTTTTCATTACCTCTATCTACAGATCGAACATAAGCATACTGTCTATACTGGTTAGGTCTCTGATTATAGTGCTGTCTGTTCCGGGTGAAATTAGCCTGATTTTGAAAATTCCTTGCCCCAAACTGACAGACTCCCAGTGGAGCATTTAGTCGTTTAAAGGCCTATGTCTGTCGTTTCCCTGCCTCGGGTTACCTTCTCTCATGTCATTACCCTAGGACCTGTTTTGATTTTCCCATTCTCTGTTTGAATTAAAGTGCTGATCATTCCTACCAAAATTTCTTCTGTCATTGCTATTATAATTATCCCTGTTGTTGTTAAAGTTTCTTCGTTCACTATTATTGTTATTATTTCCACGGTTCAGTTCCCACCCTCTGTGTGATGAACCTACAAAGTCGTTAAATCTGTTGTTTTGTTCAAAGGCTCTATCAAGTTTGTCCACATATTTCAAGAATTGTTCTATGGACTCATCTGGACCATATACTAAACCCCATTGTACTCTTTTCGGAAGTCTCCGTTTTAGTGCATCAATTTGAGTTAGCTCATCAAATGGCTTATCCAGATGTACTAATTTTTGCAACTGTTTCTCACAATAGGCTTTCATTGACCCATCAGATTTTCTGTAACTAGGACCATTCAAGAATTCACTTTTGATTCGAGCTTGCTCAGTTTCAGACCAAAATTTGGTCAGAAAACATTTTTCGAAATCTTCAAAGGACATTTCCGCGGAACAATTCTGATTGGCCCACGAAAGCGCCTCACCATCAAGTAATTTCTTTACAAATTTTATCTTAACACTATCTGTCATTATGGACGTGAACTGCTCCTTGCAGAATTGCATGAAGTCTTTTGGGTGTATATTCTTGTCACCGGGATAAGTTTTAATGGGAAAATTTCCCCATACCCCATTACAACTATTACTAAAACCTTTTTGCAACATAGTTTCTTGTATTTCTACAAATTTTCTGTCTACAAATTTTCTGTCTACAGTTTTTTCGACATTACCTACTCTACTACAAATTTCTGTGACCTTTTTGTCAGAATCAGATTTGAGAGATTCAATTTCGCTTTCAAAAAATCGTTTTGTCTGGTCAAATTCATTTCTCAATTGAGAATTTTCCTCATTTACAAAATCAACAACTTTTTTTAAGTTTTGACTGGTTATTTGAAATTTCGTTACTTAAATCAGTTTTAAGGACAGAAATTTTGCTCTCAACCGTGTCCACACGACAACTAAGTTCTTTTTGGTTTGACTGAAAAGTAATTCGCCATTCTTCGAGAACCTTATTAGTGTGAGCAATCTGTTCTGTATTTGAATTTATTTCTGATTTTAAATCACACACAGCCTTCGAAATCGACCTGTCCATCTGTTGTTGTGTCTGTTCAATTTGTTGACGTAATTCGGCACGAGAATCGTCCATCTTCGAGTTTAACTCTGAAAACATTTGTTTTAACATTTCCAACATTCCTACACTGTCAGAAGCACTTTCCCTAATAGGTGTACTCGCTACACCGCTGTCAATACTGAAATCTGCGTCTTTTTCCATTATTTTAGGAAGCAGGTACTTATCTTAGTGTCCGTCGGCGGTCGTTGGTGTCCGTGTTTTGCAAAATTTCTTCAATTCCAGGATGGTTTCGCTCGGTTGATTCACTCCTCTTCTTGTGACCCCAGAATCGACGTATTTACTTCTGAAGAATGACTGGTCCGTCGTATATCCTCTTCTTGTGGTCCCAAAACAGCCGTATTTTCTTCTTGTGATCCCAGAAGAGACGTATTTTATTTTGAAGAATCACTGGGTGGTCGTCAGATCCTCTGCTTCCTCCACCAAATTATAACATCCCAGCTCTATCCACCAAATTATAACATCCCAGCTTCCTCAACCGAATTATAACGTCCCAGGACTTTCTGCACCAAATTATAACATTTCAGCTCCTCAACACCAAATTAAAACGTTGCATTAGGAGGTGTCTGCTTCGAGCAAAAGGTCTTGAGTTCATATTGACGACAACAAGTAATTCTTCAATACAGACGTTTATTTACAAACAGAACTGAAAGACTTCACAGACTCAACAACTGACTCTCCGAGCTAACCGCACTGCATATCCGAACTGAACTGAACTGGCAACTCCTAGGTGTATTAATATCTTTCCAAACAATGAGAGTCTTTGACAATGTTTTGCTTACAGTAGGATAGCAATTCACCACTTTAATCTGTACTAAAATTCTGTAATGTCTAATTTAGTTTTAAGTAAGTAAAAGGATCAGTACATATAAATTTTTACAAGCATAATTTCCAAATAGATTTTATAACATTTTTCTACCAGCTTCTGGATAACTTTCACCAGATTTGTACCGATGTTTCCAGAAATATCTTGACATTTGATTCTGGATATTTCCCGAGTGATTCAGAACAACCATTCATATGCAAAATAATTCAAATCGTGTTTCAAAACGCAAACAAATCTTTTTAGCAATATTTCTTGATACAAATCGTCTTTCGAAATTAGATTATGAAACAGTTTTCACAAGTTTTCGTATTTTTGCGATCATAATATAGAATTTCTCCATAGAAAGTTCCAGAAGTGTGCATTAAACGATCATTCACAGACTTTCTCTTTAGCTGGTGAGTTTTTAAAAGTATCTTGTCCATATTATACGAAATAATTTAGCTCAAAACTGATAATTTATACAATTAATCAGAGCTACAGCAAGCAGTGAATCTTTCTTTTACAAAATGAAATATAATTACAAAATTGAATGAAAATAGGTTACTAACACTAATATATATTTACATTAATTCTATTTTTGTTCTTTCTGTGCAAAATGTCCTAATATTGACACAGTACAATATTTAAACATCACCAAAGTTTCCCTTTACATTTTGCATATCTGTATCGACATCCCCTAAAAGTCTACAGTATCGAATACTTCAATATGTCCCAATATGTCCTGTAATGTTACAACGTCCAAACTGCACGGATGGCTGCGGGGCATGATTGGAATTAGTATGCGCGGCAAAAAAGGAAACCATACATCCGAGGTTGACAGTCTTAAATTCCTGGGATTACAACTTGATAATAAATTCAGTCGGGGGGGGAGCACACCGCAGAACTGCTAACCATGTCTCCGCTATATCCTTTCTTTCGGGAGTGCTAGTTCTGCAAGGTTCGCAGGAGAGCTTCTGTAAAGTTTGGAAGGTAGGAGACGAGATAGTAGCAGAAGTAAAGCTATGAGTACCGGCGTGAGTCGTGCTTCGGTAGCTCAGATGGTAGAGCGCTTGCCCGCGAAAGGCAAAGGTCCCGAGTTCGAGTCTCGGTCGGGCACACAGTTTTAATCTGCCAGGAAGTTTCATATCTGCTTCTTTGTTTACTGCTATGTGTCAGACGTGCTCATTTACATCCTTGTTAGAAGATCGTTGGGATAGCTTCACATAAAGCATTCCTTCACACTGTGAAGAGATCTCCACAAACAGATTAAGAAAATTCTAACCAGAACTCAAATAATATTCATCATAGTGGTGTGCTTAATTTGATAACTGTATGTTTGCAGGTCACTTGATAAAAATGATGGTCTGTGAGATGCACAGTTGCTCTGAGTTCTGAATGCCTTTACTCACCCTGTGCGATGACATACTACATCTTCCATTCGTTTATAAAACCTTTTGTTACTTGAGCACCTTACCCCTTATTTAACAAGTTAATGTGTCCATTCTGTATGTTTTAGATAAATAATAACAAAAAGAACAGCCTATTGAAGAAAATGACTACTGTTACTAACTTTGAAGTGACTATTGTGTACACTTTATCTACTTGCTTAGTTAGCAAAGAATGACAAACGTAAAGGCTTATCTCTACCAATCAGTCTGTTCATTTCCATTGTTTGTAACATTTCTACAGCCATAAGACATACAAGGTGTGTAAATAAAGAATTTTGATGGTTTTTTCCCCTCTTGTTTTATTCCAACAGTATTACAATTGAGTGTTGTCCCCTTCAAAGTACTTGCCTTCTGAAGCCACACAGCACTCGAGACGGTTCTTTCACTCTTCACTGCAATACTAGAACTCAGATACTGGAATAACCATCAACTGGTTAGATACAATCATTTGAGTGTTGCCCAGGGCCCCTAAAGGTGTGTTTTCAATCTCAGAAAGAGAAAAAATTCTCAAGGACTCAAGCCAGGTGAACAAGGAGTCTTGAGAAGCCACAAGAATGTTTTTACTGACCAAGTCATGGTTACTGAAATTGTTGTGTGACAGGATGCGTTGTCGTGATGCGACACCCAATTGTATTTTATGTTTGGTCTCTGATGGACAATGGTGTGTCTCAAATTCAACATTGTCCCAATGATTCACACTGTCAAACGATGATCAGCACGCACAAGATCCTGGACTCAATCGAAATTTGCACCAGATCTTGAAAGCGAAGACCTTCCACTGTGAGGTTCATTTTCAGTTGTCTGTCTTCCTTCTGGAAATGCCTTGAACCACCAACTTACCTTAGCTCTTGACAAAACAATGCCTTTGTATGCTTTTCAAAGTTTTGCAAACATTTCTGTTGCTTAGTGTCCAAAAGTGAAGCACAATCTGATCTCACATCGTTTCTCAAAATTTGTGCTCTCATTGGCAGAATGCACAAGCAAAACCTTCTCCACTAAAAAACGCACTACCACGACCAACATGACACTAGTGCAGGCCAAAGTGCACTGTAGGCATGTCACATAATCACCTCCCTCCAAGCATGCCATCACTAGTGTTGCTTGGTCAAACACTATGCCATCAGCCTCATTACATTATTTACACACCTCATTGACAATTTATTAAGAACTGAACTGAACTGTGTCGGCATAAAATTTTGTTTCTTAACTATATATCTTCAAGTTGAGTAATGTGTGTAAGTGATGTGTTTATACAATAGTTTGTGACTTTTGACGGAATTGGGTTTGTTTGTTTCAGATACCACCTACAAGTGTCTTTGGTGTGTACAAGCTGCGAGTGGAAGGCACATACGATAATCTGTTGGGCGGCTCTGCATTTGTAAATGAGACTCGTTTAACGTTTTCCCAGAGGTCCATGACTATCTTTATTCAGATGGACAAACCTGTGTACATGCAGGGCCAGACAGGTACATATAAAGCTTTGGTTATTTATTTTAATGGATGTTCATACTACTAAAATGCATTATCATGAGAAATTCAATGTTCGCTTGTGTGATTCAACTCTTTTTTTTTTATGTATTTTTAATTTTGGTGTTGAGCAGTAAGGATACCAACACTTTTGCTAAAACTGTCAGAGATGCATGTGATGTGAGCCATGAAAGACAAGGGCAGTGAATTTATATTATTTTATGCTTCATTTCAAAAGGGGGGGGGGTATGAATTCACTGCTATTAGAAGTATAAAACATGTCCTGGAGTACAATTGATGGTGGCTAAATTACTGGCTAAAATGCAGTGCAATGAAAATAACGATATGACCAGTAAGAAGATATATTATTTTACAGTAAGATTCCGCACGATTCCAATCAGCACGTCGCTCAAAGCATTTGATGGAGCTATTGATGTGTACATGTTGGACCCCAATAGAATAATAATGAGAAGATGGCTCTCTCGTCAGGTATGTGTAGAATGAGTAATAGTGAATGTGAGTTTCTCATCAGTCTAAATATTATGTACTGTATTTTTTGACACATCACCTGTTTGTTGCAGTCAAATTTGGGAAGTGTAAGTTTATCCTATCAGCTGTCTGACCAGCCCGTATTTGGTAACTGGACCATACAAGTGATTGCCCAAGGTCAAGTTGAAGAAGCAACTTTTCTCGTTGAAGAATACTACCAGACAAGATTTGAGGTAATAAGCTACAGATAGTAAAGTTTTATATTTGTTCTAAAGCTCATACACTCTGTTTTATCAGTTAAAAGAGCAAGTGTAATGTGAGACTTTAAGACAGCATTAACTTTAGCAATGTTCAAAAAATTTAATACTACACCTATGTTTTGTTTCAGGTTAATGTGACAATGCCTGCCTTCTTCTTTACATCAGACCGTTATATTTATGGCAGAATTATGGCAAATTATACAAGCGGTGGTCCAGTGCGTGGAAATCTCACCATTAAAGCTACTATTCGCCCTATACGGACAGAACAAAGGACACAACTGAAAGATTTCCGACCTGTTGAGAAATATTTTACCTTCGTGAGTTGGTCTCATGGTTCAAAGCAATCTGTTTTACTAAACATGGTGATGCTGTTGTGTTGTAGAAAATATTTGAGCGTTTTTTAATTTTGCATGGTATTTTTGTGCTTTTATGCTTAAAATGTGAAAATAATGTTTACAGTTACATAAATTTCTGTAGTTATTATGCATAACAATGTGAGTAATAATTGAAAGATTAGTCATAAACATGTCATTGCATTTTTTCCATCTGTTAATTATGTTCACTTTCAATAGCTGAGTCCTTGTGGTTTCATTGCTAATGTTTTAGTTTTTTAGTTCTTTTTTTTTCTTTATTATAACTGCATAAATTAAGCATGGTTGTTGTCTTTACTGAAAATAAATGCATGAAATTAAATTTGCTTGCAGGATGAAACGCTTCCATTTTGGTTTCCAACAACAAAAAAAGAGTATTACTCCATACCTCATCTCAAATTTGTAAGTCTCTAGCAATTTCACCACATCAATTATTAAGTTTATGTTTGTGATTACATATAATATAAAATATAAATACCTGTTGCTCTTCAGAAACAGTAATAAAGGATTAAAAACAAACCAAATAAAGACAAATAAAAAGATTGCTTACCTATAGGAAAGATGCATAAAAGGATTGCTTATCACTAGTAAAGATAAATGTGTAGGTAATTTACTTGGTTTCAAGCTTTATAGAACCAGTGGTCAGTTTAATTTTGATATATGACTGAGCACTCAAGTATTGGATTTCAGTGTTGTTTGACCAGCTTTGTGATTAGTTTCAGGACATCTTCTCTTGCAGAACTCAACACATCATTCTTAACCAGGGAAAACTCATCAGATATAAAAGTAACTTTGGTCTTATGCTGAGGAAGTGTTATGTGGTCATTATTGATTACAATGTAAATAAAAGATCTTGTGGATAATGTTAGAAGTTCTGTGATGCTTTGTACAATTTAGTCACAACAGTTGAAAAGAGGTATCAAATTCAGAAATACCTGCAAAGGACTGATGATGGGTGTGGCAAATGGCAGTTGACCCAGAAGAAGATAAATAAATGCAATGATTGCACATAAATAGGTAATAAGAGTGATTAGTTTCAGATTACAATGCTGACAGTAATTCACTGAAACGGTCACCATCAAAACAATATCATGGTAAAATCATTTTTAGCACCCAGAAGTGCATCCACCGACTAAGGAAAGCAGGTGCCAGACTTGAATCTGTTGTAGGAATTATTAATAATTGTAATTCGCTCATGAAAGAGTCAACCCACAAAACCCACATTTGTTAGTTCTTAAATATTGTTTGTGAGTCAGGGACAACATGTCAGGTTAATAGGGAAAGTAGAGACAAATAGTAGTGTGCGTTGACACAGGTTTGTGTAGTAAGCCAGAGAGCATCTCCAGTGGCAAATACAGCAAGAGAGACATTCTGTGTCATTATTAAAATTACAAATGCATAGTCTCAAGAAGAGCTGGGTAACATTTTACATTCTCCCAAATACATCCTGTGAAATGTCTTAGTCAGTAAGACCAGAAAATTTCAAGCTCATAGTTGTTCTTGCCAATCACTGTTTGCCAATGGAACGGGTAGAGATGGGGTGTAGCAGTGGTAATGGATGTACCCACTGCCATGCACTGTAAGGTGGCTTGTAGAGAATAGCTGTAGATTACGTGATTCTGTATTATAACTGCTGAAGGGTGTTAAAGAAGTTGGTGAAACTGTTTCACAGGCGGGTTGAAAGAGTTTTAGGATATTGGTGGAATGAAGTGTTGGATTGTACAAGAAATGGAGCTTGTATCTTAAAGCCTGATTTAAGATAAATATTAAGCTTATTGTGGATTCTGTGGATAGTAAAAACAATTCATTGAGAGAAAGCAGAATGAACAGAATTGTCACAGTAACAAGAAGGTGTAGCATACTTCAATAGTGAAATGAATTCCTGGATTCGAATGTTCTTTGATTATACCTTCCACAGAAATGGTTTGCAATTCTCCCAATCTAGTCTACATCCAGACAATAGCTTTTAATCCATTCAGACTTGCTAATTATCATGAAATTGAGAGGTAGACCTACCCTTTTTTTTTAATGGCTTCATTAAAAGAATAATGTGGTGTAGACCTATGTTATGTTCCAGTTGCCTTTTCTACTCCATGTGATATTTTCAATAATCTTTTGCTTTCCGTTTGTCTCTCTCTCTTTTTCTCAACCATTTTTCTATGAAACTTATAAATGTGATCATGGTTTTTTTCCCTTTATTTCCAATCTCTCCTCATTTCTCCCCTTCTCTTTCATATACTTTTCTTATTTTTATTTTATGAATTCTTTTATGTTTCTGTTCTCTTTGTGATTCTCTTTCCTCCTATATCCACATGAAGGGATCCAGGTGCTCAGAGTTTGATATTATTATGGAACATTAATATTGCATATTCAAGTTTTTAATGTATCTATATTCCTCTAAGAACCAACAAAATATTTGATAAAAATTGCCTTTTATAGTTGACTGCAAAGCTACTGATATCTTTTTTTAAAAATTCTGAATGTCCTTTTTATTTGTCTTTATTTCATAACATTCTCAGTTTTATTACTGTGGGCTGAGTAAACACAGATCTATTGTACATAGAATAAATACATAAAAACTGTAGTTTACTTTCGACAAGTACTTAAGAAAATGAGGTAATTGACAAGTGATATCAGTAAAAAAGCTTGTAGTACTTGCTAAGTAAAATGGTTTTTTTGATTTTGAAATGGAACAGTATCCATGATCGTATAAAATAACTGAGGGAAATAGTTATTGAACAACAATTTTATTGAAATTATAGATTAACTTTTCCTCTTATTAAGTGCATAATTTGAATGAAAATGTAAAATGTAACAGCAATATTATTGAAAGGATGGTTCCTACTCGCCATATAGCAGAGATGCTGAGTCGCAGCTAGGCACAGCAAAAAGACTGTCAGACAAAGCTTTCTCCAAACAAGCATTCATCAGAAAAAACAAAAACAACAACAACAACAGTGCGTGTGCACTCACACACACACACACACACACACACACACACACACACACACACACACACACACACACACACACACGTGTGTGTGTGTGTGTGTTTTTTTTGTCTTTCCTGGTGAAGGCCTGTTTGGCTGAAAGCTTTGTTTCACAATCTTTTTGTTGTGCCTATCTGCAACTCATATGGTGAGTAGCAACTATCATTTTCATAATATTGTTATTATTCCATCCTGTATTTTCCATTGTTTCATCAAATGTAACTGGACTGATAGAAAATCTACTAACCAAGCAGCAGCAGGAGAATGTATACGTCAAAGGTTATGGAAATTTTCAGCCCTTTGGAGTCAGCGGCTCCTCCTTCTGCCAGAAGGGTTGATGGGGAAAGAGGAGGGATGAAGATAAATGACTGGCGAGGTTTAGGAAATGGAGAGGGTTCGGAAAAGTCACCCAGCATCCCGGGTCAGGGGAGACTTACTGGATGGGATGGGGAGTGCACCAGACGAGGTTACAAAACCAGAGAGCTTAAAGGTAGAAGATAGGGTAATAAGCAAGACAAGGATTACTGTCAAAGCAATGTACAAGAGATAATTAGTGTGAAAAGCTAAGTGCATACAAGAGTTATTAAAGGCGAAACGCTAAGTGTGTTGTATTTGGTAGAGATTGGGGGAGGGGAAAAATAGACAGATCAGAAAATAAAAGATATAGAAAACTAAAAGGAGTAAAGAAAGGAATAGTTACTGAAAAGAAATGCTGAGACTAAAGAAATTAATGTAAATTAAGGCCAGGTACATTCTGAGAACAAAGAACATATTGTGATGCTAGTTCCCACCTGCGGAGATCTGAGAAACTAGTGTCTAGGGGAGGAATCCATATTGTACATATGGTGAAATAAGCACCGAGGGCACGACTGTCATGTTGTAGAGCATGCTCTGCAACAGGATATTGTATGTTGCCACTATACACCCTGTGCCTATGCCCATTCATCCTGACAGATAACTTGCTGGTTCTCTTGCCAATGTAAAACACTGGACAAAGGAACGTGACAGCGGTCATTTCACATGTGGATCTCCCTTTGATAGTCTATTTTGCCAGTTACAGGGCTGGTATTGGTGGTGGTTGGAGGATGCATAGGACAAGTCTTACAACGTGGATGGTTACAGGGTTGAGAGCCACAGGATAGAGAAATGTGTTGAATAGGAACATTGTATCTGACCAGGATGTTGTAGAGTTTTTTTTGGGGGGGGGGGGGGGGGACAAAAAGCCTATTCTAGGTGATGGGCAAAATGTCAGGGAGAATGGACCTCGTTTGAGAGCATGTCTGTAGTTCCTGTTTGTATTTTTAATTACTGTGTTATTCCCTTTTTATTCACAAAACATTATTTCTCCAATTTAATTTGTACTTATGGATATAAATGGCATTCAGGCAGATTCAAGATCTTGAAATTGGGGTGGTTTTCGCAGTGGATTAATCTTGATGATATAATTTTTACTGGAGTATTGTCGTATGAAGATTTTCTGTGGGTTTGGTTGGCATTGGAATACCTCTGTGGGAGAAATGGGGATGTTAGTTATGACTTTTGTGCTAATGACATAACACTGATGATGTGAATTGCAGTATTTTTTTGGGGGGGGGGGATAGTTAGCTTGTACAATATGCATTTTTTCCTACATAATAATTATTTCCAACGTAATAATTATTCCAGAATCTCTTGGAAACTGCATCAAACACCACATGATGCAATTCTCAAGAGCCTCAGATTATAAAGCTGGTAACTTTGCTAAACAGATATATGTTTAAAACATTTTTAGTTAATAGTAAGGCGTCCAAGACAGCCTTGTAAGACAGTAACTGGTTTACTATTGAGTGTATTTATACATACGGGGTTGTTTATGTAGATGTCTTGTCACACTGGTTGTGTGTTATTCTTTAACATTACCTGTAATATATACGTGCGGGAATGACAGATTTGACTTTTCAAACTTTCATGGCAGGTATGTTGTAAATAGCCTTCACAAGTTTGCCGCCAGGTGATGCGCAAACTCCACAATATTTCTTTGGACTAACTGTTGGACATCTTCAGGTGGTTGAACTGTGCTGGTGGGTAGACATACTGATGGTATCCGCATGTTGGCATTCTGCGTATAGAAAACGCCCGTGTATAATGCGCAGGCCTGGAAATCACGCATGCCCAATAATTTGCAGATAGATGGCGCCATACTCAAACGCCCTCTGTGAAAATTGCAGAGTGGCCCTCCTGTGCGTGTGCTTGTGCTGTACATCTACATCTACATCTACATCCGTACTCCGCAAGCCACCTGACGGTGTGTGGCGGAGGGTACCCTGAGTACCTCTATCGGTTCTCCCTTCTATTCCAGTCTCGTATTGTACGTGGAAAGAAGGATTGTCGGTATGCTTCTGTGTGGGCTCTAATCTCTCTGATTTTATCCTCATGGTCTCTTCGCGAGATATACGTAGGAGGGAGCAATATACTGCTTGACTCTTCGGTGAAGGTATGTTCTCGAAACTTCAACAAAAGCCCGTACCGAGCTACTGAGCGTCTCTCCTGCAGAGTCTTCCACTGGAGTTTATCTATCATCTCCGTAACGCTTTCGCAATTACTAAATGATCCTGTAACGAAGCGCGCTGCTCTCCGTTGGATCTTCTCTATCTCTTCTATCAACCCTACCTGGTGCGGATCCCACACTGCTGAGCAGTATTCAAGCATTGGGCGAACAAGCGTACTGTAACCTACTTCCTTTGTTGTCGGATTGCATTTCCTTAGGATTCTTCCAATGAATCTCAGTCTGGCATCTGCTTTACCGACGATCAACTTTATATGATCATTCCATTTTAAATCACTCCTAATGCGTACTCCCAGATAATTTATGGAATTAACTGCTTCCAGTTGCTGACCTGCTATTTTGTAGCTAAATGATAAGGGACCTATCTTTCTATGTATTCGCATCACATTACACTTCGCTACATTGAGATTCAATTGCCATTCCGTGCACCATGCGTCAATTCGCTGCAGATCCTCCTGCATTTCAGTACAATTTTCCATTGTTGCAACCTCTCGATACACCACAGCATCATCTGCAAAAAGCCTCAGTGAACTTCCGATGTCATCCACCAGGTCATTTATGTATATTGTGAATAGCAACGGTCCTATGACACTCCCCTGCGGCACACCTGAAATCACTCTTACTTCGGAAGACTTCTCTCCATTGAGAATGACGTGCTGCGTTCTGTTATCTAGGAACTCCTCAATCCAATCACACAATTGATCTGATAGTCCGTATGCTCTTACTTTGTTCATTAAACGACTATGGGGAACTGTGTCAAACGCCTTGCGGAAGTCAAGAAACACGGCATCTACCTGTGAACCCGTGTCTAAGGCCCTCTGAGTCTCGTGGACGAATAGCGCGAGCTGGGTTTCACACGATCGTCTTTTTCGAAACCCATGCTGATTCCTACAGAGTAGATTTCTAGTCTCCAGAAAAGACATTATATTCGAACATAATACGTGTTCCAAAATTCTACAACTGATCGACGTTAGAGATATAGGTCTATAGTTCTGCACATCTGTTCGACGTCCCTTCTTGAGAACGGGGATGACCTGTGCCCTTTTCCAATCCTTTGGAACGCTTCGCTCTTCTAGAGACCTACGGTACACCGCTGCAAGAAGGGGGGCAAGTTCCTTCGCGTACTCTGTGTAAAATCGAACTGGTATCCCATCAGGACCAGCGGCCTTTCCTCTTTTGAGCGATTTTAATTGTTTCTCTATCCCTCTGTCGTCTACTTCGATATCTACCATTTTGTCGACTGTGCGACAATCTAGAGAAGGAAGCACAGTGCAGTCTTCCTCTGTGAAACAGCTTTGGAAGAAGACATTTAGTAATTCGGCCTTTAGTCTGTCATCCTCTGTTTCAGTACCATTTTGGTCACAGAGTGTCTGGACATTTTGTTTTGATCCACCTACCGCTTTGACATAGGACCAAAATTTCTTAGGATTTTCTGCCAAGTCAGTACATAGAACGTTACTTTCGAATTCATTGAAAGCCTCTCGCATAGCCCTCCTCACACTACATTTCGCTTCGCGTAATTTTTGTTTGTCTGCAAGGCTTTGGCTATGTTTATGTTTGCTGTGAAGTTCCCTTTGCTTCCGCAGCAGTTTTCTAACTCGGTTGTTGTACCACGGTGGCTCTTTTCCATCTCTTACGATCTTGCTTGGCACATACTCATCTAACGCATATTGTACCATGGTTTTGAACTTTGTCCACTGATCCTCAACACTATCTGCACTTGAGACAAAACTTTTGTGTTGAGCCGTCAGGTACTCTGTAATCTGCTTTTTGTCACTTTTGCTAAACAGAAAAATCTTCCTACCTTTTTTAATATTTCTATTTACGGCTGAAATCATCGACGCAGTAACTGCTTTATGATCGCTGATTCCCTGTTCTGCATTAACTGATTCAAATAGTTCGGGTCTGTTTGTCACCAGAAGGTCTAATATATTATCGCCACGAGTCGGTTTTCTGTTTAACTGCTCAAGGTAGTTTTCAGATAAAGCACTTAAAAATATTTCACTGGATTCTTTGTCCCTGCCACCCGTTATGAACGTTTGAGTCTCCCAGTCTATATCCGGCAAATTAAAATCTCCACCCAGAACTATAACATGGTGGGGAAATCTACTCGAAATATTTTCCAAATTATTCTTCAGGTGCTGAGCCACAACAGCTGCTGAGCCCGGGGGCCTATAGAGACATCCAATTACCATGTCTGAGCCTGCTTTAACCGTGACCTTCACCCAAATCATTTCACAATTCGAATCTCCGTCAATTTCCTTTGATACTATTGCACTTCTTATCGCTATAAACACGCCTCCCCCTTCACTGTCCAGCCTATCTCTGCGGTATACATTCCAATCAGAGTTTAGGATTTCATTACGCTGTGTTTACTAACATTGCGGCCAGATGTTAAAATAAAAACATAAGAAAGAAAAAAAAAAAAAAAACACACACTTACTAGACCAATGTTATGACGGGTCTGTAATCAAAAATCTCTTCTGAAATCTAGATCTTCCAGGTGATTTCCAAAGTGTTTCTCTGGATCCTACCAATTGGATTACTTTTTAATTTACAATATGCAGAATCATCGAGTGGTTTGTATATCTTGCTATTGTATTTTGTGTGCGAGAGAAACACAGTAGCATTTCCTTTGTCAGCAGGTAAGATGGTGATGTTTTGGGTCTCCTGTCATTTCTTGCAGAGCATTAGTTTCAGCTGAGTTGATGTTAAAGTTGGACTTCTTAACTGGAGCTTGAGTCAAGGTGCGGCATGTGTTGTATGCCTAATCCCTTTGTCAGCATCCTTAGGAAGTTTTGAAACAGCTTGTACTATTACACTAATCACATGTTGGAAGGGAATTGTCCCCAATGTAGGCGAAAACTTCATATCCACCCAAATACCAAAGCTGCAGCATCGTCCATGGTCTTCTTTGTGAGATTAAACACGTCTTGTCTTCTTCACATGTCTTTTTGCATTCAGGCTTCGAGTCGATAGTATTTTGTCATTTGACGAATCTTAGCTTGTCGTTCAGTCTTATCAGCCAGAGGTAGATAGTTAAGCACCCTTGTGAGAGAAACGGTACGCTATACACATGAGGAACTGTGCGTGGTGTCCTCATTACTATCAGTCCACCTGAAGATTTCGGCGAACCTTTCAGCAGTATCCTGGAACTGGCCAGACAGCACCACTTGGGCACTGGCTGAGTGAACTGAACAACAAGCCTCATTAATCAGTGGCGGCCGAACATCAACATACGGCTACAATAGTTTGCTGTTGAACATCTGTGAGCAGTAAAAACCTGACCATACATTTCACAGTTCTTGCAGAATAATACGGTATGTATTGTCATTATTTTAACACACGGCCTATTTGCATCACACTATGTTAAGCTAATGCATTACTCCTACTGATACAGATTTCCCGTCTGAAAAATAAGCTGTGGACTGATTGATTTGGGACCAAAAGTCAGGCCTTTATATATCCTCACAATAATAGGCCTGAAACTATACATTGTTCGATGTTTAATTTACAGAAATTATAATAAAAACATAACTCATTCAATTAACTGAATATATTGAAAAATTCCTCTTTAACAGTTCCTTCTATCAAAAGGGTGGGCCGAATTATTTGTTTAAATAATGAAGTTAACACACATAGTTACGCAAACAATACTTTTGACAAACTTGGTAATTATTTTGGAATTAATTAAGGGGTTGCTTTGCTAATATGTTTTCCAATAGAACCAAATAAATACTCTGAGAATCCTAGTAGTTCTTTTTCCAAATGTTTATAATTTGTACAGAATTTATATTTCTTTGTGAATCAACAACAGCATTTAAGTCATGAAACAATTACTGATTTCACCCTACAACAAAATATATTAACTAGGAATAGCCAAAATAAATTAGGAATTTGATTACATACACAACACTAAACACAAAATTAGATCTGGTGCTATATTTCATAAGACTGAGGGCAAACCTTTCTCTTTTAAGAAAATGCAGATTATACTCATAACTGTTAAGGGTAATTAGTCAAAAAGACAAATTAGTCTAAGGAGGCAAGTAAGTAGTAAAAAATGGAAAAAAAATGAATTTAAGGAGGCAGATGGCAAAACGATAGAGGAGCTAAAGAGACCACAGCTCACTTTGTCACACGATGACGAAGACTTCGGATGACGCTGCAGTTTCAGGGCTAGGGAAAGGTCTGAATTTTGTGCCTACACTGTGGACCATTCACATCTGAGATAAGATATGTGGAATAGAACAGGCTGCATCAAAACTTCATAAGGGTGTCCAGTTAGCCAGTGCCAAAGTGGTGCTGTCTACCCAGTTCCAGGATACTGCTGAAAGGTTCACTGAAATCTTCAGGTGGAGTGATAGTAATGCGGACACCACACACAATTCCACTCATCCGTTGTCTAATTCTAATGGGAGCCACAGAGTTTATACAGTGTTAAAATTAAACAAATGTAGGAATGGTGTGCTTGTAGTGGAGTCTCAGTACAAATGCGTGGGTGCTTAACAATCTACCTCTGGCTGATTAGACTGAATGACAAGCTAAGATTCGTCAGATGACAAAATACGATCGGCTTGAAGCCCGAATGCAAAAAGACATGTCAAGAAGACATACCGTGTTTAATCTCACAAAGAAGACTTTGGACAACACCGCAGTTTTGGTGCTAGGGAGGATCTGAATTTTGCGCCTACACCGGGGAGAATTCCCTTCCAACATGTGATTAGCGTAATAGAACAGGCTGTTTCAAAACTTACTAAGGATGCTGATGAAGGGATTAGACGTTCAATGCATGCCGCACCTTGACTCAAGCTCCAGTTAAGAAGTCCAACTTTAACATCACCTCAGCTGAAACAAATGCTCTGCGAGAACTGAGAGGAGACCCATAACATCGCCATCTTACTTGCTGACAAACGAAATGCTACTGTGCTTCTCTCATGCACAGAATATAATAGCAAGATACACAAACTGCTCGACGATCCTGCATATTGCAAATTGAAAAGTGATCCAGCTGGTAGGATCCAGAGAGAGACTTTCAGCAGACTGCATTTCCTCCTGGACACTAAGGCCTACCCAAGATCCAAAAGAATGAGGTGCCTCTCCATCCTATCGTAAATAACGTAGGGGCACCTATTTATTTTATTGTCAAATATGTGACATCACTATTGGGATCTCTCATAAACAAGTGTGACCAACATATTTGAAACTCTGAAGATTTCACAGGTCGCCTGAAAACTCTAAGATTGCAATCATCGAATCACTTAGTAAGTTTTGATATTGTGTCTTTATTTGCAACGGTTCCCTTGCAGGACTCTTTAGAGCTCATTAGCAATGAGTTTGAGGAGAACATAGTGGCATTATTTAAACATGTGCTTACTTCAACATACTTCTTATTTCATGGCCAATATTTTGAACAAGTGGATAGTGTTGCCATGGGAATTCCCCTGTCTCCTGTTGTTGTCAATTATTTTATGGAGGACTTTGAAGAAAGGGCACTACACTCAGCCACCCTCAAATGCTCGTTTTCTGCTATATGTGGATTATACATTTGTGGTGTGGCCATATGGATTTGACACTCTACCTATGTTTCTTCAGCATTTAAATTCACTCCATCCAAATATAAAAGTGGAAAGATGGTACTTTAACTTTTCTTGATGTTTTGGTATGAAGGAAAGTAGATGAAACCTTGGGTTACAGTGTCTATCACAATCCGACGCATACAGATCTAAATTTGCAGGCTACAAGCTGTCTTCATCCTCCCCAGTGCGCTAGTGCATTATGTACATTGGTTCATAGATTGTGAGCAGTATCTGATCCTGAAAGCCTGTCAAGTGAAATGAAACAATTAAAGGGAGTATTCTGATAAAATAGTTAATATGAGAGACAGATACATGATGCATTCAGGCCCAAGTGAGTTCAACCTATAGAGCAGAATGAAGATATGAAGACATGTACCACTTTGACATTTTTGACATATTTTGATGCCATGTCATCGAAAATTCGAAGAATACTCGAAAGATAGGAGATTAAGTGTGCTTCTCAACCATCTGCAAAATTGAGTAACCTGTTGGATTTAGCTAAGGATGATATTGACCTGAGGAAACATGGTGTGTACAGATTCCTTGTTCATGTGGAGCGGCATACATAGGCCATACATCTTGTAAAATACAAGAATGCTACAATGAACAACAGTGACGTAGACGCCAACGCCAACCGGAAAAGTTGGCACGTGCAGAACGCTGTCTGAATACAGTACATTGCGTGATTTCTGAAAATACGGAAGTTTTATCCTCGGCATCATTTTTCTGGAATTGTGTCACTAAGGAAGTAATACATATCCGTACAGCTGATAATCTCATCAATGTGGTGCGAGAGTTCAACTGAGCACAGTCTAGAACCCTGCATTGACTGCTATTAAATCACGATGAGAAAACTAGACCCGTCATTACATTGCTCAAGTGTGGTTTTTTAGTGAGTGACGTCTGGCTGCAATGTTAGTGAACATACTGTACAGTGTACACTCATGAGGGCCACTCTGCGATTTTTCGTAATGGACATTTGAGTATGGTGCCATCTATCTGCAAATCATTGTGCTTTTGTGATTCAGTACATGTGCATTCTTCGCGCGCGTGTTTTCTATACAGGGGCATTGACTAGGGGATACCGTCAGTTGTACCTAGCAATCAGCGAGGTTGAACCACCTGAGGATGTCGGACAGTTGCTCTGAGAAAATATTGTGGAATTTGCACGTCATCCGCTGGCAAACCCATGAAGACTGTTTAAAAAATGAAGGATTTTTTAGCTGAAACTGACTTCACTATTTTACCTTATTTAAATGTTTAATTAATAAAATTTTGAACAGCACCGTATGTAATCAGTTCATTTTATATGAATAATCATCATTCTCTAAAATCCAAGTAACTTGATAAACCATTTTAATTGTTGTGTTTTTTGCAGTTTGATGGTGTTTATGATTTTCGATATGACATGACAGAACTTGAACAATATGTCCCACAGTTGGATGGTATGGAAGTTGTTATAACTGCAACTGTTGGTGAACATTTTCTGAATGAAATTATAGATGGTTACTCAATTTCGAGAATTTATAATTCCTCAATTAAAGTGGGATTTCTTGGAGGCTCACCACAAGTCTTTAAACCAGCAATGCCATTTACATGTTATGTAAGTAACATATAAATACTCAGTCTTTCTATTTGACTGTCACTAAGTAAACTCTCTCTCTCTCTCTCTCTCTCTCTCTCTCTCTCTCTCTCTCTATTCTGTTTGTTGCAGTGTAGACATTTTTTAATTTGACTGTAATTGTAACTATCTTTGTGTTGTGAGTTTCATGCATTTCAGAACTGTTTCATATTGCAATAGCGGACCAAAGTTTGCAGTGCCTAGCACACTGGACTCACATTCAGGAGAATGATGGTTCAAATCACCATACAGCTATCCAGATTTAGGTTTTCTGTGATTTTTGCAAATCGTCTAAGCAAATGCTTGGATGCTTCCTTTCAGTATGAGACAGTAGATTTATTTACCCATTCTTCCATAATTGGAGCTTGTGATATGTCTCTAATGACTTCATTGTTGAGAGGACAGTAAACTTTAATCTGGTCCCCCTCTTCGCACATCTTGCTGTTACACCATATTCCTTGTGCACCCCCAGAATTCATAAAATATGGTAATGGTTTGGTTTGCATGTGGAACTGTCTTGTCAGAATCTCATAAGCCTTGTTCAGTATAAAGAACCACATTGTAGATCTTGTGTACTTCATCTGCTTTGTTTATCGCCTTTGTTTTTCCACAAAATATTTATATTCTGTATTGGTTTAAAACTTCTACAGTCGCACTAATACTTCAAATAAAATTTAACGTATTCATCAATATACTGTATTAGTTAGATAGTTTTTCAACCACAAATAATTTTATAAGGCAGATGTATGTTTGTTTTACATATATGGTGGATGTACATTACCACTTTCCAGCTTAGGGATTATAGTGAGGTCTAAGTCACACATTACCCATTTTAACCATACCATCTATTTTGTTGTGCTAATGGCCATGCCGAAGTGGTGACACCAGTTCCCATCAGATCACCAACGTTAAGCACTGTCAGGCTTTGCTAGAACTGGGGTGGATCACCTTCTGAGTTTGTCACGTGCTGTTGGCAAGCAGGGTGTGTTCAGCCCTTGTGAGACCAATTGGGGAGCTACTTGATTGAGAAGTAACAGCACCGGTGACAAAAACTGACAGTGGCCGGGAGAGCAGTGTGCTGACTACATGCCCCCTCCTATTCGGACAGTTTTTGTTTGTGTTTTTACCTAATTTGTCATTTAGGTACAAAACTAAGTTACCATAATCACAGTAATTTGCCATTGCTGTTTCACACAGTAGACTTGGGGGGGGGGGGGGGGGGAGTTCATTATTTCAGACATTTTCTGTTTGTATTGTGTAAACTTATATCTATAAGTGAGTTTTCATTCAATAATGTACTCAGTCCTCTTTAGCAGCTCATGGAGTGTCTGTTGGGAATTCGGAAACACTACATAGGTGACAGACGAGTGGTTATAGTGGTCTAATAAGTAGAGCACTAGACTTCAGTCCTGAAAGCCCTGATTCAGTCTTTATTTGTGTCTGTCTTTATTGCTCCTTTGTGAGTAAATTTTTTCCTCCATGTATTTATTTAGCTTATAATGTGTTTAGTCTTTTATTGCTCTAATTCTGTAGGGGCTTTTCCTCATCCTAGTTTCTCCAGAATGTCCCCCAGACCACTCAGCCTGCTGCTAAGTGGGTGCTGGGGATCTTTCCTGGGGGTAAAGATGACTGGGGCAACGGGCCCAGTCAACCTCCCCCTACTGCTCCTGTGCCCATTCGTGGACTTGCACTATAGACTGTACTTTACTTTGTATAAGGTGACATATGGAACAACAAATACTAACTAAATGGCACTCATGATACCGACTATTTTCCCTGCACCTGCTCTTAGCATTTTGGCTTTACAGTATACTGATCAGACTATGTGATCTTCTGATCTCATTTCATTGCTGTTTTTTGTTTTGTTTTAAATATTTTGCTGTAGATAATATAACACATTTTAAACCTTGCTTCTTTTTCCGTGTGAGCATAGCTTGCAATGTTTCTGTTCAATCCAGTAACCTAGACCTTCAGAGCTGGAATCTTGTTTCCTATCATCAAGTGAGGTCATTTACTAACACTGCCATCATATACTACGTTAGCTTGCAATTTTGTGTTTTGCGTGTTCATTTGTAATTTTTTGCTTGTTTCCGTCTTCTATATTTGTGTCCACTTACCTCATATGTGTTTAGAGCTATAACCTGCCATTACTGCAACTCTAAACTTCTTGACTTCACCTTTCTTTGCCTTATAGCATTACTCAAACTTTAAGGTCTCATAATTTGCTGGCGTTTAATGAGCTGGCGTCTTCCATGTTTCGTAGATAATTTGCTCGATTTCTGTTAAACTGATGTAGAATGAGTAAGTTTATTGGTTACATAAATTATATTTTAATTTTTATCAGTTACAGAGTACTAATTACAAGTATACCCTAACTTAATATCAAAAGTGAAATGACCACATTTAGACTTCACTGTGGTAAGTTCTCCTCTCTTTGCACCCACCTGTATTCCTCTGCTTGTGACTGGGTTACTTTCCTGCTTAACCCTTGAATAATTCAGTCACCACTAACAAGCTAGCATTGATGTGACCTTATTTGTGTCTGTCTTTATTGCTCATTTGAGAGGAAATTTTTTTCTCCATGGCTTACAATGTTTTTAGTCTTTTATTGCTATAATTCTGTAACTCACATTCCTCCCTTCAATGTTTCCTTTTGCAGATTTCAGTTTCTTTTCACGACGGTTCTCTTCTGTCTCGTGAGCGACTTCTTTCAGGTAGAATGAGTGTAAGATCAAAAGTAAACAAACAAGGATCAGGAGGTGGCTCAATGGATTTGAGGTTTCTGAAGATGTCTGCTGAGAAGGATGGTATTTGGGAGTTGAAAGTGGACCTGAAAGAAGAACTAGGTCAGTAGCTTTAATAAAATCATGTTTTTTATACTAAAAGCTGAAACGGCCTAAGTAACACATTGTCATTGTTTGAATTCTTGTGTTTCCATGCTGAGTATCTGTATTCATGCAAAGGAGAAGCATTGTTAAGGGGTAGATGAACAACAAATCAGCTCTGTGATGTACTATTGAAAACTTCAGTCTTATGATTGTGATGTATCATCTTGAGGAAGTTGTATACATATTCATTTTAAGAACTGTAGTCTGCACTTCTGCATCTGGAGATATCAATTGTAACATAAGGTGCCATACAGCCTCAAAGGCTATTGATATATTAAATATTTTCAGGTTATGAAGATAATGCCAGGTCACGACAGCTTTTGAATGAAATACATTCAATGGAGATTACTGCATACTTTGATGATGTTAATGGACAGCAAGCACAGGCCAGTCTACTTTTGCTGTCACATTTTTCACCAATGAACCACCAGATCAAAGTGTCAACGTCTACCACTGATGCCAAGGTAAAATACTATATTGTAAGCAATTAGTGTGTTAGATGTAAGGGATAACAGAAAAAAAGTCAGTATTTTGTCTGCTATTTTGTAATGAAGCTCTCAGGAACCTTTGTAGTATTTTATCATTCTAAAAATTTTTATTGTTTTAATATACAAATTCTGCCGTTATTTAATTCAACACAGAGAGTCAAGAGTAAATGTTAATGCTGTTTGTGAAAAACCAGATGCTAGAGGTTTCAATGTGTTTATCACCTGCACAGTCATTTTCTATTAATTATAACTTTCCTCCTTATCTGCCCTGATAGGCGAACATTTATAGCGCCTGCTTTCAGGAGACAAGGTGGTGCACCAGCAGCTTGCTGTAAAAGGCAGGGGCCAGTGTGCCATCCAGCCTGACTGTGTATTTTAGACTGTTTTCCACATATACTTAGGTAAATGCCAGTTTGATTCCCAGTTTTCATCTCACTTACACAGTGTACAAACAGTTTGAAAACAGTGTTGCATTTGACCGTGTGATGTACATTAGATGCAGACAGAAGGTGTACATGGATTACTCCCTAGGGGTGAAGCTGCCAGTAACTTTAAAATGTCTTTGAGAGTGATGGCGAAATTGGAGAGGTATCGTACCAGTCCTGACCCGGCATTGGCTGGATGCATGGCACCGGAGTAGATGGGTGGATATCTTTCCTTCTTCTTGAAAGGTTCAGAAACATAGAGACGTAAATGTTGACTTTTAATTTGTATTTATGTCATCTCTGCTTCAGTTAATGTACAGTGGACAATTTGTAATCATTAGTAACTATTCCATATGTCCTTGTGCTAGTGTGACTGACAAGTGTGTAGTGAGTGTGGGTTCAGCTCCTAGAGGTTTACTGAATTTTTCTTAATACGTTTGAGGAAGAAAGTGTTGAGGAATATATTGTGTCGTAGATGCTGGAATGAGAAGGCACATTGATTATACACTATATGATAAAAAGTATCCGGACACCTGGATGAAAATTACTTGTGTAGAAGTTCGTGGCACCCTCCATTGGTAATGCTGGAATTCAGTGTGGTGTTGTCCTTGATGACAGCTTCCACTCACACAGGTATACGTTCAATCAGGTGCTGAAAGGTTTCTTGGGGAATGGCAGCACATTATTCACAGAGCACTGCAGTGAGGAGAGGTATCTATGTCGATCGGTGAGGCCTGGCACAAAGTCGGCGTTCCAAAACATCCCAAAGGTATTCTTTTGGATTCAGGTCAGGACTCTGTGCAGGCCAGTCCATTACAGGGATGCTATTGCTGTGTAACCACTCCGCCACAGGCCGTGCATTATGAACAGGTGCTTGATCATGTTGAAAGATGCAGTGATCATCCCCCGAATTGCTCTTCAACAGTGGGATGCAAAAAGGTCCTTAAAACATCAATGTAGGCCTGTGCTGTGGTAGTGCCATGCTAAAAACAAGGGGTGCGAGCCCTCTCCACAAAAAACACGACCACACCATAACACCACTACCTCCGAATTTTACTGTTGGCACTACACATGCCGGCAGATGATGTTCATCGGGCATTCGCCATGGACACACCCTGTCATCGGATCGCCTCATTGTGTACCGTGATTCGTCTCTCCACACAACATATTTCCACTGTTCAGTCGTCCAATGTTTACACTCCTTACACCAAGGCTGGCGTCGTTTGGCATTTACTGGCATAATGTGTGGCTTATGAGAAACCGCTCAACCATGAAATCCAAGTTTTTTCACCTCCTGCCTAACTGTCGTAGTACTTGCAGTGGATTCTGATGCAGTTTAAGAATTCCGGTGTGATGGTCTGGGTAGAAGTCTGCCTATTACACGTTACTACCCTCTTGAACTGTCGGCGATCTCCGTCAGTCAACAGACGAGGTCGGCCTGTACGCTTTTGTGTTGTATGTGTCCCTTCACGTTTCCATGTCACTATCACATCAGAAACAGTGGACCTAAGGATGTTTAAGGAGTGTGGAAATCTCGCGTACAGACATGTGACACAAGTGACACCCTATCATCTGACCACATTCAAAGTCCATTACTTCCACAAAGTGCACCATTCTGCTCTCTCACGATGTCTAATGACTACTGAGTTTGCTGATATGGAGTACCTGGCAGTAGGTGGCAGCACAATGCACCGAATATGAAAAAAGTATGTTTTTTGGGGGGTCTGGATACTTCTGATCACATAGTGTATGTTGTTCTTAAACTTCTGTATGTACAATTCAAGCAATAACTAATTCTCTCAGTGACCTTATTGGCTCTCAATTCTCTCAGTGACCTCATTAGCTCTCATGTTTGCACTTTCTAGACAGCTGGTCCTTATGTCAGTTTCCAGAACCTAGAAGCCCGTATAACTTAATAACATTTAATAATTAATGAACATAGTACTTCTGAGTCACTCATTTTTTATAAATAGGTCTTGGGCTGCCTGATGTAATGGGTGGTACTGGTTCTTTATTGCTGTATGTACTGAGTGTGCACCATTGATAACTGTGATATCTGTCTTGGCAGGTTGGAGAATATGCTATTTTCCATGTGCAGAGCAATTTCTATTTGGAGTTCTTTAACTATATACTACTATCAAAGGGTATAATACTGCACACTGGACAGGAGAGAATGCAGGACAATATTTGTAGCTTTGCCATTACACTGAGTGCAGAAATGGCACCTGCTGCCACCATTCTTGTCTACTACGTTGGTCGGTATGGGGATATTGTGGCGGACAGTCTCACATTCCCTGTCAATGGAATTTCTCGAAATAATGTAAGTATTATAAATGTTATTTTCATGCTTCAGTTACAAAATTGTGTGTGCTTATTGTGTTTTATTTCTTATATGAAAGTTTGTGAATGGTTTACAAATGTAGAATATACATGTAAATGAAAATGTTACGTGCAGTTTAGTCAGATGAGAGAGAGAGATTGCGCATGACCTGTAAGTACCTTTCCATTTCATAAAAAAAGTTAAGGAACTGTTTTTAAATCTGTTACCTGGATGTGAAACCATAATCTATGTGCAAAAATCGAAAAATCATGTAATATTACATGACACCCACTGAAGATGCCTTGTAAAAAAGGCGAAACGCATTTGGGTGCATAAATAAAAATAAAAATTTCGATGTGCAGCATGCAAAAAAGGCATTTTATTTGAAACAACTGCAATTTAGATATTTTCTTTGTATGAAATTAATACTCCCTGGTTATTTTATGAGGATGATACATTTCTGGCTAGCTCACCAGTATTTACTAACTCATGGTTTCAATTACATGAACCCATTGTAGTTCATCCATCTACCTAATGCATACAACACATTTATTACCTTCAGATGCAGCTTTGTGACACTGCTTAGGACAGGTAAATGCTTGTTATGCTTGACCACAGAACAGTGGCTTTTCCTGCGCAGTGTCAGAAAATCCTTGCCAACTCGTAAAAGTGATAATTCTTACAACTCATCAAAATCTTAGTGATAATGCTGTAGCTCAGTTGCCTTGTATATCCAGCTATGCAGTTTTTGAGGTTCCTAGTGGCATGAGTGTGTGTGTGTGTGTGTGTGTGTGTGTGTGTGTGTGTGTGTGTGTTTTATGAATTATTAGCAGTTATGGAGGTTTTCTTTTGTGTAACGACATGTTTGATTTTAGTTTACAGTGTTCATCAACAACAGAAAAGCAAGAACTGGAGAGAAAGTTGAAGTTGCTATTTATGGAGAGCCTGGGGCTTATGTAGGCTTATCAGGCATTGATAGAGCTTTCTATTCCATGCAGGCTGGTAATGAGCTAACATACGCTAATGTAAGTTTAATTGCATTTTGTGTCTTGTTCTTAATTATTCATGTTATTTAGTGACACATTTATTTCACTGTTACAGTTGTTGTACTAACCTCCAAAAAATTGTTGTTTATAGGTACTGACAAAAATGGCTACATTTGATGAGGAGACAAATGGTACTTTAATACAGACGTGGACGTCTCATGCTGGTGACCCAGATGAAATAGCATATTTTCCTTCATCCACATTTGGAATTGATGCCAATCGAACATTTGAGTAAGTTTTACTGCAATTTTTAACACAAAAATAGCTTGAGTGTGATATTCTCAGAAGCCTCTATGAATACACCTATTTGGTCATCATCTAGCAGAGACATTTTTTTCCATAAATTTGGTCTTTGTGTTGGCGCAAAAAATGAAGCATAATGGAACACATTTGTACTGGCACTCAGTGCCTTGAATTCAATCACAAGAATTTGTGTGAAATCATAAAATATTATTACGATAATGTTGCCCTAGTGAGTAGTTTTCTCACTGGAGATGTATTCAGTATGCTCCACTAGATCAACTCCCTCTTCCTCTTTGATGTTGGTATATAAGAGGATAATGCTGTTTCACCCAGTGCAACAATGAATTTCAAAATTTATGCCCATTCTCTTTGCGAAGTTATGAAAAGTCTGTGTGTCGGTGGATCTTTTTGTTCCCTCTCTCAATGCAGCATACTGCATACCTCAATATTGATTTGGTCATATCATCACTTAATAGAATTCAGTGGATGAAAGATCTTTGTAAGAGATGTTTGTTGCAGATGTTTATGGAGGCTGTGTAGAGCATGGCAAAGTAACAGTTTTATTGTTAACTTTTAGGAGTCATTGACAGTATTTAATTAACCTGACTTAAATATATTTCATAACTTCTTTGCTAAGGAATACACACAGTGAACTCTGAAATATTTTTTAAACTTCACAACACTATTATGAAGCATTTTCATTTTTCTTTTTTTTGCGAGAAGTTGTTGTAGCAGCTCACATTCACAGCACCAAGCATCTTTCAAGTCAATTTTATTCCACCAAGAGATATATTCCGTAGTACACTGGTGGATACTTACGTATCTGTTTATTTTAATTCTCACAAAATAGCAGTATACTTCAGAAAGTTGAGCTAAAGCACATTCAGTTATCAAACATTGCAAATTCTGGTAGGAATATCAACACTGTAGGAAAAGACAGATTGCTACTTGGCACAAAGAAGACTTGTTACTTTGCAGACAGGCACAATTAAAAGACACTTAAAGCTTCTGGCCACGGCCTTCGTCAGTAAAAGAGAAGACACGTATCGTTCATACACGAGCAAGCATACCTCATGAACACATGGCAGTCAGCATCTCCTACCAAATTGCAACTGTCACGTGGGATGCAAGCAGCAATCGGGTTGGGGTGGGGAAGGGGAAGGCATTGTATTGTACAGTTGGGTAGAGAGACGAACGCTGTCTGGTGCAGTATGCAGGGACTAGACTGCCTACAGGTGCATTGTGAGAAGGTTGTGAAGCAGGGAGGTGGGGGAAAAAGGAGCAAAAAAGGAAAGGAGTGGGGAAAGACAGGCAGATGTGTTGGCAGAGGGTAGCAAATAAACAGGGTAGGAGATGAGAATGTGGAGTAGATGATAGGGCAGAGGGAGTGGAAACCATTGGGTGGAGGGTGTAGGTATAGTATGGTTCTTAGGTTGAGGTAGGGATAGTGTTATAAGGGTAACTTCCATCTGCACAGTTCAGAGAATTTGGTGGTGGAGGAAAGGATCCAGATGACTTGGATAGTATTAGCTGCAAATGTGTTGTATTCAGCTGCATGCTGCGCCACAGGGTGGTTTACTTTGCTCTCGGCCGCAGTTTGGTGGTGGCCGTGCATCCTGGTGGACAGCTAGTTGGTAATCATACCAATATAAAAAGATGTGCTGCGATTGCAGCAGAGATGGTAAATGACATGTCTGCTTTCACAGGTGATTCGGCCCTTGATGGGATAGGATAAACATGTGACAGGGAAGGAATAGGAAGTGCTGGGTGGACGGACTGGGCAGATTTTACACCTGGGTTTTCCACAGGAATATGATCCTTGTGGCAAGTTGTTGGGATTTGAAGTGGCATAGAGATGGACTAGGATATTGTGTAGATTGGGTTGACAATGGTACACCACTTTAGTATGGGTGGGAAGTATCTCAGATAGATTGTCCGTCATTTCAGGGCATGATGGTGTGTAATCAAAGCCCTGGCGAAGGATGTGGTTCAGTTGTTCCAGTTTGGGGTATTACTGGGTGATGAAGGTCTGGTTCTTGGAGACGAGGAGAGGATTGATGCCTATCTGTGAAGGTGTTGATGAGACCCTCAACATACTGGGCAAGTGAGTTTTGTCACAGCAGATACACTGTCCCCGATTGGCCAGGGTATTATGGGTGGCATTTCGTGGTGTGAAAATGGATGATAGCTGTCAAAATGCAGGTACTGTTGGTGGTTGATAGGTTTAATGTGAGCAGAGGTGCAGATAGATACATTAGAGAGGTGGAGGCCAACATCTAGGAAGGTTGCATGCTGAGTTGAGGAGGACCACTTGAAGCGTTTTGAGGTTGTGGAGGAGCGAAGTTCGGGTCATAGAGATATCATCAATGAACCTGAACCAGATTATGGATTTGGCATTTTGGGAGGCTAGGAAGGTCTCCTCCAGATGACCCGTAAAAAAGATTGGCATAGGAGGGTGCCATGTGGGTGCCCATGGCTGTGCTGAGGATTTGTAGAAAATTGAATTTCTCTGTGCATAACTCCTTGCAAAAATCCTGTGAATAATTCGCACATAACAGTCTTCATACTTTGTGCTCTTAAAAGAACATTCTTCATTCTCATTCTTTTTCTGTAAAACAAGTGACTTATTCACATAAATAATTCCTACTTTTTTGAGCATACTGGTATCATTTGACTGTTGAGCTATTTAGTGAGTGAACCTTGCTTTAATGTAGCAGCCTTCAGGTGATTTCAACACTTTCTTGTTGTTCATATATATTGTTAGATTAAATTGATTGTTATGGAAGTGGTAGGGTATACGTGTAACAAATAAATTATCCCAGAACCAGAAAATGTATGTGTAGGTATATTTATCTGAGGCAGTTAAATAAAGTGTCCAAAGTCACCCCATGGATTGAAGTGATTTCGGACACACATGTTTTTTAAATCTCTGTCCAAAGTTACAGTAGTATATAGAGGGCAAATTCAGACAGTTACTGCCTCTTTTTTTCCCCAAAATTCTTCATTCTTTTTATTTGATTTTGGTGACATTTTACACATTTTAGGGCAGCCTTCGTTACGAATAAATGATGTGGAATGATATATTGATTTTTGATGTTACAGACAAGTTTTTATTTTGCAAGATTTTAAATAAACAGTCTCTTTGTTCACTTCTGCACAAGCTCATTTAATATTTTTGCGTAAGTGAACGGAAAGATCCTCTGACTGTCATTTGAGGAATAAATGCACCCATTCTTCTCCTGGCATATTATTATGAAATTTCTTCCCTTTTCAGCTACATTTATCAAGCTAACCTTTAACTAAATATCTAATATCCAGTTTATTGAAGGGAAATCCTCAATGTGCAGCCCTCAAGATACCTTGCTTCAACATTTCTTCATCTTCTTTATTTAGCACTGGCTGTGCTCCCATTTTTTTCTGATGTGCTTCCTGCACTTTATTTTGTAGGGTTGATTTAGGTATACCATACAAATCACATGCTTTCCTGTACGATAATTTACCACTCTGAATATCATGAACAGCTTTATCTAAAAGTTGTTGTTGTTTGTATTTGCCTCACAGTCAGTTTTCTGTGGTAATGTAAGAGTGTGTGTTTTTTGAATATTGCTACATAATTTCAGACACCATTAGCTGTATTATTTTGTTGCAGATATGCAGGGCTAGTGGTTTTCAGTGATGTAATCGTGCCTCGTCGTCCTGATAACTGTAACCTCACCGCCGGGTATGCAGAATGCCTAAATGGCCGTTGCTATCGAGTTGAGAAAAGATGTGATGGTAGATATGACTGTGAAGATGGCACAGATGAGGCAGGATGTAAGTTTTGTTGTACAGAATTAGTCTGTTCCAATAAATCTCTTAGTTTTTTTTTTGTATTTATGTATGTTTTTTGCAGCTTTTAATATTGCTTGGTTTTACAGGTACGAGGGTCAATCAGAATGATTTGGCACTTTTCAGAAAGTTCAGATTTAGCAGAATACAGCGTCAATATGACAATGTCTGGATGTGGAAGGATATTAACATTGGTCCTCATGGGAGGTACATCTTCAATCTGCGTGTTCCTGAGCGACCTGCTCACTGGATGGTTTCAGCGTTTGGGATGAGTCCAACCAATGGATTTGGGATGCTTCACAGGTCACTTGAGGTCTGTATATTGTCTTCATCAAACATGTTGGAGTGTATGTCTTATTTTCGTAGTTTCTCTTAGATAATGACATGGGGATATTGAGCAACGTAATTGTGTGCCATAGAGTACTTTAATTAAAGTAAAAGAAATTCATTGCCTGGTCAGATCACGAATAGATTTCGTGGGTCCCTAGACAAACTTCTGTCAGGGCTCTGAAGCCTTCTCAGCCCATGTGTGTTTATTATCTGTGTGTTAATTATCTCAAATACTGATTCTCCATAATGTTGTTTTAGGTGTGAACAGTAAATAAATGCTACCTGCACATGCACTATCAGTAATTTATATATTAATTGAATTTACCATATTTGAATAGATACAAATATAAGTATATGGAACAATAAAAAAAACTACTAAAAGAAAAAAACTTAACATTTAGTGATCAATCTTGGCAGCATGCTTTATCATCTTGATTTAAAAAGTCAGGTTGAAACTTTCAGTGTCAGCTGAACGATTTCAGACAGCTGTAAATGGAACACTGAATCTTCTATTCTTGCACTGAAGTTCATTTTAGAAGTAAGTTCATGCTCTGTTGATAACAGTGTCAATTGATCAAGTTTCACTTTGCCTAAAGCTGATCTTAAATGGTTCTTGATTAATGTTAATTTAGTAAGTGCTCTCATGCTTGTAGCAACAGTTACTGATAGGGTATTGGAAATCCTGACTGCAGTGACATGTTCAGGAAACAAATATTGTAACCTCAACTTACAAATTTTATTTTGAAGAAGAAATGGAAGCCCTTTGTTTTCTCTTGTCTTTGTCAGATCTCGAAAAGTATTTGCTCTCATAATTTGTATATCTTTGCTGAAATTATCACTCAGATCATCAGTATAATTTCTAATAATTTTTTTTAGTTGCTTCACTATCATCCAGAGTTGTACTTATTTTGAGAATGGCTTCAAAAGTTGCACAAATATTCTCGTGTCTATACATAGAATCTATCTGAGATACATTGGTACCTATTATTATGTCAAAAACCTCATATTGAAATCATTGTTCTTCAGTCTCATGTGTTCTTGTAGTACCCCAATCAAATCCAACAAAGAAAACCTTCCTTGAGGGTATTTTTGTTCTGTCATTGCAACTAGTTGCTAGTTTTTTTTCCCCCACCAGACGTGTTTCGCTTTATTGAGGTGAAACATCATCAGTGATCTGTAATTAATTAATTTACATTTTAATTTGCTTTTGGACTGAAAAACAGTTAGTGAAGAATATGTTGATTTGTACTCAAGGTGAATTACACTTGATTTCTCACTTACATCAGAAAATGCCATCTGCTAGTGCACTAAAAATTTATAATATATTGACAAGAAATTTCAACAGCAGTCCAGCACATGTGACATCACACCAAAGAGTCATGCTTCACAAAATACTTCACCAAAATCTTCAACTTCAAGAATTGTTGAACATGATGTTAGGACATTTATTCCCTTGACTCAAGTGTTCATGCCAAACTTGGAAATATTCCTTCAACACAAGAGTTGCCTCAAGATTACAAGGCTGAATTGGATGTGTCACTCAAATCAACATCTTCAACAAGTTGTCCCTGTGTGTGCCACATGCTGTTGCAACACCATTGTTTTGGAACTCACGCTTGTCTTTCAATGAATAAAAGTCTATCATTTGGCCATAGTAGATGATACAGAAAAAAAATTTCTTCACTTTTCTGTACTATACATATCATTGTCAATGTGGCATCGGGAAAAGCTTCAAAATAAATAATCCCTTTTCTGAGTGCATTCATAATCAGATCATTGCCCATACATATCTGCAATGGTTTTGTTAAACTTAGAAAACAATATGTAGCACTGAGTTTTCTTAGCCATATGATTCAGCACTCCACAGTCAGTGATCTATGAGCCGTTTTTCACTTCTGCACTCATTACATGCCTGATCAGACAGTTCACTTTTATTTTGGTTAGGGTCATTTTTTTGTTATTGTAGAACAGTTGGCTGCATTTTTTGGTTGTTATTTTATTTATTTACTTTTTTTAATATGGCCAAAACCACCTCCACCAGAACATTTAAGCTTCTTTGCGTTTGTTGCTTTTTTTTTTACAGTTATTTGATGAAGTATTGTGTGCATTTCATGTTTCTTTAATATTTACTTGATTGCAGACATTGCACTAACTCATATCATTTCTCCCTCCAATAAGAACAACTACTTCTGCAGATGTTAACACTTTCAGTAAATGTTTTAGTGTCTGTTGATCTTCAACACTTCCACATCATGACTGTCTTAGACTGTCATAACTGTCAGGAAGTGTGCTAAGTAGTCACAGCATTAATGCTGAGTCATCAAGTTTCACTTTGAGTTGCTGCATGTGAAGAACTAAGTCTTCCAAATGAGCGAGATAATTCTGACCAGTGAGTGGAGCTTGTCGTGTTTCTTGTTCAAATACGGCACATAACTTATGCTCCGTGCCTCTTGCACTCTTGCATGCAATTCAAAGTACCATGACCTTTGTTTCCCTAGTACTAATGACTGACTCACTGCATGATCAGCTTTGCCCCATGTTTTTAGTGCAACATTAAGTACTTCTATTCATGCTGCTGTGCATCCAATAACAAAGCCACCGGTTTTCACGTGCCACCAATACGCACCTCATATGTGCTGTCAGACACACATTATACGATTCATATTCCAAACTTCCATATGGTCCAATTTTCAGCCCTCTACAGTTTTTCCATGCATTGGAAACCAGTGTAGCCCAGTAAAACAGTTGAGATTTACAGCTGCAAAAATCCAATTTGAGAAGGTGCCAGCAAATTGTTCACATACAGTATGAATCACCCAAATCAAACAACACACGCAAATGCATTTCTTGAATCAGGAAATGTAAAATTACAATATCCAATTTCTTTCTTGAACTGGGGACTGGGCTCGTAACCATTTGTAGAAAATCAAAGAAAAGGGCAGAACATAAAGCACATGCATGATGTAGTCCACAAGCATGACCCATGTATTTAGGACAACAAAAAGACACTGTACACAGAGATATGCTATATTACAGAGAACTTAATATAAACATTCCACTTCAACAAGAAGCAATATGTTTGTTGATTTGTCTGGGGACTTAACTTGCTGAAATAACAGGAAGATGCTATAAAAATAATAGAAAACTCAATTTTTGTCCTCAGTTTGCTGATTTTGTTTTCATGATTCTTCTCTGCCCTTTTTCTGTCTGTACTATTTAAATCATCTTCCATTTGTGTTCCTGTGTTGCAGTATGTTGGTATACGGCCATTCTTCATAAATGTTGAGATGCCAAACACTTGTCGTCAGGGAGAACAGGTTGGAGTGAGAGTGACCGTATTTAACTATCTGACAACTGCCTTAGAAGCTGTTGTTGTGTTGGCTGGGTCACCGGACTATAAGTTTGTCCATGTGGAAATGAATGGTATTGTGAGTAACTGTTGACTATTTTCAAACACTATATTTAATCCCTAAGCATTTCAGTGTCTTACTTTGTGTATATGACCTTACAATTTTCTTCTTTGCAGGTAAGATCTTATAATCCGAGGACATCTTTCAATGAACACCAGTTCTTCATTTTCATCAAGGCTCAAGATGCAGCTGTTGTCTATGTTCCTATAGTGCCCACCAGATTAGGTGACATAGATGTAACTATTCAGGCTAGTGCTCTTATTGGAAAGGATTCAGTGACTCGTAAACTTCATGTAGAGGTTAGTGTCCAATTCTTACACTAATTATGTTACTTAATCTCCTCATTACTGTAAGCGTGATGTTTTATGGAATACTCGTTTGCTACAATGTTCTTTTGTAAATGAAAAATGCTATATAATTTAATTTGTCAATGAAACTTATATATAATTACTACTGTTACAGGCTGATGGATTACCACAGCATAAGCACACATCTGTACTGCTTGACCTCAGTAATCGTGCATACGTACTTCAGTACTTGCATGTAAATGTTACAGAAACTCCAATTATTCCATATGAAGAGAGCCGTTACTATGTGTTTGGTTCTAATAAGGCATTTGTCTCTGTAGTTGGTGATGTGGTAGGTCCAATATTCCCCACAATGCCTGTAAATGCAACATCACTGCTACATCTACCAATGGTAAGTGGACAGTAGTCATGTTTTTCTATTTGTGCTGCAACCCCTCTTGCTCATCCTTTTCTGCATTCTTCTTACTGATTTTATTTTATTGTGATAGTGTGTGTGTGTGCATTCAGCATTCAGTTCCTGTTCCTATTGGCTAATCTTTTGTAATTAATGTTTGTTTTAATGTTATTGGCTTCTCATACCTCACAAACCACTTAAGAGCCATAGCAATATTATATTGATCACAGGGACACATTTATCTTTTGATTTTAAGTGGCTTATATCAGATAAGCTGACTATAAGTCCAGCATGGCTTCCCTGATACTGTTTGCTGCAGAAGTGTTTATATACCTGCAGAAATCTGTCTTTTTGGTTTGTTATATGAAGAACATTGATTACCAAGCGATAAAATTGAGGAAAGGTTTCGACAGTTGGCGGCATTGTTGTTTCCTATGTTCTTAAATAAATTCATTAAATCACAGCCCCAAATGCTACAATGAATAAAATTATCTTGTTTGTTAAGTTGTTGTTGAATGAATTTCCTCGACAAACCCAATATTTGTTTCTTAACACCAGAGGACGTCTTCTGGGGAAACTATAGGAGCATAAAGGGGAGAGATGATCAGAGCAACTGAAGCAGAACTTGCTTTGCAGGCATGAAACCATTTAAATCTCATATCCTGGTGGTTGTCAGACCATTCTGAGTTGGTAATGTCAGTTGCTTCCCTGTCTAGCCTATTATGACAGTAATCTCAGTCACAAAGGGGAAAGTGTTTGGCACATGGCTATCGTCTTATGCTAATGAAGAGGGGGTGCATCAGCAGGTGGTGGTAGTGGGCAGCATCAACTGTCATTCCATAAAAAATTTATCAACTGGTGGCACTAACATCATTAATTAAGGAAATAAACAGAATTGTAAACATTCTCCAAAACAAATACTTATACTGTGTATATGGAATTTAGAACAGAATTCTGGAGAGTTTTTGTTAGTCAGTAAGGCAGTCCTTGGTTATAATATATGCAGGGACCTGAAAATGTGGTGCCTGTTGCTTTTCTTTTTATCAAAGTTCATATCTATTTTTTCAACTAGGTGTACAAATTTAAAAGTTTGTCACGCTATGTGCCTGAAGATAAAGCCACAGTGTTTCAAAACTGACTGGTAAAAGAAAATGGCTACTGGGCAGATTTTTGACAGGATGTGGACTTTTGCAAAAGCTTCAACAGTTTTTTTTTTTTCCTGAAGTAGCCTTTGTTTTCTTCTTTTGGCTTAATTTAAGCTTTCAACAAATGATTGTTACTGTTGAGGTGCAGTGAGAAGCAGTGAACAGAGTGAGTCACTGATGTATTCTACCATATTCACAAACATCTATTAAATAATTAAAAATTACAAAATCTGCAGAATATTAATTTGGACCTCTCATGGGCATTCAGAGCTGTGCAACCCATATTTGAAAATTTTGTAGGTAGAACTGACAAGGTACTTAACCTAGAAATAAAACTGAAGATAACCATTCTCACATTCGGGGAAGAATTTTGATGTGGTCGAAATATGTTGACAAGTTTTGTTTTTCAGTTGCTACATTGCAAACAGCATAGTGAATGCATTATTGTGGCCAAGATAGATACGAATCCCACACCTACTACAGTAGTACAAGTTTATATGCCAACTAGCTCTGCAGATGACGAAGAAATTGAAGAAATGTATGATGAAATAAAAGAAATTATTCAGATAGTGAATGGTGACGAAAATTTAATAGTCATGGGTGACTGGAATTCGGTAGTAGGAAAAGGGAGAGAAGGAAACGTAGTAGGTGAATATGGATTGGGGTTAAGAAATGAAAGAGGAAGCTGCCTGGTAGAATTTTGCACGGAGCACAACTTAATCATAGCTAACACTTGGTTCAAGAATCATGAAAGAAGGTTGTATACATGGAAGAACCCTGGAGATACTGAAAGGTATCAGATAGATTATATAATGGTAAGACAGAGATTTAGGAACCAGGTTTTACATTGTAAGACATTTCCAGTGGCAGATGTGGACTCTGACCACAATCTATAGGTTATGACCTGTAGATTAAAACTGAAGAAACTGCAAAAATGTGGGAAATTAAGGAGATGGGACCTGAATAAACTGAAAGAACCAGAGGTTGTATAGAGTTTCAGGGAGAGCATAAGGGAGCAATTGACAGGAATGGGGGAAAGAAGCACAGTAGAAGAAAAATGGGTAGCTCTGAGGGATGAAGTAGTGAAAGCAGCAGAGGATCAAGTAGGTAAAAAGAAGAGGGCTAGTGGAACTCCTTGGGTAACAGAAGAAATATTGAATTTAATTGATGAAAGGAGAAAATATAAAAATGCAGTAAATGGAGCACGCAAAAAAGAATACAAACGTCTCAAAAATGAGATCGTCAGGAAGTGCAAAATGGCTAAGCAGGGATGGCTAGAGGACAAATGTAAGGATGTAGAGGCTTATCTCACTAGGGGTAAGATAGATACTGCCTACAGGAAAATTAAAGAGACCTTTGGAGATAAGAGAACCATTGTATGAATATCAAGGGCTCAGATGGAAACCCAGTTCTAAGCAAAGAAGGGAAAGCAAAAAGGTGGAAGGAGTATATAGAGGGTCTATACAAGGGCGATGTACTTGATGACAATATTATGGAAATGGAAGAGGATGTAGATGATGATGAAATGGGAGATACAATACTTCGTGAAGAGTTTGACAGAGCACTGAAAGACCTGAGTCGAATCAAGGCCCCGGGAGTAGACAACATTCCATCAGAACTACTGATGGCGTTGGGAGAGCCAGTCCTGACAAAACTCTACCATCTGTTGAGCAAGATGTATGAGACAGGCGAAATACTTAAAGAAGAACATAATAATTCCAATCCCAAAGAAAGCAGGTGTTGACAGATGTGAAAATTACCGAACTATCAGTTTAATAAGCCACAGCTGCAAAATACTAACACAAATTCTTTACAGACGAATGGAAGAACTGGTAGAAGCTGACCTCAGGGAAGATCAGTTTGGATTCTGTAGAAATATTGGAACACGTGAGGCAATACTGACCTTACAACTTATCTTAGAAGAAACATTAAGGAAAGGAAAACCAACATTTCTAACATTTGTAGACTTAGAGAAAGTTTTGACTATGTTGACTGGAATACTCTCTTTCAAATTCTGAAGGTGGCAGGGGTAAAAAATAGGGAGCGAAAGGCTATTTACAATTTGTAGAGAAATCAGATGGCAGGTACAAGAGTCGAGGGACACGACAGGGAAGCACTGGTTGGGAAGGGAGTGAGACAGGGTTGCAGTCTCTCCCCGATGTTATTCAATCTGCATATTGAGCAAGCAGTAAAGGAAACAAAAGAAAAATTTGGAGTAGGTATTAAAATGACATTGTAATTCTGTCAGAGACAGCAAAGGACTTGGAAGAACATTTGAACGGAATGGACAGTGTCTTGAAAGGAGGATATAAGATGAACATCAACAAAAGCAAAACGAGGATAATGGAATGTAGTCGAATTAAGTCGGAAGATGCTGAGGGAATTAGATTAGGAAATAAGACACTTAAAATAGTAAAGGAGTTTTGCTATTTGGGGAGCAAAATAACTGATGATGGTCGAAGTAGAGAAGATATAAAATGTAGACTGGCAATGGAAAGAAAATCATTTCTGAAGAAGAGAAATTTGTTAACATCATGTATAGATTTAAGTGTCAGTAAGTCATTTCTGAAAGTATTTGTATGGAGTGTAGCCATGTATGGAAGTGAAACATGGATGATAAATAATTTGGACAAGAAGAGAATAGAAGCTTTCGAAATGTGGTGCTACAGAAGAATGCTGAAGATTAGATATGTAGATCACATAACTAATGAGGAGATATTGAATAGAATTGGGGAGAAGAGTATTTTGTGTCACAACTTGATGAGAAGAAGGGACCAATTGGTAGGACTTATTATGAGGCATCAAGGGATCACAAATTTAGCATTGAAGGGCAGGGTGGAGGGTAAAAATCGTAGAGGGAGACCAAGAGATAAATGCACTAAGCAGATTCAGAAGGATGTAAGCTGCAGTAGGTACTGGGAGGTGATGAAACTTGCACGGGATAGAGTAGCATGGAGAGCTTCATCAAACCAGTCTTAGGCTGAAGACAACAACAACAACAACAACAACAACATAGGGGATTCATTGTGTGTGGATTCACTTTTACCAAAAGAAGTACCAAAAACTGGTTCGGAATCATTCTGGAAGGTGAGAAAATGTCAGTGAATGGAGAGGCATGCTGAATCGAGTAATGCTGCGTTTAAATTTGTGTCTACTCCTATTTCTTATATATGGAATGACCTTCCATGTAATGTATATCTTATAGAGTTGATCCTTTCTGCAGATAACTATAATGTTATAATTAATAGCTTAGGAGAGTGAAACACAGTAAACTGCTAATAATCTCTTCAAGCAATTATTAACTGGTCATCTGCATATGCACTCCACCTGTAATTTCATGAAAGTGCAGGGATGTTTCTGAATAGGATAGACTGCTCCAAATTTTGGAGTCTTTAAATTAATGAAAGTTTGAACTGGTAGAAACATGATGTTGAACTTATCAAATAGTTAAGTTTAGCCATTATTGCTTCCGTAAATAAGGATTTTTGCTGAAATTAAGACCCTAAATTGTGAAGCTTAATTAATTTACATGGATTAGTTATTAAAAATAATGTAATTGAACCTGAGTGCAAGATTTGCAAATTAATGATTAATGAAGTGTTGTGTGTGTCAGCAGTAAGTAGATGAAATTACAGTCAGTGTTTCCACAAAACGTGATTCGACCACAACTACTTGTCTCAGGTACCCATTACAAAGCTCTGTGACAAAGTAATTATTACATTTATGTGCTTAAGATTAAAATCGTAAAACAATTATATGCATGGTGAAATTAAGTAAATTCTGATACCAACCGCTGTTGGGCATTGAAATGAAGTCAGTGGCGACAAGTGAAAATTTGTGCCAGACTGGGACTCGACCCTGAATTTCCCCAGTTTGCATAAGCGGTCGCTTTCAGCACTTAAGCTATTGGAGCATGCTTTACATCTGACTCAAATTTCCAATCACAGACTACTTAGGAGCTTACCCCGTCCAGCATACTCATTGCTTGCCGCATCACACTGGATTCTTGCAAGATTTCAGGAGAGTGGGTGCATCTGCACTGAAATGACCTTAATGGCCGTCAAGCCATCGCCTTCCATCAGTCCATATGTCCTTAAGCTTCCTTATTCTGCCTACAAAACTCTTTATGGATTTGCCCTCTGATTGTGATGCAGTATTTAATTGTCCTTGGTAATATTTACAACTGTTTTTCCTCGTACATCTCTGTAAAAAGCTTGTACTAAGAACTTCAGATGTCTGAGTATTCATTAACTCTTTGTGATATGTGAAATATGTTTTCACGTCTCCCACCCACCGTAAATAGGCCGTATGTAACAATTGTTCCTCTGACCATCAATCCAGCTTTTCAGCTGACAACGGGTTGTCCACAAATGCTAACACATTCTTACCTGTTTTACCGAAGAAAGGCAAAACTAGAGTGGCAGTATTGGCATTGGCATTTAGGATTCAGGTTGCCAAACTGAAAAGGACCTGTTACCACTTAATGCATCTAGCTATTTATGGAAGTTTGTGTCATCTATCCACATTTGTGCCATCAGTTCTAACAAAACCTGATCTGCCATTGTAATGTTAACCCCATGTTCCTCTTGTGTGCTCATTGTTAAGTCTGTGTCTACAACAGTATGAAACAATAAAAGAGACACTTTATACTAATATCACCAATGCAGTTTTTACTAAAGACACTCCTAGTCTTTATGCCTGTTTGCCAACTGTGCACCTTTTTACAATCTCTGGTGTAATGCCCAGGCTTTTTACATTTAAAAGAGATCATTGCTGAAAACTGGGCACATGGAGCACTGCACCCCAGAAAATTACACCGCCCACATCTAAACTGAGCACAAAATACCATTCTTTGCCACTAAAGTCACTTGAACCACCAATGGAGTTTATCTTCACCAGTCAACCTTCCAACCAGCCCTCCAATCCAAATGACTAGACATTGTCAACACATTTGCATGGAAAAAAAGCCAAAAACGGCTTTCTTCTGAAACTGAGTGTGATGGTGTCAGGGGTACAGACACTATTACTGACAGGATGGGCATTTCCAGATGGCATGTGCAGGGTGATGGGTTATGTGCTACCAGCTGTCTGGCAGTTCACAGTTGTGGAGCTCATTTAGCAATAACATTTTTTATTCAGCAAGATGCATGAACAGAGATAGTGAAATCTCGATGGTGTGCATAGGTGCCCCATGCAGCAGCTGCTAGCTCAGCATAGCATACACCATTGTGTGCTATGCGGAGGGAGTTTGAGGATACTGGGTGGGAGTGCTGCCTCAGTGGGTTAACAGACACAAGCCTGAAGTCAGGCACGCACCAAGCAGCAGGTGTACGTGCTAGAGGATCAATCCTCCAATCAGTCGGGCATGCTAGTGCACAGGCCCTGAACCCAGGACCCTTCAGATATGCCCAGAGCCAGGCAGTCATCCTGGACGATGACCTGTTAGATGACACCAGCTCGAGCCCTGTAAATATCGGGTCTAACAGTGGCCCGTAGACCAACAGTTCAGGGATGACTCTACTAGATGCAGGCAAAGCTGGTAGGACCACACAGGACTGACATCTGGTATGGAGTATGTCACAATGTCAACAGTAGTTGAAGACCAGTTGTGTGAGCTAGGTTGTGAGCAGCAAGTGTTTGTAGTTGCTCTGCTAGACTTTGTTGTGACAGGGTCCCATTTTCGTCATGCATGTGAGTGAGGCAGTGCACTATTGAGGACAATGCGTGGAAATTCAACTTGTCACCACAGTTGGTGGGGTCTTAAGGCAAATCATTATTTTCCATAGATGAATATTTAGTTAAACATTGTAAGCATGTTTAATATAAAAATCTGTTTACTTATTAAATTTAAGTCACTGTGTCATTTACTGGGTTGTAAATGGCCAGCTTGCAATGTTGCATACAAAGCATGCATAGCTTGTCAAATAACTTGACCCACTTCATTTTAATATAAATGGTCTGTGGAACTCATATACCGAGCGAGGTGGCGCATTGGTTAGCACACTGGACTCGCATTCGGGAGGACGACGGTTCAATCCCGTCTCCGGCCATCCTGATTTAGGTTTTCCGTGATTTCCCTAAATCGCTTCAGGCAAATGCCGGGATGATTCCTTTGAAAGGGCACGGCCGATTTCCTTCCCCATCCTTCTCTCACCCGAGCTTGCACTCCGTCTCTAATGACCTCGTTGTCGACAGGACGTTAAACACTAATCTCCTCCTCCTCCTCCTCCTCTGGAACTCATAACTAACAGCCACCTGCACTTGACTTTCAAAAACTTAATTTTACACCCCGGTGCTACTATACCTTGCCCCGAAATTACAGTTCGAGCAACTGCAAACCACTGTGTGCAATTCATGAATACATCATTCAATCATCCCTGTACCTCCTGCCTGCTTACGCATAATTGTACCCTATAGATGGGGCCAAAATATTGGGTTTACCAAAAAAAACTCATTCAGCCATTATTTAATAGCTTAGAAAATGTAATTAATTGTTTCTTGTGGTATTCACGTCGTGTCACAGTTAAGCAGAAAGTACCATGCACATCCATTGTCATAATCAGCTCAAAATTTGAATAAAATGTTCAGAAGTGCCTGCAGTGTAGGAGAAAAATTTTGCTAGAAAACGAAGCAAAGTTTATTTCAAACTTCTTGTTCAAGAGAAGAAGACAGATAAAAATTATTGAAAAGTAAAGGAAGAAAAAGAGGTCCCGATAAAGGATCGTGAAAGCTTTGAAAGGATACAGGAATAATAAAGTTCTAGCAGCCAAAATTAAGTTTCTGAGCACTAATAGTATTCTGCAGGCAGTCAACCACAATTACAAGAGTTGAACTTGGAACTCACAACTGATTGCATACTAAAACAAAAATCAAGAATAAAAACTAAGAAATGTGAGAGATAATTTGGGACAGATGTGAGGCAAAATAGTAGCAGTCATAGTATCAGCAGTGGTGTAATCTTTTTCTAGAATCTTATAAAATGGGATGCAAATGCTGATGCACAGACATAGGCAAAAAGGGAGAAATGTAAATATGTGGAAATAACTTAAAGATCCTTGAAGGACAGGTATTGTGTTGCAGAACAATTATGTAGAATGATTCGAAACATTCACCAGTTTATTAAAAGACGTAGGTTGTTGAATTGTATAAGGATGGTCTTGCATCGTACTTTTGGATATTGAAGTGCCTTGTGATGTTTAGTCTCATGGCAATGTAGCATTGTGCTGTCTGGTGTTCCTTTTTAAGCTATTGTGTGTTTACTTTCTTTTCTCTAAGCTATTCCCTTTGTGTGGGTGGTGGAGTTTTATCTTGCCAAGATTTTAAATGTTTATGTTGGATTACATTTATATTGTTTTTAAATTTTACTCACAGTGCTGAATTTGAATTTTCATATTTGATCTGGTTATTACTTTTATTAGGACTGTGCAGAACAGAATATGTTCAGCTTCGCTGCAAATCTGTACACTACAATGTATATGAGACTTATCAACCAAAGGAACAGAACACTTGAAAAGCAGTCTTTCTATTACATGAATATTGGATACCAAAGGCAGTTGTCATTTATGAACAAAGATGGATCTTTCAGCTTATTCAGAAGTGACTGGTAAGAAGAAACTGGACAAGATTTTCATTGGGTCTTATGTTACTCATTAGCAAAGTTGTTAAACATTGTTTGATATGTAAAGTTGTTTACAAATAACTTTTTTCTTCATTATTTCTCCTTTCCTGTGGTGCATCTGATATTTGTTTAACTTTCTATTGTATGTCACAAGTAAAGGCAAAAATGTAGCGTTTAAGTGATCATGACAGTCATTATGCTTCTTAACAGTTTTGAAATATGTTTTTACATGCCTGTCAGACAGCAATGAGGAACAAATTAATTATATTTAATAATAATGTTAATACATTAGTTACTGCCATAGTAAAATATGTCTTTGCCTTTAAAATGATTACTCTCTTACTGGGAACATAATACTTAAATGGGGAATGTGTCTTGCTGTTACTTGTGTATAACTATCATTTCTCTGTATTCTGTGTTGATGATAAACTTCAACACCTTAACTAATAACTTTACCAAGTCAATAGTCAGTTAAATGAACTTTGATTTTTTTTTAAAATTTATGGTGTTGGACATTGCATCTCATTCTTTTATGATGATTCAGAATAAGAAGACTGCTGTGAAATTTGCAATAGAATGAAATTTTTGGTTGATCAAAACTGTATGCTGCCCTGGGACTCAAACACAGATCACTACATGTCACAGGCAAAACACTAATTATCATTGTTCCAGTCCAGCAGGCAGTTTTAATTTATGGAAATAAATAAAATTTATAATCTGAGGATAACTCCTATGCTAATAGTAATACTGTAAACATTTCGCTCATGAAGTAATATATAAACAAAGACTATATATTGTGCAACCAAAGCATTTCTAGACTGTATGATGTGTTACAGGAATCATTCTTCACCAAGTGTGTGGCTGACGGCATTTTGTGCACGTATGTTTCAAGAAGCTAGCTTTTATGAGTGGGAAAATTACATTTATATTGATCCTCAGGTAAGGCGGAAAAAAAGTTGTCTATATGCTACCAAAATTAGGGATACCAATTAGACTTTTAATGCCAATGTTCTATCTGTGCAGGTCATATCCAGATCAATAGCATGGATTCTCCGGCACCAGACGAGGGAAGGTGCTTTCTATGAAGTTACATGGTTGCCTGATAGAAAAATGAATAGTTCATTAAACTATGATAATGATGCTGTGAAATTTCGCAACATCTCACTCACAGCTCATGTGCTTATAACACTGGAGACTGTAAAAGATCTTTCAGGGGTAAGAGATTCTCTGCCGCCTCGTCCTCCTCTTCCTCCTTTACTGAAGCAGATAGAAATATATATCATATTTCATTAAGTGTAACTGTAAGTTACATATTCAGTGAAGGAGTATGGTTAATCAAATCTTTAACAATTATATTATCATTCTAGGGTCTGGGATCTCAAGTTGCATTTGCGCAAGGTAAAGCCATACAGTGGCTCGAGCGAAATCTGAAGTTAATAGATGAGCGAGGGGACCCGTATGAAGTAGCAATTGTGACATACGCTTTGATGTTGAGTAAAGCGTCAACAGCTGAAGCTGCATTTAGTATCTTAGCAAGACATGCAAGGACAGAAGGTATAGTGGAATCATATTACTGTTCAAATAAACTTGATAACTGAAGTATCCCTAAACTAATGAAATTTAATTTTAGGTGGTCTGACATACTGGGGCAAGATGAGGGTACCACAACCTCCATATAAATTAGAAAATCAAAAGCCATTCTTCTTGCCAAGGCTTCCATACATTTACGATTCTACGAATGTAGAGACCACAGCGTACGCTTTATTGACATATGTGGCTCGTCAGGAGGTGAATCTCGACTATATTGTGAAATGGCTGAATTCTCAGCGGCTAACAGATGGTGGATGGGCTTCAACACAGGTACTCCTCATGTTATATGTTAAATGAAAATGTAATTGAATATTGACATCGAGAAAATGAAAGCTGCATTTAAAGTTCACCAGTATGAACTACCTGTATTCATGAAGACAGGTATTAACTACCTGTACTGATTCATATTTAGTATTTTCTTTTTAAACTTATCTGGTACTGTGTCTTTTTGGATTTCCTTTCACTGATTTGTTCCAGATTTTTTAATTACATTCATATTGTCTAGAATGAATCTTTCAGTCTCCTGTGGGGTGTGTGAACACTCTGTTGTAGTACGAAAGACTGCTAGACTGCCAAGATATGCAGGAGAAATTTTGCGAAGTTTGAATGCTAGGAGATAAGGAACTGGCAGAAGTAAGGATGCAGGGTGGTCTTGAGTGGTGCATGAATTGTGCACTGTTACGCATGCAATACTGGGGTACAGTGTAGGTGTAAAGTATTAGCTTCAGCGATCTGTTGAAGTATTGACCCTGGATCATTGTGGTAATACTTGTAGTCTTACAGTAAATGATATGTAATGTTTTTGTTGCAGGTTTGCAAAGATTGTAATTCAGAATAATATTTACAAAGCTTCTTTAGGCATGTAATCCACAGTGTCTTCTTCTTCGCTTGCACCTTAGTCCTGCCGTTTTCTCATGGCAGGTGTGGTTAGAATTGGATTTGGCATGGTTAATTGAAAGGGGTGGCCAGATGCCCTTCCTGTCACCACCCCATACCCCCCGGGATGGGATCAGTGTACCCCAGCTGTCTCCGTCTAGTGTAGACCATGAAAGAGTGTGAATGTGTTTCAAATGTCTGCGATTCATGTAACTGAGGTGGGATGTGGGGACCAGCCTGGTATTCACCTAGTGGGATGTGGGAAACCACCTAAAAAGTACATCCAGGCCGCACTGGCTTACGTCGTTAATCTGCCGGGCAGATTCGATCGGGGGCCGGCACGCCTACCCAAGTCCAGGAAGCAGCACATTAGCACTCTCTGCTAACCTGGCGGGTGTGTAATCCAAAATGTATCCTTTCTAAATTCATTAAAATTTGTTATTTGTTCACTTCATTCTGTCATCATTGGGGATAAAAATGTTTGTATTAGATACAGCGTTGGTGTTTCTTTGCAGAAGTCGTAGTGCCGTTTTTCTGCTCCGATGATGCTCTATAAACGAAAGAAATGTTTGTCTCTGTAGCTGAGTGGTCAACATGGTAGAATGCCATGCAAGGGGCCCGGGTTCAATTCTCAGCTGGGTTGGAGTTTTTCTCCTCTCAGGGATTGGGTATTCCATTGCCATCATCGTCATTTCGTCCTCATCAGCATGCAAATCGCTGAAGTGACGTCAACTAAAAAGACTTGCACCAGGCAAGTAGTGTACCTGACAGGAGGTCCTAGCCACACACACACACACACACACACACACACACACACACACACACACACACACACACACACACTTCAACTAAAGAAATAACATTTGTGCTGATAATTAAGTATCTGTCAACAATTCTTTTAAAAGATTACATTTTCAAATTCATTTACGTGATAGATCACATGCAGTTTATTGCATCTACAGAGGGAATGACATTGACAATAATTTTAGCATGGCCTGTCTTTAGAGATTTTTGATGGTTAAACGATTTCAAGTGTTTCGCAGTATCTATACTGACATCTCCTTACATTAAAAAACAATAATTTTAAAGTCACTAGAAACCTGTATCCACAAAAACACACACATTTCTTCTTGAAACTTTATATACACACGTCACAAAATATTTTATTCCATATTTTCACCGGCAAAAAAATTATACATAATTTTAAATGAATAAAAGTGCTTGTAAACCTCTTATATTGTAATCTCAAATGCAGTGGTATGTGGTGGTTTGATAACAGCAACTCAAAACCTACTCAACCGTAGTTGATTACAAATACAAAGGAATCATTTTCATTTCATTTTTCTAACAATAAATTCAGAATATCCACTGACAATGCAGTTGGCTGAAGTTGATTCTCCTGCAATCACATATCTGCATTGTGCATCCATGTTATTGTCAGCTTGATTGACAGACTGTGATTTGCATAGGAAGAACTTATGCAGTGGACATGAAACATACTATGAAACTAGAAATCATTTGTTACATTTTATAGAAAAAATTAATTAAATATAGAACACACATTATTTGTTGCCACTGGGTGCAACTGAAGGAGGAAAATATGAGTTTCACTACACACAATCTGTGATCTTGAAATGATTCAGTTGGTAAGAGCATTGACCAAGAAAGTTTCTGGTGTAGCACATAGTTTTAACCTACCATGAGGTTTGATTACATTTAATAATTGTATTGATCTCAGTATTTTGCTACTAGCCTTATAAAGGAGGCATTGATTCGCAGACAGGCACAGTGAAAAATAAAAGAACTGCTAAACACTTAAGCTTTTGGGCAAAAAATGTCTTCCAAAATAGAAAACACACACACACACACACACACACACACATTCACACAAGAACAAATCACACACATATGGTCACTGTCTCTGGTGCTGGGACTCGACTTCGACTGTGTCTGATGTGAGCAGCGATCTGCTGGGGTGACTGTTGGGGCTAAAGAGGAGATATGTGGCAGAGAGGGGAGGAATGGCAGGATAGGAGTGGGGAAGCTGTTGTGCTGCCTGTGGGAGCATGCAGGAATGTGGTAGGGACAGAATAGGGCTGCTAGATACAGTGTCAGGAGGATGTGCGAGGGGGGTGGGGGGATGAGTAGAGAAGGGGAAAAGACTCGCTGGTTCATTGATGGGATAGAAGGTGTGTGTTATAGTGCTGGGAGAGGAGAGGAGAGGAGAGGTGGGTGGATGGGAACTAGTGAAGGTTGAGGCCAGGGGGGTCATGGGAGCAAAGATGTGTTGTAGGGGAGGTTTCTCCTGTACATTTAAGAAAACTGTTCTTGGTAGGAAGAATTGAGATGAGACATGCTGAGAAGCAGCCATTGAAATGAAGCTCATTGTGTTGTGCAGCATGTTCAAGAAACTGGGTGGTCTAGCTGTCTCTTGGCCACAATTTGGCAGTGGCCATCCTTGTGGACAGTCAGCCTGTTAGTTGTCAAGCCCACATAGAAATTGGCAGAGTGGTTGCAGCTTAGTTTGTAGATCACGTGGCTGCTTTCACAGGTAGCTCTGCCCTCGGTGGGGTACGTGATGCATGTGACAAGACTTGAGGAGATGGTAGTGTGAGGATATGTGGGACAGGTCTTGCAGGGGTATGAGCCATGAGACAAGGAGTTGTTGGGAGCAGGGGTGGAGTAGTCATGGGTAGTGATATTGCATTGGTTTGTTGGCTAGTGGAATACCACTGTAGAAGGGCTAGGGAGGATAGTGAGGAGGGTATTCCTCATCTCAATCCACGATGAGAGGTAGTTGAAATTGTGGTGGAGAATATGATTCCGATGTTTGTTCCCTTAAACTATTATATTTTTCCCTTCTAGATGTGCCCAGCACTTTTATCATGTTTTCCTCTACTGTTGCACTTGGAATACAGTTGTAGACTCCCTTTGGTTCCAGTAATTGAGGCACCTGTATTTTTAGACAACCTCAGCATTCTTTGTTGCCTAATTTCACAGCACTAGTCGGTTTGCTTATTAACCTGCTAGTTATGATACTTGACTGTTATTCTCTGTTTCTTTCTCTTTCATATATCCTCTATACTGCTACACATTTCATTTTATAAAGGTTTCTGTATAGTTCCTAGATGCTGTTGCTTTCCCTTTCTTATAATACATATTTGCTTGTTTCTTTTTTTTTCATACACTTCTGAGTATGCTGCATGTATCTTGATGTGGTATTCATGGACACAAGGATTTGTCTTTTTGTAGTTTTTCCATTTCAATTTTATATTTGAACAGCTTTCTTCATTTTCACCTTCCATAAGAGCTTTCTTAATTTTCATTTTCTTTGCTTCCAGCCCTGCTTATTCTTTTCACACTCTTCTCCTCAACATCTTAAACAAATATACCAATTTTTCTGTTCATCTTATCTCATCTATTACTACTCTAAATCATACTACAGACATACACATCGTTTTGTTGCTCCATTTGAACCAGTCAAAAATAAAGGAAAGACAACCATACACCTATAGCACAATGATGTATGGAACAATAAAAATGTAACAGGTAACAGCGTTCACACTAGCTTTCGAGTTTTTACCCTTTTTCTGCTAAATAATACACAGCCATACAATGGCCACACAGGAACCCAAATGCACCTTCGTGTGGCAATAGTTCTCAATAAGAAAACGGATTTTATTTTTGCACTTTCCTCTACCATGCTGTCTTAAGTGGTACTGAAAACAAATCTCTACCATGCTTCCTTCATGGAATGGTCATAGTACAAGTTGTTCTTCATAGTTTATTACCTAATACTTTGCAATGTGAACAGTGCATCTCTCAAAGACAACTTCAAAAAAATACAAAACAGGTGGCACCACTATCCAACCCCTAATCCTACCAACAGTGTTCCTCCTTGTCCACCCCTCATAGCACCTAAACCCTGCCTAGCTGACCTTTTCAACTTGCCACATCCCCCAAAACTCCCTACAACACTGCCAAATCCACAGCTGAAACATACCAGCAACACCGTTGTTAACCTTTCCACCAAAACCCTCAGCTCCACAGAAGTTTCTGTCCTATCAAAATGCCTCTCATCTAGTTTTACATCCAAATTGAACCATGCTGGACTTGTCAGAGACCTACTCCTCTTCTCCCAATCCTTGCAATGGAAACACTTCTTTGCTGCCAATCCCTCCACTCTAATTCCAACACTGAACCCTGCCAGTCTCAGTTTGCATCAACATCCAGCTGAACACAACATGCTTGATTTCAATGGCTGCTCCACTGCTGAGCCATGTGGATCCTCCCCTCCATTGCAATCTTACCCTAATTGCACAGATGGGATTTATCCTTCAACACATTCTCTGATCCTGTGATTATCCTGTCCTTAACCTACAGTAACATACTGTCTCCACACACTCCACCCAACAGTTTCCACCCCCTCTGTCCTATCACCTCCCCTCCCCCTTCCTGTCTCCCACCCTCTTTGTTTGTTGCTCTCTGCCCCTCTTTTCCCACTGCTCTCCTTCTCCTCTCTGTTATCCCCACCCACCTGCCACCACAACCTCCTGATGCTGCACCTGTTGGCATTATAGCCCCTGGACACTGCACTAGATGGTGCTCCTCTCTCCTCCCACTATTGTACCATCCGCCCCCTCTCCCCCTCCCACGTGATAGCTGCCTTCAGGCCCAAGCTATTGGAGTTGGTGGTCCTGTGTATGTGCTTGCTTGTGTGTATCAGTGATGTGTTATTATGATGTAAATTGTTTATATTTTATATCATAGCAACTGTCTGCAACTAAACATGTCATATTTACAGTAAGAAGTAATCTATATTTGCCTAAATTGTTTAAAAAGTACGATAAAAACAAGAATAAGCATTTTATGTGTTTTTTTTAATAGCTGTAAAAAATGATGTAAAACCTAGTGACATTAGTACACATTTCAAATGCCAAATATTTTGAATGAATTACAGGTGGATCAAATATGATCATTGGATGCTCTTTTATAGACCTGCCCCCCCCCCCCCCCTCCTCCTCCATTCCCTCCTTGGGAGCAATGGGGACGAAACATTTGATGGAGGAAAGGGTAAAAATGCTGAATTTTAAACTGTGGGTGTTGTGTGTGAAGCAAGAACAAACTTCCCATTTACAGTGAATAGAAGTCACACAAAATATGTACATAATTTGTGTATACAATAAGTATTCTACTAATAAAATACTGATAATGAGCCAAAGGCTTTTTATAGGTAGAATTTGAAAAAAAAGGAAAGATGTCTTGAGGTAGGTAAAGCAATGTGTGTAAAATAGGGGAAAGTTAAAGGTGACATTGTGGTAGGGTGAGAGAGAGAGAAGTGTGAAAGAAGGCCTATGGTGACAAACTAACTTAGTCATCCAGATAGTTATAAGAGCTAAACTGGTGTTGGAGAACCAATATTTTTTTCTAAAGTTCCTTTGTTATGTACAAATCTTCAAATCATCTTTCTGTTGCATCTTAAAGTTACAGTGTACTTATCATTATTCGATACAGTTATGACAGTATGCTCAAGTATGGCATTGTAGACGCAGGCTGTTTGCAAATTTTGGCGTTTCCTAACACACAAACATCTGAGTATTGCAAACTAGCAATTGTAAAGTGCTAAAAACTCTTTATGCAGCCAGTAATTTCTGAAAGAATAGTGAAATGGACTTATTTAACTGCTGGACATTTGCTCCTTATTATAATAGTCATACATAAGAGTAGGTGGAGAGATAAATAAACAAGTAAAAAACAAGTATAGAATAGGCTGACAAACTTGAAATTGTAAAACTTATGGATGTTTCCATTTAGGCTACAGCTACATTGAAATAACTGTACCATTGCTGAGAAGCAACATATGAAACAGGGAAGAATTGTGGATAAACGTAGAAGATCATTTCTTTTAGGTTAGACATTAGGGAAAACCATGATGAAATGTTACATCCAGGGTACAAGTTTAAGTAGATTTTGTGATTAATCAATTATTACCTTTGTACTGAACACACTTGCAATTTAATAACCACTTATTATCCCAAATTCTGGAAAATTGTATTGTTCTGTTTTTGTGTAAGAGTTGTTCCAAATACATTGATTTGGTTCCAATTATAATGAAAGGGAGTGTCAAGTTTTGATAATTAAATATGAGCAATAAGCATTATCTATATTTTCCTTTCCATAACACCGAGAATCAGTAATTATTTTTTTTACAATATTTTGTTCTTAGTTTAAAAAAAAATAAATAAAAAATAAAAAAACCTCATGAAGGAAACTTTTTTCCTTTGTGTCTGCATGAACTTGATACAATCATACTAGTCATTTCCACAAAGTTTACAGTGAAACAATAATATTTGTTCAACTTCCAGGATACTGTGATTGCACTGAAGGCTCTGATTGAATACACTACCAGGTCAAGGTTGCGTGATGTATCCTCACTAACAGTAACGGTTGAGGCAACAGCACTTCAAGGAGAACGTAAGACACTGTATGTTCATGAGACCAATATAGCAAACCTTCAAAGAATAGAAGTAAGTAAACATCAACGGTTGTATCTGATACTCTTGAATGATGAGACATCGGCCACACAGATATTATTTTTAAACTGTCGTATGTGTTACAGATTCCACATGCTTGGGGAACTGTTAAAGTTCAGGCTAAGGGAGCTGGTTATGCTATACTTCAAATGTCTGTACAGTATAATGTAGATAACCCCAAGTTCCAGATACAGCCACCTGTGAAAGCATTTTCATTAAGAACAAGAGCTGACTTTCATGGCCGAAACCAGTCACATATTACTTACACCAGCTGTCAGAGGTATATTGGTGGTGATAGATAACTATGGGCTATCATACTGCAGTGATTTTTTCTGAGACTAAAAGACTTTAAACTTTTTTCCAGATGGACAAATCTTAATGAATCTGTTAGGTCAGGTATGGCTGTGTTAGATGTGGCAATACCTACTGGTTATATAATTCAACAACAGAAACTTGATGCTTATATTCTTTCAAGACAAGTGCGGAATTTGCAGAGAGCACGTTTCTTGGAACAAAAAGTTGTGTTTTACTTTGATTATGTAAGTATTAACAGTTCTCTTTTAATTAATTATTTATTTTTATCTGTAATTTTTCCACCAAGTCTGTTCTTCTATCCAACAAGGGATGGTCCAATATGTCATATTGAAACCTAGTTGCATGCACCACCCCACAAATGGTAGTAACCTTTTGCAGGTAGTAACTTTTTGTGTGTGGAATTTTAGCTGCTGATTGGAAAATATAAAGTGCTTTATTTTTCACCTGAATTTTCACACGATGTGACACTGTGCTGTCTTGTCACTTGCTGCATTTGTTTGCAGTACTGAATCTATTAATTGAAAACAATCAAAAGAATACTAAATTTAAGACACTTATTTATAATACTAAACTTGTTTAGACAACTACAAGTTACATTGGTTCTTTAGCAGTCTTTTCAGATTGGTAAGGAGTACACACACACACACACACAAATAAAAGATTTCCAACACATCATCATTTTAATGTGAAGTATTGATACAACATTCCATAACATATTTCTTATGCACCAGAAAAGTTTAACTAAAGATGACATTTGAGATCTGTGTGACCTTCAGAGAAATATTTGTGTTTGTACGCAAAACTGGACTCCAGCTGGGAATGAATTTGGTGTACATCTACACATTTTGAACAATGCCTTGAAAATTTTATGAGGTTCTTAAACCAAAAAAACAAAACTTGATTAGGTACTGACAACAGAAACTTAAAAAAAAGTTCTGTTGTAATAATAGATTTGAAATTGCAGTGATCTCTCTTTTATGATATTCTCTAACATTGTGTAAAATGACAAACTGCCTATTGGCTTCTGTCTCGGGTTCTTCGGCCAACGTTCACCTAATGATTTTTCTGACGTTTCGCCAGCACGAGTGGCTGGCATTGTCAAAGCTTCACCCTCCATTGCCGGTGGTGAACTGCAGCCGAGCTCGCGGGCGCAGACTATATGTACCTGCCGTGCCAACGTCTGAGGGCTTCTCTGTGATCATTTCCGGTGCGGTTCTCCTCTTGCTACCTGCAACAGTCATTCGCTGCAGTACGGGAAGCCAGGATCCGTTGACCTTAAGGCTTTCCTCTTTCTTGTTCAACTGTGCGTGCTCTGCCACGGCCGATTTCTCCACCTGCCCCAACCTGCAATGTCGCTTATGCTCTTTGATCCTGGTGTTGATGGATCGTCCAGTTATTCCGACATAAACTTTTCCGCATGTGCATTGTATACGGTATATTCCCGGCATTGCAAGTGGGTCCCTTTTCTCCTTCGCCGATCTAAGACACTCTTTGATCTTCCTTGTCACTTTGAAAATTGTCTTTACGCCATGTTTGCGCAATATATGGCCGATTCTGTCCGTCCCTCTGGGAATGTATGGCAGAAAGGGCCGTACCCGACATTTCTTTTTCTGGTTCCTTACTTCGCCGTGTGTTTGGCTCTGTTACACTTCTAATATAATTTTTGGACTACCCATTGCTCCTCAGGACAATTTCCAGGTGTTGCATTTCTCGTTTGAGGTGTTGCGCCTCACATATTCGTCCTGCTCTCGTTACGAGCGTACTAATCGTGCCTCTTTTCTGGCTCGGGTGGTGGTTTGACAGTTTGTGCAGGTATTGATCCGTGTGTGTCGGTTTTCGATACACGCTGTGTCCCTGGTTTTCGCCGTCCCTTGTGACCAGCACATCTAGAAATGGCAGTTTCTTGTCCTTCTCTACTTCCATGGTAAATGTTATGTTCGCATTGAGGCTGTTCAAGTGTCTTAGGAAGTCACCGAGCTGTTCTTCACGATGGCTCCACAACACGAAAGTACCTTTGACGTACTTGTACCACACCTTAGGTTTGCAAGTCGCCGAGTCCAGTGCCTGTGCTTCAAATTGTTCCACGAAGAAGTTGGCCACCACTGGACTGAGAGGACTATCCATGGCAACGCTTTCCAGCTGTTCGTAGAAATCTCCATTCCACGTGAAATAGTTCGTGGTGAGACATGCATGGAAGAGCTTCCTGATGTCCTGCGGGAAAATGGAACTGATGTGCTCCAGAGCGTCACTGAGTGGCACTTTCATAAATAACGAAACAACATCAAAGCTGACTAAGATGTCGTTTGGTGCAAGTTTGTTTCTTCAGCTTCTCAATGAAATGTCCTGAGTCCTTCATGTATGTGTCCGTCTTCCCCACGTGTGGCTGGAGCAGAGGGGCCAAGTGTTTTGCCAGTTTATATGTCGGTGATCCAGGAGCTCGTGGTCGTGCGGTAGTGCTCTCGCTTCCCGCGCCCGGGTTCCCGGGTTCGATTCCCGGCGGGGTCAAGGATTTTCTCTGCCTTGTGATGACTGGCTGTTGTGTGCTGTCCTTAGGTTAGTTAGGTTTAAGTAGTTCTAAGTTCTAGGGAACTGATGATCATAGATGTTAAGTCCCATAGTGCTCAGAGCCATTTTTGATCCAGGAGCGGTAACGATCGGTCTCAGTGGAATGTTGTTCTTATGGATCTTGGGTAATCCATACAGCTGAGGTGGTAGGGCTTGTGTTGCACAGGTTTCTCTGTATGTCCGCCGGAGAAGACACCTTGATTAATCAATTAGTATTCCGTGTGATATTCTGTGTCGGATCTGCGCTTAGTTTTCGGTACGTCGTCGGATCTAATAGGTCTCGGATCTTTTGCTCATAATTGTGTAAAATGCTTTCACTGGGGAAGAATTGCATATAGCAGTTGAAGTACTTTTTTCATACCATATTTCTTGCTTACAGTAATTTTGAAACACAACTTTCATTTATAGGGAAATATCATATCTTGACAGGAAACTGGAAATAAGGCAATTTGAAGTCTTAGAATGGAAGAATAAGGTGGAACATGGAGAAACGGTTTTCTTTCACATTTTTTCAGTGTTTGAGGAGTCTGCCACAGAGTTTTTTGCACAGAAATTAGACCTTTGAAAACATGAGACAAAGCGTTGCCTTTATTTTTTAGGTAATCATACACTATTATATGAGGAACATCAGGCTTATCACAGGCAGTAAAAAGTATTAACATATAAATGTGCAGATGGATGCTCACTTTCTTTGAACGTATTTGTTTTTTCAAAATCAGAGTTATCTACACTAATAATAAATCAGTAAAACCATCATATCTATCTGTTTGTCTTTGAGCACATTAATCTCCAAAGCTACAAAACAGATTTTAATGGGGTTTTCCCTGGTAACTTCATTGTAGCCTGGAGCGCCATAAAGGCTACATGTAATCTAAATTAGATCGCAGAAAAAAAGATATTCATATACATATTATAAAAAAAGTATGTATGGATGTTACACATCTCCTCTGAAACCACTGGACTGATTTCAACCAAACTTGGTACACATATCACTTACCGTCTGGAAAGCATCCCTGTGGGGGTCAGGAACCACCTACTTATGAAAGAGGTGAGGATGCCAGTGAAAAATAAATATAGACCACAACATGTGAGAACCCAGATTTTATTCATCCAGTATTTGAGAATGAGAGCACTTAGTGACATACAACAAATTTCACACATAATTTCAAGCATTTACAAAACTTTTTCTAACTAGCACCCCTGCACATTATGATGAAAGAAAAACAGTTTAGTGCTTACTACCATTTTTGCTGTTCGTGCAGTAAAACTACCACAAATTCTATTTGCAACACATTTAGCAGATAGTATCCACATATGCTAGCTAGTCTACAGTATAAATGTAGTCACAAAAACAGAGGCCTCTTTTGTATTTGTAAAAGAGCCTCAATCACTTGAGCTACAAACACAAATGCATGTATTTCAGTGATACATGTAGGAATGGTAGAATAGGTATTACATAATTTTTCCACATTATATCCATTTACTCCAATGGATTTTGTCAACCGAGAGACAAGTTTTTTAAATACCTGCATTTTAGATGTCTCCCACCAATTCCTTAAACTATATGAAGATGGTATCTGTTTTTTTGGATTTGTCCGAAAAAACAGATACCATCCCCATATAGATAAGGCTTACTGGTCAGTGATCTTCTTCAGTATGGATGCCCTCACATTGCTCAAACTCTTACTTGAATTGGTAGATTGACTGTTGTGAGTAATGAGTATAGCGGGCAGGGATACTACGAATGTGGTTTGTGGACAGTAAGTTGGAAATATGGGTCTCATGTGCCAGAGATAAGTCCCTCAGTTGCAATATCCTCTGCGACCTCGTAGGCTCAGTCAGATACTGTTGCCATATAAGTAGGTGATCCCGGGTTCAAGTCCTGGTCGGGGCACACATTTTCAACTGTCCCCATTGATACTTATCAATGCCTGTAAGCATCTAATGGTCTGGATTTCATTTGCAATTTCAACTCCTTGAACTGTTTCTCCACTTCAGTTTTCACTTCCTCATTTCCTGAAAATGCTTTCCACCCACATATTCCTTCAGTTTAGGAAATAAACGACAGACACTGGGTGTGAGATCTGGACTGTGATTGGGTTGGGTTAAAAGATTCTTACGAAATGAGGTCAACAACTCCTGTGTTGCTTGGGTGGAGTGCAGCCTAGCATTGTCATGAAGGATGTGGACTCCCTTTATCAGCATTCCATGACATTTGTTTTACGTGGCCTTGCAGAGTTCCTTGAGTGCCTCAAAGTGTCACACAGAGTTGATTGAAGGAGAATGTGTGTGTCGCCACTGCATTAATTGTCGCTTGTTCTCTGGGGCATGGCGCTAAACCCACATTTCATCTGCCATCACAATGGAGTCAAGTAAAATATTTTTGTCACCACAAAATGATAAGGAAACGTTCATGTAGTTTTGACTGTTGGTGTTGTGTTCTACAGTAAGCATCTTCAGAATCCATCGCACACACAGATTGCAATATTCCAGTCAATCACTCACAATTTTATGAACAGTGTTTCGAGAAACGTCAGTACAATGTTTGTCCAGGTCATCAATGGTCACATGGCGATCAGAAGGAATATGCTCTCAAGCTTTTGCACCAGTTCATCTGTGACCACAGACAGGCATCCACTTTTCTCTTCTTCATGAATTTCCGTTCTTCCAGAAGTGAAATTCTTTACCAATCTTGTCACATGTTTCCAGGACTGACACGATTTTGCAACAAATCAAGCTGGTGCTCATGCTCTTGGCATTCAGATGCTGTATCTCAGTGCACATTTGGCACTTTCACACTTGGCGGGAAATGAAATAAGAGTGCTTATCCTTAGCTGTCACCGTAACAAGAGTTGGAACACTACTAATGGCTGTTACCACTCATTCATTTCAGTGTGTGACACCATACACAACAGTGGTACTAACTGTGAAAAACTCGGTCCTCTGGTGGAGCAATGGGCCTTGTAACCTTAGTTTCCAAATGTCGCTTGTACCTACTTTCAACCTATACACTAGCACTTTTTAAGAGTGTTGTGGTCCAGCAGTGGCAAGCAGAAAAACTTTCATAATTTTCCCCATCACCTGCACGGCTAGACCAAATAAATTGTACAATAATTAAAAAACTAATGTTATCCTCCATTTTTATATCAGCCTTGAAGAAAAGAAGCTACTACAAACAGCATAGTGAACGCATTATTGTGGCCAAGATGATACGAAGCCCACACCTACTACAGTAGTACAAATTTATATGCCAACTAGCTCTGCAGATGACGAAGAAATTGAAGAAATGTATGATGAAATAAAAGAAATTATTCAGATAGTGAATGGTGACGAAAATTTAATAGTCATGGGTGTCTGGAATTCGGTAGTAGGAAAAGGGAGAGAAGGAAATGTAGTAGGTGAATATGGATTGGGGTTAAGAAATGAAAGAGGAAGCCGCCTGGTAGAATTTTGCACGGAGCACAACTTAATCATAGCTAACACTTGGTTTAAGAATCACGAAAGAAGGTTGTATACATGGAAGAACACTGGAGATACTAAAAGGTATCAGATAGATTATATAATGGCAAGACAAAGATTTAGGAACCAGGTTTTACATTGAAAGACATTTCCAGGGGCAGATGTGGACTCTGACCACAATCTATAGGTTATGACCTGTAGATTAAAACTGAAGAAACTGCAAAAAGGTGGGAATTGAAGGAGATGGGATCTGGATAAACTTACAGAACCAGAGGTTGTAGAGAGTTTCAGGGAGAGCAAAGGGAGCAATTGACAGGAATGGGGGAAAGAAGTACAGTAGAAGAAAAAGGAAAATTAAAGAGACCTTTGGAGATAAGAGAACCACTTGTATGAACATCAAGAGCTCAGATGGAAACCCAGTTCTAAGCAAAGAAGGGAAAGCAGAAAGGTGGAAGGAGTATATAGAGAGTCTACACAAGGGTGATGTACTTGAGGTCAGTATTATGGAAATGGAGGAGGATGTAGATGAAGATGAAATGGGAGATATGATACTGCGTGAAGAGTTTGACAGAGCACTGAAAGACCTGAGTTGAAACAAGGCCCCCGGAGTAGACAACACTCCATTGGAACTACTGACGGCCTTGGGAGAGCCAGTCCTTACAAAACTCTGCCATCTGGTGAGCAAGATGTATGAAACAGGCGAAATACCCTCAGACTTCAAGAAGAATATAATAATTCCAATCCCAAAGAAAGCAGGTGTTGACAGATGTGAAAATTACCGAACTATCAGTTTAATAAGCCAAGGCTGCAAAATACTAACACGAATTCCTTACAGACGAATGGAAAAACTAGTAGAAGCCGACCTCAGGGAAGATCAGTTTGGATTCCGTAGAAATGTTGGAACACGTGAGGCAATACTGTCCCTACGACTTATCTTAGAAGCTAGATTAAGGAAGGGCAAACCTACGTTTCTAGCATTTGTAGACTTAGAGAAAGCTTTTGACAATGTTGACTGGAATACTCTCTTTCAAATTCTGAAGGTAGCAGGGGTAAAATACAGGGAGCGAAAGGCTATTTACAATTTGTACAGAAACCAGACAGCAGTTATAAGAGTCGAGGGACATGACAGGGAAGCAGTGGTTGGGAAGGGAGTGAGACAGGGTTGCAGTCTCTCCCCGATGTTATTCAATCTGTATATTGAGCAAGCAGTGAAGGAAACAAAGGAAAAATTCGGAGTAGGTATTAAAATCCATGGAGAAGAAATAAAAATGTTGAGGTTCGCCGATGACATTGTAATTCTGTCAGAGGCAGCAAAGGACTTGGAAGAGCAGTTGAACAGAATGGATAGTGTCTTGAAAGGAGGATATAAGATGAACATCAACAAAAGCTAAACGAGGCTAATGGAATGTTGTCAAATAAAGTCGGGTGATGCTGAGGGAATTAGATTAGGAAATGAGACAAAGTAGTAAAGGAGTTTCGCTATTTGGGGAGCAAAATAACTGATGATGGTCGAAGTAGAGGGGATATAAAATGTAGACTGGCAATGGCAAGGAAAGCGTTTCTGAAGAAGAGAAATTTGTTAACATCAAGTATAGATTTAAGTGTCAGGAAGTCACTTCTGAAAGTATTTGTATGGAGTGCAGCCATGTATGGAAGTGAAACATGGACGATAAATAGTTTGGACAAGAAGAGAATAGAAGCTTTCGAAATATGGTGCTACAGAAGAATGCTGAAGATTAGATGGGTAGATCACATAACTAATGAGGAAGTATTGAATAGGATTGGGGAGAAGAGAAGTTTGTGGCACAACTTGACCAGAAGAAGGGATCGGTTGGTAGGACATGTTCTGAGGCATCAAGGGATCACCAATTTAGTATTGGAGGGCAGCGTGGAGGGTAAAAATTGTAGAGGGAGACCAAGAGATGACTACACTAAGCAGATTCAGAATGATGTAGATTGCAGTAGGTACTGGGAGATGAAGAAGCTTGCACCAGATAGAGTAGCATGGAGAGCTGCATCAAGCCAGTCTCAGGACTGAAGACCATAACAACAACATATTCTTCAAACGATTTTGTGCACAACAAAGATTGATACATGAATAGGACTATGAATTCCCATGTTTACATTTTGCACTCTCCAAATATTCTATGAGTGCTCCTTTGGTCACGCATCCAAGTGGTAATCAAGGTCGTTCCATACGAAGGAAAAAGTCACAAGGTGTTAGGTCAGGTGGACGTGATGGAGGGATGAGGGGCGAAGGGAATAGAACAGTATAGTCACCGCCATTATGCTTGATCCAGCAATGTGTAAGTTTGTTATTTATGTAATGACCAACATTGATGCTCCAGTGAGGCGGTAACTGCCACTCCAAAATCTTCCACACAGTTTGCTGCGGCATTCCATTTTTATGGCTTGTGTGGACTGTTGATTTTTTTGGCTTGCATCTGAAACTTTCCCTCACCGTCTCTATGGTTGTATCTGGCACATTTGACAATGGATCAACTGGTACTTTCCTGTTGGCAGAGATGAATGTTCGTAAATTGTCTATAACAATGTACTGAGCTCTATTTATATGGTGGTTCTTTTCCGTAATTCCTTCTGAATACATGTTGCACTGTTGTAATGAACAAAAATCTTACATATTCCAACATGTGAAAATGTTTCTTCCTTTGTTGCTATTTGGTTCTGTTCATGCATTTGTCATATTTGCAACATGATACTATGGGACAGATGGATCGTTGAAAATGAATGAATCATTTATACTTGCCCCTACATATAAATTGGGAGTTACCTGCTCACTCTTGTTGGAATGTTTGGGCTACTCTCATGAAGTACTACAGGGATTTTGATATTCACAGCAGACTTACATTGGAGTCGGAAAGTTCTCAGGAGGCACGAATGTTTTCTGGTCCATATTCAATTGACATTTGAAGTCACATCTTGTGGCAGTGATGGGAGCTGCAAGTTACAGCAGTGCATGCAGCGGCAGGAGCAGGTCCAGCAGTGACTGGCCAGCTAATGACCAGCTGTTACTGCCAGTGTCAAGCACGAAGCAGCCATTGTGGGGCAGCTCACATCATTAGCGGGTTGTGGATGGGCAGACTGCTGATGCCTTTAAGACTGCCAATGTCTTCAGGCATTGCAGTATTCCTGCAAGTGGCATGTGGTGCTTCAGTTTTTAAATTTGTATGAAAGTGATGGCATTCAGTTACCAACATTGTTCTCTTCATTTTTATCATAACTTTATGCAGTGTCCCATAAACAAATTAGTGCTGTACCAGATAAGTTGTCCGACCGTAGATTCTTTGTGCTTGCTACCTGTGCAGAGCCGGGGTGTGTCACTTGTAGAATATAAATTTAAACGTTGAGAAATCTGTTTGTGAAGGTATTTATTTATACAGCGAGGTCTTGTACGGAGATGAAACGTGGATGATACGTAGTTCAAAGAAGAAGGTAATAGAAGCTTTCGGACTGAGGTGCTGCAGAAGAATGATGAAGGGTAGTTGGGTAGAACAAATAAGTAATGGGGAGGTACTGAATCAGATTGGGGGAAAGAAGAAATTTATGGCACTACTTGACTAAAAGAAGGGATCAGTTAGTAGGTCACATCCTCAGACATCAAGTAATGGTCCTTTTGGTAATGGGAGGAAGTTGAGAGGGGGATTGTTGAGGGATACCGAGGCTTATATAACGTAAACAGGTTCAAGTTGATGTAGACTGCAGTAGAGATGCGGAGGCTTGCACAAACTAGCATGCACAGCAATATTAGTTCAGTCTTTTCACTGAAGACCATATCAAGGCCAGATTGTTTTCATTTGCATACTGTTGCCTAGTTTTGACACTAAAAGTAGGACCACGTTGTTTACATAGCAGATCTATTTGTGGAGCAAAATTGACATCTCACACTTCCAATGATAGCCCCATGATGCTCCCCAGCATTTAGATATGAGGCAAAGATGTGTCCCAATGTGTAGGATCACCAAAATATGATAAAGATACCACGTAGATTTTACTCCTCTTTCTGCAACTAGAAAAAGGGGGTGCTTGGATGCAGATTGTAACGAATATTATAAATTAAGAGGTGGTGGTTCAACATACTGAGCTAGGGGTGATGTTTCTATGGAGTCCCTTACAGATGGTGCAGTTGATACTTAATGAAAGACTTTAGGTTATTGGAACATTTGTATAGAATCATCAAGGTGTTACTGGTAGAATGGACTGCTACCTTAAATAGTGTTCCATCTGCATCTGAATGTGACTCAGTGAATGAATCTAATATAAATTACAATCCAACTGCCAAGAAGATACTTATGGAAACTTTGTATGATAGATAGTTTCGACATAAATAGCTGTTTGGTTTGATGACTGATATTTATTCACTCTTGCATGAAACACAATTGTAAAGAGAATAATAACCATGCCAACCAAGCAATGAGTCATTTATAATCAGTGGTAACTTCGATCAATCATTGTGGTGAAGTAAATCAATCGAGTCCACCAAATCAGCTCCCCCTTCCTCCCACCCTTTTTTGTTTTTGACACTGGGTCATGGGGACTTGCACTTGACCTGTCTCCCAGTTCTTGTGAAGTCGGGTGGTGCAGGCTTTGGTGTTCCTGTTCTGCGAGTGTTGCTTTGGTGTCCTCTATGTTGGAGTGCAGTGACGAGGGCTGACCAAGGAGTGCACCCTCCTAGGTGTACACGCCAGTTTGGGCATTGTGGCTTCATCTGGAGACTTTCCTTCAGGATCCAAAGTAAGGTTAAATGAGCTGTGGATGTACTGCATCATTCCTGTGCACAAACACCTGCTAGTCTTCATGTTTGACAGGGTTGGTAGACTCAGTGTTCCCTCATTCCGAGTTGTTGTATGAACTGTGTACATACCTCTGGAACAACTGGTGTGATTATTCTCCTGGAAGCCGCAGCTGCTCACCATAGACTAATGATGCAGGGAGCATTGTGCTTCTTCTTTCACTATCATTCTCAATATGAGTGTGCTTTCGATCACAATGAGGGCTTACACATTAGAGCAGTTTTGAGCTTGTGGTGGAACCACTTACACCATCCCTTTGACTGGCAGGGTGATAGCCTGTAGCGTGCGTGTGGTTGCAGCCACACAGTAGGAAAAGTTTTCAGAAAAGCCAAACATGAAGAACCACATGATCACCAATGCTCACAACCATATTTGCAGAAACATCCTGGATTGTGGCAACATCTCGTCACCTGGTGAAACGATTGATGATCATGAGTGAATAATGATGTCCCAAAGATTATGGCAATGGGCCGTCACTGTGCACACACATGGTAAAATCATGCTGATGGCATTGTAAAGTGAGAGAGAGGCACGAAATGTGGTTGCCGATCTTATTACGATGACGTAACAGGTGTGCACGTGCCAGTGTGCAACAGTCTTTTTATGCTCTGGGACACACACACACACCATGATTGGAGACTAACTTGTCTGCTGTGGCTCAGATTCCTGGGTGAGCCACGTTATGCAGTGCATTGAAAACCAATGGTGGTGATGTCCTGGTATGTAGGGTCACTGCCTCCCATTTACTGCATCACACCAAATTCCGTCTGACAAATTTGGAGCTGACACACATCAGAGCTGCAACTCTGTTCACTGTTCCTGTATAAGATGGCGTAAGAGAGAATCTCACTGTCATTTAGGTTCCATCTCTGTCCAATGAATTGAGTTTAAACTGCTACAGTTCCAAGATGGTCAGTCTTTCCTCGCTATGTGAAACTCGTCATGTGGGAATTGTGTGATATACACATACATGACATGCCTGCACGTCACGGTGAGCTGAGGTCTGTGTCTTGATAAAAGGTTTCTGGTAGCAGGAAGTGATCTGTAAAAATTGTGAAATGTCTCCCTTTGACATAGGGCTGGAAATGCTTGATGGCTAAGTAAATAACAAGCAATTCATGGTCGAAAGCACTCCAGTTTTGGTGCTGCTTCCGTCACTTGCGATACATTTTTTGTTGCAGAGCTGAATCTACTGCTGTTGGGCTCGCATTGATCATAAGCACCAAAGGGGAGCTCAGTCTTGGTTGTTCGTACAATGTTACCTGTGACAGATGTTTCTTAAGGTTGTGGTAAGCTGTCTTGCCCCCAGGACTTCATGATTGCCTGTAGTATACAGGGTGTTCATAAAATCCAGGAACACTTTCAATTATTTATTGCACAAGAACTAAACATTGTACAGATGTCATACATATTGCATTTTGAACAGAAACTCTAAAAGCTTTTTTACAAACATTCAATATGCGAACCATGAGTGACCCAGCGGACATCAATATGGTAATTGAATTCTTGTCATACCCATCCCAGCAGTCGCTTCCCATATTCTCTCCCGGAGGTCTGCTACATCACATGGTAGAGGTGGTACATACACCAGATATTTAATCTGTCCCCACAGAAAAAAAAAGTCCCACTGAGTGAGATCTGGTGATCAGAGAGGCCATTTCATGAAACAACTGTCGCCTTCTGTAGCCTATCTATTGATGCAGCAGTTCCTTGTTCAGGTACCCACGAACTTCATGATGAAATTGGGGTGGAGCCCCATCCTGCTGAAAGATGAATGGAGAGTCCAATTGCATCTTAGGCATCAGCCATTGCTGCAACATGGACAAGTAGGAATATCCAGTGACAGTGCTCCCAGCAGAGAAGAATGGCCTGTACAGTTTTCAACATGACAAGGCACAAAAAACATTTACCTTTTGGGAATCACACTTAAATTCAATGCAGTCTTGAGGATGCTTTATACCCCAGATTTGACAATTTTGCCTGTTCACTTTCCCATATGATCAACAATGCCATCCCCATACTCATTCCATTGTTGCAAACTTTGAACAAATCTCAAAACGCTTGTCTTTGTCATCACCAATTTAACTTGTTTCATAGACAACTTCTGTCCCAGGACTTTGCACACTGTCATTGGTGCCATTTCGAGTTCACGGGATGCACGACACGATTTCTTTGGACTCCTTATTAATGTCTCTCATAGGCACTCCACATTCACTTCACTCACACTGGGACATCTGCTTCTCTTTGCCAGGCACAAGCAACCCATCATAACAAATTTGTTGTGCCAGTGGTAAATGGCCTTCCTTGTTGATGGCGTCTTACTGTACTGAGTTCTAAAGTTTCGTTGAACAGCTGTAGCACACATGTTTTTGTTGATCTAGAAAACACAGAAAGCTTGTTACGCACCTGAACTCACCATGTTTGCGACCAGCGTTGACATCAGCAAATTACCAAACTACGCTGTATCGGTATACATGAAATGGGGCTCTCTTCAAAATGACATATGTATGATATCTGCACAATGTTTGGCTCTCGTGCAGTAAATAATTTAAAGTGTTTGCTGGCCATGGTGGCCGAGCGGTTATAGGCACTACAGCCTGGAATCGCGCGACCGCTGTGGTCGCAGATTTGAATCCTGCCTCGGGCATGGATGTGTGTGATGTCCTGTGGTTAGTTAGGTTTAAGCAGTTCTAAGTTCTAGGGGACTGATGACCTCAGAAGTTAAGTCCCATAGTGCTCAGAGCTATTTGAACCATTTTGAAAGTGTTCCCAGACTTAATGCACACCCTGTATTTGCGCGAGAATAGTGCTGTGATTGGTTACTGGGCAGCACATAGTTTGAGCAAGTGGCATCAATAATAACTCAGCACAGTGATGTTTGACATGCTGCTCTGTTGAAGTAGAGGATGCTGAAATGCCATCTGTATAACATGTAGTGTTTCTGGGTTCATACAGCATAAAACTGTGCTGAAACAATCCTAGTGGTGCAATCATTGCTGCTTATTTAATGTGGGCTGGACTCATGAGAATTTGGGAAAATGACTTGGTCCAGTCTGCAACACTGAATATTTTGGTGTTGCAAATAGTATTGGTAAAATCATCCACTTTGGATGTGGGGTTCCCTTTAGCCTCCACATACTCTCCGTGATCCTTTTTATGTGTCATATCAAGTGGAGGGGTCCAAGGACTATCAGACCTGGTTGCAACACTCACTTTCAGAACTTTGTCAAACTGTATTTACGCTGCTAGGCACTCTCTTTAGGCACGGGAAGTGATGAGGTGACCCGGTGTTATGGGGACGTAATGTGGAGTAGTGTGTGTGTGTGTGTGTGGCGCGCGCGCGCATGCAAGTGCTTGCTGGTGTCACTGCTGTGTTTAGTGAGTAGTGGAAAGTCCACAAGCCGGTTACAAAAAGTACTTCCTCACATAGTGTTGTGGTGTTGCCTGCAGTATACGAATTGTTAGGACTCGCAGAGTTGTTTTTGCATGATGTGAATGTGTGCGCTATGTTACTGCTGGTATGAAATTGAATGATAATATCCCCCGTGCAGATGATGTGGTAGAGGGAACAGACACTTTCATGTGAGAAGCTGTAGGTACTACATTTGACCTGATGTGGAAGTTAGTATCTTCTCTGTGGGTATTGGTACCAATCAACGATTTAGCAGGTTGGGCATGAGTCGAAAGTTACATAGGAAGTCTGCACTGATTATACTGTAAGCTGAGAATCCACGTGGCAACATAAACTGTTTTCAGTGTAGTTAGGAATTGTGGAATTGTTGGCCACAGCAAGCACATATTGTGTTGTTACAGTTAGTGTGTTACTGGTCCTTTGTAGATAGACACTACAATTGCTCTGTCAAGTCTTGTGGGGCAGCATTGTTTCATTTTTTCTAGCTGTTACTTTGTAATCGTTTTCAGTGTGTTGCTAATTTGCATGTTGAGTATTGTTACTTGTGCGGAAATTTCTAAGCTGTTGGCGATGGTGTCTGCATTTTTTGCTAAGGCTTGCAACAGCAAGTCTGGTTGTGACACGACAGCATGAATGTTGGCTGGAAGTTTGCAAAGTCATAGCACACACAAAGATTTATCAGGCAGAAGTTCAGGACCCACTGGTGAACATAAGTACTTGACGACTTGTGATGGAGACTTGTCACCTGTCTCATTATCTGTGACAATTTCATTTAATCAATGTTATGGTGACAATGTGTAATACTGTATAAGAGCTTCCTTTATTGCAGTGTAAATTAGTTATTTCAGTGTTTCTTCGGTTTCTTATATCGCTTCTGGGTCCAGATGTGAAACTTCTATATTAAAATTACTAGTGTTATGTAACACACTGCGGTGATGAAATACACATTCATCCTGCATGAACTGGAGTTGTGGTTGTTTTGGTGAGAATGTGGGAAGCTTAACGTCTCTGTTTTGATCGTATAGACACACAGTGTGTGGTTTTTTTATCTATTGTTACATTTTTCAGCAAATTAATAGTTGTAGGAGGTGATCAACTCTGCTTAGCTGCATGTTACTTAGTATAGTAAATAGTAGCATAGCAAGGGGCTCTCCTGAGTAATTTCCTGTTGTGACATTTGACATCTGATACTATTCAGACCTCTTCTGGCAGCCTTGTTCAATGCCTGCAGGAGCAGTCTTAGGTGTCCGCTTTAGGAGTATGAACCTACTCCACAAAAAAGTATCAAAAATGATTTTTAGGTATTGTGAATGACAGGAATTAACTACGGAACTCAGTTTAAAGTCTGATTGACATTATTTCTCTGTGAAGGTATATGAGTGCAGTTACAGAATTGCTGGAAACTATTTCCTTACAAAATTTTCTCAGCAATATCTCCACAGTAGCCAGTATAGTTTTATTTTATTTATTTATTTTTGTATGCAGTTTGATTGACTGTTGTGTGGTATTGGATAAGTTGTTAACTAGATTTCTTTATAAAAATTGTGATAGCTCCACATTGGATGATTAATTCATAAGAATTGTTATGTAAATTTTAATAATGACAGATGCCTATATACTCTATCTTGCATCAGAAATGGTCGTCTCACTAATTTTGCCATCAGTATGTTGAAATTTATTTACAGTAGTGTTAGCTGCCACCAAGTTCTTAGATCCCTCCATGCTTGGTAGCTTCCAAATTACACTATTTCTGAAATGATTCCATAACTGTACTTCATGATTTATTCTGATTTGGTTAGTGCAGTTTCAGCCATCAGCCATTTTGAAATACATTAAATGTCAATTATGAATATGGAATCAACCATGATTGCAAATATTGCCAAATTTTAAATATATGAACTATTTTGCTCTCAAAAGTGCAGGCTCAGGTCATGGATTTATATACAAAACAGTGTAGGAAGGCCTGAACTGTACAATTGTACTGAGAATAAACCAAGAAGGTGAGAGTTGCAGGCAGTTATGAAGTTGTTTAAAAAGTTTCCTTCAACTGCAGACCTATGTTTAAGGGGGTGGGGGGCATTTTTGTGTTTGTATCAAATGTGCTTCACACAGTACGAAGCCTGTTTATAGCTGGCGTTTCTGTGGAAAACCGCATAATAAAAAACCAAGCTGTACTTACCATAGTTATGAGTAGCAGCACACACTGGCACTCGGAGGCAGCTCGAAGAGACCATTCACACTGAGGGTTGCCTCAGAAAGCCATAGAGCACACAATGTTCAGAAGTGCACAACAAGCCAAGATTTCTGTTGCAAAAATAGTTTTGGAAGGAACTGGTACTACTAACATATCAGAATATGAAATAAACTGACTTCATGTTGTAACAGTATTATGAAAAGGATAGTTGCAACTCACCATATACCGGAGATGCTGCGTTGCAGAGATGCACATCATAAAAATTGTCAGAAAGTGAGCTTTCGGCCAGCAAAGCCTTTGTCGGAAAAAGACTTCATACACAGACACTCCCACACAAACTCAGTCTTGCCTCAGCAGCCAGAGACTGTTGTCATATGTGTGTGAGTTGCATTTGTGTGTGTGTTGCATTTGTGTGTGTGTGTGTGTGTGTGTGTGTGTGTGTGTGTGTGTCTGTGTGTGTGTGTGTGTCTATTTCCGATGAAGGCCTTGCTGGCCGAAAGCTCACTTTCTGACAGCTTTTTGTTGTGCCTATCTGAGACTCAGCATCCCTGCTATGTGGTGAGTAGCAAACTATCCTTCTCGTAATACTGTTACATTCTACCGTGGATTTTCTGTTTTTTGATTTTGCCCGACTTCATTTTGATTACAAATACTTCCAGTAAGCAGAAGAAATGTGTCATGAAAACTGTAAAGATGATATCTTAGTGGAGGTGTGACAGTGTGTTGAATGTAAATAAATCACAGGTAGCTACAGTTGCTGACCTTAATTATAAAGTTGTCTGTGTCCTAGAAACAAGTTGGCTGCATCTTGTGCCATTAATGTACTGATATGAGATAGTCTGTTGCAGTACTCCTGATGTGTAGAAAGTATAAGAGCAATACATTATTGATGACTTGACAGCTCTTTACTGTAGTTCCCATGTGGTTGAGTAGTAAGATTATTAATATTGTACTTTAAAGAAAATATCACAGGAAATTATTGAAATAAATGTGAAGAAATTAATCATTAGATGTTTACTTTCTGTTTTCATGTGTGGAAAAGATTCCAAGTAATAATCAAATGGGGTAGTTGTATGGAATAACATAATGTTATTTAGAGAGATCAAAGTGGCTGTGAAATTGTCGGTAATTGAAACTAACTTATTTCAGAACAGTTTCAATACTAGTTTCTGATCCTAACGGAATATTATGTTATGATCAATGATGTCTACTAATTAGTTCTGAAATAACATACGTTTATTCCTTAGAAAACTATTAAACATTATGCTCATTATAGAATTAAAGTGTAACATGAAAATGCAGTGTTCAGTTTTATCCAAACAAATTGAAAAATTGATATACAGACCATACAAAAAGAGTACTGAGATGCTGCACAGATAATTTAAAGAAGGCTTTTCCTTTCCCATCTTTATGAATTTTGGTTTTACTGGTTGCATTTTTTATCTTCAATTAAAGTGTTAAGATATATGTTTGGTAACTCTAACACTTTCTGTTTTGCCATTTAACTGTTTTATTTTCTCTCCTCTCATATTAAATTTGTATTTCAGTTGGATCACACAGATACTTGCATCAATTTCACAATAGAACGATGGTATCCGGTGGCAAATATGTCTCGTTACCTTCCGATAAGGGTTTACGACTACTATGCTCCAGGTAAGATCACCTCAGTTAAGCTTTTGAGTCTACCATAGGTGCAACAGTAGCTCTCAAGTCATTTATCATTTTGTAAGATATGATAATTGTGTGAGAGACAAGATTTATTTTTGTTTATGGTGTTGGCTTCCTACAATAGTGTTGGTAGTAAATACAAATGTGGATGTAACACTTTGTGCTTTTATTGTTGCAGAACGCTTCAATGAGACAGTATTTGACTCACTACAGACATATTTGCTAAACATTTGTGAAGTTTGTGGAAGCAGCCAATGTCCTTACTGCCCTATCTACAATCTGGCGACAACTATATCAGTGTCATTTACAGTCCTCATTTTCACAAGCAGCATAATTCTACTGAGGCATGTGTATTCCTTTTCTCATCTGTAACAAAGAGACAGCCTGTAAAGGCAGAAAGAAACACAATTGGCAGGATGCAGAAACATTTGAAGTTTGCATTTAGGAATCGTGAGGTGTCACAGTGCTACAGCAATGACAGTTTTTTAAACAGATATCTTCCATTGGGTGTAGGAGCAGCAAGCTAAAGGAGAGAATTTTGTATTGGAGACCAAAGTTGTTGAACTGATGTATTTCTCAGGTGATGTACACATATAAGACTATGTGGTGATGGTAGCTTTGATGTAAAGAGCTATTGATTGTTTGGAGTCATGATTGGACATCAGGAGAATTAAAAGTATTAGGAAGTTTCAGTGTAAGCAGCATATTGAATACACTTACGTGAGGCTTCATTTTTCTCATGAATGAACCATTGTAATGCCCAACGTGGATTTTATTTTCTCCTGTGATCCAGATTTGATTTATGATATTGTGGGTACAAATGGATGATAAAACCTTCTATAAATTTCTGTTAAATGTAAAAATACATGGTTTGAACTTAAAACTGTAACACATTTAAGTTTCAAATTGTAATACATTTATCTTCAAAATAGCTTTCATGATATGACTGGTGGATGTTTGTGATATAAATTGTGCTGATGGTACATGTGTATTTATAAACAAAAGTGTGTGCACTGCACATTATTGAAGAGAGAGAGAGAGAGAGAGAGGGGGGGGGGGGGGGGAGTTATGAGTGTGAAGATGCGAGGTACAATTTTTGTAACAAACTAACTGTATTTAACTTTTTTGGTTTGAACACGCAAGAGTACACTGTGTTCATGCTCTTTGCTCTCATCACGTACAAGTTGGGTATCACATTTAAGGTTCAGCACATTATTTAAAGGTCTCTCCAGTGGCGTATGGCAATAACGTCCAGAATACCTCTTTGATTCAGTTATGCAGTCATTTATTCATCTTAAAAAGCTTTTTCAGCTATTTATCCATGTTTATACTACACTAATTGCATAACTTATGTGAAGAAAATCAGTGTTGTCAGCAGAGTGAAACTATACTAAGTTGTATGTGACAGAGTTGTTTTATATCTCATAGTATATTACCAGTTGGCACATCAGTGGAAATTTTATTTTTTTGATAGAGAAATTTTGTGATTTCACATAGATGTCTCAAGAAACTAAGAAATGAAGACCACAGAAATATGAAATGTTAATCACGGTTATCATATATCTTAGTGTCAGTGTTTCTGAGAATTGTATGCTAAGACTTATTGGCATGTGCATTTGTATGCCATTTGTGTGTGTGCTTCTGTGGCTTCAGAAACTTGTAACAACTAATTTTATTCTTTTTATTTGTAAACAACTACTTCACACTGAACATACAAATTTAGGTTGCTTAAGTAGGAGCTGCATTATATGTCTCAGTTTCGGAAAATAGACAGTACTATGTCCACTGTAATATGTAGTGCACAGTTAACACAAACTTTTGACTGCCCGAAAAGACATGACATTTCATGTATGTGTTGACACGTAATAGAGAAGTGAGGGTTGGAAGAGGTGGGCTTAATGAGGACAGGCAGCCACTGACCTACAGATTGAAAATGGGTGGTTCATAGACACACATTAACATTTAATATTAGCTGACTTTCAAATTTTGTTCTTATGTAAAAAATTATCCACATTTCATGCGTATGTAATAGTATGCCTACCTTAACTTTATTTAAATGGGTTTTCCATCATGGAATTCCAGCTGATATCATAAAAGTGTGTAAGGAATAACCCTTACACTGTGCACATATGGAAGTGAGAAGTTTAACTGAAAATGAGAAATTTAATTGTAAATGAGAAATTTAATTGTAAATGAGAAATTTAATTGTAAATGAGAAATTTAATTGTAAATGAGAAATTTAATTGAACATTAGAAATTTTTGATATTAGGGAAAGTTATGTGACAAAAAGTCTAGGTTATAGAACATGTTTTGATACTTATTTGCTTTTAATACCATCATGTAATTGCAAAATCACCTCCCCCCCCCCCAATCTTCTCTCCCTTGGTCTCTATTTCACTGTCTTTCTGTCCTCTCTTGCGCTCATGCTTGCTACACACACACACACACACACACACACACTCACACACTTTAGCACATAATTTGATATTTATTGGGAAAACATTATCTATTCCTTTAAAACAATTAACAGTGTAAAACAGATGCTTTAAAATAACTGAATGTGGTACAAGTCGGGAGGTAATGTAGGGACCAAATCAGAAGAAATTTCTCTTGCATTATTTAAATCAAATGTAAGGACTTGGTAGTTCCTCTTAACCTCTCGCTTTTAGAGCATATATAGCTCTAACTTAGTCTCTCACATACCGTCCATAACTCAATGACTGTGTCATTGATTTTTATTATTTTTAGTTTTTTTTGTTTATTATTGTAGAGTAGGAAATTTAAAAAAAAATCTTCCAGATTTTATGAATGTTTACATGTGAATGGAATTATACAATTGTATAAAGCCAATATGTGAAGATAAAAGAGATGAGTTAAAAGTTTGTATTGTAAATATTTCATTAGTGTATTAAAATTCATGTAAATTCAAGAAGCTAAATATAACTCTGTGATTCTTTGAATTTTGCTCAGAATGTTGTTGACAAGGGTGAAAAAAACGCACTAATAGAACCTTTATTTAAACGTGTGGATTTTGTAGCGTGATTTTTTTTATGTCAGCAGTGTTCTTTTCAGAAAATGTAACTTATATGGTATTATGTGTTGAAATGAGAATAAATATTTTTTGTAATAACTAATAAAGTATTAACATTTCTTATCATGTGCCAGAGTACTCACTGTGTTTACCGTAAGCAACTGGGTTACAAAACTGTGTGCTGGACCAGTCCTGTTACATTTGTGCCATCCAAGCATTCTTCACCGTCAATTGTCTCTTTCTTGTCAATTTGTTGTATGATCTTAGCATTGTGTAAAGGAATGAAACTATGATTGATTTTGACTGATAGTTTTTCAGTTGTATTTTATTAATGGAATGTTTTTATCTTTTGAGCGTCAAATTTTCTCTTTTCTTGTCTTGCTGCATCTCCATTGTGTTGGGTTGTGGGCATGTGCTTCACTGTACCTGAATATTTAACCTAGACTGCTTTCCCTTCTTTTGAATGACAGTCCTTTCAGTCAATGCACTGTTAGTTGCTTGACTACAGACACCATCTTTTATGTACTTCTCACCCCGCCCACGCCCCCTTATGAAGGAAAAATTGTGGAATTGTTGTAATGGGCACAAATCTGGTTACCCTCACTTTGCTTCAATAATGATCTGTTTCATCATGACATATTGTTTAGCCTTCAGCTTGTATTTAGGTCAAAGATTCACACAATTATAGTTTTCAGCTATTAAGACCTTTGTCAGCAGTAGACACACATACACACACTCACATTGTGTGTGCGTGTGCGTGCGCGCGTGTGCGCGTGCGCGCGTGCGCGCGTGCGCGCGTGCGCGCGTGCGCGCGTGTGCGCGTGCGCGCGTGCGCGTGCGCGTCTACTGCTGACAAAGGCCTTAATGGCCGAAGCTATAATTGTGTGAATCTTTTTGTTGTGCCTATCGCGAATCAGCAACTCTACTATATGGTGAGTACCAACTTCCCTTCTCTGGTATTGTCAAATTGCATCCAATTTACACCTCCACAATGCAGTATCTTCTGCATTTCTTTCTGTTACTGTTACCTTTATTTAAACATTAAGAGATAACAAGAACTTCTCTCAGATGATAATAACTACCTTGTTTCATCTGTGAACCAAAAAAGCCAATAGAAGATGATAGTGGATAGAGTAACATTATCTGTAGCCAATGAGGTATGAAAGACGCAAAGGGGTATTCTACACTAGATTGCACATGATGCTACGCATAATTATTCCATGCTGTATGTTTGATGTCCAGGCTTATCTTCACAGAGCTGGCATGTAGACTTAAAAGCAACATTCACATTAGAGATGATGTTCAAAGTTACCACCTCAGATTCGGAAACACTTTGTCATCCTCTGTATTGTACTTTGCTGGGCCCTAGGCAGCCCAATTGCCCCCACCATTGCCAAAGCAACATGTATGTAAGCTTTTAGGCCCTGCACATCCACAGGTGGAGTAGTATATACATGTTCTTTTAAGCGTCCCCACAAATAAAACACTAGTGGGTTAAGGTCTGTGGTATGGGGAGGCCAGAACATTGGACCTCTAGACCAATCCATTTCCCTGAAAATGCTTCATTTAAATAGGTACACACATTCATTCCAAGGTGTGGTGGTTCAGTATCGTGCTGAAACTATAGCTGCCACCAAAAGACAGGTTTTCTAATACGTCAAGCGAAGTATTGTAAATAAATGTACGATATGGGGTCTGGCAATAGCCATGATTTCAAAAGCACTCCTCTCACAGATTTATGCCAAAGCTTGTCTGAAAGCCACATTCGTGAGTGATGTGTGGTTTGTGCTCTGACCAATAACGGCTGTTGTAGAGGTTTAAAATACCTTCCCGAAGGAAGCTACAGTCATCAGTCCATATCATATTATTTATAAAATGTCCTTTTCTTCCACTTAGTGCTAAGGTCATTCACAAAACTGTAATCATTGACTGCAGCCTTTTGGCCAATTGTGTTGAGTTAATGTGTAATAATATGGATGAGTCTAAACAAGGCCCTCAGAGCAGACAACATTCCATTAGAACTACTGAAAACCTTGGGAGAGCCAGTCCTGACAAAACTCTACCATCTGGTGAGCAAGATGTTTGAGACAGGTGAAATACCCTCAAACTTCAAGAAGAATATAATAATCCCAGTCCCAAAGAAAGCAGGTGTCGAGAGAGGGGAAAATTACCGAACTCTCAGTTTAATAAGTCACAGCTGCAAAATACTAATGCAAATTCTTTACAGACGAATGGAAAAACTGGTAGAAGCCGACCTCGGGGAAGATCAGTTTGGATTCCGTAGAAATACTGGAACATGTGAGGCAATACTGACCCTACGACTTATCTTAGAAGAAAGATTAAGGAAAGGCAAACCTATGTTTCTAGCGTATGTAGACTTAGAGAAAGCTTTCGACAATGTAGATTGGTATACTCTCTTTCAAATTCTGAAGGTGGCAGGGGTAAAATACATGGAGCGAAAGGCTATTTACAATTTGTACAGAAACCAGATGGCCGTTATAAGAGTCGAGGGGTATGAAAGGGAAGCAGTGGTTGGGAAGGGAGTGAGACAGGGATGTAGCCTATCCCCGATGTTATTCAATCTGTATATTGAGCAAGCAATAAAGGAAACAAGAGAAAAGTTCGCAGTAGGTATTAAAATCCATGGAGAAGAAATAAAAACTTTGAGGTTCGCCAATGACATTGTAATTCTGTCAGACAGCAAAGGACTTGGAAGAGCAGTTGAATGGAATGGACAGTGTCTTGAAAGGAGGATATAAGATGAACATCAACAAAAGCAAAACGAGGATAATGGAATGTAGTTGAATTTAATCGGGTTATGCTGAGGGAATTAGATTAGGAAATGAGACACTTAAAGTAGTAAAGGAGTTTTGCTATTTAGGGAGCAAAATAACTGAGAGAGGATATAAAATGTAGACTGGCAATGGCAAGGAAAGCGTTTCTGAAGCAGAAAAATTTGTTAACATAGAGTATAGATTTAAATGTCAGGAAGTTGTTTCTGAAAGTATTGTATGGAGTGTAGCCGTGTATGGAAGTGAAACGTGGACGATAAATAGCTTAGACAAGAAGAGAATAGAAGCTTTTGAAATGTGGTGCTACAGAAGAATGCTGAAGATTAGATAGGTAGATCACATAACTAATGAGGAGGTACTGAATAGAATTGGGGAGAAGAGGAGCTTGTGGCACAACTTGACTAGAAGAAGAGATCGGTTGTTAGGACATGTTCTGAGGCATCAAGGGATCATCAATTTAGTATTGGAGGGCAGCGTGGAGGGTAAAAATCGTAGAGGGAGACCAAGAGATGACTACACTAAGCAGATTCAGAAGGATGTAGGCTGCAGTAGGTACTGGGAGATGAAGAAGCTTGCACAGGATAGAGTAGCATGGAGAGCTGCATCAAACCAGTCTCAGGACTGAAGACCACAACAACAATAATATGGATGAAGTTCTTCATTGCCCAGTACTTCAATGGCCAGTCTTTGAGATACGTGAAAGTGCCTTGCAATATCACAAGTACTTCCCGAGGTGATTGGTAAATGAATTCAAGAATCGTGCTCTCTGTTTGTGGAATACATCTACTGTATTTACTCGAATGTAAGCCACTCTCAAATCTTAGCCGCACCTGAAAAATGAGACTCAGTATCAAGGAAAACAAAATGTTCGTGAATCTAAGCCGCACCTGAAATTTGAGACTCGAAATTCAAGGGGAGAGAAAAGTTTTAGACCGCACCTCCAAATCCGAACGAAGTTGGCCCAATGTAACATGAGGCACAATTTAGGTCAAATGGATGAACGTACAGCTGCAGCAGTTTGGCTCGAGTCTTAAGCTTAAAGTTAAGCTTTACCAAGTAGCCGTTGCTATGTGTCAGGCGCTCCGTCCGAAGTTATACGGGTACCCTTCCTTTTTCACATGCTTTGTCTGGTTTGAATCGATTGCTTATTTTGCTTTGATCTGATAAGTGCCGTTCTCTTTGTTATAGGTGTTTACGTCACTCTAAGCTGAAAATGCTTTATTGTACTGTATCATGCATTGCTTGTCTCATTTTGATAGTGAGTGTTTACGAACTGTCACCGCTTGCAGCATGGGTTGCTTTTGTGCGTGCTACCACTGCTTACAATTAAAAAAATGAGAGGAGTTGTCTCATAAGCGAAACAATGGCAAGAGACTGCTATTTGTTGTTACGACTGCTATTTGTTCTTAGTTACACTGCTGCTTTCTTTGATAATGATCAACAAGAATCAAATAATAGACTGTGTATGATAGATGTTATGAAAGAGAGTTTAGCGAAAATTTTTCTCCCTTTGAATATCTTTGCAAACACCTCTTTAGTGCATTACGTTCTGCACAGAAATTAGAGTCATATTAGATTTAAAAATCTAGTCAGTTGCAGTGCTTCATTTCTGACTGTATCACTATTCAGCACAAGAATAATACGAATATAAACATGATATGATATGTATATTATTCCGCATTTGCTGTTGTCTCACTCTAGTTTCGTAGTTTATTAGGCAGACAGGATTTAAATGAGATAGGAGCAAACACGAAAGAATACATGGCATAATGTTTACATTTTTCTACCTTTTGTTTTAATTTATTTACTGACTCAAAGGTTTTGGTGCCAGTATTTATCTTTGTGTCTGAAAAGCATGCCTGTGTAGCACTACATATATTCGACAGCAGACGTTAGTTGTGGCAGCACCTACCATTTTTCAGAACTTCCGCTTACTTTGCACTCGATTCTAAGCTGCAGTTGGTTTTTTGGATTACAAAAACCGGAAAAAAAGTGTGGCTTAGATTCGAGTAAATACAGCCATGTCACCCGGTCGTGAAAGCCTTCATTCTACAAAGAAAACATTTCGACATATCATCGTTTGTATATTTCCTTGGGTTAGATGCCGTACATGAACTTGACAGAACCAGGTATGGTTGTCCACTGCATGGTTAGTAGACACATGCATGCTGTTTAAAAGATCCCACTGTCATGTGATAGGCTATTGCCATGTGAAAAAATGATGTTCTGCTTATTAATGATGACAACTTGGGAACAGACACCCAAAAAGTAAAAAAGGAACCTGACAAGTATTCAAACTATAGTTCCATGGTGGACGTGGGTTTGATGTTGCAGCAGTGCACTCAGCGAGCTACAACGACTGGTAAGGTAACACTGGGTGATAAACTTTTTTCTGTACATTGTGATGCTCTGCACGATGTGACAGTGCTGCTAGCCCCTCGTTTTCATACATTCTTCAACACTTGCCCAATCTGATTTTGCTAGATAAATTTTTGTCTTGGATCTGGATGATGAATCACAAGCTGACCTGGCAGGTGTGACATTTTTCTTCACCTTGTATATCTCCAAGTTCACATGATGTTTTCTATGGATTAATGAATATATTTTTCATTCTGACATATAATTGATGGACTTTGGATAGGAAACTTCAGGTTTGAATAAATTAGTATTAAGTATTACAGTCTTTACATGCTACTAGTAGATAGTCACATTTACGCAATATTTTTGGAACTGGTAAAGAATGTGGCTTATATACCTAACATTAACTTTGGAAACTGCAGGTTGGAATATCAACAAGATTCTGGTCCAAGCTGCCAGGGATGATTGTCATGTCTGCGTAAGGTGTGATGGTCGTGTGTGCGGGATGTGATTGGATGTGTAAATGGATGTATGTGTGTTTTCATTTCTTTTTCTGAAGAAGGCTGTGGCTGAAAAATAATGTGCAAGTGTCTGTTAATTGTACCTGTCTGCAACTTAATGTGTCACCTTTATGGTAAGTAGCAGTCTGTCTTTTCCTTACTTTGTTGTTAACATTAACTTTCTTAGTCTCTCAAAGATTTTGAAGGAACTCTTCAGGCTGTAGAAGTAATGCATTAATAGATATCCTTTTAATACTGTTTCAGATTTTTTAGATTATTTATTACTTTAATTTCTTTTGGCAACTTAATGTAAACAATTTTACTGTAGTGTAATGTTCCTTTTGGAACAATATGATTTTTACTTGAAGCATGTGAAAATCAGTTTTCTGTCTTGTGCTGTGATGATGCAGATGTTAATTTTTGAGGAGGACACTAGGATTTGTAATTGAATATTTTTTAATAAACATTGCACTTTCAAAGTTGTGAATTCATGGAAGATGAAGATTCTCCATCCTTTTAAATAGTAGTCTGCAGGGTTTTGTTCCTTTATATTCCAGCCATGATTTCCAATTTTTTTTTTTTTTTTGTCATCATGAAGAGTTTTCGGTAGGATGGAAAGTTACCATAGAAAGTGATCACATACTTCAGAACCAAATGTATATTAGTGTAATAAACAGTCATTAGACAGTCGTTATGACAACAGAGTTCAAACGCTCTCATTACATAGCACATGAGGCTTAGTCTCTTAAATTTGCTATCAATATGAGTATCCTGTTTGAGGTCATCTTGGAGCCAGATCCCGAGAAATTTTGTATTAGTTACACTTGCAGTACCAATGTCTGATTTCTGAATTTTTATATCATGTTTTCTCTAGACATTATGAAAGTTTAATGCTAATGTTTTACTTTTATTTATTATTAGTTTGTCTTGGTTGAACCAAATGGAATGGGCATGTGAGGATTGTGGTAGGAAAGGCGAATTGTCGACTTTGGTTTATTAGGAGCATTCTGGGAAAGTGTGGTTTACCTGTAAAGCAGACCACATATAGGGCATCAGTGAAACCTGTTCTTGAGCATTGCTTGAGTGTTAGGATCTGTACTGGTTTGGTTTAAAGGAAGACATCAAAGCAATTCAGAGGTGGGCTGCTAGATTTAGTTACTGGTAATTTGAACAATACTAAGTGTTAACGGAGATGCTTCAGGAACTCAAATGGTAATCCTTGGAGGGAAGGCGATGTTGTTTTTGAGGGACACTATTGAGAAAATTTAGAAAACCGGCATTTGAAGCTGACTGCCGCCAACATACATTTAGCATAAGGGAAGACCATAAGATATGAATAATTAGGGCTCATATGGAGGCATATAGACAACTGTTTTTCCTTCATTCAATTTGCAAGTGGTGCAGGAAAGGAAATAACTAGTAAGAGGTACAGCATACCCCCAGCCATGCGCCATAAGGTGGATTCTGGAGTATCGATGTAGACGTAGATGAACAGTGGCTTGAGTTTCACTATCTTTAAGCAGCGGGAAGGAAAGATTCCAGTTGCGAATGAACTGCTGAAAAGATAGCCAATGATACTGCAGTGAGGTCATCTGTGTTTTTAATGATATATAATCTGGAATCTCATCTGTACCTGTTGAAAATTTTGTTCTTAATTTACTAATTACTAGCATAATTTCTTTAAGGTCTCATGGGGGAAGAAGTAGGGAGTCAGGGTTTCTATTTAGATTTGCTGGTGATCTTGTAGAATTTTTATTTGAAGATTTTATACCACAACATAATTGTTCATTAATATTTTTAAGTTATGGATTAAAGGGACTGGCTACTTCTTTTGGTGTAATTTGTTTACTATATTGGTCTCGCTGGAAGTTTGTTTTCTTTTTGGGGGAGGGGGGCCTTATTTTCTACTTGCTGTTTGACTGTCTTCCACACATCTTTCATTTTGATCCTGGCCGTTATTAGGTGGTGCTCATTAGCCGTTTTCTTAGCTTTTTTTGTGTCATGCACCAGAAATTGTTCAGTAATATTTTGTGTTTTTGACATTTCATAATGTCTCATCTATGAATGCCTGTCATTAGCCAAGAAGAATTTACTTTACTAGCTATTAATTTTTGGTTTTTAATTGGAAAAGAAATATTGAAATGACGCGAGAATATTTCGTTGAACACATCGGATTTTTTACACGTGCTCTCAAAGTTGTATATATCATTCCATGTTTCTTTTTTCATGCCTGAGATGTTCTATGTTTTGATTCCTAAATTTTCTACTTTTTCTTTTATTTGTAGTTCAATACTGACACCAGAGGTTTCTCTTAGGAATTCAATAAATTGAACATAAAGATCACTAAAACTTGTAATCATATTTCCAGTTTTGTATTAATATTTATCTGTATTTATTAGTGCGTGATCTATAGTACTGGTGGACGATTTGGTGACTGTAGGAGGGGATTAAAATGGTTTCAAGGAAAGTAGTTATCTTTCCATCTGGACTTCTATATACACAAATAACAATTATATTTAAATTAGCCAGCCCTCCGTGCATAGAGGGTAGATGTTTTTGTACAAAAAGTGATCAAATGGTAAAGCTCTCTATCCTTGAAAGCAACAACATATTCTCTGTTAACCACTGTCCACTAATACATATAACTGACACTTCTTTTAATTCATCTGGTAACAATATTTCCATCTCCATAACATTATTTGTTAGGGACTGTACATTGTTCTGAAGGAGCCTAAATTTTGACGATCCTTATTTACGTGGTTGGTTAGGCCTAACTTGACAGCTGCACATGACATATCATTCATTACACTTTTACTGTAGTAGTTTTATTTCTAGAGTGATGTTTTACAAGATGAATTTAACACTTGATGATAAGTTTAATCACTTGACATAAAAAATGTTGATTTTTTTCCTGTTGCGTGGGGGGTGAGTTGTGTGTAGTGACATGGTGTTTCAGCAGTGATTTTTGAAGTTGTAATTTGGGGCACATTAACTAAGATCCTTTTCTTGCTGTGAAAGCTTTGTCTGGAGTGTTTGGAGTATTTGATACTTCAATTGAAACTTACCATTGCTGCTGCTATAATTAGAGATTGCACTAAGCATGGCTGATTTCGATTTAATTGTTTCAGAATTATATCACACAATGCTGCTTTGCCTTTCATGTTTCTAAGCATTCCTTGGGAAGTGAAATCTTACCTTTTTGACTGTCTGCATTAATATATGTTACATTGCTGAAGAGGTTGCATATTTTTCTGAACTGTTATTTAGTTGCTTCTGTTTCTACATTTATAAATGATGTTTTCATGAGGTCATGTCTCATAGGTATGCTTATTGTAATAAAACTTTTCATGTTGTAATCTTCTCCTTCCTTCCTTCCTTCTTCTATCTATTGTCCACATTTAATAATGCCCAGTCCAAGTAATTAATCAGCAAAGTCTTTTATGAAGATTTGTGAGGAGCAAAAATTACAATAAACTTTTAAGTTTACTTAGCTTGTCTTGTTGAGATGGCCTTGCGGAGTGGCCACCATGTCGTGGATTGCGCGGCCCCTCCGGCTAGAGGTTCAAGTCCTCCCTCGGGCTTGAGTGTGTGTGATGCTCTTAGCATGAGGTAGTAGTTTAGGTTAGTTTAAGTAGGAATTTACACACACACACACACACACACACACACACACACACACACACACACACACACACATTGAGATAGCCCCAGTTCTTGTCTAAGGGTCTGCTTCTTGAAGCTGAAAATGAACCCTCAGGTCCTCGTAGTTGGTTTGAACTAAATAAATTGGAAAATTGCTGTTTCTGAATTTTTTATGTAAACATATTTTTAATTGATTTTCTCACATTTTAGTGTTTTATTTTGATTTTTCACTTTAACGAAGAGAGTATTACATTATTCACTCCTATTGTTCAAAAATACTTCCAATCACATCAGAGGCCAGCTTATGACTCACACACTCTGCGGAAATAACAATATTCCAAAGGATTTACAATGTTCCTTAACAAATGAGTTTCCTACTAGTTTTTGTTACATAATTAATTTTGATTATTATTTCATAAATTAATCCAAAAATAAACATAGTAAATAGTACAGGATTGCATAATTAATAATAGAAGTTTTAATTGTACAAACAGTTTGTAATTTCAAATGTTTCTAAAATAAAAAAGAAGTTTAACTGTACATTCAGAACTAGTACTTATCAATTACAATGTCGAAACTAAAATATTTTATAAAGTAATTCATTTTCATAAATTTTAGCTTGAAATATATCATTCTGTGTATAAAGTTATATGAAAGATTTCAGAAAAGCAACCGAGATAATATTGACCTGTCCAAAATTCGAAAAATAATAGTGGTACTGACAACTACTGTTGAGGAAAAGTAATGCTAGATGAGGATGTCCCATTACAGTGTCCATGATGTTTTACAATCTTTCCCTTAAAGATCACAAGGCAAACTTTGCCTCTTTTTGTAAATGTCATTTGGTCCAGCTGAAATAATGCAAGAGTTACAACTTTCGTGGTTAATGTATGTGTCAATTTATGGAATAACATCTAGAAGTGGAACACTGTTTTCACAAATCCAACAATACTTTTATTTATTAATTTTTCATTTATAATGTGCCATTTCTTTTCCGTGCCTGTCAGAAAGCAAAAAAAAAAAAAAAAAAAAAAAAAGTATAATAATAATAATAATAGTAATAATAATGCCAACACCTTGTTCTATATGTTGACTGTTGCTGTTTGTTGTTTACAGTTGCATATTTGCATCACTTAGTCAATTTGCTGTTTTCAATAGCACACCAATTCTGTTTCTGCACATGATATTAGGGTCATATAAAAATTTTCTTTGAGAATATTTTATTTTGTGTGGAATTTGCGATTATTGTAAGGCATTTTTGATTTATTCGCACACTTTGGTCATTATTTTCCAGTACCAAACTATAATTATTCAAGTGCATGCGCCGGCTGCAGTGGTCTCGCGGTTCTAGGCGCTCAGTCCGGAGCCGCGCACCTGCTACAGTCGCAGGTTCGAATCCTGCCCCGGGCATGGATGTATGTGATGTCCTTAGGTTAGTTAGGTTTAGGTAGTTCTAAGTTCTAGGGGACTGATGATCTTAAGTCCCATAGTGCTCAGAGCCATTTGAACCTTTTCTTTCAAGTGCATGCATTTTTGTTTACTTACAGTTCTTTGCACCAAATTTTTGACAGATGGTTTTATACTATAATTTGCTGCATTTGATTTTTGCAAATTGTTTTGATACACTAAAGTTTCACAGTTTTTTGATATTTTACTTCCTGAGTGCAATTTCTTTCTATCCCTGTTTCCCATTTGTCTGCAGTGGCCACATCCTTTTGCTTCATCAGCATCTCACATTTTCTTAATTTAAGTTTCTTTGTATCCAATCTTAAGAGTTATGAATTGTAAACTGGTTATACATTAGTATAGCTTTGATAACTTGACCTTACAATTCACCTTTCTTTTTTCCAATGAATTTTGCTTTTTCCACAGAGATAAACCTTTACTTTTACGCTGTTTGCCATATTGCATTACTTATTGTAGTTATTGTTCACCTTGTTCATATTTTTTCCATGATAGTTATTTACACTGGACTGTTGTTCGCTTTATGGTACTTTTTTCACCACATATGCATACAAACACTTTGAAAGTTACTGTGTGTCAGAAATATTATCTCCGTGATGTGAAAGCTGATTGGTGAACATCCCTCTTACTTTATTGCATTTTATTTCATTTATCTGTGTCAGGAGAAAATGAAATGCGTGTCTACAAATGCTGTAAATGTATTTTGTTGTGGCATTTGATGTCGCAGCATACACACAACATTTAGGAAATTCTCTTAATTATGTGACTTAATAGTAGATATGCTGACTGGTTCTGAAGGGAAGATGCAAGAACAATGTTTGTTAACAGATGTCTGTGGACTATAAAGCTAAAACCTTCTCCAGATGCAGAATAAAAGTTTGATTATCACCAACAAACTCTGATGACAAAGAACTCAAAGATAGGTACCATCAAGTACAACTACTAAGAATATAAATAAAAACAACAGTGTTTTAATAATGGGAGACTTTAATGCCTACATGGGTAGCCACTGCAATTCGAGATGAGTTGACAAATTTGGACTGGAAATAAATAGTAGAGTTGAAAGACCAGTAGAATTCTTTGAAACTAAGAAATTGTCCTAAAAAACATGTGGTTCAAAGTTCCTAACAGGAGAAGGTATACATGGCAAGCACAAGAAGATAGTGCTAGATATCAAATAGATTATGTTCCACCCACTCCAAGATACAGAACCCAGATAAATTGTACTCATTCATATCACGGTTTTGACATTGATAGTAATCACATAATAGCTATAGCAAGTGCAATATTAGATGAAAAGTAACAAAGTAAAACTAGGACTAAGTTGTTTCTAAAAGGAGTAAAGACATAGCTGACGAATTTTGAGTGGAGGTAGACAAGATATATCAGGAAACTATACCCTTGGAGAAAATAAGAAGTAGTGCAGAATGTTTGACAAAAGAAGATACAGAAACCAAGGAAGCATTGGCTGACACAAAGAATATTGGATTAAATAGACAGGGGGAAGAAGAAATCAATTGTGTGCTAGTAGAAAAATGTAAATGAATGAGACAAATGGATCCTTACAAATGTTAAATGTAGAACTCGCAGCAACATAATTAAAGATAAAGAAAGGCAACATTCTATTTTAACCTGAAAAAAATAGTGGATGAGTGGAGAGAATACATTGAAGAACTATATGAAGCAGAAGATGCCAGAGGTGATTTCAGATTTTACAAGTACATTGGAAAAAGTAGTAAATGAATTCATAGCATTGAGTCAGAATTCAACAACCCTTTAAACAGCTTGAACAACAACAGAGTGATGAACAGACAACATTAATGCTTATCAAAGAATACCGGAGAAAGAAGAACAACTGTACATATGTATATGTGTGTTTGCAGAGACGGTAGAATGGTGTCGATGGAATTAATGAAAAGTAAAACAGTTACTATACTTTAGAAAAGAAAGGCCAATGATTTTTCAAATTACAGAACCTCAGAATTACTAAGCCACTATACTCAGTATTGTTAGGGAAAGACTAAAAAGCTAAAATAACTAGTATTTTGGAGAAGACCAATTTGGATTTAGGATAGGAAAAAGAACCAGGGAAGCTATAATTGCACTGAAAACAAAATTAGAAAGAAGAGTTTGCCCATGGGCTTGATGCTATTGAACACTGTCTCTCCCATCACCCTCCATACGAGGTGATTGAAAATTTTCGGCACTGGTGCTGCCATCTGTTTAAAACCTTACCTTTGGACTAATGGTCACCATCACTCTTGAAGTAGTTCCCACCCCCACGTACACACCGGTCCCAGCACTTCTGCCACTGGTCAAACGTTTTCTGGAAGTCCTGTTCTTTGGAGTGTTTATCGCCTCCAGCGATGCTTCTTGAATACTCTCTAGAGTGTTGAACATGACCTTTCAAATTGAGTTTCAGTTTTGGGAATAGTGCGATGTTGCAAGGTGCCAAATCCGGCAAGTATGGTGGGTGGGATACGACCGCCATGTTGTTTTTGCCAAAAAGGTCCTGGTGAGCAAGGACGTGTGACAGAGCGTGTTGTCGTGATGCAGCAGCCATTTCCCTTGACACCAAAGTTTGGCCGTCATTGCTGCACATTTTCACGGAGCCGCCGCAAAACGTCACAGTAGTTCACAGAATTCGCCGTTTGGTTGGGTGGGACGAATTCTTTGTCCACAATTCCCCTAGTATAAAAAAAAAAATGGTGATAATGATCTTCACTTTGCTCTTCACCTATTTTCCTTTTTTGGGTCTTGGAGAGTTCGGGCTCTTCCACTGGGACGATTGTTGCTTTGTTTCTGGGTCATAACCATAAATCCAGCTATAGTCAGCAGTGATAACCCATGACAAGAAGATCAGATGCGGTCTGACGAAGGTCCATACACACATCAACACGCTGTGCCTTCTGAGTGGCAGTCAAGTTCATTGGCACAAATTCTGTGGCGACACAATGCATGCCCAGTTCATCAGTCAACATTTGTTGACATGTCCCATAACCAATACCCACTTCATCCGCAAGGTCTTGAATGGTTCGACGTTGATCTGCACATACTAATTGTTGAAGTTTGGCAACAATGTCTGGCACTGCGCGGCTAACGGGTCTTCCATTGTGAGCATCATCTTTGACGTCTGTACAGCTGGCCTTGAACCTAGCGTGCCACACGTACAGCTCATGCTCTGTCCCCCAAACACTTGTTGAATCATTGCAAGGGTCTCCGTAGCACTTTTCCTGAGATTCGCACAGAATTTGATACACAAGCACTGTTCAGTTCACAGATCCATCGTAAAATCGCTGCACACCAAACACGGAGTATTATGGAAATCTATGGACATGCAACAATCCTCCCAGCTGAATGTCATTCCGCACATTGCCTCATCTGATGTGCAGCTCTTGCCACCTAGCTGTGCAAAGATCTACTACTCCTACTTTCCAGATGGCAGCACCAGTCCCGAAAATTTTGGATTCCACCTCGTACTCCAGATGAACTACCTCATTCCTCATACACATTTCTCACTATCCTTATACAACCACTTCTTCTTTGAAGGGGAATGTGTACAAACATATCTACAGCACAGACATGGGCACCCACATGGCACTCTTCTATGTCAACCTGTTTATGATTGATCTAGAGGAAACCTTCATGGCCTACCAAAATCCCAAATATTAGTCAGGTCCGCATTTATTGATATTTTCATAATTTGAACTCAGGGCCAAGACATCTACGTTCCTTCACAATTTCACCACCTTCTCTCCCATGCACTTCATCTGTTCATCCTCAACGCAGTGCGCCACATTTCTGGACGCTGACCACCTCCACTCTGATGGCTCCATGCACCATGCACCATGCACACACCTGTCCACATTAAATCCAACTGACATTGGGAGCATCCTACCCGAGATTCTTCCCATCCCTCATGGAGCAGCGTTCCGTTGCCCACCTAACCTCCGCAACACCTAGTCCAATCCTATGCCACTCTCAATCCCAGCCCCTTGCTGCTTGGATCATATCCCTGTGCAAAACATGCCCAATTCAGCCGCTCTCCTTCTATCCCTTCGGAGGCTGCACAGCCCATGAAAGCAGCCATGTCATTTACCAGCTATCTGAAATAGTTACACAGCTTTTTATATTGGTATGACTAACTGTCAGCTGCCTATCAGGATGAATGTCTACTGCCAAACTGTGGCCAGGAGCAAAGTGGACCACCCTGTGGCATAACATGAAGCTGAACATAACACACTTGATTTCAGTGGTTGCTTCACAACCCAGAGCATCTGGATCCTGCTTTCCAACACCAGCTTTTCTGAAATTCGCAGATGGGAGTTATCCTTAAAACACATTGTCTGCTTCCAAAATTATCCTTGACCTACAATAACCTGCTGCTGTCTCCGTGACCTCCAGCCACCAGTTTCCGCCTCCCTGTCTTATTACCCCCTCCCAGTCTTTTCCCCTTCTGTTCCTCTTACTATTGATTGCCTCCCCCCCCCCCCTTTCTTTACACACACACACACACACACACACACACACACATACACACACACACACACACACACACACAGCCTCCTGACACTTGGCCTGGCAGCCTTTTCTTGCTGCCTTCTAGTCCCAGCGTGTTCCGCCAGACAGCGCTCTTCTCTCACCTCACCTGTATCCTGTCATCCCTCACCCTTCTCTGCTGAACTCCTGATTGCTGGTTTCATTCAAAGCAACGGTTGCAGTCTGGCTAGAAATAGTGGTCATTTGTGCATGAGGTATGCTAGCTTGTGTGTGTGTGTGTGTTGTGTGTATGTGTGTATGTGTGTGTGTTGTGTGTATGTGTGTGTGTGTGTGTGTGTGTGTGTGTGTGTGTCTGTGTTTTCGTTTCTTTTTTGAAGAAGCCTATGGCCAAAAAGTAAGTGTATAAACGTCTTCTTGTTGTGCTTGTCTGCAACAGAACCTGTCACCTTCATGGTGAGTAGCAGCCTATTCTATTTAAATTTTTTGATATAAATCAAACAGAAAAATAAGGGCACACATTGAGATAAAAATGGATATTAGAATTGCGATGACCAAACAAGCATTCAGAAATAAGAGAAAATTATTAATAAACAACCACCCTAATATAGAAAGAAGAAAGAAATTAATCTTAGTTGGAGATCTTTAAACTACAACTGTGAAGAATTGACTCTGAGGAAACAAGAAAAAGAAAAATTAGAAGCAATCGAGATGTGGCTATATACTGCAAGAAAATCTAATAAACAAATACTCAAAGAAATTAAAGAGAAAAGGACACCAATTGATATGTTGAATTTGTATCGTTGTTGTTGTGGTCTTCAGTCCTGAGACTGGTCTGATGCAGCTCTCCATGCTACTCTATCCTGTGCAAGCTTCTTCATCTCCCAGAACCCACTGCAACCCACATCCTTCTGAATCTGCTTAGTGTAGTCATCTCTTGGTCTCCCTCTACGGTTTTTACCCTCTACACTGCCCTCCAGTACTAAATTGGTGATCCCTTGATGCCTCAGAACATGTCCTACCAACCGATCCCTTCTTCTGGTCAAGTTGTGCCACAAACTTCTCTTCTCCCCAATCCTATTCAATACTTCCTCATTAATTATGTGATCTACCCATCTAATCTTCAGCATTCTTCTGTAGCACCACATTTCGAAAGCTTCTATTCTCTTCTTGTCCAAACTATTTATCGTCCATGTTGCACTTCCATACATGGCTGCACTCCATACAAATACTTTCAGAAGTGACTTCCTGACACTTAAATCTATACTCGATGTTAACAAATTTCTCTTCTTCAGAAACGCTTTCCTTGCCATTGCCAGTCTACATTTTATATCCTCTCTATTTCGACCATCATCAGTTATTTTGCTCCCCAAATAGCAAAACTCCTTTACTACTTTGTCTCATTTCCTAATCTAATTCCCTCAGCATCACCCGACTTTATTCAACGACATTCCATTATCCTCGTTTAGCTTTTGTTGATGTTCATCTTATATCCTCCTTTCAAGACACTATCCATTCCGTTCAACTGCTCTTCCAAGTCCTTTGCTGCCTCTGACAGAATTACGATGTCATCGACGAACCTCAAAGTTTTTATTTCGTCTCCATGGATTTTAATACCTACTCTGAATTTTTCTTTCGTTTCCTTCACTGCTTGCTCAATATACAGATCGAATAACATCGGGGAGAGACTGCAACCCTGTCTCACTCCCTTCCCAACCACTGCTTCCCTGTCATGTCCCTTGACTCTTATAACTGCCATCTGGTTTCTGTACAAATTGTAAATAGCCTTTCGCTCCCTATATTTTACCGCTGCCACCTTCAGAATTTGAAAGAGAGTATTCCAGTCAACATTGTCAAAAGCTTTCTCTAAGTCTACAAATGCTAGAAACGTAGGTTCGCCTTTCCTTAATCTTTCTTCTAAGATAAGTCGTAAGGTCAGTATTGCCTCACGTGTTCCAATATTTCTACAGAATCCAAACTGATCTTCCCTGAGGTCGTCTTCTACCAGTTTTTCCATTCGTCTGTAAAGAATTCTTGTTAGTATTTTGCAGCTGTGACTTATTAAACTGATAGTTCGGTAATTTTCACATCTGTCAACACCTGCTTTCTTTGGGATTGGAATTATTATATTCTTCTTGAAGTCTGAGGGTATTTCACCTGTTTCATACATCTTGCTCACCAGATGGTGTAGTTTTGTCAGGACTGGCTTTCCCAAGGCCGCCAGTAGTTCCAATGGAATGTTGTCTACTCCGGGGGCCTTGTTTCGACTCAGGTTTTCAGTGCTCTGTCAAACTCTACACGCAGTATCCTATCTCCCATTTCGTCTTCATCTACATCCTCTTCCATCTCCATAATATTGTCATCAAGTACATCGCCCTTGTATAGACTCTCTAAATACTCTTTCCACCTTTCTGCTTTCCCTTCTTTGCTTAGAACTGGGTTTCCATCTGAGCTCTTGATATTCATACAAGTGGTTCTCTTTTCTCCAAAGGTCTCTTTAATTTTCCTGTAGGCAATATCTATCTTACCCCTAGTGAGATAAGCCTCTACATCCTTACATTTGTCCTCTAGCTATCCCTGCTTAGCCATTTTGCACTTTCTGTCGATCTCATTTTTGAGACGTCTGTATTCCTTTTTGCCTGCTTCATTTACTGCATTTTTATATTTTCTCCTTTCATCAATTAAATTCAATATTTCTTACCCAAGGACTTCTACTAGCCCTCATCTTTTTACCTACTTGATCCTCTGCTGCCTTCACTACTTCATCCCTTAAAGCTACCCATTCTTCTTCTAGTGTATTTCTTTCCCCCATTCCTGTCAATTGCTCCCTTATGCTCTCCCTGAAACTCTGTACAACCTCTTGTTCTTTTAGTTTATCCATGTCCCATCTCCTTAAATTTCCACCTTTTTGCAGTTTCTTCAGTTTTAATCTACAGGTCATTTGTATCATAACAGCATTATAAAAACATCTAGAAGGCAAAATCCTGAGAAAGAATGGAAGAGTCATGCTCGGAACATCCTTATTACAAAGTGTTATCAGTGGAATGAACTGTACTATCTACAGTGAAGCTGTACACATGTGAGGGACAGAGAAGACTGGCTACATAACCAAGTCAATGCCTGTAGTGTCGGATGACACTGATGGTGATTAATGTTTGTTTGTTAGTTGCATGTTCTATGGGTCTTTTTGCATGATAGATTGTAATGTGTGTGTGTATGTCGTGCATCACTAAAACTTCCTGATCTTCGCTATGGTGAAATGCATCTCTTCTGCCGAACAAGTGCTCATAGCTACACAAATCTTTCTTGTTTCAGGCCATACTACTTTGCCCCAAAATATGGAAACCAAAGAATGTGTAGTAGAAGACATTTGTTTCTCAGTAACAAAGGTGAAATGTTCATAGTTCGTAAGTGATGCATTTTGGAGCCCATGTTTACTAGCCTTTTTTGCTTCGAATGATTGTTCCTGTAATACCCCTGAGTGCTGGCCACTCCTTCTGGGATATCCAGTATAAAATGTGGCACAATCATTGTCATATGTGACCATACCAGTCATCCAGTATGTGCAATAAAAGTTGACCAGCATATTGTTCCAGTCATTGTGGTCCATAGATTCCATCAAGAAGGAGAGACTTCAGGGAAGTGGTAGAAGTCAAGGTACATATTAACAAATGACAAACAGAGCATAGAAACTTAATCTGTGTGTTGCGTTAACAATAAACTATCTCTCTACAGCTTATGCTATTCTTGATTGTGCAAGCCAAATTTAATTAAATTAGAAAGAAACCTGTTACTTTGAAAAAGAATCTGCTGTTTGTGACTTTTCATGCTGTGTACCTGTTGTTGGTAACTTAATGTTTACTTTAATACACAGATATGTTTTAAACAAAACAGATACCTGCAGTTCTACATGCCGTGTATCTAATAGAACATTTCCATTCCTGAATCTAGATATTCAGATGATTTTTACCATCTGTGCAGAAGAGACGGCTAGCTGTTGGGGTAAAAATTCCAAGGGGGCTACAATATTTATTCAACTTTAAGACTAAGTTCATTTCCCAAATTTGTCATTTGAAAACTACAGTGTCATGTCACATTTCTAGATGAAGTTTCAACTTGACATATGCCAGGACATAACAATTAATTAACAAATAATCTTCTTTGTTTCTTGCCAATCTCTGGTTCTGAAGTAGCTGAAAAAAGAATTTGTGAGTTATTTGCTTCACCAAAATTTGCTGCAGCCTGCTGAGTTCTTGACAGTGTAGCTATTGATTTGGTAATGCTAAGAGAACTTTTGAGAAATTCAGGTTGACATGATATTGTCTTTAAAAATCACATGTTATTGCAAAATATTGTTACAAAACTGGCTGACAAAAACTGTCTGAAAGCTGACACCCACCCACCTGGCTAATTCACCATTCCTTATATACACTACTGGCCATTAAAATTGCTACACCACAAAGATGATGTGCTACAGACGTGATATTTAACCAACAGGAAGAAGATGCTGTGATATGCAAATGATTAGCTTTTCAGAGCATTCACACAAGGTTGGCGCCAGTGGCGACACCTACAACCTGCTGACATGAGGAAAGTTTCCAACCGATTTCTCATACACAAACAGCAGTTGACTGGCGTTGCCTGGTGAAATGTTGTTGTGATGCTTCGTGTAAGGAGGAGAAATGCATACCATCACATTTCTGACTTTGATAACAGTCGGATAGTAGTCTATTGTGATTGCGGTTTATTGTATCCCCACTACCAGTCGAGATGACAGGCATCTTATCCGTATAGTTGTAGTGGATCGTGCAGCCACGTCTCGATCTCTGAGTCAACAGATGGGGAAGTTTGCAAGACAACAACCATCTGCCCAAACAGTTCAATGACGTTTGCGGCAGCATGGACTATCAGCTCAGAGACCATGGCTGTGGTTACCCTTGATGCTGCATTACAGACAGGAGCGCTTGCAGTGGTGTACTCAGCGACGAACCTGGCTACACGAATGACAAAATGTCATTTTTTCGGATGAATCCAGATTCTTTTTACAGCATCATGATGGTCACATCTGTGTTTGGCGTCATCGCGGTGAACACACATTGGAAGTGTGTATGTGTATTCATCGTCGCCATACTGGCGTGTCAACCGGCGTGATGGTATGGGGTGCCATTGGTTACAAGTCTCGGTCACCTCTTGTTAGCATTGACGGCACTTTGAACTGTGGACGTTACAGTTCAGATTGTTACGACCCGTGGCTCTACCCTTCATTTGATCAATGCGAAGCCCTATATTTCAACAAGATAATGCACAACCACATGTTGCAGGTCGTGTTTGAGCCTTTCTGGATACAGAAAATGTTCGACTGCTGTCCTGGCCAGCACTTTATCCAGATCTTTCACTAATTGAAAACGTCTGGTCAATGGTGACCGAGCAACTGGCTCGTCCTAATACGCCAGTCATACTCTTGATGAACTGTGGTATCGTGTTGAAGCTGCATGGGCAGCTGTAGCTGTACACGCCATCCAATCTCTGTTTGACTCAATGCCCCAGTGTATCAAGGCCGTTATTAAGGCCAGAGGTGGTTGTTCTGGGTACTGATTTCTCAGGATCTATTCACCGAAACTGCGTGAAAATGTAATCACACGTCAGTTCTAGTATAATATATCTGTCCAATGAATACCCGTTCATCATCTGCATTTCTTCTTGGTGTAGCAATTTTAATGGCCAGTAGTATATATATATATATATATATATATATATATATATATAAAATAGAAAGAAACTTCCACATGGGAAAAATATATTAAAAACAAAGATTCCAAGACTTACCAAGCGGGAAAGCGCCGGCAGACAGGCACATGAACAAAACACACAAACAGACTCTTTGCCTTTAAATATGTCTGCTTGTGTCTGTGTATGTGCGGATGGATATGTGTGTGGGTGTGTGTGTGTGCGAGTGTACACCTGTCCTTTTTTCCCCCTAAGGTAAGCCTTTCCACTCCTGGGATTGGAATGACTCCTTACCCTCTCCCTTAAAACCCACATCCTTTCATTTTTCCCTCTCCTTCCCTCTTTCCTGACGAAGCAACTACTATATATATATATATATATATATATATATATATATATATATAGGGAAACATTCTATGTGGGAAAAATATATCTAAAAACAAAGATGATGTGACTGCCCAAACTCTTTGTCTTTACAAATGTCTGCTTGTGTCTGTGTATGTGCGGATGGATATGTGGTGTGTATGTGAGTGTATACCTGTCCTTTTTTCCCCCTAAGGTAAGTCTTTCTGCTCCCGGGACTGGAATGACTCGTCACTCTCTCCCTTAAAACCCACATCCTTTCGCCTTTCCCTCTCCTTCCCTCTCTCCTGATGAAGCAACCGTTGGTTGCGAAAGCTTGAATTTTGTGTGTATGTTTGTGTGTCTATCAAGCTGCCAGCGCTTTCGTTTGGTAAGTCACATAATAACAATTTGCCTGCATCATCCGTTATTAGAAACAGAAAATTTATGGACTACAATCAAACTCTTTCTAGTGTACACAAACTGTTGTCATTCAGTTACACATTAATTTGTTGCACTCGCATTGTAACATAAAGTTTGACACAGCTTTTAGCTTTTCATAAAATACGTTTGCTAACAGTGTTTTTTATAAAGTTCCTTGTATCGTGAAGATTATTAGTTGGAGAATGTTCCAAACGTTTCTGAGAGTTTACTTCAAAATACAAGGGGAATGTTAATTTCAGTTCATACAAAAACCATTCTGCAATTAGAAAATGATATTGTTTGTTTTTTATGCTCAAGTATCAGTAACAGTTGAACGTGCACAGAGATATTTGTATGCTTCCTAAAGTCAGAATGAAGTTAACAACAGAATATGAATCAGTACAGTCCATTTCCATATAATTTGGAAAAAGAAATAAATGGATGAATTACACAAAATTATAAAGAAAAAAAGTATATATTCTTCTTATACGCTTGTCTCATTGCTTGATAAGATTTCAGCCCATTTGTGGTAACTCCTCTTACCAGTCTCTTTATATTACTGTGATGCTTCCAGGCACACAGTCTGTGTTCAATAACTTCTGCAAATACATGCAACTGACTTTTAGTCTCTGTTCACGACTGCAACATATGCAGCATAATGTACAAAGAAGCAGAACAGGAAACATTTAAACATGGCTGATGCTCAAATACCCACATATAGTGCTATAAAGGCAAAAATTTCATCATCACTACACAAATGTTGCGTGACACACAGCAGCCTTCTAGCACGTTCAGTTTGGTAAATTCTGCCAGTATGGGATTTGTGAGTAACGTGTACGTTCTCGAATATCGCCTCCAAAAAGAATAAAAGCTAAAACAGTGTGTAGATAGCAAGATAATCCATTTGTGTTTTCACTTGTATAAATTATTTTCAATTTCTTTTCATGTTTGTATCTTCATTTTGACATTATACTTTCGTCTCTCTGCAAAGTAGTCCATATCTCGGAAAACATCAAAATATCAAGTAATAATTTTTTTTTTTAATCTGGAGGAAACACTTTGTAGGCACATACCTTTTGTGCTAGAGTCTCTGTCATGTCAGGGAAATTGTGTGTTAGTGTGTATATTCATAAAGTAATGAACTTAATGATTAATAATTTCCTTCCTTCAGTTTCTCAATGAGGTTGAGAAGAGCAGCCTTGTGCATGGAGTTTCAATGAAGCTCACAATTTGTGGCTTTGTTTGTCCTCAGAACTGAAAACCAGTGAAGCTCACATAATACCAGGTACAGAAAACTGGCTGAAACCTCAAATTGATAGCAGTGAGATTTTTGTAGAAAATTTAAGTAGTCTATTTGTCCCAGTAGACAAGAGACTCAATCCACCGACATAGAAATTGAAGCTGCATGTGAGATTTTTTGGGCAAGATTCAGTATCAGGTGTGGGTGTAAAATGATAATTGGATCCCTCTATCACCCATGTGACTTATGTCCCGATGTAATTGAAAACTTTAGAGAAAACTTCAGTTCACTTCTACATAAGTTCCACAATCTACTGTAATCATCGGTGGAGACTTTAATCATCCAACAATCAACTGAGAAAATAACAGTTTAGTTAGTGGTGGTCGTGGTAAGGCATCCTGTGAAACATTACTAAATGCTTTCTCTGAAAACTAGCTAGAACAGATAGTTAGAACCTCCCCCTAATGATGAAAATATATTGGATCTAATGGCAACAAACGGACCTGACCTCTTTGAGGATGTCCGCATTAAAACTGGTATCAGTGACCATGATGAGGTTGTTGCTGCAATGATTGTTAAAGTACAGAGGTCAACCAAAACAACAGAAAGATATATATGTTCAGTAAACTAGATAAAAAGTCAATAGTGCCATATCTCAATGAGAAACTTAAAATTTCAGCACAGGTCAGGAACATGTAGAGGAACTGTGGCTCAAGTTTAAATGAATAGTAGACCTTCATGGATGCATGTATCGTCTATGCAACTGATTGAAGGCAGTTTGTTTATTGCTTCTTTTATTTGGGAAGCATCATCAGTGGCCTGTAATACATGTATTCTTTTAGACATACAGTAAATGTATTATGTGATAGATATAATATGCTGTTATATTACATTTTGTCATGTCATTCTCTTGTTTTTTGGGTTGAAGTCAACTTTTGTAGCACAAAGTTCGTAATGTGAACTTATCTTTCGGTGTAACTGAAGATTTATAGCACTGTTAACTCACCTGTGTGGTCCCGGAAATGTATTCATTAGTTTCCATACTCCAGCTGGCCGATTTATGTCGTTCTTTCATTCACATTTGTCACATCGCATAAATCACCTGCACTTTCAATTTTATGATAAAGATGTGCGATTCTTTTCAGTGTTTAGTGTGGCCAGCTGTTGTTGTGTGTTTGTTGGTCTTTTGTTTGTGTTGTGTGGTTTGGTATTTTTCATTTTATTTGTGTGTGTGTGTGTGTGTGTGTGTGTGTGTGTGTGTTGTGTTGTGTTGTGTTGTGTGTGTGTGTGTGTGTGTGTGTGTGTGTGTGTGTGTGTGGCGGGGGGGGGGGGGGGGGGGAGAAAGAAGATTCATTAATTATTTGTCCTGGTTACATTTCAGTTTGTTGTTTTGGTAGCTAGCGTGATCAGAGAGTCATTGCTTCTATGGATTTGGTCGTTGAGTTCCTTCTTTACCATTACAATGGCTCTTTGTATGTGAAAGTTTTCTTGCAATGTCAGGAGCTTTTTGTTGTGATCATTCACTCTGATAACTGTCATGTCACATTCCATGTTGGATGGTTCATGACCATGTTTTATCAGGGGTTTGGTGAAGGTAGAATGGCTATTTTCATATTTCCAACTTATTATATGTTCTTTATATCTATTCAATCGATTCTTGCTTGCTATTTTTGTAAGTGACTTTAATCAACTTTTTGCTAGAAGGCACAATGCTTCGTGGAACTTGTCAAGTATTTGGATCACTTTTTCCAAGCTGAAAATTTGAGATATCCATTTTCAGAACACTGATTATAAATTGTAAGCTGGACACACAAATGTTTAACTTCATGATTTCATCTTTTCAATTTGCCCACACCTTCATTTTAATGGCAAAATTAACTCTTTTTCCATGGAGAGACATGTTGAACTTTCACATTGGCCACCATCTAGTTGTTCCTGCTTTTCATCCACAGATATACTGATTTACAGTGTTGGCACTCTATCTGGTATATACCTTCTCCTTGAAATTTATCGGGTTTGTCTTCTGTTTGTAAATATGATTGGAGTGTGGTTTTTGTTCTGAAAGCTACATGTAATCCCTGTTTCTTTAGTATATTTGCTATCTTGTGTGTTGCTTTGTGTTTGTGTGTAAGAGTGTACCATTTTTTTCTGTTATTCATGTCATGAGTGTTATTGTTTTGTGTTTCCGTGTGTGCTGCAGTGTCTGTGTAGTTCTTTGGTGTTTGTGTTCTCTGCTTGTTTTGATTTTTCTTTAGTTGTGTTTTAATTTTTTGGTTGAGTTTTTATGCTATTTGGATGTGTTTGTGGCTATGAGTTGGACTGGTTGTCATTCTTTTTCATGGTTTTCTTTGCTGAGTGGGGTGTTATTTGCTCTGTGTAATATATGTTGTAGGGCTGCTAATTTTTGATTTTGCAGGTGGATGGATGAACCATGTATAATTATGTCTGTGGCTGTTGGCTTTCTGAAGATGTCAAGGCTGTATTTATTATTCTCTCTCTTTATTATTATATCCAAGAAATGCATTTGATCTTGTGTTTCTTTTTCCATGGTGAATTGAATATTTTTATGTATGTTGTTTATATCTGTATGAAGTTTTATCAGTTTTCTCTGTTGGTTCATCTACCATATAGATTATGTCGTCCACATATCTTTACTTCTGCTCTTGTAGTGAGCATCTTATTCATGTTACCGAAGATATTTATAATGACTGCTCTGAGGTATTCCATGGCACGATCTACTCAATCTGACAAATCCATCTTTTCAGTAATAGTGATGAAGTACATGTTAAAATGTTTTATTACTCTTACATATCTCATCAATCTCTTATGGTTTTCCATCATTCACTCTTAATGCTACCTGCTCTTCTTTATCTCTCAAACTACCATGCTGCTCCTTCACTACATCCTGTAGTCTATTACTTTCTTCAACATTTTTCAGTATGTCTTGTAACGAATGATTGCTTCAACATGCAAATGACACATTGAGTTGCAGACAGGAACAATGAAAAGACTGTTGCACATTAAGGTTTTGGCCAAACTGTTCATCAAAAAAGAAAATGCAGATCTGACAGGATTCCTGTCTGAGAGACCAGGGATTGCAGTCATGTGTGTGTGTGAAGTGTGCTTGCTTGTGTGAACCCACTTGAGTCTTCTCATTGTGCCCATTTGCAACTCAAGGAGAAGTCTTCATGGTGAGTACGGGGTTGTCATATCTAGCTGGGACCTCATTGGGACATGTCGAGATGGGGGTGTAGTAATGAAGTAAAAGATGTATTTCATATTATTACCTTTTATTTAGAACACTATTACACAGAAGTTGTTGTAGCAGTAGTAGTTGGTGCACCATATTTTTCAGATTTCACCCTTTTCAGTAAGTCTGTTTTCTCTTTTACATGTTTATTAAAGCTCCATGAAAGTCAGCCTGCAATTAAACTGGCACTGTAAGACTGATTCCACAGTCACTGGCAGTAGTCGATTTCTCTCATCAGTCTACTGGACGGACAGCAGCGAAAATATGCTGTACACAGTGGTGGTGTATGCAGCATCAGAAAACAAACCGCACATAATTTTAGCAGTTGGCATTTGCATTCAAGATTTTCGGTTACCTTAAGAAAGTAAATCCACCTTTCTTATATGGAGTGCTTATTCTTCTAAAAAGCTCTCCAGATACATACACACATCAAAAAAAGTTGTGCATCACCTCATTTCTGAGAGTTCCTGAACCTGTACAGAAAATTGGAATGGAGATCAACATAAACATCATTTCCACACTTTTTATTGCTTGTGAAAACACATTGCATGCTGTACCACCATATAGCAAGACCTTCAGAGGTTTTGGTCCAGATTGCTGTACACACTGGTACCTCTAATATCCAGTAGCACATTCTCTTGCATTGATGCATGCCTGTATTCATTGTGGCATACTATCAACAAGTTCATCAAGGCACTGATGGATCAAATTGTCCGTCTCTTCTACGATGATTCGGCGTAGATCCTTCAGAGTGGTTGGTGGGTCACATCATCCATAAACAGCCGTTTTCAATCTATCCCAGGCTTGTTCGATAGGGTTCATGTCTGGAGAACATGCTAGCCACTCTAGTCAAGTGATGTCATTATCCTAAAGGAAGTCATTCACAAGATATGCACGATGGAGGCATGAATTGTTGTCCATGAAGACGAATGCCTTGCCAAAATGCTGCCAATATGGTTGCACTACCAGTCAGAGGATGGCATTCATGTGTCGTACAGCAATTATGGCACCTTCCATGACCACCAGCGGTGTATGTCGGCCCCACATAATGCCACACCAAAAGAGTAATGAACCTCCACCATGCTGCATTTGCTGGACAGTGTGTCTAAGGTATTCAGTCTGACCGGGTTGCTTTCAAACACATCTCCGGCAATTGGTTGAAGGCATTTGTGACTCTCATCGCTGAAGAGAACATGGTGCCAATCCTGAGCAGTCCATTTGACTTGTTGTTGGGTCCATCTGTACCACGCTGCATGGTGTTGTGGTTGCAAAGATGGATTTCGCCATGGACGTTGGGAGTAAAGTTGCGCATCATGCAACATATTGCGCACAGTTTGAGTCGTACCATGACGTCCTGTGGCTGCACGAAAAGCATTATTCAACATGGTGCTGTTGTTGTCAGGGGTCCTCTGAGCTATAATCCGTAGGTAGTGGTCATCCGCTACAGTAGTAGCCTTTGGGCAGCCTGAGCGAGACATGTCATTGACAGTTCCCATCTCTCTGTATCTCCTCCATGTCTGAACAACATCGCTTTGGTTTAGTCAGAGATGCCTGGACTCTTCCCCCGTTGGGAGCCCTTCCTGGCACAAAGTAACAATACGGATGCGATCAAACCACGGTATTGACTGTCTAGGCAGGATTGAACCACAGACAACACGAGCCTGGTACTTCCTTCCTGGTGGAATGATTGGAACTGAATGGCTGTCGGACCCTCTCTGTCTAACAGGTGCTGCTCGTGCATGATTGTTTACATCTTTGGGCAGATTTAGTGACATCTCTGAACAGTCAAAGGGACTGTGTCTGTGATACAATATCCACAGTCAGCGTCTATCCTCAGGAGTTTTGGGAACTGGGGGGATGCAATGCCTTTTTTGATGCATGTATATTCCTGAAAACATTTGTTGTCTTAAATGTTTACACCATTTTTAGTCAAGTGTGAAATAGTGTTTTCAATCCTCACCCAATCTGGAGTTTCTGCTAGCATCATCCAGTCAAATACTTCATAGTTATTAAAATAAATAGTCCATTTATGAAAGTAATGAAATTTTATGGTATGGAAGGCCATTGTCTCTTTCTCAAATTTTGAAATAAAATTGTTTCTTGGTTACGGTTCTCATTATTTAATTTGTTCAAATTCATCTTGGTTTGCATGCCAATAAAACTGGAAGTCTTCCTTTCATGCAGAGATCTTTGAGTGTCGATTAATGTATTTATTATTTCAATTATTGAGACTTTATTCTTCTCTTCAATTAAGTTGAATGATAATGTTATCAACTGCAATAAATTCTTACTGTAAGAGTTCTAAAAAATCTACAATTAAATTGAGAGCAACCACTCTTTCTTTGATTTTTTCCATAAAACAGGCCAATAAAGTTTGAAGATGATTTATGAAGGAATTAAAATTACTTACAGGTTTAAAAGATTAATTAGGAAATTCTGCCTCTGACAATATTATGAAAAGGATACTAGTGGAGATGTTGCATCATAGATAGGCACAACAAAAAGGCTGTCAAACAAGTAGGCTTTCAGCCAAATAGCACTTCATTGGAATTAGGTAGAACACACACATACATAAAGGAAAACATTCCACGTGGGAAAAATATATCTAAAAACAAAGAAGATTTAACTTACCAAATGAAAGTTTTGGTATGTTAATGGAAACACAAACACACACACTAAATTTGTGTGTGTTTGTGTTTGTTTTTGTGTCTATCAACATACCAACACTATTGTTTGGTAAGTTACATCTTCTTTGTATATACCAAAGATGATGTGACTTACTAAAAGAAAGTGCTGGCAGGTTGACAGACACACAAACATACACACAAAATTCAAGCTTTCGCAACCAACAGTTGCTTCATCAGGAAAGAGGGAAAGAGAGGGAAACATGAAAGGATGTGGGTTTAAAGGGAGACGGTAAGGAGTCATTCCAATCCCAGGAGTGGAAAGACTTACCTTAGGGGGAAAAAGGACAGGTATACACTCGCACGCACAAACAAACAAACAAACCAACACACACACACACACACACACACACACACACACACACACACACACACACACACACACACACAAGCAGGCATTAGTAAAGGCAAAGAGTTTGGGCAGAGATGTCAGTCGAGGCGGAAGTACAGAGGCAAAGATGTTGTTGAAAGACAGGTGAAGTATGAGCGGCGGCAACTTGAAATTAGCGGAGGTTGAGGCCTGGTGAATAACGAGGAGAGAGGATATACTGAAGGGCGAGTTCCCATCTCCGGAGTTCTGACAGGTTGGTGTTAGTGGGAAGTATCCAGATAACCCAGACAGTGTAACACTGTGACAAGATGTGCTGGCCGGGCACCAAGGCATGTTTAGCCACAGGGTGATCCTCATTACCAACAAACACTGTCTGCCTGTGTCCATACATGGAAATGGACAGTTTGTTGCTGGTCATTCCCACATAGAAAGCTTCACAGTGTAGGCAGGTCAGTTGGTAAATCACGTGGGTGCTTTCACACGTGGCTCTGCCTTTGATCGTGTACACCTTCCGGGTTACAGGACTGGACTGGGCGGTGGTGGGAGGGTGCATGGGACAGGTTTTACACCGGGGGCTGTTTCAAGGGTAGGAGCCAGAGGGTAGGGAAGGTGGTTTGGGGATTTCATAGGTATGAACTAAGAGGTTACGAAGGTTAGGTGGACAGCAGAAAGACACTCTTGGTGGAGTGGGGAGGATTTCATGAAGGATGGATCTCATTTCAGGGCAGGATTTGAGAAAATCGTATCCCTGCTAGAGAGCCACATTCAGAGTCTGATCCAGTCCCGGAAAGTATCCTGTCACAAGTGGGCACTTTTGGGGTTCTTCTGTGGGAGGTTCTGGGTTTGAGGGGATGAGGAGGTGGCTCTTGTTATTTGCTTCTGTACCAGATCAGGAGGGTAGTTGCGGGATGCGAAAGCTGTTTTCAGGTTGTTGGTGTAATGGTTCAGGGATTCCGGACTGGAACAGATTCGTTTGCCACGTAGACCTAGGCTGCAGGGAAGGGACCGTTTGATGTGGAATGGGTGGCAGCTGGTTTTGTGGTGGCAGATTATGAAAGTGAGGCTAACAACTGTCTGACAAAGAAATGATGACGTTAAAACCTGTGGGAAGTGGCTAAAAATGATCAGTGATGTGGGACAAACGGAAATAGAAATTCCAATCAACACAATCTGGAAGCACAACACCCTAATTCAGTAGTTAACCTTTCCTCCAAACCTCTCTCCCAATCCGAAAACTCTGTCCTACCCAAAGGCCTCATCTTCAGCCCCACTCCCAGATTCAGCCAAACAGCCCTCGTCAAAGATTTACTGTCCTACACTCGTACTCTCTGCTGGAAATATCACTTTGCCACGAAGAAAAATGATCCTAATCCCACTCCTAATGATCCACCTCCCCAAGACACTATCCAAATTGAACCCTGCCTGCAACAGTTCCGTCCTCCATCACAGCGGGATCCACCTCCTCTTCCTCAAAACCACCCTCTCCAAACCATCCAGGAATTTCTCTCTTCCAGCCTTGCCTCTCAATCCTTCTTAAAAAACCTTAATCCTACTCCCAACTTCACCACTGCTGTAGCCCAGGCTATCCGTGATCTGAAGGCTGACCAATACATCTTCATTCTTCCGGCGGACAAGGGTTCCACGATCGTGGTACTTAATCGTCGAGAGTATGTGGCTGAGGGCCTGCATCAGCTTTTAGACAACTCTACATACAAAATGAGATTTTCACTCTGCAGCGGATTGTGCGCTGATATGAAACTTCCTGGCAGATTAAAACTGTGTGCCCGACCGAGACTCGAACTCGGGACCTTTGCCTTTCGCGGGCAAGTGCTCTACCATCTGAGCTACCGATGCACGACTCACGCCTGGTACTCACAGCTTTACTTCTGCCAGTATCCGTCTCCTACCTTCCAAACTTTACAGAAGCTCTCCTGCGAACCTTGCAGAACTAGCACTCCTGAAAGAAAGGATATTGCGGAGACATGGCTTAGCCACAGCCTGGGGGATGTTTCCAGAATGAGATTTTCACTCTGCAGCGGAGTGTGCGCTGATATGAAACTTCCTGGCAGATTAAAACTGTGTGCCAGACCGAGACTCGAACGCGGGACCTTTGCCTTTCGCGGGCAAGTGCTCGAGTCTCGGTCGGGCACACAGTTTTAATCTCCCAGGAAGTTTCACTACATACAAAGTTTGCAAGGTAATCCCATTCCTGATGTCCAGGCGGAGCTTCAAGGAATCCTCAGAACCTTAGGCCCCCTACAAAACCTTTCACCTGACTCCATCAACCTCCTGACCCCACCGACACCCCGCACCCCTAGCTTTTACCTTCATCCTAAAATTCACAAACCCAATCATCCCAGCCGTCCCACTGTAGCTGGTTACCAAGCCCCCACAGAACGTATCTGTGCTTACGTAGATCAACACCTTCAACCCATTACATGCAGTCTCCCATCCTTCATCAAAGACACCAACCACTTTCTCAAACGCCTGGAATCCTTACCCAATCTGTTACCCCCGGAAACCATCCTTGTAACCATTGATGCCACTTCCTTATATACAAATATCCCGCACGTCCAGGGCCTCGCTGCGATGGAGCACTTCCTTTCATGCCGATCACCTGCCACCCTACCTAAAACCTCTTTCCTCATTATCTTAGCCAGCTTCATCCTGACCCACAACTTCTTCACTTTCAAATGCCAGACATACCAACAATTGAAGGGAACAGCCATGGCTGCCAGGATGGCCCCCTCGTACGCCAACCTATTCATGGGTCGCTTAGAGGAAGCCAACCCAAAGTTTGGTACAGATTTATTGTTGACATCTTCATGATCTGGACTCACAGTTAAGAACAACTCCAGAATTTCCTCTTCAACCTCAACTCCTTTGGTTCCATCAGATTCACCTGGTCCTACTCCAAATCCCATGCCACTTTCCTTGACGTTGACCTTCATCTGTCCAGTGGCCAGCTTCACACGTCCGTCCACATCAAATCCACCAACAAGCAACAGTACCTCCATTATGACAGCTGCCACCCATTCCACATCAAACGGTCCATTCCCTACAGCCTAGGTCTTTGTGGGAAATAAATATGCTCTAGTCCGGAATCCCTGAACCATTACACCAACATCCTGAAAACAGCTTTCGCATCCCGCAACTACCCTCCCGACCTGGTACAGAAGCAAATAACCAGAGCCACTTCCTCATCCCCTCAAACCCAGAACCTCCCACAGAAGAACCCCAAAAGTGCCCCACTTGCGACAGGATACTTTCTGGGACTGGATCAGACTCTGAATGAGGCTCTCCAGCAGGGATACGACTTCCTCAATCCTGCCCTGAAATGAGATCCATCCTTCATGAAATCCTCCCCACTCCACCTTCGTAACCTCCTAGTTTATCCCTATGAAAGCCCCAAACCACCTTCCCTACCCTCTGTCTCCTACACTTGTAACTGCCCCCGGTGTAAAACCTGTCCCATGCACCCTCCCGCCACCACGTACTCCAGTCCTGTAACCCGGAAGGTGTACACGATCAAAGGCAGAGCCACGTGTGAAAGCACCCATGTGATTTACCAACTGATCTGCCTTCACTGTGAAGCTTTCTATGTGGGAATGACCAGCAACAAACTGTCAATTTGCATGAATGGACACAGGCAGACATTGCCTTTATAAATGTCTGCTTGTGTCTGTGTATGTGCAGATGGATATGTGTGTTTGTGTGTGTGTGCACGAGTGTATACGTGTCCTTTTTTCCTCCTAAGGTAAGTCCTTCCGCTCCCGGGATTGGAATGACTCCTTGCCCTCTCCCTTAAAACCCACATCCTTTCGTCTTCCCCTCTCCTTCCCTCTCTCCTGATGAAGCAACCGTTGGTTGCAAAAGCTTGAATTTTATGTGTATATTTGTGTTTATTTGTATATCTATCAACCTGCCAGCACTTTCGTTTGGTAAGTTACATCATCATTGTTTTTAGATATATTTTTCCCATGTGGAGACTTACCAAACAAAAGCGCTGGCAGGTCGATAGATACACATACATACACACAAAATTCAAGCTTTTGCAACCAACGGTTGCTTCTTCAGGAAACTAGGGAAGGAGAGGGAAAGACGGAAGGATGTGGGTTTTAAGGGAGAGGGTAAGGAATCATTCCAATCCCGGGAGTGGAAAGACTTACCTTAAGGGGAAAAAAAGGACAAGTATACAATCGCGCGCGCGCACACACACACACACACACACACACACACACAAACACACACACACACACACACACATCCATCCGCACATACACAGACACAAGCAGACACAAATGTCGGCTTCTGTCTGTGTGTGTGTGTGTGTGTGTGTGTGTGTGTGTGTGTGTGTGTACCTACGCTACACTTGTCCGTCCTGTTTTAGAATACTGCTGCGCAGTGTGGGATCCTTACCAGATAGGACTGACGAAGTACATCGAAAAAGTTCAAAGAAAGGCAGCACGGTTTGTATTATCGCAAAATGTGGGAAAGAGAGTCACAGAAAGGATACAGGATTTGGGCTGGAAATCATTAGAAGAAAGGTGTTTTTCTTTGCGACAGAATCTTCTCCCAAAATTCCAATCGCCATCTTTCTCCTCCGAATACAAAAATATTTTGTTGCCATCGACTTACATAGCGAGGGGCGATCACCAAGATAAAATAAGGGAAATCAATGTTTGTACGAAAAGATATAGGTGTTCATTCTTTCCGCACGCTTTACGAGAATGGAATAATAGAGAATTGTGAAGGTGGTTCGATGAACCCATTGCTAGGCACTTAAAAGTGATTTGCAGAGTATCCATGTAGATGTGGATGTAGATGTAGATCAGCTGATCAGGGCTCATCCCAGTGATGCCAACTTAAAGCTATAAAAGTACCAAACTTGCCTTACTAACAGTTTTTTTGCTAGACCGATTTGTCTTTTCATTATTGAATGACCCTTGTACCTGCAAACACAACTCTCCCGCACATGACCACAGTGTCTTGGTGGTCATGTATGTGTCAGTTGCAAACTGGTGTGTGTGTGGTCTAATTCCGATGAAGGCCTTGTTGTTCAAAAGCTTACTTGTTTGACAGTCTTTTTGTTTGTGCCTATCTGTGACTCAACATCTCTGCTATATGGTGAGATACCTGTCTATACTTTTCATAATATTGTAATTATTCCACCCTTGATTTTCCAGTTTGAAATTCTGCATATGATGCACATGCTTCTAGGGAGGTATGCTGTTTAAGCAAAGCTTGTATCTGTGTTCTTAAATTTGTGATGATGACTTCTAATGAGTGTGGCAGCTACTCCTTTCTCCATATATCAATCCATACATTGAACCGACAGTTAAGGAAACCAAGGAGATATTTGGAGAGGGAATTAAAGTTCAGGGAGAAGAAATAAAACTTTGAGGTTGACATTGTGTTATGTTATAGAGATGGCAAAGGACTTGGAAGATCAGTAGAAGGGAATGGATATTGTCTTGAAAAGAGGTTATATGTTGAACATCACCAGATGTTAAATAAGGTTAATAGTATGTATTTGAATTGTCAGGCAACAATGAAATTATGAAGGGGAATGAGATGCTAACACTAATAGATTTCAGTTATTTGGGCAGCAAAATAACTTGACGGTGGCAGACGTAGGAAATAAAATGCAGACTGGCAACAGAAAGAAAATTATTTCTAAAAAAGAGATCTATAATTGGAGTGAAAAGAAATGTATGGTGTGGATCTCTCTGAGTCTGTCTCGTATTTTTGCTCCTCAACTGAACTCTGTTTTTCTTTGTACTCTTTTTTTTTTCAATTTCTTTTTTCTGCTGAAGTTACTTCTTTCCTTGGCAGATTGACATAATCTTCTCTACAACAGTTTGGTCATACCTTTTAACATGATTGTGCTTAAATGAATCTAGTAATTACACGTACTAGGGGCATAGATTTTCCATAATTTAGAAAACAATATTTTTCTTATTACCTGAGATCAGGCTTCTTTATGGCCTTTCTCAGTGACTATAATTATTAACTATAGGAAATGTTGTTCCCACTGCTCAAATATAACAAAACTTTCCTTTACTTTTTGCCAATGGCCTGAGCAATTTTACTGATACCAGTTCCTTCATGTCCAATGATAAAAACTTTGCCGCAACCCCTACTTCTCATATTGGTCATCTCAGACCTTTAATGAATATCACACAATTTGATTGTGTATAAACTTATCCATATTGTTAACAATGAAAGATTCAGATATTTTAATGAATGACAGTTTCATACGTGAGAATGAACTATATCTTTGACATATAATTCTGAGCAATATATTTTACAGATCCGTGAGTTTACTATACTACTCTTTCTTTGTTGCTAATTAATGCTTGCAACAGGTTCGTCTGCTGTTTGTTGGTAAGCCTGTCAATAGCTACAATAATATTATACAGCTCTTCTAGAGTGTTGTTTTGTAATGGGATATTTGACATTTTGTGGAAAAAGGATTCAGTTGAACTATTTGATACTCCAACCCGAAAACAAATTTTCATGAATCCAAAATGAACAAATATTCATATCGTCAATAGATAACAATAATACAGAAAAATCTTCAGTCAAAAATATGTTCAAAGATACCAAAAAAATTACTCATTATAGCACATGCAAAAATAAGCAATCATTAGAACTCGCGTGTTCTGACACATTTCCTCAGTGTAAACATTTTAGCTTCTATATAGAGTTATGCTAATACAGGGTTTTTCCAAAAGGACTTTACATCTTTGAAAATTCATACAAATTAATTCATAGTACCTACAGAGATGATTGTAGTGTCAATTTGTAGGGAACTACATAAAGTTTTGTCTCATGTAGTTAACTAGTGCTGAATTACACCATAAGGAGTGCTAATGGCAGTTCATTAAAGATGGCAGCCTTCACTGGGCCCGAGTGTACTAGCTGTGTGTTTTGGTCTGAAGAAACGAAGTTGGCGACAATAGTTCAGTGTAATTTCCATACTGAGTATGCTAAAGATCCTCCTAGAAGGCCTACAGTTTATGAGTGGCATAAATGTTTAGTAGAAACAGGGTGCTTGGTAAGACATGGTAAATCAGGTCATTCAAGAACATCTGATGACGTCATTGAGTGAGTGAGACAATGTTTTGTCAACAGCCCTACGAAATTGACCCGGCGTGTATCTCGCGAACTGCAAATCCCACGTACGACTGTTTGGCATGAGTAGAGAAACCATTTGCATTTGAAACTGTACAGACTGACGATCTTGTAAGCAATGAAAGACACTGATAAAGTTGCCCGCAACAACTTCTGTGCAGATATATTAAATTGTTTACATGAGGATGAATGTTTCTTGGACAAAATCATCTTTTCTGACAAGTCAACTTTTCACTTAAGTGGCAAGATTAACACACATAACTGTAGGATTTGGGGCAGTGAAAATCAGTGTCAAACACTGCAACATGTTCTTGATAGCCATAAACTGAACTTTTTTTTTGTGTGTGTGTTCATTGATCAAGAACAAAGTGTACAGCCCATTTTTTTCTGTGAGAGAACCATCAACAGGGTATTGTACCTGGATACATTACACCAATTTTTGATACCACGGACTGATGAAGATGACCAATGGGGAAATGTTTATTTCATGCAAGATGTTGCACCACCCCACTATCTGGCTGACGTCTGGGATTTTTTCAGTGACCTACTCTCCAGGTCAGTGGATTAGCCCTGATGCGCCAACTGCATAGCCCCCACAAGAATTTACGCTGCAATGCTACAGTGAGTTTGGGAAGAAATTGATGCCCGATGGGATGTGTGCAGGATAACAAATGTAAACCACATACAACATCTTTAGTTCAAGATTTAAAAAAATAAAAAAAAACTTGATGTGATTTCCCACAAAATAACACTAAACTCAGCTCTGTGTCTTCTTTCAATAAATTTATATGAATTTTTAAAGTTGTTTAAGTCCTTTTTGAAACACCCTGTATTCTTATAGGTGCAAATGCACAAAAAGTAAACTTATTTGACAATGAAATTGTAACAGCAATTATTAATTTAGCTAATCTGAGTCACACTTAAATACCTACAGATTTGTTCTGGTGTCAAAACTACTATTTTACCTTCAATGACTCCAGTTCCTTGTGCCATACTGTATATAAAAAAATATGGGTAATGGATATGATAAAGAGATTCAGATCCCTCAGAGCCCTTCGATTCATTCTCTTGAACATTGTGCTACTACACGTTATTGAATGAACTGCCTTATTATCTTAACACTATGTGTTTCTTTACATAACAGTGCTGTTATAATTTAGCTCATGTCACTGCAGTACTTCTGATTAAGAATGATTGTCTACACTATGAATTTGTCCCAGACTTTTGCAATAAGCCTGGCATTTGATGAGTTATTCGGGTGCAGCCAAGTCTCTTTTGATCTTACAGTGATAAAACTCAGTGATGCTGGACAGGATCTGGGTTAAGGTACAAGTAAATAACTGTGCTAGTCTATTTATTTATGTTTATTTCACTGATTTATAATTTTCTATTGTCTACAAGTATAGTGGTTGTACAGTTGTTAATGACATCTGACATCAATATAATGTGTGTTATCAAGGTTTTTAGGATATTAAAAAGTATGGTTTACAGTAACATAAGTCGAAATTTTCCTTTTATTACAAAACATGTTTTGTATACAACATTCAGCCTTTCAGTCAAAGCAGCAATTTTACTGATAATTACATGATATGTTTCAAAAATACTGTAGGTCTTATCCAATAAGGAACAAGCAAAAGAAATTTAATGCTCCACTCTATAACCAAATATGTTAGCAGGCAGTTTAATAACAAGGTACACAATCTGGAAAGAAAAGGTGTAGGCTAAAGAAAAATATGAACTAAATCTAACTATGCTTTGTTGGTACAATAACAGATTAATTGTTCTATTTTCATATTTCTTCTCTGCTTTTCTTGATGCCCAAAATACCAGCAGGGATTGATTTAAAGCAGTTCTTAAAATAACTATCACTGTCATGAAACCACTAAAAAACAAAACCATATTGTGTCATTGCTGGCTGTCATCTTTGATACTGCTGCGTTACATTACTGAAGAGACACCTTGTTAGTATCAGGAAGCAGCGTAGTGATACCAGCACACACTGCAAAAAAAAAAAAAAAAAAAAAAAAAAAAAATTAATAGTGCATGTAAAACGATCATGTGGTGGGTGCAATGGTCAACAACCAATAAGTTTAACATTATATTGTGTATTAGAAACAAAGATTCCAAGACTTACCAAGCGGGAAAGTGCCGGTAGACAGGCACAATAAAATAACACACAAATACAAACACACGAAATTTCGAGCTTTCGCAACTGGCGGCTGCTTCATCAGGAAAGAGGGAAGTAAAAGGAAAGATGAAAGGATGTGGGTTTCAAGGTAGAGGGTAAGGAGTCATTCCAATCCTGGGAGCGGAAAGACTTACCTTAGAGGGGAAAAAAGGATAGGTATATACGGGTGCGCGCGCGCGCCCACACACACACACACACACACACACACACACACATCCATCCATCCATCCATACGTACACAGACACAAGCAGACATATTTAAAGGCAAAGAGTTTGGGCAGAGATGTCAGTCGAGGCGGATGTGTGGAGGCAAAGATGATGATGAATGACAGGTGAGGTATGAGTGGCGGCAACTTGAAATTGGTGGAGATTGAGGCCTGGTGGATAACGAGAAGAGAGGAAATATTGAAGGGCAAGTTCCCATCTCCCAAGTTCGTATAGGTTGGTGTTGGTGGGAAGTATCCAGATAACCCGGACGGTGTAACACTGTGCCAAGATGTGCTGGCCATGCACCAAGGCATGTTTAGCCACAGGGTGATCCTCATTACCCACAAACACTGTCTGCCTGTGTCCATTCATGCGAATGGACAGCAACAAACTGTCCAGTCTTTCCACTCCCGGGGTTGGAATGACTCCTTACCCTCTCCCTTAAAACCCACATCCTTTCATCTTTCCTTTTCCTTCCCTCTTTCCTGACGAAGCAGCCGCCTGTTGCAAAAGCTCGAAATTGTGTGTGTGTGTGTGTGTGTGTGTGTGTGTGTGTGTGTGTGTGTGTTATTTTATTGTGCCTGTCTACCGGCGCTTTCCCGCTTGGTATGTCTTGGAATCTTTGTTTTTAATATATTTTTCCCATGTGGAAGTTTCTTTCTATTTTATTTACAACATTATATTGTGTGTTATATCTTTCGTTTGATTATCTTTTGTATCTCTCAGTACTAGTGTATAGCTGTGAAAACGTGCCTGTGTTGTGCTTTTTTGTTGGGAAGTAAATTGTGGTAAATAAAGAACATGTCATTAAAGTGCATAGGAGTACACTTGTCACTTACAACGGTGACTCCAATGTGGTCTGTTGTGGAATTTCTTTTATATTCTGACCCAAAAGTATGGTCTGACATTATGAGGATACCACAAACCACTGTCAAGACAGAAGGTTAAGTATCGTCAGCACCTGGCTCTTCCCTATGGTCTCCTACTACTCCCTCTTGTGGCGACATCTCATGATGGGTTACTATAAAGCTACTGCCTTTTTGGCCTACAAGGCTGCAGTTATGGTTGCTGCTAGTGGGTGCCATTTTTCAGCTGCTCGACGTTACTTCAGAAGCGGACCAATTCGCTTTTGCCGTTTTGCAGCTGGACTTCAACATTAATGAGCCAGTGGAGGATAGTCTGCCTCATTGTTCTTTCGCAGTGTCTAAACTTATTTGCAGTTTGTATTATGTTGCCAGAAAACGTGCTTAATTTATTAATTTAATTATGAATATGTTCTTTTATGATAAATAATGAACTTGTTTAAGATGTTAAATTATATTTATCTATCTTTGGAGTTTATAAGGTCAGTAGATCAAAGAAGCTAGCTAGGAAGTGGGAATGTCTGCAACTTCCGGACACATGTTGGCTTGCCTGCCACCTCTTTTTCAGTCTTGGAGGAAGGCGGATGTGTTTTTGTGACAAGTGAAGTATAATGGATTTAGATTATCAACGTTGATAGTGAAAATGGTGTAGCTCCTAACAAAAAGTATGAATAAATATAATTTTTATAATTTTAGCTGAAAGTATTTCCAATACTGTGGAGTTTATTTAAACAGAAGAAAACCCAGGCCATGCTTGATGTTGGAATAATTATTTTGCAGACAAAGAAAACTATGAAACCTACCTAGACAAATGAGATATGCAGATATTGGGTGTGTAATCTTTCAGTAACTTCTAAAAAAATAATTCGTGCTTAAATTGTGCTGGGACTGATCGTATTATTCCCATTCAAAAACACGTGGTGGGAGTGTTGTCCTACCACACTATACCGTGTAAGATTCTACAAACAATTTTTCAGTTATCTAAGAAATGAGTAAGATAACAACTAGTACACTAGAAATAAGGAAATGTCTCTGTGTTGGTGCAGATGGAAGCAGCAAGGATCCACAGTGGAGGATAAAAATACATAAAATTATGTACAAAAATTATGTACAAAACATCTCTTAGGCACACTACGAATGTAGTGGTGTGGACATGTTGGGAATGTGGGTCTCACGGGGAGTGTGCAAAGCATAAGTCCCTGCAGTCGTGCTATCCCCTGTGCCCTCGGTGACTCAGATGGATAGAGCGTCTGCCATGTAAGCAGGAGATCCCGGGTCCGAGTCCCGGTTGGGGCACACATTTTCAACATGTCCCTAATGATGTATATCAACGTCTGTTTGCAGCTAGGGTGTCCATTTAATTATCGTTTCATTTCTAGCAAAGCTGCATGGTCATCTACGGTAACTGTTCTTTCGGGAACAGATACTATCGTCATGTATACTTACAAAAACACATAAAATGTGTGGGAAAATAACAAAAAGGACAGAGAGGATGATATATGGGGAAAGAACGTGAAACCTGAGGGAGTAGAGCTGACAGTGAAAGGTGAAAACAAACTGAAATCAACATGAAAACACAATGAGATCAAAGAGAAAAATAAATAAAAAGAGAATAATGTGGGATGCAGGTCAGTGGGTGGATATGTATGAAGAAGGGGGACAGAGAATGTGACAGGATTAGGAGAGGTTGGTATGTGTGACAAATGCCATCTTGATCATACTCTTGTAAATATCACTTTAGCCAACTGCATTACATGACAGTCCTAAGAATATTGTTTCTGCCATCTCGGGAGGCACATGAAGATGTGCAGAAAACATTGGTCTCAAACTTAACTCTAAGAAGCAACACATGATCCTTATATTGGACCAAAATTTGATTAGTTAACATTCTGATGAAGCAATTCCTGCCATACTTCTTGATGGTCCCTGAGAGAGAGAGAGAGAGAGAGAGAGAGAGAGAGAGAGAGAGAGAGAGAGAGAGAGAAGAGAGGGAGTGACCTTACACTACATCCTGTAGTTGGTCTGCCCACCTCTCCTGAACCATGTTTTACTAAGATTTTCTTTATTTGTTCTTGCATTAGTTCTAGGGTCCTCCATCATAATAATCAAACCTTAAAGTGTGGCTATAAAACAGCAATTTAAACATTAGCTGATACTTGTTAGTAGTGTTTTTCAGCATGTAACAAATAACATTTTGAACTTAAGATGATTAACTAATCAGGCAAGTAAATATTTCAGCTGAAACATCTAGTATTGTAGGATGAATACTTACTCAGTACTAAAGCAGTCAACAGGGAAAATGGAGCTATACAGTCAATTGCCAGCAAGTATGGAAAGGATAAATTTCCACTAAAGGCTCCCAGTCGACTTGACATTATATTGAGACTCATTGCCATGGACCTGGAACAGTTATATACAATTTATTACACATGTTAAACAAATTACATTTGTCTTGTTGCATTACATAAATAACATCACCTTCATTAAAAATATTGATTTTAGTATTATTGAAAGTTTAGTACTATTTACACTGGAACCTGATACTGGAAGGTTGCTTTCTTTGTATGTACTTCATAAGTAGAATGAATGTGAAAATCAGTACATATGTCTACAGAAAGCTACTTGTTGGGGATGGCATCATCTGCTAAATACTTTTATTGTCATCTTTACAGAAAATGAATGTGTACTATTCCACATGCTGTAAATTGAGCAAATAACTGTATTTATGGCTGTCTTAGGTTGCTCTTGACATTAATTGTACTATAGATTTGTCTTTTGCATTCACAAGAATTTTGTAAAGACAAAATTATTGGCACCCGAATTCCATCTGTGGTGTTGAGAGAATGTGCTTACTGGGAAGTAAAGTGAAAGATTAACGATTAACTCCTAAGCTAGTGGGTGCATTACTGTCTCAGTGTCAGCTCAACATGCAAGCACTAGTGTTCGATAGTCCAGCCCCAGGGTACATAACTGGCACAAATGCTGAGCAGTTGACATATTTTTACAGGCTGAGGAGAGTCTGACAGTCAGTGCTCATGGAGAACAGCTTCGACAAGCTGCACAACATTTAACTGAGCAATAACTTGCAAGCTGTAAAGTTGTTGGTTTGGCAAAGAGGTTGCACTGATATCAATGAAATTTTGTTCCAGCTTTGCTGATACATGCTGTGCACTAAAGTAAATGAAGTTCCAACCCAATCTGCAGCAACATTTTGTTTATAAAGCATTGTCAAATAGTCATTTTGTGTGTGTTCCATTAAAATAGATAAACAGGAACACTGTACCATCATAAAAATCTTGGTGTAGTTTAACGTAAAAAATAATATCTCAAAAGTTAGTAGAAGGGCTATACAAAGTGTGCATCTTCTTCTCAGAACAATTCTTGTTGTCGTCAATGTGCAACCATTCAGTTGAGGTACTGAATGATTGATAATCACATAAAACCAGCATTCAGATGAGTCCTCTTTCAGAGTTAAAAGAATGTACGTACATTTGCACGGTTAATTTGTCATGGTTGGGTACATTATACCAGCACTCGAGCTTAGCTGGCTGTATCGGTTGTAATGGCGAGGGAAGAAAAGAGGTGGAGAGTGGGAGGCAGCATTGGGGGACGAGTGGCTGATAGCGTTGAGGGAGAGGTAACAAGTGCACGGGATAGGAACATGCCACTCGTAAGCTCACTCTGGAGGAGTCACGGGGCTGTGTGTGAGGCACTGTGACATGAAAGAGTAGGCTGGGAGAGGGGAATGGAACAGATGAAGAGGGAGACTACCAAGAGAAGGGCACGAGTACTCTATCTCCTCTATCCTCGTCCTGTCCACTTGTATTCTGGAATGCCAAAGTGTACTTTTTATTGACTGCCCTGTAAAGAATAAAACAATAACTTGCAAATACTATGCAAGTATTATGGGCAAACTGGATGACAAAAAATCAAGATGAGATCTGCTTAACAAATAGAAAGAAAAAAAACTGTTTTTCAGCAGGACAGTGCACCTGCCCACAAAGATGCTTTGGCAATAGTTTGAGTAGATGGAAAATAATTTGAATCAAATGAAAAGATAAATGTAGAGTAGGTTTTTGCAGGCCATTTGAAACTTACTTCAGACAAAGAATAAAATATGCTGAAATGAAAGTGCATATTTGTCTAAGGAGAGCTGCCTCTTACTGAGAGGCTTTGAGTTATCGGCATCCTCATATATTGTGTCAAAATTGTGTTTCAGAAAGGGTGCAGTATTTACCAATATATTGTCATTACATATGTCTGCTTTTATAAACCATGCCAATTCATTGCAAAATTTCAGTCTTTATGGAACTATTCTCATGCCCATTGTAAGAAGTCACACTGTAACTTCAGAGTCTTCCTTATGTATGCTGTGGTACTATATCCCTCAAGTGCCAAAATTCAATCAAATATAAATTCAAAATTTCTCCCCAACAACAGAATAACAGATAGTTTATGCACACTAAGGAGACAATATGAGTCACTTCCAGCTTCCCTCATCCATTTACTTGAGATGGCATACAATATTCTTACCAGCGTCTTTCTAATTCTAGAATACTGCTACATCTATGGCTATTATCTGCAAGCCATTTATGGTATGTGGCAGAGCATACTTTGTACACCACTGCCCCCACCTCCCCCCTTTGCTACTCTAGCTGCAAATGGTGTGTGGGAAGAATGAGTATTGGTAAATTTCCATTTTAGGGTGACTCCCTCTAACTTTAACTTCATGGCCTTCTCATGAGATATAAATAAGAGGAAGCAATATATTAGTTTACTGTAGTAGGAATATAAATTGTTTGAATTTTAACAGTAAACCAAACTGGCAAACATGCCTCTTCTGTAGTGCCTTTCATTGGAATTGGGAGATCATGTCGATGACACGGATGCAGTTAGTAAAAGAGCATATAACAAAACACATGGCTCATCATTGGACCCTCTCTGTTTCCTCTATTATTGACCCTTTCTGGCAATGGCACCAGACTGAGGAGCAATACTCAAGTGTCACTGAAACGAGGGTTTTGTAAGCCACCTCCTTTGGGAGTGGACTAAACACCCAGATGATTCTTCCAATGGATCTCAGTTGGGTCTCTGTCTTCTCTACAATTACGAGGAGCATACAAAAAGTAAGTTCCTACCACATCCAGAGATGGTACCAGTAGTCAGATAGGAATGCGCATGTGCACGAACTGAGGGGAGGTATGTGTGAATAATGCTGTTCGGTTTCAGTCTTGTGATGGCAGTGGTTACTACACAGTGCTAGGATAAAATGGCTGCTCTGATACTGTCTCCAACCAACTGCGAGGTTTGTGCAGTTATCTGATTTCTGGGCACCCAGAAGCTGATTTTTGCATGCTCAGAAGCAATCTCCAGCAGACACCCGCCACCAGTTGTGCCATGTGTACGTTCGTGACATTGTGAGTGACAGTATGGTCAAATGACAGTGCCAGCAATTCACAGAAGGATGGGCCGATATTCATAAAGACCATAGTGGCCGACTATCTCTGGTAATGATAGATGTGATGGAAAGTGCGACGAGCACTTTTTGAAAAGCACCACTTCACAATTTCGGAACTGTTGAACGAAATTGTCTTCCAGTGGCTTGAGTTTCATAAAGTGTGCGCAATATGGGTGCCAGGTAAACTGACAGATCAACACAAAACCAAACATCTGGCTGCAGCATTGACATTCCTACAGCAGTACTTGGGGGAAAGTAATAGTTTCGTGATTGTATTGTCTTTGTGGATGAAACCTAGATGTTGCATGCCACACCAGAAATGAATCAACATTCCATACATTGGCAGCATAGTGGCTCACCTGTCAAGGCCAAACTCAGGCAAACAGTCACTGTCAAAAAACCCATGTGCACTGTCTTCTGGGATTGATGTGGTGTCCTCCTGTGCAAGTTTTTCTTGTAAAGGGAGGCCATAAATGGTGGTTGGTATTGACAGACATTGCAAAATCTGAGGAGAGTGATCCAGAACAAGAGATGTGGGATGTCAACAAGAAGCATTATACTTGATCATAAAAATGCCAGCATGTAACAAATAACACGAAATGTGTCAAATCAGTTTGGATGGGAGATCTTGGACCATCCATCCTACAGCCAAAAGTTTCCCCAAGTGGCTTTCATATTTTTCATGTCATGAAGTATTTTCTGGCAGCAAATGTTTTCACAATGATGCTGAGGTGCAGACTGAAGTGACTTCGTGGTTCTGAATATTGGCGGCACACTCCTATGACACGGGGATATAATTGACGGTACACCGTTATGACAAAAGCATCAACAGCGGTGGTGACTGTTGAGAAGTAGCCAGTGAATCTATGTAGATATTACAGGAAATACTTCTTACTTAGTGATGTTTTTATTTTCTTTATCGCTCATTGGAGCTTACTTTCTGGACACACCTCATAGTTACACACAGTCACTCCACGTTAAATCCCTCTGTAAGCATATTTCCAGATATTTAATGGATGTGACTGCTTCCAGTGATTCTTCAGAAATTATGTAATTACACAATAAAAAGTCTTTTTGCCTATTTATGTGCAATAAATTATATTTGTTTTTGTTGTGTATCAACTGCCAATCCTGCACCATGTACGAGTCCTCTGCGGGTCTTCGTGCCTTTTGCTAAAAGTTTCTAGCATTGTGCCCTGACTATAAACAACTGCATTGTACATGAATAACCTCATGGAGCTTCCAACAGTAACAGCTAGCTCATTATTATTAACAGTAATGTTCCTACAAAACTCCTTCAGGATACACGCAAACTTACTTTCACATCTCACAAGATTTATCTCTGTTAAGAAAGATATTCTATTTTCTATTTACTAGGAACTCTTCAGTCGAGTAACAAAGATGTGCTGATATTCTGTACACTCGTGTTTTATTCACAATGTAACAGTGTAAAATTGTATTGATTGCCTTCCAGATGTCATCCTTGGTGCTGGTATCTGGGTGTCATGGATAGACAGAGCAAACTGTGTTTCACGTGATGATTGTTCATGGAATCAATGTTGATTCCTCCAGAGGAGATATTTAATCTCCAGAAAGGTCATAATATGTGAGCATACAATGAGTTCCATAAATCTATAACACACTGATGTCAATGATACAGGCTTATAACTATGTGTGTTTGTTTGATGACCTTTCTTGAAAATGGGAATGATCTGCACTCTTTTCCAATAACTTGGAACACTTTGTTTCCTAATGACATAAGGTAAACAGGTGTTAGAAAAGAAACTGTACACAGATACTCTATGTACAATTGTGTAGTATCTCATCAGGTCCAGTTGCCTTCCTCTGTTGAGCAATTTTACGTGGGTTGGAACTTAAATAGTGGCAGCTATTTATTCACAACCAATACAAAAGAGTTACATGTTTTCACCTGTTACAGTCCTTCAGGGTAGTCACCAGTATTGTGTAGAACCCATTGCCAGCGATGTGGAAGGCGTAGTATACCTTTAGCAGAACCTGTTCTGTTAGCGGTGCGAATGGAGCAGTCTACTGCCTGTCGAATCTCTGGAACAGTTCTGAAGTGAATGCCATGAAGGGCTTCCTTCATCTTTGGAATCAAATCAAAAGCATAAGGACTTAGGTCACCAGCGATCAGCTTTGTGAAGGAAGCAGCGACACTTTCTGCGCAACCCACCAATCATTTTGCATGACAAAGCGCAGCCGCATACAGGGCAAGCTGTGGCTGCTCTGTCTGGTTGATGGGACTGGGAAGTACTGTATCATCCACCATACTTCCCAGACTTAAGTCCTTGTGACTTTTATTTGATTCTGAAGATGAAGGAACCAGTTCATGGCATTTGCTTCAGAACTATTCCAGAGATTCGACAGGCAGCAGACCGCTCCATTTGCACCACCAACAGAACAGGCTCTGCTAACGGTACACTATGCCTTCCACATCGCTGGCAACAGGTTCTACACAACACTGGCGACTACTTTGATGGACAGTAACAGATGCAAACATGTAACTCTTTTGTATTGATTGCGAATAAATAGCTGCCACTATTTAAGTTCCAACCCTCGTAGTTAATTTTTATGGTGCAGTCACTTACTTTTGTATTTGTCATTATGGCATTCGTGCACTGTTAAGAGGAGGAACCATTGTCTGATCTTCCTTAAAGAAAAGCATTTGGAAAAGAGAATTTAGTGTTTCTGCCTTTTCTCTGATATCCTCTGTTTCAATACCATTATGGTCGCTGAGTGTCTTTACAGATGGCTTTGATCTGTTGTCTCTGAGGAGTAATTCGGGTTTCACTGTGGGCTCTTCATGAGCTATCAACTTCTGCATCTGGTGCAGAAGGCAATGTATGCAATAGACCACTAGGATTCTTTGGAGTTGTTTTCCTAGTCATATGCTGTGATTTCAACAACATGTGGCATGGCAGGTCCATCTTCAACTTTTTTAGTCAGTATGTACCAGTATCACTTGTCTGTGTCTATGACATACCTAAAGGAGGAACATTTCAAGTGTGCATCAATATAGGATCTCTTTGGACCACACCACCATTGTCAGTTCTGGAGGTAATGTTCTATATTATATCCACAACTAACAAGTCAACCAAGAACCACATGCAGCTCACACCATATGCAGACAACAGGTCTTTGCAGCACATAGGGTAATATGTCCTAAAACCAATGAACTACCTGAGAAGTAATTTGGGTTTCACTGTGGGCACTCCATAAGCTATCAATTTCTGCAGATGCTGCAGAAGGTAACTGTTGCAACAGAACACTAGGAATTCTTTGGAGTTGTCTTCCTAGTCATATCCTGTGATTTCAAATACGTTGGCCCTAAAGTGGCATCTGACTTCCAACACACCAAAAGCCAACCCACAGTCAACTGTTGTGAAATCCTGACTAACCTGTGATCCGTAAAAATTCGTGGAAACCTGGTGGTGTAGAGGAGAACAGTATGTTACCTAGATGTCATGTTGGACACTTTGTTAACATGGTTCCCACACATACACAGACTGTAGGGGAAGGTGAAGATGTTGTGTCACTTCAAATGCCTCTACCCACTGCCGTATCCTACATCAACATTACCAGAACACCTTGGCATCATTGTGCATAGTGACTGGCATATTTCCTACCAAGGGACATCTCCAAACCACAACCGCAGCAAGTCGTGCAGATGCAGCAAATCACAGGTACAACATTGCTACAAAATCCCATGAAAGTGGTATTAATTTGAGGACCATCAGATCCTGGCACTTGAATACAAAAACCACTGTGGTGCCATCAGAAGATGAGCAGATCTGCTGGTAAGATAATAAGGATATGAAGGATAAAAGAGTCAAAGGGATCATTCCAACCGACAACCAACTGAAATGCACAAATCATGGAGTGAACAAAATGGAAGAAGAGACTGTAAGGTTTCAGGCTTAATTGGAATCAGGGCATACAAAAGAAAGCCTTGCAAAGATTAAACAGTGTAAGTGATCAAACAGAGATGCACATGGTGAAACAGAAAGTTCTTTTATAATATACCAGTGAAGACAATGACAAATGTATCAGTCTCCAAATTTTATTCTGTATAAACTTCACCTGCTTGACAGTGTCTTGTTAGCAAATGGGTTGCAATGCCTCTTGTGTGCCATCAGCAAACCCAAGTGATCTTTCATGGTTCAAACATTCAATGGCAATAGTCTAGTGACCATGCTAATAGGTATAACCAGTGACTTGTGCTGAGTAGAGGAGCATGTGCCACATTGTGGCTTCTGTGCACCATAATGAATGGTTGGTCCTGGATGATATGATTGGCCATTAATTGTTCTTATCAATCATTGGAATGGAGAGTGATTTGCTTTACTGTAACCCTTCTATCCATGGTTGTTTCTCACTTACATCTGAAAGTGTCACGTGCATGCACATTTTCCAGGTAGTCCTATGTGTGGTACCAATGTTTCTGGCCTAGTTTCACTTTGGCTTGCAGCACTACATATTTCATGGCGTAAGGCATGACAAAATATTTATTCAGGCACCCATGGTTTTCACACTTGACACATTGTTGTGAAAAAAGTCGAGCACCTGCATGACATCAAAAAGTGTCTCACATGTCTGGTACTCGCAATCAACTGAGCTGTGATAACAAGTCTTGCACCAGTTCTGTACCTGACTGTCACACTGACATCCTCTACAAGGTGTGATGGCATCTCAGTCACTTGATATGTTGAACTATACTATTCACCAAGGGGAAACCTGCAGGTATTGTCAATTCAGTTTCTTTATGAGTGTACTTCTTAAAATGGATAGTGGTGTGGAATTAGGGTACTAAGGTGTAATAGAACCACTACCAAATGTTGTATGACATGGTGATACATGAATCGTTGTATTGCATAGAGTGAATTTAGTGATCTTCTGCACTATTACAACTTCAAGAATGCACTTCTCATCTCTTCCATAGGTCCTCTCCTTGGGATTTCACAGAGATTTTGACCTCTCAAAGCTCTCAATGTTCCCACAGAGTCTCCACAGGGAGTGCAGAGCATTTTGGGTTGAATTGATGGCGAGTGATGGGCAAGATCGTCAGACTGCAGGCATGTGAGTGAGACACAATGAGACTGTTCCTCATTAAATCGTGTGTTGGATGGCTGTCGTACTACAGTGGTAAGTTTATGTGGGGACTCCAGCATGCACAGGTATTCATTGTGTGCCGCAGAGGAGGAGTTACATGTTGGCGAACAGCATACGAGTGATATTGCACCAGGTATTGAGGTGGCTGCCTGATGTGGCCATAACACCATTCAGAGGTGACGTCCGATGCAGGTGACAGTGACAGTAGCTCTGTGAGCAGCTGATACGTCATGCTGGTAGCAGAGGCAAGGTTATTGAAATTGCTGTAGTCTCTTTGTCTAGTTTGGAATTTGTGGTCAATGTCCATCAGGGGTGCAATGTTGTCATCCTGCAGAACCCACACAGGTTTGAACATCACAAGCAACACAGTTGTTGGTGTGCTGTACACTAGTACTTTGATTGCCGCAGAACAGCACTTTGTGAGGCCTTATGTCTGGTGGCTGGAAAACTGGGTGTATGGTGTCATCGTGTAAGAGGGTCACTCCAAAAGAAATGCACACTATTTTTTTTTTTTTAGAAAATCCATCTTTTATTCTACACGTTTGAAAGGTTTACAGTGTGTAGATACATCCTTTAGGAACAATATTTTCATTTCTCCACATAATTTCCATCCCTCTCAACTGCCTTATGCCATCTTGGAACCAGCACCTGTATACCCACAAGGTAAAATTCTGGACCATCCTATTGGAGACACTGTTTGGCAGCGTGCACAAGGGAGTCATATACTTAAAACCTTGTTCCACGAAGAGAGTCTTTCAGTTTCCCAAAAAGATGATAGTCACATGGAGCCAGGTCAGGACTGCAAGGCAGATGATTCAGTGTTGTCCATCTGAGTTTCGTGATCGCTTCCATGGTTTTTTGGGTGGCATGTGGCCATGCATTGTCGTGCAACAGCAAACCATCCTGCTTTTGCCGGTGTGGTTGAACATGACTCAGTCAAGCTTGAAGTTTCTCGAGTGTCATCACATATGCATCAGAATTTATGGTGGTTCCACTTGGCATGATGTCCACAAGCATGAGTCGTTTGGAATCGAAAAACACCATAGCCATAACTTTTCCAGCAGAAGGTGTGGTTTTGAATTTTTTTTCTTGGGTGAATTTGCATGATGACACTCCATTGATTGCCTCTTCGTCTCTGGTGAAAAATGATGAAGCCATGTTTCATCACCTGTCACCAATTCTTCCAAGAAATTCATGTGCGCCATTCTTGTACTGTTCCAAATGCTTGCTGCATACCGTTTTTCTTGTTTCTTTGTGAGCCACTGTCAACGTCCTGGGAACCCACCTGGCACAAACCTTTTTTAATGCCAACACTTTATGTATTTTGCATAAGCTTCCTTCCCCTATCCGAATGTAGCGTGACAATTCATTCATTGTGATGCGTCTGTCAGCAGTCACCAATTCGTTAACTCTCTGCACATTGTCTGGAGTGTGTGCAGTATGAAGTCTGCTGCTGCAAGGACAATCCTCAATATTGCCTTGCCTGCTTTCATCGCGTAACCTGCTTGCCCACTGACTAACTGTACTGCCATCGACAGCAGAATCTCCATACACCTTTTTCAACCTCTTGTGGATGTTTCCCACTGTCTCGTTTTCACAACACAGGAATTCTATGACAGCACGTTGCTTCTGACGAACGTCAAGTGTAGCAGCCATCTTGAAGACATGCTGTGATGGTGCCACTCACAGGAACAGGTTCAACTAAGTTTGAAAACAAGTGGGAAGGATGTATCTACACACTGTAAAACTTTCACACATGCAGAATGAAAACTATATTTTTACCAAAATAGTGTGCATTTCTTTTGGAGTGACCCTCATATCATTATAAACTAACAACAGTGGAGGTCCTTATGAACAAAGCATGTTGGCAACATATACATGTTCTGAATATGCCTATGAACCTGGTCCACTAATGTGAGCAGGTCAGTGTGTGTTGCTTCAAATGTAGGCTGCACAAACTCCGTGGGAAGCAATAGGATTTCACTGTGTAAGATCTCGGCAAGTGATGCTTGAAGGTGAAATTTACATGTTGACCGAATGCCAAGGACCAACCATAGCAATGCCTTGTACCAGGACTTACTGTGGCACATCAGAGCTGCCTTTGGAGTCCTGTGCCACCTCTCAACAAGCACATTGCTTCGGAGATGGTAAGATGTGGCATGTGTGCAACTGATACCACACAGGTGGCACAGGTCTGTGAAGAGGAAGGACTCAAACTAAGAGCCCTGGTTTGTGATGATCTGTTCTGGAATTCCAAAGTGCACGATCCACATTTCTGTATAGGTGTGCACCATCATTTCCACTGTACTGTCATGGGTAGGTACCACCTAGATCCAACTCAATGTTCTTATCAGTAACTGAACATAGGTACAAGAAACCTTCCAATGGAGGAAGAGGTCCCAATGTCGATATGTACATGTTGGAAATCTGCCTTGGGTATCGGAAAGTGCTTGCACTGTGGCTGGGTGTTTCGACTAGCTTTGATTTGTTGACAGACTAGGCAGCCTATGTAGAATGCCTGCTGTCTAGTTTAACCCCATACCACATGAATGGGTCAGTGACCATGCACGTTGTTGTCCTAATTTCTGGGTAGCTCAAGGTTGTGTAGGCTGTTGAATACTTCCCATTACATACTGAGTGGCACAATGGTGCACATCATATCTTGGGATTCATCACACAGCAGTTTTAGCTTGATATTGGGTAAGATTCGACATCTGATGCAAAGACTGGTCATTGTATCTGTCATGAGATCGTTGATGGAAGGGTTGTTTGCTTGCTCTGCAGCCGTAAGTTCATAGTCGTATTATAATGAAATTTCACTGATCCATGAGATTGCCTTACACTCTCACGAGCTTTTGATGTAACCAGCTGCTGTGAGGATAAGGACTGTGATTATGTTCTCTGCCCCTTGGATGTGGTGGACATCAGCAGTGCACTGAGATATGAGGTCTAAGTGGCACAAACAGTGTATACTGAAGTCTTGAAGTGTATTCTTGATTGCATCCACAAGTGCCTTTTGGTCAGAGTAAACCATTATGTTGTGTCCTTCGATGTCCTCTCAAAAATTTTTGATCATTGCGTATATCATGATCACCTCGCAATTGAAGGCAGAACTCTTAGACTGGGTAAGTGTGAGCTTCTTTGGGAAGAATGTAAGTGGTTGCGGTTTGTTGTTGTTGATTTTCTCCATAAAGGCCCCCACTATGGTGTTGCTAGCATCTGTGGTAATGGTGAGTCATGTGTTCAGGTCGGGATGGGCTGGGGTGGCACCATCTGGAATACTTCCTTTGCGCTTGCCGCCCATTCAATCTTTCCCTTGCCAAATTTGTCATTTTCAGCTGACACATCTGTCAGCCACAGCAGCAGCAGCTGTGTGTGGTAAGTTGCATGGGTAAACAATTAGTGTGTGAAGGAAACAATGTAGGTCACAGTACATCTCTGGTGGAGGCAGGTCCTGGAATATACATATGTTTAAGTTGAGGCTTAGCCTTGTTAATAATAACACCTTTTTCACAGAGAGTGGCTAAGACCTGCTCTACATGAACCAAGTGGTCTTTGAGATAGTTGGAGTAAATCAAAATGTTGTCTAAATACCTGTAGCTGTTGGGGAGGCAGAGGAGAAGCACATCAATGAATCACTGCCATGTTTGGTCCACAGTCTTCAAGTCAAACAGCTTATACAGGTACTCAAAGAATCCAAATGGCATAATGATGGTAGTTTTTGAAATGTCTTGTAAGTACGTTCGGAACTTGAAGCTATGCGAGTTTACAGTTGATGACAGTGAATAATGTGGCATCAAGTGTGTAAGTAAAATCTTGTGTGTTAGGAACTGATAGTAGTCATGAACTGTCCTGAAATTAAGACTCCTGTAATCACCACAGAGCCTTAAGGTATCATGATTTTTCTGTACAAGTTTGATCTCAGAGGCTATCTGATGGTCGCACGATCCCCGCGTGGAGCAGTTCGTAGGCAACATTCTTTGCAATCTGCAGATCTGCTGGATAGAAAGGGCATGGTTTTTGACAGCTGGGCAAAAGTTCCTTTGTAATGATGTGGAATGCTGTACCTTTAACCATGCATGTGAGTGCTAGGGAGCGGGAGGTGGCAGTAGCGGAAGCACTGTTTGTTAATACTGCACATTGCCTTACACTGATGTGGACATGACTGTTGTCTTGTGGTGGCAGTGTTAGTGGTGGTGGGGCAGCTCCTTTGTCATGAGCTTTTGATGTAACCAGCTGCTGTGAGGATAAGGACTGCTGATGGTCACACGCCGATGTGACTGCTGCAGCAATGTTTTCAACACAGCACGTAAGCAAAGAATTGTCGCCTCATAGATTTTGTGATTGTGGCTGACATTTGAGAACTCACTGATGTGCCATTAGGATTTAGGTTTACTGTGTGAGTGCGGTCATGGAAGGTTTCAGCACAGAAGTTGTTGAAAATGTGACATTCTAAAGGGTCATGTCAATTTGTAGATGGGAAGGGTGTGATGAGACCATCCAAATGATATGCTGTCATATGCTGTGTGAGAAAGGTTTGCACAAATCCAGCGAAAGTTGACTAGAATATAGAAAGTCAGTTTCCAAGACTGGCTCTGTGATGTCAATTACACACAAGGCCCCCTGATGATTGTTGCTAAGCAAATGGTGACTGATGTCGTGCTGTATATCTGGATCTCACTGTCAGTAGCTGAATGTGGGTATAAGGTCAACATCGAATGAAACTTGCCATGCTAATGATGGGAGTGAGCAAATGTCTGAGACCATATCCAATAAAAAGTACATTTGGATGGTGAGGTCAAGGACGAAGAGACAGCCACACAGTGGAGTTGGTGGATTGTCCTTTATCTGTGCGATACCAGAGTGACAGAGATGAGATTAGTCATAAAGACAAGTCAGACCATCTGAATTGGTCAGTGGCTGTAATTTGGGTAGTATCTGCAGAGGGTGTGGCACTTATGTGTGGCTTGCCCGAACTGGTGATGAAACCAACAGACTGAAGGTTCAGCTCCCGTCATATCTGTCAATGTGGCAGCTGCCTGCTGTGAAGGTATTGGTGGTTTAGATGGGTGTGGCACTGGCAGGGGGTGCCATGTGGCACTGCCTTCTTCATCAGCTGTCGCAGAAGTTTGGCACACTTCAGGTGGTGTGGGGTGCACCATTTCCTGCGCCAAGTGGGGGGGGGGGGGGGGGGGGGGGCATTTGAGCACTATTTGTTACTGACGTTGTTACTATTATGTATGAGGACAGATGGTTCACAAGCAGGAGTCGCTGCTCAAGTATTTTTGCAGCACACATTATCATGGTGAGCTGCTGGTCCGTTGCCAGGTTGATGAGCCACAGGGTCCACAGTGCTGTGTTTGATAGTAGGTTAGTACCAATTCTAATTCGTAGATGGCAATGGTACTGTGAAGGTTTGTCAAGTTATGAATGCTGACCATACAGTGCCTTGCAAAGTTGTTGTTCAGAAAGGCAGGAAAGTTGGTGTAGGAAGGCCATTTTAGCAGTTTTGTACTTGTTCATCTGTGTATGTGCCAGGATAATATTGCTGATGAGCTCTGCCTGTTTGCCCAGATGAGATAGGATATTTACATATTTTGGGGTGTCATCGGAGATTTCAGATGACATGAAAACACTTTTAGCAGTGGAAAACCACATTGCTGGGTGATCTTTGTCAAATGTAGGCTGTGTGGGGTAGTTAACACTCTGTGAATGTGAAGCTTGTGGGACCCACGTGTGTGAGTTTAGTGCAGGTGATGATGTCACCACTGATTGCTTTAAAATGCCCCCTGCTGTGGCAGTCCAAGGTGATGGTGCATGGGTGGCACGAGCCTGGTGGGAATATTATTCAGAGAGCTTTGGGCTTGTGCAGCACTGGTTGTCGAAGAAGTAACTTGTGTGCCCTGATTGGTATTCATTGTGTGGGCAGTGTGGTTACTGGCCAGCAAAACTGATGCGCAACTGGTTGCAGCAATGCGGACTGTGGATGCTAGTATCTGGAACATGATGCGGTAGGAGCAAGTGGCACAGAACCAGCAACTGCACCATATTATGGTAGGCAATGACACATTAAATTGTTTGTGGGGACACGGACTGATCTGATCTGCGGTGAACTGCTGTGTAGTATAGTCAAACTGACAGTGGTCCATAATGCACAACTGGTTGGGTGATAATGGGATGCAATTGTTTGTAATTCAAGTGAAGCACGGCAGACACAAGTAGCAAGACACTGGCAAGTGAACCGTGTTGGATGGCACGCTGATTTGTCACACTGTTCAAGTGAACATCATTCACAACACAGTCTAATAAGCATGCAGCACATGGTAAGATGGCTGCCATTGTTTGTTCAACACATTGGGTCATGCTGATGTGGAGTGCGGGTGCTCGTATCCAGTATGCAGCACAGAGGACATGGAAGGCACAAGATTTATACATGATATATAGTGTGGGTGATTCAAACACCTGTCTATCAGTGTATCCACCTTGAAATCTACTAAGAGGTCCATTGTTGGGAATTGTCATTGACATTGTTCACTGTCCATGGGATGATTGTGGAGATTAACAGTTTGTACTATGCGATTAGCACAGAAACAATATTGTTCTTCACTCATTGCTCACAAATTGCTGATGTAATCCAGCATTGGTGTGATGGTTGCTGTAGAATGTGTTTACCACATTGTCATAGTGCGATCCAACTGAATATCACTGAACAGAGAAATGTCGCATATCCAGAGGAAAATGCAGGGTCACCAATGTGGAACTGTGGTAGTAAAAATACTAGGACCACTATCGAATGATGTATGACACAGTTATACATGAATCATTTTATTGCATAGTATGAATTGACCAAGCTTCCACACCATTACAACTTCAAGAATGCACTGCACAGCTCTTCCAAAGACAGTCTCCTTGGGACTTCAGTGATGTTTCAATCTCTTTAAACTCTTTATGTCCCCATAGGGGCATGAGAAAGTCACTGATTAGTTGTAGATGTTGTATATGTGTGAAAAGAAGTAGTTTAATTCATTTAGAATTTTAGTGTTCAGACTGTCAATGAATAGAGAGAAAAACACACAAGAAAATACAAAAATAAGAAAGTTCACTGTGATGTACAGTAGCTAGCAAACTGTATTACATTACCTGATGCTTGTTGGGAACATGTCAACAATAGTGGCTAAACTTGTATTTTGGCTCACACTGGAAAATGACACAAAGAGAGCCAAGCAGGCCAAGGTAGATGAGGGGCTGTAAGTCCAGTAAGCTGACATTAAACACACTGCAGCTCCAATATAAGCTATCACTGCAAAAGAAAATATCATTAATCAGTGTGATATGGAGAAAACAGTCTTCTTACATTAACTAGCAGAGATCAATTTATATATATTAAAATAAGTCTGATACTTTTTAGTTATACAAACAGAATGCAGACTAATTTATTTACGTTTATGAGTCTGCTTTTGTTCCACAAATAACTCAAGCTCTTTTATGGGTTTGAAGTATTTGTGAAACTAATTCACATGTCATCTCAAAATTAAATGGGTTTAAAACTCCAAAGTAAAGTCTATGGTACTCACTCATGGTAATTTTTTTCCCAAGATATTTAACAATGGAACTCGCAAGAAGGAAACAGATACTTTGAGAACTCGCAACAATAATGTTGTTTACATAAACAGTATTTTTGAGCATACCCTGAAATAAGAGAAAAGAGTCAGAAAAATTAAGATGTTGGTGCCAAAAGTAACAATGCAAAGCAAACTCAGGTAACAAAGTTATTGTAGGAAAGGAAAATGTAGATCTACATTTATAAGCATTTATATGCCACAAATCTCATCGAGAGGTAGAATGTCCATGATAAAACATTACTCCAGAATAACAAATACAAAATTAACCTGGAAAAGATTTCTCCTGTTTGCTACAGTAACCATAAGCAAGTGGAATGTACTGACATTTGATTGTAAACATCATGTGGCTCAAATAGGAATTCTCTTTTATTAATGTTGTGGACTACTTTCACAGCTCTTTTCTGTAATGCAAAGCCCTTATCATTATTCCCTTCAGCAGTATGCCAGGTCAGTAGCAGTAGATATCAATAGCGGAACTGACAGCAGCTGGAACACAGAGTTCATTACAAACTTGTGTGTAGAAGTGTAGAGCAACCAGTTTTTGACTGAAATTAATGTTTTAATAATTTTTGTATTTGTTGTGTGTTTGCATGTCGACTGTCACAAATGTGAGTAATGCATGCCTGAGAGCCATGGCAGTAGCTAGAGTTAGGGAATCAGCTTGCAGGTAACCAGTCTGACATGTTAACTACTGGAATCAGGGTATGAGAAGAACAGTGAGCAAAGTGAACTGGTGCTAAAGTCCATAAGCGTCACCTAATGGTAAGCTGACACAGCTAGAAAAGTGCCTTGGTATGTGGGGTTGCTTTGTTCTATGAAAAGCTGAAACAGTCATCTTGTTGACTGCTATGAGATGAAGATTGAGGCATTGGTTGAGGTCAGTGCTGGGGACACCAACAGAGCATGTATAAGGCAGAGGCACATCATTTGTGGGAGTTTAGTTAGCTGTGAGACAATCAGTTGGAGGAACTTTGTGTAGTTTAGACCCTTAGTCAGGAATTACAAGTTGCTCTGTTTCTGTCACTGAACATGCAAACTAGTGTACTTCCTCCAAGGGAGCATTTGCTCAGGGAAACATGAAAGATTGTTAATCACTTATTGAATTGTTGTTTGTATTTCCTTGAATGTTGCATAATCATCAGAAATATTCAATTAGGCAAAACCACTGATAGCTCATTGGATGGACCCATCAAGCAATGTTCAGACCACTTGCTGGATGCAACAGATATAGTTTTATGGCATTAAATCTTGAGTTGTTCATGAATTAGCATGGTGTTGTTTGCAATTTCACTATGTAGCAACTGTGTGCTATTAATTATTGGAATAGGATCCAATTTCTTTTGAAATATCAGACCTATTCGGCATGACATCAAGCAAAAGGACAGAACAGCTCTGAGAATCCTTTTTAATTGAACAACACATTATGCAAGCTAGCAGCAGGACCAGAGCAAATGGGAGAGGAAAGAAGGTAGAAGAAGCTGGGGCGAGTCCTACAGATAAAAGGCGGTCAGAAATGTTGCAGTGCAGCAGCAGCAGATGGCAGTGCAAGGACATTGACGACTGTTAGCAGCAGATGATGCTCAGCAGCGGACGGCACACAGCAGCACCGAGACTTTACATGGTGAATGAAGAAGCTTAGTAGACACATCATGTAATAGAGATCGTAGTTTGTGTAATGGCACTGATGCATAGGAGTAACCCAGTAGGCAATTTGTTAGTTTGTCTGAAACACTTAAAACAGCAGTCATTCAATCAGAATAATAATATTTTAAATGAGTTTACCAACCACTGCAATATTACATTTAAGCTTGTAAATCCAGTGCAGCATGAAACTTTATTGAAATTTGTGGAACTGTAATAGCTGGCTCCATGTGAAGCAAGTTGCTAGTGAGAATTTTAAGTGCCACTTGGTGAGATGTGCCTGTCATTCTAGTAGAAAATTATGCTATTACAAGAATGTTAGCAAATTATACATGCAAAATGTTAATGAGTTGGCAGGAATGCAGGGAATGCATAGCACAGTGGGGCTCACACTCAAGTGCAATGTGTCATCACCTGAGTTACAATGCCAGAGTCAAAGCTACCAGGTAGCCTTATGCTCTTGTGGAAACTAAACAGAGCTATGTTGATGCAGGGGATTCATGACAATACAACAGAGACAATAGTGTGTGTGCTCAGAGAACAGTGACACTGGTAGCAGCAGTAGATGTCGCTGCAATGGAGGAAACTGTAACAGCTTTGGTAAGAGAGAATACAGGGTGTCCCAGGAGGAATGGACAATATTCATGGGTATGACAGGATTGGTCACTTGAAGCAAAAAAATTTGAGTGAACATTTCTTAAGAGCTATGAGCACTTCTTTATCTGTGATTCTGTGAAACAAATCTCTTCTACAGCAAACTCTTTTCTTTCTATATTTTGAGCAGTGGTGGTATGGACTAAAACAAGGAAAATATGTCCAATAAATGTGGGCTCTAAGTTGCATACCTTAAGAGCCATGAACATTTGTTCATCTTTGCTACTGTGGATCACATGTCTTCTACTGAAGAAGTTCTCGTAACTTGTGGATAATTTCTACATATAGACCCTGTGCATATTAAGTTACCAGTGTCTGATGTTTAAAATTCCTCAACATTTTCTGGTGCCAAAACCCAAGATGACACCAATTGAGTGCACACTGATTCCGAGTGACTTCATGGTGAATACACATTAGGATCTCTTCTTCACATGTAACACACAATGTGCACCTCCAGCTAAGTCATTCATGCATTGGGGCATTAGGTATATCTGTATTCATTACTGGAACATACTACATTACTCCCCACTTACTAGCAGCTGAAGTAATAATTGATTATAATGTAGGATGATAACTGATAGTGTAACAAGCATAATTGACCTCTAGAGAGAATATGAAAGTTTACAGAGTACTGTCACAGATCATGGCCACAGCCATTGAAATGGCAGAGTGTCTTTCCAAGATAAGAAGCATATGAGGGACACAGTGTTCCAATGTTACTCACATCATTAGCCAAACAAATTCATAAAATGGTTCCATGCCCAGAAATGAGGTGGCACATGTTAGCAGTCATGTGTACTTTAGCTAATATTCTAACCTTGGAAAACACTATTCACAGCTTACTCGATGAAATAGAGTACGAAGTTCATGTATCAGCATGCGAAGATACACAAACCTGGTAAACCAAGTGATCCTGAAGGCAAAACACAATACTGATGGAAAAATTTCATACATAGTGGCCATTAGGATGACTTCAGAAGTTTATAAGCAGTCATGTAACAGTATTTGAGTACCACATATTAGGCTAGAGCCATTCTCCAGTAGCACTGATCATTGGATTCGCTTTTTGGAACAGTTTGTATCTTCCACTGCCACAGACCTGAACTTGTCATTTGTCAAGCACTTGTTTTTTAGAGGTTACCTTGAGGGGTAACCCAAGAATCTGATAGAAGGTACTGCTGTAAATTCAGCTTTCTCTGAGCACACTACATTTTACAAACAGGTTATGGTGACAGGGATAGAAATATTCAGGCAAATCATGATCATCTGAAAGCCATATTGTATGTAACATCTGACTCCCTGGGCTCTACAGGTGCTAGGGGAGAACTAGAACACTATCATCAAGTGTTAGTTCCCAAAATATTTCGCACTTTTCCAGAGGACATATTTTGGCACTGAAAGGGTACTATTGTCAGAAGGAAGCATTCTGGAAATAATGGAATTCTTGTCAGAAGAGGTAGATGGGGCGCTGACAGCACAAGCATTCAAGGAGAAACAGACAGATTGACTAGCACTGTACCACATATGGCAGCACCTCAACATTTGCTCTATGCCAGAACATAAATTAAGTGAGTCAGCACGGAAGGTAGAAGAATACCATAGGTTTTGCAAGCAGCTTGGTCACCAGACACGAGATTGCAAGACAGTAAAGAATATTCACAATTGCCTCAAGATTTTGGGATCCAATAATACGTGCTTTCTTTGCCTTAAGCAGAGTCATACAGCAAAAGACTGCAGGAAGAAAGGAAAGGCATTTTGTCTCTTTTGCAGGAAAGGTCATCATAAGTTGGTCTGCACAAATTCAGATCATTCTACTCTGTTAGTTACCTCTATCAAGCACAATTTCACCAGTAGTGTGAACACTGGATATCTGGGACACACACAGGCTGTGAAGCAGTCATTGAAATGAAGGATATCATGTTTGGCAGCTTGTTCAGCAACAGGGTGGTTCATTTGTTTCTTGGCTGAACATGTTGCCAAACATGATATCCTTCATTTCAATGACTACTTCACAGACTGTGCATTATGCATCCTTCCCCCAACACCAGCTTTTCTGAATAGCACAGGTGGGAACCTTCCCTGCAATACATCCTATGTTCCCATAACCCTCTTGGCCTCAACCTTTGTTAGTCGCTGTCCTCACCTATCCAGCCCCTTCCCTGCTCCCATTCCAGCAATACATAGCCGTTATTCCACCACCAAGCCCAGTCTTTTTTATTTTATTTATTTTATTTAGTTTATTTAATTATTTCTTTCCTTTTCTGCTATTCCCTTCCCCCCTCCCCACCACTGCCCTGCCCACCACCCAACCTGCAGCACTTCACTGTCAGCCCTCCCCACCATACTATCCCTCCATTTCCCTGCCCCAGCATCCTCCTTTCCCCCGTCCAGTCGCCACTCCCATCATGCACTGGTGCTGCTGCTCGCTGGGTGGGTTCTGTTGCCTGAGACTGCAGTCGTGTGTGTGAGCTGTGTTTGCATGAGTGTGTGCGTGCATATGTGTGTCTATTGTGGACAAATGCCATTGGCTGAAAGTTTTAAGTATGAAAATCATGGTGTTGTGCTTATCTCCGACTCAGCATCTCCACTATATGGTGAGTAGCAACTTTCCTTCTCAAGATATTGTTACATTCCATCATGGATCTTCCATTGTTTAATTTTATCAGTAGGTTGTTGATCATAACATAAAGAGCCATGCTCACATTGAGTTTACTGCAGTTGAGAGTTTTCATTCCCGAAAGGGAATGCGTCAGCCAGTATCTGAATTCAAAACCAAACACATGCTAATTTTCAACTGGCCAGTCCAGCAGAAGGATATTATGATCTTCCCATTGAGTTACTAATCAGCGCAGATCATTGTTGGAGAATTGTTCAGAACACAACACCAATATGCATCTCTCAACCTCTAGCCTTACTGTCTTTGAAATTCGAATGCATTCTTAGCAGAAACCACTTAAGGATTTCTGCAGAGTGATCTGTCAGTAACCTTGTCAACCAGTCATGCACTCAAGCATTTGACAACACAGTCAAGAACTTTTGGGATGTATCTGTACTGACAATAAGCAAAGATCAAGATCACACCATGCGTGTGAAAGATTCAGAACTTCTCGAGGAATTTCATAATTCCTATCAAAGAAAGGTAGTCTTCTTCCACAAAAATCTGAAGTCATCCATCAAGGTAACCTCAGTAATGCCAAAAAATATTTCCTTCTGTTGCAGGGACCTCTAGAGAAGAATGATAACCTCTGTGACACATGTGAGAGACATATGTCAAACTACGTCCAAAACAAACGTGTAAGACTGGTCCCACCACAGAATTCAACCAATGCCCTTTATTTGCCTTGGCACATATTAATGAGGGAGGAATATGAAAGCACAAAATGGGACATCATATTCAGTGAATCTTCACATGAAAAGGTCTCTTCTTCACTTAATGATGTGTTATAAAGCAGATCACACCTGCTTCCTGAAGTAACTGTAGCATTCGTGCACTTTCAAATGTGACGTTTCGCCATTGTCACAGATATTACCCAACCATTTTTACAGTTCTCCTTCTGGGTGACAGAGACCTGACTAGATTCTTCTGGTACAGCAATCATAAGCATGAAGTAAACAAAGGAAGCAACAGTTGAAGGATGACTACATACCGATTTTATAGATTCCCTTTTGGGCTTGTGATAATCTGCACAAATATACACCACTGGCCATTAAAATTGCTACACCAAGAAGAAATGCAGATGATAAATGGGTATTCATTGGACAAATATATTGTGCTAGAACTGACATGTGATTACATTTTCATGCAGTTTGGGTGCAAAGATCCTGAGAAATCAATACCCAGAACAACCACCTCTGTCTGTAATAACGGCCTTGATACGCCTGGGCATTGAGTCAAACAGAGCTTGGATGGTGTGTACAGGTACAGCTGCCCATGCAGCTTCAATATGATACCACAGTTCGTCAAGAGTAGTGACTGGCATATTGTGACGAGCCAGTTGCTCCGCCACCATTGACCAGACGTTTTCAATTGTTGAGAGATCTGGAGAATGTGTTGGCCAGGGCAGCAGTAGAACATTTTCTGTATCCAGAAACGCCCGTGCAGGACCTGCAACATGTGGTCATGCATTATCCTGCTAAAATGTAGGGTTTCGCAGGGATCGAATGAAGGGTAGAGCCACGGGTCGTAACACATCTGAAACGTAATGTCCACTGTTCAAAGTGCCATCAATGCGAACAAGAGGTGACCGAGACGTGTAACCCATGGCACCCCATACCATCACGCCGGGTGATAAGCCAGTATGGCGATGATGAATACACACTTCCAATGTGTGTTCACCGCGATGTCTCCAACCACGGATGCGACTATCATGATGCTGTAAACAGAATCTGGATTCATCCGAAAAAATGATGATTTGCCATTCGTGCACCCAGGTTCATCATTGAGTACACCATCGCAGGCGCTCTCGTCTATGAAGCAGCATCAAGGGTAACCACAGCCACGGTCTCCAAGTGGATAGTCCATGCTGCAGCAAATGTCATCGAACTGTTCAGTCAAGGGCAACTGTAGCTGGCATGCCATGAATGTCAACTCTGAACGTTTCACTGTCTCCACTTAATACATAAGTAATGGTTCCTCATATGGTGGTTAAAGTGGTTTGTGAACAGCCTCGTTGCATAAAAATACATGTGCGCAGCTGTCTAAGTCTGTGCAAATGAATGGACATCATCAAGTTTGCTCTCTGGGAAAGACGGGCTGAAGCTGGCTTATATGTGCTCTCAATTTAACACCAAATTCCAAAGAAGCTACATTGCCATCTGTCCCATCAAGTACGAATTCTGCCAGAAATTGTGATATTTGAACATAGAGGAGTTCAGCTGCTATGGCCGGAAAATCACTCTTGGAAGATGTTTGTAATCCACGGAGCACAATAGGCTCTGCCTCAGTCCACTTCTGTGCAGCATAGCACCATAGAGCTGACTTGAGCTGCTGATGTAGGCACTCAACTGTGCCGTTTTCCAGAGGGTGAAATGCATATGCATTTAATACCTAGTAATGTTGGCAGTGTCTTGAAAATATATGCTTCAAACTGACATCCTCGATCAGTAGTGATGGATAAAAGCATGCCAAATTGAGCGATCCACCCACGAAAGAATGTCTGTACTACCGTCTCTGCTGTGATATCTGTCACTGCAAATGCTTCTGGCCACTTCATGAATTGGTCCTCTACTGTGAGACAGTAGCTGTAGCCTTCAAAAGTGATGAGATGTCCTAAAATGTCAGAGTGGACATGTTCAAATCATTGATTAATTGGTACAAATGCACCCAGTGGCACCTTGATATGTCACGAGATTTTATTCTTTTGACATTCCACACAGCTCTTGACAAAGGCTTTGCAGTTCTTATGCAGTCTGGGCCATACAAAACTTTGCTTGACTAATTTAACGGTACCTCAAACTCCAGGATGCAAAGACTGTTTGCAGCTGGAATCATCTGAGTTTGAAGTTGTTCTTGTACAAATGGTCATTGTTTCATTCCGGAAATGTTGCAGTACAGCCTGGAATTCATTTCAGGTAGTCTAATTGTTCAATCATTTTGGAGATACCTTGCTCAGTTTCACTTTAAAAGCATAAATCTAAGGCTTGTGGCCTGTATAAATACTAAATTGTCAACCTTCCAAGTAATGTTTGAAGTTTTTGATAGCAGCATATAATTTGTGGCCATATGACACCCAGCGATGTTGGGAGGGTGACAGCTTGTGGCTGTGAAACATGAGCAGTTGCCAGAAAAAGTCTACTGACTGTTCGCAGTACTGGCTATAGTGCTCCAGTAACGGAAGGGCAGCAGAGGCACTGACCGCTAATGCCAGTGGAACTTGCACTAGAGGATGCACTGATCACATAGTGGCATACTGCCATATTTATGGCCTGGAAAGCATAGTGTGTTTCACTCATCCTCTGTAATCTGTCATTTGGTTTTGGTGCTCCCTTAAGAAGTTAATTTAGTGGAGCTGTGATTGATTGGAAATGAAGCACTAGTAAAAATTTTTGACGAATGGAAAAAGTATGTGATTATGGCTTGTACTTTACCTTGAAGAGGGCATATACCATTTGCATCTGCAGTGTATCCCAGGAAATGAACTTCTGTTGCAGCAAAAATACATTTTTATGGGTTTATTACTAGACTGTGCATGTAAACAGCTGAACAACAGAGTTAAATGCTGTAAATGTTCCTCCTCACTCAGTGACACCATGAGAACCTCATCTATGTAGACGTAGCAGAAATTGAAGTCTCACTTCATCTTATCCATGAAACGCTGGAACATTTGCACTGTGTTACAGAGACCAAATGGCATCCTTGAAAATTCAGACAGTCCAAAAAGTGTAGTGACAGATGTTTTAGGCACATCCTCCATTGCTACAGATATCTGATAAGATCATCTTATCATGCATGCTGATGGAGAAATCCTCTATATGTGATACGGGATACTAGTTCGAAATGGTCCTTGGGTTTAACTGGTAGTAGTCACCACACAAATGCCAACCATTGATCTTCTTTGGAATGATGTGCAACAGAGCTGCCCAGCTCCTAACTTGAAGATCAAGATACACCTTCTGCTAACATACTGTGAAATTCCTGCTTAAGTATTTTTAGCTTTTCAGGTGCCAGAGGCCTTAGGACAGCCATAGTAGGTGGGCCTAGTGTAATGAGAATGTGGTGCACTGTTGTATGCTTAACTGGTGGTACTGTAGGTGACTGTCTCATAACTTCAGGAAAATCCTTCAACAGTCACATATGTTGTGTATCCTTGGCAATTACACATACCGTCATTGGGGCAGTGTAATCAATCTTTCCTTGAGCATTTAGATTGGTTGCTGCCATCACAGGCCGGGAAGCAAATCAGTGAAAGACAAGAAATCTGTCCCCAAGATTGGTTTTAAGACATCAACCACTGTGAACTGCCATTCAAACATTCAGTGGAGACCAAGATTGAGCATTAATGTGACTCATCCATAGGTCTTAATCTTCAAGTCATTGGCAGAGGGTAAATGATAGCTATCACAGTTGTGATCTGGTAATTTATGTACTTCAGCTCCTGTGTCCACTAAATATTGTACCTTCGTACTGTGATCTGTGATGAATAATTGTCACATATAACTAATGAAGACAGATATAGCTGCCACAGATTCTGTGTCATGCATCCATTTGCATGGTGGTGTGGATTTTCATGTGTACCAATTTTTTTTATGATACCAGGAGGTGTTTGATGCCACAAACTGTTACAACTTCTTGACAAACATCAATGTGGCTGTTGTTTGGTATTTGCTGTTTGCAGTGCAGCAATTTGTGTAGTTAGTGCTGCAAAATGAGACTGCAATGATGACAAAGTAATTGAAACTGTGTTCTCCAGTTTCATCACCAGTGTTGTAATGTTCATTGAGGGTGCATCCCTGCAATCTTATCTGCTGTTTGTGCTAATACATTCACATCTCCTGGACACACCATTAGAATTCTCTACGCATCAGCATGTGACCTCGACAACAAGATATTACGTAACACATCATCACTGACTGTGTTTTTTGGCTAACATGCACAGGTGCCATAGGAGCCATGATGGAGTGCAAACTCGTAGTTCTTTTGTCCATAGAAGTTTCTCAAGGCGCTTTGCTTCTGACTGAGACAGGTGCATAATCAGAGCATTCTTTATAATGGCACACAGTTCCATTTCTGGAGGTGTCACGAGGATATCTTGCATCTTGGTGGCCAAATCTTCCCTTAATGCTGCAGCACTGTAACTGCACTTTGTTTCATCTGATGAAATCTGCACTAAAATAAACTGGCTCTCTAACTGTGCAAACAATAGTGCTGGACTGCACCACCAGAAAGGCAGTTGTTTTATCGTAACTCTTCCAATCATCCTGCTACTCTGGGCTGGCTCAGTAATAGCTGTCAAAATTTTTATTAAAACTAAACTCTATTCGAACAGGCCTCGGAATGCCCAGTGGTACCAACCAACCGCCGTGTCATCGTCTCAGCCCAGGGGTGTCACTGAATGTGGATATAGAGGGGCATGTGGTCAGCACACCGCTCTCCCTGTCGTTTTGTCAGTTTATGAGACCAGAGGTGCTACGTCGTAATAAAGTAGCGTCTCAGTTTGCCTCACAAGGGTGCAACCCGCTTGCCTACAGCACTTGACAGACTGGACAGTCACCCGTCTAAGTTGAAGTTTCCATTAGCATGTGAGAAAATACACCCAAGAAGGCTGGCATGGAAGTGACATGCATATATGTCCTGAAGCGATTTGGAATGCCAAAGTTGCTGTGGTAGTGCTAATATATTCATATTACGTCGGCATCACCAAATATGTGATAGTCCACCCAAATACAGATTTATTCCACACATATTAATTACAAGGTGTGTGCTATTCACAGTATAGGTATAATAGTCAATAAGAAGCAAAGAGTAATCATAAAAAAGTGTAACATCAAAAAAATACATAACAGAAAAGTAGGCACACAGAATATTTTATGTACTTTCACTGTGTCTGTGCATTTACACAAGTAACATGAGTCTCTACAGGTTTAAATGCTGTCCATTCTTGCGTTCAGTGTTCTGAGACAATTGGCAAGCATCTGCTAATTGCTGTTTCCTACCCCAACTTCCTTGTTAGACCACAACACTTATATGGATGTCTTTGCAGCAGGCACTGCTGACAAGAATGGACCAGTAACTTTTTATTATGAGCTGTCTGCACTACAGAGTCAAATTAAACTTCCTATATCAAAGTGGGCAGCAGAGTCTTAGCAGCTATCTGAAGACCAGAGCTCACAATAACTTCACAGGTGTGGCGAGTTCATTGGAACACAGTAGATGATACATTTTGTATATATCAACAGCCAATTATCAAAAGATATATCAGACTGTCACCACTGAAAAGAGTTTACTACAAGCAACTGCTAGTTTCTATGACCCCCTGCACTTAGTAATCCAAGTATCCATAACAGGAAAGATTTTATTTCAATGTACCTGGATGCTTGGGCTAGGGTGGGATGAAATTCTGCCTCAGCATCTTGCCACATGATGGCATACTTGAATCTCTGCTCTTCCAAAACTATCACACACTCATGTAAAAAGGTGGATACTCTGGGACCATATTCACTCATGTCTTTTGTGTTGCTTCAGAGAGAGAGAATATGGTGAATTCTTGTATGTCAGGTAAGTCCGATGTTCCAATAATTTGTAGTAAAACTAGACTAACAACCTTAAAGCAGATTACATTGTTATGGCTGAAACTGTTGTCAGCATGAATAGGTACAAGATTTCTACACAGCAACTCTTTGGATGGACTCCGTGCTGACACTTGCCTGGATAAAAGGTTATCTTAGTACGCCAAAACCTTTGTGTGCAATATGGTAGCAGAAATTAAAAATTGCAACTCACCATCATAGTCGAAGTACTGTCCAAGTAAGGACAATCCTGTGGACCATTTACCTATAGGAATCGTGCCCCAGACCCTACATGTGAGGGACATATAGGGTGTCTCAAACCTTTTGGGTCAAATTGAAAGAGGTGAAAGTAAGTCCACTACCAATTATATTGAGATAGGGAACCAATAGTCAGATATGCATATTTATTGTGTTACACACAGTGTACAACATATAACAACAACATAGCTCATAGTAATCATTCAAAGCGATGGCTGCCACTCTCAGTGCATATACTGCAATGGTGCATGCAGCTCTGCCGCTGGTCTCTGGTGTCTTTTGTACACTGGAACAGGCAGCGGGTCATAAACAGCTTACACCCCTGACCACCAAACAGACATATTATACACAACTTAGCTTATAGCATGTATGTCATGTGATGACCATGTGCAAAACACACACACGCACACACACACACACACACACACACACACACACACACACACACACACACACACCACTATCCCTGGTGTGTTATCGACTGCATTGGATGGCATGTGATGTGTCCATGGTTGGGAGTGTTGTGTGTATTATAGAGCATGACACATAGCCAAAACTGGAATGTTACTCGTTACGAAAGTGAGCAGACATGCATTTAATGCACCAGGATGAATGTACAGAGAACACATTCCCAACAGGTATCATCCTAATTGAAAGAAGTTTATCTCCATTAATACCAGCTTATGACATTCATGCCACACACAGCCAGCTGAGGTCTGAGGTTTCTGCCAAAGACATCTTCAGACACCAGACTTTTGAGACGGATGATGCTGGATTCTGTCACTTACCACCCAGCAACAAGCACCCGTCAACCTGCCTGTAGAACACATACTTCAATGGATACAGTGTGGAGACAACTGGTCGAATAGGTATTACACCCCATATCTTAAAGAATTTGTGCAACCACATGACCAATGGAGTTTGAGCCCCACATTCACTTCTGCCAGTGGATTATCCACTGCACTGCTGTAGTGCTGAACTTTGTACAATTTGTATTGTTTGTGGATAAGGCCTCATTCACCTGAGATGGTGTTTCAACAGCCTCTACAGCCATGTCTGGAGTGAGGGCAATCCTGTCACCACCCACATTGTTGGCCACCAGCAATGACTCTGTCAACATATGGGCATGAATTGGCCAGGGTCACCTGATAAGACCTTATTTTCTGCCTCCTCATTTGACTGATTGACATTGCCTGGTGTTCCTGCAAGATGTGCTGTCACAGTTCTTGAGGATTGTACCCCTTGTTGTCCACAAAAGAACGTATTTTCAATATGACGGTGCACCATTTTGATGTTTTAATGTCTATGAGCACCAGAACAACATGTACGCTCAGTGATGGATTCAAAGGGGAGGTCCTGTTCCATGGCTAGTGCAACTGCTGGATCTCATTCCTCTGTGCTTTTTCCTCTAAGGTTACGTCACAATGCTGGTGTATGAAACTGCCACAGGAATGGATGAAGACCTGCTTGCTATAGTTCAAGCTGCCTGTTTGCTAGCACAAAAGACACCAGGGATTTTCAAGAGTGTGGGGCAGAACTTTGTGTACCAATGCCACACAGTCATTGGACTGGTGGTCATCACTTTGAACACATACTATGAGCTATGTTCATGTTATGCAGTGTATGCTGTGAATGTCCAGAACATGATAAATATGCCAGAATGAGATTTTCACTCTGCAGCGGAGTGTGCGCTGATATGAAACTTCCTGGCAGATTAAAACTGTGTGCCCGACCGAGACTCGAACTCGGGACCTTTGCCTTTCGCGGGCAAGTGCTCTACCAACTGAGCTACCGAAGCACGACTCATGTCCGGTACTCACAGCTTTACTTCTGCCAGTACCTCGTCTCCTACCTTCCAAACTTTACAGAAGCTCTTCTGCGAACCTGCAGAACTAGCACTCCTGAAAGAAAGGATACTGTGGAGACATGGCTTAGCCACAGCCTGGGGGATGTTTCCAGAATGAGATTTTCACTCTGCAGCGGAGTGTGCGCTGATATGAAACTTCCTGGCATATTAAAACTGTGGCTAAGCCATGTCTCCGCAATATCCTTTCTTTCAGGAGTGCTAGTTCTGCAAGTTTCGCAGAAGAGCTTCTGTAAAGTTTGGAAGGTAGGAGACGAGGTACTGGCAGAAGTAAAGCTGTGAGTACCGGACGTGAGTCGTGCTTCGGTAGCTCAGTTGGTAGAGCACTTGCCCGCGAAAGGCAAAGGTCCCGAGTTCGAGTCTCGGTCGGGCACACAGTTTTAATCTGCCAGGAAGTTTCATATCAGCGCACACTCCGCTGCAGAGTGAAAATCTCATTCTGGAAACATCCCCCAGGCTGTGGCTAAGCCATGTCTCCGCAATATCCTTTCTTTCAGGAGTGCTAGTTCTGCAAGTTTCGCAGAAGAGCTTCTGTAAAGTTTGGAAGGTAGGAGACGAGGTACTGGCAGAAGTAAAGCTGTGAGTACCGGACGTGAGTCGTGCTTCGGTAGCTCAGTTGGTAGAGCACTTGCCCGCGAAAGGCAAAGGTCCCGAGTTCGAGTCTCGGTCGGGCACACAGTTTTAATCTGCCAGGAAGTTTCATGATAAATATGCATTTGCAACCATTCATCCTCTATCCCAATATATGGTTGTTGACCCACTGTCACTTGTTTCCGTTTGACTCAAAATGTTTGTGACACCCTGTATGGTGGCTTGGTCCACCTTGGCTAACTGCAATGCAGTGTCTGGCCATATGAATATCTTGCTCCAGCCTCTTTGCCAAAAATTAAAAACATTCAAATGGATCTTAGGTTACTTTGCATAAACTCCCCAGCCACTAACAGATGTTGAAAGATTTAGTTCTTACTGGAAACTGCTATGAGTCACAGCCCATGATTTTTGATTTAAAAGAAAACTGATTGACAAGGTGAACTTGCACAGAGGATTTACCACACACACTGTTCTTTTACAAGAAATCCAGGCTCTGAGGGAGAATGTCCCACTACCAATGGGATCAAAAATAAAGAATCTGAGCCCTTTTTTGGACAAATATTTATAACATCTCACTGATCATTCACAGTACACCAAGTTAACCACCGAAAATGACACCCATTTATTCTAGACAAAAACCATTTCACAAAGCTTTTAATCCTATATACACACATTTGCTTGCACTACCTTGGAAATGGAATTGTACTTTTCACAGCTTCAGATCTCCTTTTGGATATTACACATGCACTGCACAATAAAGAATATTATTTATCACAATCTCCCATGTCAAATAGTGCAGTGTCACTAGTCAAGAAATAGAAGCTCCACTACCATCTGACTAACACCATGTAGACCTTGCCAAGTAATCAATGTTGATTTTGCAGGACCATTACATACCAGAGTAGGAAACGCCAGCATTAAATGCAATGTTGCATTATTTAGCTGTGCTATGATTAGAACCATCCATATAGAGCTTGTCTACAGTGCATCCACAGACTGATTATTATCAGCACTACAAAAATTTATTGGTCAATATGACATTCCACTCACCATCTACAGTGACAATATTCAAATGTTCCATACAGAAATAACAGAAATGTGGGCAACAATACCTGCTAATAAGACTCACTAATATTCAGCTCAGTAAGGCATAACTTGGTAATTTATAGCTCTGCAGATGGATTGGTGGGGAGGATTCTGGGAGAAAATGGTCATCTCGACAAAAAGATGTCCCCAAAAAGTACTCAGTTGCTTGACTACAGACAAAGAAGAGCTACAAACTGTGTTTGTGATTACTGAAGCTGCCCTGAACTTAAGGCTCATTTATCAAATTGAGGACTATATACTTACTCCAGCAATTTCCTCATTGGGGAGAGATGTACAGTATTGTCAGCCAGACCTGAGATAATGACCACAGCAGACTTTGAGAGAATTCAAACTACATGAAAATACAGAGTTCTGGAAGTGCTGGAGTGAGGCATACCTCATGTTCCTGGATAAGTTTCACCAAGTTAAACCCGCAGACAGACGAGTGGTGAGAATCCGAGTTGGTGATGTCATACTTCTACAACATGTCCTTCCGTGACACTGAGGAAGATGCCAAAAGGGCAGGAACTGAAAGAAGGCTGAAGTGGAATCCTGCACATGGCTATCCCTGTGACTGCAGATAGAAGGTATGTCATTAGAGCTGTCCAGCTGGTCATACCACTGGAGGTAGCCCAGGTTGGGGAGGATGTGGAGAGTTGCTGAAATGACACTCCTGCATTGCATTATATTTCTGAATTGTTAATGAAAAATCCAGGATGGAATGTAACAATATTATGAAAAGGAAAGTTGCTACTCACCGTATAGCAGAAATGTTGAGTCACAGATAGGCAAAAACAAAAAGACTGTCATATTATAAGTTTTCAGGCAACAAGGCCTTTGTCAAAGACACACACATACACACGGCTGCAGCCTCAGGCAGATGAAGACACACTGTAGAGAGAGAGAGAGAGAGTGAGAGTGAGAGAGAGAGAGAGAGAGAGAGAGAGAGAGAGAGAGAGAGAGAGAGAGAGAGAGAGTGAGTGAGTGAGTGAGTGTCATCCATTTTCAACAAAGGACTTGTTGGCCAAAAGCTTACATTGTGACAGTCTTTTTGTTGTTGCCCATCTGTGACTCTGCATTTCCGCTATATGCTGAGTAGCAACATTCCTTTTCATAATATTGTTGAATTCTTAATGACATATTATGTAATCTCTGTGATATAGACATTCCCTGCACATAAAGTTACCTGTGTTTGACATTTAAAATTCACTTCCTTGTTGTTCCCCTTCATAGCTCTTAAGGTATGCATTTTAGCACCCATGTTTACTACATTTTTTGTTTGTTTGTCCATGCTACCTCTTTCCAAAATGTGGAAAGCAAAGAGCTTGCAGTAGAAGAGATTTGTCCATGGTATCGAAGATGAAGAAGTGCTTTTAGATCTTAAGGTATGCATTTTAGAGGCCATGTTTACTGAATTTTTTTGCTTTGAGTGGTCATTCCAGTCATATCATTGACTATTGACCTTTACTTGTGGGACATCCTGCATAAATAGTAGAGTGATAGTGCAGCTCTGGTAGACTAGGCCCCACAGTGTGAGATATTCACTCTGATAAAACAGTAAGGAAGGTAGGGTCAGTTATAGTAGGAAATGGATGTGATATTTATAAATGATCTCCCTCTCTCTACGGAATATTGTAGATTCACCATTTTTGTCGATGACACTACACTACTTATTGATAATTCAGTAGATAAACTTGAGGTAACATCAAAATGGTTCAAATGGCTCTGAGCACTATGGGACTCAACTTCTGTGGTCATTAGTCCCCTAGAACTTAGTACTACTTAAACCTAACTAACCTAAGGACATCACACACATCCATGCCCGAGGCAGGATTCGAACCTGCGACCTTAGCAGTCGCACGGTTCCGGACTGCGCGCCTAGAACCGCGAGACCACCGCGGCCGGCGAGGTAACATCAAATAAGGTTTTAAATGAAATGGTGAACTGATTCAACATTACTGTAAAACAAACTACATTCAGTTCCACAAAACATCCAAAGATGAGGAAATAGTAATAAAAATAGGTGAGCAATAACCAGGGTAGATTCCTCAAAATACCTAGGCTTGTATATTGATAGCAAACTGAATTGGTCAAACCACATCGTGGATCTATCCAGAAGACTAAGTTCAGCAACATACACATTACACATTGTTTCTTCTTAAAGAAATATGGAAACATTAAGTCAGTGTATTATGGTTACTTTCATGCAATTGTGGCATTTGCAATTATATTTTGGGGAAATCAGCCACTGGCTAAAAAAGTACTGTGTGTACAAAAAAGAACCATAAGGATCATGTGTGGAGTCCATCTTAGAGCCACATGCAGGAATCTTTTTAAGAAGCTTGAAATACTTACATCCACTGCGCAATATATATTCTCTTTGATGTGCGTCATAAGGAAAGAAAAATCCACCTTTAAGCTGAATAGTGCATATCACAGTCACAATACTAGAAGGAAACATGATATCCACTGTGAACAGCCAAGTCTAAGTATGGTGCAGAAAGGAGTCCATTTCAGTGGTTGTAAGATTTTTAATGCCCTCCTTTCAAGAATTAAGTGTTTGGCAGATGATGATCTCTTGTTTAAAAAAAACCTTAAGGCAGTTCCTATTGCAAGGATCATTTTATACAATAGAAGAGTTCCTGAACTACAGTGTTTAACATTTCTTGTATTGTAAATTGCAAATGTATGCCCAAATTTGTATTTGTAATACCAAATATTTTTATTGTAAACATATATTTTGCAATATTTATTTCTCTGTAACACTTATTATTTTGTAATCTTTATCTATCTCTAAAATGTATTTTTTGTAGTGGGACCTAAGTTACTGTTTACTGTTTTTGTTTTGTTTTATGTATTACCATAAATTCTGGCCAAAAGCTTATAAAATTGACACATTCCATATCCTGTGATAGTGTCACAACATGGATCACCGGAACAAGAGATAAATAAATAAATAATACATAAATAAATAACAAAAGAGTGCCCATGAGAACAGCTGATATTGAGCCCACAATGTTCTCTGGTAATTGCAGAGTAACAGTTGTATTGTGAGGAGTAAGGTGCTCATAATGCAGACTGCTTGGACACAGGGGCCTATACGCATAGTCAAAGCATGTGACATGTTTCAAACATAAATGAAATGTTTACTAATGAGAGACTGTGTGGAAAGTGCATGGCTGGCACACATAAAAGAGTAAAATGTAGGGAAACTAAGCTAGGGCATAAGAAAGCAGTCGTGTTATGCCTTGCTGGGGAAAATATTAACAGTAGACTGGGGGAAAAAGAAAGAGTTGTACAGTTGGAATATCAGGAATGCATAGATAAACTCATGAGATTTCTTATTGATAGTGGAGCTAAAATAATCCTAGTACAAAGAAGTATGTCAAAAGATGGTGGGAGGTAGAATCTGGGCAAAGGTATTAGGATTTGGGAAATTTCTAACACAGTTTCATAAACAGGACAGGGGAAACTATATGTTTTGGACTGTGAATGAGAAGCAGATTGCAAATGAGGCACTGTTTCCATATAATAGGGGAAGATGGGGGTCTTATGTTTGATGGACTGGTGGGTAAAGACTTATTTAATTGAAATGGAGTCAGAATTAATTACACCACTAGAAGTCTGTTAATCTATGGAGATAGGACTGGAATGAATGTAGAGCTAGAGTGCGAGCTCTGCACATTGTGTGTACAGGAATGAGACAGCTCTTTTCAAAAAGGTTTAGATGTGAAGCTAAAAGTGTGTGGAAATCCAAAAGCTAATTGGGACAGGAAACAAACTGTCAAACTATGGAGAAAAATTAAGAAGTTATAGTGAGACACATGAACAAGTTAAAAGAAGGGGAACAGTAGGACCTCAATAGGAATAGGTGTGCAGGTTGAGGACAGAGGCAAATGGAATGAGAGAGGTTATCATTCCAAGGATGTGTATCCACCTGATGAGTCACTAAAAGTGGGTCAGCAGAGTACATAACAAATGTACTGAACACTACAAATGAGAGTGTATCAGTAGAATTCCTCCTGCTGATAGCATGAGCAGTACTGAAGCCAGGAATCATTCAGTGTGCGCCACATCAGTAGGAACAAATGACAGCTTAAAGTGCAAGTAAATATGCTGAAAGAGAATATCTGTATTCGTTATTTAAACACAGAAGAAAAAAGCAACCATTACCAAGCTATGCACGATGTACAGTGATATTTTTCACTTTCCTGGAGATAAGTTATATTACACAGATAGCATCAAGCATGAAATCAAACTGCTACCAGGAGAGGAAGATAGGGTGGTTTGTTCAAGGCCAATTGAATACCACAAGCACGAAAGGTATGCTGTAGTAGGAAATAGTAAAATTTTTAGAAGATGATATAGTAGCATCTAATAAAAGTGAATGAAACTTTCCATCAATAATAATTATGAGAAAGATGGATGCTATTTTAGGCCCTTGGTTTATCAGAAGGGCATTACCATGTCTTATTAAATGAAGAGGACTAGAAAAGATGGCTTACAGTACACTGTATGAGCATTACAAATATAACTGGATGTCCATGGGCTTTAAAACAATCCCAAGTACATTATAGAAACTGATGAACTCTGTTTTACCAGGGGTACAAGCTGACAAACTGTTCTTGTGCTTGGATGGTATGATGATATTTGGCTCCTCCTTAGAGGAACACAATGTGCATTTAACGGAAGTGTTTTAAAGGCTAAGAATCCACAGTCCGACACTATAGGTCGACAAATGCAGATTTTGTGCAGAAGGAAGTGTGCTATTTGAACAATGCCCTGTTGGCCATGGGCTTGAGGCCAGACCAACACAAGGTCAAAGTGATTAAAAAAAAAAAATCCACAACCTAAAACCATGAAGCAACTGAAGCCTTCCAAAGGTCTTGTCAAACACCAAAGGTCTTGTCAAACACCAAAGGCAATTTCTAAGCAACTTCAGCAACACCACAAAACTGCTCTACATGAATTGTTAAAGAAGGAAGTGCTGGTGTGTTAGGAAAGTCTATTTGGTAGCCATTCTTCTCCATCTTTAATCTAAATTTCATTGGTCTCAATGATGGTGCTGATACGTTACCTATCCAGGTTAGGGATTGTGAGTACATATAAGAAACTTTCAGCCAAAGACATAAGGTCTAAAGTATATAGCTGCCCAAAATATGGCTAACATCTCCCTCTTGATTGTACTCTACTGTCTTTTGCTTTATTTAGCATCCTTGAGGTAAACATAAGGGCTAGGTCAGTGCCATTCTTTGCTTGGTTTAATACAGTACCAATACAACTGCAGCCTATATTTGTGGTGATTATGGAAGCTGTGTTGGGCACTGTTGACCAGCTTCTTATGGATGCTGTGGATTGCACCAGTGACGGAGTGGCAGGCTAGTTGCCCACTTTGAGGGCACCACAAAGCTTGCCAGCTACTATTTTCATCAATGGGTTCTGCAAATAACACTGGTTTGCCTCCAAGCAACATATTTGATAGTGGCTGGTGTGACACACCAAGATGTAGAACAGCATCATGAGGAAGGTTGTATACAGCTAATGGCTCGCAGGCTAGCCTCATACTGCTAATCAACAGGTTTGATAAAAGAAAACATGGTCTGTAGTAGGCTGTAATATAGACAGTCTTTATGTAAATCACGTGATTAGTTGGTTTCAATGACTTCAGAGACAGTCATTTTCATTTTTCAACATCATTTTCCCATTTTGCACTCTGCATTTATATTGAACTGACCTTCAAGTTATTTTAGTTTGTTTCATGTTATGATAGTATCATATACTGTAATTCATAATTTACATGTTGTTACCAGTACTGGTTCCTACACTTTTATCACCAGTGCCATTTGGTTGTCCCACATGGTATATTGGTTGATAGATATTAAAAAGTTTCTAATCTTTTGGTACCCTTATGCATTTTCTAAAAAAATGTTAGTGAATGCCACTTTAATGAATACTACTTTAATACCTAGTTTCTCTCATTAAGGAATTTTTTTACTCAATGTACATCATGGAATAGTCTCTATATGGGGCTTCTTAACTTTATTACTTGGTTCTACAGATTTCTCTCAAATAATGTGATGGGTTCATTTCAGCATTCTCGTGCGTCCAATAAGGTGAACCCAGGAATGAGTGTCATTTATACTTGAAATCTTTTGCTTTTTTGTTCTACTATCATTGCTTTTTTTGGTTTCTGTATATGTGTAAATAGCCTTCAGACACTGGTGATCGATGATATAAGGCATTTGTTAAGTCTGGCTCACCAGCAATTAATGGAGTGTTCATTTTTCAATATTTTGTGTAATTTTTACTTATTTCATACATTAGGGTTAGTGTACTGTAAAAAAATATTTTGTTATGTCTGTTTGTCCTTCTTATGTAGTCTCTGGTCACTGATTGTCTGATATAGAACACATCAACTAAGTCCGACATGCCAGCAATATATCTAATGTGCCCCTGACATTTTCTACTGATAGTGCTATAGCGTTTGGCCAGAGGTGCTGTTAGTTGTCAAGCTTTAGTACTTAGAGAATGTTCTCAATATGATGATTAGAGTTGTCATGTTAATGTGGATCCATTCACAATGTAAAGATGGAATACAAGACCTACTTTTTACCTGTAGTTAAAAATAATTTGACATTTATGACATGTAACACACAATACTATACATGTAAGAAGAAATTTTGCATGGTAAGGTGGTATGTTAATGTGGATTGTTTAATGTATATTACCAATAAAATTGAGCAAGTTGAGGAATTTCTAAGTGTTAGTAGCCCTCATATTTATCTTGTGAATGAACTAGGGTGCAAAACTGCAGAAGTACACAGCATTAATTTAAGTAATTATAAAATTGTCAGTGTCTATTGTAGGGAACAACATAAAGGTGGTGGTGCTGGTATTTATGTCAAAAATAATGTTCAGTGCGAAAAAATTGATTGGATACATAAACTTGCATGTGAGATGGTCTTTGAAATAGCTGACGTAAGAATAAAGCTCAGATATATCAGTTTAATAATAGCTAGCCTGTACAGATCCCCTAACAGTAACATGGAAGAATTCTTTTGCCATTTAGAGGAACATATTGATAAACTCTCACCTCATAAAAAACAGACTATAATAGTAGGGGATGTGAACATTGACTCCTTAACTACGAGGTGCATTCAAGTTCTAACGTCTCCGATTTTTTTAATAATTAACTACTCACCCGAAATCGATGAAACTGGCATTACTTCTCGACGTAACCGCCCTACAGACATACACATTTTTCACAATGCTGATGCCATGATTCCATGGCAGCGGCAAAGGCTTCTTTAGGAGTCTGTTTTGACCACTGGAAAATCGCTGAGGCAATAGTAGCACGGCTGGTGAATGTGCGGCCACGGAGAGTGTCTTTCATTGTTGGAAAAAACCCAAAGTCACTAGGAGCCAGGTCAGGTGAGTAGGGAGCATGAGGAATCACTTCAAAGTTCTTATCACGAAGAAACTGTTGCGTAACGTTAGCTCGATATGCGGGTGCGTTGTCTTGGTGAAACAGCACACGCGCAGCCCTTCCCGGACATTTTTGTTCCAGTGCAGGAAGGAATTTGTTCTTCAAAACATTTTTGTAGGATGCACCTGTTACCGTATTGCCCTTTGGAACCCAATGGGTAAGTATTACACCCTCGCTGCCCCAGAACATGGACACCATAATTTTTTCAGCACTGGTGGTTACCCGAAATTTTTTTGGTGGCGGTGAATCCATTGAGCTGACTGGCGCTTTGTTTCTGTATTGAAAAATGGCATCCACGTCTCATCCATTGTCACAACCGATGAAAAGAAAGTCCCATTCATGCTGTCGTTGCGCGTCAACATTGCTTGGCAACATGGTACACGGGCAGCCATGTGGTCGTCCGTCAGTATTCGTGGCACCCACTTGGATGACACTTTTCACATTTTCAGGTCGTCATGCAGGATTGTGTGCACAGACCCCACAGAAATGCCAACTCTGGAGGCGATCTGTTCAACAGTCATTTGGCGTTCTCCCAAAACAATTCTCTCCACTTTCTCGATCATGTTGTCAGACCGGCTTGTGCGAGCCCGAGGTTGTTTTGGTTTGTTGTCACACGATGTTCAGCCTTCATTAAACTGTTGACCCACGAACGCACTTTTGACACATCCATAACTCCATCACTACATGTCTCCTTCAACTATCGATGAATTTCAATTGGTTTCACACCACGCAAATTCAGAAAACGAATGATTGCACGCTGTTCCAGTAAGGAAAACGTTGCCATTTTAAGTATTTAAAACAGTTCTCATTCTCGCCGCTGGCGGTAAAATTTCATCTGCCAGATGGTGCTGCCGTCTCTGGGATGTATTGACAATGAACAAGGCCTCATTTTAAAACAATGCACATGTTTCTATCTATTTCCAGTCTGGAGAAAAAAAATCAGAGGCCTTAGAACTTGAATGCACCTCGTAATAGTGTATGTTATCTTAGATATATTGATATATTATAGTCCATTGATTACAACCACATGAATTCAACACCAACGAGAATTACAGGTGACTCTCAGACATGTATTGATCATGTTATTACAAACTTAAGTAAGGAGGACCTTGTAGTTCGAACTGTTGAGCACCACATTTCGGATCATAGTGCATTAGTCCCAGAGCTTCACACTGACAAAGAAATAGTATCTCATAAGGAACAATTTACTTATAAAAGAAAGCTTGACTATCATGCATTAAAGGAAAAGCTGGCACACATAAACTGGTATCAGGTAGGCCTATATGTAACAGAAGACATTAATGAAAAGTGGGAAATATTTTATACAACATTAACCCATTGTCTAAATCAAGTATGCCCAAGGGTCAAAATACTAAAGAAAACTGACAGTTCCAGGAATCTTAAACTCCCCCCTAATGTGATGAAATTAAAGAATGATATGAATGATCTATATATTCTTTTTAAAGACACCAAACTGCAGTACTTTCAGTCTAAATACAAAGCCTGTACAAAAACCTATAGGGAAGCACTTAAGACATTAAATGCACAGAAGTATGCAGAACAGATGAGTCAATCCTGTAATGTTAGCAAAACAGTGTGGAATATTGTAAAGCAGGAAAGTGGGGGGAATGACAAGGCATTGTGTAACAACATAATAATAAGGGGCAATGAAAAATTGGTTAGTGACCCAAAAGAAGTATGTGAGAGATTCACAGATGAATTTAGTAAGATAGGTAAGGAGGATTTGATCAACCCACTGGAGGTGCTAAATCCCAGTAATGTCAGTAATTCGTTCTTCCTGAGCTGTGTTACAGAACAGGAAATCCTGAGAACCATTTCCAACTTAAAAGCAAGTACATCCAGTGGCTAGGATGACATCTCAGCCAAATTTCTGAAAGAATGCAGTAATGAGTTAATAAAGCCACTGCAACATTTAATAAACAGCTCTTTCAGACAGGGGTCATTTCCTGACTTGTTAAAAGTCACTGAAATAAGACCAGTGCACTAAAAGGGAAAACCTACTGATGTACAAAATTATAGGCCTATTTTATTGACATCAGAACTTAGTAAGTTGTTGGAAAGGCTATTTCTTGATCAAATGGAATCATTTTTCTCTAAGTACAATATATTAAAAAGTTCTCAACACGGTTTCAGTAAGGGCAAGTCTACAATAACAGCCATAGCCACATATATTCAAGCAGTATTGAATAAACTTCATGATGGAAGCAAAGTTATTGGCACCTTTCTAGAGCTATCTAAGGCTTTTGATACTGTAAATCACTCCATTCTTCTACATAAGTTAAAAAACTTATGGGGTCAGAGGAGTGGCATTTGATTTGTTAAGATTGTACCTTTCTGACAGGAGACAATGTGTTAAGTTGTATCACACAACTGGGGGACTTATACAAACAGTAAAATAATCTTATAAAATTCTTAACTGTGTAGTCCCTCAGGGAAGTATTATTGGGCCTTTTCTGTTCATTGTGTACATCAATGATATAATAATTCCAAAAAATGCAGACCTCGTGAATTATGCCGACGACAACTCCTTCATAAGCTGGGGCCCTACAAAACAGCTAGCAGTGCAAAATAATATGAAGAACACTAGCCTCATCACAGAATATATGAGTACAAATAAATTGGCATTAAATAAGGAAAAGACAATTCTAATGGAGTTTATGCTAAATTACAAATCAAGACAAGTGGATACTGAGCCAGAGTTCTCAATTGAAACAATTGATAAACATAAATTCCTGGGTATTATAGTTGATGGACATCTTACATGGAAGGAGCACATCAGCTACATGTGTAAAAAAAATCTCGTGTAATACCTACCTGCTAAAACGCCTTTCTAGCATAATAGTGTCACCAGTCTTAAGACAAATCTATTTTGGTATTACACAATCCCACCTACAATATGGTATTGAGATTTGGGATGGAGCACCAATGGTATACATGGATAGGGCTTTTAGTGCCCAGAAGAGAGCAATTAGAATAATAGCGAATATTAGTAAACGTCAATCCTGTAGAGAATACTTCATTAAGTATAATATACTAACAGTGTATTCATTATATGTTCTAAGGACTATACTGTTTGCAAAAGAAAATATGGAGCACAGTATAATAAATAGTGATATCCATAGTTATAATACAAGGAAGAAAGAGGATTACCACATAAAATTCAGAAATAAAAAAGCATCCGATCATAATCCATTTTCTGCTGGAAGATTTTGTTACAACAGACTGCCAAATACCATAAAAATGTTAAAAGGAATTTATTTACAATAAAATTAAAGCAGCTGTTAATTGCTAAATGTTTGTACTCCATCAAGGATTTTTAATGTTGTATGTACTTTATTTCTACTACTAAACTATTATTATTGTTCATGTATGTACCGACTGACTATGTCCATGACTCTAAAAGTTATTATGGACAAATAAACCATTATTATTATTATTATTATTTATTATTATTATTATTATTTCTTATACATGGTGATGTATGGAAATGTATGCAGTGTGACACTCTTCTATGTTGGTTTTACAGGAGAATGACAACCCCTCTTAGAGAAATCGGGTTGTGGGAGAGAAACAAAGCAAATGTGTACCTGGTGTGTATCCTGGGAGTAACTGTTTACTAGGTTTCCTTTGACACCACCACAGGAGCAATTGAAAGCACATGCTGCAGTCAGCTCGAGATCATTGCTCACACTGGCACTTGCCTGGGTTCTGAGAGCATTATCAGTTTTTTTCTGGAGACTGGTTGACACAGTGCGGCCAGGTAACTTCAATCAAGAGGTCTTGGCACACCTGTTGAGCTACAGAATCATTCTGATAGATTGGGGCCCTTTGATCTGGAGATGAGTAGCGTTAAACCAGAGGCTTCACAGGTTCTGTGACCAGATGAGCCTTAGATTCCTAGACCTAAACTAAATAATGCAGACTTGTGTGACGTCACAGTAGGTATATCATGTGTCCACTATACACAAATACAGTTTCTTGGGTTGCACAGCGTGTGTGGAATGCATAAAAAAAAATAATTATTACAGAATACCAGATGACAAACCAAAGAGTGAGAATTTCACATATTAATTGTCAACTGCCATAGTTTTGCAGTAACGTCCATTAGCTCATGTCTCTCATTGGAAGATGCCGAACACCACATCTCATTATAAACTGAGAGTTGAAAACCAAAGTAGAGAGTAGAGGAGTTTTCAACAATACATGAAATGTATATTGGAAAAATAGATTAGATCCTCAGACGGATGAGTATCTACAGCAAAAACCAGAGGCATTCAATCTAGCAACATTGAAAGTGAATCTGAGCATGAACTAATAGGGACAAGAGTAACTGTGTTTAGTGGACTTGGTTATTAGTTGGATATTTCTATTGACCACTAGAGTCAGACATATTGGTATGATCATGTGGTAAAACTATGTGCAAATCAGTGGCAGTAAGGACATACAGTCTTGTGAAATGACACTGAATATATTGTCTGACAACCTACATGTGAAAGAGAGAGAGAGAGAGAGAGAGAGAGAGAGAGAGAGAGAGAGAGAGAGAGAGAGAGAGAGAGAGAGTGTGTGTGTGTGTGTGTGGGGGGGGGGGGGGGGGGGAGAGAGGGAAACAGGTATTTTGCACAGTATGATAGAACGCTTGTGAACAGTGATAATTGTTTCCTACACTATTTAAGGATTTGCAAACACGCAGTCCAATTGGTCAAATACTTTATGAAAGTGCAGTCCAAATGGTCAGATACTTTATGAAAGTAATTGCAAGTTATTTATGAAAATACAAGCAGGATTTCATTAAGTAATAAACTTCGTTGTGCATGGTAGCTCATGATATCTCATTTTTAGCTTAGTTTTACTTGTGTGGTGTTCTGACAAGGTTTGTTTTGTGGGGCACTCAACTGCATGGTCATCAGCACCCGTAAAAAGTCCTGATTTTTATACAGGCCTATTTTTTCACAGTTCAATCTAGCCATTGTCCCTAATGATAAAAAAAATGTCGTGTGACGAGGGCTTCCTGTCGGGTAGACCGTTCGCCTGGTGCAAGTCTTTCGATTTGACGCCACTGCGGCGACTTGCGCGTCGATGGGGATGAAAATGACGATGATTAGGACAACACAACACCCAGTCCCTGAGCGAAGAAAATCTCCGACCCAGCCGGGAATCGAACCCGGGCCCTTTGGATTGACAGTCTGTCGAGCTGACCATTCAGCTACCGAGGCAGACTCCCTAATGATGATGATGATGATAATGATGACAACACAAGCATCCAACCCCGGGCAGAGAAAATCCTCAACCTGACTGTGAATCGAAGCCAGGACCCCGTGTCCAGAGATAGCAACGCTAGCCACTAGACCACGAGCTGCAGACTCTCTTGTGGTGTAGTTTACAGTGTACCTTACACTCTTTGTTATGAAATTAAGCCTCAATCAAGGCAGGTGTGTTGGTGTGGAGTCTGTCATGAGTACCACTAGGTATTATTTTGTTTTCAAAACTTATACAATCTGAGTGATCAAAGACGTTGGCAATCTCACGAAAAATGTCAGCAGGTATTAAAAGAGATTATTGGAGAAAAACCTCTAACACACCTTGTCAGGTGTGAGATCTTTTCAGAAAAGAGTCCCTTTATTCTGTTGTGCACTTCTTATCAATAAAAATTGATAATTGAAATAGATGATTGTAGATCTGTCTTGAGGGCAGTTTCTGCACCTGGCCTGACATCTGTATTTGTCAGACTTACAGTACAGATGGTTTGAAAATGGACACAGGTGTCCAAAACTAGTCACCATCAAGAAATACAACAGATACTTATCACTGCAACTTATGACAATGCTTATTTCAATAACAAGACAAGTTGCAGACCTATTTTTCACCTGCAGCATGCTGAAAGTTCATAAAAATTGATGAGACTGAGGGTAATGAATTTACTCATTTTCATTATATTATTGGTTTTACTAGTGTACACTGCACTTGTTTCAGTAGACAAATGCATGAGCTAAGCCACAAGCTATTACCTGAAGACAATGTACAAAACCTGAAACTGATGTCATTAAAGGTATTGATATAGTAACTATAATTTAGCCAACAACAAGTGCAGCAATCAACCGACTGTACCAGGACTTGCTTCTGATGAATATGTGATTTACTATATCAAGTGACACAGACATATTAATATTTTAAACATTTTTCTGTTATTATACATTACCACTCCACAGAATTCTTCATTTGAGGTTGTGGAAGAGGTTGAAACACCAGTAAATGATATCATTTCACACATTGACACAGATTCATTAGTGTTATTCATAAATTTGTGGTGTTCCATGTACTCCTCAGCTGATGCAAACATCTGCGGCAGCCAAAGACGTATAGTATTCACACTAAAAAGTAAAAAAGTACTAACTAGAGAAACTTGAAGCCAAATGGATATGCATGGTAATTATAAAGTCTCATTGCTTTCTTTGTCCTTTACAACAAATATGTAGATCTATCTTTGTTCAACAAAAATGTTCAAATATATTATATTAAATTTCAGAAGATATTACAAACATGCCTGGAAGCTGAAGAAATATTGCACTAATTACTAAAATTTATACACTTCATTTTTTTTAGACACAGCCACACAATGTAAACAGAGTGGTAATCAATTTTAGCTATAAATAGCTCATATGATTGCTCTGTTCATCAATGAATGATGTGCTTTGTCATGTTCTGGAGTAGAAAGAAGTGTATAACATGTAAATCACTGTTCTCCATAGATAGTATGTAATTTTTTTCCAAATACTAGTATTTATTCATATAAATATTATTCCATTTGTACAGAAATTAGACAAAGATACATAACAGATCAGGACACACACACATACACATCAAAACTAGAGCGGTCTATTTCATAGACAATTTTCCCCTGACATACACATACTTCTAATCAGAGCAGCATCATTCATTCCCTTCACTTTGTCCTGTGGAGTAAGTACTCATACTTTCATTTCTGCTAACTCAGTATAACTGTGTATAATATAGTGTTATAATATAGTGTCTTGTCCAAACTATTGAACTGTGTTGTATGTTTATGCAAATATATACCTCTCAGTGAAAAATAATGGTAAACAGGAACAATTTAGGTTCATTTTCCAATGTTTATTTCCTTGAAATATGTACTGTGTAAATTAATAAAAAAGTAGAGAAGTGGTGGTAAAAGTGGCAACTTTGCAATATGAGGTTAATATGACTGAAATCTGCCACAGTGTATTTTGGAAGAGATTTACCAACATTAATTAAGTTAACTATAAATAAAAATTTTGTAAGTGGTACTCCTAGCAAGATAAAAAAAAACTCTTTAAATTACCTTCAACTACACTGAAGAGCCAAAGAAACTGGTACACCTGCCTAACATTGTGTTGGGCTCCTGCTAGCATGCAAAAGTGCCACAACATGACATGGCATGGACTCAGCTAATGTCTGAAATAGTGCTGGAGAGAACTGACACTATAAATCCTGCAGGGCTCTCCATAAATCTGTAAAAGTATGAGGGGTGGAGATCTCTTCTGAACTGCATGTTGCAAGGCATCCCAGATATGCTCATTAATGTTCATATCTGGCAAGTGTGGTGGCCAGTGGAAGTGTTTAAACTCAAAAGAGTGTTCCTGGAGCCATTCTGTAGCAATTCTGGTCATGTGGGGTGTCACTTTGTCCTGCTGCTGGACTTGCCCAAGTCCGTCAGAATGCACAATGGACATGAAAGGATGCAGATGATCAGACAGGATTTGAGATGCCCACAGCACTAGCAATCTTGCACACCTTAACTCTTCTGTCATCCGTCATCATATCAGTATCAATGCTTTCTGGAGTCATAACCTCCACAGGGCGTCCAGAATGTTCAGCGTCACTTGTACCCATATGGCCACTCCTAAAATTTTGAAACCACTTATAAACTGTTCTAATCGAAGGTGCAGAGTCACTGTAATGTTAATCAAGCTTCTCTTTAGTCTCCTGAGGCGTTTTGCCTTTCATAAAGTAATGTTTAATCACCACACGAAATTCTTTTTCATCCATTTTTTGACAATCACTTGACTTCCTTGATTCTCACGAATGCCAAACACAAAGAAATAGTCCAATATGGCTGAAACTTCGGGTGTGTTCTTTCCAAAGATGCTACTAATTAAACATGACTTCAATATGCACCAGTGGTGCCATCTCTCGGACTTTGCATGGACTTTTCAAATGCCCCTCATAATATTGTCATTATTCCATCCTGGATTTTCCAGTATTTAAAAGGCAAAATTGTTTAACAAAAGTGTTGCGTAGCACAAAGAGTTTTACTGCTAAAATTACAAAATGTACATTTCAAGACAGGAGGTAACAGTTTACTTCCACTAACATATATCTTTTGAAATTATCATGATGAGGAAAATAAAAGTAATTATAGCTCACAAGGAGGCTTACTAAAAGTCATTCTTTCCATGTATCATCAAGAATGGGATGGGAAACGGACAAAATGGTAGTGTTACCAAAATTACCATTCATCACACACCACACACAGAAAGTTGGTTTGCAGAATGTACATGTAGATGTAGATGTAGAACTGTTGTAAATAATGGCTGTAATTAACAGAGAAGGTACTGCTTTTGGGAGAGCATCTTTCTTTTCTTTTATACTAAGCAGATACTAATTATATTCCTTATTTTTGAAATTATTGACTATATTCATATTTACCAAAAGTAACATAATTTTACAGCATGCCTAAAAAACTTACCTGAGTAATGTGGAAAACTGAATGATGACAATCATGATTGTTCTATTCCGTAAAGGTTTCACTAACAGTCGCTTTGCTTCTTTCAGACCAGACCTTATCTGTGAGCAAGTACTCTTTCTACTGTCAGTGCTTGTTGATAACTCCATGTTTACGTAACTTTCATCTGCTAACTTCTTAACCTAAGACAGATATGGAGGAAAAAAATGAAATACTCTAAATCACTAACTGCACTAAAGAAAAAAGTACATGTTATTCAAAAATTTTTCTGGAACACAGAAAAAGCAAGAGAGAAAGAACTCTGCATAAAAATTATGAAAATGAATATTCACTTGCAGAGAATGAAATACAGATTTTGATGCCTAGAAATGTCAAGATACTTAGAGGGTGAATTAACATACAAATTACTTGGAACAAACATAAATTGTAAACAGATCGTGATGGGAAGCAGTCCTACAAATGGACAAACCTACCTATTGGTACAGTACATTAAAGAACTTGCCAGAGAACTAGCTAAAAAGTCAGGGCGTGAAAACATAAAACAGGCAAATTAAGAAACACTTTAGCAACTAGGTGTCATAACCAGTATGATACAAATTACACAGAGACACAATGTACAATCACACTGTAATAAAGGGACAAAGTAGATAGGAAACAGCATCAGCCATTTGAAGTAGACTGTAGGTCTACTCCACTGGAGTAAAGGTTGAAATCCTTTGAAATAATTTCTATTTTTTAGTTGCAGCTGATCATTAAGTAAATTTTATCTATCAATAATAAGATGTTTAAAAATTTGCAGTTCTTCAAGGGTGTCTAATTTACATCCTCTGACTTCCTGATGCAGAGGTTCTGCATCTTTTAGAGGCTTGGAACCATGGGCCATTTGGACAAGATGTGCAGCAAATATATATCCTCGTGTTCCATCACTGCTTTTAATTGGCAGATGCTCTTTAAACCTAACAGACAGAGCCCTTCCTGTCTGGCCAGTGTAATAACAGGGACATTCAGCACAAGTCATCTACATCTGTAGAAGGACTCTGTCCAATACTTTGTAATATCTAAAAGTCTAGATTCTGTGTGCATGTCTGCAACTCAGTGGCTCCTCTATGGGGTGAGTAGCAATCTGACCTATATTACATTGTCATTCTGTTCTGAATTTTCAGTTGTTTGGTTCAATTTCTGCAATATCCATACACTGTTCGAATAAGCAAAACTTGTGATTTTTGCTGTAGTAATATATCAAATTCTTCATTTTTTGCATTTGAAGCATCTCAAGTTTGATAGAAAATATTGAATACATATTCTTTAATTCTGATGGTTTAGTCCAGACTTTGCTTTGTTAGGAACTGTTTTCAGCTGCAACTATACTTATGCTGAAGCTCTGTCTGTCTGAAGAATTTATCCTTGAATAGAATTGTTGAAAAAACTGGAAACCACTGAAATCAATTGAATACTGCTTTTACAAGGTTCGATGCCTATGGTAATTATCCATAGAAATAGTCTCTCAGTAGAAGTTTTCAGATGTAAACTGTGTCACATGTGGTTCAAACTAAGACACACTGCATGGTCCTCCACTCCTTATGCAGTAAACATCAGTGCACAAGTTTGCCACTCACAAATATAAGTTCATATTTCCACTATTCAGTAATTTAGAAGGTGGACTGTAAGTGTTACAACCTTTAATCACCAATAATTGTGTGGATATTCAAACACACTCACTTAGAAACAATAGCTGGTTACATGATAACAACTCCGTATCTCTTATTCGACTGCCGTGCCATGACATGCGGCCGGTGCCGTTCGTAGCCAGGTGGCGCTCCCGCGCTCAGCCAAGTTGCAGAGTGCCTCTATCGCTGTTTGTCTGTACTGTCATGGTGGCACTGTTAAATGTCGTGGCACTGTCACAACACTTTTCCCCCCTTGAAAAAAAAAAACACTCACTTCCTTGGAGACATGGACAGTGTGGAGACATCCATGGCCTCTTGTGAGACCCCGAGAAGATCCCGCGGAGAGACACGAGAGTATGGTCGAAAATGTCCAGGACGGAAGCTCGTGTGTGGAAAGTGCCTCCTGGACGAGATGATGGGTGAAAACTCCGGAGCAGCATCCACAGGTGTCGGGGACCTGGGGGTGTGCTCCAGCGAGATGGGTCCCGGAGAAGGCGGCGTCGCGACTGGGGCCGGTTCCGGCATACTCGGAAGCGGTAGTGATGTCGGCTGCATCAACACATACGGTAGATCGGCAGCAGCAACAGGGCTGGCTTTTCGGGCTGGTGGAGGTGAAGGAAGGGGCGGTGGCACTGGCGTGGCCACCACTAGTGGACGCATCTGGTTGTAATGGCGAACAACCATGCTGTCGTCCGTACGTATTTCACAAAGCCGGCGGCCCCGAAGAGCCTTGACCACCCCTGGAATCCATTTATGGCGAGATCCGTACCCTTGTGCCCACACGTCAGCACCCACCAAGTATTTTCCCACACTAGGGGACACAGCACAAGGCCTGACAGGATGAAGCAGGTGCAGTAGAGTGCGTGGTTGGTGGCCATGCAAGAGTTCAGCAGGGCTGCGATCACCCTGAGGCGTGAAGCGATAAGAACTCAGAAATATCTGCAGAGCGTCATCTGTGGATAATCACTAAGGAATTTTTTCACCTGGCTTTTGAAAGTGTGGACAAAGTGCGGACATGCACTTGAACAAACCATCTGGATCCTCTCCTTCACCACCAGCTTTTCTGAATTGTACAGATGGCAGTTATTCTTATAACATATTCTCTGCTTCCATAATTATCCTGGCCCCAACCTACGGTTAACCTACTATCCCTACACCCTCCACCCAATGCTTTTAGAGCCAGTGACTCCTTCTTCTGGCAAATGGGTTGAAAGAGAAGGAAGAGGGGTGAAGGTTTAGCAAATCGGAAGCATTTGGGAAAGAGGTCCAGAACCCCAGGTTAAGGGTGACTTACCAGATGAGATAAGAAGGAAATACTTTCTGCTTGGTAAATCTCCCCTGACCAGGGTTCTGGGTAATTTTTCCAAACTCACCTCCTTTTCTAAACCTCAGGAGTCCTTTTCCTTCACCCCTCCTCCTTCTTTATCAGTCCTTCTACCAGAAGAAGGAGCCACTGGCTCCAAAAGCTTGGAAATTGAAATACCTTTATACGTGTGTTCTCTTGCCACTGCTTGGTAACTAGATTTTTTTATCTGACCAGTTACTGGATTAGTACAAATAAGTTGAAAAACTGAGTTCTTGATTCACTGTGTATTTCCATTCTACAGTTTCCCTCAAGAAATATATTGGGAATCAATAAATAAGTATGCTATTTCAAGATAAAATCAACATGTAAGGAAACTCTTTATACTCGCAGGCATGGGCTGTGACAAATGTTATGCATTTCGTGACATTAAAATCCATTAATTAATTCGATATTTATACTGATTTATGTACTAAACATAATTTCAGTCAAGAACAAAATAGTAATTAAAAGTGTCTTTTGTGGAGGCACTTGGTCCCTTGTGTTATAAATATTTTATTTAATCAAGGTAGGAAATAATATATTAGGTTGATTTAGTCTTCTGCTGTCACTTCTCTGTAAATTCATTGATATCATTACTGGTATACATAACTAATAAATATATTTATAAAATTCACTTTTCAAATTCTCATGAACTCAGTAGTATTTTCATGAATGAGATGCGTGACATATAGATACTAACCGGATACGATTCTGGACTTTTTCTGGCGTTGTATTTGTACATAATTTTGAATGCTTCCAATGCTTCCTCTGTGCGACCTTTTGTCATAAGAAACTTGGGCGTTTCAGGGCACAGATAAATGAGAAGTGCTGCCAGAAAGCTTGCAAAAGAGCCAACAGCCACAAAGAGTCTCCAAGAATTATATGTAATGTATCCACCAAAGAATGTCACTGACCATGGGTTTGGAATTATGAGCCATGCAACAACTGTTGAAAACAGTATTCATAGTATACATATATATTTTGGAGTGCAGAGCACATTACACAATAAAGTTTTAAACAATTGCTGTTGATTTCATACCAGAGAGAAATTATAGTAAATGAACACAAAATATATTATCCACCGTAGAACTTAATTTCTGTAATGAAAGAACATAATACACGTTTTTAAATACAATGCTGGACACTGGAAATTGCTACACTCTTTCAGTGTATGAAATTTTATCCAACTTGGTAGTAGTTGCACACTGTTTTAGGATACTTAACCTTATCAAAAAGTCTAAATCCTATCATTTATCTTACAAATGAAAATGCACTTCTGTTTAAACTATAAAGCAAGCCTTGTTCAGATTTATAAAGACAGGGTCCCTTTCATGTAGTACATAGGTGGCAAGTTCCATTGTAAAAGTTATAAATTGTGTCTAATGCACAGTTCACTGATTTGCATGTGTTTCCAGATGTATAGTTCCCAGTTTTTGCCCATTTGGATAGTGATGACAACCATGGTAGCCCATATAATACATCATGGCACACATTTACACAAAGCAGTGATCAGTTGTCATGTGTGGCACAAAAAAATGCCAGTTTTTATGAGCAGCAGTAATGCTGAGTAAGGTTTACTCTGAAGAAAGCACTTATAACAGTTCAACTAAGCAGTTACTGTATGCCAAACTGTTACCTGTTAATTACACTAAACAATGCAAAAGAACTCTCTAGTTACAACGTACTGAAAGGGGCAATAGATGTTTCTTGCTGAGACCCACAAATGAAATAGCAGCCAATGATACACAGTAGAATACATGTAATATCCATATATGCTGCTGTATGTTAGCAGATGTCATGTTCAAATTTGTCTGCATCACATTTGATGACAACATTTTTTGTAGTGTCTAATCTGCAATTTGTAGTGTCCATATAAGTAAAATTAAGCTACAATACTTGTTTGGGCTCACATTCAGAGGGAGTACACTTTTAGTGGCACTCTGCCCCAAACTACTCAAAAAATAGGAATACCTGAAATAAAGCTTCTCAGTCTTGTCATAAGTGGGCATGTCTCCAACATGCAAATGAAATGCTCTGGGCCTCTTTGCTTTTTCTCAGTGAATCATTACAGTAAAAGCATGACCAAACTGATTTTCTATAAGATGAGGGAAACACGAATTTAATGAAATTGAGCTAGTTTAAAGAAATTTAACTGTTGCTGATTGTTTTTAGTGCATTAGTATGAGCAAAGAGTCATCTTGATTGGTATAAACATTTGGCTGGCTTTATAGCTTGTTACACAGCACTTTTATTTACCAACCCTTCAACAGGTGCCAATGATGTATCTTGAATGTCACTTTTATCATTTACAATGTGCCATTGATATTCTCTGTGGCACAGACTGTTATGGCAAATGGGTAATCCTAATGAGTGTAGCAGTTTCTGTTTCTGGCAGTGTATATGTATATTCAAATTTTCCAAGTCCTGAAAATAAATTCTGGGTGATTCACACTCAAAAGTTTCACGACCCACACAGTCTTTGTATATTTTTAAAGAGATGTGTCATTCAAATTAGATGCTTCACAGATGTTGTTATCAACATACACATTCTAAATAAAGTAAATAATTTTAAAATGTTTTAGAAAATTGTGAAAATTGCGTTATGTTAATTGAGTTTCATTGCTGACACTTGTAGTGCAGTAGCAAGCATATGACACAGAGCATCAAACTTCAGTTAGGTTGTTGAGAAGGTAGTTCAGGCCATCAATATCCCCAAGGAAAAAAGTTAAAATAAATCTTAGAACACTTTTACAAAAGAGTAATTGTTTGAGTTATTTTATTTACCCATTTTCTTAAAAGCTCTTGAAAAGATAATGTAAGTTAGATCTATAAACATTTTGAAAGAAACAGCATCATAAATTATAGACAGTTTGGGTTCCTGAAAAGAAAACCAATAGTTTTAGCTGGATCTAAGCTTATAATTATAATCTTATTGGAATTAGGGGAAAGGTCAAAATCCTCTTGGTATGTTTTGCGACTTATCAAAAGCTTTTGACCTTGTTGACCATCACCTGTTCATAAGGAAACTTGATCACTATGGGATTATTTGGAAAAGCTCCTAGTATAATTGGATCACATCTTCAAAATAGAAAACAAACAGTAGGAATATATTTCAAACAAAATAAATATTTATTAGAATTTCAACAAATATATCATGGCACACCACTGGGCAGTATATTAGGACCCCATTGTTACTGATATATGTAAATGATTTACCTCTTTAACAGTGAAAGCAAACTTATTCTATTTGCAGACGATACCACAGCATGACCATTTACAGGATACCTTAACAAAAAGCAAAATGATTCTTGGGTTTATCATTCAATGGCTTGGAAACACTGGCTAATTCTCAATAGTGAGGAAACTCAAACAATACTGTTCAAGAACAAAAAAAGAAGAGTAGAGGAAGCCTCACAATCACAAGCACTGGGTATAAATGTAGCTCAAAACACAAAATTCTTAGAGATACCATAGATAACTGATTACTGTGGAAAACCCACATTACGACTATAACTAGGAAATGAAGTCCAGCCATATTTGTTCTCTTAAACATTAAACCACTAGTAGTGGATGACAGTATGCAAATGGCCTATTTCTCATATTTCAGTGCTCGGTGATACATGCAATAGAATTATGGGGTCAGTAGGGTGATGAAATTAAATCTTCAAACTGCAAAAATATCCATCAGAATAATGGCTAAAGCAAGAAGAACAGCCAACTGTAGGTCACTGTTCAAAAAGATTTAAATTGTAAATCTCTACTTCATATATCAGTGTCTGAAAGTATAATATAATTGGATAGATAAAAAAAATCTACTCACCTAGCAGTGGCACAAGAAAACACATATTAAGAACGTGGAATGGTGCAAGCTTTCAGAGCCAGTGGCTGCTCCTTTTGGAAGAAGAGTTTAAGAGAAGGGAATGGGGATGAAGGAAAAAGACTGGCACAAGGTTTAGGAAATGGGGAGAGTTATGGAAAAGCTGCCCAGAATCCCAGGTGAAGGTAGATTTACTGATGGAATGAGAAGGAAAGGCATTGTTGGTGCCTGCACCAGGTAAGGTTTTAAAATCTGAGAGCTTGAATTGGAAAATAGGACAATAAACAAGGCAGATTATTGAAAAAACATGATAGAAGAGTTAATAAGAGTGGAAATCTATGTTCATTATAGCTGGTAGGCATGTGAATGGAGAGGGGAGTGGGGTGGGAAAAAACAGAGGGGTCGGGTAACAAGAGATATAAAAAAAAGTAATAAAAGGGGAGCAAATAAAAGGAACAGTTACCAAAAAGAAATGCTGTACTACAGAGCTGAAAGTAAATTTAGGCCAGGTGGGTGGCAACAAGAGAGCACATGTAGTAGTGCCAGTTCCCACCCACTGAGTTCTTCAAAACTAGTGTCACGAGGGAGAATTCAGATGGCGCTTGTGGTGAAACAGGTACCGATGTTACAACATTCATGTTGTAGAGTGTGCTCTGCAACAGGATTCTGCATGTTACCAGTGTACAGCCTCTGTCTGTGTCCATTCATTTTAACTGATAACACAAAGGTAGTCATATCTATACGGATGGCTGAACAATATTTATGTAACAGCTGGCACATGACACATGTTGTTACATGAGTGACTCTCCCTTTGATATTATATGTTTTGCCAGTTACAGGGCTGGTATAGGTGGTGATAGCACACTGCATCAGATAATTCTTACAGTGGGGACGGTCATCGGGGTGGACATCATAGGACTGAGAAATGGGTGCAGAAGGAGCATAGTCTATGACCGGGATTCTGCAGGGACAGATGGCTGACAAGAAGCTATTATGTCAGACAGAATGGACCTCATTTCTGGGCATGATCTCAAGGCATTGCAGTCTTGTCAAAGTAATTGACCAATACATTCCCAACCAGGATAGTACCAACAAGACAAGAGGTGTACTCCTGGGTTGGTTTTGGAGGGATCAGCAGTACCACAATTGGATGTGATCACCTGGGAGATCTGCTTTTGAATTAACACCTTAGTCCATACCATTTCTTACCTCACCCAGACCACACACTCCCAACTTTTACCTTCTTTCTAAGATCCACAAACCTATTCATCATAGTGTTCCATTGTTGCTGGCTTCAAAGCAGCCACTGAAGGTATCTCTGCCTTGGTTGATCAACACCTGCAATCTATAGTATAAAGACTTCCCTCCTACATTAAAGACATAAACTGTTTCCTAGATCATCTGAAATCAGTGCCCGTCCCACTCCCACCACATGCCTTGCTTGATGCCTGCTCTCTCTATACCGACATTCTCCATGTGCATGGCCTGTTTGTTGCTGAAAATTTCCTCAAGCAGCACCCACCTGATTACAAACTTATGATGACCTGCCTCACCTCAATCAAATTTATACTTACCAACAACTATTTTACCTTGAAGGGGAAGACACACAAACAGCTCAGGGGTACTGCCATGGGAACCAGGATGGCTCCCTCCTATGTCAACCTTTTCAAGGGTTATGTAGAGGGTATCGTCCTGGTTCCATAAGCCTCCATTTTGGTTTAGATACATCTATGGCATATCAACCATATGAATTCAGGTTAGGCTGACCTTTTAAAATTTTTGTAACCTCTAAACACATTCTCCCAATTAAATTTCACGTGGTCCTGTTGTGAACCCCATGTCACTTTAATTCATGTTGACCTCATCCTCACTAAGGTCAGCTACACACAGCTGTTTACATTAACTATACAAACAAACAAACAACAATTTTGACAGTTGCTGTCCTTTCCATGTTAGATGGTTTGACTCATACTGCCTCAGCATTCAAGGCAATCACATCCAATCCTGGTACTGCTGATCCCTCCAAAAAGCAACTTAGGAGTATACCTCTTGTCACTCAGCACCATCCTGATCTCGAATGTCCCAATCAATTACTTCAATAAAGCTATGTTGTTGTTGTTGTTGTTGTTGTTATGGTCTTCAGTCTGAAGACTGGTGCAATGCAACTCTCCGTGCTACTCTACCCTGTGCAAGTCTCCTCATCTCCTAAATTTCTATTGTAAAGTCAAAACGATTTATAGGAAGGAGCTAACTGTTGAAAAAAAGTAATTTCAATGACAAAACAATGTACAACACAGAGAATAAAAGCAAAGCAGTCTGGGATATCATTATACAAGAAACTGGGAGAGACAAATAAAAGTATAAGAATATATTGATAAGGGAGAGGGATAAAATAATAAGTGATCCATTCCACCTAGCACACTATGCGAATGAGCAATTTTCAAGTATTGCCCAGAGATTTCAACAAAAATTTCCAAAACCAAATATAACACTGGTAAATAACTATACAATAAGTACTACATTATGTTACAACCAACCACAGAGAATGATGTCAGTAAAATTGTACAAAAAATAAAGAAATAAAAAGTCTCTAGGCTTAGATGATGTACCAATATGCCTGCTGACATAATGCACATGAAGTATACAAGCTACCTCAACAAACATAATAAATGAATTATTTGCATCAGGGAAATTTTCTGGGTATTAAAAAGAGCCGAGATTGTGTGTCCGCTAAAAAAAAAGATAATGTAGAAGCCATGGAAAACTACCAGCCCATTTTCCTGATGTCATCTTTCTCAAAAATAATAGAATGACATTGTGAAAGACAGATTAATGAAATAATTAAATAAATACAACCTTGTAAGTCAATTAGAGTTTGGGTTCTGAAGCAGTAAAAGTACAGAACTGGTCATAACAGAATTCACCTAATGGTACTTGATGCTCTGGACAATGATGTGTATGACGGGCATATTCTTAGATCTTTCTAAGGCTTTTAACACTACTAAACATAAGATTCTACTAATTAAACTGAAATCACTGGTAATCATTGGTGGAGACTTTGATTATCCTACAATTAATTGGGCGTGATAAGACATCCTGTGAAACTTTACTAAATGCCTTCTCTGAAAACTACCTAGAACAAATAGTTTGGAACCAAACTCATGACAGAAATATATTAGATCTAATGGCAACAAATAGACCTGAACCCTTTGAGGGTGCCCACATGGAAACTAGTAACTAGTATCAGTGGCCATGACATGGTTGTGACAACAATGATTACCAAAGTTCAAAGGACAACTAAAACAAGAAGAAAGATATATGTCTTCAGTAAACTAAATTTAAAAAATCAGTGGTGTTATATCTCAATGAGGAACATGAAACATTCAGCACAGGTCAGGAGCATTCAGAGGAACTCTGGCTCAAGCTTAAAAGAATAGTTGATCATGCACTGGACAGATATGTACCCAGGGAGGTCCAGTGTCATGTGATGGCATCTCCAGCCTCTACAGACATATGAAAGTCATATTTGGGCATTTGACACCATTACTGTAGGACAGTTCATAATGGGAGGAAACCTCCACAATATACAGTCACTGTAAAGAAACAGATTATTGCACAATAAGTGTAAAATAAAGTGTAGGGCTATAGATAGAGAGGTACTGAATGAAACACATTTGGCTGTCAAGAGAGCAGTGCATGATGCCTTCAATGACTACTGTAGCAGAATATTATCAAGTGATCTTTTACAGACCCCAAAGAAATTTGGGATGTGTGTAAAGGCTGCTAGTGGCACCAGAGTTAGGGTCCAATCCCTAGCAAATGAGACAGGAACTGAGAGTGCAAAATGCTTAACTCCATTTTAAAATGTTCCTTTAAAAAGGAAAACCAAGAAGAATTACATCGTTTCAACCCTCATACCACTGAAAAGATGAATGAAAGAAGTATTAGTGCCATTGGAGTTGAGAAACAGCTGTAATCATTAAAACTGAACAAAGATACAGGGCCTGATGGAGTTCCTGTCAGATTCCACACTGAATTTCCATCTGATTTAGCCTCTCTTCTAACTATAATCTATTGTAGATCCCTCAAAAAGAAAACTATGCCCAGTTCTAAAGAAAAGCCAATGGCCTTGCCGCAGAGGTAACACTGGTTCCCATCAGTTCACCAAAGTTAAGCAATTTCAGGCTTGGTTAGAACTTGGATGGGTCACCATCTGGGTCTGCAGTGTGCTGTTGGCAAGTGGAGTGCACTTAGCCCTTGTGAGGCCAATTGAGAGTTACTTGAAAGAGAAGTAGCGGCACTGGTCATGAAAACTGCCAATGGCTGGGAGCACTGACCACATGCCTCTCCAAATACATATCTGGTGACGCCTGTGGACTGTGGATGACACTGCAGCTGGTCAGTACAGTTGGGCCTTCAAGATTTGTTGGTTTTTAGTTCTTGGAAAAAGGCACAGGTCACACCCATCTACAAGAAGGGTAGTAGAAGTGATCCACACAACTACTGTCCAGTGTCCTTGACATCAATTTGTTGTAGGCTCTTAGAAGACATTCTGAGCTCAACTTAATGAGGTATCTTGAAAAGAATGACTCCTCAAACATCAATCATGTGAAACCCAACATGCACTTTTCTCACATGACATACTGAAACCTTCGTATCAAGGCTATCAGGTAGGTGCTGTATTTCTTGATTTCCAAAAAGCATTTTACTCAGTACCAGACCTATGCTTATTGTCAAAACTATGATCATATGGAATATCAACTAAAATTTGTGACTGGATTGAGAACTTTTTGATAGAGAGCATGCAGCATGTTTTCTTGAATGGAGAGTCATTCTCATCCCAGGGAAGTGTGTTGGCACCACTGACGTTCATGTTCTATATTAATGACCTTGAAGACAATAGTAATAGTAAAATCAGGCTTATTCCTCATGACACAGTTATCTATAATGAAGTACTATCTGAAAGAAGCTGAAAAAAATTTCAATCAGATCTTGATAAGATTTCAAAGTGGTCCAGAGATTGGCAACTTGCTTTAAATGTTCAGAAATGTAAAATTCTACACTTTACAAGAAGAAAAAGAATGTACTATCCTATGACTATAATATGAATGAGTCACTATCGGAATTGACCAACTCATTCAAATACCTGGGTGTAACACTTTGTGGGGATATGAAATGAAATGATCACACATGTTCAGTCGTAGGTAAAGCAGGTGGTAGACCTTAGTTTATTGGTAGAATCAGTCCCATAAAGGAGATTGCTTACAAAACACTCATGTGACCAGTTCTCAAATATTCCTCAAGTGTGTGGGGCCCATACCAGATAGAACTAACAAGGATATCGAATGTATACGGAGAAAGTCAGAGTGAATGGTCTCAGATTTGTTTAATCCATAGGAGAGTTTCACAGAGAGACTGAAGGAACTGAACTGGAAGACTCTTGAAGACAGATGTAGACAACCATGAGAAAGTCTGTTAACAAAATTTCAAGAACCGCCTTTAAATGATGCCTCCAGGAATATACTACAACCCTCTATTGTAGTGATTCAAGAATTTCTGTGTAAATTATAGAACCACTCAGCCTCCTACCATCTCGAACACATGATATTCTGGATGTGAGTGTGGGATGGTAGAATCCTACCAACTGTGCAGCACATGTTTGTGTGTGCAGATTTAAAATCAGTCGCGGGAAGAAAGTAGACGTGGTGGTCGGAGAGCACCATCACGTACCTGTCGGGCAATCCATAGATGTTTTAGTGAATGTGTAAGGAAGAACCATGGAGTTTATATGCAGCTCTGTGCTTATTGTGTCATTGACTATTGTTATTAAAATGAGAACAATTGAAAAAGTACTCTTGTAGACTCTTGACGCAACCTTGTTAGATGCAAGACTCATTTTATGATTCATGTTAAGAAAGGTCATGGTAACCAAGCCAACTTTCGTTTAAATATGATTCAATTTGTTTCTGAAGTCTGACTGTATGAGAGACTTGCAGGAAGTTACATATTCATGTGGAAAGTGAAATTTTTATTGTGTATGGAGGTCAAATACATTATTAGTTGACAAAAGCAAAGTTTGTATGTCTACTTATTTCATGAGTCTAAAAGTTCCTGTACCTAGCATTATTCAATGGAGGAGAAGTCAAGAGGGTTTCCAGCATCTGGCTATTCAGTAAAGAAGAGTGGCTGCAAATTCCAAGTATGACATCTCATGAAGAAGTGGAAGGTGGTTTGGGGGAGTAAGCCGATATAACCCAGATCCACACTCACACTTTAAGTCGTCAGAATGTATGCACCCCCCCCCCCCCCCCCCCCCAGTTTAGAACACGAGATATTTTATACATAACCACTGTGCAAATAATATCACTCATAATAACATTTCATATCTTATCAGTATACATGTCTTACATATGTTTATATACACATCTTTCCTTCCCATAACAATTGTATGTCGTCTCTTGAACAATCTTTCACTTACTGTTTCTCTACTCTTTTCTTATTTTACTTTGTTATTAAGACATGAGCATTTACTTGTGGTTGTAGTCAGCTTTACTAATATTTAGGAATTGTGAGGACTGTTTTTCTTTTCTTTATTTACTTTTTTCCAATTGTAAACTTCAGGTGTTTATGACACGTCAGTAAACTATTTTCTATTCTTATCTTTTGTACTACCTTTTTCCTAGTATGTATTATTTTCATTATTTGCAGCTTGGAAGAACTCTGGACGAAATGAAAGTGTTCTTTTGATGCTTGTTTAGTTCCACGAAACATAATAATGCTAGTCTTTCGTAGAATTCCTACTCCCAAAATAATCCCTATAAAATTTGTGACTTTTATCACGATACTGATCCCTTGTCCTAGGATCAGCACCTATTCCTTGTTTGTGGGTTTACTTTATGATAGCACTTCCTCTTTCCATGCTGGTAGGTATGCCCTTTACAAAACATCCCTATTTTTTAGGCCACAGATCATCCTATCTCCACATAGGTACGCCTGCCCTTCATCACTAGAGGAGGAGGTATACTTGGAAAAGGCTGGGTGATACAGGAAGATTTCAGTTACAGTTTATCATGGTCAGACAGAGATTCCGAAATCAGATACTGGATTGTAAGGTGTACCCAGGAGCAGATACAGACTCACATCACAACATAGTAGTGATGAAGCATAGGTTGACATTTAAGACATTAGTCAGGAAGAATCAATACGCAATGAAGTGGGATACAGAAATTCTAAGGAATGATGAGACATGCTTGAAGCTCTCTAAGGCTATAGATACAGCAATAAAGAATAGCTCAGCAGGCAGTACAGTTGAAGAGGTATGGACATCCATAAAAAGGGTAATAACAGAAGTTGGGAAGGAAAGCATAGGTACAAAGTCGCTGAGGAATGAAATAAACAGGAAGTGCAGGGAAAGCTAAGATGAAATGGCGGCATGAAAAATGTGAAGAAATTGAAAAAGAAATGATTGTTGGTAGGACTGACTCAGCATACAGGAAAGTCAAAACAACCTTCGGTGGAATTAAAAGCAAGCATGATAACATTAAGAGTGCAATGAGAATTCCACTGTTAAATGCAATTGAGAGGGTGGATAGGTGGAAAGAATACATTGAAAGCCTCTATGAAGGGAAGATTTGTCTGATGTGATAGAAGAAGAAACAGGAGTCAATTCAGAAGAGATAGGGGACCCAGTATTAGAATCAGAATTTAAAAGAGCTTTGGAGGACTTAGGATCAAATAAGGCAGAAGGGATGGATAACATTCCACCAGAATTCCTAAAATCATTGGGGGAAGTGGCAACAAAACGACTACTCACATTGGTGTGTAGAATTATGAGTCTGGCGACATACCATCTGACTTTCGGAAAAACATCATCCACACAGTTACGAAGATGGCAACAGCTGACAAGTGCGAGAATTATTACACAATCAGCTGAACAGCTCATGCATCCAAGTTGCTGACAAGAATAATGTACAGAAGAATAGAAAAGAAAATTGAGGACGCACTAGATGTAGATCAGTTTGGCTTTGGGAAAGGTAAAGGCATGAGAGACACAATTCTGTTGTTGCAGTTAATAATGAAAGCAAGACTAAAGCAAAATCAAAATATTCATAGGTTCTGTCAACCTGGAGAAAGCAAGATGTTCAAAATTCTGAGAAAAATAGGGGTAAGCTAAAGGGAGAGATGGGTCATATACAATATGTACAACAGCCAAGAGAGCCTGTCCAAGAACAAAGTGCTGGTATTAAAAATGGTGTAAGACAAGGATGTAGTCTTTTGCCCCTACTATTCAATTTGTACATCGAGGAGGCATGATGGAAATAAAAGAAAGGTTCAGGAGAGGAATTAAAATTCAAGGTGAAAGGATATCAATGATGTGATTCACTGATGACATTGCTATCGTGAGTGAAAGTGAAGAAAAATTACATGATCTGCTGAATGGAATGAACAGTCTAATAAGTACAGAGTATGGATTGAGAGTGAATCAAAGAATGATGAAGGTAATGAGAAGTAAACTTAATATCAGGATTGATAGTCATGAAGTAGAAGTCAAGGAATTCTGCTACCTAGGCAGTAAAATAACAAGTGACAAACAGAGCAAGGAGGACATCAAAAGCAGACTAGCAATGGCAAAAAGTGCATTCCTGGCTAAGAGAAATCCACTAGCATCAAACATAGGCCTTAATTTGAGGAAGAAATTTCTGAGAATGTACATCTGGAACACAGCATTGTATGGTAGTGAAACATGGACTGTGGGAAAACCGGAACAGAAGAGAATCAAAGCATTTGAGATGTGGTGCTACAGACAAATTTTGAAAATTAGGTCAACTGGTAAAGTAAGGAATGAGGAGGTCCTGTGCAGAATAACAGAGGGAAGTAATATGTGGAAAACACTGATAAGGAGGAGGGACAGCATGATATGACATCTGTTAAGACATGAGGGAATGACTTTTGTGGCACTAGAGGGAGCTGTAGAAGGAAAACACTGTAGAGAAAGACAGATTGGAATGCATCCAGCAAACAATAAAAAAAAAAAAAAAAATTCTCTGGCTAGTATAGTAGTTTTATTTAGACACTATCTCACTACCATCCATTTCCAGAGCAACAGTGATACAGTTGTTTCTTGGCCACAGTTTGTCGGTGGCCATTCATGAGGACACACAACTTGTTGGTTGCTGTGCCCAAGTGCAGTAGACCATTTTAATGAAAATTTATTATACTTTAACTTTTGACAATACTTGGTTGTAATAGCCAAGAAACTAGTAAATGTCTGAATGATGGATTTAATGAAAGCAGATCTAAGTATTAAATCTGTAAATATTAGAAGTTTAAATTTAATTCATGTACATAATTTTACTGTTTATTGACTGGGGATCATTAAAATTAATGAAACTCAAGTTTTTCTAATTACATTTTTGTAATGTGTTTATCTGACATGTTCCACACTCAGGAGGATTCCCTCTTTTATGGGTCTATGGAATGAATAATTAATCTAATCTCTAATCTAATCCCACATAGAATACAGCACAGTGGTTGCAGCTTAGCTTGTAAATCACATGACTGGTTTCACAGGTCACTCTGTCTTTGATAGTATAGGAGATGTTTCTGATCAGACTGGAGTAGGTGGTGGTGGGAGGATGTGTGGGACAGGCCTGGCATCTAGGTCTATTACAGGGATATGAGCCATTAGGCAAGGGGTTGGGAGTAGGGGTTGTGTAGGGATGGATAAGGATATTGTGTAGGTTCGGTTGGTGGCAGAATACCACTGTGAGAGGAGTGGGAAGGATAGTGGGTAAGAATTTCTCATTTGAGAGCACAATGAGAGGTAGTCAGAGCCCTGGTGGAGAATGTAATTCAGCTGCTCCAGTTCTGGTTTGTACTGAGTCATGAGGGGAATGCTCCTCTGTTGCCAGATGGTTGGCTTTAGGAGGTGTTGGGTGACTGGGAAGATAAGGCATAGATCTGTTTTTGTATAAGGTTGGGAGGGTAATTCTGATTTGAAAAGGCCACAGTGAGACCCTCAGTATATTTTGAGAGGGACCACTCACCACTAAAGATGTAACAGCCATGGATGGCTAGACTGTATGAAAGGATTTCTGGGTATGGAATGGGTGGAAGCTGTTGAAGTGGAGGTTCTGCTAGTGGTTGGTAGGTTTGATATGGATATAGGTAATAATATAGCCATCTCTGAGGTGGAGGTCAGCACCTAGAAATGTGGTTTGATGGGTTAAGTAGGACCAGGTAAAGCAGTGGAGGGAAGGTATTGAGATTCTGGAGATGTGGATAGGATGCACTCACCCATAATCCAGATCATGAAGATATCATCAGTGATTCTGAACCTTGTGAGGGGTTTGGAATTCTGGGCATTTAGGAAGGATTCCTCTAGATGATTCTTGAATAAGTTGGAAGAAGACGGTGGCATTCAGGTATCCATAGCCATACCCCCGATTTGTTTGTAGGTAATGCTATCAAAGAAGTAATTGTGGTGAGAATATAGTTAGTCATTGTGATTAGGAAGGAGGTTGTTGGTTTGGCATCCATCTGGCTTTGGGAAAGATTGTGTTCAACAGGCAATGTGCAATGTTACTGTAAAGGGAGATGGCCTCAATAGTGAGAAGCAGCGTACTATGTAGTAAAAGGACAGGAACTATGGAGAGTCAGTGGAGGAAATGGTTGGTAACCTTTATATACGAGGGTAAGTTGCAGGTAATAGGCTGAAGGTGATGGTCTACAAGAGCAGAGATTCTCTCAGTGGTGACATAGTATCCAGCCACAATGGGGCATCCTGGGTGATGGGGTTTATGGACTTTAGGAAGCATGTAGAAGATAGGAGTGTGGGGAATGGTAGGGGTGGTGAGAGAGATGGACTCTGAGGAGAGGTTGTGGAATGGGCCTAAGGATTTGAGGAGAGACTGGGGGAGATTTGGAGATTGTTCTAGAGTTGGTGAACAGTGGTAGTCCTAGGCAGGAGTAGGAAGTGAGCAGATTGGGGGAGGGTTGTTTGAGATGGTGTTGTGTATGTTGCGATTCCCCGCACTCTGACTTTCTATATGTTTCCTAATTTCCATAAATGCAACCACAGAGGACGCCCTACTGGAAGAATCTCTGTTCCCATAGACCAACACTTTCAGCCTATTATCTGCAACTTACCATTCTATTTAAAAGTTGCCAACCATTTCCTCTACTGACTCCCCATATTTCCTGTCCCTTTACCACAAGATGCCCTGCTTGACACCATTGATGCCACCTCTCTTTATGCTAACATATTTAATGCCCAGGGCCTTACAGCTGTTGAACACTACCTTTCCCAATGCCCAATGGATTCCAAACCAACCACCTCCTTCCTAGTTCCCATGACCAACTATAGTCTCATACATAATTACTTCTCCCTTGAAGGCATTTCCAACAAACAAATCTGGGGTAAGGCTATGAGCATTCACATTGCATCATTCTGTTCATGCCTATTCATGAGCCATCTACAGGAATTCTTCCTAAACACCCAGAATCACAAACCCTTCTCCTGGCTTGGATTCATTGATGACATCTTCATGATTGGATTGAGAGTGAGGACACCATATCCACATTCCTCCACAACCTCAACATCTCCTCCATTGCTTCATCTGGTCCTACTCAACCCAATAAACCATCTTCCTTGATATTGACCTCCACCTCAAAGATGGCTATATCTGTACCTCTGTCCATATCAAGCCTACCAACTACCAGTGTTATCACCACTTCAACAGCTGACGCCTGTTCTATACCGAGAATTCCTTTCCATACAGTCTAGTCATCCATGGCTGTCGCATTTGCAGTAATAAGTGGTCCTTCTCAAAATATATTGAGAGTCTCACTGAGGCCTTTACAGATTGTAAATACCCTCTCAACCTGCTGCCCACTGAACATACGCAATATCCTCATCCATCCCTACACAAACCCTGCTCTCAACCCATTGCCTTGTGGCTCATATCCCTGTAATAGACCTAGCTGCAAGACCTGTCACACACATCCTACCACCACCACCACCACCACCACCACCACCAACTATTCCAGCCTAGTCATCAACATCACCTATCCCACCAAAGGCAGGGCTACCTGCGAAACTAGTAATCTGATTTACAAGCTACACTGCAACCACTGTGCTGCATTCTACATAGGCATGACACCGAAGAAGCTGTATGTCCACATGAAAGGCCACTGACAAACTGTGACCAAGAAACAACTGGACCACCTGCTTGCTGAGAATGCTGTCCAACACGACATCCATCATTTCAATGACTATTTCACAGTCTGTGCCATCAGGATCCTTCACACCAACAGCAGCTTTTCTGAACTGCACAAGTGGGAACTCTCCCTGTAATATACCCTATGTTCCCATAACTCTCCCTGATCTCAACGTTCACTAATCATTGTCCGTACCCATCAGCCACTGCCGTGTTCCTATTCCAGCACTCTATTCCACCAATGCACCCAGTCTTTTACTTCTCTCCTGTTCTGCTAATCCCCACTCCTCTTCCCTGCCCTCCATCTAACCTCCTAACTACACCTAGCTGCCCCACTCTCCACCTCGTGCCTGCATGCTCCGAGCAGCACTTTACCGTCCCGCATCCCTACCCTGCTGTCCCTCCCCCTCCCCACCCCAGCCTCCTCCTTACTTCCACTCAATTGCCTCTCCCACAATGCCCTGCTGCTGGTAGTCTGGTTCCAGTTGGTGCAGACTGTGGTCAAGTGTGTGTGTGTGTGTTGCATTTGTGTGACTTTGAGCATGTGTGTATGTTGCCTATTTTTGACGAAGGCCTTTCCGACGGTCTCTTTTGTTGTGCTTTACTGCCACTTAGTATCTCCACTACATGGTGAGTAGCAACTATCCTTTTCATTATATTGTTACATTCCTTCCTAAATTTTCCATTGTTTCATTTTTACACAGAGTAGGACATAGGTAAAAATTGTAACACAAGTATATAAACAATAAGTAATAAAAATATATCATTTCTCAGAATGCTTTCACATTATGCCTTTGTCCTCTTTTTATTTTTTTGTTATTTTCTGGAGAACCTTACACAACTGTGTGGTTTCAGTTGTCTGAGACTGCAGATGTGTGCACAAGTTGCGTTTGTGTGAGTGTGTGTGGTCACGTGTGTGTATGTGTGTTTATTGCTGACAAAGGCCTTAATGGGTGAAAGCTATAATTGTGTGAATCTTTTTGTTGTGCCTATCGCGACTCAGCATCTCCGCTATATGGTAACAACATGTATCAAGAAATTTAGAAACATTTCACCTGCAATGGAACACTGACAAATTCACAGTATGGCTCCAGGAAAATTCATCTACACTGAAAGTGGCTGAAAATGTTGTTTCAGCAATACTCAGTGTTTGGAAGCAAATCACCTGTTGATGCCTACTGAGTGGTCTGAACAAGGCATTTGACTCTGTGTGTTATTGGATTCAAATATATAAAATGAGGTGCTATGACATTTGGGATTAAGTACTCTGTCTTACAGATTTGTATCTTGACAATAGGAAGCAGACTGTACATTTTAATGACAAGAGCTCTGGATTACCTTCAAGGGTCTGTGCTGGGACTCTTACTGTTTATATTTTATATTAATGACCTGCCTAGTATCACGACATGTAAATCTATTCTGGTTGCTAATGATAACCCCTGTCATTTCAAATGAAAATGATGTAGAGGACTTAAAGGAACAAAGCAAAGCCTATCTAGGAATTTTGAGTATCTATGTTAAAGACAATGATTTAACTGTAGATCAGAATAATAGCAAAAATCTAATTTTTAGTTTATAAAATATCAAAAATGATTTCATGTCTGTTAAGCTTCTGGGCATACACTTGGACTCCAAATTAACTTGGAACTTCCACTAAATTATCAAGAACTGTACACCTTTTACATAAAATTAGGGCATGTGTGAGCGAAAGCACAATGCTTAGCTCCTATTATGCATTTTTATAACCATGTAACATACTGAATAATGGTTAGGGGCTGCTCCTTTGGGGCAAAAAGGTTTTTATGTGCCAGAAAAAGGCTATCAGATGAGTAGCAGGTGTTTCCAAATACAATGTATCCTGTAGGCCACTTTGCAAGGAACTGGTTGTCAAAACAGTCCCATTATTATATCTAAAAACAAAGATGATGTGACTTACCAAACAAAAGTTCTGGCAGGTCAATAGACACACAAACAAACACACAAGATTCAAGCTTTCACAACCAGCAGTTGCTTCTTCCCTCTCCTTCCATCTTTCCTGAAGAAGCAACTGTTGGTTGCGAAAGCTTGAATTTTGTGTGTATGTTTGTGTTTGTTTGTGTGTTTATCGACCTGCCTGCGCTTTTGTTTGGTAAGTCACATCATCTTTGTTTTTAGATATATTTTTCCCACGTGGAATGTGTCCCTCTATTATATTCATATCATTAATTTCAGTCCCATTATTATTTATACTTAGTTACTTAATCTGCACAAAAGAAAATTAAGAGAGCTACAAATTAAAGCAATCATTTCATTATCACAATAGACATCACACAGAACAGATTGACCAACCCTTTAGAAGACTAAGCAAGACCCACAATACATGAGCATACCTTGAAGTTCAATGCACTGGCACAATATCCCATTAAAAACCTTCACAAATGTCCTACAAAACTGGTTTAAAAAGGTTTTATGACCCATAGAGGAATACTTTGATTGTGCAAGAGCAGATCTAAAATTTTTACTTATATTCACTGTACTCCTTTGTATGAAGGTCTATACAATTTCACTATTTTCTTCATTTCTATTACACCTATCATTGGGTATTATTCAGTTTGCATGAACTATAAGCATCAATAGCATGCAAAATGCTCCAAGATGAAATGAACAAATACAGGTCACCATAAATTACTGAAATATTTTCTATGAGGGAAGCAGTACTCTTTTGGAGTACTGCTGCACTATCTGGGATTCTTACGAGATAGGGTGAATGGAGTACACCAATAAAGTTCAAAGAAGAGCAGCACGTTTTGTATTTTCATGAAATAGGGGAGAGTGTGTCATGGACATGATACAGGGTTTGGGATGGACACCTTTAAAACAAAGGCATTTTTTGATGCAGCGGAATCTTCTCATGAAATTTCAATCACCAACTTTCTCCTCCAAATGCAAAAAATATTATATTGATGTTGACCTACATAGGGAGAAATTATCATAACAATAAAATAAGGGAAATCAGAGCTTGCATGGAAAGATATAGGTGTTCATTTATTCTTCGCATTGTTTGATAGTAGAATAATAGAGAAATGTTGTAAAGGCAGTTTGATGAACCCTCTGCGAGGCACTTAAGTACGACTTGCAGAGTATCAGTGTAGATGTAGGTGATTGGTTACATCCTTTATTTTACACAGTGTATTTTATAAAAGATCTCACTTCCAGATCTGGCTTCTGTATCACCAATTTTTGTCATTACCCATTCAATTTTTCAAATCATTGGTTTCTTTAGTGTGTGTTTTAATTCCTTCTGATTGCTAAACATGCATTTAGAAGATAGCATGGTATTCTTGAATTGATATATTGGTTACCTGGGATGATGATGTTTGCAACAGCAAACAAAAATCCTGACAGCATCATTATTAGAGTCCTATACTTCACACAATGAAATTCTGATATGAAGGTTTTCTGTATTGAACCTGGTCCACATATTCTGTAACATAAACAAAATAACTTGTTAATCTCCTAACTGTATTATGAAAATTACAGAAAATGTCATACTGAACTTTTCCTACACTTTGAAACAGTTGTCAGAAAGAGGCACTTTAATTGGAAGATTACAGATTTCAGGATGTTGTAATTTTAATAATTTCAAACACTGTTGAAATGTGCCATTATTGAATAAGTGACAGGTACATATGCAATATGAGCAAGCTCCAACTTGAGCTGCATCACCACACAGGCACAAAATGAATATATGGTAAATGAACTTACCTCTCTTTAAGTGTTTGAGCTTGAATACAGTGAGGTAGAGATAGCTAGAAAAATTGATAGAGCAACTGGAATTTAAATAACAATGAAAAAGTTACAAAAAATATAAAGAAATAAATAAGCACTGTATGATGTGATACACACATAAACAAGTCAGCTGGCCGGGGTGGCCAAGCGGTTCTAGGCACTACAGTCTGGAACCACGCGACCATTATGGTTGCAGGTTCAAATCCTGCCTCAGGCATGGATGTGTGTGATGTCCTTAGGTTAGTTAGGTTTAAGTAGTTCTACGTTCTAGGGGACTGATGACCTCAGAAGTTAACTCCCATAGTGCTCAGAGCTATTTGAACTATTTTTTAAACAAGTCAAGGGCTTGAGGAAGAAGGAAATCAAAAGTCCATTTTTATCCAGTGAAGTCCACACCGATATAGAGATGTAAGGGTGGAAAAGAATGGTATACAAGCTGAAAAGAGCATTTATTGGCATAAGCAGGCACCTAGACTATGGAATTAATGATTTACTAATGTGTTTAACAAATTAAGTCAAACAGTAATTGATGGATAAGAAAGATCTTGATCATCTCTGTCATTCATACAGATGATGCTGTAGTTGGATCTGAGTGTAGAGAAGTTCATTGATTTGTCACGGAATGATCTGATGAAGGAAAGACTAGGAGCAATGTCAATTATTATCTTGGTTTGCTAATCAAATGATTTGGAGACATTTACGTCTTAAATAGTTCTATATGTGCATGGGCTATACTTTAGTGGTACAATATGGAAAATTTGAAGACAGTGGAAATACTACTCCTGCACAGTCAAGTGTGCTTCCAGCTGAATATCAGTACAAAACTTATGTATGTTCCATATTGTCAGCTGTTAGAAACTTTCTCTACCATTAACCGCCACAAAATATCAGAAAAGACAATGGAGTGATATGAAGAGGGTCTTAAGGTATGTGAAATAATTATATTTTCTGGTTTATCTCATCCCAGACATGAGGATATTTGTTTACTTGTTTCAACTGGCTCAGACTATGCAGACAATGTTCTTTCTTGAAGACAAATTTTGTTGTTAAACTCAGCGAAGTCATTCTCAGAGACAGAAGGCAGTACTCTTGTGAATACTGGAAACAAATTGTGAAAGAAATCATATGGATCAAGGTAATGTTACAGAATCTCATGAAAAGAAATAATTGATAAGTAAAGACAAGAAATCACCAAACATTAAAGGCACTGAGTCATCAATAGGCACATATACAAGACTAAAAACTTCACTAGCTTTTGGACAAATCTTTTTTTTTTTTTTAAGCTAGAACACCCCCCCCCCCCCCACCACACACACACATACACAGTGCCATCTGGAACACACTCAAAGTGTTGTGACTGAAGTTCTGCAGGTAGACTGGAGTGTGAGGTGAAGTGGGTGAGGGGAGAAAGGAAGTGGACAGTGGGAGAGAGGGTTGTGGAAGTGTAGCTGGTAGCTCAGAGGAACACAGCTGGCATATGTGATGGGAATGCAGGAGGCAGGGGTAGCAGATATATAGCATAGGAATACAGGAGGGAGATGCAGCTGATGTATGTGATATGAATGCAAGACACAGGAACTGGTGGCAGTAAGTTTGTACAGTCCAATATAAAATTGGAGAGTGGGCTATGTGGAAGTGACAGAATGTGGAATGGGGAACCATGGGAAAGAAGGTGTGGGTGCAGGGAGAGTGAGGTTGGATTCTGGGAAAGGGTGAAGGTGTGTGTGAGGCAGGGTGTTAGCAGAGATTGAGGGCAAGAGGATTATGACAACAAAGGAAGCATTACAGGGATAACTCCCATCTACATTGTTCAGAAAAGTTGGTACTGGAGGAAAGATCCAGATGACACAGGCTATGAAGAAACCATTGAAATCAAGCATGTTGTGCTCAGCAGCATGTTCTGTGATTAACTCCACTCTTAGCCATAGTTGGGCAGTGGCTTATCATTTGGATGGATAGTTGGTTGGTGGTTATGGCCATGTAAAATGCTGCTCAGCAATTGTAGCAGAGCTGGTACATGATATGGCTGCTTTCACATGCGGTCCTGCCTCTGATGGCATACAATAAGTTTGTGACAGGACTGGAGTGCTACATGCTGGATGGGTGAACTGGTAGGATCTTGCAGCTGGATCTTCCACACAGCTTTGACACGTATCAATGGTACTCAGGGTGGTTGTGGGATATGGATGTACAAGAATACTGCATAGATTGGATGAGTAGTGGAATCCCACTTTAGAAGAGATGGGAAGGCTTGTGGGTAGACAGTTTCTCATTTCTGGACAAAATGATAGGTAGTCAAAGCCCTGGTTGACAATATGATTCAGTTATTCCAATTGAGGATGATAATGAGTGATGGGGGCTTGGTCCTTTATGGCTGGTTCTTCTGGTTAGTAGGAAAATTAGCAATGTATGAGGATGTGACATGGGAATTCTGTCTCCAGACTAGGTGTGGAAGGTAGTACCTGTCTGTGAATGCCTTAATGGAATCACCAGCACACTGGGCAAGGGAATTCTCATCAATGCAGATGTGTCATTCATGGGTAACCAGATCACATGAGAATGATATTTTAATGTCAAACAGACGACAGCTGTCAAAATACAGCCACTGTTGATTGTTAGTGAGACTGATGTGGACAGATGTTTGGACAGCCACCAGACAGGTGGATGTCAATGTTCATAAATGTGGTACAGTGAGCTGAGGAGAACCAGCAGAGGCAAATGGGAGAGGTGTTGAGGATATGAAAATATGTGGATAGGGGTCTTGGGCCGTAGGTACAGTTGATGAAGATATCATCAATGAACCTGCATCAGATAGTAGGTTTGAGAGTTTGAGAATCTTGGGAACTTTCCTCTAGATGGTTGATAAATAGATTGATATAGGAGGGTGCTACGCAGATGTCCATGGCCCTGCCACAGTGAGGTAGTTGGTTTGGAGTCTGAAAGACATTAGGAGAGGTAGTGTTCAATAGCAGCAAGGTACTGGGCATTGGGAATGTTTGTGTATAGGGAGGCAGTATCAGCAGTGATGAGCTGAGATCCAAGTGGTAATGGGATGGGGACAGCTGAGAGTTGGCAAAGTAAGTGGTTTGTGCCTTTCGTATGAGAGGATAGGCTACAGGCAATTGGTTTGAGGTGCTGATTGATAATAGCAGACATTGTTTCAGAGGGAGCACAGTAACCAGCATGAGTGGGCTATCCAGGACTGCTGAATTTATTGATCTTGAGAAGCATGTGGGGTGAGGAGAAAGAAGGACTTGGAGGAGGAAAGATTCTGGGCTGGGAGATTCACTTCTGGTATGGGATCATTATTGAAGGGACTGCAGATGGAGGAGTCAGACAGTTGGGAGAGCTTTCTGCCAGGTAATCATCTGTGATTCATCACAATGGCCACCCTCCCTCCAGCTGCCTGTCTCCTTTCTTCTCTCACCTATTCCACCCAACACAACCCTTGTCCCATTCTAGCTCCAGAACTCTGTATCATCTACCACAGATCATTTACTTTAATCCCAAACTTTCCGTACCATATTACAATCTCACAAGAGTTGCATATGGATTACAAAAGAGAAATCCAATTGATCAAGAATGCAAATATCATAAGTAAACAAAACACATGGATGTGAAATATTATATTTTATGTGAGAAAAATTCAGCTCGAACATTACAGATCTGCATAATCAGCAAGTACATATTCTCACTGGGTCACCTACTAGAAGAAACTTTGAGAAATAAAGATTATTACTATCTGTTGTTCGTAGAGGAGACATTGAGACAGAAAGCAGCAAAAGTCTGACATTCATTAAATGATATGTAAGTGTTGCAATAACCAGTTAAAAAGTAAAAAATGAAAAATTCAGTACTCAATAATAACAATATTATGAAAAGGATAGATTGCTACTCACCATACAGTGGAGATGTTGAATTATAGAATATTTCTGCATGAATGTGTGTTGTGTACTGTAGAAGAAGGCCTTTCGGCCAAAAGCTTACTTGGTTAGCAGCCTTTTGGTTGTGCCTGTCTACAACTCAAAATCCCCACTGCATGACGAGTGGAAATGTATCCTATTCATAATATATTCAATTAGAAAATTTTATATTTGTGGGAATAATCAATACAGTAATTCTCTGTAGGATGTGTTACCATTGGTACAAGCTAATCTATGATGTTATTCTCCATGTCTAACTATCATATGTTGTTTATGAAACATGTATTTCATGTGTTGAGCAATAAAAAGTTATTCTGTACACTTAAGTGCTCTGTACTTTAAAGTGTGATGTACAGATCTTACCTACATATTTATTTCTTCTGTTTTCCTGTTGTTCACACACTACAGTTTGAGTTTCCAAGCAAATGTGTACTGAGTGGTTAAAGGGCTCTAGGATCCTGATCCACACCTAATTAGAATAAACAACCTTCTGTTGTGCAGTACTCAAACACATTTATGGTAACTATCTAAGATAAGAGGCCTTTGGAGGAAATAGTAGCAACTGTATAACTATCAAGAGCTCAGATGGAAATTCACTACTGAGCAAAGAAGGGAAAGCTGAAAGGTTGAAGGAAAATACAAAGCAAATGAACCTGAAGGCAATATTACAGAAAGAGAAGGGGAAATACTGAAAATGAGGTATGGTACTGCAATAAAAATTTCACAGAGCGCTGAAAGGCCTGAGCTTAAACAAAGCATCTACATATAATTGCATAGGCTTTCTCAGCCAGAGTCAGTCCACATAAAAGTTTTCTGGGTATGGTACCATGTCATAATGTATAAAACTACTGCTGCTGGAGAAGAACCAATGTTTTGACCACAGTTGCAGCAGCCTTCTTCTGGGTCTACTGGTCAGCAGTTTTATACATTATGATGCAGTACCATACCCAGAAAACTTTTATGTTGAAAGCATCTGCAGTAGACAATACCCTCTCAGAATTGTTGATGTTCTTGAAGAGAACTATTCCATCTGGTGCACAAGATATGTGAGGCAATGGAAATACCCTCAAACTTAAGGAAGAATGTAATAATTCCAATTCCAAAAAAAAAATCAGGTGCTGGCAGGTGTGAATATTACTGAACTATCAGTTTCATGAGTCATGACTGCAAAGCATTGACATGAATTATTTACAGGAAGATGAAAAAACTGTTAGAAGCTGGCTTCAGGGAAGATCAGTTTGGGTTCTGGAGAAATGTTGGTTTACACAAGACAATACTGACACTATGACTTATCTTGGAAGATAGGTTACCATAAAGAAAACCAACATTTATAGCTTTTGTAGACTTAGAGAAAGCTTTTGACAATGTTGACTAGAATATACTCTTTGAAATTCTGAAGATAGCAAGGGTAAAACACAGGGAGCAGGAAGGTTATACAACCTGTACACAAATCAGACAGCAGATATGAAAGCTGAAGGGCATGAATGGGAAACTATGGCTGAGAAGGGAGTGAGACAAGGCTATAGGCTATTGCTGATGTTATTCAATCTGTACATTGAGCAGCCAGTAAAGGATAAAGGAAGCAAAAAAATCTGAAGCAGGAATTAACATTCAGGAGAAGAAATAAAACCTTTGAGGTATACCAAAGGCACTGTAGCTCTGTCACAGAAAGCAAGGAACTTGGAAATGCACTTGAACAGAATGGACAATATCTTGAAAGTAGAATATAAGATGAACAAAATAAGAGTAGTTGAATTAAATCAGATGATGCTGAGGGCGTCAGATTACAAAATAAGGCACTAAGAGTAGCAGTTGAATTTTGCTATTTAGACATTAAAGTAACTCATGATGACCAAAGTAGGGAGGATATAAAATGTACTGGCAGTAGCAAGATAAATGTTTCTGAGAACAGAAATTTGTTAACACTGAATATAATTTAGGTGTTAGTACATCTTTTCTGAAGGCATTTGTGTGGAGTGTAGCATTGTATGGAAGTGAAACATGGATGATAGACAGTTCAGGCAAGAAGGGAACATAACTATAGAAATATGCTATAGTAGATTGCGTAACTAATGAGGAAGTACTGAACAGAACTGGGAAGAAAAGAAATCTGTAGCATAACTTGACTAAAAGAAGGGATTGATCAATAGAAGGTATTACACAACATCAAGAAATTGTCAATTTCATATTGGAGGCAAGTATGGGAAATTGCAGACTGAGACCAAGATACAAATACTGTGAACAGATCAAAATGATGTGAGCTGCAGAAGTTATTTGGAGATAAGAGGCTTGCACAGGATAGAATAGCATGGACAGTTGCAACAAAGCAATCTCAGCATCATCTGATTTTTATTTGATGGCATTCCACTAGCCTCATTTTGTTCATCTGATATTCTCCTTCCAAGACAACAGATGTAGATGTCAAAAGTAATTTGCTGAAGTTGGACTGGGATGAAATTTATGGGGACATTTCATTGTCATATTGAACATATTCCATGATAAACTTGTGTTTTTATTTTCCCAGTAAACTAATTACAAAAGATATTCAAAAGCAAAGTAAAAAAAAAAATAGAACTTTAGAGCGATGGAAAAGGGAAATATACACACATCAAAAAAAGTTTTGCATCACCCCAGCTCCCAGAATTCCCAAAAACAGATGTTGGCTCTGGGTATGGTATGATAGAACAGTCCCTCTGACTGTTCAGAGATGCCACTAAACCCACACAAAGATGTAAACAACCATGCATGAGCAGTGCCTATTAGACAGAGATGATCCAACAGCCAATCAGTTCCAGTCATTCCACCAGGAAGGAGATACATGGCTCATGTTGTCTATAATTCATCCATGCATAGACGGTCAATACCACAGTTTGATCGTATCTGCATTGTTACTTTGTTCCAGGAAGGGCTTTCTACAAGGGAAGTGTCCAGGCATCTCGGAGTGAAACAAAGCAACGTTGCTCAGACGTGGGGGAGATACAGAGAGATGGGAATTGTCAATGACATGTCTCGCTCAGGCTGCCCAAGGGCTACTACTGTAGTGGATGTCCACTGCCTATGGATTATGGCTCGCAGGAACCCTGACATCAGTGCCTCCATGTTGAATAATGCTTTTTGTGCAGCCACAAGATGTCATGTTATGACTAAAACAGTGCGCAATAGGCTGCATCATGCGCAACTTCACTCTCGATGTCCATGGCAAGGTCCATCTTTACAACCACAACACCATGCAGAACAGTACAGATGGGCCCTACAACATGTTGAATGGATCGCTCAGGATTGGCATCATGTTCTCTTCACCAAGGAGTGTCGCATATACCTTCAACCAGAAAATCATCGGAGACGTGTTTGGAGGCAAACCTGTCAAGCTGAACACCTTAGACACACTGTCCAGTGAGTGCAGCAAGGTGGAGGTTCTCTGCTTTTTTGGGTGGTATTATGTGGGGCTGACAAATGCCACTGGTGGTCATGGAAGGTGCCGTAATGGCTGTACAATATGCGAATACCATCCTCTGACAGATAGTACAACCATATCGGCAGCATATTCACAAGGCATTCGTCTTCATGGATGACAATTCGCATCCCCATGATCCACATCTTTAAATGACTTCCTTCAGAAAAATGACGTCGCCTGACTAGAGTGGCCAGCAAGTTCTCCAGACATCAACACTATCGAAAATGCCTGGGATAGGCTGAGAAGGGCTGTTTATGGATCACGTGACCCACCAACCAGTCTGAGGGATCTACACCATATCACGGTTGAGGAGTGGGGCAACCTGGACCACCAGTGCCTTGATGAACTTGTGGATAGTGTGCCACAAGGAATACAGGCACGCATCAGTGCAAGAGGATGTGCTACTGGGTATTAGAGGTACTGGTGTGTAGAGCAATCTGGACCACCACCTCTGAAGGTCTCGCTGTATGGTGGCACAACATGCAATCAGTGGTTTTCATGAGCAATAGAAAAAAAAATGGTGTTCATATTGATCTCTATTCCAATTTTCTGTACAGGTTCAGGAACTCACGGAACTGAGGTGATGCAAAACTCTTTTTTATGTGTGTATATGTTAACAAGAACAAGTAATGGTCTGCTTTAGTTGCATATTAAAGGGATGGCTGGAAGCCCTTCCTGTCATTACCCTGTCATCCCTTGAGGGGAATACATCTACCACAACTGTCTGCATACATGAGAAAGAGAGTGAATGTTTTCAAAATGTTTGTGAATTGTGTGACTGAAGCAGGACTTGAGAACCAGCCTAGTATTTACCTAGTCAAATACGGGAAACTGCCTAAAAACCACGTTAAGGTTGACTAGCAGACTAGCCCTCATCATTAATATGCTGGGTGGATTTGATCTGCGGCCAGCACACCGGCTCAAATACTGAGCATCATTTTGACATGTACAGTTATCTGAGCGTGTTAGAAGAATTATTCCAACTTGTTAAGAAAAGTTATTCACAAGTCTACAAGTATGTACATTTTGCAGAAATCAACAATTCAAATAAAGGTTTAAAACTATGTGGAGTACAGTACAACAAGAGACAGGGCTACAGATTTTAGAGCAAGAAAACATGTCTACTAATTTGAATGGAAAACTTAGAAGTGATAATTCACAAGTGACAGGTATATTCATAAACCTTTTCTTTTAAAGGCAAATGAGACAATGGAGTCAAGTAGTTCATCAGAAAAATCAAGACAATGTTGAGAAAACAACTTCCATGAAATTTAGTGCTCTGGTGCTTTCACCCACTTCTCTATCCCGAGCTATGTCCTCTAAAACAGTGAAAATAACAGTGTCACTGGTAAATCACAAATTTGTTTTGAGAATAGTTGCTCATTTGATAATGCTACCTTGACGTTCACTTTATGATAATGATACTGCTTTACCACTTAAAGAGTAAAAAACGCACTGAACAGATGCACAACCAGACAAATAATGGCTCAGTTCTTACAATGAGGACTGATAGTGAACAATTCTTAATTTATTCTTACAATTTTTTTTATTTTTTTTATTTAATTTTATTATTATTATTTTTTAAAAATTGAAGTCCTTCAGCAGGGAACGTAAGCTATGTGGGTCATGACTGAGACTTTCATTACTCTGCAAAATAATGCTTAAGTGGTATATACTATATCCAGGAATTTCTGTACATTTTCTGAGATCCCAGAAACTGATATCACTGAGTATTCTGCACACATTTTTTTCTTTTGGCTACACTGTAGCAGAGTTGTTGGAGATATAAAAGGCTAACAGCAGCATCATTTGAAATTGTTTAGATGACTATGCATTAGAATCAGCAATTTGAAAAATTCATGGTCATGTGTTAATTTTAACTTATTTCACAATATACTTGTGCAATATAACCATGTACCTACAGCAGCTTGTACACAGTAATTTCTGCTAGGATAAAATTATGCTAAATAAGGACATATTTATGTGCACTTCATAATGTACTTACTGCCAGCCAATGAATGTTGCTGCAAACTACACACATGTATAAAGATTCATTGCTATGACATTTCTGGAAAAAAAATCAAAGCACACAAATGAAAAAAAACTTCAATTTAAGTGTCAACCACCTTTCAGAATCCCCAGCCAATAATGTCATACGAAATTACTCTTTACTCTGAAAGGAACTTACATTGCACCACTCAAAAATTTCATGGCTACTAAAAGTGCAAAGCTCTGGGTGAAGCTCCCTATAAAATTTACTGTTCCATCCAACAGGTAAGCTATGACTAGAAGCTTTCTTCTGCCATACATGTCTGACAAGAAGCCCCACAGAAATGATGTTGCAACCATCCCTGTAAAAATAAATGAATGTCAACATTTACAAGAAATTATGTATGTGGCAACAAAGGTTAATTTCTGAATTAATTCATTTATCAAATACAGTAAATCCCCGTGAAGAAGAAGATGTTGTCCATGCTAAGAACATTGTGAAAAAATGTGGTACATTGTCACACGAGAGCACAAGCTCTGGGTTTCCCCATAGATACAGTTCTGCTGCAGTATGGGTAACAGGTGCACCACGGCATGGGAGGGGCATGGCATGGCAAATTGAAACATGTCCAAAGTTGAAGTACAGACAACAGTATGATTCTTGCGAGCAAAACATCTAAATTACACAGTTAGTTAGTTAGTTATATTACTTGTTCCATGGATCATGAACACGATTCTTTTGTAATGATGTGGAACGTGTCGAAGTACACAAGATTCATTTATCCCAAATAATCATTGTTAGTCTTATACACGGTACAATTGTTAATGCTTACTGTATTTCTTTGGCCTATGTCTAAAAATTCATCTATGGAGTATAAGGAATTGTCATTCAGGAATTCCCTTAACTTACTTTTGAATGCCGATTGGTTGTCTGTCAGACTTTTGATATGTTTGGCAACTGACCAAAAATCTTTGTGGCAGTATAATTCACCCCCTTTTGTGCCAATGTCAAATTCAATGAACGGTAGTGAAGGTCACCCTGTCTCCTAGTATTGTAGCTGTGGACTGTGCTATTAATTCTGAAGTGATCTGGGTTACTAACAACAAATTTCATTAGGCTGTATATATATTGTGAAGCTACTGGCAATATCCCTAATTCTTTAAATAATTGTCTACAAGATGATCTTGGATGAGCCCCAGACATTATTCTGATAACACGTTTTTGTGCAATAAATACCTTCTTTCTTAGTGATGAATTGCCCCAAAAGATGATTCCGTAAGAAAGCAACGAATGAAAATATGCATGGTAAGCTAACTTACTGATGTGCTTGTCTCCAAAATTTGCAATGACACTAATAGCATAGGTAGCTGAGCTCAATCGTTTCAGTAGATTGTCAATGTGTGTCTTCCAGTTTAAATTCAGAAATTTTGAACAATCTGCTTTAGCTAAAGATTTTCCCCCACACTCTATATTTATTTCCGGTGTTATGCCTTTCCCTGTACTGAACTGTATGTACAGTGTTTTTTCAAAGTTCAATGAAAGTCCATTTGCAGAAAACCACCTAATAACTCTATGAAAAACATTATTTGCATTTTCGTCAGCTGATTCTTGCTTTTTAGGCTTGATTACAATACTTGTGTCATCTGCAAAGAGATTAACTGTGAAATTTTCTTATCATGTATGAACCAACTGCAACATTGTGTCTAGATATAGTGAAACATTGCAAAAAATCTGACCATGGCCGTACAGATGAGGATGATGTTGATCTGGAAGAAAGGCCACTGACATGAACCACAGACGATAATGTTCATGCAATCAAGGTACATGATACAAAGCAGTCACAGCTGATAAGGATGTTCATCTAGCAGTACTAAAATGGCTCCATGACCCAAGGAGCATATTTCTGTTGTTGATGAACTGACCAATTGGTAATACATTCTGATCACTGTTTACAGAGACTTCGTGAGAAACAGTAACATATCTGTGTCACTTTGAAGTGTAGTGCAGCGTTCAACAAAAGCTATTTGGCCAGTCATAATACTGTTTAGCTTATTTTTTGAGGTACTCTCACATTCACAAAATTAAGCAGTTATTAGAAACTGCATTAATTATCAACTATTATTAAAACTACTCTAAACCATTGGTCCTCATACAAGATGAATCTCAGATTCTGTATGGTTCCTGATGTAAGAAGGTTCTGTATCAAGGGCTTGAATTCCAACATTCCGTCAATCCAAAAGTATGTTTTACAGGCCCTCTGCTGTTCCTGATCTATTTAAACAACTTAGGAGATAGCCAGCCAGGGTGCCGAGCAGTTCTAGGCGCTTCAGTCTGGAACCCCACGACTCCTACAGTCGCTAGTTCAAATCCTGCCTCAGGCAGGTGTGTGATGTCCTTAGGTTAGTTAGGTTTAAGTTCTAGGGGACTGATGAGCTCAGATGTTAAGTCCCATAGTGCTCAGAGCCATTTGAACCATTTGAACTTAGATCATTTGAGTAGCACTCTTAGACTGTTTGCAGACGATGCTGTCTTTTACTGTCTTATAAAGTCATCAGATGAGCAAAACAAACTGCAAAATGATTTAGACAAGATATTCATATGGTGTGAAAATTGGCAGTTGACTCTAAGTAATGAAAAATGTGAAGTCATCCACATGAGTACAAAAAGGAATTTACTAAATTTTTGTTACATGATAACTCTAAAGATGGTATACTCAGCTAAATGCTGAGGAATTACAATTACAAATAATAATAATTGGAATGATCACATATATAATGTTGTGGGTAAAGCAAACCAAAGACTCAGATTCATTGACAGAACACTGACAAAATTTAACAGGCCTACTAAAGAGCCTACACTATGCTTGTATGTCCTCTTCTGGAGTATGCCAGTATGGTCTGGGATCCACATCTTATAGGATTGAATGAGGGCGTTGAAATAGTTCAAAGAACAGTAGCTCATTTTGTATTATTGGGAAGTAGGGGCGAGAGTGACACAGTTATGATATGCAAATAGGGATGACAATCATTAAAACAATGGCATTTTTCCTCATTCCATGATCTTCCCATGAAGTTTAAATAGTCAACTTTCTCCTCAGAGTGTGAAAATGTTTTTTTGGCGCCCACCCACATAGGAAGGAATGATCACCATAATAAAATAAGAGAAATTAGAGCGTGCACAGAAAGATTTCAACGTCTGTTTTTCTCATGCATTGTTTGAGAGTAGATCGGTAGAGAAATAGCTTGAGGGCAGTTCTATGGATCCTGTGCAAGCACTTAATTGTGAATTGCAGAATGATCATACAGATTTAGATACAGATGTAGATGGCCACTGTGGCTGAATGGTTCTAGGCGCTTCAGTCTGGGGCCACACTGCTGCTACGGTCACAGGTTCGAATCCTGCCTCGGGCAGGTGTGTGATGTCCTTAGGTTAGTTAGGTTTAAGTAGTTCTCAGTCTAGGGGACTGATGACCTCAGATGATAAGTCCCATAGTGCTTAGAGCTATTTGAACCATTTGAACAGATGAAGATAAATAGCCCACAATTTCTGTTCCAAAATAGACAGTCTTGTATAAATCTTACCAACCACTATATTACAAAGTTGAGGAAGATAGCATTGATGTCTTACAAGTAACAAAAATAAAAATTAATGATTGCACTAAAACGAAACCTCATGTGTTAGTGATGAAGAACAGCAGTGATAAAAGAAGCAACTCAGTTTGGTATGTTTCTACAAGTTATAAGTGCCATAGATTGAATACACTATAAATGTCATCATGGGAAATATGTCAAGTGAATGAAAATTACACACATATAGGAAAAGTATTTATATGTTCCTTAGCTGACCATTTACCAGTTACAAAACATTACTTATTTCTATTCCAGAATTAATCTGTGACACAGTAGGACTACGTTAAGCAGAAATAATTATAATCCACATTTGAAAATATACCTATCAGACCTTCTATTTCCATGGGTAGGTTGGCAAAAAGTTCTGATGATGCCCACATGACTTCTTTCTATGTCAAATTCTCTTTCACAACAGTGTGGTGTACATCACTTTTCTTTCTGTTATTGTTTTTGTGAACTACCTGTATACTCTCAATCTCACATGTAATGTTGGCAATGAATTCCATCAACACTCAAATGGTTTTGTGACCAGGATGTATGAGTAGCAGAGATAAAGTTTTAATTGTTACCCAAAGCTTAAAGTTATGTAATGAAATTTTAGTTTGGTGAAATCCTGGTTCACAGTGAGACAGACTACAGTACTGTAACATGCAGTTAGAAGAGCCAAAACAAATTGACACACTCCACTGATGGATTGGTCACAAGCTGCACCATTGTATTTTGCTTCCCCTAGCAGCACACTACACTACTTTAGCATGGTAATTTCAATATGTACCAGGACTGTTCGTATGTTCCTGCAGACAAACCAAAAATTAAAGTATATCTGGATGGATAAAAAATCTACTCATCAAGTGGTACCAATAGAAAAAACGTATAAAATTTAGGGAAATGTGCAAGCTTTCAAAACCAGGTGGCTTCTTTTTGTGATCTGGGGTACTGGGTGACTTTTCTGTAACCCTCCCCATTTTCTAAATCTTGCCATTCCTTTAACCATCATCCTTCTTCCTTCCCTTTCAACTCTTCTGCTAGAAGGAGCCACTGGTCTTGAAAGCTAGTACATTTCCTTTGCTTTTATATATTTTTTCTCCTGCTGCCACTTGGTGATTAGATTTTCTATCTGTGCAAGAATATTATACACTGATTGGAAAAAGAATCAGAACACCAAAAAATAATTAATGTAAAGTAGAGTAATGAAATTTCAAGGATATGTTTATCTAGGTAACACATTCAAGTTATTGACGTTGCAAGATCACAGGTTAAGGTAATGGCAAGATAAGTCATTGCAAATGTGAAACACTGGTACATTAATAATTGGTATAACCAATAGAATGTTGAATACAAACAAGCAAACATGTATGCATTGTATTGTACAGGTGCTGGATGTCAGTTTGTTATGGAGTTACACACGTGTTGCACTTGGTCTATCAATACAGGAGCAGTTAATGCTTTTTTTTTGAATGACACTGGAGTTATCATCCAGTGATGTCCCATATGTGCTCGATTGGAAATGGATCTGGTGATTGACAGGCCAAGGCAATATGTTGACACTCTGTAGCAGTTTGGATTACAACAACAGCATGTGGGTTAGAATTCTCCTATTGGAAAATACCCCCTGGAGTGACATTCATGAATGGCAGTTCAGTGGGTCATATCACCAGTCCGATGAAGAAATTTTCAGTCAGGCTCTGTGGGATAACCACAAGAGTGCTCTTGGTGTATGTCAAGGTAGTTTGGTTGCAGACCTTTAATTAGCCTTCTTATAACCAACACATGGTCATCACTAGCACTGTGGCAGAACCAGCTTTCCCCAGAAGACACAACAGACCTCCACCCTGCCCTTCAATGAGCTCTCACTTGACACCACAGAAGTTGCAGATGGCAGTGGTTTGGGGTCAGTAGACTGCACGCTACTGGGCATCTGGCTCAGAGCTGTCCTCAGGGTTGCCACAAGTTTCCCAGGTGAAATTCCCTTATATTTCCCTGTTTTCTAGACAAGTTTTAGCATTTTTCCCTGACAAATTTCGAGTTCTCAAGGGTAAGTAAAGACATAAGTTGACAAAAAAATGTAAGGACTTATGTGTTTCTTCCCCTCATGAGCAAAATTCTTAAGTACTAATGTCAACATCTTTTATAATCAACTGTTTTTAGATGGAGAAAGCAAGACAAATGGTATATGTGTTTTAGTATGACCACTGTTGTTATTTTATTTCAATAAAATGAAAGACATTCGGTGACAAAAATATGCATTTCCTTGGAGTCAAAAGACAGATTTAAAATAACATCACTGATTACCTTCACTGATTTCAGACATAACCTCAGAAAAAAGTAGGCCTCTTGAAAGAAGTGTATCAGGCAAGCCGAAATATAGGGCAGTGACTGTCACAATTTTCTCCTTCTTATCACTCATATTTTCTAACATATAAATTATTTTCAAAGTGCTAAAATGTACTCGATTAAATAACATGTCTATAAAATGATACACTGTACAATGTACCTGCAGTGAGAAAGTTGCACTTCCTGAAATTCATCACCCGTGGCCTCTGGCCTGCCAAGGAGCAATGGAGCCCTGGGTCCATGGATAAACCACAAAAATCCACTGCATTATGCCACCTGTGGGCATATCGGTGGGACTAGGTCAGACAGGCAGGGCTTGCAAGTTAGTGGGAAACGATGGGCTTCAGATTGATAGGCCTGATCCATTAGAGATATCCACAGAAATGGCCTGTGGTTTCGGCCCATTGTGAAAGTCCACTCATGTAGCCAGCTCTTCACAAGTAACTGACACTGTGTTAATGAAATGAGATGATCATAATCAATCCATGCAACAGATGATTGACAAATGCTCTGAGAATCAATACTAATGAGGATAGGTAGCAACTCACCATAAAGATGATCGCTGAGCCACAGGCAGACATGTAGAAAAGACAATCACACTGTCACAATTAAATTTTCGTCCATAGCTTTTGCCAGTAAATGGGAACACACACGCATTCACACAACACTCAGACACAATTCGTGCATACATGACAACTGTCTCCAGTCGCTGCATCAACAATCTCTGAGAATCAGATCAAAGCAAACCAACCCTTACACCTCCCATCAGCAGCTGCTAGGCTAGTGGCAAGAAGTGGTGGCAGCACTGACTGAAAACTGAGGGGAGTGGTAGGAAGGAGAGAAGCAGTAAGAATGAGGGAGTAGGAAAGAGGTGCACATATTAAGCTGCACCCAGCCAGTGATGATGCATGAAGTCTCAATAAACAAACCATTTCATCTACTGAGACAAAAACAAGGTTTTTTCTAGTGTTTCTTTTCTTACAAATTTCCCTGATGTTTCCCTGATATGTTTGAAATTCCCTGATGGCTCTGAGCACTATGAGACTTAATATCTATGGTCATCAGTCCCCTAGAACTTAGAACTACTTAAACTTAACTAACCTAAGGACAGCACACAACACCCAGCCATCACGAGGCAGAGAAAACCCCTGACCCCGCTGGGAATCGAACCCGGGAACCCGGGCGTGGTAAGCGAGAATGCTACCGCACGACCACGAGATGCGGGCAAAATTCCCTGATATTCCCTGATTTCCAGAACTTGTGGCAACTCTGTATCTTTGAATTCACCAATTTGGAACAATTCATTGTGCCACCTGCTGCTCAAATTGCTGTTGCACATGCAGTATGGGGCACCAAAGTCATATGCCTAACACGATAGTCTTCCCTCTCAGTAGTGCCATGTGGCCATCTGGAGCCCAGTCTTGCGACTATTCTTTTTTGCGACCACCCTGCCAGCTATCATGTACAGTGGCTACATTCCAGCCAAGTATTTCTGCAATATCACAGAAGGAACATCTAGGTCCTCATAGCTCTATTACGCAACCTCGTTCAGAATTAGCGAGGGTTGATAATGCCATCTTTGTCACTTTAAAGGCATTGTTGACTAGCATCAACATACCATATCAACACTCAAAGGCAAAACTCCTGGAAATTGAAATAAGAACACCGTAAATTCACTGTCCCAGGAAGGGGAAATTTTATTGACACATTCCTGGGGTCAGATACATCACATGATCACACTGACAGAACCACAGGCAAATAGACACAGGCAACAGAGCATGCACAATGTCGGCACTAGTACAGTGTATATCCACATTTCGCAGCAATGCAGGCTGCTATTCTCCCATGGAGACGATCGTAGAGATGCTGGATGTAGTCCTGTGGAACGGCTTGCCATGCCATTTCCATCTGGAGCCTCAGTTGGACCAGCGTTCGTGCTGGACGTGCAGACCGCGTGAGATGACGCTTCATCCAGTCCCAAACATGCTCAATGGGGGACAGATCCGGAGATCTTGCTGGCCAGGGTAGTTGACTTACACCTTCTAGAGCACATTGGGTGGCACGGGATACATGCGGACGTGCATTGTCCTGTTGGAACAGCAAGTTCCCTTGCCGGTCTAGGAATGGTAGAACGATGGGTTCGATGACGGTTTGGATGTACCATGCACTATTCAGTGTCCCCTCGACGATCACCAGAGGTGTACGGCCAGTGTAGGAGATCGCTCCCCACACCATGATGCCAGGTGTTGGCCCTGTGTGCCTTGGTCATATGCAGTCCTGATTGTGGCACTCACCTGCACGGCGCCAAACACGCATATGACCATCATTGGCACCAAGGCAGAAGCGACTCTCATCGCTGAAGACGACACGTCTCCATTCGTCCCTCCATTCACGCCTGTCGCGACACCACTGGAGGCGGGCTGCACGATGTTGGGGCATGAGCGGAAGACGGCCTAACGGTGTGCGGGACCGTAGCCCAGCTTCATGGAGACAGTTGCGAATGGTCCTCGCCGATACCCCAGGAGCAACAGTGTCCCTAATTTGCTGGGAAGTGGCGGTGCGGTCCCCTACGGCACTGCATAGGATCCTAGGTCTTGGCGTGCATCCGTGCGTCGCTGTGGTCCAGTCCCAGGTCGACGGGCACGTGCACCTTCCGCCGACCACTGGCAACAACATTGATGTACTGTGGAGACCTCACGCCACACGTGTTGAGCAATTCGGTGGTACGTCCACCCGGCCTCCCGCATGCCCACTATACGCCCTCGCTCAAAGTCCGTCAACTGCACATACGGTTCACGTCCACACTGTCGCGGCATGCTACCAGTGTTAAAGCCTGCGATGGAGCTCCGTATGCCACGGAAAACTGGCTGACACTGACGGCGGCGGTGCACAAACGCTGCGCAGCTAGCGCCATTCGACGGCCAACACCGCGGTTCCTGGTGTGTCCGCTGTGCCGTGCGTGTGATCATTGATTGTACAGCCCTCTCGCAGTGTCCAGAGCAAATATGGTGGGTCTGACACACCGGTGTCAATGTCTTCTTTTTTCCATTTCCAGGAGTGTATTTAAAGCAAAACTCATTTGCATCCTCATAGTGGCACTACTAGCACCACTCGTATGTGGCTGGCATGAAATTTGAACAGACATTGTCTTTCAGATTTAGAAACACACCTACCAACTTTTGTTTATATTGCACAACTCCTTCTTGGTGTTGCGATTTTTTTTCTATCAGTGTATTATCAATAACTGTTTTTTTTTGTTGGTATACAAAAATCATGTATCTTTATTTTTTGAGATGATAATTAAAATGTTGTGACTGTTTTTCATGTGTGATTTCAACAACTTTATTTCATACTGAATTACTTTTGCCTTGAGGAAATACCTCAAAATATTATCCTACATGGCATCAGTGTAGAAAAATATGCCAAAGATGTTATCTTAGGACTAGAAAGATCAGCTGCACAGAACAGATTATGTCTTGAAAAGAGATTATAAGATGATGATATTAGAAAGCAGGCGACATGTTTTGCTATTTGGGTAGCATAAAAACTGACAGGATATAAACTGCACACTGAAAATATCAATAAAAGCATTTCTAAGAAAGAGAAATTTGTTAACACTGAATGTAAATTTAAGTGTTACAAATTCTTCACTGAAGATACTTGTATGAAGTATAGTATTATACAGAAGTGAAACCCGGGTGATACTCAGTTCAGATAAGAAGAGAATAGAAGCTTTTGAAATGTGGTGCTACAGAATGGACAGATGGGAAATTTATGGTACAACGTGAATCAAAGAAAAGATTGGTTAATAGGACACATCCTGAGGCATCAAGGATTTATCTGTTTGGTACTACAAGATGTATGTGAGATGGAGATGGAGATGAGGATGGGGAGGGGGAGGAGGGGCTTAAACATTGTAGATGGAAACCAAGGCCTGAGTACAATAAGCAGGTAAAACGGATTTAGGGTTGCAGTAGTTCTGTAGGGAGGAAGAGGCTTGCACACAATAAACTAATGTGTAGAACTGCGTCAAATAAATCTTATGAGTTAAGATTCAACAACAACATGTTAACTTACTGATATTTAAGTCCATCATTTTAGCAGTTATTCATGTTGTGAAAGTAGCTGAACCTAACTGTCTTAGCAGGTCTAGTACACAATTTTTCCAGTTTCAGCTTTCACCAGTATGCATGTGCAAGAAAATATAACTACATACCTCGTTATTATTTTTTGTTAGTAGATTACATTACTTGGAGGGGGGTATTCATTACATAAAAAAAAAAAACCACCTAGATGATCTAGTGTTCATACGAAACTTCCTGGCAGATTAAAACTGTCTGAAGGATCAAGACTTGAACTCGAGACTTTTACCCTTCACAGGCAAGTGCTCTACTGACTGAGCTACCCAAACATGACTCACAACCTGTACTCATAACATTACTTCCACCAGTACCTCATCTTCACTTTCCAAGTGTACATACTGCATAATTTCATATCCCCATGATTTCCCATTATGATGTCATCAGCATAACATAATTAACAGAAAAGCAATTCCCTAGGAAACTTTTCATGATTATCTTTTAGTTCTGTAATCTCTCCATCCCCCCCCCCCCCCCCCCCCCCCCCACTTCCTCTTCCTTCCTATCTTCCTATCCACACAAATACACATTCATTCATTAAATTTCACAGATCGTGTTATGAAGGTGAACCTTAATTGGTGTGGAATGACTCAAGACGTAACAAAAGACAAGGGAATCATAGGAACTCAATCTGCATGTGTTATTAACAGTAAAATGTCAATCTATTCCTTAATGCTATTCACATATATGATAATTAATTTAATCAAGTAAATAATTTAAGAGTAAAGAAGACCACTCTCTAAATAGCAGAAGCATTGAGTCATCAACAGGCACACACAGAAGAGAGAGAAAACATATAACTTTTGATTTTGAAAATAAATTCTTTCTCAAGCTAGAGGGGAAACACACACACACACACACACACACACACACACACACACACACACACACACACAGAGTCAGATGCCTTTCCCCCTAGATGGTGCTAGCTGGATACACAATGCATGAATTTCAGTTCAGCATGTGGACTGATGGGTAAGGACTGTACTAAGTGGGATATATATAGGGGGAGATAGGTTAGAGGCAGGGAGAGAGGTTGGGGTTGTGTAGCTAGTGGCTGAGAAGAAAGCAGCCAGTTTGCTGGCTAGGAATGTAGGTGCCAGAGCTGGTGGAGTGTGGTGCATGCTGAAGGTGCTGTGGAGATGTGAATTGGGAGGAGGTGACAGTACAGAGGAAGGGGAAGCTGTTGGGTGGAGGGTGTGGGACAGTGGTTAAGTGGAGATTGAGCCCAGTAGGCTTACAGGAGCAATGAATGTGTTGCAAGGATAACTCCCATGTTCACAGCTCAGAAAATCTGAGGGTAGAGAGATGGATCCAGATGGCTCAAATTGTGAACCAGCCACTGATATCTGGCATTTTGTGCTTAGGTGCATGTTGTGCCACTTGGTGACCAACTTTGTTCTTGGCCAAAGTTTGCAGTGTTTATTCATTCTGATGGAAAGCGGGTTGGTTGTCATACCAATAGAAAAAGCTGTGAGGTGATTGCAGCAGAGTTGATATATGACTTGGCTGCTTTCATAGGTGGCCTTGTCTCTGAGGGATAGGATAAACCTGTGGCAGGTCTGGAGTAGGAAGTGCTGGGTGAGTAGACTGGGCAGATCTTGCACCTGAACTGGGATTTTGTATAGATTGTACCTTCCACTCCCTCCTACAGTGGTATTCCATTAGCTACCTAACATACATAACTTCCTGGACTACCACTATGCCACTCCTACACCCAACTCCACACCACAGGGACCATACCCCAATGGAAAACCCAGGTGCAAGACATGTCCAGTACACTCATCCAGCACTTCCTCCCATAGTCTTGTCACAGGCTGATCATACCCCATCAGAGGTCACACCACCTGTGAAAGCAGCCACGACATATACCATCCTGCTGCAATCACTGCACGGATTTTTGTCAGTATGACAACAATACAGCTGTCCAGCAGAATACTGGCCACCACTAAACTGTGGCTAAGAACAAAAGTTAACCATGCAGCAGTGCAACACGCTCAATTTCAGTGGCTAATTCACAACGCAAGCTATATAGATCCTTCCTTCCACCACCAGCTTTTCTGAGCTACGTGTATGCTTGTAACACATCCTTTGCTCCTGGCCTTAATCCCCATTAACCCACTGTCGCCATACCCTTCACCCACCATTTTCCCCTTCCTTTGACATGTCACCCTTTTCCAGTCCCTGTGTTCACATCACCTCAGTTTGCACACTGCACCTCCCTGGCTCTGTTACCTGTGCATCACATGCCTAGCCTGTGCAACTGCCCCCACTCCCTCCCACATTCCTATCCCACAGACCTGCTACCTCCCTCAGAACCACCAGCTACTCATCCACAACCCCTTTTTCTGCCTCAACTCTCTCTGTTCCTCCATCCACACCATCTGACCCCCCCCCCCCCCCCCAGTCCGCATAGTCCACCTGCCTAAATGCTATCCCAACTCTGTGTGTTTGGCCAGTGTGTGTGTGTGTGTGTGTGTGTGTGTGTGTGTGTGTGTGTGTGTGTGTGTGTGTGTGTGTACTCTAGCTCAACAACAGATGTATTCTGAAAGCTTAGCTGTTCTCTCTCTCTTTTGTGTGTGCCTGTTGATGGTTCGACACTTTTCGATATTCAATGAATGGTCTACTCATTAATTATTTATTTTCTACTAGAACTTTAAAGCTATAATCAAGCTAATTAGAAAGAAAGCTTCAACTCTGAAAAAAGTATTTTTAAAACGAAATATTTACTTTGGTGAGAATACATACTTTAAATAGGAATGGGAACTGACTGGTCTACAGTTAAGTAACTATGTCACATGCATAAAAAAAATATTGAAAGAAAGAAATTAATGACTACAGTATTTTAACAAATGCTAATTGGTAACTTACCTGCAAATGAAATAGAGTTCAGCAAACCCTTGTCAGACAGCTTCATTTCAAGATCACATTGTGCTGCTGGTAGGAGATATGACGATGAAGAAGCACCAAACTGATGTGACAGGGAAGACACCAGAGATGTGACAAGTATTAGGTAATTGTATAAGCCAAACCCTAAAAAAAGAACACAACTGAAATTGAGAATTAGTTTGCTATTAGGGTGGTAAATTTATGTGTGTATTGTATGTAAAGTAATATTATGAAAACATACAGAGGAAATTCTGAGTCGCAGACAGGCACAAAAAATGACTGTAGTACAGGTGGGCCGTCGACCTTCTTCTAACATAGAAAACACTCACACATTCACACAAGCACAACTCACATACACATAATTACTGTCTCTGGCCACGGAGGCCAGACAGCAAGCAACTGTGCACGATGGGAGAAGCGATCTGGTTGGTGGGGTGATCCAGCCCGCATTTTCCATTGTTTCATTTTGTATGTAAAATAAGGCTGATATAAAAATATAATCTCATAAACAGCAATGTAGCATTGATATTTTCCACTACAACTCATAGTTGTAGCATCAGATTTTGTATATACCAATATAAACATTGTCCAGACTTATGTTTGAGGAATAAATTACCTGTGTTCTACAACAAAAAATTCATTATTTTATTTTTGGTGACTGACATCATTTCTAAATCACACTATGCTACATTTTACTGGAGCTGATATGCTGATAACTTAAGTGGCTCCCATCATACGAGTGATGAACACTATGTAGCTGTCTCTGCCCAGCACACAGTACTTTAATTCAACTGATCCTCCCTTCTGTATAATTCATCACATAGAACCATATATTGAAAAGATCAGGGATGTGGATTACTACACACATGGTAAAAACTCATTGATAACAGCAGTATTATGGAAAGGATAGACTGCTACTCACTGAAAGTGGAGATTTTGAGTGGCTTACAGTGTGGCAGAGTGGTGTTAAAAAGATCACTAGCACTGAGTGAAGCAAGCTGAAAATTAATGTACACCTACCTCAGTACAGCATTTGTTCACCATCCATTGCTCTGCATTCATAGGTAATATGTAGATGATGTTAAAAGCTGCGTTGCAGAAAACCATCGCTCATACTTCCGACTGCATAGTCCGTGTAAATCAGGTAACAAAATAAACCCGTAAATCTCTAGTAATAATGGGCAAAAGTGGATGCTTCCTTCCTTCATGGAAAATGTCTGCTTCCCAAGACTAATGTTCTTTATTGTTTTTTAGGTATGGTGTTAACAAACCCACATTTATGTCGACAGCACATCCACTACTAGTTCATGCAGCTTATGTCACACGCAAGACAGCCAGAAATGTACTGAGTCCAGCATGAAATATTATGACATTAATACAGTTAGTACTCTGCTTTGAAATTAGTTGCACACTTGGTCCTTTTTTGGTGGATTCTTCAAAGGAAGATTCTCGCCAAAGAATGTTCTGTAAATGCATACTGAACAAGCCACACAGAACTCTTCATAAAGGCAGATAGTTTCACACATGGTTTTCTCTACAACAAACACTCAAAAATCTCCCAAACTCCACATAACTGTCCATAAATGCATCTGCTTGCACGACGATATAAACTGTATGTGAAATAACAGTCACTTCTTCATTTTACAAATAACTTTTTCGGACAATTATAACATGACCTTCTCGTCTGGGAGCTAGTCCATGACTGCCTGAATGCCATTGCTATCAGTGAACATGACTCATTCCAATGCATGGGAAAGACTTTACTCTGGTTGATCAAAATGAACAGCCAATCAGACCAATCTTTCAAGATTATATACGTGCCTAAACTGTTCTGAGCCAATCACTACATCAGATTCATCAGATTCATTGGTGTCACTTTGACAAGCCAATTATTACTATAATGTTTGTTTATTGAAACCAAACAAAAATTAATCTTGAGGTAACTTTAGGAAAACATTGCTTTCCAAATAATTATTCTGGCTGCCTTCTTACAAAAACGAGAAAGCTTGGACATACATCATCAGCAATGTGGGTACAAATATCTTTCCCACGCTATGATTGCGTAATGCATTACATGAAATTAATCTTGAAATTTAACGAATGTCACACACACACACACACACACACACACACACACACACACACACACACTCTCACTCACTCTCATTTACTCTCACAAGGACAGAAGATACAAATAATAATTTTGTCTGAATTTTATATTACAAAAATTAAAATTTTAATATGAAAATCCCAATTAATTAATTCTGCACACTGAGAGTTCTGTTTATGTTTTCAAATAATACCAAAAGATAAACTATTATAATTCCTATCTGAAGTGTTGGTCAAGTACTTTTTTAGTGGGTTTTTTATATCTCTGAAACTATTATAGGTAGTGGTATCAAATTTTGACACAAAATTCATCTGAATAACAAAAGGTCATGTACCAATTTTGGAATAAAACAGATAATATTTAATGTAGTTATTTAGTTTCTCAGGTGAGGTGAATAAATGATTCTAGTACATGCCCCAGTGAGCATTCTCCTGGTCTGCTTTAGCGACAGGTGTGGCTATGACATGTATGGCAGGCCACAAGTCGGCTGCTGCCAAATGCTACTATACTGCAGGCTTCCAAAACAGCTTTCCACAATGTAACAAAACATACTGCAAAAACCTGCAGTCACATAATAGATGCAACACTACAACACACACAATGAAAGACTGCTCAACAAGTAAGCTTTTGACCAAAAGGCCTTCTTTTGAATTAGACAACATACACATACATTCATGCAAACACAGCTCTCACACACATGACCATTTTCTCTGGCACATGACCACTGTCTCTGGCTGCCAAGGCCCTGGTCATGTTTGTGAGAGCTGTGTTTGCATGAATATATATATTATAGAGGGAAACATTTGACATGGGAAAAATATATCTAAAAACAAAGATGATGTGACTTACCAAATAAAAGTACTGGCAGGTCGATAGACACACAAACATACACACAAAATATGAGCTTTCGCAACTGGCGGTTGCTTCGTCAGGAAAGAGGGAAGGAGAGGGAAAGATGAAAGGATGTGGATTTTAAAGGAGAGGGTAAGGAGTCATTCCAATCCCAGGAGAGGAAAGACTTACCTTAGGGGGAAAAAAGGATACATATATACTTGCGCGTGCGCGCACACACACACACACACACACATACACACACACACCCACACACACACATACCCGATTTCATTACATAAATTTCGTCTTTCCCTCTCCTTCCCTCTTTCCTGAAGAAGCAACTGTTGGTTGCGAAAGGTAGAAATTTTGTGTGTGTGTTTGTGTGTTATTTTATCCACTATATGGTGTGTAGCTCTATCTTTTTCATAATACTATCATTATTCCATCCTGCATTGTTTATTGATAACAGCAGATAAAATGGGAAATGTGCCCTCTGGTGTAACAGACACACAGATGATAGAGGTTGAAAGGTTGTAGATATCATTCAAGAACTTGACCTCTTAGGAGAAATTACCAGAGACAGCCTGAGACATACCACGATGGAGGCAGCACAGATACTCATATAGGCATTATACTAATAAACTGAAGAGCTGTAAATAAAATTTTCAAGTGAAATAATACCAATCAGAACCTAATTAAGGCAGAAATATTTACGAGAGTCACTCCAAAAGAAATGCACACTATTTTTGTAAAAATACAGTTTTCATTCTGCATGTGTGAAAGTTTTACTGTATGTTGATACATCCTTCCTGCTTGTTTTCAAACTTAATTCAACCTGTTCCCGTGAGTGGCGCCATCACAGCATGTCTTCAAGATGGCTGCTACACTTGACATTTGTCAGAAGCAACGTGCTGTCATAGAATTCCTGTGCTGTGAAAACAAGACAGTGGGAAACATCCATAAGAGGTTGAAAAAGGTGTATGGAGATGCTGCTGTTGATGGCAGTACAGTTAGTCGGTTGACAAGCAGATTATGTAATGAAAGTGGGTATGGCAATATTGAGGATTGCCCTCGCAGCAGCACGCCTCATACTAAACACACTCCAGAAAATGTGCAGAGAGTCAGCGAATTGGTGACTGCTGACAGACACATCACAGTGAACAAATTGTCCTGCTACATTGGGATATGGGAAAGAAATGTTTGCAGAATACTGAAAGTGTTGGCATTAAAAAAGGTCTGTGCCAGGTGGATGTTGACAGTGGCTCACAAAGAAACAAGAAAAACGGTATGCAGCGAACTTTTGGCTTCTGCTGGAAAGTTATGGCTACGGTGTTTTTCGATTCCGAAGGACTCTTGCTTGTGGACATCATTCCAAGTGGAACCACCATAAATTCTGATGCATATGTAATGACACTGAAGAAACTTCAAGCTCAACTCAGTCGTGTTCGACCACATCAGCAAAGGCAGGATGTTTTGCTGTTGCGCTATAATGCACAGCCACATGTCAGTGAAAGAACCATGGAAGCAGTCACAAAACTCGAATGGACAACACTGAAACATCTGTCTTACTGTCCTGACCTGGTTCCATGTGATTATCATCTCTTTGGGAAACTGAAAGACTCTCTTCGTGGAACAAGGTTTGAAGATGATGACTCCTTTGCGCACGCTGTCAAACAGTGGCTCTAACAGATTGGTCCAGAAGTTTACCATGAGGGTATACAGGTGCTGTTTCCAAGGTGGCATAAGGCAGTTGAGAGGGATGGAAATTATGTGGAGAAATGAATATATTGTTCCTAAAGGATGTATCTAAAAACTGTAAAACTTTCAAACACGTAGAATAAAAGATGGATTAAAAAAAATAGTTTGCATTTATTTTGGAGTGACCCTCATAAATTTAAGAAAGCAAATTGGAACAAGCTACATAAAATGTAATCCAGTGTCAATACAATATGAGGCATTATAGATCTAAGGGTTCATGCATTACAAGAACTAATACAAAAAGCGTAACTTGAATGTATCCCTAAAATTTCTATTATGTTCGATGTTGCTGTGCCTGTGTTATTCTGAATTACAATGCAGTGTTTCTTTGGACATGCTTGCATGTCCAAAGGAACACTGTATCATAATTCAGAGTAACACAGGCACTTTAATATTGTATTTATCCACTGAAACTGGGTGAGCAACATTCAAGTAAAATGTCTCCCCTGTATGGAAATGTACATAATGGATTTACAAGTACAGTTTGTAGACATGTGGTTTACAACATATGGACATTTGGGTCTGGCCATGAGTCATGCTCAGATAGCCAGATGGTGAGGCAACTGATAAGTGGGAAATCTAGATTTGAGTCCCATTCCTGCACAAATATTCCTTGTCCTCATTTCATTATACAGCTTTTGGTTGTTCACATTTGCAACTGTGAATACATTTCATGTATTCCATCATGTTGTTAAAGAACATGCCATAGTCACTGGAGTTGATGGACATTAGATGACATACAAGGCAAGCCAGAAGGGGCTGTCGCAGGGTCCACACTGCACCCATCAAGCCAGCCTCACTGGCAAATACAGGAACCTTAAGACACAATATCAAGAACCACTCCATCAAAACAAGCAGGTGCAATGGGAAAACTACCTGAGAAATCATTTGATGGCAGATGTGTGGAGAAAACAATATTAAAATATTATCAGAGAAAATAAAAATCCCAGTCATTTTATCCACAATGAAAACTGAAGACGGCCTGATGATCCATAGATGGAGACAGTCAGTAGAATACCTGCTTGGCAAACTCCTCCCAGACAATGATCAAGAGGATAAAAAAGTCTACAGGCAACTTAGACAGGGGCTAAACAATAAATACAATGGTTCTTGAACATCACACCATTTGCTGAAGAAGAAGTAGAACTTGCCAAAATGAACTTGAAAAGTGGGAAAGCTCCAGGATCAGATAAAATCCATGCTGAAGTTCTCAAACAAATAAAAGCATGAACTGCTCTATTCTTAACTGGACTACCAAATGATTCCTTAACATTGGATAGGGTGCCTGCTAACTGTAAATTAGCAAAAGATATTTGACAGATAAGTCTGAGGATAAATATCTGGCTAATTTTAAAAGCTATAGACCAATCTGTTTGATTAACACACTTGCAAGGATTGCAGAAAGGCTCCTCTGTGGCAGTTTACACTTGTACACAGAGCTTCACACACTTAATCAGCATCAGTCTGGTTTCAGAAAGGTAAATGTATTGAAGATGTATTTTACAAAGTGATCGAAATAGTAGACTCATGTGACAAAAAATACGCAACAGAACTATTAATTGAATTGTGGGAGCATTTGATAATTTATGGTGGCCTGCTTTGTTTGCCTGGATGTGAGACCTACAGGTTCCACAGTGTCTATATTACAGCTTCATAGGTCACTGGGAATTGAACCACTCCTGAGCCAATTGGAAGAAGACAAACGAGTGGATCGAGTGATGGTGCATGCTAATGATGTCTCAGCAGCTGATGTGGTGTTGGGGGCTCAGCTTGAGGAGATGGCAAATGCGGTCCTCTCCAGATGCAGCGATGGTGCGTAAACAACAAACGTACCATAGTGCCACAGAAAAACCACATATATAGTCCTTAAAGGTCAACTTTCATTAGACAGAGATGCTACAGTTATATTAGAAAGCATCTTTATCACTAGACAGGCACTCAAGCGATACCAAGGAGTCCAACTGGACACTAAGTATAACTTGACCAACACATTCAGACAATTATAAATAAGGCAAGCAACTTTACATACAAAATTGCCTGTGCCTCAAAAGCAAACTACAAGCCACCACTGTATGAAGTGAGAACCTATCATAATGCCATTTTCATGTCCACAACAGGCAATGCTGCAAGAGTTTCAATGCACTGACTTCAGTGTGCATGGAACAACAAATCCTGCAAATGCACAGAGAGGTGTGCTCCTTAGACTCGAAGGCCTTCAGCACTATGTCAACGGATGCCTCACTAGCGATCCTCAGAGTCTACCCACAAGACATTACTGCAAGATGTTTTGTAGCCTCCTCCTGGTTATGTAAAGGGTACTTTATGAAAGTCCAACAAATCTTAGACCAAAGGGTAACTACCAAGTCCCAACTCCTGAACTCAAAAGTGTGCACATGGCAGAAAGACTGGAACAACAGCGAAACAGGTCGAAGAGTCTATCAATATTCACCTGCTTTCGAGAATGCCTAGTGCTTGGGCACCTAAACCCTAGTAAGGGCCTGATACATTATGTAATATAACATGAGCCATATCCAGTTTACCTTTACAGGTTTAACGAGAAAGGAAATCAATGGAATGAAAAACCAGTCCAACTGGCAAATTTTTTATTTTTCATTCGATGACTAGTTTTGGGCTGAGACCAATTTACAGATCAACACAACAAAGTCGAGAATGGCATTTCCAAATATGTCAAATAAATGTGTAACTTGATATTTTTGGAAATGCCACTTTCGACTTTGTTATGTTGATTTAGAAATGGGTCTCAGCCCAAAACTAAAATATTTGCAACTTGGACTGGTTTTTCATTGTATTGATTAACAGAAGTTTCTGACCCAGTTACTCCAGCATGCTGCAAGTTCGTAAAGAAAGAAAATGATGTCTGTCAGTGTTGTCATATCGGAACACTTGAGCACATTATCTTTAACTGTGATGCCTATAATGGAATAGGGAACCAACAGAGACTAACGAAACACTATATGAGCTTATAAGAAACAACAAATGGTGTACAATAGTAGACAATGTTGCTAATATCATTTTCCAGCATAAAAATGCTAGGGTACAACAATTACAGAAGTTCTCCCATTGTGCACAACATCAACACTGTAGCATCAGTGTGAATAATGAAGCATTAACGCTTGCATCTAGCAGTGTGGAAGACTTGAATGCTAGTGCTGCATCACAGAATGTACATCTGCAACCAAGATAGCACTGACACACGGTGCAGAACCCGCAGTACCACATGTCTCACTTCAGCACAGCTTCCAGATCCACCTCAACAATGGAGACAAGGAGATGATAATTGAAGACACACACACACACACACACACACACACAAATAATAATAATAATAATAATAATAATAAAAACTAAAAGGTGATGTGCTCTGATGCCATTTCAGTGCATATTCACATTTATATATAAGTGCACCAATATTGGCAGTGATACGTAATACGTATCCCCCTAAGGGAAGTCTTTCCGCTCCCGGGATTGGAATGACTCCTTACCCTCTCCCTTAAAACCCACATCCTTTCGTCTTTCCCTCTCCTTCCTGAAGAAGCAACCATCGGTTGCGAAAGCTAGTAATTCTGTGTGTGTGTTTGTGTGTTTTGTTCATGTGCCTGTCTGCCAGCGCTTTCCCGCTTGGTAAGTCTTGGAATCTTTGTTTTAAATATATAAGTAAATATTTCATTTTATCTTAACTATTAATTAGTGATTACTATTATCAACATTACCATTATTTTATTAAAATATCATTGTTATTAGTAGTAGTACTATTATTATCCCTGTTTTTATGTTGACACATAACTTGGTAATCAATCAGAACTTATTTTTTGAGTCGTCAGCCTTCTGACTGGTTTGAGGTAGCCTGCCACGACTTCCTCTCCTGCACCAACCTTTCCACCTCAGAGTAGCACTTCCAACCTCCGGCCTAATTATTTGCTAGATGTATTCCAATCCCTGTCTTCCTCTACAGTTTTTACGCTCTACAGCACCCTCTAGTACCAAGGAAGTTATTCCCTGATGTTCTAACAGATGTCCTATCATCCTGTTACTTCTTTGTGTCAGTGTTTTCCATATGTTCCTAACCCCACTGACACTGTGGAGAATCTCCCCATTGCGTACCTTATCAGTCCATACAATTTCCAACGTTCTTCTGTAGCACCACATCTGAAGGGCTTCAAATCTCTTCTGTTCCAGTTTTCCCACAGTCCGTGTCTAACTACCAGACAATGCTGTGCTTCAAACATACATTCACAGAAATTCCTTCCTCAAAGTAAGACGTTTGTTGATACTAGTAGACTTATGCCAGCCAGGAATGCCCTTTCCGCCAGTGCTAGTCTGTGTTTTATGTCCTGCTTGCTCTGTCTGTCATTGGTTATTTTGCTGCCTAGGTAGCTGAATTCCTTAACTTCATCTACTTTGTGATCCCCAATTCTGATGTTAAGTTTCTCACAGTTCTCATTTCTGCTATTTCTCATTACTTTAGTTTCTCTTCGATTTATTCTCAATACATATTTTGTACTCATTAGACTGTACATTCTATTCAACACATCCTGTAATTCTTCTTCACTTTCACCAAGGACAGCAATGTCATCAACAAATCTTATCATTGACATCCTTTCACTCTGGATTTTAATCCCACTCTTGAACCTTTGTTTTATTTCCCTCATTGCTTCATTAATGTATTGATTGAACATCAGGGGTGAAAGACCACATCCCTGCCCTACACCCTATTTAATCTGAGCACTTCATTATTTGTCTTCCAGTCTTGTTGTTCCATATTGGTTCTTGCATATATTGTATGTTAGATGCTTTTTCCTATAGCTTACCCCCCCCCCCCCCCTTTTTTTTCAATTTTTCACAGAATATCAAACGTCTTGCACCATTTTACACTGTTGAGTGCTGTTTCCAGATTGACAAGCCCACTGAACATGTCTTGATTTTTTCTTCAGTCTTGCTTCCATTATCAACTGCAACATCGGAACTGCCTCTCCAGCGTCTTGACCTATCCTAAAATCAAACTGGTTGTAATTTAACACTCCTCAATTTCCTTTTCCATTCTTCTGTATATTACTCTTGTCAACAACTTGGATGCATGGGCTGTTAGGCTGATTGTACAATAATCCTTGCATTTATCATCTATAATTGGCCAAATTCTATATATTACAGACTTCGGCCAATTTTGGACTATTACAACCTAAGACAAAGGTACAACCTTTTTCTTTTTATCTTCCCAGAACTTCTTCCTGCGTTGGGTAATGGCCAGCCTCTGCTCATTTGACATCACCCTCCTATATTGTGAATTCCATTGTTGGACAGGACATTTCACAGGACTGATCAGCAGTCTGAAACCTTCTCTGTTCTGTATGGTGTCTTCTGTAACATTTAGTTTTCCCAAGATCTTTCTTGTCTCTTTCAGCTGCAGTAGAAGTAGAAGTTTAGTGTCTCATAACATACAATTTCAAGCCATTGACTTAAAAGTACAAAAAACTCGTAAAAACACAAAAACTGGTTTATAATTTCCTTATAATAGTAGTAATATAATATACAGTATTGAATAATTACTTAATTAAGCAGTTAATAATTTATCTTCAAAAGTAACAAACTTTTAGGATTAACAGTCCTAAGTACTTCCTCTCTCGTGCTCAAATCAAATTTTCCAGTTGTCATTTATGAATTCTTCTACTAAATATTAACATTTCTGCACTAGTTTCTCATATAAGGATTTTTTCAGTCTTTCTAAATGTATGCTAGGCAATTCTCTTCCTTTCACTTTGTTATAAATTTTCATACCCATATAATGTGGAGTTTGAGCATAAAGTTTTAAAAGTGGATGGGCAGCATGAAATTATTTTGATTTCTGGTGTCGTAAGCATGTTGAAAATGATTTGCTACAAATAAATCAGGGTTATTGTGTTTTTTGAAATTTGGAAGTGAAATTAAAAATTTTCCTCTTTACCCTATTGTCATCCATTATATATATATATCCTCTTTCTTATTATGTCTGTGGTTGTTTCTATGTTTCTGTGTAGATCTTCATTTCTTCTCTTTATCCAGTTGTTACATTTGTTCTTCTGTGGTCCGAAAGTTTTTCTGAGTATTTTCCTTTCTTTCTTTTCCAGTTCCTCTAGTTCATCTTTTTAACAGTGTTAGGCATTCAGATACTTAAAGTACTTCCGGTTTAATTACTGTTGTCTACTGTTTAATTTTTGCCTCAAATGATACTGACCTTCTATTACATCAGTTTAGGGCGAGTTTATATATAATTTCCATATAGCAGAGATGCTGAGTCACAGATAGGCACAACAAAAAGACTATCACAAATAAAGCTTTTGTCAAGTAAGGCATTCGTCACACACACACACACACACACACACACACACACACACACACACACAAGCACACTGCGAGCTGCAGCACCAGTGCATGATGGGAGTGGCGAGTGGGTGGGAGTAAGGAAGAGGCAGGTATGGGGAGGGGGACAGATAGTAGGATAAGGGTGGCAGACAGTGCAGTGCTGCTGGGTAACACACAGGCATGAGTTGGAGAGAGGGTAAGGCAGCTATGTACAGTCAGAAGATTAGATGGAAGGCAGGGGAGAGGTAGGGAAGGGGGGGGGGGTTGTGGAAAAGGATGAAGTAAAAAGACTGGGTGCAATGGTGGAATGAGAGCTGTGTATGCTGGAATGGGACCAGGGACAGGGCTGGATGGGTGACGACAATGACTAATGAAGGTTGAGGTCAGGAGGGTTACTGGAATATAGGATATATTGCACGGAATGTTCCCACCTGCACATTTCAAAAAAGCTGATATTGTTGAAAAGGATCAATATGACAGGCTGTGAAGCAGTCACTGAAATGAAGGATGTCATGTTTTTCAGCATGCTCAGCAACAGGGTGATCAACTTGTTTCTTGGCCAAAGTTTGTTGTTGGCTATAGATGCGGACAGACAGCTTGTTCGTTGTCATGCCCACATAGAATGCGGCACAGTGGTTGCAACTTAGATTGTAGATCATGTGACTCGATCCACGAATGGCCCTGCCTTTAATGGAAAAGGTGATGTTTGTGACCGGACTGGAGTAGGTAGTGGTGGGAGGATGTATGGGACATGTCTTGCATCTAGGTCTATTACAGGAGTATGATCCATGAGGTAAGGAGTTGGGAGCAGGGGTTGAGTAGGGATGGACGAGTATATTGTGTAGATTCTGTTGAAGGCATAATACCACTGTGGGAGGGTAGGAAGGATTGTGGACAGGGCATTTCCCATTTCAGGGCATGACAAGAGGTAGTGAAAACCATGGCAGAGAACGTAATTCAGTTGGTCCATTTCTGGGTGGTCCTGAATTAAGAGGGGAAGGCTCCTCTGTGGACAGACAGTGGGACTTTGGGAGGTGGTGGGAGACTGAAAAGATAAGACATGGGAGATTGTACAAGGTCTGTGAAGGTTTCAGTGAGACCTTCAGTATATCTTGAGAGGGACTGCTTGTCATTGCAGATGTGATGACCAATGGTGGCTAGGCTGTATGGAAGGGGCTTCTCGGTATGGAACAGGTGGCAACTGTCAAAGTGGAGGTATTGCTGGTGGTTAGTAGATTTGATATGGATGGAGGTACTGATGTACTGATGTAGCCATCTTTGAGGTGGAGGTCAACTTCTAGGAAGGTGTTTTGTTGGGTTGTGTAGGACCAGGTGAAGCAAATGGGGGAGAAGTAGTTGAGGTTCTGGAGGAATGTGGACAGGATGTCCTCACCCTCAATCCAGATAGCAAAGATGTCATCAATGAAATTGAACCCGGTGAGGGGTTTAGGACTCTGAGTGTCTAGGAAGGATTCCTGTAGATGGCCAGTGACTAGGTTGGCATATGATGGTGCCATGTGGTTGCCCATAGCTGCACCCCAGATTTGTTTGTAGGTAATGCTTTCAAAGGAGAAGTACTTTGGGTGAGGGTATACTTAGTCATAGTGACTGAGAAGGAGGTTGTTACTAGTGTTCAGGAATGGTAAGGCCATGGGCATTAGGGATGTCACTGTAAAGGAAGGTGTCATCAATAGTGATGAGCATGGCACCACATGGTAAAGGGACAGGAAGTGTGGAGAGTCAGTAGAAGAAGTGGTTGGTATCTTTCATATAGGAGGGTAGATTCCAGGTAATAGGTTAAAGCTGTTGGTTTACGAGAGCAGAGATTCTCACAATGGCGGCACAGTAACCTGCCACAATGGGGCATCCTGGATGGTTTGGTTTATGGACTTTAGGAAGCATGTAGAAGATAGGAGTGTAGGGAGTGGTAGGGGTGAGGAGAGAGATTGACTCCAGGGAAAGGTTCTGGGATGGGTCTAAGGGTTTGAGGGGAGACTGGAGATCCTGCTGGATTTCTGGAATGAGTTCACTGTGGCAAGACTTGTAGGTGGCTGTATGTGACAGCCAGCAGAGCCCTTCTGCCAGCTAACCCTTACAGTTCAAAACAATAGTGGTGGAGCCTTTGTGCACAAGTAGGATTGAAAGGTAGGCATCAATTTGTGGATGGTGGACCACAGTTCTTACGTCGGATGCAAGGTTAGTTTGCATTTTGAGGGATTCGGTGAATGATGGTGAGAGAAGGTTCAAGGTTAAGGAATTCTGTAAAGTTAACAGGGCTTGTTTTGAGGGCTGAGGGTGGATCACAGTTGGATGGAGGAGTGAACTTAGTTAGGCAGGGTTCAATCTTGGTCTTTGGTTGAGTGGAGTGGTAGGGTTGGTGGTAAAAAAGCGTTTTCACTGTAGTGACCGGGAGAAGGAGAGAAGGTCTTTAACAAGTGTTGGATGATGTAACTTGGGAGTGGGGCAAAAGGTGAGGCCTTTGGAAAGGACTGATATTTCTGTGGAGCTAAGGGTTCTGGAGGAAAGGTTCATCACTTTGTTTCGGGTCTTTTCAGGCTCTGGACTCTGTGTGGCGGTGGGAGGGAGTTTTGGAAAGTGGGGTACAAGTAGTAGGTCTGCGAGATACGGTTTGTCATCTGTGGGGAGACATGGGGGAGGTTTGGAGGTTGTTGCAGCAGTGGTGGACATTGGTACTCCAAGGCAGGAGTAGGGAGTGAGCAGGGTGGAGAGCTTTTTAAGGTGGCTATGTTCATGTTGCTCTAAATTCTGGAAGGTATAAGTTTCAATGTGTGTTATGGTTTCAGGAATTTGGGACTGCTTGACAGGGGAATTTTGTGGATCAAGAGAACGTACTGCAAGGAGGTTTGGGCTTGGTTAATATAGTTTTGCAGGACTATGTTGGTGAGAGCTAAGTATTGACAGAATCTGAACAGGTGGAGGTCATTGCAGAAGAAGGGGTGGCAGCCAGAGATGGATAATTTGGTAATAAGGCCATCTGGGGGGGGGATTCTATGAGACAGGCAACAACACAGCAACAGTATATGGGGCTAGGAGCAGCAAGGATTAGGGAATTTTGGATGAAGAGAAACAAAATAAATGACATTCTTAAACTAACCTTCACCCCTGAACAAATCATAATACAAAAATCAGTAGTGCCAGCATTATGTAAAGGCCATAAAAAAACCTACAAAGTTTCATAATGTCACCTTGAATTAACTTATCAAAGTACACTGAGCTATGGAATACCAGTTAATGAGTAAATATGCAAAAGTACTATTGAAAAAATCTTTACAAAAAAAGAAATCTCACTGAAAAAACTTTCATTAAAGATATTAATTGACCTTTATAACTAGAACGGAGTCCATAACCAGCAAGGATCCACAGCAAAAACTTCTGTCAAAAATTGGATGTAACCTATAAACTGAGAACAAAGTCCACTCTACCAAGTGCCCAAAGCTTGCTGCACAAGCTGATATTGAAATCTTCACTTAAGCCATATAGCTAAAATGAAATGCCGAATACCAGGAAACCAAAACTCGCCACAGAAACTGATATCAGTGTTTTCACTTGATCGATGTAGCTAGAATGAAGACCACAATACCAAGAAACCAAACTCCAAAAGTTAGATGTATGGGCCATAATTTTTGTCTCATTGTAATCCATGGCATGACCAGTGGAAATAAAATGTTCGGAGATGGCAGACTTACAAGGCTGAAGAAGGCGAGCATGCCACTGATGTTCTACAATGACTAACTTTTGGGGTTCTATTATTAATGAATCCGTGGAAATACAGCTGTCTGACAATGAGTCTCTTATTAATTGTGATGGTGGTTACCATTTGAATTTGGAATGGAATCCAGTTGTCGAAAAACTTCGTGTCCTCTGTAGCTGGCTTAGTTCTCTGATGGAACCACGTGAAGACAATCGAATTGATATCGATGCGGCGAGTTTTCAGCATGAAGGGCGAGCGGTGCAGCAGAATCGAATGTACTCAAGTAGTGCACGTGCAATGCCAAGTGAATCCACCATGCATGTGCCAGAGGGGCCTTAAATACCAGAGCTCAGGGAGTTTTCACCAGTATCATATGAAGATGGCCAGAAGACTCTGCGCCAAAATATTGTGGCAGGAAGTTTCAAACATCTACATTTACATCCATACTCCACAAGCCATCTGACGGTGTGTGGCGGAGGGTACCCTGAGTACCTTTATCGGTTCTCCCTTCTATTCCAGTCTTGTATTGTTCGTGGAAAGAAGGATAGTCAGTATGCTTCTGTGTGGGCTCTAATCTCTCTGATTTTATCCTCATGGTCTCTTCGCGAGATATACATAGGAGGGAGCAATATACTGCTTGACTCTTCGGTGAAGGTATGTTCTCGAAACTTTAACAAAGGCCCGTACCGAGCTCCTGAGCATCTCTCCTGCAGATTCTTCCACTGGAGTTTATCTGTTATCTCCGTAATGCTTTTGCGATTACTAAATGATCCTGTAATGAAGCGCGCTGCTCTCCTTTGGATCTTCTCTATCTCCTCTATCAACCCCATCTGGTACGGATCCCACACCGCTGAGCAGTATTCAAGCAATGGGCGAACAAGTGTACTGTAACCTACTTTCTTTGTTTTCGGATTGCATTTCCTCAGGATTCTTCCGATGAATCTCAGTCTGGCATCTGCTTTACCGAAGATCAACTTTATATGATCATTCCATTTTAAATCACTCCAAATGCGTACTCCCAGATAATTTATGGAATTAACTGCTTCCAGTTGGTGACCTGCTATTTTGTAGCTAAATGATAAGGGATCTATCTTTCTATGTATTCACAGCACATTACACTTGTCTACATTGAGATTGAATTGCCAATCCCTGCACCATGTGTCAATTCGCTGCAGATCCTCCTGCATTTCAGTACAATTTTCCATTGTTACGACCTCTCGATGCATCACAGCATCATCTGCAAAAAGACTCAGTGAACGTCCGATGTCATCCACAAGGACATTTATGTATATTGTGAATAGCAATGGTCCTATGACACTCCCCTGCGGCACACCTGAAGTCACTCCTACTTTGGATGACTTCTCTCCATTGAGAATGAAATGCTGTGTTCTGTTATCTAGGAACTCTTCAATCCAATCACACAATTGGCCTGATAGTCCATATGCTCTTACTTTGTTCATTAAACGACTGTAGGGAACTGTATTGAATGCCTTGCGGAAGTCAAGAAACACAGCATCTACCTGTGACCCCGTGTCTATGGCCCTCTGAGTCTCGTGAACGAATAACTCAAGCTGCGTTTCACTCGACCGTCTTTTTCGAAACCCATGCTGATTCCTACAGAGTAGATTTCTAGTCTCCAGGAAAGTCATTATATTCGAACATAACACGTGTTCCAAAATTCTACAACTGATCAACACTAGAGATATAGGTCTATAGTTCTGCACATCTGTTCGACGTCCCTTCTTGAAAACGGGGATGACCTGTGCCCTTTTCCAATCCTTTGGAACGCTATGCTCTTCTAGAGACCTACAGTTCAAGATGAGCTCCAAATGTCAGTGTGGCTTGGCCTTTTTCACATCAACTAACATTGGCAGAGGTGCAAGAAGTGACACGCGTCAGATAAAAATCCTAGACCTAGCTAGCAACCACATGAACTGACAACTTACAACTGATACCAAAATAAACTTTTAGTTTTGATGTGTAAGTTCAAGTTTACCACAAGTTTCTGTTTTCACTCATTATCAAGATATAGTCTTGTGAAATCAGGTTAATGTTTTCAAAAACACCCTTTATATTAACAATGAACAAAAATAATCAGTTTTTGAAAGTATAACATAATTGGAGCAATAAAAAAATCTATTCACCAAGTGACTGTAGGACACAAAACACATATAAAACTTCAGGAATTGGGCAAGCTTTTGGAGCCACTGATTTCAAAAGCTAGTACATTCCCTTAGCTTTATTTGTATTTTCTTCTGTCACTGCTTATTGAGTAGATGTTTTTATCTATTCAATTATATTTTATTTATATTAGCTATACATACATATGCATTTTTGTTAAGTTAAAATAATCCACAATTTTAACTGTTTCAGTTTCAAAAACTGGTACTGCTGTTCCACTGCAAAGTGCAAAAGAAAAATAGTCTTCTTCCTGCCTCTGGAGTTGTAGTTCTAAGATTGCAGCCCCTTGGTATTTCTGCTAGAGCAGCTGCTCCATTTCAAGCTTACCTGTTAAGGAGGCAGCTGTTTCAAAGTCTGCAGCATCCTTCAGGTCTACAGGAACTGAAAGGATAACCACACACATTTAATTACAGAGTTTCAGATGATAACACTTAAACTAAGCTATATTTGACACTATTACATTTTCAATTGCTTTTAATAACAATCAGGAATGACTCATAATTAAAGGCTCCAAAAGATATATTAAAACATTTTTCAAAAATGTATTACAAAATATAAATTATCAGGAATCATTTCAAATATTTTCCACATGGGTGTAAATGATGACTGTCAAATTTTTTAGAATATTAATATTGACCAATGTTTTTAAAATAGGTAATAGTCTCAAGGCAGCTCCTTGAAATGCCAGTTAACTGCATTTAGCTAAGGTTTGGGAAATGGCTTCTGTGAAATACAGGTCTTATGGGCCTCTAGAAGGCTCAACCCTATGAATCTAAGGGAGTCATCAGCTTGCATACATTTTCATGTTCCACTATTTACATTGACTGGGAATTAGGAGCATGGCTGAACCTACACTTTCATATCCTTGTTTCTGTACCTCTTATTGTTATTTTATGTATCATTAATCAGTGTTTAATATTAGTGCTTTGATATTGTTAAAGATACTTTTTTCTGGTACTGGAAATTTGTCTACTGTAGTACAGGCATGCTAAGATTGTAACCATTTCACCAGGAATGCACTAGTACACAGAAACCATTTCACCATCTACCGTGACTTTCATTAATGATTAGATGCAATACAAGTATGAACATGTATTGTTACTTTCACATGCCATCAAGTTCCTTGCTTGCTAACAGTATTTGATGATGGTTTGGAGAAGAGTGACAGTTCTAAACTAGAGGCTCAGATGACTCCATGTTGGAATCAGATGCGAATTTCTCGATCTTCGCTATCAGGTGTAGAATTGTAGGGCTCCCCTTAATAGGACAGGCATACAATAGATGCAGGAAGCGGTTACTAGGGTAACGGATTATATGTGGTGTTGACATGTTTTTTTTGTTAAAGACACCACCCTTGGGATCAGTGACGAACTGGCTGTCAACATTGGATTTACATTGTGCACTGTGTTCTCAGAAAATGCTTCTCCTTGCAGATCAGAGACAGAAATGGTTAATATGGTATTAGTAAACCACAGGAGCATGCAGTGCCCCAGAATTAGTATCACTTATTGAAGGTTATAATGCCCAGATAGTATCTGGAACATAAAGCTGGCTAAAGCCAGATAATAATAGCAATGCAATCCCAAGTTCATGTTGGAGTATTTATCATTAGGATAGGCTAGTTGTCCATGGTGGCACCATATTTACTACAGTCAATAGTTCGATAATATCTGGTGAATTTATCACAGATCCAGAATATGAATTAATCTGTGTGAAGTTAAGCCTCAAAGATCAGTTAGAAGTTGGAATCGATACTTTTATAAATGCCTGGGTGAGGGGGGCTGTAGCACTAGAGCACTTCGGAAAGAGCTTACAGAATGTCATTAATAATTTTCCTCATCATGCTTTTGTATTTGGCAGTGAATTCAACTTGCCATGCACCATAAATGTTGGGAGACTCACTCTATGAAAACTGGTGCCAGAGACAGGAGTTCGTGTGACGTTATTGTGAATTATAGTCCAAAAATTACTTCAAGCTGATAATTAGAGTACTATCTCATGACGGTAATGCATCTTAGGCCTCTTTGCAAGAAACAGACCTGAATTTATCACATTAGTTAACACAAAAGAAGGTGTCACTGATCATACGGCCTTGACAACTATGACTATATGTTTTACAAGGAATGATGAACTGCTGAGTAACTGAGTAGTCAGCATCAAATATTCAATGATGAGGATGAAATCAGTCAGTCAGTCAATCAATCAATCTCTGTATTCATCCATTAACAATATACACTCCTGGAAATGCAAAAAAGAACACATTGACACCGGTGTGTCAGACCCACCATACTTGCTCCGGACACTGCGAGAGGGCTGTACAAGCAATGATCACACGCACGGCACAGCGGACACACCAGGAACCGCGGTGTTGGCCGTCGAATGGCGTGAACCATATGTGCAGTTGACGGACTTTGAGCAAGGGCGTATAGTGGGCATGCGGGAGGCCGGGTGGACTTACCGCCGAATTGCTCAACACGTGGGGTGTGAGGTCTCCACAGTACATCAATGTTGTCGCCAGTGGTCGGTGGAAGGTGCACGTGCCCGTCGACCTGGGACCGGACCGCAGTGACGCACGGATGCACGCCAAGACCGTAGGATCCTACGCAGTGCCGTAGGGGACCGCACAGCCACTTCCCAGCAAATTAGGGACACTGTTACTCCTGGGGTATCAGCGAGGACCATTCGCAACCGTCTCCATGAAGCTGGGCTACGGTCCCACACACTGTTAGGCCGTCTTCCGCTCACGCCCCAACATCGTGCAGCCCACCTCCAGTGGTGTCGCGACAGGCGTTAATGGAGGGACGAATGGAGACATGTCGTCTTCAGCAATGAGAGTCGCTTCTGCCTTGGTGCCAATGATGGTCGTATGCGTGTTTGTCGCCGTGCAGGTGAGCGCCACAATCAGGACTGCATACGACCGAGGCACACAGGGCCAACACCCGGCATCATGGTGTGGGGAGCGATCTCCTACACTGGCCGTACACCTCTGGTGATCGTCGAGGGGACACTGAATAGTGCATGGTACATCCAAACCATCATCGAACCCATCGTTCTACCATTCCTAGACCAGCAAGGGAACTTGCTGTTCCAACAGGACAATGCACGTCCGCATGTATCCCGTGCCACCCAACGTGCTCTAGAAGGTGTAAGTCAACTACCCTGACCAGCAAGATCTCCGGATCTGTCCCCCATTGAGCATGTTTGGGACTGGATGAAGCGTCGTCTCACGCGGTCTGCACGTCCAGCACGAACGCTGGTCCAACTGAGGCGCCAGGTGGAAATGGCATGGCAAGCCGTTCCACAGGACTACATCCAGCATCTCTACGATCGTCTCCATGGGAGAATAGCAGCCTGCATTGCTGCGAAAGGTGGATATAGACTGTACTAGTGCCGACATTGTGCATGCTCTGTTGCCTGTGTCTATGTGCCTGTGGTTCTGTCAGTGTGATCATTTGATGTATCTGACCCCAGGAATGTGTCAATAAAGTTTCCCCTTCCTGGGACAATGAATTCACGGTGTTCTTATTTCAATTTCCAGGAGTGTATATTCGATGTTAACAAATTTCTCTTCTTCAGAAACGCTTTCCTTGCTATTGCCAGTCTACATTTCATATCCTCTCTACTTCGACCACCATCAGTAATTTTACTTCCTAAATAGCAAAACTCCTTTACTACTTTAAGTGTCTCATTTCCTAATCTAATTCCCTCAGCATCACCCGATTTAATTTGACTACATTCCATTATCCTCGTTTTGCTTTTGTTGATGTTCATCTTATATCCTCCTTTCAAGACACTGTCCATTCCGTTCAACTGCTCTTCCAAGTCCTTTGCCGTCTCTGACAGAATTACAATGTCATCGTCAAACCTCAAAGTTTTTACTTCTTCTCCATGATTTTTAATACCTATTCCAAATTTTTCTTTTGTTTCCTTTACTGCTTGCTCAATATACAGATTGAATAACATCGGGGAGAGGCTACAACCCTGTCTCACTCCTTTCCCAAACACTGCTTCCCTTTCATGCCCCTCGACTAAGGGTGATTGCTGATTTTTTAATCCCTTGTGGTACCCATGTGTTTGTCTTCTCACTAACTTTTTAATGGGAATGTCACATCATAGCAATATTTATAATCAGTAAGAAAACTGTAAGACTTTTTGTCTACATCATCAGTTTCTTCTATGCCCCAATGCACCCTTTTTAGCTTACTATTAAAAACCCTTATGTTGCTTGCATTAATAAGTCTTCTTTGTACATATTTTTCAAGTACTGCATTTCTTATTTTTCTCATTCCTTGTCATTTTTAAAGCCATATGGTCAGAAAAGCCTGTATCTACTACTTCAATATTGTACTCACATTGCGTGGAACACAAAATGAAAATATTCAAAAGCATTGTTCAATATGCCTTAGTCAAGTATATTCCATGCAAGGTCTTAATCCTTTCGTGGTTGTTGGGACACATATGTCCCACTACTTTTGGACATGATTTTAAACACTGTTAGGTGAGTTTCATACTTCTGCATAGTGCTGTCATCTGTTGACAGTCCTTCTGAACTTGGAAAAAAATCGAAGCACTGAAGGCTGTGGCTGGTGAAATGGGCTGCCGCATGGTTTTCATGCTGTAGCTATTGGTTCTTATGTCTCAAGATGATTTTCGCCCTTTTCTTCCTGCTAAAACTGTATCATAATTTTCTTGCTACTAAAAATGTCTGAAGTAACTATTTTTGATGGTTTATGTTCCTTAGATATTTAGAGACAATAACTATGCTTTCTAAAACTCATTTTTCAGTCGATTTACAATTAACGGGACATATGTATCCCTGTGACCATTGTGTGGCTCTATATTGCCTCTGTGTTGCGATACTGTAGTTCTCTTATTTCATAGAAATACAGTTTTTCTGTATATTTTTGTGCTAATGAAAGCACAGTGTGTGGTTTACAGTAGTTACCTATAATTTTTATTACAGACGCCATGAGACAGTGAAATCCTGGATTTTTATTTTCACTGCCAGATAACCCATAAAACTCAGAAATTGATGCTGATGACGTTGATATTTGCAAAGATATTTCATTTTGTAATTGTTTATCTGCTCCAAGGATCTCATTAGAAAGGTGGACAGGCAGTCTTACAGAACAGATTGGTACCAACGATGTATTAAATCCTGATTCATTGATGATGAAAACAACTGAAGTGAATTGTGAATAAAATGATGAAACTGCTAAATCTACAGATACTGATTGGGCTGATGATATAACACAGTTTGAAGGACTAAATTTACCTTCAGTGCTTGAACCAAAATCAATATCAAACGTCACTTTGACAGACAATGAATTTGTGTATTTTGACCAATTATTTGATGATTCTACAATATAGCAGATCTACTTTCAAACAAATCTGTATGCTGAACAGAATAATAGTGCACTATGGAAAGAGCTGACAATTCAGGAAATTGTGGCATCTCTGATGCGAAATGACACTTCTTTGATTATTCTCTTTGGCTTTGCGTTCTGTTCTTGTTCACTTGTGCCGTGTTTGACACCCATTTCTGTATTCGCTCTGTTTAGTGCCAAAGTAAACCTTAATTCTTACTCTAAAAGTGTGTTATTACAGTTCTATGCCACGTATAACCCACAGTGGTGACCACATTTTCAACATCGTGCTTTGGGGAATTAGTTTTTGCTTACTTTCATCAGTAATAGACATGGATCTACCACTGTCGTTTTGTGCAAACGTGTCACACCCTAGCAATTGTGTTTGTGTTTTTAATAGTGTTCCTAATGTGCAGTTCGTTAAAAGTGAACAATTTTCTGGCTCCTGCCATGACAGTGACCACTTAACTGTTGCCAGCCCAACATGGTCACTCTCAAATGCTAACACGCAGCAGGGCCTGGACAGTGCCTGCCGCTCACCGACATAGTGATTCATGTGAAGGACTTTGTGTTTCACCCTCTGTTTAAGCAGTTGCCTTCTGGCTGGTTCGATGTGCAGATGCAGTTCGAGAGCGGTACACTCCGAAAGCTCATATGCGTGAGGTCGCACGTTCTTACTTGCCTGGCTGCACCTTTCCTGCTGTTGGTTCCATGCGGTTGCAGTTGGACCTACAGGACGCACCTGCCCCCTCTTCACAGGATCCTTCACATCGTGTGACCTTCGCTCATTGCCCCCCCCCCCCCCCCCCCCCCATCGCCGTCTCCTACCAAGGTCCCACGTCAGTCCGGCCCAGTTCGGACGTTCGTGTCCGCGCTTCGCGAGATCACTCACTTTCCGTGGCTATTGCACCGACTCCACAGCTGCTGTTGCCTACTGGCAACACTTCGTATATGCCGCATTCCAAGGTCAGTCAACTGCCGCCGCTCGTACCCCCTCCCCCCCCCCCCCCCCCTTCGACAGACCACGGATGCCTCCTTTTGTGGGTCTTGGCAATCAGCCACAGCACCTGCCACTGAATCCAAAGCACGGATGGCCCTCCCATACATCACAAAGCTCAATGTCTGAACATTACAAAATTGTTGCGAGCGAAAGAAATAGTTCAGGATTTACTGGATTCAGGTGTGCTCCAACCTTCTGACAGCAACTGGTCCTCTCCCATTCACGTGGTGCCTAAGAAAGTCGGTTCGCTCTGCATGTGTGGCGACTACAGTTCCCTTAATGCTAGTACTATTACAGACTACTATCTCATTTCTCATATATGGGATTTCACACAGTTACTGCATGACTAGAATTTCTTTTCTGTATTGGACTGTTCGAAGGCATATCACCAAATTCTGAGGCATGCGACATTCCAAAAATGGCAATCATTACACCTTTTGACCTTTTCGAATGCTGTTTCATGCCATGCGGTTTAAAACTGCTGCACAGTCGTGGCAACGTTGCATTGATTCGATTTTGCTGCCACTTCCTTTCGATTTTGCCTATTTGAATGACATACTTATCTTTTCCTTGTCTGTGGAGGAACACAAATTTCACCTTGACGCAGTTTGTGCGGCTCTTGCAGCCAACAGCGCGGTTATTAACGTTGGCAAATTGCAGCTCTGTTCCAAAACTGTTACTTTCCGTGGCCATTCTGTCTTGGCAAACGGCCTCCGTCCTACTGACTCACGAATTGCGAACATCCTCGCTCTGCCCCTCCCTGAGGATTACGCACAATTACGCCGTTTCCTAGGGATGGTGAACTTTTATTGGCGACATATACCTCGGGCTGTCTCCTTCCAGTCAGCTCTAACCGACGCCCTCTCCAGCAAAAACACAATCGGAAAGTATCAACTGGACTGGACGAGGCCCATGCTGGACGCTTTCGACAATTTGAAAACCGATGCTAGCGAGTTGGCAGTACATGCTGTCATCCAACAGCACACTGCAGACTCAACACAGCTGCTGCAGTTTTTCTCGAAAAAGCTTATGAGGAGTCAGTGTAAATGGTCAGCCTTCGACTGTTGGCTCCTCATGGTTTATGAGGCAGTCAAACATTTCAGGAGCGACGTCGAAGGACACGCTTTCACCAACTGTTCTGATCATAAACCTCTTGTTGATACCATCTGCAACCCAGTGAAAGACCTCCCACCGCACTGCTTCCAGCACATGGACTTTGTTTGCCAACATTCTTCGGACGCTTGTTACATCCGCGGTGCGGTAAACATAGTTGCCGACTACCTCTTCCGCATTTCGATGATCTCTACCCCATTGACCTTAGAGGAACCGCTGTAGCTTCAGGGCGAAGATGTGGATACATGAAGTCTGCTCTCAGACTACGGTTCTTTGCTCATCATCAAACCTATTGTCCTGCACGGGTCATGAGTTCCTATCATCTGAGACGTTTCTAGTGGTTCATCCCGCCCCTTGGTGCTTTCCCTCCTTTGACATGGGATTTTCGACGCTTTACATAATCTTGCTCACCTTGGAACGAGGCAACAACACGCCTCGTAACCGAACGCTTCGTCTGGCCAAATGTGCGGCACGATTGCACTCGTGGCCACACACTTGCATTCCTTGTCGACGGAGCAAAGTGAGCAGACATGCGCAAGCACATTTAGGACAGTTTGATGTCCCCAGGGGCCGCCTGCGCCACGTGCACATTGACGTGGTTGGTCCTCTCCCCCTTTCTGAGGTATACAAATAGAGCCTTTCTGTGATCGACCGTGTCACCTGTCAGGTTGAGGTGGTCCCCATGGTGAACATTATAGCTGAGACAACCACTCGCGCATTCATTTTGGTGTGGGTGGCTAGATTTGGAAGCCCCTATCACTTACCACGGACCGGGGCAGCCAGTTCGAGTCATCGCTTTTCGCTCACCTGTGTGAGTTGTGTAGGGTGGCGAAATTTTACACGACTGCATACCATCCACAGGCCAATGGACTAGTCGAGCAATGGCACAGAAAATTAAAAGCTGCACTCGTGTGCCACGGTGGGCTTTGGTCAGAGGCTCTGCCGTGGGTATTGCTAGGAATTCGCTCCACTCTCAAGGAGGACGTCAATGCTTTGCTAGTGGAGGTCCTGTATGGTGAACCACTCGTCCTGCCTGCCAGATTCGTCGAGGACACTTCTCCGACAGATGCTACTGACCTGCCGGCCCTCATTGAATGAGTGCGTGCTCACGTGGCCCACCTTCAGCTACCTCTACCTCGTGCACACACCACGCGACAGGTGTTTGCTCATAAGGACTTGAATTCTTCCGATTTCATCATGTTGCAGGATGACCCTATTTATGCAGCTCTGCAACCTCCTCTCTCAGGCCTGCACCACGTATCATGTCATGGGGTCGATACATTTATGATTCTACTCAATGGCCCTCCGTGTACAGTTTCAGTACAACGTTTAAAATCTGTGTAGTCCCTCCCAGAGCCACTCCTTGCCCCTCCCTGTTGACTTGCTTCCGCCGACGCCTCGCCTGCCACCAACACCTCTGCAGTCTACGTTGACTCACCACCACCTGCGCAGCTGCCCACCTCGCGAGACCATGATGACGACATGCCCGAGCCCCACACTTCACACACTGGACACTGCCTCCACCCACCGCACTGGCATGAAGATTTTTTTTGTGGATATGTGCTAGCTACACCCAGCTGTGCTCTGCACTGCCGGGGTGCCGGGGGAGGGGGAGGGGTGGCTCTGTGGCGTCTCTGATGGGAAGTGACACTTCTTTGATTATTCTCTTTGGCTTTGCATCCCGTCCTTGTTCACCCACGCCATGTTTGACATCCATTTCTGTATTCACTCTGTTCAGTGCCAAAATAAATGTTAATTCTCTCTCTAAAACTGTTATTACGGTTCTACAACAGGTATAAGCTACAAAGTAAAAGCTATTCTGGCATAATAATAGTAATGGGTATCCGTCAGCTATCTGATGCAGCCAGTTACTGGAACTCAGACCCATAACTAAATGTAAATGCAATATCTAATGTTCTGCCACTTACTCGCTGTAAGAAAATAATAGAGAACTTTCACTGCAATGATAATTTGTTTCAGCCAGCAAAAAATGATTGAAGTTATGACAAGCTGTATAAAACCATTTATATTGACACTAAACAAAAACTGTTTAAAAGTTTGTCACCTGTCTATTTCACTGCTTGTTGATGAGTCAATGGAAGCATCAAAGGTAGAATAAGTTTTAAACAGTACATGCCATTGAAACTCATCAAAAGAGGTTACAAAATTTGGTGCCTTGCTGATTCAGACACGGGTTTCATTGCAAATTTTTAAGTTTGGACGGGTAAATCTGGCGCCAGTGGAAGGGAATTCAAAGGCTGCCAGATGTGTGAAAGAGTTGTGTTGGAATTGTGTAAACCTTTTTCATCTCCAATACAATTGTTGTTTTTGACAATTTCTTTACGAGTTTTAGATTGAGAAAGTACTGTGATAAAAGGGCTTTATAGCTGTGGTACTGTCATAGGAGACAGAAAAGGACTACCTGAAATTTTCTCGAGTTAATTACCTTGTCTAAGCCCTGGAGAATTCACATTTGCTGTCATCAGAAGAAAACTACGGGATAGATCAACATGTCCTGTTGTAGTACATGTTTATAATAGTACTATGTGTGGAGTAAACAGTTTTGATGAGCTAAGAGAATGATTCATGATTGGCACACTATCAGTGAAATGGTGGAAGACTTTTTTTTCAGCTATCATTTCGAATGAGATAGGCAACACAGCTGATAAATGGATTTTCACCCAGAGTGACCAAGGGTCCATTACCTGCCTTCTATTCCAGTAAAAGAGATGTCACTACTATGCCAGAGTAGGTCAGGCTTGCGAATGTCAGGAGTCATATTCCAAAGGAACTTTAGGCCAGGAAGTGGTGTAGGTTTTGCAGTACAGAAAAGACTGAAAAACGGACAAACTATGAGTAAGTATGCTCTTCCTGTAATGTTCCACTCTGTATTTCACCTTGCTTTGACATATTTCACGAAAAGTAAATAATGTTCACTAACTTGTGCCCATAATGTTCCATTCTATATTTCAACCTGGTTTCACAAATTTCATGTAAAGTAACTGATGTTCTATTACACAGAGAACTGTAAACAGCCAGAATGCAGTGCTAGGATCCCAACGTCTATATAAAACAAGTGCCTTTTGCAGTTGTTAGATTGGTACATCTGCTGCAATTGCAGGTTATCAACATTTAAGTGAGTTTGAACGTTGTTTTATAGTCAGCACACGAGCAATGAGACACATATCTCTGAGTTAGCGATGAAGTAGGGATTTTCCTGTACGACCATTACACAACTGTACCATGAATATCAGGAATTCGGTAAAACATCAAATCTCTGACATCCCTGCGGGTGGGAAAAGGTCCTGCAACAATGGGACCAACAACAACTGAAGAGAATCATTCAACATCCCAAAAATTCAACCCTTCAGCAAATTGCTGCAGATTTCAATGCTGAGCCATCAACAAGTGTCAGCGTGTTAATCATTCAACAAAACATCATTGATATGGGCTTTTGGTGCTGAAGGCCCACTCGTGTACCCTTGATGACTGCATGACCCAAAGCTTTACACCTTGCCTGGGCCCATAAACACTGACAATGGACTGTTGTTGACTGGAAACATGTTGTCTGGTCAGAGGAGTCTTGTTTCAAATTGCATCGAGTGGATGGACGTGTATGGGTATGGAGACAGCCTCATGAATCCATGTACCCTGCATGTCAGCAGGGGACTTTCAAGCTGGTGGAGGCCCTGTGATGGTGTGGAGTGTGTGCAGTTGGAGTGATATGGGACCCCTGATGCATCTAGATATGACTATGACAGGTTATATGTATGTGAGCACCCTGTCCGATCATCTGCATCCATTCATGTCCATTGCGCATTCCAATGGACTTCGGCGATTCCAGCAGGGCAATGTGATACCCCACACATCCAGGATTGCTACAAAGTGGCTGCAAGAACACTCTTTTAAGTTTAAACACTTCTGTTGGCCACCAAGCTCCCAAACATGAACATTATTGAACATATCTGGGATTCCTTGCAACATGCTGTTCAGAAAAGATCTCAACCCATTTGTACTCTTACGGATCTGTGGATAGCCCTGCAGGATTCGTGGAATCAGTCCCCTCCCACAGGGTTCAGTCTTGGGTCCCTTATTCTTCTTAATATATATTAAAGACTTGCCATTCTGTATTCATGATGATGTAAAGTTAGTTCTTTTTGCTGATGATACAAGTATAGTTATCACTCCCAAAAAGAAAGAATCAGCTGAGGAAATTGCAAATAATTTCTTTCAAAAAATTATCAAGTGGTTCTCTGCAAATGGTCTCTACTAAATATTGAGAGTACACAGTTTATACAATTTTGTACAGTACATGGCATAACACCATTGATAAATATAGACTATGAATGGAAGTCTGTGGCTAAGGTAGAATACTCAAAATTTCTGGGTGTGCGCACTGATGAGAAATTGAATTTGAAGAAACACATCTATGATCCGCTGAAACTATGCCTATTTTCATTCGCCGAGCAGTTCTGGAGTTCTAGTCTGGAAGCGTGCGACTGCTACAGTCTCAGGTTCGAATCCTGCCTCGGGCATGGATGTGTGTGGTGTCCTTAGATTAGTTAGGTTTAAGCAGTTCTAAGTTCTAGGGGACTTATGACCTAAGATGTTGAGTCCCATAGTGCTCAGAGCCATTTTCGAACCCATTTTCATTTACTGCTTTCATATGGTATCATATTTTGGGGTAATTCGTCATTAAGAGAGAAAGTATTCATTGCACAAAAGCATGTAATCAGAATAATAGTTGGAGCCCAACCAAGATCACCTTGCAAGGAACTCAGGATACTCACAGTATCTCCGCAATACATATATTCCTCACGAAATTTGTCATTAATAACCCATCTGAATTCAAAAATAACAGCGGAGTGAATAGCTACAACACTAGAAGAAAGGATGGTATTCACTATTCTGGATTAAATATCACTTTGGCACAGAAAGGGGTGAATTATGCTGCCACAAATATCTTCAGGCATTTGACAAATAGCATTAAAAGCCTGACAGATAGCCAACCAACATGTAAAAGCAAATTAAAAGAATTTCTGGGTGACAGGTCCTTCTACTCAATAGATGAATTCTTAGATAGGAAGTAGTAACTGTAAAAAAGTTTAATTAATTAGTTAATTTGTGTAAAGAAATCTTATGTTAAAGTGACACATTTCACATCATTACGAAATGTCGTATTCATTATCTATGGAACAAGGATTAATGTATGTATCTAATGAAGCGAAAATGAGCATAAGGAGAGCAGTGGGAGAAGCTTTCAATGATTTTGAAGGTAAAATTCTGTCAATCGATCTGAGTGAAAGTACTAAGTGATTTTGGTCTTATCTAAAACCAGAAAGCGGTTTAAAATAATCTATTCATTCACTTAGGGACCTCATTGGTATCAAAACGGAGGATAACAGGGAGAAGGCCAAAACAGTGATTTTGGTCTTCTGAAATGTTTTCACTGTTGAAGATCGTAACACAATCCCTCCTTCCAGCCATCGAACAAACGTCAAAGTGGCACATATCACGGAACAGAAAAGAAACTACAACAGCTTAGTAATGGAAAGGCATCAGGACCATATGAAATACCTATTAAAATCTACAAAGATTATGCGAAAGAACTTGCGCACCTTTCAGCAGCAGTTTATCGTACATCGGTGGAGCAGCGAAGGGTGTCTAGCGACTGGAAAAAAGCCTTGGTTATTCTTGTTTTCACGAAAAACAGTAGGAAAGATGCACACAATTATAGACCTACATCGTTGACATCTTTCTGTTGTCGAATTACGGAATATATTTTAAGCTCAATTGTATAAAAATCAACATGGATTCTGTAAATAGTGATCATACAAAACTCAGCTCGCTCTGTCCCTCCATGAGATCCGTAGCATCGTAGACAATAGCGTCCAGGTTGATGCCGCATTCCTTGCCTTCAGCATTGGATTTGCCACGGTCCCTCACAGGTGTGCAGTGAAAAAGAATAAGAACTTATCGAATACACAACAGTTCCTCGCAGATAGAACTCAACATGTCACTCTTAACGGAACAACATCAACAGATGTAATGATGATTTCCAGAATACCCCGTGGAAGTGTAATAGGACCATTATTGAAACTTCCCAGCAGATCAAAACTGTGTGCTGCACAGAGACTCGAGCTCGTGTCTTTAGCCTATCGCACACAAGTGCTCTACCGACTGAGCTACCCAAGCGCGACTCACAGCCTCTCCTTACAGCCTTACTTCCGGCGGTACTTCGTCTCGTATCTTCCACACTTCACAGAAGCTCTCCTGCTCCACCTCAATCAGTACAGCACTTGCCTGCGAAAGGCAAAGGTGCACACAGTTCTAATCTAGCAAGAAGTTTTATGACGGTGCACCCTCCACTGAACAGTGAAAATTCCATTTAGGACCGTTATTGTTTATAGTGTATATAAATGATATAGTATAACATGTCAGACCCATTTAAGACTGTTCGCAGATGATGTCGTTGTCTGTTAGAAGGAAGGAATACCAGACGACAGTATCGATTTGCATAATGAACATATAGTGCATAAATAGGAAAAGAAAGCCACTACTGTACAACTGCACTATTGATGATAAATTAATGGAAACAGTTACTATCCAGAACAACATGAACTGGAATGACTGCATGAAACAAACAGTATGAAAAGCATACCTTAAGGGGATGTAACTCATCGATGAAGGAAGTGGCTTATTAGGCACTGGCTCAACCAATTCTTGAATGTTGTTCATCAATAGGGGCACAAGGGAGAGATGATCCAACAATGAGTGGCGTGTTTAATCATGGGGTTATTTAATCAGCGAGAGAGATTAACCCATATGTTCAACAATATTGGCAGACCGTGTAAGAGAGGTACTGTGCATCACAAAGAGGTTTACTACTGAAGTTTGGAGGGAGCACCTCCTGGGAAGAGTCAGACGTAACATTACTTTCTCTCACATACTTCTCGTGTAATGACCACACAAGAAAATTCTATGAATTAGAGCCAGTACGGAGGCTTACGGACAATCATTCTTCCCATGTACCATTCTTGAGCGGAATAGGGTAGGGGAGACTAATTAATGATATCAGAAATACCCTCCACCTCACACCATGAGGTGGCTTGTGGGTTATGACGTAGATGTGGTGCATTTTGATGGTTCTGATAAGATGTGCATTTAGAACTACAAAAAACAGCCGTTATACCATTAATATCGAGTACTGATCTTAAATTAAATTTTGTTGTAGCCGACCTCGGGGAAGATCAGTTTGGATTCCGTAGAGATGTTGGAACACGTGAGGCAATACTGACTCTACGACCTACCTTAAAAGAAAGATTAAGGAAAGGCAAGCCTACGTTTCTAGCATTTGTAGACATAGAGAACGATTTTGACAATGTTGACTGGAATACTCTCTTTCAAATTCTGAAGATGGCAGGGGTAAAATACAGGGAGCGAAAGGCTATTTACAATTTGTACAGAAACAAGATGACGGCTATGAGAGTTGAGGGACATGAAAGGGAAGCAGCGGTTGGGAAGGGAGTGAGATAGGGTTGTAGCCTCTCTCCGATGCTATTCATTCTGTATATTGAGCAAGCAGTAAAGGAAACAAAAGAAAAATTCGGAGTAGGTATTAAAATCCATGGAGAAGAAATAAAAACTTGGAGGTTCGCCGATGACATTGTAATTCTGTCAGAGACAGCAAAGGACTTGGAAGAGCAGTTGAACGGAATGGACAGTGTCTTGAAAGGAGGGTATAAGATGAACATCAACAAAAGCAAAACGAGGATAATGGAATGTAGTCGAATTAAGTCGGGTGATGCTGAGGGAATTAGATTAGGAAATGAGACACTTAAAATAGTAAAGGAGTTTTGCTATTTGGGGGGCAAAATAACTGATGATGTCCGAAGTAGAGAGGATATAAAATGTAGACTGGCAATGGCAAGGAAAGCGTTTCTGGAGAAGAGACATTTGTTAACATCTAGTATAGATTTAAGTGTCAGGAAGTCGCTTCTGAAAGTATTTGTATGGAGTGTAGCCATGTATGGAAGTGAAACATGGACGATAAATAGTTTGGACAAGAAGAGAATAGAAGCTTTCGAAATGTGATGCTACAGAAGACTGCTGAAGATTAGATGGGTAGATCACATAACTAATGAGGAGGTATTGAATAGAATTAGAGAGAAGAGGAGTTTGTGGCACAACTTGACTAGAAGAAGGGATCGGTTGGTAGGACATGTTCTGAGGCATCAAGGGATCACCAATTTAGTACTGGAGGGCAGGGTGGAGGGTAAAAACCGTAGAGGGAGACCAAGAGATGAATACACTAAGCAGATTCAGAAGGATGTAGGCTGCAGTAGGTACTGGGAGATGAAGTAGCTTGCACAGGATAGAGTAGCATGGAGAGCTGCATCAAACCAGTCTCAGGACTGAAGACCACAACAACAACTGTTAGCAAGTAAAGACTTCATAATAGCAAATCCCAGAAGAAGATGCAGTTCTCGTTAGTACGAACACGCCCAGCTGCGAATTAACAGGTGTAGAAACGCATTTTGTCCGCTGAGCTGAGCGAGCGAGTTCAGGCCTGCCTTCGTGATGCACGCGCCGCGGCCTGTTTCGCGTGGGCCTCGGAGCACTCCGAGCGATACAGATGCCGAGTTACGTGTAGTGAGCCGGCTGGCCTGGGTAGCTGCTCCCAGCACGCAGTTGACCCCGGCAATGCACAGCGCGGCGCGGTGTGGGATGGCGGTTACACCCGAAACAACCGGTTTTCGGTAATATCGTTTTTTCCCGCGCCGGTTTAACCTTAGTACTACAACCATTCAAAATAACCTGTTTCTGAAACAGCCGGCTTCCGGTTTTTTATTCGTATTATTTCCTGTAATAAATGTAGAAATCTAACAAAGATTGAAAAGTTTTGACTACAGATTCAAGATACATAGAATCAAAATGTTAAATTAATTACGGAAATAAAAGAAAACTTAGTTCATCCATCATTCCCTGCTTTTCTCGAAAAGTGATGAGTGGCTGAGCGCTACAGAAATTACCAGTATTCTCCTACTGATTCTAATTTTATGAAACTCTGTTAAACATTCATGTTTTCAGTGCCTAAGGGAGAAAACTGAGTTTGAAAAATTCTGTTTTTCGTGTTAATCTGTCCATTTTCGAGGCGTACAAGCAGATAAAGGCATATTATGGAGACACAAGTTCCAAATCTGCTACTTTTTGTTTTTGTTGTGTAGTATCAATGAACTTACCAACTTCCAGCACGCTGTAGTAGCTTGGATCAGCAACTTCTGCTAATCAGAAGAACGAAAAACCAGTCCGAAGTTGCCAATTTTTACTTTTTTTTTTCATTCGACGACTAGTTTTGGGTCGAGACCCGTTTTCAAATCACCATAACATAGTCGAAAATGGAATTTCCCAATATGACAATAATGAGCAATGACCGCTTACAGTTACACTACTGGCCATTAAAATTTGCTACACCACGAAGATGACGTGCTACAGACGCGAAATTTAACCGACAGGAAGAAGATGCTGTGATATGCAAATGATTAGCTTTTCAGACCATTCACACAAGGTTGGCACCGATGGCGACACCTACAACGTGCTGACATGAGGAAAGTATTCAACCGATTCCTCATACACAAGCAGCAGTTGACCGGCGTTGCCTGGTGAAACGTAAAAAGGAGAAATGCTCACCATCACGTTTCCGACTTTGATAAAGGTCGGATTGTAGCCTATCACGATTGCGGTTTATCGTACCGCGACATTGCTGCTCGCGTAGGTCGAGATCCAATGACTGTTAGCAGAATATGAAATCGGTGGGTTCAGGAGGGTAATACGGATTTCTGTGCTCGATCCCAACGGCCTCGTATCACTAGCAGTCAAGATGAGAGGGACCTTATCCGCATGGCTGTAACGGCTCGTGCAGCCACGTCTCGATCGCTGAGTCAACAGATGGGGACGTTCGCAAGACGACAACCATCTGCACGAACAGTTCGACGACGTTTGCAGCAGCATGGACTATCAGCTCGGAGACCATGGCTGCGGTTACCCTTGATACTGCATCACAGACAGGAGCACCTGTGATGTGCACTCAACGACGAACCTGGGTGCACGAATGGCAAAACGTCATTTTTTCAGATGAATCCAGGTTCTGTTTACAGCATCATGATTTTTGGTGACATCGCGGTGAACGCACATTGGAAGCGTAAATTTGTCATCGCCATACTGGCGTATCACCCGGCGTGATGGTATGGGGTGCCTTTGGTTACACGTCTCGGGCACGTCTTGTTGGCATTGACGGCACTTTGAACAGTGGACGTTACATTTCAAATGTGTTACGACCCGTGGCTCTACCCTTCATTCGATCCCTGCGAAACCGTACATTTCAGCAGGATAATGCACGACTGCATGTTGCAGGTCCTGTACGGGCCTTTCTGGATACGGAAAATGTTCGACTGCTACCCTGACCAGCACATTCTCCAGATCTCTCACCAATTGAAAACGTCTGGTCAGTGGTGCCTGTGCAACTGGCTCGTCACAAAACGCCAGTCTCTACTCTTGATGAACTGTAGTATCGTGTTGAAGCTACATGGGCAACTGCACCTGTACACGCCATCCAAGCTCTGTTTGACTCAATACCCAGGCGTATCTAGGCCGTTATTAAGGCTAGAGGTGGTTGTTCTGGGTACTGATTTCTCAGGATCTATGCACCCAAATTGCGTGAAAATGTAATCACATGTCAGTTCTAATATATTTGTCCAATGTATACCCTTTTATCATCTGCATTTCTTGTTGGTGTAGCAATTTTAATGGTCAGTAGTGTATCTGTATGCACTGTGAATGTTCACTGGCCACTTCTGACATCTACGGAAATGCCATTTGCGACTATGTTATTGTGATCTGAAAGCGGGTCTCGACCCGAAACTAGTCATCGAGTGATAAAACTAAAAAAAAAAAATGCAACTGTGGATTGGTTTTTCGTTCTACTTATAAATGAACTATGTACCAGGGTTTGTTGAAAAGTAATGCCTCCGAATTTTTTGTGTGTAAACTCCTAAAGTTTTTTAAACAAAACACGCGTTATTAACGTTCTACATGTTTATTCTTCATTTCTATATATTTGCAGCCCTCCGCCTGTATACATCTCCAAACTGTTGCGTGTAATATGGCGGTATGTAACGTAAGTTTGCCGGTGCGTGGGAAACAGCGTGCTGTAATCGACTTTCGAATTCGAAGAGATCGTCCATAAATGGAGCACTCTCTCCTTCGGCAGACTACACTCCAGCGTTGCGACATCTGGGACCACTGTCATCAATTATCCTCCGCACATTCCCTACTTGAACCCATCCGGTTTTCATCTGTTTCCAAAACTTAAATAACACCTTCGAGGAGTCCTCTTTGACAGTGGTGAAGCGGTGGAGTTAGAGATGAATCAAACATTTTACAGCGACGGTACCAAGAAACGTGTCTCCCGTTGGTAGAAATGTGTTCGTCGCCAGGGTTACTGTATAGGAAATATATATGTAGACATGAAGAATAAAGACGTAGAATATTTAAAAAAGTTTTAAGAATTTTTACATAAAAATATCGGGGCCATTACTTTTCAGCACGCCCTCGTATTATGTTATCATAATTTCCTTTCTTTCTTATCATTTCATAAAAATGGCAGTCAAATCAAATCTTTTAGAGCAACTGAAGCTCTGTACTTCATTGTTACTTCACTTCATAAACAAATTTCCAAACTAGGGGTGGTGCCATTTTGCAATACAACAGACGTTGTACTACCTCATAGATCAATTGTGGGGGGGGGGGGGGGGGGGCGACTCTCACGCTGCAGCCACGACACGTAGCAACAGGGACATCTTCGCAATGCTGTACCAGTTCTTCCAGTTCTTATGCCACATGTTTGTTGCTCATTTCGGTCGGCATCATTCTTGCAATAGCACTGATCAGTTTACCATTTCCTATAATAACACTTTATCAACAAATGTGCCTTCTTTTTCTTTAAAAAAAAACTTAAAAACGAAAAGTTATAGCACTACTGCTATGCCTATTTGATATTTCGATCTTTTACTCGGTTATTAGAATAAAGTTAAAAAATGTTATAACTGAAACAAACAAATACCGAAAAAACCGTTTATCCAGAACCGGTCGATTTTCCCCATCCGTAGTGTGGCACAAACGCCCGAAGTCTAACCTCCATTTGGTGTGGCACGGTAAGCGGGACGCAGACGTTAAATATTGGTGCGAGTCACTACCTCTCCTCTTCCTTTCCTCTCTATACACAACAGTAGCAAGTGTTTCAGAACTCCGCAAGCTGCGCCAGCAAGTTATACAATTTTAAAGTTAGGACGAGTGTTTTATAGTTGCGGCACCCAGTAGGGGTTCTCATCAACTGCTGTTCTGTAGTTCTGAAAATCGGTGGACCTCCCACCATTTTACACTGAGGGTGAATATAATTTGGATTTATCGCTATATTCAAAATTATGACAAGTGAAGTTTTTGATTTTTCGTCTGTTTTTAAACTTGGAAGAAGGAAGCACTTGGGTTTGAAACTTCAGGTTGTTGATGAGGGTTTGTGGAGAGGGAGGGGGGGGGGGGGGGGTGGTAAATTGTTTAACAGTGATGTCAGTGTGGTTAGGAGGGAACTGTTTAAACTTCAATATCAGAGGGGCAACGTTTAAGCACTGCTCCAGTGGACAGGACAGCTTAGTACACATGGTAGTGACAACCATTCAGCTTTAAAGTAAGCTCTGAAACAACTTGCCTAAACTGTGACGTCAGAAGGGCAGTTGTTTAAACGTAGCGCAAGAACGGGCTTACGACTTTTGAATCGAAACAACACGATGCAATAGCTATATGTCTTATGTATAACGTCCGCCCAATTTTAGCGTTGGGTGGCAAATGTTGAAATGGTGATGTCAGAGGGGAAAACCGTGGCATTCTATAAGCTTCTGACTACTATATACAGCCATAGACATTAGAGTGAATAACAGCTTTCGGAAAACATGTTAAGTAGGTCAGTAGAGACCAGTTACTTCTCTTTGTCGTAGCCTCTTGGGTTATGACGTCATAGACACTGCACCAATAATCCGGAGTATTCCATAATTTGGACAATGGCCCTATTTTTATAGCGACATCAGGGGAAAAGTCAGTGGCCATCTTGATTTCCATATTTAGCGCAAGTGCCATCTTGGATTTTTGAATTTCCTGCCACTTTATACGTAGGACAGCAGCCATACTTCCACAGTAATGTTTCAGAGGAGTGAGAGAAAGTCCTGGCTATTTTTAAATTTCCCACAAATTTACATATTCCCCGCCATTTTATACGTAGAGAAATTGATCAATGTCAGAGGAGGTGGAGGAGTGGGAAAGTCCAAGAACTCATCTCATCTGTGGCGTCATCAATGAGCGATTTTGTTCCAGAAGGCACTCAGCCTACTTACCTACACTTCACACATCTCATGGTGGCCAGAGAAACACTGTGAAGCTCCAGCATTACAGTACTGAGAGACTAAAATCACATTCGTAGCTTTTAAAGGTACTATTCATCCAGACGTCCTCTTCAGGAAGTAATAAAATCTTTTCACTTGATGTGCCCTGAAACATGAATTTCTCGCAGGTGCATAGATTGTAGGGTTGCTCAGATCAGAATTCTGTAGTGGACGTCTGTTTTATTGCAGAGAGTTACAATTTAGCTCCATTGTTTATTGCGTAGAGATAGTATCTACAGCAGTGAAATAAATCAACAGATGGTTTGGCCCTAAGTTTCTTCATGTGGCAGTTACAGGTTGGAGAGCTGCAAGCCGAGACACACGCAGCAACAGGGAAGTAACCGAGTTTGTGACTTTTAGGAGTTCCTAACCAGGAGCGATTTTTATAATATCATGTGTGTGTTCTAATACTTTAGTCTCTTGAGTTTCTGCATGTTACTTTAATAGCCACAGTTCTCGCTTTTTCGTTTGCATCGGAAAAGTAAACCGATTTTGTGACATATTACAAGTTCCCAACCAGGGGCAAATTGTTTAGTTTCACCTGAGAGCTTCAGTAATTAGGTTTTTGAACCTCTGCGTGTTAATTTAATTTATTAGACACAGTTCTTGCGTTTCCGTCAGTGTCTACAGTAGAGTTGCGAAGCACATGTCAATAATCGGTTTATCTGCATTGTTTAGTTTTTGACGGTCTTTAGTATGGACAGGGACTGCGAATATTGTGTGCAGATGCAAGCCGAGTTGGTGACACATCGCTCTCAGCTCCAGGCTGTGATGGCCCCAGTTACACAGCTTGGTGCTGCAATGGTTGGGCACCACTGTTGTGGGCCTGTCGTAGGGATCCAATGGACGTCCAGCATGTCCAAGTCTTCTGATTGGTCCTTACCGGTGGCCAACCCAGTTGCTACTCGCACTGAGGTTGACCCCTCATCTATGGTCGAGTGGGAGGTCGCCCCAGGGCGTAGCAGGCGGCGAAAGACTTCCCAGGCAGCCGCACGTGAGGCCTCTCTGGTTTGTCTGACAAACAGGTTCCAGGTGCTGTCTGCGGCTGACACTGTCGCTGAGCCAGATGCTGTCGCCTGTCCCGATTCAGAGGAAACCTCTCAGCCTGCAAGATCCAGACAGTCACAGAGGGTGGGATTATTGATAGCTGGGAGCTCCAACGTTAGGCGTATTATGGGGCCCCTTAGCGACATGGCTGCCAAGAAAGGAAAGAAACCAATGCACACTCTGTGCGCATACTGTGTGGAGTCATTCCAGACATGGAACAGATCCTCCTGGAAGCCATGAAGAGCACAGGGTGCAACCAACTGCAGGTGGTGGCTCATATCGATACCAATGATACGTCTCACTTTCGATCAGAAGAAGTTCTCTCTGGTTTCGAGCAGCTAACAGAAGTGGCAAAGGCTACCAGTCTTGCTTGCAAGATGAAAGCACAGCTGACCATTTGCAGCATAGTCGACAGGACCAATTGCGGACCTCTGGTACAGAACCAAGTGGAGGGTCTGAATCCGAGGCTCAGATGGTTCTGTGACCATATAAGCTGCAGATTCCTCGACTTGCACCTAACGTTTGTTCGGATTCGGGTCCCTGAATAGGTCAAGTGTCCACTATATGCAGGAGGCGGCTACACGGGTAGCAGGGGCTGTATGGCATGGACTGGGCCGTTTTTTAGGTTAGAGGGTCTCAGGAAAACACAAGAAGGGCTTCTGTCACAAAGGGTGCAGACCAAACACAGGAAGAATGTACATACAGGAATCATCAGTATAACAGTTGTAAATTGTTGTGGCTGTGTTGATAAAGTACCAGAGCTCCAACTGCCAATAGAAAGCACAGATGCTCAAATCGTTATAGGCACTGAAAGCTGGTTAAAGCCAGAGATAAGCTCAGTCGAATTTTTTGTGAGGAATCTAATGGTGCTCTGAAAGGATAGGGCAGTAGGGGGGCTAAAGGGGTGTGGCTCCACCCTACATTGTTGCCAGATATATCTTAGATGGCAGCGATGACGTCGTCCAAGATGGCCGATTACCTCATCCAAGATGGCGACCGTGATGGCAGCTAATGACGTCATCCAAGATGGTGGCTGTGACATCAGCTGATGACGCAAGTACTGTTATTCAAGATAATGAATTTTGGCGGGAAGATAGATCAATTGGGCTACCTCCACTAACCTAACCCCTCCCCTCCCCAGAAAATGGCGGGAAGTTCAAATTCCATAAGGATAATGCAACACGCCACAGCTTCCTCTACTAACCTAAGAAAATGACGGGATGATAGGCCACTTGGACTACCTCCACTAACCTAAGTCATCTGACTCCCATCTCGTCCTAGGAACTTGCGACAAGTTTGAACTTTCGAGGGAAGATAGGGCACTTGGGCTGTCTCTACCAACCTAAGAAAATGGTGAGAAAAAAGGGCAGTTGGGCTACTTCTAATAACCTAAGTCACAGTGCCCTACATATCGTCAGTTACGAAAAGACTCTTACTCAATTACACTGCTGTCCAACTGAGGACAGGAGCTAGAATATTAGAGTGTGAAACCGATACCCAACTCAGCAATATATCTCTGCGTACTGTGTCAATGTAGTAAACATACAATTTGTATCTTGTGCCATACAAATTCACCCCTTTTACATAATTCGTACATATACCATGAAGACAGACAGCATAAGCACATGCACCATAGGTATACTCACAGTCCTATATTTTTACCGAGAGGTTGGGCGGTCATCCACCCCAAATGCATGACCAGAGCGCCCTCAGTGGATCAAAGTCACTCTCAGAACTGTTGTGCAAAGACTGACTCATTTCCCCCTCAGCCGTTTCTGGTCCAGACCTCTTTGCTTGCTAACATTTCTACATACATCTCCAGACTCTGTGGTTACAACAACATATCTAATTTCGCAAGGTTTGCTAGAATATCATACCGATTTCGCGGTACTTCTCAATATCAAGCACATATAAATATTGCTTGCATAGCAGTATTACTCGCGTGACATAATTCCAAAGATACAGACTGGAAATTATTTCTCTAGAAGCCCAAAACTTTAGCTAGGTGGAGCATGCTGTAAACCATAGAGTAACTAGAAACTTGTCCCATCTATGAGAAAAAACTCGAGAAAAGAAAAATAGAGTAAACTGATATTTCCACTCACTAATACTGATGTCGATGATGTAACAGATTCCAAATCATCCCTATAATTTACAAAGCCAAATAAGGTGTTTCTCATATATAGAGAACCATCAAACGTGTCTTCCACCTGCGAGATGCACACCACAATTGATGTTCTCTCAACTAAATAAAGACACGAAATGTGAATAAGCAACCGAACAATTTACATGGGTGGGAATAATGACCCAGTGCAAACACATGTCCACATTGATTCTTATCAAATTTCCACGCGATCATAATAGCTTTCGAACACACACTAAGTATTAGTTTGCTATTCAGTCGTTTAGAGGATTATACTGTTTCAACTACATTCCTGCATTGCAACAGCCCTCTCTATTCAGACACTCCCTGCTGTTAGTGGGAAATGCGAATCATTCCCACCACAGGCCACACACAGACAAAATCATCCTAGGAAAAAAACCAGCCTCATATATATTTGATCGCTATACTTACAATTAAATGATATGATCGTGGTCTCAATTAAATGACATTCGACAATGAGTGAAGCATCGGAAGTACAGGCTGGTGACAGCTGTGGCTTTGGAAATAGAAATACTGTATCTTTACAATTGTTATGGCTCTCCCCTTTGCTATCACAGTATTCCACAGTAATTTCCTTTGCCCATGTTGGAACACAAACACATACTTTATAAGCCTGATGCTCAAGATGAACCTATTACACATTCCCTAGAACTAGGTATAATACTTTGCCAATAAATGATTGCAGACAATACAAAATAATACTGACCAAAAATCATTGATAGGGGCGGGGGGGAGGGGGAGACATGTCTCATAAGTCTTCTTGCAAGTGGTACCACTGTGTCTCAGAAAGGGAGGCGTAATCGGCTTACAAACCACCATATGTTAAAAAACTCGATTGCAACAACTACTCTACGTTACTGTCACAAGTGCTCTTGGTTCTACAGGTACACACAAGTATCCATCTTAAAAGCTATACTGGTTTTATAAATCGAGGTATAACATTACCTCTGAATTAGGTGTTTTTTTGTCCAGACAAATATCGTGACACTGCATATAGCCAGTGATCGGTGGAGTATATAGTATCAGACCAGCAGTGCGGTTATACCACCTTGTAATAAAATTAACCAATTTAGAAGAACGCCACCGCAGCTAGATATTTCTACAGTATTTGTAAAGCATTCCATCTCGATGCCATGTCAGAGGTTTGGTTCAAATGGCTCTGAGCACTATGCGACTTAACTTCTGAGGTCATCAGTCACCTAGAACTTAGAACTAATTAAACCTAACTAACCTAAGGACATCACACACGTCCATGCCCGAGGCAGGATTCGAACCTGCGACCGTAGCGGTCGCTCAGTTCTAGACTGTAGCGCGTAGAACAGCACGGCCACTCCAAGCCAGCAGAGGTTTGGTGATGTATCCACTGTGCTATAGGCGATGGTTGATTGAGAAGGTCACAAACAGTAGATGGTGTACTGATTGAGGCCATAAGAAATGTAGACTAACTTTTCAGATATCTAATGCTACTCTGTCTGCTAGAAATGTTTTCTGGGATTTGGAATCAGGTAAATCCATTCAAGCACATACCTGCATTGGATCCTATGGAGAAGTCCTTTAATGATTACAGCCACTAGTTGATCATATTTCTGACACTCCCATATCTCTAAATGAGTCGCCTCTGTTGAATCTATCTGTTACAGTAAAATACGAGCCTCGTTTTAGGTAGTCCCTATGCATCATGCAACAGCCCTCTCAGGCTCTGCACTACCATCCCTGCGGCTTTGCACATGTGATTGTTCCAATGTAAGATGGAACTGAGTAGAACTTGTAGAAAACTATATCTATCACCTTCTACATACCGTGTAAAAACAGGCTGAGCTGCGTTACCGGGACAGGACTGTGTTTTGACCATTCGATGGAAACGGGAACTGAGAGAAGGACGAAAATTTTTGCTTCTTCACTGTGGTGCACCTCCAAACTACATACAAGTACTAGAGGTCCACGTCCATCCACATCTGTCTCCCCAACATGCGATCTTCATTATTCTGCTCCATCCATGAGAGAAAAATCATGAACTATAAAAGTTCAACTAACTTCATCCAATAGAGAACTAGATAAGATTTTTACCGTATCTCTCTACTCCCATATATAGAAAACAAATACCACATGCATACACGCATCGAGCACATGTGGTGATACTATTAAATATACAGGTATCGATCAACTGCACAGACCAGTTTAAAGGTTCATCACCTGTACTGTAAGAGGATGAACGAATCCCGCGACCTATACTGTAAGTCACAGTAGAAGCTGCCTGTGGCCCTGTCTCATGGTTTGAAACACTCTGTTTTTTCTGCGCTAACACGCATTGTACACTGCCAAACATTTTGTATTTTTGCCATGACTTCAAGGTCTGTGTCAGGTTCTAAACTAAGATTAAGGTAGTGGGATCCATGGCCTCTCGCAGACAATGAGGACATCACCCCAAAGTACCATTATCAAAAACTTCGCACTGTGACACGATTGCCGTCATTCAAGATGGCTGCTGTGACGTCAGCTGATGATGTAATTGACGTCATTCAAGATGGCTCCTGTGATGTGAACTGATGACGCGAGTGACGTCATTAAAGATGGCCGCCGCGAAAACAGCTGATGAGGCGAGTACCGTTACCCAAGATGGCTGGAAAATGCCACCCACCCCTGCCAAGAAGTTTGAATTTTGGAGGGAAGATTGGTAACTGGGTTACCTCTATACATTCCACAGCGTAAATCATATTGTCACTGCTGTTACCATAACACACCCTGTACACTGGATGATTTTAAATAAAAGTCATTCATAACATAAGGAAATTGGAAGAGTTTTGCGTTGTTGGCATGGGTTTCCAAACTACATTTAAACTCATCTTCACACTGATGGAATAGCTAGTTGCTCTGCATTCCATTTCGACTGATACCTCATATTGCAGTCATGTACGCAATTACTGTTTTGGTGCTGATCATCCTCAGAAGGTGTCACCCCTCCACAAAACTCCTTTTCAAAAATCAAACAATCGTTGTCAGTCAGTCATTATATGGTAACCAACAGAGTGCAGTGGACAGTTGGGATGGAAAAGACACCCCCAACTAAATGAAATAATAAGCATTACAGTTGACTGCATGAACAATTTTACAGTAATTTCGACACTGACCATTGATGTGACAGCATGTTTCCCAATTTCAGTATCATAGCTAAACCACCCCTTCCCCACTTTGCGAGTATCATTGCAAATGTGGATAGATAACTATGCAGTATACCCATGTATTTTTAATTCTCAAACACATCCATCGTCAAAGTATATCAGGCAGCACTCTACATATTTCTAACACTACGAGCATAGTACTTAATTTATGATCTACCTCTATGCTGATGGGAGTCACAGAGCATTTCGCAGTCTTAGAGTAAAATTAGAGACTGAAAGACCACCTCACACTGTCATTGACCAACACACCCTGCAGCACCATTACCGATTTAATCTGCAATCGACCAGAAGTAGACCACTACATTCCACCTCTTGTGAATGAATGGAGCTTGCCGAGTCCTTGCCCATCCAAGTGCACAAGATTTCTCGAGATGTGCCCATGTCGAAGAGGTTAGTACTCCTTATCGATGTGTAGTAACTGATTTGAAAGTGTTGTGATGTAATAGCAGATGATTAAGAAGAACAAGAAATGGGTGATTTTTATGTGCGATGTAGCTCCAGATGAATGTACTTCAGAGCATTTTAATGTAAATCAAGAAAGCTATCAATTTTTAAGTATTATACCAGAGTAATTACCTGGAAGGTAGTGGTAAGAGAGAACATAAACAGATGCACTCCTAAGGCTACAACGTTCCACACTTAAAATGGGCTATAATATTAGATCGCTTCCATTTCCGTCCTATCACTCCTACGGAATATAGCGCTGTTAATTTTCCAATTTAAGAAATATATCTCAAGTGCATGACATACTTCCTTCTTTCCAGTTTCTCTACGATAAAATATTTTATCGTACCAAAAAACGAAAAAACGACTTCCTTAAAACATTGGCTCGGTGTGATACGAGCACAATATAGATTTTCCACAGATGTACAGCGTCCACTATTCACATCCGATCACGCTTCAGAAATTATACTATGCCTGCATCAGCCATATATAAAATGATTGTTGAAAATTACAAGTCATTCCGCCACTAACTCTGTAAACAGCACATCTGTCAGGCAAATGTATACACGGTGATTGCAGTGCCTCACAAGCACTTATTGCTAACTTAGTTATGAAGGTGAAGTCTCGATCTGGATGCAGCTCGAATGTGTTGTCAGTATCGCGAGGAGGAAATAGCAGCCTCTGCTATTCTGGGAGCGCATTTCTGCTGCGTCTGCAAGGGTGAGTCGGTCTGTAAATAGGCATTCACCCCCATCCGGTCCCATCAGCAACAATGCCTAGGTGAATATGTGTTTTGACAGGAATTTGTCAGGTGTCAAGTATGAAATGGATGACGTTGCCTCATGTTTGGGGGACTCGAACAGGCACCTGTGTGTGGCTTGGCTTGGCAACTGACTGTCGCGTAGTCACTTCGCGGGGCTGCCAGTGCATCCCGACTTCTGGGAGTGTGTGCAGTAGCATCCTGTGCGGTCCAGTGGACAAGGGTGGCAGGCGGTGCATGCGCGCATTGTTTGCATGTCTGTTGCATTATGTTGTCACCAGGTCAGTAGGCTGTGCTATGGATTATATGGACAGTTTGGGAGGAGTGAGCATGTCTGCTGAGCGTTTTACATGTGTTATTTTGATAATTTAGTAGTGGTTTTCGTGTCTGCACTTCAGTGTACTGCATTATTTCTGTGATTTACAAGTAGTTTACAGATCAGTATACTGTGTGATGCAGTATTTCGGTAACTTACAAGTTGTTTTCGTGTCTATATGTCAGTGTACTGCACTATTTATGAGTTGTTTGCAGGTCTGCAGATTGTGTATTGTGACCCCAAGCATGTTAGAGCGAGTGTTTTGTATCAGTGTAGTAAATGAACTAGGTAAAATCCGTCCCTAAGTAAATCGTTCAAAATAAATAAAGTACACTCGTTCCTCTCTCCAGCAGCTTAGTGCAGGCTGAGTCATTTTCTCGCCATTTTCTCCTCCAGATCACCATCTTGGATGACATCACAGAAGGGACGACAGCGTCCTCTGGTGGCAGTACTGTGTCCTATGTCAATTGGGCTCCAGATCCAAAGGTGAATACACTGGATTGAGGTACTGCCTTAAATTGTTTAAATAAAGACTGCCTGCAAAATAAAGACTTATATCCAGCACAGGCCGTGTCCTTTTCCCCTCCATTTTCTAGGAAGAGGTGGCGGTCGGGTGACTGAGGTTAGTGGGGATAGCCCAACTACCCTTTCTTTCCCATCATTTTCTTATGTTGGTAGAGATAACCCAAGTGCCCTATCTTCCCACGAAAATTCAAACTTGCAGCGAGTTCCTTGCATGAGGTAGCGGTCGGATGACTTAGGTTAGTGGAGGTAGTCCATGTGATCTATCTTCCCACCATTTTCTTGCATTATCCTGATGGAATTTGAACTTCCGCTGTTTTCTGGTGAGGGGAGTGGTTTAGGTTAGTGGAGGTAGCTCAATTGACCCATGTTCCCGCCAGAATTCACCATCTTGGATAACGCTACTTGTGTCATCAGCTGACGCTTCGGCCACCATACTGGGTGACATCACATGCTGTTGCCAAGTCTACAGGCCGCCATCTTGCATTACGTCATCGTCGCCAACTTGAAGACATCTAGCAACAATGGACAGTGGGGGCGCACCCTTGTAGCCGCCCTGCTTAGGCTAAACACGGTTGGCGGTGGCGTGTATGTTGCTGTTGGAAGTAGTTTAACTTGTCGTGAAATTGTATTAGAAACTTCCTGTGAGGTAGTAACGCAGAAGTCATTGTTGGTAACCGGAATAGAATAAAAATTGGATCCTTTTACCGACCTCCCAATTCAGGTGATACAGTTGCTGAAAGATTCAAATAAAACTTGAGTTTGATTTCAAACATGTGTACGACTCATACGATTATAGTTGGTGGTGACTTTAATTTACCCTCCATATGTTTTCGAAAATACATGTTTAATTCTGGAGGTATGCATAAAACATCATCCGAAATTATGCTAAGCACATTGTCTGAAAATTATTTCGAGCAGCTAGCTCATGAGCCCATGTGAGTAGTAAACGGTTGTGAAAATACACTTGACCTCTTAGCAACAAATAATCCTGAGTTAATAACGAGCATCTAAACGGATACAGGGATTAGTGAATACAGGGTTGTCGTAGAGAGACTGAATATTGTAACCGACAAATCCTCCAAAAATAAACGAAAAATATATCTTTTCAGAAAAGCAGATAAAAATTCACTTGACTCCTTCCTGAGACAATCTCCACTCCTTCCAAATTAACAATATAAGTGTCCACCAGATGTGGCTTGAATTCAGACAAATAGTATCTGGAGCAATTGAGATTTATACCAAATAAATTAACAAACGACGGAACTTATCCTCCTTGGTACAAAAAACTGGTTAAAGTACTGTTGCAGAAACAACGAAACAAACATGCCAAATATAAACAGACACAAAATCACCAAGAATGACGATCTTTTACAGAAGCTCGAAATTTAACGCGGACCTCAATGTGAGGTGCTTATAGTAGTTTCCACAACGAAACTTTGTCTCGAAACCTGGCAGAAAATCCAAAGAGATTCTGGTCGTATGTGAAGTATGTTGGCGGCAAGAAACAATCAGTGCCTTCTCTGCGCGATAGCTATGGAGACATTATTGAAGACAGTGCTGCCAAAGCAGAGTTACTAAACACAGTCTTCCGAAATGCCTTCACAAAAGAAGTCGAAGTAAATATTCCGGAATTCGAATCAAGAACAGCTGCTAACATGAGTGACGTAGAAGTACATATCCTCGGAGTAGTGAAGCACCTAAAATCGCTCAATAAAAGCAAGTCTTGTGGTCCAGATTGTATACTAATTAGGTCCCTTTCAGAGTATGCTGATGCATTAGCTCCATATTTAACAATCATATACAACCGCTCGCTCGATGAAAGATCCGTACCCAAAGACTGGAAACTTGCACCGGTCACACCAATATTCAAGAAAAGTAGTAGGAGTAATCCACTAAGTAACAGATCCATATCATTAACGTCGATGTGCAGCAGGATTTTATAACATATGTTGTTTTGAAACATTATGAATTACCGCGAAGAAAACCGTCTAGTGACACACAGTCAACACGGATTTACAAAACATCGTTCTCGTGCAACACAACTAGCTCTTTATTCGAATGAAGTATTGAGTGCTATTGACAAGGGATTTCAGATTAATTCCGTATTTCTTGATTTCCGGAAGGCTTTTGACATTACCACATAAGCGGCTTGTAGTGAAATTGCGTGCTTAGTGGAATATCGTCTCATTTATGTGACTGGATCTGTGATTTCCTGTCAGAGAGATCACATTTGTAGTAATTGGCGGAACGTCATCGAATAAAACAGAAGTGATTTCTGGCGTTCCCCAACGTACTATTAAAGGCCCTTTGCTGCTCTTTATCTATATAAACGATTTGGGAGACAATTTGCGCACCCGTCTTTGGTTGTTTGCAGATGACGGTGTCGTTTATCGACAAATTAAGTCATAATAAGATCAAAGCAAATTGCAAAACGATTTAGAAAAGATGCCTAAATATTGCGACAATTGGCATTTGACCCTAAATAACGAAAAGTGTGAGGTCATCTACATGAGTTCTAAAATGAATCTGTTCAACTTTGGTTACATGACAAATTAGTCAAATCTAAAGGCCATAATTCAACTAAATACATAGGAATTACAATGACGAACAACTTAAATTGGAAGGAACACATAGAAAATGTTGTGGGGAAGGCTAAACAAAGACTGCGTTTTATTGGCAGGACACTTAGAAAATGTAACAGATCTACTAAGGAGACTGCATACACTACGCTTGTCCGTCCTCTTTTAGAATACTGCTACGCGGTGTGGGATCCTTACCAGATAGGATTGACAGAGTACATCGAAAAAGTTCAAAGAAGGACATCACGTTTTGTACTATCGCGAAAGGTGAGAGAGAGTCTCACTGAAATGATACAGGTTTGGGGCTGGACATCTTTAGAACAAAGGCGTTTTTCGTTGCGACGGAACCTTCTCACGAAATTCCAATCACCAACTTTATCCTCCGAATGAGAAAATATTTTGTTGACACTGACCTACGTAAGGAGAAACGATCACCACAATAAAATAAGAAAAATTAGAGCTCGTACGGAAAGATAAAGGTATTCGTTCTTTCCGCCCGCGCTTTACGACATTGGAATAATAGAGAATTATGAAGGTGGATCGATGAATCCTCTGCCAGGCACTTAAATGTGATTTGCAGAGTATTCAGGTAGATGAAGGTGAATTTAAATTCGTGAACTATTTACGCTTCAGTTATTTCCGTAAAACTGCAAATTAACTGTGAACACAGTCTCCGTGGAGTTATCGTTTAATTCTATGTAAATCGCAACCAACTGTGAGCCTTACGGGAGTATGGCAGTCTGCATGTCAGTGTCCTCATGCAGACGTAAAATCACTGCAATCCAGAATCTGGAACTGTGTGGAAATAAACGGATATTTCTATGGAATTTCTAGCACACATGGTCACTGGATAATTGAACAAATGGCAAGTGTTCACAGTTGTTTAAAAAAATCGCTCAGTACTGGTAACCAATTATTACGATAACTGAACATTAAATAACCAGCTATTTACTGGAGTGAAGTTATTTTTGCCACCCGTAATAGTCATTTGTTGTTAATCACAGTTAGAGTCCAGTTGACTGCAGTTATTGTAAACCACACACCACCACACGCTAGTACTGACGTTTTAACTATAGCAATTTAAGTTACGATGCGGTTTTTATTCCTTGAATAAAGACCGTTCAATTTTAATGCAGTGTGGAAAGTTATTTACTTGCTGGAACGCTAGCCAAAGGAAAAACGCATTTAATGACGATCGCATATTAAAAGGTGGGTTTATATCAAAAGATTTGACCGCTGTTACCCTGGGTAACGAAATAACAAGCCCGCGACATCGTAACTCAATAAACACTAGAATTGTGCAGTCAGTCTCGAATAAATCCGAACCTACAAAACTAATAAAACAAATTTTACCAAAATTAAAAAGATTTTATAACGGAATACTTAGCAGAAAAAAAAGTTATTATGAGATACATGCTTATCTCCGTTGCTACTGGAAATATTTGAAGTCCAATATGCTAGTTCCTGTATTAAGGAAATACATTAAAATTCGTAGCAAGAAGCACGTTAAGCGAGACCGATATAACAATACAGACCAGGATAAAAGCAAACATTACGCAAGAGGCGTTTTTTAAACTCGCTGAGATGGTTATTGGCCCTGTATCCCAGTTCTCGCGCTGTCAGTCTTAAAAATGAGAGTAGGAGAAGAGGAAGTGTACAGCACTTCCGTTGATATGCTCGAAATGGAGCAGCGAATTGTACAGTCTGGTAGAAATGTACGTGATGACCCGGGGGTGTTTAAAAGAATTCGGAAATGTGAGGGCGGCTCGTGGAGTACCTCATACAGCAGGTACGACTGTAAAGCTACTTGTAATGCGTAACACGCTGAATCTGTGTTGTTTTTCTTGTTAAGGTAACACTTGGCTGAAACTTGAGACCAATTACTTGAGGACTTGTTCGAAAAGCTTACATTTCACACACATTTATGCTAAATAGGACGATATACTTAAGTGACCTAAATCATAGCGTAGCCATATGGAGGTACACAGATGGCGGTAGTGTCGCGTACACAAGGGTAAAAGGGCTGTGCATCGGCGGAGATGCCATTTGTACTCAGGTGATTCGTGTGAAAACGTTTCCAACGTGCTTATGGCCGCATAACCGGCTCAAATTGCTCAGAGCACTATGGGACTTAACATCTGAGGTCATCAGTCCCATAGAACTTAAAACTACTTAAACCTAACTAAACTAATGACATCTCACATATCCATGCCTGAGGCAGGATTCGAACCTGCGACCGTAGCGGTAGCGCAGTTTCAGACTGAAGCACCTAGAACCGCTCGGCTACAACGGCTGGCCCACATAACCGGAGTCAACAGACTTTGAACGTGGATTGGTAGCTCAAGCAGGAGGCATGAGATAGTCCATTCCCGAAATCGTTAAGAAATTCAATATTCTGAGATCGACAGTGTCAAGAATGTGGCGCAAATACCGAATTACAGGCATTACCTCTCTTACGCTGTGGCCGACCACCTTCACTTGACAACTGACAGCAGTGGCCTTTGCGTAGAGTTGCCAGTACTAACAGACAAGCAACACGGCACCAAATAACCTCAGAAATCAACGTGGGATGTACGACGAACGTATCCATTAGGACAGTGCGACAGAATTTGACGTTCATGGGCTGCGGCAGTAGATGACCAACGCTAGTGCTTTTGCTAACAGCAGGATATTGCCCTTCTTTTGGGCTCGTGAGCATATCGGTTGGACCATAGACAACCGGAAAACCGTGGCCTCGTCACACGAGTCCCGACTTCAGTTGGTGAGAGCTGAGAGTAGAGGTTCGACTGTGGCGCAGACCCCACGATGCCATGGACCCAAGTTGTCTACAAGGCACTGACCAAGCTGGTGGTGGCTCCATAATGGTGTGGGCTGTATTTACATGGAACGGACTGGGTCCGTTGGTCTAGCTGAACCGATCATTGACTGAAAATGGTTATGTTCGACTACAGGGAGACCATTTGCAACTGTTCATGACTTCACGTTCCCGAGCAACGGTGGAATTTTTATAGATGACAATGCGCCGTGTCATCGGGCCACAATTGTTCGCGATTGGTTTGAAGAACACTCTCACAATTCGAGAGAATGATTTGGTTGGCCACGTAGCCCGACAAGAATCCCATTGAACAGTTCGTGTAGAAAATCCTGCACCAGCAACAGTTTCGCAATTATGGACAGCTATAGAGGCAGTATAGCTCAATATTTCTGCAGGGGACTTCCAAAAATTTGCTAAGTCCTCACCAAGTCGAGTTGCTGCACTACGCCGGGCAAAAGGAGGTCCCATATGTTATCAGAAGGCATCGCATGACTTTTGTTACTTCAGTTTATTTCACGCTGAAGTCCATCGCAGTTATCTCGCAGACGGCTTTTACTGAGGCTATTCTGCTTCTATGGGTATTGTCGTAGACTTTCGTTAGTGTTGGTTTGTGCGACTATTAACTTTTGACTGATGACCTTAGAAGTTAAGTCCCATAGTTCTCAGAGCCATTTGAACCATTAACTTTTCTCCCTGCTTACAAGTTGTGCATTCAGGAGCTCAAGCGGCGGCTTGTATCGCCTGGGTCGTACGTAATACGGGCCCCGGGTATTCCTCCATCGCCTGTGCTTTACTGACCATCGCAAATCTTTTAAGGGGAGCCGGAACGATGAAAATGACAAAATTAACGTTTTTCGGTTTTTTCACTATAAAATTATTTGGAGTTTTCTGAATAAAACAGATCAAGTTTCACCCTTTTAAGTGCCGGCCGGGGTGGCCGAGCGGTTCTAGGCGCTACAGTCTGGAACCGCGCGACCGCTACGGTGGCAGGTTCGAATCCTGCCTCGGGCATGCATGTGTGTGATATCCTTAGGTTAGTTAGGTTAAAGTAGTTCTAAGTTCTAGGGGACTGATGACCTCAGAAGTTAAGTCCCATAGTTCACAGAGCCATTTGAACCATTTTTACCCTTCTAAGTGTGTTTTTTTATCGCTGCAAAGTTGATTCGCCGCGTAAACGATTGTGTCACCTCTGACGGCGCCGCTCGCTGGCTGCAAGTAGGGTATCTTTGCGGAATTAGACAGTGTTTTGTTGCCCAACGTTATATGGCTTTATCTCTGTGACGAGTGACTGTTCATATCAGTAAACATAAACGCTATACCGTGTGCGTTGACTTGTGAAGTTTGCTTTGTCTTGTTTAGCTGTTCAATTTTGCGTATTTGACGAATTTTGCTCGTACCTGTTTTACGTATTTAGTTTGTTGATATCAATATGCCCCATTTCACCAATCGAGTGTTTAAGAAGAGGCACAATGAGTGGAAGAAGAAATCTTTTGTTATTTCGAAGGGAGATACTGCTCAGACTGCTTCACCGACTACTCCAAATGTATGTGATAGAACTTCTTCCAGCAAGAAACTTTGAGACAGGAAGGAAAAATTTGAAAAATATGAAAGTGACAGTAATGACGTGAATGAAATAATTAACATTTCCTTGTTCTCTAATATTTTGAAACATAACATATTATGCCAAGTTTGCAAAGAGAGAGGACTGGAATTGAAAATAACTTCACACATTACTTTGGCATGTAAAATGTTATTGAAGTGTAACAAATGTGTTGCAGAAGTTTCGTTTTCTAATTCTAACAGTATTCCTCACAGTGGTAATAGTGGAAAGAAGGTGTATGATATGAATGTTAGGCTAGTGTATGGCTTGCGTTGCATTGGCAAGGGCAGTGCTTCAGGGACAATGTTATGTTGAATTATGAACTTGCCAAAACCACCAACCAAGTTTGAATTTTATAATGAATTGGTGGGATCTTATGATGAAGATATTGCTCAAGCAACAATGAAGAAAGCAGTTGAAGAAGCTGTGACAGATAATGGAAATTGTAGTGATTTAGCTGTTGCTTTAGATGGATCATGGCAATGTAGAGGTCATAAATCTCTAAATGGAGTTGTGACATCTACCAGTGGAGACAGTTGCAAAGTAATTGATGTTGCTATTCTCTCAAAACATTGTAGATGTAAGGGCTATACCAAGGACGAACATAGTGAAAGTTGTGAAGCAAATTTTCACGGCACGTGTGGAGCGATAGAAGCAGAGGGAGTGAAAACAATTTTTTTCCCAATCACAGGAGTGGTATGATGTACGTTACACTAACTATCTAGGAGATGGTCAGTCTAAGGGATATAAAGCTGTAGAGGAACTCAAACCTTATGGCAATGAAATTCACATTAGAAAACAGGAGTGCATTGGACATCTGCAGAAGCACATGGGGGCTCACTTGCGCAAATTAAAGCAGACATTAGGAGTCCAGAAGCTTAGTGATACTAAGACCCTTGGAGGAAGAGGAAGATTGAGAGATGAAGCAATTGACAGATTGCAGAGGTATTGTAGGTGTGCAATTAGGCAAAATACAAGAAGCATTGAGAATATGAGGAGAGCACATGGGCATTATTTTTTCATACTGCATCAACAAAGGAGCACCCACAATATGCACTGTGCCCCACAGGTGATGACTCATGGTGTAAGTACCAATCAGGAAAGAAATATGCCCATAAAAACCGTTTGCCAAATGCTGTAATTGATGTAATTAAGCCCATAGTCAGAGATTTATCACAGCCAACTTTATTGGAAAAATGTTTACAGGGGAAAACACAAAATCCAAATGAATGTTTAAATAATTTAATTTGGATTAGGATCCCCAAAAGAGTGTTTGTATAAATAAAAACATTGCATTTTGGAGTGCATGATGCAGTGGCAACATACAATGAAGGAAAAATTATCAAATGTGATATGCTAAAACGTTTAGATTTCCAACCAGGACACAACACCATTTCCACAATGTACTAATTGATGAAGAAAGACTAATAGGTGCAGGAAGGAGAGACAAAAGCCTACAACATGCAGCAAAAGGGAAGAAAAGACCAGTGAAAAGGGAAATAACACTGGAAAAATAAGAGGATGCTTATGATCCATCATATGGTACAGGAATGTATTAAAAAACTTTGGAAGACATTTCCCAGAACTTTAAAATTTTCATCTTTGAGGAACATTTTCTCAAAAACTGCTAACAGTATATCAATGAAATTTATACACAATATTGTTTACTTCTTTTCCTTAACTTTTATAATAAATTGTAAAAAAAATATTGTATAATTCAAGAGTTATAGAAGAAAAAGTGCAAAATTTTAGAGAAAAAATAAGTATCAGTTTAAAAAATTGTAAAACAAACACCAATAAATATTTCTTAACATGGCATTACAACTTTATAGAGAAATATTCACTGAACATGTAGTCCAAATTTCAGAGCAATATGTTTAATGGTTTTAGAAAAATGTTCCTTCTATTTGCTAAAATTAACATGGAGGAGATGGATCGTTCCGGGTCTCCTTAAGTTCTTTTCGCTGCACACCTTATAGATTATGATCTGTCAATGTACGCAGCCCTTTCTGCCCATACCGCAGACAGTGGAAAGTATTATAGCTATATGACTGAAAGGAAGACAAACACGGAAACATGTTTTTCAATACATACATTTAATTGGAACTTAACTAAAATTTAGGTTAGTGCAAGACGCGCGTCAAACGAAGTACAAAGTACCTGAGAATTCGATCATAGTAATGTACTTCGTTCATCATAAGAATAAACCTGATGTAAACAACCAAAACGTGACGATTGATCAGCAGCCGTAGCTCTCGTACACTGGTGTTGTTCCGCTCTTAGAAGTAGGTCGTACTTACGTATTAGATATCTTACTAATGCGTCATTGTAGATGAAACTGTAAAAGCGTTCTGATGTTTTAACAACCATCGAGGTCTTCTTAATCCTACTTTACCTGCGTAATTTTTATTTCAAAAATCGTTTACAGTCACAGTCTGTACATGCTACTTGTGCACTGATTTCTCACTTTTCATACGTACCGTGAAAATTGATGATGTTACTTCCCACTACGTAATGAAACGCGCGCGGTGCACCGTTAATGGCGAGAAACAAATTGTTATTATTGTTTTTCACAAGATTACAAAGAAAAATCTGCTTTGGCGTTTTTCAATTCACACTACGTGCACTATGTAATAGAAACAAGGAACGGTACTTAAATCATATGCATGGCGTAATCAACACCGTCGTACATTGATGAACATGTGTGCTAGTGGGTGGCGGATCGAAATTCATTGTAGTCTATAACTTTTTTGTTCGGATTGAATACCTAAATCATTTAAATATGAAATTCATCACATATATGGTAATTAACTCGTACTTAGCCATCATTTTTCAAGAAAAATGCACGTCTTCTAATTTCTAATTACATATCGCACACAAAATTCTGGTTTTCCGTGAAAATACTCATTCTTAATTATCGATATTTTATAAAAGATTGTTTATGTTAAGAAAACATTACACAATTAAATTTTTGTAGAAAGATGAAAAATCAAATACTCTTTGTTTGAATATGCTCATTGTTTTATAGGACAGATGTGGTCTCACACGAACCAGAGGTGATAAGCGTCGTAGAAACACGGAAAACAATTTTCACGGCGTCGAGCACTGAGTACAAATGCTGCATTTTTACAGTTGTCAGCTTAACACTGCAATCTGAACACAATAGAATTAATCTGGAGCCAAGTTAAGGGATTTGTCGCGAGAAACAACAAGCCATTTAATCTGCCAAGCGCACTGGAACTAATGCACGAAGCTTTGTGACACCTCATTTCCGAACCACGGCGAAAATGCAGAACAGCACGGCATCAGAGAGGAGGAAAGGTGGATTTATTTGGTGGCTTGGATTCTGTTGCTGATCATCTCGTTATCAACGTAGCAATACTGAAATGTATTTCTCGGAGGCCGATATGAAGGGTTTCAGACATTACCAAACGACTGACTGTAATACCTTCAGTGTATTCAACATTTAACCACGTGGTGAAATCCCAGCAGCGCGCCTTTACCCCACATATAGCTCATGTATCAAAAAAATTACCTTTGTTAAGTCAGGAGTTTTCATCACACCTGTTTTTAATTAGATTTCTATGTTAGCTAAGATCGAGAGCATGCTATGTTTCCTGTACTATCACCTAAGATGCGTATAGCCTGAGTTTTAGGGTACATTATTTCCGTCTGTTTAAAAATTAAATAACATTCATAGCTATATTGTTTTCTTCTCGACTCTTTTCACATCTTGACTACAACTGGTCACATCAGCGCAGGTTAATTGGGTCACTTGTCTGGCCAATGCTGTCCAAGTTAAATGCGCCGGTAAAGCTGTTGCCCATATTACAGCTGAGTCGATGTACCCGTAACTCACAGCATAAAGCGTTAGCTAGTATACCTAACGTTTACATGAGATTTATTCTTACGATGAATGTAGTATAAAAATGAATGATCACTTTAAGTCATGTCAGTAATTAAATACCTAAAGCTTTTGCACTAAAAGTAACGAACACAAAAATTCAGCGAACTGAAGAATTTGACTTATTCTGGGAAAGATCAGCTTCATAGAAGACTTGACCGTTGGGCTACTATTGAGTACTTTTAGTGTGCTAGGATGTTCACGACATGGGGTGATGAGAGACATTATCTTAAAATATATGGTGACAGAGTTGACATTGCACAATTTCGTCGACGGGAAAGTGTTACGAGGAACATACCTCATATATTTCGTGAGAAGTCCACAAATCACAGATGGCGTGCTATGGCGCGTAAGTAGGTTTTGCACAGTCAAGATTTCGACTAATTCTTCTCGCGCGAGGAGAGTAACTAACTGTTCGAAGAATTCTCTATGTATTATCTTATAGATTTTTATGAGAACGATTTATTACATTATTTGAAAGACAGGTTTCTTGCCCTAAACAGCACCGATAAAATATTAAATTGTACTGAATTTCACTGTCGTAAATGAGAAATAACTTCGACTGCCATCGTAATATTTGCCAGCAGTTTATCGATGTATAGGATGAAATTCTACTTCTTTACGTGTTATATTAGAAATTTGTTTATAAAATATCTGTTTCTGCTAACAGTCTAGATTTTATTTATATTTCACTAGACACGTTTCTGCAAATGATTCCCGTTTTCAAAACGTTTTCCGTGTTCTATGCAATTTATTCGTGTTGTTTTCGATGTTTGAGGTGCTGCATTTTTCTATTGTTTTTACTGTAATATATGAAAACGTTTGATTTTTATTAATAATTGATATTTATATAGATTTATGGCGAAATTTGTAAAGAACTTCTACTTTCGGTTTTATTGTTGTCCACTTGTGTAGAAACTCGCGCTTGCTAAACATCACACACAATTTTCTGTGCACGCACAGCACACAATGAAAATAGGAAACGCACATAAAAACTGTCCACAGAGAACTGAGTGTGATGTTTAATGTGTGTGAGTCTCTCCACAAGTCGACCAAAAGATTCCCCTAAGTAGAAGTTCTTTCCCAATTTCGCCAACAACTTTATAGAAATGTCGATCATTAATTAACAATAGCACGTGTTTTCATATATTATAGTGAAGACAACAGGACAATGTGCACATCTCACGTCGAAAACAGCACGAATAAATAGCATATGCAGCGGAAACGCACTTGAAACTGGAATTCATTAATCGAAACAGTGGTGCGAAATATCAACAAAAATAAAATTATGACTGCTAGCACGAAAAGTTATTATTGAAATAAATCCATTCCAACTTTTTTTCTTATTACTGATCAAAAAAAGCAAACGTCATTGAACTATTTTCATTTCCCTATGTGGGGCGCATCACAGATCCTGAAAGCACAAAATAAATGAATAGCACTGCATTTGCATTATAAAACGCGACTGTAATTGCAACACACATGAGGACTCCACCAATATAAAAACGTATATCCAAGGATAACGTATTAGTTTAACGAAGACAGCTTACTGAATGTCGCAACCTGGAACGTCTCACTAGGCTCTTTGTAAATTGTACGTACCTTCTGTGTCCTTCTTAGCCTTTGAGTTCATTATGGCGGTGGACGATCTACTGACGTGGAGGACGATTTGGCGACAGAAATAAAGAACAGTGGCGTTATCAGCAATGGCAATGTAAACTGGACTCAAGGATACCAGCCACGTACCGGAGGGTATTGTTTGTCAGGAGCTCTGTCGTCATGTGAAGCAAACAAGCGGAGAACGTAACACCAGAGGAATGTCTTTTGCAATAATCTGGTTATTGGCGCACGGCATCTTTTCTTACAATTTTCGAGTATTGCGACAGATCTTTGCTTCATCTCGCAGTGCTTCGTGTGTATGAGCTGACATTTATACCACAGGTTAAAGAAATAACAATACAGAAGTGACTGCGGTTACGCAACTGCTGCTGACCTCTGATATTTTGAGCATTCGGTACGGGATGAAGACACCACTCACTCCAACCGCAACTCTGAACTTCATGACGCGGAATTAAAGAAGGGCCTAGTATCTTATCTGAGAATCCCTTCCACATACACTGAAGAGCCGAAGAAACTGGCACACCTACCTAATATGGTGTTGGGCCCCGCGAGCACTCAGAAGTACAGCAACAGGACTTGGCATGGACTCGACTAATGTCTGAAGTAGTGCCGGTGGGAATTTACATCATGAATCCTGCAAGGCTGTCCACAGATCCGTAAGAGCACGAGGTGGTGGAGATCCCTTATGGTAGCACGTTGCAAGGCATCCCATATATGCTGAATAATGTTCACGTGTGGGGAAAAAAATGGCTCTGAGCACTACAGGACTTAACATCTGAGGTAATCAGTCCCTTACAACTTAGAACTACTTAAACCTAACTAACCTAAGGGCATCACACACATCCATGCCCGAGGCAGGATTCGAACCTGCGACCGTAGCGGTCGCGCGGTTGCAGACTGAAGCGACTAGAACCGCTCGGCCACAACGGCCGGCTCATGTCTGGGGAGTTTGGTGGCCAGCGGAAGTGTGTAAACTAAGAAGAGTGTTCCTGGAACCACTCTGTAGTTATTCTGGACGTGTTGTGGGTGTCGCATTTCCCAAGTCCGTCAGAATGCACGATAGACATAAATGGATACAGGTGACCAGACAGGATGCTTATGTACTTGTCACCTGTCAGAGTCGTTTCTATAAGTATCAGGGGTCCCATATCACTCCAACTGCACACGCACCACACCATTAAAGAGCCTACATCAGCTTGAACAGTCCCCTGCCGACATGCAGGGTCCATGGCTTTATAAGGTTGTCTCCATACCCGTGCGCCTGCTTGGCTGGGTGGCAACGTGCTTGCCACCCATGCAGTGGGCCCGGGTTCGATTCCCGGTCGCGTTGGAGATTTTCTCCGCTCGTGAACCGGGTGTTGTGTTGTCGTTATCATCATTTCATCCTCATAACTGGCGCGCAAGTCGTCCATGTGGCATCGACTGAAGTAAGACTCGCACTTGGTGGCCGAACTTCCCCGGACGGGGCCTCCCTGCCAACAATGCGATACTCGTATTTAATTTTTGGCTCTATACCCGTACACATCCATCAGCTCGATACAATTTGAAGCGAGACTAGTCCGACCACGCAACATGTTTCCAGTCATCAACAGTCCAACGTCGGTGTTGACGGGCCCAGGCGAGGCGTAAAGCTTTGTGCCGTGCAGTCATAAAAGGTACACGAATGAGCTTTCGGCTCCGAATTTGCGGGAGGGTTGCACTTCTGTCACGTTCAACGATTCTCTTCAGTCGTCGTTTGTCCCGTTCTTGCAGGATCTTTTTTCGGTCGCAGCGATGTCAAAGATTTGATGTTTTACCGGATTCCTGATACGTTACACTAGGGAAATGGTTGTACGGGAGAATCCCCAATTCATCGCTACGTCGGAGATGCTGTGTCCCACCGCTTGTGCGCCGACTATAACACCACGCTGAAACTCACTTAGCTCTTGATAACCTGCCATTTGTACACTACTGGCCATTAAAATTGATACACCAAGAAGAAATGCAGATGATAAACGGGTATCCAATGGACAAATATATTATACTAGAACTGACATGTGATTACATTTTCACGCAATTTGGGTGCATAGATCCTGAGAAATCAGTACCCAGAACAACAACCTCTGGCCGTAATAACGGACTTGATACGCACGGACATTGAGCCAAACAGAGCTTGCATGGCGTGTACAGGTACAGCTGCCCATGTAGCTTCAACACGGTACCACAGTTCCTCAAGAATAGTGACTGGCGTATTGTGACCAGCCAGTTGGTCGGCTACCATTGACCAGACGTTTACAATTGGTGAGAGATCTGGAGAATGTGCTGGCCAGGGCAGCAGTCGAACATTTTCTGTGTCCAGAAAGGCCCATACAGGACCTGCAACATGCGGTCGAGCTTTATCCTGCTGAAATGTAGGGTTTCGCAGGGATAGAATGAAGGGTAGAGCCACGGGTCGTAACACATCTGAAATGTAACGTCTACTGTTCAAAGTGCCGTCAATGCGAACAAGAGGTGACCGAGACGTGTAACCAATGGCACCCCATTCCATCATGCCGGGTGATACGCCAGTATGGTGATGACGAATACACGCTTCCAATGTGCGTTCACCGCGATGTCACCAAACATGGATGCGACCATCAGCACCCAGGTTCGTCGTCGAGTACACCATCGCAGGCGCTCCTGTCTGTGACGCAGCGTCAAGGGTAACCGCAGCCATGGTCTCCGAGCTGATAGTCCATGCTGCTGCAAACGTCGTCGAACTGTTCGTGCAGATGGTTGTTGTCTTGCAAACGTCCTCATCTGTTGACCTAAAGACATCACACACATCCATGCCCGAGGCAGGATTCGAACCTGCGACCGTAGTGGTCGCGCGGTTCCAGACTGTAGTGCCTAGAACCACTCGGCCACCGCGGCCGGCGGTCTCTTGCATCTTACACCGATAGACTACAGTCAAATAGGATAAGGACGCACACGAAGTCACTAACCTTCAACTTTTCAGTGGAACTAACATAATTTATTGCCAGCTATTAGCGTACGCCAAGACTGCGTCGTTCATTACATAATTTCTCCGGCTCCACACACTGCTACGCGGCCTCGTTCTACCAGACTCTCACTGAACTCCAGCGCTCGCCTAGGTAACCGGTAAATGATTGAGCCGAATTCCGTGCTCGGTTACGCTCTTAAGACTGTATTACACGGAGCGTATTTGTTCGCTCCATTACAGAATCTTCGGTCGGTACAGGCGAACAGCGAACAGCGAATGAGTATGCTGACACAATGACACGCAGCGACTTCAAACGGTAGAGTCAGAAACACAGGGTAGCATATGATCTTTTGTTTTTGAGATTAGGTGATCACCAAGTGTAAAACATGAAGTAGAATTGTAACGAAATTTCTGGAAATTTATCACAGTTTTCCAATATTAAGAAACATTAGAAATAAGAATTATATAAATACAAAACTTAAAGATGCTCAATTTAACCAGTTGTTTGAGGAATTGAAGACTGAAAGTCTCTTGGGGGATATGGACGCAAAACAGCTCAAATCCAAAATCAAAACAATAGAATATGTGTACCGTAAGGAACCAGGCACAATTGTTGGTTACAAGAAAAGTGGGCAAGGAACAGACCATGTTCATGTAACAAAATTTGCTTGCTTTGAAAATGCGGCATTCCTCGGAGAGGAGCACAATCAAATGTGGTGAGTCCAAATTGTTTATAGGCACAACTAATTGCCAATTACGTCGTTATAATTTACAGTAATTTTATTTGTAAGTAGACGTCGTTGAAGTGAGAACCTTATAAGAATCAACTGGCTACATATTTTGGAGAGTTTCGGTATCCACAAATTGTTTTCAAAACTTAGGCAAAATCAGTTATTCAATTTCATCCACTGTCCATGTTTAGGCCTACGTTCTTGAAGTCATTCGTAAATTCTAACTGTTTCCACTGCCAAGGCAGAGAGGTCCTTTCTGCATGAAAAAGTCAGCATGCGAGCAAGCCCGTCGCACATTTTCGGCTTCTCTTTGGTAACTGTTGCTTCCCAAATGAGCCATTGCTTGCAGGCCAACTATATGCTCGCGCCATGCCCCTAGAATATCCTCAGCTCTATCGAACTCTTCTTGGTCAACGTGTTGTGCATGGCAATAGTTGGCGATGTCATTCTTAACCAGTTGTGTAGACTGCAAACAGCCGATATCACTCTATCAGTCGTAGAAAGTTTAATTTCAATTTGCCTAAGAAATATTCTAAGCGCCACTCAAGTATGCCAAAAGCATTCTCCGCTACACGACTAGCTCTCGATAGTCTGAAATTAAATAATTTTTCTACATTTGATAACACAGTTCTGCTGTAGGGTTTCATCAGATTTTTTCGTAAGGAAAAGGCATCATCATCTACAATCACTAGAATTTCTGGTATGTCAAGTAGACTATTCTGCATGAGTGTCCTGATAGTAGAGTCACGGAAAACTGCACTGTCACTAGGACGTCCATTTCCACCCACGTCGAAATATCGGAAACAGTAATCTGCATCAGCAAAGGCAAATAAAATAACACTAAATGTTCCCTTATAGTTGAAAAATGTGGAACCTCTACACGAGGGACACTTTATTTGGACATGCTTCCCATCAATTGCTCCACAGCATCACGGGAAGTGCCAACTATTTGAAATGTGAATCCACTCATCTAGTTTGCTTGTCACTTGAAAATAATAATAATAACAATAACAATTTGTTTGTGGAAACAAATCAATCGATACAGGAATCTCTGGAATACGATGAATATTTATGTAGTAATAATGATCACAATTGGAATCGTCTCTTGAAGCAGCAACCACCTCAACTAAGAGATCACCAGAAGAAAATGAAACCCACAGCAATGCCAGCAGGGAAAACGAAAAAGAAATCACCATAACTAATTGACAAGTCATTAGAGAAGTTGAGTAATGTTGTCGACAAGGTCCAAAACGAAGACCCATTTGACCATTTCGGAAAATATGTAGCAGCGGATTGGGGCAAGTTTCGCAGCGTTCCGCAATTAAACTCTAATTCGAAATCCAGAAATCATTTATGGATACCAAATTTTCAGAGTCGAGAGGAAAAGAATGCAGTAGACTCTTTCTATGTACATACACCAAAAAAAGTTTTGCGTCACTCAGGTCCCCAAAACTCCTGAAGATAGACGTTGACTGTGGATATTTTATCACAGACACAGTCCCTTTGACTGTTCAGAGATGCCACTAAACGAGCCCAAAGATGTTAACAACCATGCATGAGCAGCACCTATTAGACGGTTGCGGTCTGACAGCCGATCATTTCCAGTCATTCCACCAGGAAGGTTGTATTGTCTGTAGTTCAATACCGCTGTTCGCTCGCGTCCGCACTGTAACTTTGTGCCAGGAAGGGCTCTCAACAAGGGAAGTGTCCACGCACATTGAAGTGAACCAAAGCGATATTGTTCGGATATGGAGAAGATACAGAGAGACAGGAACTGTCGATGACATGCCTCGCTCATGCCGCCCAAGAGCTACTACTGAAGTGGATGACCCTACCTACGGATTGTGATTCGGAGGAACCCTGACAGCAACGCCACCATGTTCAATGATGCTTTTCATGCAGCCACAGGACGTTGTGTTCCGACTCAAACAGTGTGCAATAGGCTGCATGATTCACAACTTCACTCCCGACGTCCATGGTGAGGTCCATCTTTGCAACCACGACACCATGCAGTGCGGTACAGTTCGGTTCAACAACATTTGCCTTCATGAACGACAGTTCGCACCCCCATCGTGCACATCTTCTGAATGACTTCCTTCAGGATAACGACATCGCTCGACTAGGGTGTCCAGCACGTTATCCAGACATGAACCCTATCTAACATGCCTGGGATGGATTGAAAAGGCTGTTTATGGACGACGTGACCCACCAACCATCCTGAGGGATCTATGCCGAATAGCCGTCGAGGAGTGGGACAATATGGACCAACAGTGCTTTGACGAACTTGTGGATAGTATGCCACGACGAATACAGGCAGGCATCAATGCAAGAGATACAAGAGGACATGCTACTGGGTATTAGAGGTACCGGTGTGTACAGTAATCTGGACTAACACCTCTGAAGGTCTCGCTGTATGGTGGTGCAACATGCAATGCATGGTTTTCATGAGCAATAAAAAGGGCGAAAATGATGTTTATGTTGATCTCTATTCCAGTTTTCTGCACAGGTTCCGGAACTGTCAGAATATAGGTGATGCAAAACTTTTTTTTTATGTGTGTACTTTCCATCCTCTCCCTCAAATCATGCTTCTGAAGCACATTCGACAAATGTCCATTATTTTCAGTAGACACCTTCAGCTCAAAGTGACAACAGGACTCTTGATATTCTGAAAGAATCCACTGCTGTCTCATTTATAGACAAAGACGATGAGAGTATTTTGCTCAAGTAACCAAAGACAGTGTTACCACAAACGCTAATTTCAGTTTATTTTTTTCAGTCCCTTTGCTTGCTGTAAAATGTAATGTGTAAAAAAAAAGTATGTAAATATTGTTTCTGACAAACTTTCTGAAAATATTTAATAAGTAAAGAAGTAAAGTTACCTGTATATATGGTTTTAAAATCTCTGCAGTTGCGACCAGGACTTGTGGAATGAACTTGGAGATAAAAAAATTGAGGTACACGAAATAGATATTCAAATGTTTTCCAGCCATCACCCGTTGCCAAATAACGCAGTGTTACTTTAAGTTTCGTCCTTGGCAAGATTGTCATCCTCATGACTATTCTGTTTTCTTGTTTTATCCTCTGACATTTCAAATGACGTACAAAAGTTTTCTGAAGTCATCCTCCTTATATTTCTGTAGGCACAAGGATCTTCGCCCGGTAATTCCCAGAAAAGATTTGCAGAAGCACTATATTTATCCCTCCTCTCAATCCACCTTGTTATCCATTTTCTTTTATTTTTTCTACTTTTCCAGTTTGTTTTTATTTGATTATCTGTTCTCTTAAAATTGTTGCCAGTAACACAACGCCAGCATATACGACTTCTTTCGACATTTTTACCCAACTGATGGTTACTTAATACGCTCATGTATATGACATGGGGCGAGGAACACTGGGAGGCGGCCGAAGAAGCCATCGACCGGCGAACAAAGTAGAGCACAATTCAACTTTTGACGCTGTCGTTTCGGAGTAGCGACTTTTTTCGCTGTCCGTTATTACACTGAGCGAATTTAGCAGATGAATCCAAATACGCCGATAAATAGCGAACAGATACGCTTAATGTAATATAGCCTTTGGAAAATCTTACAAAGTTTTTCAAACTAGCATAATAACTTTATTGATCACTAAGGATCGCTCTCTCCCGACTTGATACAATCAGTAACATACAGATATCACCTAGGGTCTACAGGGCCGACAACACTCTTGCTAGACACCACATGGCTACTCACCGACTCAAGGATTACATTTCGAAACGCCTCCTCCGCCCCAGTGGATACAAACTGACCTCCTACACCCCTAGAGGACACCAACAGACTCCCCGATTCTGTGAACTTCAAAATCACTCCAAGATACGGTGTCATTATCCAGCCTTCCAGGCAATCAGTTACTGGAGGTGAATGTAGGCGGTTTCATAGGCCATTTGCTCCTCCCACAAATAGAATTTCTCTGGAAGGCGCTGCTTCCCGCCAGGACGTTTCAAAATTTCTTTGCTATTGTGTTGCTCAGGTACATGTGACTTAACATCGACTGACACATTACTAGTTGTGTTTGGGGGCCTGCCACTAGATCAGTGTGTAGGTGAAGGAGTAGCTGCCTACTGGATGAAGAAGGGCAGCCCACATAAAAGTAAATTCAGTACTTGTAACTCCCTAAGATAATCACTTTTCCGTCAAAGAGCGTATTTTCCATATGTGGCGAGAAATATAGGGCACTTCTGCCAATGGAAAGCAGATGTACTATTTCTTACCAAATGATACCCTTGCACACTATCTAAACTCTAAAGCCTAGTTTACACGACGACATTGGGTTGCGCCACTCGTTGCGTGGAATGAGTTGCACGCAAGTGGATTCATGTATGGCTGTAGACACAGCGACACAAGTATACACTTCAGTTTCGTCGTTTTGCAGGTCCCTGAGTCGTGTCTGAATTGAAAGTTTTGGCAGCTGCACGTCGCTCGAGTTGTGCTGGAGTTAAAGCTTGTTGCGTGGAATCGCTGCATAAGAAAAAAATAAGAAACGTGTTTCGATTCGTGACTGGATGAAGAAAAGACGTCAGCTCGTCGCTCAGCATTCTTGCTGAAGAAATTTATAACGGAGGATCCGTTCTTTTAATTATCTTAGAATGTCACCAGAACTGTTCACGTTTCTTCTAAATAGAGTTAAGTATGCCATAAGGGATAAAGATACTGTAATACATGAAGCACTGTCACCAGAACTGAAATTACGTATCATATTGCGTATCTTACTATCGAGAATACTCTGCATGCTGTAAGATACGGTTTCAGTTGGTAATGACGCTTTTTCATTAACACCAATAATTATTAACATTAACAGTACTAATTATTAACTTTAGCAACAATAATTATTCGAAGCAGGTCGCATTAAGAAGAGAATGGTTTGCAAACTACTCTCTTGAAGATAGATCTGTAGAATGGCAATATTTAAAAATTCTAACATATGTGAATGGGGAGCACTGCAGTGACGTTTTAAATAGATGAATATTGAATAAAGAATGCAGCTTCTTGAATTTGTATAGCCTTCCCTCCTGTCAACAGTATTCCTTAAAAAAGAGTTAGCTAACTCGAACGATGGGATTTTAGTCTTGTAGACGAGAGCATTGCCACAGTTAGAATTACACTTGCTTGTATTTTCTTAATTCAGTTGTATTTGTGCTCCTAACTCAATAAATTTTGCCCTGCAGCTCAGATAATGCCAAACCATCTGTGTTATGATCGCACATGATGGTCTTAGCGGCAGGAATATGTTGCCTATTTTTGTAATCACCGTCACTGAAATCCCACAAACACCTATGCAAAGCGAAGATATACAAAAATCGAACCTTATCTTCCGTTCCGCACTTCATATTTCAGTTTGTCTACACTCTAATCTCAAAACTCATGCAACTAGTGTCGCCAAAGTTGGAATACACCGAAAGTGTTTAGTTTCACCAACGAGTTGCGCAAAAGCGCGGCGTCCATGCGCAGTGGCCGGTATTGCAGTTGCCTGGAACCTAGTGTCGTCTTGTAAACTAGGCTTAACAGAACATGATCTATAGTCTAATTATTTACACTGCCTGGCAAAAACAGTAAACACCCAGACGGGGAGGATGAAGCGAAATGAAAGTTCACAGGTTGAGAGGCATTGCGATGTTGTCCTAGTGATTGAAAAATAGAGTCAAAAGTAGAAAGAACTTGACAGTATGAGTCCACTTATCACTTTGACGTTGATCCGCCTCTGACCTGGATGCAGAAACTGATTCGCTTATTAAGGGTGTCAAAAAACCATTATATCCTCTTTTGAGGTAAGCTAGCCCACACCTGTCGTAACTTGTCCTTAATATTCTGGATAATGGGACTCGGATGGAGTTGATGTCTGACGTGGTCCCGCACACGTTCTATCGCGCTGTTGCGGGGTCAGGGGTCGAACCTGGGACTCCAGATGGTCAGACCTGAAGCCGAGACCCACCGCGCCGTATTTAGTTAGGAGGCCGAGCAAGTTCAAGAGCGTCAAGGGGCAGTGCAGAGTGATACAGCGGTATTCGATGACATTGCTTTATTCAGGTAATTTACAGTACTCGACGGTGAGGCGTAGCGTCAACGTGCCACCCGCCGACGTCCCTCGAGTGTAGCCAGCTCAGCAGACTCCTGGTATGCTGACGCCGCTGCTGTCGTCATCGAGGCCGCCCGCCGATGGAAGTCGGCCGCCACTCTCCCAGTTGCCGCCCACTGATGCGTTGCAACTTGCGCCGTTCTTCTGCCCGCGATTCCGGAGACTGCTGCAGTCCGTGGTCCTCGCTGCCCTCAGCCTCGTTTGGCCTGCTCTGTCCGGAGGAGAAATGCGCACCATCACGTTTCCGACTTTGATAAAGGTCGGATTGTAGCCTATCACGATTGCGGTTTATCGTATCGCGACATTGCTTCTCGCGTTGGTCGAGATCCAATGACTGTTAGCAGAATATGGAATCGGTGGGTTCAGAAGGGTAATACGGAACGCCGCGCTGGATCCCAATGGCCTCGTATCACTAGCAGTCGAGATGACAGGAATCTTATCCGCATGGCTGTCATGGATCGTACAGCCACGTCTCGATCCCTGAGTCAACAGATTGGGGACGTTCGCAGGACAACAACCATCTGCAGGAACAGTTCGACGACGTTTGCAGCAGCATGGATTATCAGCTCGGAGACCATGGCTGCGGTTACCCTTGACGCTGCATTACAGACAGGAGTGCCTGCGATGGTGTACTCAACGACGAACCTGGGTGCACGAATGGCAAAACGTCATTTTTTCGGATGAATCCAGGTTCTCTTTGCAGCATCATGATGGTCGCATCCGCGTTTGGCGACATTGTGGTGAACGCACATTGGAAGCGTGTATTCGTCATCGCCATACTGGCATATCACCTGGCATGATAGTATGGGGTGCCATTGGTTACACGTCTCGATCACCTCTCGTTCGCATTGACGGCACTTTGAACAGCGGGCGTTACATTTCAGATTTGTTACGACCCGTGGCCCTACCCTTCATTCGATACCTGCGAAACCCTACATTTCAGCAGGATAATGTTCGACCGCATGTTGCAGGTCCTGTATGGGCCTTTCTGGATAAAGAAAATGTTCGACTGCTGCCCTGGCCAGCACATTCTCCAGATCTCTCACCAATTGAAAACGTCTGGTCAATGGTGGCCGAGCAACTGGCTCGTCACAAAACGCTAGTCACTATTCTTGATGAACTGTGGTATCGTGTTGAAGCTACATGGGCAGCTGTACCTGAACACGCCATCCAAGCTGTGTTTGACTCAATGCCCAGGCGTATCAAGGCCGTTATTACGGCCAGAGGTGGTTGTTCTGGGTACTGATTTCTCAGGATCTATGCACCCAAATTGCGTGAAAATGTAATTACATGTCAGTTCTAGTGTAATATATTTGTCCAATGAATACCCGTTTATCATCTGCATTTCTTCTTGGTGTAGCAACTTTAATGGCCAGTAGTGAATAAACATTAAAAATACTTTCAAACTCTCCTGCAATTTGTTTTACATACATGATGAAGTAGACACAATAGCACCGAGTCCCTTCGTCATCTGCAGCTTTGTAAATGGCAGTCCGTTTGTCAGAATGTCTACTGACTTTCTATTGGTTGGTGTGTAATCCACTTTAACGTTCTTCCCATCAACTAGTTGACGAATGTAATGGTACCTTGTCACTGTGGCGACTATCAATAAGTGAAAAAAGTGTTTTACCTGTGAACGACATTCGTTGGAGGGGTCTGATACTGTGTTTAATAAATGTGTTTCCTTCGAAGCGTGTGTTATTAGTGACGTACGTTAACATGACTTAATAACCACAGTGATGACCCTGACAACTGTTAGTAATGCTAAAAAAATTGTGCTTTTTACCGTTGTTTCTTGTGCTTCGGTTCCCATTGTTCACTGCTAACATGGACCGTACTATTCCTTCTCGTCCAGACTTCTCCATTCCTATAGTGAAGTTTATTAGTGAATCTGCTTTCGTACCTACTTCATCACTCACGACTAAGGCGGAACCTTGCGACTTCATTTCACGGGTTTCTGACGCCATTGAGCCAGCCTCACCCAGCACAAAATGGCCGACCTCACCTGCTGCGCTGGATGCCAATCGTGCCATGCTGAGTGGCCTGCTCACAGACCTCATTGCTGTAAAGGATGTCACCACACTGTTCCGCACCACATTGCCGACCCACAGACAAGGCTGGAGTTATGTGGCCCATCCGGTGAGTCCATAGCATGCTGCCTCGTTTCACCTGCCTCCTCATTTTGCAGTGTTCTCACAATTCGCGTCGACGGTGCCCTCCCACTGCTGCGACGGTCTCCAGTCACACAGTTTCGTTCTCCCCATACTCGTCGATGCCAGTCGCTTCTGCTGCACCATTTCTGACTGCATACTCACCAGGTGTCGCATTTCGCTTCTTCCGCATTGGCTCTACCATTCGCTTTAGCAGCGACGCCAGTCGCCTCCGCCGAGGGACGTCCGCACTTCGGCGCATCTCGCCTCCCACCCGCACGGATTTTTGGCGACGCCGGTCGCTCCTGCTGCCGGACACCTTTGCTCTCTCATCTTCCACACCAGTTCCTGTCACATCAACCTACAGCACTAATACTCTGCTCGCTCCCACGGCGCCACAGCATCGTTCTTGCCTGCCTCACTCTTGCCCATTCCTGCTGCTACAGACCACGGTGTCCTCATTTGTGCCTGCATCATTTGCACCTGCTGCCTCCGATGATGGCACCGCTGCCTCGTCTACCCCTGCTGCAGACCAAGCAACTAGCCTTGCTGTTATGGGCCACCTCCGCTCTGCTTGTGCCTGCTCCTGCTGTGCCACTCTCCGATGCCCCCACTGAAAGGCCCGCATCTCGTGATCGTGCGGTAGCGTTCTCGCTCCCCACTCCCGGATTCCCGGGTTCGATTCCCGTCAGGGTCAGGGATTTTTTCTGCCTCGTGATGGCTGGGTGTTGTGTGATGTCCTTAGGTTAGTTAGGTTTAAGTAGTTCTAAGTTCTAGGGGACTGATGACCATAGATGTTAAGTCCCATAGTGCTCAGAGCCATTTTTTTGAGCCCACTGAAATAACACCTGTTTCGACTGCACGCATTCCAGATATTAGCAGACTTCAACATACTTCTGACTGCAGGCCAGGCCAGGCATCCACTGCTTCAGTCACCAGCTCAGTAACGACCCTTCCGCCGTTCAATCACAATTTCGCACCACAGGCTCGTATGGCTCCACTGCCTCAGTGCCCATCAGCTGCTTCTTCGCCCACTCATAATACTACCCCTCCGATGTTCCCCAAGCTGACAACTCTGGAAAAAGACAATCTTAAGACGTGGTTTTCCCTAGTGGATTTCCTCGATTTCCACATCATCTGCATGACCACATTGACCTCATCAGAGATCTGCTGCTTTCGCCACCTAAGGACTGCAAATATACATTGGCTAAAAATTGCCTCATCGAGTGCCTCTCCCGTCTTCTTGTGGAGACCATACACCAAATTATTCACAATGAACTATTAGGTGAGCGCACATCATCCCAGCCCTGATGGAACCTTTGCTCCCACATTAACCCACATTAACAGTGATGTTACGCCTGACATTGCTCTATGAGCCATTTGGCTTGTCAGACTACCGTACAAGCTATGGCTGCATTTGCTTTTGCATGTCATGGCCCCTCTAGACTCATGCCTCCGTTTTTCTTATGTAGAATTTAATATTATTCGCCACTGCCAGCACATGCCTCGAGCGCCATCACTAACTGTGGTGGTGGGGGCAGGCACTCTCCCCACAACCCCCTTCCTCACGCAGCCACAGCCGCACCCACCCGGGCCAGTCTGCCATTGCTACTCTGCTGCCACCTGGTGGTCCCCAGCCTTCACAGACAGTGTCAACAACGTGACATGCACCTGCTTCGGCTGAAGCCGCGTCCAACCGGCCCTCAAGCACTCAGCAACGACCCAGCTTGTCCACTGACACAGTCTCCCTGGCCCCCCTCCCTACCTATCCACACTGATCGTTTGACGCAACGTTTGTCCACTGACACAGCCTCCCCAGGCCCCCTCTCTACCTATCAAGACTGTTCGTTTCACGCAAATTTTGGCGCCGCTACTGGCAACTGCAGGCCTCCACGCAGCCACCTAAACGCTAATGGCAAGCACGTTCAGGCATCATGTCCCACCTCAATGCAACTACACGGATACCCCTACACAAGGCCCAGTAACTGCAGCTGCTTTGCATGAGGTGCACAGCGATGGCAACACTTTCCTTGCTGGTAGCGCTCCGACACACTCACCGCTGTCTCCCATCAACAATATAATTCATCAGCTACCAGTACCCGCAGCTCACACTATCCAACCCCTCCTCCCACCTCACCTGCTGCTTAGGTGCCATCACCAGTTGCACCTGTCATAAAATAAATACCATGGAGGGGGCACCAGATCGACACAAGGCTCAGTTCCTTAACGTGTTCAGGTTATGCTGCACTAAAGACACTATCAAAGACTCACACTATGCAGGTATCCTACAGTCCTTGGACAGCAACTGTTTCTCGACAATGCACCTTGGCTTAAAGAAAGAGGGTGCATTCTGTATGAGTGGTGATTATAGAACCCTAAATTCTCTCACAATCATCGATAACTACCATATTCCTCACATCCAGAACTCCACACAGTTACTACGTGGTGTCCAAGTGTTTACAGTGCTCGACTGTTGTGTTGTAAGATGCACCACCACATTCAAATGTACCCACCAACATATCCAAGACTTCTATCATTATGCCATGTGCAAATGTGGCAACGTTTTATCAACTCAGTTTTATTTTAATTTCTCTTTGCCTATGCATACCTCGACGATATTATTGTGTTCTCATAATCTGTCAGCGAGCATCAACAGCATCTTCAAGTTCGTGTGGACTTGGAGTCAAACAGCGTTGAGAGCGGACTTGGAGTCAAACAGCGTTGAGATGAATCATGAAAAGTCGCACCAAAGTAGCAACACAACCTTTTTGCGTTATACCATTTAGTCTGATGGCGCACACCATACTTCAGAGTGGGTCGACATTATTCTAGCCTGCCTTCCCAGAAAACTATTCTGAATGAAGATGCTTTCTAGGTATGGTCAATTTTTATCGCCAACACCTCCCCTATACAGCTACCACGAAGATACATTTGGTTGATGCATTGACTGGGAAGAACATGTGAGGCAAACAGCATCTCCCTTCGACATACGACATGATCTACACATTCAGTACTCTGAAGATTGTGCTGTCCAAGGCCAATTTCCTTGCCCACCCCATCCCAGTAGTGTATGTGTCCCTCTCGGCAGATGCCAGCGACACAGCCATCACATACGTGCTACAACAGCACATGGGTGACACTACAGACCCACTCTGCTTTTCAAAAAAACTGACAACGTCTCAGTGCAAGTGGTCGGAATTTGATCGAGGACTTTAATCAGTTTATGAGGCGATCAAATACTGCCATAACAATATTGAAGGGCATCCCCTCACAATATACATGACCCTTAAAGCTCTTACTGACACCATTTGCAAATTGTCTCACGGATCACCTTCTCCATGTTTTGCCTCCTTGACCTCATCTGCCAGTATTCCACAGCTGCACGAAACATCCACAGGGCAGAGAATGTGTTGGTGGACTACAACTCATGGGTCAATGTCATCTCCGAACCCATTGAGACTGAAGACCTGGCATGCTGGCAGGCTGCCGACACATCAATCCAACATCTATGCACTGACTGATTGAGTTCATTTGTGTTTGGAAGGCACCAACTTTCCCCAGCTTTGCCACATATTGAGATGCAGGGTCCAACCAGTCTCATCCCCACCAAAATGCAACATGACATCTCTGGCTCCTTACACAACTTGGTCCACCCAGCCACAAGAGCAACCACCACACTTGTAACAGAACGTTATGTCTGGACAGGAGTCAAGTATGACTGCCACACATGGGTGAGGACGTTCATCCTCTGCCAATGGAACAAGGTTGGCAGGCAGACCTTGGCCCCCTTGCACCATCACCATCCCTCCCAGCAGGCTGAAGCAAGTCCACATCGATCTCGTGGGTCTGCTCCCTCCTTCTGAGGGTTTCAAATACATACTGTGTGTGATGGTCTGGGGCAAGTGGTGGGTTGAGGTGGTTCCTCTGGAGGACATTACAGCTGACACTGTTTGCCCATGCATTCATCAATATGTTCATTTTCCGATATGGCAGCCCTTCATACTTGATTATGGACCAGGGCCATCAGTTTGAACTAACCTTTTTGATTGGATTTGCTCTGCGTCTTGTGATGAAGTTTGACATCGTGCCCTACCACCTGCAGAGCAATGGCATAGTTGAATACTGGCATAGGACACTCAAGGCTGTGCTCATGTACCATGGCATGCTCAGGTCTGAGGCACTTCCATTGGTATTTCTAGGCATATGTTCAGCCCACAAGAAAGACCTGGATCAATCACTCATAGAAATCCTGTAAGCCAAGCCACTAATCCTTTCCACCAAGTTCGTGGACAACGTCTAACCTCCCTATGAAAATTGCCTACCCTGATCGAGTTTGTCCGCATGCACATCTACATCCGCATATTAATAGATACTGTGCAAGCCACCATAAGGAGCATGGCGTAGGGTACCTAATACCACTACTTGTCAATTCCCCTCCTGTTCGACATGCAAATAGTGAGGGAAAAAGGACTGTCTGCATGCGTCTGTATGATCACTAATTTCTCATATCTTATCTTCATGGTACTAACAAGCAATGTATGTTGGCAGTAATAGAATCATTCTCAATAGTGTTTCTCGAAAAGAAAATCGCCTTCCCTCCAGGGATTCCCATTCAAGTTCCTAAAGCATTTCTGTAACACTTATGTGTTGTTTGAACTTGCTGGTAAAAAATCTAGCAACCCACCTCTGAATTGCTTCATCTTCCTTCAATCCAACCTGGTGTGGATGCCAAACACTCTAGCAGTGCTCAAGAATAGGTCGGGCCAGGGTCCTATATGCGGTCTCCTTTACAGGTGAACCACCCTTTCCTAAAAATTTTCCAATAAACCAAAGTCGACCACATGCCTTCCCTATGACAGTTTTCACATGCTCGTTCCTCCTAATATCGCTTTGCAGTGTTATGCCCAGATATATTAACAGGACACTAGTAATACTGTATCTGAACATTACAGGTTTGTTCTTCCTTCTCACCTACATTAACTTACATTTTTCCACAATTAGTCATAGCTGCCTTTCATCAGCCCAGCTGGAAATATTGTCATCTTGTATCTTCTTATAGTCACTCAACTTCAACACCTTACCATATGCCATGACATCATCAGCAAACAACCACACATTGGTGCCACCATGTCCACCAAATCCTTCCATTTTTGTATAGCAGTCTGAGCATAGCATTCCATTTCAAAAATCAACAAATTATCCAAACGACCTTCTTTCTTCAAAAATATTTCAATTGGAGTTTTTCCTTCAATCTTCATGGGACCAGATCGATTCAATATATATGCTGCACCAGAACAGCCTCACCCCACAATGCTTTTGGTGGTTCTTTAGCAGAGCAGAGCTAAGAATCTTCCACCTCACAAAGTAATGTATTTTTCCACTCAGCAACTCCTGTATATGGTGCAGTAATCGAATGTTTCAGCCAGAAAACGTATATACATCTTTATTATGGAACTCCTTGCAACCATCTGTACCTAAAAGTAACAACAGCTTGATTCTTTAACATTTTAATGAACAGTGGTAATTTTTCTTTAATTCAATTTTTGTGTCACAAAAGGCACATTACCCTAAAACTGGAAAAATCATCATTGAAAACAGCGAAGTATTGATGATCCTGCAAATCATTTTCTTCCATTGTTCCACAAACATCTGCGTAAATTAATTCTGCAAGTATAGTGAGTTTCTGCACTCTTCTACCAAACACTAGTTGATGGTGTTTACGATAGACACATCCCTCACAAGCGCTATTGACAATCTTTGTTTCTATACCACAATGCTTCAACAAGTCGTGCACATAGCTTTTGTTTTGATAACTTATTTTTTCATGGCATCGTTGTAAAGTATCATCGCTTTCAACAATAAAAAAGACTTTTCTTGACAAACAACCTTCACAGCTAAGCGACAAAGTTCATTTTCGCCCCTAGATGTAGCAACACCAACTGTAATATTGTTTTTGAAAAATACCCACGATTTGCAATAAAATTCAATTACTTGATTTATTCCTGTTTGTGCAGCTTTTTTTGTTTTTTAAATAAGAAAATAGGTCACAGGATCCATTAGGGTAAAACCAAACATCTTAAAAATGTCGTTTTGTCCATCTTCGTCCACTGAATACCTATACATCAATTCGACCTGTACCAAATTCTTCAATTAGCACACATTTCTTGGAACTATTCATTTTCATTGGAGTTTCAAATGCTTCATACATTGTGTACCAATCATGTTGATTTTTTATATGATGTGTCGCTCCATTGTGAATGTACCAATAGTCACAGCCTAGTGAATTTACATCTACAGCAAAATTGTTGCATCCCACCATTAAAACTTTTTCTCAGTTTCTGAAGTAGGCATATCTGTGCAACTACAACTTCCTGAATGTTCTACTGATGTGATACCTTTTGACAACATTGCACACTCCTCTCTTTCATCTGTGGTAGTACATGTGTTTGACCAATGGCCTTTTTTTCTTACAATTGAAACAAACCAACCCTGTTTCACACTGTTTCGACAAGTGACCTGCTTTTACCATTTTCTATCCTTGTTCGTTTTATAATGAGACGTTTTTAATGTAGCAGCTTCAGATGAAGATTGTTTGCGACATGGTTGCTGTTTCTTAATCTTCATTTTTGACACTGTCATCTGTAATTCTCAGTTCATAATTCAAACACCGTTTTTGTAACTTATTCCACATATTCTCTTCAACAGATAAATTGTGCTACATAATATAAATGTGATCAAACTCTTTGAGCAAAGTTTGCAAAAATCGCACACAGGTATCACCATAGTCAGTCACTTGTTAAACAATGAAAGTTGAGTTTCTATGTCGTCAGCTTTGGCTAAATAACCCGTGTACGCCACCAGATGCTTCCCACACGATGTTATGAAATCTGTGTCAAACCAGATCAATGTTTTCAACTGAATGAATATCATAAATGTGACGTAGATTTACCAAAATCTCTTTAGGGCTCTTGCATTCTCCACCACGAAGTAAAGGATTGGTGTCAAGTGATAGAATTGGTCGTTTCCTTGCCTTTGCATTAGCCTTGGTATATTTAGTAATATCGGTTTCTTAATTTTGTCCACTTTCTTCTGGCTTAAGCAGCTCACTTTCTCACTGTAATTCGCCAAGTCCCCCAATTTTCTTCGCCAATGAGTTTTTCAGTTTGGTGACTTTCGTCGTCCATTGTCTCGTCTTTTATACTGATACAACGTCTAGCAATCGTAGAAATCGGTTATAATTGTTGCATTTTGTGAAAACTTTATCAACCACTCAGATCTGCTACCATGTTGACCAGACACCAAATACCGTTTTGAAACGAAACATTTATTCAAAAACCACAAAACTACGACAATACCAGAACACTATCAGCGAATGACAAAAATACCCTTTGAAACATAGACTGCCATTACACACAACCGAAAAACGAAATAACAAAACTGTGATAACCTGTGAGAGACAACTTCCAAAGATTAGTAACACACACACACACCACGCACAAACACACACACACACACAACACTAATACTTTCATATTTGGACAACGTGGTTGTGGAGCAACAGCGATTACTATAATTTATTTATTTATTTGTCCATATAAATCTCTTTTTAAGTACATATATTGTACACAGGATATTGGACAGAAAACCTTTTTAGCTATTGGATTTTCAAATGTCAAACATTAATTTTATAAATTTTTGTGACAAATTGGATCTACACAGTTAATAATTGCAAATGTTTGAAATACTGTATATTTATAACTTATTTCTACAATTAGAGGTACAAATTACATTTCTTCTTGCATAAGATACTGTGAGACTGAATAGTAGCAGTTTTTCAGAAGGTAGGATGTCACAGACTTTTTAAAGCTTTGTAGCTCAGTAATAGATTTTATATGTCTTGGTAATCTGTTGTAAAGTTTTGTTCCTGCATGATATACACCTTTTTGGCATAATGTGGTGTTACAATGATTGACATGTATGTCACTGTCTGACCTGGTACTGTAATCATGGACACTTTTGTTTTGAGGAAAAAGGTTTTCTTTTTTCAGTATGGTTTTTTTGACATGTGTGACTACTTCCGGTATATAAAAGCAGGGAAGCGGTAGGATCTTTAGATCTTTAAAGAAAGGTTTGCATGATTTTCTGCTGCTCACTTGTTTCATTATTCGTATAATTGCCTTTTGTTTCCTGAAAACTGTTATGGCCTGATGTACATTTCCCCAGAAAATGATACCGTACTTCAGTATTGAATGTACACGAGCAAAGTATACAGCCCTAACTGTTTCTGCACTAGTACTGTTGCAGAGAATTCTTACCACATAGCTCATTTTTGCTGGTTTTGAATTTAGGGCTGTGATATGAGTGTTCCATTTAAGATTTTCCTGGATATGAATCCCAAGAAATTTAGTTTCATTGACAGAACTAATGTTTTGGTTATCTATACATATTACAGGTTGTGCCGGATTTTTATTTTGATCAGTGTGGAAATTAATTAGTACCGTTTTTTGGGGATTAACTATTAGCCTGTTTCTGGTAAACTATTCAGACACACCTTTTGTAATCTCTTTTGCAGTTGCAGTAAGATTTTCTTCATTATTCCCTTCAATCAATAGACTGGTGTCATCTACAAACAGTACTGGTTCAGAATCCCTAACATGTGATGGGAAATCATTAATGTAGACCAAAAAAAGAGAGGGACCTAAAATGGAGCCCTGTGGAACACCATGAGTTCGTCCACATTGTTCTGAAACGTGTACCTGGAGTTCATTTCCTTCTGTGTACTTAATTTCAGTTACCTGAGAGCGATATTCCAAATATGATTTGATCCACTGATTTGGCACACCTCGTACACCATACCATTCGAGCTTCCTCAGGAGTATAGAATGATCAATCACATCAAAAGCTTTTGTTAGGTCCAAGAATAAAGCTGAGACATTTCTGTGGTTGTCCACTGCATTTAAGACATGGTTTATCAGATTGAAAGTGGCAGTTTCAATTGATCTCTGTGGTCTGAAGCCATTTTGACACCCAGAAATAATATTATTCTCGTCAAAGAATGTAATTAGTTTTGAAAGGAACACTTTTTCAATAATTTTCGAAAACCCTGACAATAGAGACACAGGCCTAAAGTTACCCATACATTGATGATCACCTTTTTTATATATGGCTATTACTTTTGCCATTTTCAGTTGCTGAGGGAAGACACCATATGATAAGGATGAATTTCATATGTCAATAAAGGTGAAAGTATTTATCTTGCTGTTATTTTTATAATATAATCCGGAATATCATCAATATCAATTGAATACTTACTCTTCAGTGAATTAATGGTATTTAGGAGCTCTGTTGGGCTTACTGGACTGAGGAACATGGATATATTGCTTATTTCAATAGATGAAAGTTCTTTCCATGTTGTATTAGGTGGATTTTCAAATTTTTCCTTCACTAATTTCCCAGCAATAGTTGCATGGTAAGAATTGAAACTATTTGCAACTTCCCTAGGCTCAGTGACATTCTTACCATCATGTGATATCACAGTATTTTTGTGAGTTGTCTTCTTCCCAATAAGATCCTGCACAGCTTTCCACATTGACTTAGTTTTATTGGATGACTTCATAATATATTTGTCATTTTCCTTAATTTTTGCTTCCTTAATGATGCATTTCAAAACTAGCTTATATTTTTTGAAATAATTAATAAATTCTGGACTGCTGTTAGTTTTTGACTGCAGAAAATGTTCCCACTTCCTTTTAAAAGATACTCTGATGCCTGGTGTAATCCAGTTTCTGAATCTATCTGTGCTCTTGGAAATAACTTTCCTTTGTGGAAAAGCAATGTCAAAATTATGCTTGAAAATATTCAAAAAATGTTCCATCTTTTCGTTAGTATTAGAGGTATCATATACTTCTCTCCAAGATTGTTCACTGATTAGGTACTGGAAGCATTCAATATTTTTCCCACTATAAATCCTTTTATGGATAACATTTTCTATACTGGTCGAAATGTGATTTACAGGTATGGTCAGTAATTGCGAAAGGTGGTCACTATAGCCGGTATTAAAGTTTCCTGATGTACACTTGTCCATGTTTACACATGCCTGATCTAGGAGAGTGACACTAGTTTTAGTTACATGTGTTGGAGACCTAACAGTAGGACAAAGATTGTAGGCTTTTATAATATTTAAAAACGTTTCCCTGTGAGGGCTATGGCTCAGAAAGTCAATATTAAAATCACCACATAGTACCCCTGTTTTCCCAGTTGTCTTAAGTTTGCCTAAAGCAAGGCCCAATTTTTTGAAAAAAGCACTTATGTTGCTAACAGGAGATCTATACACACATAAAATAATAGTGTTTTCAGACATTAATTCTACAACTGAGATATCAAAGTCTCTTTCACAACCAAGTTTGCAAACAGATGTTATACTCTTATAATCTACATTTTCTTTTACATATATACAAGTTCCCCCACGTTTTGATTCCATTCTACAAAGCAGTTTGCAAGGTTAAAACGTAATATTTTTAAGTACTGAAAATACTCATTTTGTAACCAATGCTCACAAAAACATAACACTGAAACATCTTTCCATTCACTATTGAGGAGTATTTTTATTTCATCAACTTTGTTTATTAATGACTGTGCATTCTGGTGTACAATCTTCAGTCTATATTTGCAATTTAATTTCGCCCTTTTTATAAGACATCGAATCTTTCTTTATGACCCATTTGTACAAAGTACTTTGGACTGCTTCTATATTAGTCCTATTGTGATTCCAATTTGCTAGACGGCAGACTTCTTCTACCAAAAATTGTTTCCCACTGTGATTTAAAAGAAGGCCATGGCTGGTGTGCATGGACCTGTCTAATGTGCTTACATTTATGAAGTTCACATACAATAACTTTTTGCATACAGTATCTATCTCTTTGTTTACTGTTTCTATTAATTTATTTACACTTGACCAAGGAAGAAGGTCGTATCTGTGTGGTTGATTTACAACAGCTACATTTGTGTTGCCTAATTTGGGTAGCACACTTTCAACAACAGTGATGAGTTCACTACCTTTATCTCTGGCAACATCATTCGCACCTGCAAAAATTACAACACAGTCTTTTTGGTTAAGGTTTTCACACGATTTTACCACTGTTTTCGTCACTTCTGCAATGCCTGCTCCTGGTTTGACAAAGGCTTGGACACTTGCGTTAGTTTGTGTATCTGCTACCTTTTCTGCTATCTGGCGTCCATGAGTATCGGCAAAAATCAACACTTTTTGTTCTTTTTTGCACACTTGAGGCCAGTCGACTGATTTTTTAATCACATTTCTTTGTTTAGGAATGCGACATGCGCGAAAAATTCACAGTGCACGGTTGTTGTTGTTTGTAATTATTATCTGGACTCATATGTTCCTGATTGACATTGTTTGTGGAATCACGTTTGTCATTATAACTATTTGATGCACTTACTGTATTATTTCCAAGTTTTGTATTGGTTTCAACAGTAGCTCTTCCTTTGATTACATCACTCGTAGCCGATATTTCTTCCAGGTTCAGACGATGCTCTGTTTGTTGATGTTGCAGCTGTTCCTCCAGTAAGGCTACAGTCCTTTTAAGTTCACTGATTTCACTGTTTTTTGCACTTAAAACGAGACTAAAATCATCGCAGTGTTTACATGTCGATGTCACTGAATTTGCATTTGCTACGGTTTTTTCACTAGATTTTGATCTTGTAATGATTTCGTTTGCGTGTTTTGCTTTAACTTCGCAGCAGTAACATTTTCCAGGTCGAACAACGATACTTTTTTTGCACTGAATTCATAAAGACTCATTCTTTTTTACGTTTTTCGCGGAACTCGATTTTCGTGAACCTTTTTTCACCGCCATCTTTAATTACCAAATTAAATTAACTCAGTATTAAGAAAACAGTCTTAATCGCGTTTTTTTTATTTATCTCGTGCCGACTGGTTTCAGCCCATCCTAGGGCCCATCTTCAAGGCGAACATACTGTGAAACTGCAACCATCTTAAAAGAGTAGATTACGTAAATGTTTTACCCACTGGTCGACTGCTGGTGGCGTTACATCTTCCAAGGTGTGGCAGGCTCTGAAGATGGTCACTGCGATGGGCTGAAACCGGTCGGCACTAAACAAATAAAAAACGCGAATAAGACTGTTTTCTTAATACTGAACTAATACCTTCACAGTAGCAACTGTACCAATATTGAAATTATGTCATACGCAGTCGTCACGAATCTTCAGGGTCACAAGTGTAGAAGTCGGTTATGATATAAGTGAGGTACAATATGGTACAGTAGACTTACGCTTTACTCTACAAATACGAACTGTAAAAGGACTAGTTATTGAGTAGTCAATGAATGCTTCGATACCACTATAAGTTTAACAGATTGTACAGGGTATCTACACTGAAATTCCCTATTTTGTGAGACAATTTAAAAATAGTAAATCTTGCTTTATTTCAGGTCTGACTTGTCTGTTGGCTGCAGAAGGACTTAAAGTTGCTGCCTAAATTTTTTCAACATCTGTCGCACTTTTATTGTCAAATTGTTGTCCATAGAAGCGGAAATGGCGTCAGTTGAGGAGAAGGCACCAACTGTGTCATGGTATGCAGAGTTTAAATCCATTTTTATGGTGCAAAGGCAGTTTTGTGGTATTTATACGAAACTGTGCCTTAGCAATACACATAGCAATAACATAGATGTAACCAAAATGAAAGGATATCTGTTGAGAGGCCAGACAAATGTGTGGGCAGCAGACTTTTCAGTGGTTGCAGTGGCAACAGTCTGGATGATTGACTGATCTGGCCTTGTAACATTAACCAAAATGGCCTTGATGTGCTGGTGCTGCGAATGGCTGAAAGCAGTGGGAAACTACAGCTGTAATTTCCCCTTTGGTTAAATGTTGATGGCATCCTCTTGGGTAAAATATGCCATAGGTAAAATAGTCCCCCATTTGGATCTCCGGGAGGGGACTACTCAGGAGGATGTCATTATGAGGAGAAACAAAACTGGCGTTCTACAGATCGGAGCATGGAATGCCAGATCCCTTAATTCGGCAGGTAGGTTAGAAAATTTAAAAAGGGAAATGGATAAGTAAGAGCTAGATATAGTGGGAATGGGTGAAGTTCAATGGCAGGAGGAACAAGACTTCTGGTCATGTGAATACAGGGCTATAAATACAAACTCAAAAAAATTGTTCAAATGGCTCAGAGCACTATGGGACTTAACTTCTGAGGCCATCAGTCCCCTAGAACTTAGAACTACTTAAACCTAACTAACCTAAGAACATCACAGACATCCATGCCCGAGGTAGGATTTGGACCTGCGACTGTAGTGGTCGCGTGGTTCCAGACTGTAGTGCCTAGAACCGCTCGGCCAACCCGGCCAGCTAATACAAACTCAAATCAGGGTAATGCACGAGTAGGTTTAATAATGAATAAAAAATAGGGGCATGAGTAAGCTACTATGAACAGCATAGTGAATGCTTTGTTGTAGCCAAGACAGACACTAAGCAGATGCCTACCATAGTTGTACAAGTTTATATGCCAACTAGCTCTGCAGATGACGAAGAGACTGAAGAAATGTATGATGAGATAGAAGAAATTATTCAGATAGTGAAGGGACACGAAAATTTAATAGTAATGAAATGTCGTATGACTAGGGACTCCCATTGGGTAGACCGTTCGCTGGGTGCAATCTCTGACCCAACCGGGAATCAAGCTCGGGCCCTTAGGATTGATATTCTGTTGCACTGACCACTCAGCTACCAGGGATGGACAATTTAGTAGTCATGGGGGAGTGGAATTCGATAGTAGGAAAAGGAAGGGAAGAAAAAGAAGTAGATGAATATGGACTGGGGATAAGGAATGAAAGAGGAAGCCAGCTGGTAGGATTTTGTACAGAATCATAGCTAACAATTGGTTTAAGAATCATGAAAGAAGATTGTATATGTGGAAGGGGCCTGGAGATACTGCAATGTTTCAGATAGATTATATAATGGTTAGACAGAGATTTAGAAATCAGGTTTTAAATTTTAAGACATTTCCAGGGCAGATTTGTTGGTTATGAACTGCAGATTAAAACTGAGGAAACTGTGGAAAGGTAGGAATTTAAGGACATGGGACCTGGATAAACTAAAAGAAACAGAGGTTGTAGAGAGTTTCAGTGAAAGCATTAGCGAACGATTGACAAGAACAGGAGAAAAATACAGTAGAAGAAGAATGGGTAACTTTGGGAGATGAAGGCAGCAGAGGATCAAGTAGGTACAAAGACGAGGGGTAGTAGAAATCCTTGAGTAAAAGAAGAGAGATTGAATGTAACTGATGAAAGGAGAAAGTATAAAAATGCAAAAAATGAAGCAGGCAAAAAGAAATCTCAATAGTGAGATCAACAGGGAGTGCAAAATGGTTGAGCAGGGATTGCTAGAGGAGAAATGTAAAGATGTAGAGGCATGTATCATTAGGAATAAGATAGATACCGCCTACAGGAAAATTAGAAACCTTTGGAGAAAAGGGAACCACCTGCATCAATATCAAGATCTCAGATGCAACACCGTTTCTAAGTAAAGATGGGAGAGCAGGAAGATGAAAGGAGTATATAAAGAGTCTATACGAGGAGCAATGTACTTGAAGGCAATAACATGGAAATGGAAGAGGACATAGATGAAGATGAAATGGGAGGTATGATACTGCGTGAAGTGTTTGACAGAGAACTCAGAGACCTAAGTCGAAACAACGCCCCTGGAGTAGCCAACAATGCGTTAGAACTACTGATAGCCTTGGGAGAGCCAGCCCCGACAGATCTCTACCATCTGGTGAGTAAGATGTATGAGACAGGCTATATACCCTCACACTTCAAGGAGAATATGATGATTCCAACACCAAAGAAAGGGGGTGTTGACAGGTGTGAAAATTACCAAACTCTCAGTTTAATAAATACTAACACGAATTCCTTACAGACAAATGGAAAAACTGGTAGAAGCTGACCTCAGTGAAGATCAGTTTGGATTCTGTAGAAATGTCAAAACACATGAGACAATACTGGTCCTATGACTTACCTTAGAAGATAAATTAAGGAAAGGCAAGCCTACGTTTCTAGCACTTGTGGACTTGGAGAAAGCTTTTGACAATGTTGACTGGCATACTCTCTTTCAAATTTTGAAGGTTTCAGGGGTAAAATACAGGGAGCAAAACGCTCTTTGCCACCTGTACAGAAATGAGATGGCAGTTAAAAGAATTGAGGGGCATGAAAGGGAAGCAGAGGTTGGGAATGGAGTAGACAGGGTTGTAGCCTATCCCCATTGTTATTCAGTGTGTATATTGAGCAAGCAGTAAAGTAAACAAAAGAAACATTTGGAGTAGCAATTAAAATCCATGGAGAAGAAATAAAAGCTTTGAGCTTTGCTGATGACACTGTAAGTCTGTCAGAGACAGCAAAGGACCTGCAACAGCAGTTGAACGGAATGTACAGTGGCTTGAAAGGAGGATATAAGATGAACATCAACAAAGGCAAAACAAGTATAATGGAATGCAGTCAAATTAAATCAGGCGATGCTGAGGGAATTAGATTAGGAAATGAGACACTTAAAGTAATACATGAGTTTTGTTATTTGGGGAGCAAAATAACTCATGACTCTCATAGTAGAGAGAGTGTAAAAAGCAGACTGGTGATGGCAAGGAAGCCGGCCGGGGTGGCCGAGCGGTTCTAGGCGCTACAGTCTGGAGCCGCACGACCGCTATGGTCGCAGGTTCGAATCCTGCCTCGGGCATCGATGTGTGTGATGTCCTTAGGTTACTTAGGTTCAAGTAGTTCTAAGTTTTAGGGGACTGATGACCTCAGAAGTTAAGTCCCATAGTGCTCAGAGCCATTTGAACCATTTTGATGGCAAGGAAAGCGTTTCTGAAGGAGAGTGTTAACATCGACTGTAGATTTAGTGTCAGGAAGTCTTTCCTCAAAGTATTTGTATGGAGTGTAGCTATGCATGGAAGTGAAACATGGACAATAAATAGATTATGCAAGAAGAAAACGGAGGGTTTCGAAATGTGGTGCTACAGAAGAATGCTGAAGATTGGATGGGTAGTTCAGATAACTAATGAGGAGGTACTGAACAGAATTGGGGAGAAGAGGAATTTGTGTCACAACTTGACAAGAAGAAGGGATCGGTTGTTAGGGCATGTTCTGAGGCATCAAGAGATCACCAGTTTAGTATTGGAGGGTAGCATGGAGGGTCAAAATCATAGAGGGAGACCAAGAGATGAATACACTAAGCAGATTCAGAAGGATGTAAATCGCTTTAGGTACTTGGAGATGAACAAGCTTGCACAGGATAGAGTAGCATGGAGAGCTGCATCAAACCAGTCTCTGGACTGAAGACAGCAACAACAACAACAGGAAAGCAGTACCAGATGCCAAGAGCATAAAAGCATGGCACAGTCGGTTTCTAGACTGAAGGAAATCGGCGGGTCTCTGAAGAACAAGTTCCAATGAAGTCCACAAAAATACGTTCGTCAAGCAATATGCCTCGTGCAAATGTTCATACAGTCCTCAGAAAGCGTTTGCGTCTGAATTCATACAAGGTGCAGATACTGCAGGACATAAAGCCTGATGACAAGCAGAACAATGTGCAATTGCGTATGAAATGCTTAACCGAATCGACCAGAATCCTGCATTCCTGTCAAGTGTAATGTTTTCTGGCGAGCCAATATTTCAAGTCTCTGGAACTGTGAACAAGCATTAAGTTCGTATATGGGGGTAGCACAATCCACACAGTGTCAGGGAAAAGGTACAAGGTAGCCTGAAAGTGAATGTTTGGTGTGGACTCAGGTGTGACAATATAAGTGGAACATTCTTCTTTGCTGTTACAAGAACGACGTACCTAGATATGCTAGACAAATTTTGTCTTTCCCCAGGTTGAAGACTTGCAACCAAACTTTTGGTTTCAGCAAGATGGTGCTCCACCTTATTGGTCGCTGGATATTCAGAAAGCTCCAAATACAACATTTTCAGGACGCCTGATTGGACAAGGTGCACCATTGAATTGGCCTCCACGTTCTCCTGACATCACAGCATTGAATTTTTTCTTTGAGGCTATGTCAAGAACAGTGTGTTCGCCACAGCAGTGTGGGACATTCAAGACCTTTGTACTCGTATTGTAGAAGTCATTCACTCAATTCCTTCGGACTTGTTGCAGCGAACCTGCATGGAAATTGAAAACAGGCTCGACATTCTTCATGTCACCCCAGGGAGTTGCATGGAATTTGATTTGTTAATGTAATTTTTTTTTTCAAACGTTATGTTCATGTTCAACCTACTTTTGTGAAAAAAATAGTTATTTCATTTAGATTTTTACATGGAACACATTTAAAATTGGGAATTTCTGTGTAGACACCCTGTATATTACCCAATCCACAATATATAATGGACTCAAGTTAGACAGTATGAGTTTTCTTAATTTTGGTCAGCAAATTAAGAGGAGTCGTACTGCCCTATCTCGACATTGTTAAATTGGCTATATCAATGCCCCATTTTCTCAGGAACTGTTGAGATTATATATGGGATGTTTTTATCACTTGTTTTCCCATGTTTTGTTACTGTATTTCTCTACAATCACTTTTAAATAACAACTGAAAAAAAGTTATGATTTTTTTCCCTAAACATATAATTTTTGGTGTAAATTTACACAATTTTAATTCCTTGAATTTTAACTATTACAGTAAATACTACTAAAGTAGAGTTACAACATCATTGTACTATTTATGTTATGTGGCAAATAATTCATTGATGTAGATTCAGAAGTTTATGAGAAAAAGAGACTATTACAGTGAAATACACTCCTGGAAATGGAAAAAAGAACACATTGACACCGGTGTGTCAGACCCACCATACTTGCTCCGGACACTGCGAGAGGGCTGTACAAGCAATGATCACACGCACGGCACAGCAGACACACCAGGAACCGCGGTGTTGGCCGTCGAATGGCGTTAGCTGCGCAGCATTTGTGCACCGCCGCCGTCAGTGTCAGCCAGTTTGCCGTGGCATACGGAGCTCCATCGCAGTCTTTAACACTGGTAGCATGCCGCGACAGCGTGGACGTGAACCGTATGTGCAGTTGACGGACTTTGAGCGAGGGCGTATAGTGGGCATACGGGAGGCCGGGTGGACGTACTGCCGAATTGCTCAACACGTGGGGCGTGAGGTCTCCACAGTACATCGATGTTGTCGCCAGTGGTCGGCGGAAGGTGCACGTGCCCGTCGACCTGGGACCGGACCGCAGCGACGCACGGATGCACTCCAAGACTGTAGGATCCTACGCAGTGCCGTAGGGGACCGCACCGCCACTTCCCAGCAAATTAGGGATACTGTTGCTCCTGGGGTATCGGCTAGGACCATTCGCAACCGTCTCCATGAAGCTGGGCTACGGTCCCGCACACCGTTAGGCCGTGTTCCGCTCACGCCCCAACATCGTGCAGCCCGCCTCCAGTGGTGTCGCGACAGGCGTGAATGGAGGGACGAATGGAGACATGTCGTCTTCAGCGATGAGAGTCGCTTCTGCCTTGGTGCCAATGATGGTCGTATGCGTGTTTGGCGCCGTGCAGGTGAGCGCCACAATCAGGACTGCATACGACCGAGGCACACAGGGCCAACACCGGCATCATGGTGTGGGGAGCGATCTCCTACACTGGCACTACACCTCTGGTGATCGTCGAGGAGACACTCAATAGTGCACGGTACATCCAAACCGTCATCGAACCCATCGTTCTACCATTCCTAGACCAGCAAGGGAACTTGCTGTTCCAACAGGACAATGCACGTCCGCATGTATCCCGTGCCACCCAACGTGCTCTAGAAGGTGTAAGTCAACTACCCTGGCCAGCAAGATCTCCGGATCTGTCCCCCATTGAGCATGTTTGGGACTGGATGAAGCGTCGTCTCACGTGGTCTGCACGTCCAGCACGAACGCTGGTCCAACTGAGGCGCCAGGTGGAAATGGCATGGCAAGCCGTTCCACAGGACTACATCCAGCATCTCTACGATCGTCTCCATGGGAGAATAGCAGCCTGCATTGCTGCGAAAGGTGGATATACACTGTACTAGTGCCGACATAGTGCATGCTCTGTTGCCTGTGTGTATGTGCCTGTGGTTCTGTCAGTGTGATCATGTGATGTATCTGACCCCAGGAATGTGTCAATAAAGTTTCCCCTTCCTGGGACAATGAATTCACGGTGTTCTTATTTCAATTTCCAGGAGTGTATGTCATGTTGAGAAAACTGTGTTTAAAGAAAAATTTTAATATCCAGCCAACTGATACATAAAAAATATGTTAGAATCCTCTTGGATGGTAGTCCTCATCTCCTCCTTCATCTTCCTCACCCAGTGCTTTTGCCCTCCATCTCTTGGGTCTGGCTTCTTTCAACATATTGTTTGTTGCAATCTCTGCCTTCATGATTCGCAGTTCGTCCTAGTTCATCACACTTTTAGTGGTGTTGTAACCTTTATGAATGCCAAGATCTTCCAGAACGTGTAGTCTTCCAGGATAGCCATCATCAAAAGTAAGAACAGCATCCAAAACACCAAGTTCAAAGACTGACCTTCCAATAAACACATTTTTTGGTATCCTTGACCATACAACATCGTTAAATGATTTATTCGCATTTTGTGTTTTGCCCTTGAGACATTTCTTCAATAACTCTGGTTGGGCAAGATCCTGAAAAACAGGTTTCATGGCAAGCATAACAGCATCTGGTATAGTAATTTTGTGCAAGTATGTGTCTACTTTACCTTCCTCTTTTGCTTCAACTATTTACACCATTCAGTGGAACACAGGTTGTGTATTGGCTGAGCATCTGTAGAGAGCTTGTGAAAATAAATTGCACACACAGCTCTCTTCATACCATCTAAATTGTCTTTGTTACTTGTAATAGCCATACCATAATATTATGTAATCTGATAAATTTGTTTATCAGTCAGTTGATGTCTTATACTTAGACCATCAGATAACTTGGTCTTCCCAACTGCTGTTTCAGTCTATGTAGTCTCCTGCCCATCTACTTTTGCATATGATTAATGCACTCTAGTTTTGTAATTGACAAATCACCATAGGATTTACTCTCCACCACTACCTTATGCGATTGTCAGTCTCCATCCCCAAGAAAATTCATGTAGCGAACAGCACTGTCATGCTGGGAAAGTTGGAACATTTTCACTGCAGAAGTAACCTGAATCCCTTCAATAGTTCCTTAATAGTTTCTCTGACAATTCATTTCATGCTTACTTTGCTTTTCAGTACTCTTGCTTTATTGCCTACTATCCTGACAGCAACATCCAACACTTTCCCATTGTCGATGGTGATAATAGATGCACATGAATTCTTTGACTGGAAACCTCTTTTTTGCTAGGATCCGTCGAATGATATTGCTATGTCAGAACTACAATTTTCTGCTACAGTCTGCTTAAGTCATTGACTCCATAGCACCCGCCTTGACAATTACTATGGAGCTGTATTTGATAGATTTTATAGGGGGACTAGGGAGGTTCAGCAAGCCACAAAGAACCTTACCAGCGTAATGGCATTTTCCTCTGCATCTAAGACATAGAAGTAAGACATAGAAGTATCTTAGATTAGTGTCAAAAAGTCCATTCTTTACACTTACTTCTGGAGTCTTCAAAGTCTTTTCGCTTTTACAGTTCAAACACATTATTTGTAAAGTGTACACCAGACCATTGTGTTGAGATAGCTTTTCAGAAATTTCAATTTCCCCTCCACATGTATGACAACACACTGTTTCACACAAAGCTGAAATAAGTATATGGAAATTAATAATGATATTGCAGTTTGTTTCACTGTCTGAAGCTGTGTTGTATTTTACATCATTACCCAGCAGTTTTTTTCTTGGAAGCACTTGGAGGAGTAGAAGGACTGTCACTATTTATAATAAAATTATCACGCCCTTTGGCGCTAACCACTCTTTTTACTGTGATTCTTGAGTTTCTCCCGGCGTATTTGATAATCAAAATATCCACAGGTGTACTGCCGGTCTATAGTGTCCAACGAGCACAATATTTCGGTGATTAAACATGTCGCCATCATCAGGTGAACTGACGGACTGAGCTCCTGTGAACGCGCCGGCACGGAGATCCGTACGCTATGGCTGCTCAGGGGGAACTGGGTTCGGTCGCGGCGGTGGCCGATTTAAATACCCTCCGCCCACGGCGCGCTCCTTCCGCCGTCCGCGCCCCGCGCCACGGTAGCGCGGTGGAACAGATTGCGACGGCGTCTGAGATGACGTCGGTGTGATGGCTCTGTCCGCCGTGGTCGTCACAACTATGCGTTTGCTCGATTTACTCTTGATTAACCCAATCGCTGGTTCCCAACCCTTGCTAAGATTATAGCCACAGTCACGGTTTATGAGGTCGTCATTGGTGCGAATTTCGATGGCCTCTCTAACAACGCTGTCCCAGTATCTCGACGTCTGTACCAGAATCCTCGTGCGGTCATACTCCATAGCGTGATTTTCCGACAAACAATGTTCAGCGACCGCCGACTTGCTCGGATACATCAGTCGAGTGTGCCTCTGGTGTTCACGGCATCGATCCTCGACGGTACACATCGTCTGACCAATATACGACTTGCCACATTGACACGGAATCTGGTACACGCCGGCCTTCCTCAAACCGAGGTCATCTTTGGCGCTCCCCACCAGTTCTCGATTTTTATTCGGAGGACAAAACACAGTTCCGACCCGATGTTTCTTCAGAATGCGGGCGATTTTCCCCGAGAGTGCGCCTGTGTATGGAATAAATGCAGTGCCTACCTCCTCCCTCGTGACTTCATCCATCTCATCAGGTTGTGATGCAGTGGTTGGGCGGAGAGCACGTTGGATCTGCCACTCTGAGTACCCATTTTTTCGAAATACAGTTCTCAGATGTTCCAATTCCTGGGGTAGACTCTCTGTGTCAGAGATAGTGCGCGCCCTATGTACTAGAGTTTTAAGTATCCCATTCCTCTGCGAAGGGTGGTGGCAGCTGTCTGCGTGCAAATACAGATCAGTGTGTGTTGTCTTTCGATACACCCCATGACCTAGGGTGCCGTCAGCCATTCTCCTGACCAAGACGTCAAGGAAAGGTAATTTACCCTCCGTTTCAGTCTCCATAGTGAATTTGATGTTGGGGTGTATGGAGTTTAGATGTGTAAGGAAGTCAAGGAGTTTATCCATACCATGTGGCCAGATGACGAACGTGTCGTCCACGTAACGGAAAAAACAAGTAGGTTTCCATTCGGATGACGACAGGGCTTCCTCCTCGAAGTTCTCCATGTACACATTCGCTACCACCGGTGAGAGTGGGCTACCCATGGCGACTCCTTCCGTTTGTTCGTAGTATTCTCCATTAAAAAGAAAATACGTGGAAGTCAAGACATGCCTAAAAATTTCAGTGGTATTCTCGTCAAACCTCTGACCACTCAACTCTAGCGACTCTCGCAGGCGTACCCTCGTAAACAAGGAAACGACGTCAAAACTCACCATGATATCTGACTCATTCAAACTGAAGTTATAAGGCGTTTAACAAAATCCACGGAATTACAGATGTGATGAGGGCATTTACCCACATAAGGACTTAATATTCCCGTCAGGTATTTGGCCAACAAATATGTAGGTGCCCTGATGTTGCTGACAATGGGGCGTAATGGTACCCCCTCTTTGTGAACCTTCGGGAGTCCATATAGTCTAGGCGGTACCGGACCTTGGGGTAACAATTTCTTAGCGTCACCCTCCAGTAAATCTGCGTCCTTGAGAAGAACCCTGGTCTTGTTCTCCACCTTCTTTGTAGGGTCAACCTACTTGTTTTTTCCGTTACGTGGACGACACGTTCGTCATCTGGCCACATGGTATGGATAAACTCCTTGACTTCCTTACACATCTAAACTCCATACACCCCAACATCAAATTCACTATGGAGACTGAAACGGAGGGTAAATTACCTTTCCTTGACGTCTTGGTCAGGAGAAGGGCTGACGGCACCCTAGGTCATGGGGTGTATCGAAAGACAACACACACTGATCTGTATTTGCACGCAGACAGCTGCCACCACCCTTCGCAGAGGAATGGGATACTTAAAACTCTAGTACATAGGGCGCGCACTATCTCTGACACAGAGAGTCTACCCCAGGAATTGGAACATCTGAGAACTGTATTTCGAAAAAATGGGTACTCAGAGTGGCAGATCCAACGTGCTCTCCGCCCAACCACTGCATCACAACCTGATGAGATGGATGAAGTCACGAGGGAGGAGGTAGGCACTGCATTTATTCCATACACAGGCGCACTCTCGGGGAAAATCGCCCGCATTCTGAAGAAACACCGGGTCGGAACTGTGTTTTGTCCTCCGAATAAAACTCGTGCACTGGTGGGGAGCGCCAAAGATGACCTCGGTTTGAGGAAGGCCGGCGTGTACCAGATTCCGTGTCAATGTGGCAAGTCGTATATTGGTCAGACGATGTGTACCGTCGAGGATCGATGCAGTGAACACCAGAGGCACACTCGACTGATGTATCCGAGCAAGTCGGCGGTCGCTGAACATTGTTTATCGGAAAATCACGCTATGGAGTATGACCACACGAGGATTCTGGTACAGACGTCGAGATACTGGGACAGCGTTGTTAGAGAGGCCATCGAAATTCGCACCAATGACGACCTCATAAACCGTGACTGTGGCTATAATCTTAGCAAGGGTTGGGAACCAGCGATTGGGTTAATCAAGAGTAAATCGAGCAAACGCATAGTTGTGACGACCACGGCGGACAGAGCCATCACACCGACGTCATCTCAGACGCCGTCGCAATCTGTTCCACCGCGCTACCGTGGCGCGGGGCGCGGACGGTGGAGGGAGCGCGCCGCGGGCGGAGGGTATTTAAATCGGCCGCCGCCGCGACCGAACCCAGTTCTCCCAGAGCAGCCATAGCGTACGGATCTCAGTACCGGCGCGTTCACAGGAGCTCAGTCCGTCAGTTCACCTGATGATGGCGACATGTTTAATCAGCGAAATATTGTGCCCGTTGGACACTATAGACTGGCAGTACACCCGTGGATATTTTGATTACTCTTTTTACTGCTGCTATAATTGTCCTGCAGTATCTGTTTCCTTTGTTTCTCTTTTTTTTTAACACGCCTTTTGGTTTAGTAATAACGAAAACTATCACAGGAAACACAGAAACTAAAACACGGCTAGTGGATAATTAACTGTTTTTGACAAACACAAACAAATGTACAGTTCAAAGAGTTTTCTGCTAACCACCGTCAGTGAAGGCAACTTATGAAACGGACAGTTCTCTACAAAACAAAAGAAACCACAGCCTTCTAGACTATATAGTTCAAGAGAAATATGCCAATACGCGAAATGATGAAAAACAAAACTCTTGGATATGTCATTGCATGATTATTTTCAAATATTTATTTAAAATAGTAAATAATCGAATATTTCAATAAAACCACCACCACCAAATTAAGCATAAACATCCATATTTTCATAATTTGCATAAAAGTAAAATTGTCAAATTTTGTCATTTTGGGTGGTACGACTCCCCTTAAACTCTATGGTTCACTTATATACCAAATCAACATCATTAACATTATTTCAGGTTAATTATCTGTTTTTAACAGGAAGTTGTAATCAGGTAGAAACTTGATGTGAATTAACACACTGTCTTAAATTTCAGCAAAATTTATAATTTCATTCACATGATGTTATTATTACATCCCATAGAAATGTTAGGAGAAATATCTATGTCATAATTAAACCAACAATTAATTAGCAAACTTAGTAAATTTCAAATTACCTAAAACCAGACTTTCTGAACATTTATCAGTCATTTCATGTATTTAACATGACTTCTGACAGCTGGAGCGACAACAGCGCTGCAAGCGACGAGACAGGAGAATCACAGGGGTGAAAGCTATTTGGGCGAAGAGCAACAAGCCATGTAGTTCCATTCCAGACCACTAGAGGCGCTAGGGGTCAAACAAAGCTGGAATTGACCAATGAGATCTGTCTAAACTCCAAGGGTGGTGGTTTTGAAATATTCTATCATCTTGCTCTGCACCGAAGTCTGTGGTTCTCGGTTACAGTCGTCTTTGTATTTGTTTCATATTTACACACTACACATCTTCATTACAAACAGATTTTTTACTTTAAATTCATAAAGCTCGCCGTGGAACTGAAGAAATTTCCTGCTGAAAAATGTCCACAATTAATTGTAAGGTAAGTCATTTAATTTTTCATTAAATAATCTCGTAGCTTATAAATGAAATGTATTCTCTTCTATTGTGAATTAAGCAGTGTGGTTTCCATTTGTTTATTTAAATAACTTTGATATGTATGTAGTAGTTTTATTTAATGAAGATGTTTATCTTGTTTTTTTTTCAGAATATTCAACACAACAGATTGACGTTGAAATACTCCTGCATGTTCCCCGGATGTTCATTTGGCTATTACGTGGATTCAATGGAGGAAATTTGCAACAAACATTTCTACACATTTCCAATACAACCTCAAGAGTTGCTTCTAAAGTGGAAGAGTGTTTGTAAACTGTCACCAGATGTGAACTGTGCCTCTTATTTCGTTTGTGTAGATCATTTTTTCGAAGAAGATTTTATGAATAAAAGTAGGCATAGGCTAAACAGGGGTGTGTTTCCAAAACATATGACAGGTGTTCCTTGTGAAATTGCCAAAATCGGTAGTGATTCAGGTGACACTGTTGTTAATAGTGAATTGGGCCTACCAAGAACTAGTTGTGCTACGGCAACTGTTCATTTTACAGGTGCTAATGCTAGAAGTGAAACTGGTGTTAATGAACTAGAAAACCTTAGTTGTGCTGTGGCAAGTAGTTCTCATGTAGGTGTTTGTACCAGAAGTGGATCAGGTGAAACTGGTGTTAATAGCGAATTATACTTACCAAGCACTAGTGGTACCATAGAAAATCTTTATTATACAGGTGCCAATACCACAGGTGAAACTGGGGTCAGAAAATTACCTAGCACTAGTTGTGCTGAGCAGAGTAATTCACTGAGTGATGCACCTATAAAATTTTTTATCTCCCCTCAAAATAAATCTTCAGATAGTGAGTCCACATTCTTGTCTGAAACATTTTGTAATGGGGAAAGTGGGGTTTTAGGTACAGGAGTTTCAAAAGCAGACTTAACTCCAAAAAATCAAAAATGTACAAGATTCATAGGAATAGTCTAACAAGGCTATCAAAACTGAAAGCAAAGCTACATCATGAAAAATTAGAACCGAAAGCACTTAAAGATTTATAGGACAGCAATACTTTCTCTGTCATAGAATCTAATTTAAACTCTGTTGCCAAAGATTTCATAAACAGCCAATTACGAAATGCTCATCGATCAGCAAATGCAAGGTGATGGACACTCAAGGACAAATTATTTGCTTTATCCTTATATAAACGAAGTCTCCGCCTATACAAATATTTATCAGTTCATTTTTATCTTCCTTCTGTGAGGTATCTGAGATGTCTGTTGTCTTTTATTCCTTTTGAACAAGGATTGAATACTTCGATCATGAATGTAATGAAAGCAGAAGTTGAAGTAATGAACAACAGTGACAAATATTGTGCTTTGTTGTTTGATGAAATGTCTTTAGAAAGAGGGTTGTATTATAATGCAAGCAAACAAGAAATTTCAGGGTTTCAGGATGTAGGGCATTTAGGGAGGTCAAATGTTCATGCAAATCATTCATTAGTTACCATGGTTAGAGGCATACATAAAAGCTGCAAACAGGTTTTTGCTTATTATTTCACTCACAACTCAGTTTCAAGTATCACTTTAAAAAGTCTTATTACCTATGTCATAAGGCAATTGCAAGAAAAAGGGCTAAAGGTAGTTTGTACAGTTTGTGACCAGGGTGCAACCAACCAGAGAGCACTGAAGGAACTCTGCTGTGAGAAATCTACTAGTCCAGTCCATTTCATTTTGTTGTCAGAGATGAGCCTATTGCAGTCTTTTATGATGTCCCACAATTATTAAAAAATACTAGAAATGCTCTGTTTGGGTTTAAAAGAGAGGCTAGTTTTGAATATATTCACAGGGCTTTTCTTTTGGATCAGCAGGAGATGTTTAAGACATTGCCAAAACTACATAGGAATAATTTTGAATTAAATGATTCTTTTACTAAAATGAAAGTTAAGGTATCTCCAGCCCAGCTTAGCCATTTAGCTGCTGCAGTTATTGAAACTTATGTGGCATTTAATATCTTACCTGCTGAGGCAATATACACTGTAGAATTTGTTGAAAAGATGGATTGTTTATTTGATTCACTGAACAGTTCCTATTGTTGTCCACAAGATGGCAAGTCTTATAAGTGTGCCCTCTCTGCAGAGTCCTCACATATTGAAATGTGGTACAGTCTGTTAAAGGAAAATGGAAAATTGGAAAGTGTTGGAGCTAGGCACAGGGAGAGATAAGACAAATATGTTCAATTTCATAAGTGGGTGGCAAACTACAATAAGATCACTGATGTTCATTTGGAACAGATTTAAAAAAAATCAAGACTCAGTGGAGAATGTATTTTGTTGTGTGAGGCAGCATGGTGTTGCAAACACCAACCCACCTTGCTTTCAGTTCAAAGCAGCATTGAAAACAGCTATAGTCAATAACATGTCCTTACCTACAAAGTCACTAGGTAATTGTGAGGATGACAGATGCATGCCATTAAGCAATTTAAGGCAATTTTTGGGAGCTAGTGATGACAACTTTCTTGACTCCACGGCATTCCATTATCGATCAAAGTGCTATATATTGTGCCCTTGCTGATAATGAAGCTGCTGCTGCTAGTGGTGGGGCTGATGTAAGAAATGACAGACAAGCACTAGCATATGTAGCTGTTTACATTCTACGAAAGATGGGTTTAACACCTGAAACCAGCTGTAGTGACTGTAAAAACAACTCTCTTCTCACCAACACTCACAGAGCATCATTTATTTACGAGCTTCAAAGAGTATTATGCTTTATTGTATGCTAGTGACAGCCTAATGTCCTTTGTAGGAAATGTTCATAGTCAGTTGTGTGCATTCTTAGATAAATGTGGACACCAGGAATAATTGGAGAATACTTTCTATTCTCTGTTTAAGTTTCCAGAGGAAATAACATTTTGCAAGGCCCATTTTTCTGAACAGCATATTTTAGGACAATGTGTACCTCTATTGATTTACAACTATGTGAAAGACAGGAAACACATCATCAGTAATAAAAGACTTGATATTGTTAAAGACAAATTTAGTAAACGGTTTAAAGCTTCAGAACAGTTAAAAGAAAGTTTTTCTTGTGTGCTTGAGAAATAAAAAGTAAGTTTTGTTTTCATTTCACTGTTTTTATCCACCTTTCCTGCTTTTGTTACCTGGTATTGATGTTTTCTTTTTTGTGTTGAAGCATTTACAGTAGTAAGATGTAGGACCCTTTTTAAGAAATTAATGATCAGTAGTCCAAGTTTGCTGGGCAGTTACTCAGAACTTATAGTCCTGAAACATAGTTGTAAAAAATTTTAGAATTCTTCATTAATTAATACTGTGATAAATATTTATTATATACTTGTTTTGTAAATTAAACTGCCTTTTGCTGCTGCTATTTAGTTTATTTCTCCCATACGCGTTTCGCCTTTTCTTGTTTTAAGGTATCATCAGTGGGATCTACAAAGATACATTTTTGTTTAGTTTTAGATTATTAAACAGTTCACGTCGAGATTTTTGTAAAAAAGTAGTTACTTACAATTTGCTGATCTGCGTTAATAATCTAAAACTAAACAAAAATGTATCTTTGTAGATCCCACTGATGATACCTTAAAACAAGAAAAGGCGAAGCGCGTATGGGAGAAATAAACTAAATAGCAGCAGCAAAAGGCAGTTTAATTTACAAAACAAGTATTTATATGCTTGCAGAGGAAGATGGCCACGCAAACAAAAATATTTATTAACTGAACCCCTTTAACTGCTGCTTATTCTCTTAATAATAGGCTTTTTTTCTCCATTGATCCAGCAGCTTGTATGACGTAAAAAGTATGAGATTGCTCAGTTATATTTGTAGTCCACTTTAGCTGCTACAATGTTATTTTTCTTTTGGTTCAATTATTTACATTACAAGCTTGTTTCGTCTTACTCTCAGTTTCAAGTGTTGCATCTAGTTCTTATGAGCCATAAAACATGCTGTAGCTTTTACATGTTGATAGATAACATTATAAGCATGTCAATTTAAAAGTCAATTTTTGACGTTTGCGCCTGACAGTCGCTGCTCCTAACATGTCTGTCGCGCGCAAAACGTCAAAAATAGACTGAAAATATTACTGAATAGGTTTCTCTCTGCTGTAGAACAGTGTGCTATAGCTGTGTTTCGAATATTTTATTATGATGCCAGCCAAAATAATTACATGGCACGCTCAGAAAATTAAGGTAATAGAATTAGAATACAAATAAAAACCTACTACGTAAGTAAACTGGGGGGGGATGCAACCCACAATGTTTTTATATTTTAGTTCATCATCATACCACTTGAGGCGCTGCTGTCGGTCTGTGTTTCCCATTTTTAACAGGGGAGTTGCATTTCTCTTTTTTCTTGTTCTGTGAGGAGAACTTCCGATGCGCCATAAGCATAATGTTTGTTTTGCATCCCTTTCCTACTTCATTTAAGAAAAATTTGAATTATTTTATTGAATCCAAGAGTTTATGCATTATTAGAAGATATAGATGTTTCTAAAAATGATTCTAAAATAAGCGCAAGTGCGAATAAAAATCATGAATCCATTGGCAAGTTCCAACAGATTCGTGAAGAAACCACCTGTGGCATTGAATAAAACTGCAGCTTATCACGTTGGTATCAATGGAATAAATAAATACATAGATTCACACATGAGAAGCACAGATATGTACCTCTATATATAGAAGAGGTCGACGCCCCATTTGTTGTTCCACAGGCCTTCTGTGTTTTAGTCACTGTTGTCTGTTGCCACAAGTACGACCTTCATCTTTATGTAATTCTAAGTGGGAAAAGCAACTGTAAAATAGTGGGAGAAACATACTATGAGTGTAAACCCCAAGTCCTCAAAGCCAATAACACTGTCAAAAGTGCTGTCATATGTTAAATCTGCCAATAGAGACTTTTCATTCAATAACATATGCACTAGTTTATCAGTATTGGAGAAATGCTATACCTTCTGCATTAAAAGGTGGAGCTGGCCAGAGTGGCCGTGCGGTTCTAGGCGCTACAGTCTGGAACCGCGAGACTGCTACGGTTGCAGGTTCGAATCCTGCCTTGGGCATGGATGTGTGTGATGTCCTTAGGTTAGTTAGGTTTAAGTAGTTCTAAGTTCTAGGGGACTGATGACCTCAGAAGTTGAGTCCCATAGTGCTCAGAGCCATTTGAACCATTTTTAAAATGTGGAACTTATTGTCATTTGTCCCACATCTCATTGGTATGCCTTCCACATACCTCTATAATGTATGCACTGATGAAAACATAAAACATCAAATAGCTTATTTTTGTCTTTCCATCTTCCAGATTGCATGGTAATCTTGCTTAACAACAAGTCAATGGCATTATGATTTTTTTTTTTTTAATCGGGGTCCCATAGTCTTCAAAATTTGTTTGTCTTTCTTCACTTCATCCTTCTGATACAGTTTCTGTTCACGTTTGTACTTAAAATGATAGCACTTTCCTTGTCCTACAACAGTTTTGCAAAGGTCTTGCGATCTGCACATTCTGATACTCCACACGCTTTTTCTAGACACAAATACCTGCACCAATGTATGTCTGAGTTGACGATTCAGATGAAACTGGTACTGCTATATGGAGAGTTAAACTGGATGCTTCTGTGCCATAGGAATGTTTCGCAGCTTTAGACGGATTGTTAAATCTTTGTGGCAGTTCATTCTTCATCGTCAGTTGTGGTGGCTTATTTGGATTGTCAAGCAATGTGGTCAACTGCATTTTACATGAGTTTTTTATTGTCTGCAATCATGAACTGGTGTTGTTCGACGTGTATCGGACAAAACTTAACATTATTATAAAGTTAAACAGTGTCTTTTTCCATAAGATGTTCTCGTCTGCAATTCACTATCCTACAACGAAACATTAATCATCAACATACACGTAGTTTGCAAACAAATCCTGACGATACAGTTCAGTAACATGATGGTTTATACCTCTCAGGGTCCTAAGAAAAACCTAAAAAAGACAGATGTGGTATCTTCTTGTTGTTGTTGCTGCAATTTATTGCGCTACGCTACGTTCCCATTTGTAAAAACCATTGTACAAACCAAAATAAACAACTAGTATTCGCTTTCGTTTTCACGACCACGCCAAACTCAACAGTTTAACTTACTGGCCGCTTGGCGCGCTGCTGACGCAGTAGCCAACAAAATCGAGGCGATGCGTCGCAATTGTTATGTTAAGACTGTGTAACCATCACATTTGCCAAAAATAAACACCACATGGGTGTATTCCGCTCTCGTAAATTTGAAAGGCATCCCTATCTCATAAATTTTCTACAAACTACAACAGTTACTATGTGGTATCACTTAAATATATAGTTATTACATTCTTTCACTGAACAATACAGACATACAGTAAACTCATTTCATGGTTAGTAAACGACTGAAACAATTCACTAACGGTTGCCAACAATCACATAAATATTTATACATTCTTATGTTAACTTTGTTGTGTGTGTCAGTACTTTTATTTATGATGGCTAAAAAGATTGTGTGCTAGAAGCCAATGAACAAATTCTACATTATTAAAGGAAAGTAAACAAATTTACTTGTAAAACAATCTTTACTTCTCTGGATGTTCTGGAAAACTACTGCAGGTACACGTCTGGGACGTAGTTTATTAGATTCACTAGACCAATAACAATTAAATAAATGGAAATCGTGCGTTATTTTAACCTCTTCCAGTTTTGCGATCGCTTCATATCAGCCAATTTGTTAAATTGCAGGCAAAATCTTTTATTAGCCGTAACTCCGTAAGTAAACATTTGCGGACCAACGTTTATATGAACTTTTTGCTTTAGTTATACTTGTAGAATAACATATTAAAACTTTTGCACCTCTTCGTGAATCACCCTGTGTATTGAGCGGTGTAAAGCGTATTTAGTCAATCGCAGTTTGGGCAATATAATGACTCAAAGTCTTTCATCAGCACACGCTCCTTATTGACAATACTAGTTTGCAAGCCTTCAATGTATTGAAACAATCTCACACTATCAATAACAATGACAATAATTGTCAGCTGACAGCGCGATTGTACAAAGTGAAGATGTCGAACAGCCAAAAGAAAGCGTTTGCTGTAATTGTATTATCTATAGCTTTCAAGAAGTTGAAATCGACAAGCTCTGCATCATATGACGAGTTATTAATGTTGACATCTATTTTAGAGAACCAAAATATATTAATGAGAGAAGCAGTCGCGTTCTTCGAGACATTAAGAGTAATTCTTAAATGTCTGATGACGAACAGGTCATTCTAATGATCGGAAGTTTAATTCTGTAATACGGAAAGCACAGTTAGTAAAATTCTATGGAAACAGATGAAGCAATTGTACCTGCCGGGCTATGACCTGTTCAAGCAATTAACCTAAACTTCTTTTTTTTACGCTTTTTGGCAATTCAGTGAAACTGACATGCATTTCGCAGACTTCATACTAGTCTTTGTAGATATATGACGCATTTTTCGAGATGGGAGCGTTTTTCAAAACTAATACAACGATCTCCATTATGTTTTAGCAATGTCACAGAGAATATCCCGTTAACCATACTAAAGAGGCATATACAATGTTTACTCCTGCATAGGCTAACTGGAATTCTTTTACGTTAAAAGACTGCTTTACAATTAATCTGAGGTGTGATATGCGCAATGGCGAATTGAAACAATAAACATTGCATACTAACGCCACGTGGCTGGTTCCCGAGGGTCTGTCAACAACTGGTGGGGAATATTGTCAGACTGTCAATATTTAACCCCATACGTTCAGTATGTTTTGACAACACCGAGAATATTTTGAGAAACTTCACTACCGCTCATCGATACTTCAAATATTGACCATGTGTCAATAGGCGCCTCCATTTGGTCAATAAATTGACAGTTTGACAACATTATTGAACGTGCAAGATTCACTTCAATTGCTGTTTTTTCAGTCATGTTGGTAGAAGACAGTGTATTGCCAACCTCTTTGTAACTGCCTAAAGAAAATACATTTGCTGTTCAAAGGATTCATCAGCGTGCTGGAAAATATTATTTTACATCCAGGTTTTCATCACGTCCGAAGTAAAAGAAAATCAGCAATATGCTCATACATAGCCTAATGGAATTTATTGGCGGAGGAGATTCGACCACCCAAACCTAAGTATTCCATTGCAACAACTACATCACTCTCATACCATGAAGAATTTCACGTAGTGGGAAGTATTTTACCCAGAACTGCAGTTGTAGTAACATTTAGAGTACACGTGGACACTAAGATCGAACCAGCCTCTGTCAAGTCACAGGTATTGCACTCACAGCCCGGCAGTGATGTATATGATAGTGATTGTCCTCACAGCTGTAGGTCTGTTGCAATTAAATTAATTAAGGTGCTCAGCCTTGACTTTGTTCTACATCCATGAGACCCTCTCTGTGGAACCCATGTAGTACGACTGATGTAATGTAATGTCTCCCATTATTAATAGCTATTGACTCTAACGTTTTTAACGAAAATTTCTTTGAATCATAAATGTTAAACATATTTCAACACTTCACGCAAGGTACATATTTTTGTATTAATATGAATATAAATGCCACCTTCTCAATTCAAATTACTGAAAGTGCATCCTTCTTACGACTAAACCGAGGGTGTCCCAGGAATTCTCCACAGATTATTTTTTTTATTCATGAGCCAATAATAGTAGATTGACTGTATAAATTGAAGTTCAGAAAGACAATAAAAGAACTGCATACTGGGAAAGTCCTGTTGGATAACAACAAAGATATTGAGCAAAAAACCTCCATATTATTAGTGCTCAAAATGTATGAACAGCAATTAAAGTTTTAAAATATCCTTGCGTCCAAAACAGTCTCTGCAGAACTTCACATCTAATCATTTTAATGGATTTACTGCAGTGTTTCTATGCTTTCCTTCAATTCATGTTGAATAGCAATTTAAACTTGAACAAAATATGTTTTGAAAATCACTTGTCTTGGGTTGTTTCAGGAAAATGTAACTCAGGCCCAGAAATCAACTAGGGGCCTACATAAATGTGGGAAACCCACCAGAACCTATCCTCAGTTTGGCCAACCTAGAACTGAACCAGTACATGTGGCACTGTGTTTCATCCCATACCCCATGAAAAATCCTAATGCGGTTCCTCCTTTCAAGCATTGCACGCATGCTGAAATTCATCATTTTGAGATATAGATGATCCTGGAATACAAAATCAAATAAAACTCCTCAACAGAAAAAATGAGAAATCCTTGACCATTCTACAGAGCTTTGACGGGGGGAAAAAAATCTCCTCGTAACAACAGTTTACCATAGGTCTCTGAAGCAACAGAGGGTAACTAGTGATTGGAAAAAAAATTCCCGTTTTCAAGACAGTTTGTCAGCTACTGAGTGAGGTGGCTCAGTGGTTAGCACACTGGACTCGCATTGGGGAGAATGAGGATTCAAACCTGTGTCCGGCCATCCTCATTTAGGTTTCCCATGGTTTCAGTAAATCGCTTCAGGCAAATGCCAGGATGGTTCATTTGAAAGGCCACAGTCAACTTTCTTCCCTAATCTGATGACTTTGGAGTTTGGTCCCTCCCTCAAATCAACCAACCAACAGATTGTCAGAAAGAGATGCGTAATGGTAGGCGTAAATCACTGGCGTCAGTATATTGTAGAATTCTGGAACATGTTTTAAGATCACATTTTTCAGTAGCTTTAAAGAATGAAAATCTCCTCTATAAAAATCAACACGGATTCCGCAAACACAGATCTTGTGAAACTCGGCTCACTCTGTTTGTCTGTGAGGTGCTGAATGTTTAGACAAACGTGATCAGGTTTATGCCATGTTTGTTGCTTTTTGTTAGGTATTCAAAGTTGTTTAATTCACAAAATGCCAGTTTACTGAATACTACATCAATTTGTGACTGGATACAGGACTTTCTTGCAGACAGAACTAAACATGTTGTTCTTAATGGAACAAAATTAACAAACGTAAAGGTAATTTCGCAAGTAACACAAGGGAGTGTTAGAGGAGCATTACTATTTACAATCTGTAGTAATACTCTCGTGGATAACGTTGGAAGCTCTTTGAGGCAATTTTCAGACAATGCTGTTTTCTGTAGGAACTCTGCAACACCAGAAACTTGTAGTGAAATGCAGAAACACCTGCAGATGTTCGATGACTGATGCAGTCTCCAACAACTGAAGTTGTGTGTGGTTTAGGGGATGCATGATGAGGAGCTTACAATTGCAGACAGTTGACCCCCCCCCCCCCCCCCCAACATAATTAAGTGTAACATATTGTGCACAAACTGATAAAGAGGACAACAGTTGATGAATAATCACTAGAAGCAGTAACTACCATAACATGCATAGGAGTAACCATCTGGAGTGGCCTAAATCAGAATGACAACATAAAACAAATAGTAGGAAATGCAGATACCAGACTGAGGTTCATTGGAAGACCCTTGAGAGAATGTAACTCACCCATGGAAAAAGTCACTTAAAAATTCATTAATATTGCCCATCTGTCTGGGACTCATGCCAGTAGGATAAGTAGAAGCCATAAAGGAAATACAACGAACAACAGTGCATTTTGTTACGAATTTTTTACTAAGCACGAGAGAGCATTATGGGGATGCGCAACAAATTTCAGTGGCAGACACTGTGAGTGGTGTGATGTCCGGAATTAAAAAAAAAAAGGAGGGTAGTAATTTTTTTTTTTTTTTTTTTGTTGAAAGGAAAGAAAGAAAAAAGGGTGAATAAAGGTGAAGGGAAGTGGTTCTATTTTTACTGGAATGAACTTATTGATGGACATCACAAAAATTTATTTTACCTATATTTTTTTTTTTTTACTCATCGAAGAAGACAACACAACACATATAAAAGAAATCATCACACTAATATTATCCACAGAATGATCGTTTCACAAGACACTTTCTAGCTCGACTGACTCTTAAGACTGAACAAGACTCGACTGACTCTACTCTCTCTCTCGACCACAGCCTCTTCACGTCCCTCTGGACCAGAGATTTCCACTGTGATTAGCACGCCGATTATTTAATTAATCGTACAGCCGCTGGGCGCGCGCTTGGCACGTCATTTAAATGGGGTTAAACGCACACCGCGAGAGGCGTGGGCTAGCGGTGTCTTACAGGTATCGCCACACGGCCCCCTCTACTGGTGCGTAAGTTTTTCAAACTTCGCGGCAGTACCAGATTTGAGTTGACGAACAAGGTTGTGCAGTGTTTGCACCAGCATTATACAACATTTTCAAACATATGACAAGTACATACATATATAAAGAATTATAGTCTAAAGTACAAAGTTTAAGTAAATATACGTAAATTGTTGCACATTACAAAATAGCCACTTTGAAATTGATCAATGGATGATTCATTTTTTTTAGAGAGATGCCTGCACAATAGCTGCTACCCTGTATTCACAGTTCTTATTGTGTCGACCAGTGAGCGCTATGCTTTGCCTCAGTTCAATGTGGTGCGTCGTGCGAAGCACTGTAAAAGTCACAGCACCACAACTTTGTTTACTTTACAGTTTGCACATCAGGACAATAGGTAATGAATCTGCTTATGACAAAAGAACACAAAAGGTCATACAATATGGTTTTAAGTTGTCGATGACAACAAAGTTCATGTCAGTATTGTTGGTGTTTAAGAGTGGCTGTGCGTGCACGAGTGCAGTAATTTTGATAAAGTGGTCCATCCGCCACGCACCGCGGCACTGCGTACAGCCTCGCGCTCGGGTCCGCTGTTGAGGTATAATAGGCGGTGACACGTCTGGCGGCGCCACCCCTTACGACGGACGCGACAGTACTGGTAGACCGTACAACGCAGACTTCCAAGCACTTTCCAAGGTAGGGATCACTGTGATACGCATCATTGCACTTTATCGTAGAATTTGAGATTAAACTTATCACTTTGTACGGAAAACACTTTTCTATCATATTTTTACTCTTGACTGGTTGATTTCTCTTTATCAACACTATTTGATTTTTTTAACACTGTTCAGAAGGGAGGTTCGACGTCCTGTTCCTTCTGAGAACACATTTTCACAGACACTTCACTTTTGAGCAAAATTACACTTTGCATCTTTTCTCCTTTTATATTAGGTGCACATAGTAAGACTGTTTTGTGTGTAGCCTTCACAAGAGGACATTTAAGTTTTGAATAGGCAAGTTCAAAATTACATAGAAAAAATGGACATGTACATATACATAAAATGATTACCTACTATAGACATGAAATTCAATATACATAATACAAATGAACTTCTTCGTAGCTAAGTTGCTACATAGCCATTGAAATACTTTGCTAGTCGTGACCTGTGAAACTCTCCCAAAATTCATATTTATATAGAGAATACTAGTTGTTTACATCTTCAAAAACTTACAATTAGACATGTTTTGCTAGTCGTGTCCTGTGAAACTTTACAAAATTCAGATTTATATTGAGATTGCTAGTTGTTTACATTTACAAAATTTTACAATTAGACATGACATGACATATTTATGTACACGAAATTCAGGTTGTGCCATCTATTTCTTGCTGTGCATGTGCACTAACGGAGTACTATCTCCTTCTTTACAGAATATTGAAATCTATGGCATCTGCCATCAAGAATTCTGCAAAACTCGACGAGAGACCCTAAGTGCTGCAAATTATGAATGGACAAAATATACAAAAGAATAGTGCAAAAACATCACTACCCCACTATCCATCGTCCAGCAGTGGGCAAGGAGGTGGGAGTAGGATCAAGATAGAAGGATTGGGTTATATTCATATTTACAAAATCTTCATCAATACAGTAGTGTTTTCACACATGTGTGCGACGAATAGTGTATCTGTTTGCGTAACGTATGCATCATAAACTTTGCCATTGCGCAAGTGTCACTGACTTTAAGCCAATTCATGTTGTATTCAGTTTCATCCTTTAAAGTTGATCCGAATTGCTGTTTAAGCAAAAAGAAATTCAATGATCATTGTCAATCACTTCCTGTAAATCAGTCAAAGATTTTTGCAAGAATCAATGTGAGTACCGTATATGGTTTAATTCACTCGTTGAATCAGTCATGTTTAGGTAAATACGTGCTTAATGACACGGTAGTTTATATTCCTGAAAAAAATTCGGTCAGTAAACGTACTAATAAATGACTATAGGATCCTTCCATAAGAGGTGTACTTTAGTGAGTATCACGTAGTAAAATAAATATATGAATTTCCTGTAGGTAAAGGAAAATGAATGCGCTTTAGTTTCCATAAAGACAAGAAAATCGCTGTGTCCACGAAGACAGCTGCGTCGTACTGCTTCACACACAAATCTTCAAAAACTTATCCACTTTGCTGAAAGAGAAAGAAAAATCTCATACACTAAAGTATGTTTTCTTGTAATCGTGAATTGTACGTCGTACCGGTAGTCGTGTAGTTTTTGTTTCCTGGTCGAGAACATGAGCAGAGAGCGGGAGACTTCGTATCCTAGCAATTGTTTTATGAGAGTCGCATTTTCTTAACTCTGGTCCAGACAGAACGACATAAAATTGCATAACTTATATACTATCCCACTTACACAAATACATATGTCCATGTCCTCACAGTATCAAGTAATGAGTGCTAGATTTCACCTAAATTCTGGGCTGGAAAAGCCTAGGAAAGGGGATGCTGATGATACAGTAGCATCACCGTTATCAGTTTGCTGTTGGTGTTGTACCATTTTTGCCAATAATTAACAAACGTGAAATATACAAATAGTACACCCAGAATGGCGATGGCTTGCAAAGTACAAAAGATAAATAAAATTTAAATAGTTAGACGGTAATAACTATTACTTGATAGAATTTCCAAAAATGTCTGAATTATTATTGTGGTTGTAACCGTATTCGCGTAGCTAATCTGAAAGTGGTGACATGACGTAACAAACAGGATTGACTCATAACAATGACTTCTGCATATCTTACTGTTGAATTTCAATGTTACAATAATAGAAATTCCATTGACAAAGGGTATGATTCTTGTTTAGGGAAAGGCATGGGAAATGGGAATAAAAGTTAGCATAGGCGGGAGGTGCACGCTGGACAATGGCATAGCAGAACAAATGCTTTTGCACTACTCGCCGCGCTGCGTTGAAGCTTGCAGAAATCTTGTTAATCTTGAAACAACGTTAGCTCTCGTTTTCATATTGGGCATGAAAGAGAAAATTACAGTTTTTTTAGCCAATGTACAAGACAATAAATATTACTACACGTATGATTTTACTTTAATTTGCCCTTGTTAAGTTCATTCCAGTAAAATCCGAAGATTGGCGTCCTGTCACGGTCGCCAGTGTGATGTCCGGAATTAAAAAAAAAAAAAAAAAAAAAAAAAAAAAAAAAAAAAAAAAAGAGGAGGGTGGTATTTTTTTTTTTTTTTTTTTTTTTTTGTTGAAAGGACAGAAAGAAAAAAGGGTGAATAAAGGTGAAGGGAAGTGGTTCTATTTTTACTGGAATGAACTTATTGATGGACATCACAAAAATTTATTTTACCTATATTTTTTTTTTTACTCATCGAAGAAGACAACACAACACATATAAAAGAAATCATCACACTAATATTATCCACAGAATGATCGTTTCACAAGACACTTTCTAGCTCGACTGACTCTTAAGACTGAACAAGACTCGACTGACTCTACTCTCTCTCTCGACCACAGCCTCTTCACGTCCCTCTGGACCAGAGATTTCCACTGTGATTAGCACGCCGATTATTTAATTAATCGTACAGCCGCTGGGCGCGCGCTTGGCGCGTCATTTAAATGGGGTTAAACGCACACCGCGAGAGGCGTGGGCTAGCGGTGTCTTACAGGTATCGCCATAGTGGCCTTATAAATAATTGAGAGGTTTGCTGTGAGTGTACATTCCAAGAAAAGTTGGACAACATATTATTTCCTCCCACACACTTCTCGGGGTGAAATGATCATGACGAGAAAACCAGAGAAATTAGATGTCATAAGAGCTTTACCAACAGATGTTCTTCTCACACTCCATTTTGTTGTTGGAACAGTAATTGGGGGGGGGGGGGGGGTGATGCAGGAAGCACCCTTCACTGCACTCCGTAAGGTGTAGATGTACAGATTTGCAGGGATTCTAGGTCCTGGACATAACATTTTTCTTGAAATTTCGCACCTCTTATCAATTCCTCTTAACTGACACAATTTGGCTCTGTAATTGTGTAAATACACACACAGACATTGCAATAGCATAGCAATATTAATAAGAAATCTGGCATATAAAGCTGAATGTTGACTCAGGAAACCTTCGCGAGTCTTCTTTGTGCACAAAAAAATGGATAACTACTATTCTGGGAACGTTGGGCAATAATGAGACAGTGCATCTTTCAGGGAACAGGGGGAATGATTGCTGTGCAAAGAAGTCACATAGGAAAAATTGGCAAACTCTACATTTGTTCTCTTCCATCTTGACTGAAAACAGCACCAAGACCAGAACTGTGCCAAAGAAATGGGATAATTTCCTGTGTAGAGTGTGACAAACCAACAAGACCACGTTATATAGTTACTGCCAAAGTTTGTCATTGCTAAGCTACAGTTTAGAAGAATCATCGGAAATCATTATGAGAAGTGCATGAGAAGTTCTAATTAGTGAATGGAAGTCTATACCCCTGGAAATCCAGGAAGGGGTTAGTGTACCCTTTTGCGCCCCCATTCCCTCCACTCCCGCCGCCTCAACTTGTCTGTGAGTGCTTATGATCTGGCTATAATGGTACTTTCTATGCTCTTTATACTAATGAAAATTCTGTTTTTATAAGGGTATAGTGTGACTACAGACGTCTACAAGTGGGTTGGGGGAGAGTCAAGAGGGGATGCGTGTGACTAGAATCTGGGTAAGGCACTTTAGTCTTTGCAGGATTCTCTCACATTGCTTACAGTGATTGTCAGTGACTCTGCTGAAGTGCAGGTTTAACACTTCTGAGCCCGACAGGGAAAACTGTGACTTGAATTTATTTGGTTACAGATCTGTTCACAGAAAATTGTGATGATTCCCACATACAGCACTGTTCTGCAGTCAAGGTGGATGCAAAACTTTACAGAATAGTACCAAACTGGTGTCCTCAATCCTTTCTCTGTCACTTCCTCATAACTGCTCCCATCGAACTGCAGAGTCCATGGTGTGCAGATTCTGACACCAATCCCCAGAGTAATAGAAATGTGTGGGCACAGTGTACATGCCCATCACCCATCTCCCATCCCCCATTTCCCAAATGGCTACCCCCTTCATTTGCTGCCCAACGTAATCGGAACAATATTTTCTAGTTTTCTGTGGAACATGAAGACCTGTCATGGGTTTCTGAATATGCAGTGTTAAATGGCAGAGCTATTGTAATGCTCCCTGAACAATGCAGAGATGTTGTAGTGTATATGCTTAATTTATGCCTAAAGCGAGCTAATAAAATCATTCAAAAACAAGATTATTCTATTTTCTGTGGTATATGAGAGGAATGAAGTGTTAGACACTAAGATCCAAAAGATGCCGTCTCCAGGGATTCTAACTTTCTTAAATTCTGTGGGGTTCAACACAGCACCACATGCAGTCATTGAGCTACAAACTTTGGAGCCCAGTTAGGTCTGACTACAATAATGTGACAAACTGAAGAGATGAGGACTTTCTCAGTTGAATCCTAGGCTGTTATAATTCTATTCTACTGGCTGATTTCAGGGCAGTTTTGGGAGTTCCCCACCAGCCAACCCAAAAAAGTGTGGCTTTGTAATTATGCAATAAATGCATTAATGTGATAATGGAAAGTAAGTGCTATAGATGACATCAAAGTTGAATAAGTGGTTTTTAAAGTTTAATATCTGTTTCGTCACTTCATGGAACACTTAAGTGGCGTTTATTGTTGGTTCATTTTGTTAATATTCAGCAGAATTTACTCAAATGCTCTGCATTTTTATATTCCCAATTTGTAATTGCAGTGTCAGGCTGGCAATATAGGAATGTAATAAATATTTCTGGATTGTTTTTAACTGCATTTCATAACCCATTGGTTACCATAGATGTAATCATATGATAATATACATTTGCTTTGTTAAATAAAAAAGGTAGCATCCACATTCATATTAATAGTACCAAAAGCATACACTCAGTATTGAAATAAGCATACCTTTTAGATATAAAAGCAGTTCACCTTAAAAGTATTAATTGGGTAGTTATCGATCATCTGAGCTACAAATAGTTTTGTGACGCCTGTGAAAATTAGTGCATGGGGAACAGTGCATTTTCCAGATTCACTGAATATAAAAATGGTAATTTTATCATTTATCCTACTGTTGAAAAAGTTCTTGTGGCCGTGGGCACGATCTTTTGTAATTAATGTTATATTTGCCTCCTCTGGTTAGTTACCTATGGCACACAAAAAAATTACTAATCACTCTTCAACTTTGAGTTTGGAGAAGGGGAGTAATTTTCCTGTAACCAGATGTGGCGTAACGTTAAAATTCTCAGTGTTTTGGGGGCTCTTTTTAATATGTATTTCCCAGACCTTTGGAATACTGACATTAAATCCTTAACCCAAAGGCTGGTGTTATTAGTCTTCTCACACTACTGCCACAATATTTTTCAGAATGAAGGTCTCCTATGTAAGTGACCTGTGAACTGAGAGCACCTATGAATACTGACATTAAATCCGTAACCCAAAGGCTGGTGTTATTAGTCTTCTCACTCTACTGTCACAATATTTTTCAGAATGAAGGTCTCCTATGTAAGTGACCTGTGAACTGAGAGCATCTATGTGCACCATATCCGTAAATAGTAAGGAAGGTTACATTTATGTATTTTTGTGCTGATAGTTGATGCCTCACCTACACCAAACACGAGCAGACAAACCTTCGCAGATGAGTTGCTGGTGTTCACTTCCATTTGCTTCTACTTCTGATCAAGCGTTTGCACTAGATGGGACAGAAGATGACCAAAAAATGGATATAGCATGCTAACCTTACACACACTGCAGAATTGTCCCTTAGGTGCTAATAATCACCACACAGATTTCTATCGATACAGCACCACTATGCAGATTTATTTTTATTTATTTATTTAGCATCTTTATCATCGTACTAGCGATATTGGCCTTATCATATGTAGAAATTAACAATATAGAATATACAAAATGAAATTGTCTTCAATTGGATTTGTCATACACAGAAATTAAAATATAGAATGTACAAAACGAAATTGTCTATAATAAATGACAGCAAACTTACAGTTTCTTTCCACATAAATGGTTTACAGTAATTTGTTTCTCAGTAATAATATATAACTAGTACTATAGATGGTAAAGTACAATAAAAGCTGAAACAAACGAAGAAAGAAAATTTTTGAGGTTAGTTTGTAGTAATTTTCTTGGTCTACAAAATATTCATTTATTGGGTAGTAACATTTATCAATTAAAAATTTTCTAAGTTCCAATTTAAAATTTGTATTGTCCTTTAAATTTTTAATGTACTGAGGCAGTGCGTTATAGAGCTTAATGCCCATGTGGCTTACATGCTTCTGAGTTCGTGTTCTTCTTACTTGTTCTATGTGGAGATCATTCTTGTGCTTGTGTTATAGTTGTGACAGTCTGCATCTGTGTGGAGATTGCTTAGATCAGCTTTGATTAAGAGTACACATTTAAGTATATAGACTGATGGCAGAGTAAGTATTCCTAACTTTTTGAAAAGAGGTCTGCAGTGAGCTTGTGTTGGACTGTGGGTAATTATTCGAACAGCTCATTTTTGTAAAATAAAAGTGTCTTTCAAATGAGATTTTGAGCTGGCCCAGAACACTATTCCAAATGAGGCAACAGAATGAAAGTATCCAAATTATGCCATTCTGATGCCTTCTAGAGTCCAAACATTTGCAATAACTCTCAGTGCAAAGCAGGCTGAGTTAAGTCTGTATGTAAGAAATTATACATGGTGTTTCCAATTCATAGCTTCATCTATATGCATTCCTAACACTTTTGCAAAATGCACTCTCTCTATTAGTCTGTCATCCAGTTCTAGATTAATGTCTTTGTCCTGAATCATTTTGCCAAACTGTATGTAATTTGTTTTCTTTGCATCGAGTGTAAGTTTATTTGCACTGAATTAAGTCTCTATACTTTATAGGATTTTGTCAGTAGTTGGCTGTGATGAGTTTTTAAAGTCGCTCACTATCAGACTTGTGTCATCTGCATACAGTACAATTTTGGCTGTGTCATATTGTAAATTTAAATCATTGACATATATGAGAAAGAGTAGTGGCCCTAAGATGCTGCCCTGTTGTACTCCAAAAGGAATTTATTTTGCTTCTGAAACTAACTTTATTTTTTGATTTGAATTTACAGTGGTGAGCTCTACAATCTGAGATCTGTTTTTGAGATATGACTCAGACCACATTTTAACTCTTCCTCTAATACCTACTGCTTCCAGCTTGTCAAGGAGGATTTCATGGCAGACCGTATCGAAAGCTGTAGATAGATCTAAATTGACTCCTACTACACTTTTGTTTATCTCCAAATTTTTAATTATTTCTTGGGTGTAGTCTATGACTGCAGTTTCTGTGCTTCGTTTTGCATGAAAACCATGTTGATTACTATTCCAAAGTTTATTATTGTCTAGGTAACTAGTGACTCTCAATTTCATCAGTTTCTCTAATATTTTGGAGGAAGAAGTGATATGGGACAGTAGTTATCTATTTTATGTCTGTCCCCATTTTTAAATAGTGGCCTCACTTTTGAGATCTTCAGTCACTGAGGAAACACACCTTCACTAAAGGATAAATTTGCAATATGTGCTAAAGGTTTTGCAATCTGCACTGCAGTCCTTATTATGATTGAAACTGGTACTTCATCAACACCTGCATTTTTGTTCTGAAGACTTGGACCTCACTATCTTCTTAGGGAAACATATTTCAAATTGTGACATGAATATAGAAGAAAAGGTATTATATGCATTATTTGCACTTGATTCTGATTTCACATCTGTCCAGCTTTCATTGGTAGGCAGTTAACAAAATGTGTGCAGTTTTCTGTAGAAAAAATTCTTTTATAAGTGTGCCACCATTTTTTTTTTATTTTTATTTTTTATTTATTTTTTGTTACAGGCATTGGGGGAATGGTAAACACAAGAGCATTGTGATCAGATAAACCAAGGTCAGTGGTATTTACCTCCACTTCATTGGAATCTATGTTTGAGAATATATTATCTATGAGGGTCTGTGATGTGTGTCTTATTCGGGTAGGACCTATTACATGGGGTAACACGTTAAAACTCTGTAAAATATTCAGAAATTTATCTTTAACCATATTATTGCACATAAGATTTATGTTAAAATCCCCACAAAGCAGCATAGTAGCTTTTTCATTGTACCCAATGTTTGACTAAATTTCTAGTTTTGAAAAAAAATTTATCTACATTTCCACATGGTGACCTGTACACAATCATTACTATCATTTTTGTTTGCTTACCATACAACTCAATAGCAGCTGCTTCAAAATGCTTTTCTAACTTCTCAATGTCACATCTCCTTTGAATTTTATTCCTGTTTTTGTATAAATACAGACACCACCATTTCTGGCATTTCCCCTACGGTAAGAGATAGCTAGTCTAAAAGGGTGTATAATGATGATGTTTAATTCATATTCAGTACACCAATGCTCTGAAAGACACAAGCACTCAATGTCTAAAGCAACTTCTAGTTCAAGGTATTTATTTCTTAGAGACTGAATATTTAGATTCATAATTTGAAAAGAATTTGATTGGAGCCTAGATTTAGTTACACTTACAGTTTGTTTTATCAAACTGGTCATAGAGAAGTTGGTTGTCTGCACATTTGTTGAAAGTTCTATACTGCAACTTTTCCTGTTCTGGGGTAGAAAAAATGCTGGTTCATTCTTGAAGGTCATTTTGGTCTTACGCTCATTTTTCCATTCTTCGGTGTGTCAGTTGTCATTATAGGCTGCACTGATCTTGTTTTTCTATTATTCTTGCAACTACTTGGAATAGTGGAGTGTTTCCCTGAATTATTGATCTTGCTTTCAGACTTCTGAGTGCTTGTTACAGCAGGAGTGAGCTGTACTGCATTTGTTATTACATTGGTTCTTGAAGCTGTTGGAGTACATAATTTGTTTTGGACTAGTTCTTTAGGCACAGCTTTCATAGTTAGAGAAGGTGCTGTGGTTGTTACCTTCATATCTGTACACATATTAGAGTACTGTGTTGGGTCTTCTGCTTCCATTTGTAATATAATAGGATCATCATCTTTCTTGTCAATAAATTTCCAGATGAGCTTTTTTATTTGTGTACAGACATATTGCTTTCCCATGTAATTCAAATGTATACCATGTCTGGTATAATGCACTGTTTCTAAGCCATCAAGTTGTAAAAACAATGTTTTTGGAAAGGCTTTGGTAATCTTTTCCAGTTTTCTGTTTGTGACATCAATTTCCTTGTTTACACACAAACTTGGAACTAGATCTTTTCTGAGTGGTATGCTTGATAACACTACATTCAGATTTTTTAAATTATTCAGGGCCCTTCTAGCAGATCTGATGGCTTCTCTGGCATTGTTTTGGAAGACATCATTTGCACCACCAAATATTAAAACAATGTCCTTTTTAGTTAGTGGGCCTGCTAGTGTTTTGCAGTCCTGTGTGACTTCATTCATTGGAGCACCTGGCTTAACTATACCTGTTGCATTAGCTTGTAGTTCTTTCAGCATTTCTGCTATGTTTCGTCCGTGACTGTCAGCAAGAATAAGTATTTCTCCTTGAAATCCAATGTGTCCATTTGTATTCTATTTGTGTTCTGGTCTGTCGCTTTTTTCATAATGTTCATCTTTATTTGCACTGTGCTTATATCAACACACTCCACAACACACACACTCGAGTCTATTGCTGTCGTATTTAGGCTTCTGAACTCTTCATTCTGCATTTCTTTTTCACTATTTACAGTTTTTGTAGGTTTTGTTTTGGATGACCCATGGAATTTCAGGTAACTTAGCAGTCCAGTATTTTTCTTTCGAAGTTTTATTATATCACTCTTTAAAGAATGAATTGCTGATTGCATATTTCCGATACATTCTTTTAGATGTTCAATATCAGCTACAAATTTAGTACATGGTGTATTTTTCCTCCAATGGCTGTATTTTCGTTCTGAGAAACATCACACACTTCCTGCTCAGGAACCATTTTCTTTCGCTTCTTAAGTGACAGTATTACACACAATAAATTTCGGATCACAATAGACACGAAATCTTTTGCATATTACGCTTTTTTCACACATCTGTGATGTTCAGATCTAATTATTTTGCATGGCAAGTGCACTGTTTTTGATTAAGCAAATAATATAGCATAGGGGAAAAAACCATGTAGGTGTCTGAATTTAAATGCAAGCATGAGACAGAGGCACTGCGCTTAAACTTTCCACATATGTTGGTTGAAACTTTTCTCTGGGTTCTCATTAAAATTGAGGAGGAAATTTAAAAGCAGAACACTGGTTATTGGCTATCAACGAAATCTGAGGAATATTTACGCACTAGTTCTTAGTGTCTGGACTCTCAAGATGTTAATAATTTTTTTCACGTTTCAGTAGCTGCTGTGCAGCAGATTAATTCCTGGTATCTGCAGTGATATGTCAACCACTCAAGGATTTTATTAATGTACAGGATGCTTACAATTACACTTTCGCTACTTGAGAAGGCCCCCATGACAAATGAGTGACTGTAGGAAAATTAAACTCTGTGGAAACATGAGAGGATAACATTTATCATGTTTACTTTCCGGGTTATAAATGTTGTTCAGTGTGATGACCATCAGCATCCGAAAAAGTTTGGAAATGCACTAAAAATTACTCTACTGCTACCTAGAACAACTGTGAACTGTGGAATATTCAGCTGTTGTGTCACATCTTGTGAACAGCGTGAAGAGCACACATTGCGTCCAGCATTCTCAGCCAAGCAACAGTAATTCAGTCAACAATTTGTGGTGCAGTTCCCAAATTCCTAGTTAATTGGAACTTCTGAATCCTGTTCTTCAACCTCAGTGTAGAAAGAGGACCTCTCCGTTTTTCTTTGATGTGCCAATATCTGTGAAGAGTAACAGCACTAGTGCTGTTGTTCTTATAAAACAGCTTTACAAGTAAACTCTACTCAGTGGGTTGTCCAGAGCCATGTTGACTGTCTGTAACGGTAATGCACACTGATTTTTGTGCGTCAGTCCTGCACCACCATATCAGTACTGGCACCTAACCGCAAGTCATGGTATTAACACTGCTATCACTGGAAATCCTGTGGCACATAATCTGAACATCATTCCTGTAAAGTTGTGTATCCATAAATAGATTTCCATCTATACTAGCTGAGGCAGCCAAGATTTGACTGTACATACAAGAAAGTATGATTAATGAAATATACATACAAACTGTCCCGGAGGATACTGCAATATAGTCACTTAGCAGGGAGACAGCATGATTGCGGGACAACAGTTATTATTTATTTGGTTACTACATCATAACTCTGTAAATCTACAATATGAGTGACATTGGTACATCTGTGATGTAATTGCAAGCAGGCAATTTTACTTTTTGACATGTTCCATATCCATGAGAATTATCTCATTTTTGGGTCTTTGGAATGAAAACTGAATGTAAGCCACTAGAATGACACTCCCTTTTAATTTTAATTAGCGTAAAAGATGCATATTCATATTTATTTACTGTCCAGGAAAATTATTACAATTGAGAAGGAAGTTCGGGTTGGTTACACCAAACAACACTCCAATTTTACTGTAGTTCATTTATTCAAGTCTTTACACAAGCAAGACTTACACATGGCGGAACTGCACAAAGATAATGTTAAGCTTAGTTCAAAGACGATACTCAGATCGATACTGGTGTCGATCTCATCAGCGCCACATAGAACTGCCCCCCTGCCCCCCCCCCCCCCCCGGCCTACCCTCCCAGTACGGGGCACTCTTGAGAGGCCGAGGGGGTGGGGGGTGACTATGGCATTGGCAGGGGTGGTTAGCTCGACAGCGTTGTCGGGGAGCTGTGTCGGTAGACGTCGTGAAGGAAAGTTCGGCCACCGAACCTGGAAGCCGTTGAAGCGAGCCGGGTGTCGTGCTGGTCATGCAGTGACAGGTAGGCCAGCGGTTTGCGGGTGGAACGGAGCGACGATGACGATGTCTCCAGTCGGCGTGGCAAACACACGAAGCATGTCCAGGTCGATGTCGGGTGAGAGGGGAACACATTTCACCAGGTTGCAGGTAATGGCGAAGGTTGTGTCATGAGCACCGGATGAAGGGAAACAGATGACGGACAGTGTATCATCACGTAGTATTATAGAGATGTCGTGGATTATGTCCAGGGGGACAGGCACAAATACCTCGAGCGAGGGCATGTTCAAGATGTGGGTGGGGGGGGGGGGGGTGTGAGAAACCTCGACAGGGCGAGGCAGGCAACAGGGGAGAGGTCGAAGGGACCGGCGAAGGGGCCAGTGGCGAGGGCATGATCATAGCTAAGCTCTACATGGGGAGCATAGGATCACTCGACGGAGTGCATGAGACCGGAGTAGAAGGCGAGGTCGGAGAAGAGCTCAACGAATGGAGCTGGAAGTCATTCGACCGAGTGTGTAAGTCCAACGTGGAGGAAGTGGTCGGAGTGTCATGAGCAACGACAGTGAGTGGCGTGGTCGTGGTCTGAAGGGGTTATGGTTGCACCAGATCTCACCAGAAATACCATGGAAGGTGGTATGGACAAAGTGTAGTGAAGAGGTAGAGTCTGAAATCAGGTTTTGCATGTCCTTGTCGGCGGGTTGGAGGCTAGGCAGTTCAGAGAGGTCTAACAGCAAATGAACGGCGTCAACTCATGAGAGGAAATCAGCAACTATATTGTCAGCACTCTTTATGTGACTGACATCGGTGGTGAACTGAGATATGAAGTCCATGTATCTGAAGCGGCGAGGAGACGGGTCAGCTGGCGGCTTTGTAATGGCCGCAGCCAGGGGTTTGAGGTCTGTTAAAACATAGAAAGGGCATCCCTCAATGTTAGTCTTAAAATTCTTGATCGCTTCGTAGACTGCGAGCAACTCCCTGTCAAACGCGGAATATTTCCGTTGTGCATTGGTGAGCTTGTGCGAGAAGAACTGCAGAGTCAAAGTTTGGCCGTCGACTGTCTTGCTAAGGATAGCACTGATGGCAGTATTGCTCGCGTTTGTGGTGATGAAAAGCTGTGCATTGGGATTAGAATGCGCGATGGTGCAGGCCTGTGCAAGAAGATTTTTGAGGGCAGTGAAAGAGGTAGTCATAGCAGGGGTCCATGGAACAAGCCGAGATCCAGAAGTCTTGGTGCCTGCCAAGGTGTCCGCCAGTGGAGCTTGAATCTCCGCAGCCCGAGGTAGCTGTCGGCAATAATAATTAACCGTCCCTAGAAAGCACCAGAGCTCTTTGAATGGCGAAGGTCTGGGTAGGTTTAGTATTGTTTGTACTTTCTCAGGGGGCAGTCAAATGCCGTCGGCAGAGACCCGATAACCAAGAAGAGTTACAGCGGATTGATGTAGCTGCAATTTGTCCTGGTTGGTCTCGATGCCTGGTGTCGCAAGAGTGTTCACAACAGTTTGCACATGTCGAACATTGTCCTCGATGGAGGAGCTGAACACAAGATATGCAAAGAAGAATTTTAGTTTGAATAGCACTTCGTTGATGAAGCGTTGCCAGGTCTGGGTTGCATTTTTCAGACCGAAGGGCATGAATCGAAACAAATAACCCGATTGGGGTGGTGATTGCTGTCTTCTCGATGTCTTCAGTAGCCATGACGATCTGGTGGTAGGCCCATTTGCAATCAACGACAGAGAACGTGGTCGCACCTGCGAGGGAACTGGTAAAGTCGACAATGTTGGGTATGGGGTGGGTGTCCATAATTGTTTGTGCATTCAGTCGACAGTCTCTGCACATGCACCAAGACCCATCTTTCTCTGGTGTCATATGAATTGGTGTAGACCAGCTAATGGCAGAGAGTTCAATGATGCCGGAGCTTAGAAGTTCAGAAATCTGCTTTTTTAAGGTCGCAGACGCACTCGGGACAAAGTCGACGTGGTTTACTGGAGATCAGGAGGCCTAGTGTGAGGCAAAGCTTGTGAACGGTGCCGTTGGTGACTATGGAAATGTTGCCGGCGGCACGGGAGGCAGTTTGTTTACAATGAGTGGCAGGTGAGGCATGGACGTGGTGTTCTTAGCCACTCGATGGGAGCTGAGACAGCGAAGTGTCCCAGGAGTCAAAGTGACAAGAAGGCTGCTGGACCGAAGCAGTGGCACAGTGTCAGGAGAGATCGGTAGAGCTCAGGAATTGTTAGTGAGTCCATTGTCCAAGGGAGTGGCCTGTGGCAGCACTGTCGCGGACGAAACGCAGGCCAATGAGGTGAATAAAATCTTTGTATTAAATCTTTTGCATTTACAAGTAATAGGCTGTATTTGGAGTTGTTAGTGAACCTGCTACATTACAAGTTTTTATTTTAGTATGTTGTTGTTGTTGTTGTTGTGGTCTTCAGTCCTGAGACTGGTTTGATGCAGCTCTCCATGCTACTCTATCCTGTGCAAGCTTCTTCATCTCCCAGTACCTACTGCAACCTACATCCTTTTGAATCTGCTTAGTGTATTCATCTCTTGGTCTCCCTCTACGATATTTACCCACCACGCTGCCCTCCAATACTAAATTGGTGATCCCTTGATGCCTCAGAACATGTCCTATCAACCGATCCCTTCTTCTGGTCAAGTTGTGCCACAGACTTCTCTTCTCCCCAATCCTATTCAATACTTCCTCATTAGTTATGTGATCTACTCACATAATCATCAGCATTCTTCTGTAGCACCACATTTCGAAAGCTTCTATTCTCTTCTTGTCCAAACTATTTATCGTCCATGTTTCACTTCCATACATGGCTACACTCCATACAAATACTTTCAGTAAGGACTTCCTGACACTTCAGTCTGTACTCGATGTTAGCAAATTTCTCTTCTTCAGAAACGCTTTCCTTCCCATTGCCAGTCTACATTTTATATCCTCTCTACTTCAACCATCATCAGTTATTTTGCTCCCCAAATAGCAAAACTCCTTTACTACTTTAAGTGTCTCATTTCCTAATCTAATACCCTCAGCATCACCTGACTTAATTCGACTACATTCCATTATCCTCGTTTTGCTTTTGTTGATGTTCATCTTATATCCTCCTTTCAAGACACTGTCCATTCCGTTCAACTGCTCTTCCAAGTTCTTTGCTGTCTCTGACAGAATTACAATGTCAACTGCAAACCTCAAAGTTTTTATTTCTTCTCCATGGATTTTAATACCTACTCCGAATTGTTCTTTTGTTTCCTTTACTGCTTGCTCAATATACAGATTGAATAACATCGGGGAGAGGCTTCAACCCTGTCTCACTTCTACTAACTTTTCCATTCGTCTGTAAAGAATTCATGTTAGTATTTTGCAGCTGTGGCTTATTAAACTGATTGTTCGGTAATTTTCACTTCTGTCAACACCTGCTTTCTTTGGGATTGGAATTATTATATTCTTCTTTAAGTCTGAGGGTATTTCGCCTGTTTCATACATCTTGCTCACCAGATGGTTGAGTTTTGTTAGAACTGGCTCTCCCAAGGCCGTCAGTAGTTCCAATGGAATGTTGTCTACTCCGGGGGCCTTGTTTTGACTCAGGTCTTTCACTGCTCTGTCAAACTCTTCACGCAGTATTGTATCTCCCATTTCATCTTCATCTACATCCTCTTCCATTTCCATGATATAGTCCTCAAGTACATCGCCCTTGTATAGACCCTCTATATACTCCTTCCACCTTTCCACCTTCCCTTCTTTGCTTAGAACTGTGTTTCCATCTGAGCTCTTGATATTCATACAAGTGGTTCTCTTATCTCCAAAGGTCTCTTTAATTTTCCTGTAGGCAGTCTCTATCTTACCCCTAGTGAGAAAAGCCTCTACATCCTTATATTTGACCTCTAGCCATCCTTGCTTAACAATTTTGCACTTCCTGTTGATCTCATTTTTGAGACATTTGTATTCTTTTTTGCCTGCTCCATTTACTGCATTTTTATATTTTCTCCTTTCATCAATTAAATTCAATTTTTCTTCTGTTACCCAAGGATTTCTGCTAGCCCTCGTCTTTTTACCTCCTTCATCCTCGGCTGCCTTCACTACTTCATCCCTCAAAGCTACCCATTCTTCTTCTACTGTATTTCTTTCCCCCATTCCTGTCAATTGTTCTTTTATGCTCTCCCTGAAACTCACTACAACCTCTGGTTTAGTCAGTTTATCCAGGTCCCATCTCCTTAAATTAGCACCTTTCTGCAGTTTCTTTAGTTTTAATCTACAGGTCATAACCAATAGATTGTGGTCAGAGTCCACATCTGCCCCTAAAAATGTCTTACAATTTAAGACCTGGTTCCTAAATATCTGTCATACCATTATATAATCTATCTGATACCTTTTAGTATCTCCAGGGTTCTTCCATGTATACAACCTTGTTTTATGATTCTTAAACCAAGTGTTAGCTATGATTAAGTTGTGCTCTGTGCAGAATTCTACCAGGCGGCTTCCTCTTTCATTTCTTAGCCCCAATCCATATTCACCTACTAAGTTTCCTTCCCTCTCTTTTCCTACACTCGAATTCCAGTCACCCATGACTATTAAATTTTCGTCTCCCTTCACTATCTGAGTAATTTCTTTTATTTCATCATACATTTCTTCAATTTCTTCGTCATCTGCAGAGCTAATTGGCAAATAAACTTGTACTACTTTAGTATGTTATCTTGAATAAATCCTGGTTTTAGGTCTTAAAAATGATGAACAGCTATACAATTTGCATTGAATTTTCACAGCTGTGTCGAAAAGGATCTTATGAATGTTCATTTTTTTCAACCTTCTGTCACTTACCAAGGACATATCCTTTGTACAAAGGGGTTATGGCACACACACAGCATCCGACTGAGGCTATCAGAGTTTTCTTGAATTCAAAATCTGTGAAGGACCTCTAAGTGTTTTCAAGCAATATTACCTGCTATGCCTGGTTTATTCCTTGGGCAGCTTCCAATGCCTAAACTATGAATCGTTGCACAACAAGGGTGTCCCTTTCCAGTGGTCAATGGCTTGTCAGCAAACATTACAAACTGTGAAAACTAGCTTAAGTTAGCTCTTGTTTAATAACTTATCAGCACACCTTTGGTATTGACAACAGATGCTCTTCCTCGTGGCATCGGGGCTTCATCAGCACTGTTGGGTCTCTGCTGTTTTTTTTATGTGATGCCACCAAATCCAGATTCACCAGCACATTCTACTGCAAATGCAATATGGCAGAATTGGTCACATGATGGTGCCTGCAGTTTTGTGGCAGTGGATTCTGCAACTTCCCTGTCAGTATTTTTTAGTTATCTCATGCACAAACAACTCAGTCACCAGTATGTGCACTGGCCTCAAATGGATAATGATGCCACACGGGTGGTGTCGTTATTTGGCCTGTCTGGCACACCAGCCAGCACCACCAGAACCATGTTCCCCCCTGCTGGAATACCCTCAGCAATGGGGCTGTGTGTATGCAGAATTTGCTGCTCCTTTCTTATAACTCATTCTTGTCAATTCTTCTTTCTACTTTCCTTTTCTTTTCAGGTTGCAGCAAACAACAATGATGACTACTACTACCACTATCAGTACCACCACCACCACCACCACCGCCTCCATGAACCATGGACCTTGCCGTTGGTAGGGAGGCTTAGGTGCCTCAGCGATATAGATGGCCGTACCGTAGGTGCAACCACAACGGAGGGGTATCTGTTGAGAGGCCAGACAAACGTGTTGGTTCCTGAAGAGGGGCAGCAGCATGTTCAGTAGTTGCAGGGGCAACAGTCTGGATGATTGACTGATCTGGCCTTGTAACATTAACCAAAACGGCCTTGCTGTGCTGGTACTGTGAACGGCTGAAAGCAAGGGGAAACTACAGCTGTAATTTTTCCCGAGGGCATGCAGCTTTACTGTATGATTAAATGATGATTGCGTCCTCTTGGGTAAAATATTCCGGAGGTAAAATAGTCCCCCATTCGGATCTCCGGGCGGGGACTACTCAAGAGGACGTCGTTGTCAGGAGAAAGAAGACTGGCGTTCTACGGATCAGAGCATGGAATGTCAGATCCCTTAATCGGACAGGTAGGTTAGAAAATTTAAAAAGGGAAATGGATAGGTTAAAGTTAGATATAGTGGGAATTAGTGAAGTTCGGTGGCAGGAGGAACAAGACTTTTGGTCAGGTAAATACAGGGTTATAAATACAAAATCAAATAGGGGTAATGCAGGAGTAGGTTTAATAATGAATAAAAAAATAGGAGTGCGGGTAAGCTACTACAAACAGCATAGTGAACGCATTATTGTGGCCAAGATAGACACAAAACCCACGCCTACTACAGTAGTACAAGTTTATATGCCAACTAGCTCTGCAGATGATGAAGAAATTGATGAAATGTTTGATGAGATAAAAGAAATTATTCAGGTAGTGAACGGAGACAAAAATTTAATAGTCATGGGTGACTGGAATTCGAGTGTAGGAAAAGGGAGAGAAGGAAACATAGTAGGTGAATATGGATTGGGCGAAGAAATGAAAGAGGAAGCCGTATGGTAGAATTTTGCACACAGCGTAACTTAATCATAGCTAACACTTGGTTCAAGAATCATGAAATAAGGTTGTACACGTGGAAGAATCCTGGAGATACTAAAAGGTATCAGATAGATTACATAATGGTAAGACAGAGATTTAGGAACCAGGTCTTAAATTGTAAGACATTTCCAGTGGCAGATGTGGACTCTGACCACAATCTATTGGTTATGAACTGTAGATGAAAACTGAAGAAACTACAAAAAGGTGCTAATTTAAGGAGATGGGACCTGGATAAACTGACTAAACCAGAGGTTGTAGAGAGTTTCAGGGAGAGCATGAGGAAACAATTGACAGGAATGGGGGAAAGAAATACAGTAGAAGAAGAATGGGTAGCTCTGAGGGATGAAGTAGTGAAGGCAGCAGAGGATCAAGTAGGTAAAAAGACAAGGGCTAATAGAAATCCTTGGGTAACAGAAGAAATATTGAATTTAATTGATGAAAGGAGAAAATATAAAAATGCAGTAAATGAAGCAGGCAAAAAGGAATACAAACATCTCAAAAATGAGATTGACAGGAAGTGCAAAATGTCTAAGCAGGGATGGCTAGAGGACAAATGTAAGGATGTAGAGGCTTATCTCACTAGGGGCAAGATAGATACTGCCTACAGGAAAATTAAAGAGACATTTGGAGAGAAGAGAACCACTTGTATTAATATCAAGAGCTCAGATGGAAACCCAGTTCTAAGCAAAGAAGGGAAGGCAGAAAGATGGAAGGAGTATATAGAGGGTTTATACAAGGGCAATGTACTTGAGGACAATATTATGGAAATAGAAGAGGATGCAGATGAACACGAAATGGGAGAGAAGATACTGCGTGAGGAGTTTGACAGAACACTGAAAGACCTGAGTCGAAACAAGGCCCCAGGAGTAGACAACATTCCATTAGAACTACTGACATCCTTGGGAGAGCCAGTCATGGCAAAACTCTACCACCTGGTGAGCAAGATGTATGAGACAGGCGAAATACCTTCAGACTTCTAGAAGAATATAATAATTCCAATACCAAAGAAAACAGGTGTTGACAGATGTGAAAATTACTGAACTATTGGTTTAATAAGTCACAGCTGCAAAATACTAATGCAAATTCTTTACAGACGAATGGAAAAACTGGTAGAAGAGGACCTCGGGGAAGATCAGTTTGGATTCCATGGAAATGTCGGAACACTTGAGGCAATACTAACCTTACGACTTATCTTAGAAGAAAGGTTAAGAAAAGGCAAACCTATGTTTCTAGCATTTGTAGACTTGGAGAAAGCTTTTGACAATGTTAACTGGAATACTCTCTTTCAAATTCTGAAGGTGGCAGGGGTAAAATACAGGGAGCGAAAGGCTATTTACAATTTGTACAGATAGCAGATGGCAGTTATAAGAGTCGAGGGGCATGAAAGGGAAGCAGTGGTTGGGAAGGGAGTCAGACAGGGTTGTAGCCTCTCCTGGATGTTGTTCAGTCTGTATATTGAGCAAGCAGTGAAGAAAAAAAAAGAAAAATTCGGAATAGGTATTAAAATCCATGCAGTGAAATAAAAACATTGAGGTTCGCTGATTACATTGTAATTCTGTCAGGGACAGCAAAGGGCCTGCAAGGGCAGCTGAATGGAATAGACAGTGTCTTGAAAGGAGGATATAAGATGAACATAAACAAAAGCAAAATGAGGATAATGGAATGAAGTCTAATTAAACTGGGCGATGCTGAGGGCATTAGATTAGGAAAAGAGATGTTGAAAGTAGTAAATGAGTTTTGCTATTTGGGGAGAAAAATAACTGATGATGGTCGAAGTAGAGAGGATATAAAATGTAGACTGGCAATGGCAAGGAAAGCGTTTCTGAAGAAGAGAAATTTGTTAACATCGAGCATTGATTTAAGTGTGAGGAAGTCATTTCTGAAAGTATTTGTATGGAGTGTTGCCATGTATGGAAGTGAAACATGGACGATAAATACACTCCTGGAAATGGAAAAAAGAACACATTGACACCGGTGTGTCAGACCCACCATACTTGATCCAGACACTGCGAGAGGGCTGTACAAGCAATGATCACACGCACGGCACAGCGGACACACCAGGAACCGTGGTGTTGGCCGTCGAATGGCGCTAGCTGTGCAGCATTTGTGCACCGCCGCCGTCAGTGTCAGCCAGTTTGCCGTGGCATACGGAGCTCCATCGCAGTCTTTAACACTGGTAGCATGCCGCGACAGCATGGACGTGAACCGTATGTGCAAGTGACGGACTTTGAGCGAGGGCGTATAGTGGGCATGCGGGAGACCGGGTGGACGTACCGCCGAATTGCTCAACACGTGGGGCGTGAGGTCTCCACAGTACATCGATGTTGTCGCCAGTGGTCGGCGGAAGGTGCACGTGCCCGTAGACCTGGGACCGGACCGCAGCGACGCACGGATGCACGCCAAGACCGTAGGATCCTACGCAGTGCCGTAGGGGACCGCACCGCCACTTCCCAGCAAATTAGGGACACTGTTGCTCCTGGGGTATCGGCGAGGACCATTCGCAACCGTCTCCATGAAGCTGGGCTACGGTCCCGCACACCGTTAGGCCGTCTTCCGCTCACGCCCCAACATCGTGCAGCCCGCCTCCAGTGGTGTCGCGACAGGCGTGAATGGAGGGACGAATGGAGACGTGTCATCTTCAGCAATGAGAGTCGCTTCTGCCTTGGTGCCAATGATGGTCGTATGCGTGTTTGGTGCCGTGCAGGTGAGCGCCACAATCAGGACTGCATACGACCGAGGCACCCATGGCCAACACCCGGCATCATGGTGTGGGGAGCGATGTCCTACACTGGCCGTACACCTCTGGTGATCGTCGAGGGGACACTGAATAGTGCACGGTACATCCAAACCGTCATCGAACCCATCGTTCTACCATTCCTAGACCGGCAAGGGTACTTGCTGTTCCAACAGGACAATGGACGTCCGCATGTATCCCGTGCCACCCAACGTGCTCTAGGTGTAAGTCAACTACCCTGGCCACAAGATCTCCGGATCTGTCCCCCATTGAGCATGTTTGGGACTGGATGAAGCGTCGTCTCACACGGTCTGCACGTCCAGCACGAACGCTGGTCCAACTGAGGCGCCAGGTGGAAATGGCATGGCAAGCTGTTCCACAGGACTACATCCAGCATCTCTACGATCGTCTCCATGGGAGAATACCAGCCTGCATTGCTGCGAAAGGTGGATATACATTGTACTAGTGCCGACATTGTGCATGCTCTGTTGCCTGTGTCTATGTGCCTGTGGTTCTGTCAGTGTGATCATGTGATGTATCTGACCCCAGGAATGTGTCACTTAAGTTTCCACTTCCTGGGACAATGAATTCATGGTGTTCTTATTTCAATTTCCAGGAGTGTAGTTTGGACAAGAAGAGAATAGAAGCTTTCGAAATGTGGTGCTACAGAAGAATGCTGAAGATCAGATAGGTAGATCACATAACTAATGAGGAAGTATTGAATAGGATTGGGGAGAAGGGGAGTTTGTGGCACAACTTGACAAAAAAGAAGGGACCGGTTGGTAGGACATGTTTCGAGGCATCAAGGGATCACCAATTTAGCATTGGAGGGCAGGGTGGAGGGTAAAAATCATAGAGGGGGACCAAGAGATGAATACACTAAGCAGATTCAGAAGGATGTAGGTTGCAGTAGGTACTGGGAGATGAAGAAGCTTGCACAGGATAGAGTAGCATGGAGAGCTGCATCAAACCAGTCTCAGGACTGAAGACCACAACAACAACAACAACAACAACAATTGGTTTCAGCCACACATACTCATCGTTCCGACACGGTAATCGAAGATGTGTTAATTATGAACTTTTTTTTTCTTTAGTAGACCTGAAAAATACACTTAGAATCAGTTATTGTAAAGAATTGTTCGCCATTTATTCTGTGTATTCAATAAATTATTCATAAATATCTTTTGTGATCTAAATGTGGCTGTAGAATTTGATGACAATTATTGACATATACTTGTTCTGGTGTAAACCACACTTCAGATATCACCACAATTTACGGTACTATGAGCAGGAATTCCCTTACTTGATTCAGATTTGTGCTACTCAAAATAAATTTTCCTTGATTTTAATCATTCGGGGATGGGTTTCATAATTTTGCTACGTTGATTCGAAAACAACATTCACACAGTCAAGTTTAAAAATTGATGTCACCACAACACTGCAGTGAGGTAGCAAAGGTAACATTCGTGAAGCCAATATGCACATTTGCATTAAATAACTTAATCAGTCAGCCTGACTTTTCATATTTTTCTCTTTGACAGTTCACAGATGGGTTTGAAGACTCTCAAACATGGCATATGCACAGTTGATTTGCTGAAGTAAAAGTAGGTTTGAGGTAACATTTTAATATAAAAATAAAAGAATTTTCTGCAGTACATGTGAGCTTTAAGTTAAAATGCCTTTTTCTAACATGAAAACCTACCTGTCGTAAGAGGCGACTAAAAGGAGTCTCAACTGTTTTGGCCTTTAATGTGATGGTCCCCTATGGGGTTTGACCACACCATTTAAAAATTTTCCGTTAGTATGTACCTTTTGGGGAAGGACGCCTTAATTGGTGCATTCTATATCCATCTTGCCGTAAGATCTTGCACATCAGATATTATCATGGAGTTGGACTTACACCGAGCTTCCGGCCACATCAGGTGCACTGTGTTCCGGGTAGCATACATTCCTTCCATTGTGCACTTCTATCTTTGCCCTGATATTTGTCACCCGACATCCAGCACGGTAGCCAGTCCATTGTGGTGGGGTCGTCATGTACCCTCTTGCTCGAATGCATGGTGAGCCGGCAGTTGAGTTGGGTATTCGAGTCTTGGGGCCTTCTAGCTCTGTCTCAGGGTGGGTTCCGTAAAGGTCACTCTGCTGCCGACAATCTGGTGAGCCTGGAGTCAGCCATCCACACGGCCTTTGCCAACCGTCAGCACCTCGTGACATGCGGAAAGCGTACGATATGGCATGGCACCATCACATACTCTCTACGCTTCATGGATGGGGTCTTCGGGGTCCACTGCCGATTTTCATCCGAAATTTTCTGTCACATTGAACTTTCCACATGAAAGTCATGGCATCCCATAGTTCCTCCCGAGTTCAGGAGAACAGGGTGCCACAGGGATCTGTTTTGTATGCCTGTTTTTAATTGCAATTAACGGGCTTGCTGCGGCGGTGGAAACATCTGTCTCAGCGTCCTTGTATGCTGACAACTTCTGCCTCTACTATAGCTCTGTTGGCATTGCAGCTGCTGAACGTCAGCTGCAGGGCGCTATTCATAAGGCGAAGTCTTGGGCTGTCACGCGGCTTCCAGTTTTCGGTTGCCAAGACTTGCGTTATGCATTTCTGCTGGTGAGGAACAGTTCACCCTGAGCAGCAGCTTTATCGTGCCGGTGAACTTCTTTCTGTGGTGGAGACACATCACTTTTTGGGTGTGGTTTTTGATGCCTGGTTGACTTGGCTACCACATATTCGGCAGCTTAAGCAGATGTGTTGGTGGCATCTTAATGCTCTGCGATGCTTGAGCCACACCAGCTGGGGCACCGGCCGCTCTACCCTCTTACTGCTCTATCAGGCATTAATCCAGCCCCACCTGGATTATGGGAGCCTGGCTTATGGTTCCGCATCCCTATCTGCGTTGCGGGTGCTGGACACAATTCTTCACAGCGGGATCTGACTTGCCACTGGTGCTTTCCGATCCAGCCCTGTGGGCAGCATACTTGTGGAGGCAGGTGTCCCTCCACTGCGGTTACGGCTCCAATGTTTACTGGCCGCTTATGCTTCGCATGTTTGTAGCTTGCCTGGGCATCCTAACTATCATCTTCTGTTCCCACAATCGGTCGTCCATCTCCCAGAACGTCGGCCCCGGTCGGGTTGTATGGTTGTGGTCCGCGTCAGAGAGCTTATCTACGGGCTTTGGGTTTTCCCTCTTCCACCTCCTTTCTGGGCCCCTCTGTGTACACCCCTGTGGTATGTGCCCTGACCTTGCCTTCGGCTTGAATCAGCACAGAGCCCGAAGGACTCAGTCCCTCCGGAGGCCTTCCGCTGCTGCTTTTATTCCATCCTAGCCACATATCAGGGCTCTGGCATGTTTTACACTGACGGTTTGATGGTTGCTGGTCGTGTTGGTTATGCTCTAACTCTAGGGGACCTACTTACAACGATCCTTGCTGCAACGTTTTCACTGCTGAGCTGGTCGCCATCTTTCGTGCCCTAGAGTATATCCTCTCCTGCTCAGGTAAGTCCTTCATTATCTGTAGCGACTCCCTGAGCAGTTCACGAGCTATCGACCAGTGTTTCCCTCACTCTCATCTGGTGATGGCTGTCAAGGAGTCCCTCCATGCTCTTGCCCGTTGTGGCAGCTCTGTGGTCTTTGTGTGGACCCCAGGCAATGGACATGTAGACCGCCTGGCAAAAGAGGCCACTAGTAAACCATCTCTGGACACTGGCCTCCCAGCAACTGATTTGCGGGCAATCTCACGCCGCAAAATTTTCGAAGTATGGGACACTGAATGGCGCAACCTGACCACACCAAACAAACTCTGTCCTATCAAGGAGACGACAGATGTGTGCCGGTTGTCCATGCGAGCCACTAGCAGGGACTCAGTAGTCCTTTGTCGGCTCCGCTTTGGCCACACCCACTTGGCACACAGCCATTTACTGTGCCATGCGGACCCGCCTCTATGTCACTGCGGGTCGGCTCTGACGGTGGTCCACATTTTGTTGGCCTGTCCACTTTTAACTGAGCTCAGGCAGAAGTTTGCGCTGCCTGATGCGCTTCGTGCCATTTTAACTGATGACTCTGCTATGGCAGGCTTAGTTTTGCGTTTTATTCGGGCAGGGGGCTTTTATCATTTGCTCTAAGTGTTTATCTTTCTTTAGTGTTGAGTCTGGCTTTTGGCCTATGGTTTTAGAATGAGTTTTTAATATGTTTCTCGGTGGTTGGCTTTTCCTTTTTTTTGTTCTCTCTGGTCAGCAACCACCGTCACACTCTGTGTGTTTTAATTCATTTTCTCTGGTCCTTGCCTAAGTTTCTCTTGTCCTGTGTCGTCTGTTATGTTTTCCTTGCTCGTTTTTATTCTGTGTGGGTGTTTTTAAGTTTTGGAAAAAGGGACCAATGACCATAGCAGTCTGGTCCCTTTAATCCCACAAACCAACCAACCAACAATCTGGATTTGGAGAGTAAGGAGGAAGCTGTGGTGGGGAAGGAGAGGGGTAAGAGGGTGTGGGTGGGGGGAGAATGTAGTGCTGTTTGTGGGAGCATTCAGGGACATGGTGGGGAATGGGCAGGGCTGCTAGGTGCAGTCGGGAGGTTTGAGGGGACGGAGAGAGGAAGTGGACTGGAAAAGGGGAGAAGTAGTGGCGGGGAAAAAAAGAGAGAGACTAGTGGGTGCGTGGGTGGAATGGAAGTCAGTGTAGTGCTGGAATGGGAACAGGGAATGGAACAGGTGGATGAAGGACAGGAACGATTGAGGCCATGTGGAGTTACAAGATTGTAGGATATATTGCAGGGAGGGTTCCCAACTGTGCAGTTTGGAAAATCTGGTGATGGTAGGAAGGATCCCTATGGCTCAGGCTGTGAAGCAGTCATTGAAATCAAGAATGTTGTGTTGGATGGTGTTCTCAGCTATGAGGTGGTCCACTTGTTTCTTGGCCACAGTTTGTCTGTGGCCATTTATGCACACAGACAGCTTGTTAGTTGTCATGCCCACATAGAATGCAGCACAATGGTTGCAGCTTAGCTTGTAGACCACATGACTGGTTTCACAGGTAGCCCTGCCTTTGCTGGGATAGGTGATGATTGTGACCAGTCTGGAGTAAGTGGTAGTGGCAGGATATATGGGACAGGTGTTGCTTCTAGGTCTATTACAGGGATATGAGCCACAAGTCAAGGGACTGGAATTAAGAGTGGAGTAGGGACTAAGAAGGGTATATTGTGTAGGTTTAGCGGGTGGCAGAATATCACTGTTGGACTGTGGAAAGGGTAGTGTATAGGATATTTCTTATTACAGGGCACAATGAGAGGTAGTTGAAATCCTAACAGAGAATGTAATTCAGCTGCTTCACTCTTGGCAGTACTGACTCATGAGGGGAGTGCTTCTTTGTGGCCTGGTGGTGGTAATGTGAGAGATGGTCAGCGACCGGAAAGGCAAAGAATGAGAGATCTGTTTCTGTAAAATGTTTAGAGGGTAATTTTAGTCTGTGGAGGCCTCAGTGAGATCTTTGGTACATTTGGAGAAGGGGTGCTCATCACTACAAATGCAGCGGCCATGGGTGGCTAGGCTCTATGGAAGAGACACTTGGTATGGAATGGGTGGCAGCTGTCGAAGCGGAGGTGTTGCTAGTGGTTGGTATGTTTCATATGGATGGAGATGCTGATGTAGCCATCTTTGAGGTGGAGGTCAACATTGAGGAAAGTGGGTTGTTGGGCTGAAGATGACCAGATGAAGTAAACCTGTTCCCTTTCCTGCTCCCACTCCAGTATTACACAGATTCCTATTCCACCAATGCACTTAGAAGATGCAACAAGTCCACTAAAGAGACAGCTTACACTACACTCGTTCGTCCTCTGTTAGAATATTGCTGCGCGGTGTGGGATCCTTACCAGGTGGGATTGACGGAGGACATCGAGAGGGTGCAAAGAAGGGCAGCTCGTTTTGTATTATCGCGTTATAGGGGAGAGAGTGTGGCAGATATGATACACGAGTTGGGATGGAAGTCATTACAGCATAGACGTTTTTCGTCGCGGCGAGACCTTTTTACGAAATTTCAGTCACCAACTTTCTCTCCCGAATGCAAAAATATTTTGTTGAGCCCAACCTACATAGGTAGGAATGATCATCAAAATAAAATAAGAGAAATCAGAGCTCGAACAGAAAGGTTTAGGTGTTCGTTTTTCCCGCTCGCTGTTCGGGAGTGGAATAGTAGAGAGATAGTATGATTGTGGTTCGATGAACCCTCTGCCAAGCACTTAAATGTGAATTGCAGAGTAGTCATGTAGATGTAGATGCACCTACTAGTCTCCCCCTTTTTTTCCCCTCCTGTACTTCTCTCTTTTTCCACTCCCCTTTCCCCCTCAAACCTGCTGACTGCACTTAGCAGCCCTACCCTGTCCATGCCACTTCCCTGTATACTCCCACAATCAGCACTACATCCTCCACCACCCCTACTCTGCCACCCATTCCCCTCCCCATACTAGCCGCCTCCTTACCCTCAACACCCAGATTGCGTCTTCTAGCAGACACAGCTACCCACAGTCCAATCACAGTTGCAAGAGACTGGTTGAGTGTGTATGTTGAATGTGTGTGTGTTTTCTATGTTAGAAAAAGGCCTTTTGGCTAAAAGTTCACATGTATAGCTGTCTTTCTGTTGTGCTCATCTAGAATTCAATACCTCCTCCATATGGCAAGTAACAATGTATCCTATTCATAATATTATTCCATCCTGGATATTCAATTGTTTCATAGAATTTTCTTATTTAGTTCCAGACTGACTTTAAATAATCATTATTTGTGTAAAATTTCATTGTAATATGATTCAAGAAAATATAGACACGTTAATAAGTTTTGTGACATAACTCACAGCTTTCTTATAAATAACAACATAAAAGTTAGAGTGAAAAAACATCTCCCTGGTTGTCACTAAACTACATCTGCACAATATGCTTTCTTCCAACATTGCGAGCACTATGAGTTATGTAGAACTTCTGTTAAGGTAGGAATGATCACATAGACAATATTGTGGGTAGAGCAAACCAAAGACTGTGATTCATTGGCAGATCACTTAGAAGGTGCAGCTGATCTACTAAAGAGACTGCTTACACAATGCTTGTCCGCCTTTTTCTGGAATATTCCTGTGCGGTGTGGGATCTGCATCAGGTAGGACTGACGGATGACATTGAAAAAGTACAAAGAAGGGCAGCTCGTTTTGTATTATCTCGAAATAGGGGAGATAGTGTTACAGACATGATACATGAATTGGAGTGGCAATCATTAAAACAAAGGTGTTTTTTGTTGCAACAGGATATTCTCATGAAATTTCAATCACCAGTTTTCTCATCCGATGGCGAAAACATTTTGTTGCCACCCACCTACATATGGAGAAATGATCGTCACAATAAAATAAGAGAAATCAGGGCTAACACAGAAAAATTGAAGTGCTCATTTTTCGCGTGAGCCGTTCGCGAGTGGAACAATAGAGAGACAGCTTGAAGGTGGTTCATTGAACCCCCTGTCAGGCACTTTATTGCGAATAGCAGAGTAATCACGTAGATGTAGATGAGGTACTAGCAGAAGTAAAGTGCTTGGGTAGCTAAGTCAGTAGAGCACTTGCCCACAAAAGGCAAAGGTCCCGGGTTTTAGTTCCTGTCTGGCATACAGTTCTAATCTGCCACAACTTTTCATATCAGTGCAAACTCCACTGCAGAGTGAAAAATTCATCCTGAATAAAAGTTATTGTCAAGATATGAATAAATGATATTTGATGGTGACAAATTCAGTGTGAAACAGAATAAGAATGAGAGGATAATTGGGGAAATGTTGTATCAGGTGACCAAAAAGTGTACAAAACTGTTTTCCTTTCTTGCACACTCCTTGGAGATTTAAACTGTGTGCCAGACTAATATTTAGACCAATGAAAGATAAGGATGAATTTTCAAGTTATGGATTGGCACCACATAGTTTTAATGTGTTAGGCAGGTTCATATTACGCTGCAGTCCACAGCAGTGTAAAAATATAATTCAAATTTTCTTTCTTGCTAATACAAATTCATTCTCATATTTTCACATTTGTTTTCTCAAATTTTTCTAACAATGAAAACAATAAATTTTTTAAATTGGTAGAGAAAACTCCTTGAAACTGCTGGTTATTGTCTGTTTCATTTCACACACAGATTTCTGGTAAATAATGTTGCAGATTGGTGTCTGTTGGAGATCTGCTGTGAACTACCGTGAAGACCGTCAGTCTTGAGGTGCTATTGCAGTGATGCTTTATCTGTATCAGGGAGCAGCAGTGTGACACCAGCACCCACTGCAACAAATTAATGAACAATTCCTAGAAGTGGATATATTATAACTGAAATTTTGTTTTCATCAGATTCTCAACATTTTATAGACTAAGTATTAAATTAAAAGCCTTATTTAATTGAAGAGATAAATGGAGTAGTAAATTAATTGCGCAATTTAACTGAATACAGTACTTAATGCAGAAAATATTAAATGGTGGCTTTATTATGAACATTATATGTGAAACATTTAACAACCTGATCAGTCATCTAACAAATATCCTACTGAATAAAAATAAAATAAAATAAAAATAAAAGTAAAATAAAACTGCACTCAAGAAAACAACAACATTATGTGATAGAATTGCCAGCCAGAACTTACTTTCAGGAGCCAAAATAAAAATAGTACTCATAGGCACATATAAAAAATATGTGACACTTTCCTATTCATCAGAACTTACTGTTCCTTCCTCAGGTAGGGAAGAGGGAGAGGTTGGGAAAGATTAGAAAGGAATTGCACATCCCTCAGACCCCAGACTGAGAGGGAACCACCTGCTCTGAGGACAAGATGTTGCTAATAGTTGGAAGAAAACAAGTCACTCCTGCCTACAAGGAGGGTAGCAGAGGTGATCCACAAAATTGTCATCCACATTATCTGACATCTACATTCTGCAGACGACTGTGAAGTGCGTGGCTGAGGGTACATTCCAGTGTACCAATTGGTATGGTTTCTTACCATTACATTCAAGTATGAAGCACAGGAAGAATGATTGCTTGAATGCCTCTGTACATGCTTTAATTATTCTAATCTTGCACTCATGAGCTCTGTGAGAGTTATATTTAGTGGTCTGTAGTGTATTCCTGGAGTTGTCATTTAAAGTAGGTTCTTGAAACTTGGTTAGTAGACTTTCTCAGGTTAGCTTACACTTATTTTCAGGAGTCTACCAGTTCAGTTTCTTCAAAATATTGGTAACACTCTTCCAAGGGTCAGACAAACCTATGACCATTCATGCCACCTTCTCTGTATACATTCAATATCCCCTGTTAGTCCTATCTGGTACAGGTCCTACACAGTTAAGTAATATTCTACAATGGGTCACACAAGTGATTTGTAAGCGGTGTTCTTTGTGGACTGATTTCACTTCACAAGTATTCTACCAATAAACCAAAGTCTGCCACCTGCTTTGCACACACCTGAGCCTATATGAGCATTTCATTTCATATACCTACAAATTGTTACACCCAAGTATTTGTATGAGTTGTTCAGTTCTGTCTATGACTCACCGATATTTTAGTCAAAGGATACTACATCTTCTCATTTTGTGAAGTACATAATTTTACATTTCTGAACATTTAAAGCAAATTGCCAATCTTTGCACCACTTTGAAATCTTGTCAAGCTCTGACTCAGAATTCAAGAAATGCAGCATGTACCTGACTGACTCGATCCAACGTTTTCAGTATGTCATGTGAGAAAAGTGTGAGTTAGGTTTCACATGATAGATGTTTTAGGAACCCATGCTGGCTGGTGTTGAGGAGGTCTCTCTCTTCGAGACACATCATTACATCTGGGCTCCGTATATGTTCTAAGACTGTACAACAAATCGATGTCAAAGATATTGCGCGGTACTTTTGTAGATCACTTCTTCCCCTTCTTGTAGATGGGTGTGGCCTACTCTTTCTTCCAACTACTGGGCAAAGTTTTTTTTGTGAGAGATCTACAATAAATTATAGTGAGAAGAGTGGCTAACTGAGCCAAAAATCCAGTATAGAACCTTATAGGTATTCCTTTGGGCCCTGGAGTTTTGTTCAATTTTAACAATATCAACTGTTGCTCAGCACGACTGACACTAATACTGATTTCACTCATCTTTTCAGTGGTACAAGGATTAAATTGGGGAAATTCTCCTGGGTTTTCCTTTGTAAAAGAACATTTGAAAACAGAGTTAAGCATTTGAATTAGTCAACTCCTGCAAATACCTACATGTAACAATTTGTAGAGATATGGAAAGGAATGCTCAACAATTGGGGAAAGGATAGACTGCTATTCACTCTGAAAATGACATTTTGAGTTGCAGACAGGCACAGAGAAAGACTGTTACACATTCAGTACCCCCTCCCCCCCTTTCCAGGAGGCTTGCCACTCTTTGGTGAATTTGTTTTTTCTTGGCTACCCTGGGGCACAAGCCTGCAGCATCTTTTCCCTTTCGTGCTGCTTGTCTATCCTCTTGCTATTCTTTTTCCCCTCCCTTGGGGAATATGTTTGGGGTGTTTTTGAGAATGTTCTCCATTTTCCATAGCTGACATAAGAACAGTCTCACCACTATTTTTCATTTCTTTTTTTTTCTTTCTTCATTCACCTTCTCCTATGCTTCCTCCTCTTCGACATTTGAGGCTCCTCTTTTCCTTCTTCCTTCCTGTGCACTCCTGAAGGCTGGCCCACGCACCTGAGGCGTAACAGGTGACTGGGTAACGCGTATTTCTCAGCCCTGGATTGACAGATAGGGTTCGCATGTACCCCGACACAGCCAAGGGCGAGGGAGGGCTGACTGTGTAAGCTGATAACTTCTCAAATTGACAATTGGTCTCTCAGTCAGGTGTTAAGGAGGTGTGAACTGAGGTTTGAAAAATCATCTAAGGCGGTTAGACCCCTGTGAGGGGCACCCCCAGTTAGAAGGAGCATGCCATAGGAGATTCTGACAATCATGGGGGATTTTTTTCACAATGAGCCAATTATCATCTTTCCAGTCCACATCTACAAAACATAAACAGAATGAAACTTCCAATTCAAAGACCCTCCCAGCTCTACCACAGTTCCTTGTGGTTTCACACAATGAAGACAGTCAATCCTTTGCAACAGTAAATCCATTTCTAATTCAGAAAGGTGTTAATGCAATTGCCGGCCCTGTGAAACCTTGCTCTTGTTTACGCAATGGCACTTTGTTTTTGGAGGCTACTTCTGATTCTCAAGCACAACAACTGTGTTGCGCGCAGCTTTGCTTCTCCATGGCTATCCTGTTTGTGTTGAGGCCCACAGAACTCTGAATTCTTCCCATGATGTTATTTACACCAGGCTGCTCAATGGTCTGACCAAGGCAGAAATCCAAACATACCTTTCTGTGGTGTTGTTGCCATCCATCGGGAGATCAAAAATGTAGATGCATCCTTAGAGTCCACATGCACTCTTTTTCTCACCTTTGACAGAGTGGTGCTTCCATTCAAGATCAAAGGAGGCTATTAAGTTATGATAGTCTGACAGTACTCTCTGAATCTGCTACTGGTGTCATTGTTTCAACCACACTCGAATGTCTTGTCAACATCCGGCCAAATGTATTACCTATGGCAGGGGTGCACACGAGGGCAATTGCCTGGCTCCTTCTCCCATCTGTATCAACTGCAATTGAGACAACTGCCTCCTCTTGAAATAGTCCTATCTATCTTGATGAGCGGGCTGTCCAAGAGATGTGGGTAAAGGAAAAAGTGCCTACTCGGTCGCTCATAAGTTGTTGGATAGTTGCAAAACCCTGCATTCTACCATCTGGCACCTACAGTACTGTTCTTGCTAGATCTCCCTCCACGAAGGACATGGCCACGCAGACGTGTGGCCTCAAATTCAGCACCGAGGTTGTGAATTCGCCCATTGTCATAGTAGCATTATCGTCTCCTCGTCCAGCTGTGCAACAAACCACCAAACATTCGCCCCCGGGATGAAGTCACTTGCTACACAATCATCAGTCCAAAAAGGACAGAAAGAATACTCCTGTGAAAACTTCCTATGTCCCTCCAGGCAACAAACGTCAGAGTCATCCCCTGCCAACTGGAAAGGCTCCAAGAGGTCAAACAAAGGCAAACGATCTTCTCCTTCACCGGCTTGGAGATCCTCTACGACGGTGTCGCCACACAATACCCTCGCCCGGCTGACATCTGTGTTGCCAGTGCCCACTGCCACCCGTGTTTCTGGCCTGGACTCCACATATTGATGAAGGGAGAGTGCTGATGCCCCTGTGAATCTCATGGAATAGAAACCTCCAGCCTTTGCACCATGTGGCAGTGAGTCTTTGAAGGCTGGCACTCAGCAGCTGCTGAGGTGACATCCCTTCATTTTTTCCCTCCTCCCCTTTCCTCATTATGGCTCTCCTTCAATGGAATGTTCATGGCCTGTGATCAAATGACGAGGATTTACAGCTGCTCTTAGAATACCTGTGTCTCCTTGTTCTCTGCTTCCAGGAAACAAACTTGCATCTTCATGACTGCTTTGAGCTCTTGAATTTCTTCCCAGTCCGTTGTGACCCCCCCCACCCCCAGGTCAGCATTCCATCTCGTGAGGTAGTCATGCTGCTCATATGGACATATGTGATGACATTAATAGTCAGCCCATCTCCCTGACTATCCACCTTCAAGCTGTTGCCTTTTCCTTCCTCACTTGAACTTTTCCCTTTGTAACGTTTACATCCCTCTACATTCCCCTGTCATTCGATGGCACCAGGACAGACTTCCTCCAGCTTATTGGGCAGTACTTCACCCGTTTCTGCTGCTCAGTGACCTTAACACACATCATCCCCTTTGGGGTTCTCCCAGAACCTGTCAGAGAGGTACCCTCTTGGCTGATCTTCTTAGTCAACTCATCCTCTTCTGCCTTAACACTGGAGCACCCACATTCCTTTCAGACTCCACGCACAATGATTCCCATTTTGACCTATCCTTCTGCACTGTCCAGCTTTCACATCGTCTCGAGTGGTCCATTCTCTCTGACTCATACTGGAGTGACCATTTCCCATGTCCTATCCATTTGCTGACTCCTATCCCACCTGTGTGCACATCCAAATGGCAGCTTACTAAGGCCAACTGGAGGCCTTACTCCTCCCTGGTGACCTCTGATGAACAAGATTTCCTCAGTTGTGATGACAAGGTGGAATATCTTACAAATGTTATCCTTACTGCTGCAGAACATTTCATTCCTTGCACTTCATCATTACCACGCTGCGTCCCAGTCCCTAGGTGGACTGAGGTGTGCTGCGACACAATTTGCATCTGGAGACGAGCTCTCCACATTTTTAGCTGTCATCCTACAATGGCAAACTGCATTTATTATAAACAGTTGCATGCACAGTGTCATCGCATTCTTCAGGATAGCAGAAAAGGTTGCTGGATTTCAGTCACTAGTTCTTTTAACAGTTCTGCTCCCTCTTCCTTCGTGTGGGCCAACCTCTAGCAGCTCTCTGGGACCAAGATCCATTCCCCAATTTCTGGCCTGACAGTAGCAGACAATGTCATAGTGGACCCTGTTGCTATCTCCATGTTGGGCCACTGTTTTGTGGCCACTTTGAGCTCCTCCCACTGTCACCCTGCCTTCCTCCATGGGAAACAAGTGGAGAAGGCTCGTGCAATACCCTTCTCTTCTCAAAATCATGAGTGCCACAATGGGCCTTTACTAAGAGAGAGAGCTAGATCATGCTCTCACTTTATCCCGATACTCTGTCCCAGGGCCAGATGATGTTCACATTCAGTTGTTGCAGCACCCTTCTCTTGCAGGGAATCACTTTCTGCTTCATATGTACAAACACATCTGGGCAATGGGCACATTTCCCAAATGCTGGTGTTTGAAGCCACCATCATACCCACAACTAAGCCTAGTAAGGACCAACACTTTCCTTGCAGCTACTGCCCCATTTCTCTCACCAGCTGTGTTTGCAAGGTGATCGAACACATGATTCATGCCTGGCTGGTATGGTGGCCTGAGTCTCACAATTTACTAACCACTGCACAGTGTGGATTTCAAGTGCAGCATACACTAGACTCTCACTAACCCGGCCCTCAGTAGTCCGGCCTCCCAGTAATCTGGCACACATCCAGAAACATGTGCACAATGAATTATTGTGTGCAACAATGCTTAGTTAAACAATGTTTTATATACTGTATTTGAAATTGTAGCTTTCTTTACAGTTTGGAATCATGTCTTCTAAAAGGAAACACGTTACACTAGACCTCAAGCAGAAACTTGAAATTTTAGATAAGTTAAATTGAGGTTCTTTGCAGAAAGCCATTGCTACTGATTTCAATGTTGGACGAGCAGCTATTTATGACATCAAATAGAAAGAAGATGTTATTTGACAGTACTCAACACAAATGGATAGTGAGTTGGGAAAATGGAAAGTTATGCAAAAGAATGAGAATGAAGAACTGAACGTAGCTGTTTATAGATGATTCATACGACAATGCAGTAAAGGAATTCCAGTCAGAGGCCCAATTATAAAGGAAAAAGCAGCTGCATGTAACCAAGAACTTGGCGGTAGTAAACTGTTGCAGTGAATGAAGGTTGGCTATTGAACTGGAAAAAAATGACATAGCATTCAGCAGCTGACAGCCACTGGGGAAAGTTGCTCAGCTAATGATAAGGATGCTGATGAGTTTGTAAGCAAGATACTGAAGATAACAGAGGAATAAGATTTGACTGCTGATGCCTTGTATAATGCTGATGAAACATTACTCTTTTACAAGATGCTTCCTTCAAAAACATTAGCTGCCAAGAACGAGAAGGAAACTTGTGGTTACAAGCAACAGAAACAGTGTGTAACATTAATGGCATGTTGTAATGCAAATGTGAGTCATAAACTACTGCTTATGGTGATTGGAAAATCTCAACATCCACGTTGTTTTCAACACACTGACATAAACATTCTACCAGTGCAATATTGTGCTCAGAAGAAAGCATGGATAGACAGACAAATATTCTCTTGGTGGTTCCATGAAACTTTTGTACCAGCAATGAGAAAAGAGCTAAAGAAGAAAAATATTCCACTGAAAGATATCTTTATAACTGACAATGCTCTCAGTCATCCTTCAGATGTTTCTCTAAAGTCTGATGGTATACATATACAAACACTCGGTCTCCCAACCAATGTGACAACCCTAATTCAGCCCATGGACCAGGGACTTTTGGAATTAATTAAATGTCATTATCGACATTCACTTCTCATCTCCTTGCTGAAAGAAAGTGAAAACGACTGATGTTGTTTCCCAAGCAGCCAAGGCATGGGATACCACATGGGAGAGCGCTACCATAATGAAGAGCTGGAGAAAATTGTGGCCCAATTTGGAATTATCAATTACTTTGTACACTGATGTGTTCCGCAACCTTCCAGGAGGAGGAGAAATTGATTGATGAAGATGTTACTAAGTGGCTTAATGAGAAAACTGTGATACAGACCAAACTTTAACAGATGAAGAAACAATCAAAAGTGTGCAAGAAAGTAATGATGAACGTGATGAAGAAGAGAACACAGGAGGAGAGAGCATGAAGATTTCTCAGACTGATGGTGCTGAAGCTGCCGAGGTCTTCCTGGAGTACATTATGTAATAACCAGATACATGCAGTACCAATGTAATGCTTGAAAAGCAGTTGCATGATAAAGCATGCCACGGTTGCATATCATCATTGCGACAGTTAAAAATTAGGGATATGTTTCATAGTGAGTGATACAACTGTATAATTATGTACAGTATACACTCAGGAACTAAGTTTTCTTTGAAAATTAATGTATTTTTGGATTTAAAATGACATATTTTGGTTTAATAAAGTACAATACACTATATCCCCTGTGTTCTCAAAACAAATAAAAAACAAAATAAATGAATAAAATAAATTTCAGACTCTCAATAATTCGGCAATTCCGCTAATCCGGCAGCCATTTGTGCCAGGAATGGCTGGATTAGTGAGAGTCTAGTGTACCTCCATATGAGCCCTAATTTCTTGTATCTTATCTTCATGGCCCTTACACACACTGTATGTTGGTGACAGTAGACTCATTCGGCTGTCAGATGCAAATGCTGGGTCTCTTAATTTTCTTTTTAATAGTGTTCCTCAAAAAGAACACTACATTCCTTCCATGGATTCCCATCTGAGTTCCCAAAGCATTCCATAACGCTTATGGGTTGTTCAAAATTACTGGTAACAAATCTAAAAGCATGCCTCTGAACTGCTTTGATGTCTTCCTTTAATCAGACCTGGTATAGATTCCAAACCCTCAGGCAGTTCTCAAGAATATGTCACACCAGCATTCCATATGCAGTCTCCTTTATAGATGAACCACATTTTTCTAAAATTGTTCCCATAAACTGAAGTTGGCCATTTGCATTCCTGACCACAGTTCTGACATGCTCATTCCACTTCATATCACTTTCCAACATTACGCACAGATGTTTAAATGATGTGAGTGTGTCATAATGCTCTAGCCAAACATTACGGGTTTGTTTTTTCTACTGATCCACATTAACTTTTTCCACATTTAGAGCTAGTTACCATTCACTACACCAATCAGAAATTTTGTCTAATTTATCTTGTATCCTTCTACAGTCACTCAACTTCAATACCTTCCCATACATCACATCATCATCAGCAAACAATGGTATCAAACTGCTGCTCACCCTCTCTACCAAATCATTTATGTATATAGCACTTCTTGGGAGGACATGTGCCAATGTCTTTGATGGACACTCACCACAGAGGGCAACATCTTAATTCTGTGACCTGAAAAGTCTTCAAGCCACTGACATAACTGTGAATCTATGCCATATGCTTCTACTTTCATTACCAGCCTCCAATGGGGCACTGTGTCAAGAAATATAGAAGTATGAAATGTGCCTATTGCTCTTCATCCATAGTTCACAGTATATCATATGATGATTTCTAAAACTGTGCTGATACAAGGACATAAGCTTTTTAGTCTCAAGAACATTTATTGTATTCTAACTGAGAATAAGTTCAGAGATTCTGCAGCAAACTGAAGTTAGGGATATCAGTCTGCAGATCTGTTGATTTATCTTTCATGTGTGAGTTTTTTCCAGACACTTGGGGACTTTGTGAGGGATACACGATAAATGCAAGCTAGGTAAGGAGCCAATGCCATAGTGTACTCTTTGTAAAACCAAATTTGTATTCCATCTGATGGTGATTTGTTTGCATTCATATCTTTCAGCTGTTTCTCTGCACAAGGGATGACTATTACTATGTCGTCCACCCTGAAGTCTGTCCGATTGTCAAATGATAGTATGTTTGTATAATTCTCCCATCTGAATGATTTCTTGGAAACGAAATTTTAAGCTTTGCTTTCATTTTCCTATCTTGAACTGCCACACCTGACTGGTCAACAAGTGACTGGATGGAAGCCCTAGACCCACTTCATGATTTTACACAGGAACAGAATTTGCCCAGGTTCTCTGCCAGATTTTTTGCTAAGGTGCAATGGTGGTAGTAGTTGTATGCTTCACACATAGGTCTTTTCACAGATGCATGAATCTCTACTAACCTTTGCTTGTCATCATTTGTGTGTTCTCTTTCAAACCGAGAGTGCAACAGCATCTGCTTCCTCAGCATTTTCTGAATTTCGTTATTTAACCATGGTCACTGTCACTGCAGATATCCCATCCCCAGGTGGTCAGGTGTATGGGAGGATTTTTCTGATGTGGAAGGGATGCCAGCTTCTGAGATGCAGGTGATGTTGGTGATTGGTGGGTTTAATATGGACAGAGGTGCGGATGGAGCCCTCAGAGAGGTGGAGGTCAACATCCAGGTAGATGGCATGCTGGGCTGAGAAGGACCGAGTGAAGTTGATGGGAGAGAAGTTGTTGAGGTTGTGATGGAATAAGGATAGGATGTCCTGGCCCTGAGTCCAGATCATGAAGATGTTATCAATGAATCTGAACCAGATCAGGGATTTGGGGTTTTGGGAGGCCAGGAAGGTTTCCTCTAGATGGCCCATAAACAGGGTGGCACAGGAGCGTGCCATGCAGGTGCCTGTGTCTGCACTGCAGATTTGTTTGTATATTTTTCCTTCAAAGGAGAAGTAGTTGTGTTTTGGATATAGACGGTAAGGTGTATGAGGAATGACGTAGTGGGTTTTGAGTTTTAAGTACATTGCAAGAGGTAGTGTCAGACAGCAGCAAATCCATGGGCATGAGGGATGTTTATGTATAGGGAAGATGCATCAACAGTGATGAATAGGGATCCAAGAGGTAAAGGGATGGGGATGGTGGAGAGCCTGGAAGGGAAATGGTTGGTGTGTCTAATGTGGAGGCTAGGTTTTGGGCAATTGGTTGGATGTGTTGGTCAATGAGGGCCAAAATTCTTTCAGTGGGAGCACAATAACCAGCTACACAGGGGCATCCAAGATTGTTGTTGAGCTTGTGGTTGTTGGGGAGCATGTAGAAGGTGAGTGTGTGGGGTGTGATGGGAGTGAGGTGGGAAATGAATTTGGGGAGAGGTTCTGGCAAGAAGGGGCTAAGGCTTTAAGCAGTGATTGGATGTTAGGTTGGACTTCTGAAATGTGATCAGTCTGGGAGAGTTTTTAAGTGGAGGAGTCAGTCAGTTGGTGGAGGCCTTCCACCAAGTAGTCACTGCAATTCGTGGTGACAGTGATGGAACCTTTGCCTGCAAATAGGGTCATTAGGTCAGAATCTGGTTTGAGGCTGTGCATGACTGTCCTGTCTTCCACTGAAAGTTTGGGACATGGGAAATGATGTGGAGCACAAGTTGGAGGTAAAGAATTCCTGGAAGGTGATCATGGAGTGATTAGATGTAAGAGTGGGAGGGAGATTGTGATGGTTGGATGGCGGTACGAAATGAGAGAGGCAGTGTTCATTGTTTGGATTAGCTTGGGCTTGTTGGAGGGATTAATGGCAAAGAAGTGTTTCTGTTGCAATGACTGGGAAAAGGAGAGTAGGTCTTTGACATGTCCAATATGGTTATACTTGGGTGTAAGGCTGAAGATGAGACCTTTGGATATGACTAAAACTTCTATGTTGCTGAGGATTTTGCTGGGAAGGTTAACAACAATGTTCTGTGATTGTTTCGGCTAGATTTAAAAGAGCACTGAATGGGAGCTTTGAGGGATGTGGCAAGTGGATATGGTCAGCTAGTCTGGGTGCTGTGAGAGATTGTTGAGGAGGGGCACTGTGGGTGGGTCAGGGGTTGGATAATGGTGCCCCAAGGCAGCATTAGGATGTCAGCAGGCTTGATAACTTATGGAGGTGGATCTTGAGTCATATTGTAACATATTGTTATTTTATAATTATTGTTTTTATGTGGATGACATGTGACAGTGGTGCTGTAATGTCCAATGACATTTTTATTTTGTTTTACACATGTAACTGTTATTTATTGTGAATTCCTGTCTGGTGGGTGTGTTGCATGAGCAGATTGCCCATCTTTGGTAATGTTTTCATTAGTGAGCTGTAATTCTTTCTGTAATAGATGTTTGTTTTATTAGAGCCTCCTTTCCCATTACATTCATTTTATGACGTGAAGAACAAACATTTCTGTTTTATCTTCTACATTTCCTTTTACAAAATGTGAACTAAGTGTTTATATACCTGAGTATAACGAATGTACTTCTCTGGAATCATGTAAAATGATGTGCAGTGGCAACATACAGTGAGCCTGGATGGAAGCACATTTTCTTGCTGCTGCACAGCATTATAGCTGAGTCTCTCTTCACGTACGCTACATACGCTTCAGTGGTGCTCTTTACATACCATTGTTTTATTTGTTTGGTATCCCAACACACTGTGAATACAACCCATACCAAATAGACTAACAAGAGATATTGAACTTAGGAATATACTACAATCCCCTATGTGTCACTTGTGTAAGGGTTACCAGTATGATATAAGACTATTATAGCATGCCTAGAATCGTTTAAGCAGTCATTCTTCCTACTTTCTTGTAGCAAATCAAATGGGAAAAATCCTAAATCATCGTATAGTGGGAATTATCCTCTGCCATAATGTTCTCATGTTTGTAGAGTATAGAGGTATATATTGAGGTAGAGTAAGAAAATCTTGCACTCAAACAAAGAAATGGTCCTAACATATGCAAATCAGCATTGTCCATTCTGTTCATTTTGGCCCAAACAAAGGAAAGGCTTGAATTTTCTTGCTCTCACAGTGGATTAATTGATCCATAAGATTGTGGGAATTCATACATAACCATACTTTGTCTGCTGCTAATATTTTGGCTGGAAGGTTTGCAGTTGAAATATGGGCAGCAGACAAAGTATGGTCACAATTAAATTTGAACAATTATGTGTATCTAAGGAAAGGTTATTAATATATATAGATCAGCATTATCTCTTTGCTTGTTCTGTGATTATGACTGAGGCCACTGGAGTGGCTATACTTCAGTCCCTTGTGTCACCTTTTCCTTTCTAGCAAAGGGAAACAATAAATGTATACTACTAAAATGCAAACTATAGAATATTACATACCAAGTGTTAGAATAGTTATCAGTGAGAATGGAGCTACACAGTCAATTGCTAATAAGTATGGGAATGCCAGATTTCCAGTAAATGTTCCAAACTGGCCCGTCATTGAATTGAGACCCATTGCCATTGACCTGCAACAATTAAATTTAATAAAGTTAAAATATAAGTGTTTTGAAAAAGCAGACATGATTTTATTATTACTTCAAGAAATCAAGAATGACTGGGTAGTGAGACTACCTCAAAGAGAAAATTTAATGGCAACAGAAAAATATAAAATCTGCCAGTAGGCAATAAATACTTATTCTACCACTAACATAACATCATTATTCAAACATATTTTATCCATGCATTACATGTATGGGGGTTGGGTTGGGTTGAGTTGTTTGGGGGAAGAGACCAAACAGTGAGGTCATCGGTCTCATCGGTTTAGAGAAGGATAGGGAAGGAAGTCGGTCATGCCCTTTCAAAGGAACCATCCCAGCATTTGCCTGGAGCGATTTAGGGAAATCATGGAAAACCTAAATCAGGATGGCCGGACCCGGGATTGAACCCTTGTCCTCCCGAATGCGAGTCCAGTATGCTAACCACTGCACCACCTCGCTCAGTCTTACATGTATGAATGGACTGCTTATCTAAGTTTGTACTCAGATGGCAGGGGGAGGGGTAGCATTATTTATGAACAAGTATTTATCAAGTTTTCACAATTAAGTGCATTTATGTAAACATTATGGTTCAGAGGTTTCACTGCTACCAAAACCTCCAGTAATATGAGTAATAAATTGAAATACTTGTAATAGATTCTGTAGAAATAACTCCCATATTCTGAAGGATTATTCAGCAACATTTATTATGTATTGTGGCACTGCCGTTCTCCAATATTGCCATGGACTTTCTGTGACAAAACTATTTTTTTTTCCAAGAATAATGGCCCCGAGTTCTCAGCACCAAAGATGTTGCAGAGATATAATAGACTTAGGTGAAAAGCTCCTCTCAATTATTGAAAAGCAATCCTTTTCTCAATTGCGAAAATGAGAACTACTGTTCAGAAATTTGTACTTTACAGGTTAAATAATATCGAAGAGGAAGCATGATTTTGACAGGACTGTTACAAACTCAGCACCTTGCATTTGCTATTGATCATGTCAGAAACGTTCCTCCATCATTTGATATCTTTTTGTAGTAACCTAATTTGATCTCATATAACTTTCATCTTTGAGGACACCCAAAAATCAAGTCTTTTTAATCAAGTCTTTTTCATGTGACTGTGGAACTTAATTGTGACTATGGAACTTAATTATCCACAAGATCTATGAAAGCAAAAGTTTTTCATGCATGTCAGTTACAGATGGCACGAGATGATCACTCATTAACCGTAGTGAATATAAATTACAAAAAAAGTCCAGTTTCAGTCTGCAGGTTGCTTTTCTTTATTTTCAGATATCTGGTTTTGAACCAGCTACCTGTCTTCAGATTTGTTAGACAAAAATTAAATAACAATTGATTCAAGACTTATGTCTTCAAAGCTAGAAATTTTTTAAGAAATTGAAATTATAATGAGAAACATTAATTTATTACAGTGGCAGAGTAGCATGTCGATATAGAACTGCAAGTTCACTGTCACGACTAAACAGGCACTAGACTGCAACAACTTTATATTAGAGCTAGTGAACCTGGAAATCCTTCGCAATTGCTAAGTATGTCCGGGGATATGGTATATGTCCTAATCTTGTTCTGTCCCCCCTCTCTCTGCTCATCTCTGCACCCCTCTCTCTGTGTCCAAACCATCCTCCCCCCCCCCCCCCCCCACTCTCTCTCCTTGCCCTCCCCCCTTTCTCTCTGCCCATCTCATCCTCCTCTCTATATCATACTTGTTCAGAACCGGTGGTAGGCAGAAAACATCTTCCAAGGTTGTCCTAAATGCTTTCTCCAAAAATTATTTCGAGCAGTTAGTCCACGAACCCACGCGAGTTGTAAATGGTTGCGAAAACACACTTGACCTCTTAGCCACAAATGATCCAGAGCTAACAGAGAGCATCATGACTGATACAGGGATTAGTGATCACAAGGTCATTGTAGCTAGGCTCAATACCGTTTCTTCAAAATCCACCAGAAACAAACGCAAAATAATTTTATTTAAAATAGCGGATAAAGTGTCACTAGAAGCTTTCCTAAGAGACAATCTCCATTCCTTCCGAACTGACTATGCAAATGTAGACGAGATGAGGCTCAAATTTAAAGATATAGTAGCAACAGCAATTGGAGAGATTCATACCTCATAAACTGGTAAGAGATGGAACTGATCCCCCATGGTACACAAAACAGGTCCGAACACTGTTGCAGAGGCAACGGAAAAATCATGTGAAGTTCAGATGAACCCGAGATCCCGAAGATTGGCTAAAATTTACAGATGTGCAAAATTTGGCTCCGACTTCAATGCAAGATGCCTTTAATAGGTTCCACAATAAAACATTGTCTCGAAATTTGGTAGAAATTCTGGTCGTATGTAAAGTACACAAGCGGCAAGACGCAGTCAATACCTTCGCTGCGCAGTTTTCTGAAATTCCTTCACCAGGGGAGACGAATGGAATATTCTAGAATTTGAAACATGAACTGCTGCTAGAACGAGTTTCTTAGAAGTAGATACCTTAGGGGTTGCGAAGCAACTCAAATCGCTTAATACAGGCCCGTCTTCAGGTCCAGATTGTATACCGATTAGGTTCCTTTCAGATTATGCTGATACAATAGCTGCCTACTTAGCAATCATATACAACCTCTCGCTCACCAATAGATCTGTACCTACAGATTGGAAAATTGCACAGGTAGCACCAGTGTTTACGAAGGGTAGTAGGAGTAATCAATCAGACTACAGACCTATATCATTGACTTCGGTTTGCAGTAGGGTTTTGGAGCATATACTGTACTCAAACATTATTAATCACCTCGAAGGGAATGATCTATTGATACATAATCAGCATGGCTTCAGAAAATATCGTTCTTGTGCAATGCAGCTAGCTTTTTATTCACACAAAGTAATGGCTGCTATCGACAGGGGATCTCAAGTTGATTCCGTATTTCTAGATTTCCGGAAAGCTTTTGACACCATTCCTCTTCACAAGCGACTTCTAATCAAGCTGCAGGTCTACTCAGTTGTGCGACTGGATTTGTGATTTCCTGTTAGGAAGGTTGCAGTTCGTAGTAATAGACGGCAAATCATCGAGTAAAACTGAAGTGATATCAGGTGTTCCCCAGAGAAGCATCCTGGGACCTCGGCTGTTCCTGATCTATATAAATGACCTGGGTGACAATCTGAGCACTTCTCTTAGGTTGTTCACAGATGATGCTGTAATTTACCGTCTAGTAAGGTCATCCGAAGACCAGTATCAGTTGCAAAGTGATTTGGAAAAGATTGCTGTATGGTGTGGCAGGTGACAGTTGACGCTAAATAACGAAAAGTGTGAGGTGATCCACATGAGTTCCAAAAGAAATCTGTTGGATTTTGGTTACTTGATAAATAGTACAATTCTCAAGGCTGTCAATTCAACTAAGTACCTGGGTGTTAAAATTACGAACAACTTCATTTGGAAAGACCACATAGATAATATTGTGGGGAAGGCGAGCCAAAGGTTGCGTTTCATTGGCAGGACACTTAGAAGATGCAACAAATCCACTAAAGAGACAGCTTACACTACACTTGTTCGTCCTCTGTTAGAATATTGCTGCATGGTGTGGGATCCTTACCAGGTGGGATTGACGGAGGACATCGCAAGGGTGCAAAAAAGGGCAGCTCATTTTGTATTATCACGTTATAGGGGAGAGAGTGTGGCAGATATGATATGCGAGTTGGGATGGAAGTCATTAAAGCAAAGACGTTTTTTGTCGCGGCAAGATCTATTTACGAAATTTCAGTCACCAACTTTCTCTTCCGAATGCGAAAATATTTTGTTGAGTGAAACCTACATAGGTAGAAATGATCATCAAAATACAATTAGAGAAATCAGAGCTTGAACAGAAAGGTTTAGGTGTTCGTTTTTCCCACACGCTGTTCGGGAGTGGAATGGCAGAGAGATAGTATGATTGTGGTTCGATGAACCCTCTGCAAAACACTTAAATGTGAATTGTAGAGTAATCATGTAGATTTAGATATAGATGTAGATGTCCATTTCCTCCTCTCTGCCCCCCCCCCCCCCCCCTCACCCTGCCACAACTCTGGCCATCTACTCTTGCATCATCTCCCTGACTGAGCCTTGTTTATTGTTAGCTTAAAATTAATGAGAAACTGGTTGATATCATAGGTACTTGAGGTATGAGAGAGACCTCATCAGCTGCTGCATCTGTGAGGATAGTAGCTTCAATGACAATATTTTGCATAGTTTTCTGGGAATGTGCTACTATATATCCTGAATATAAGGACACATGACCAGCTTATGAAATGAAACATGTTTATTATGATGCACTAATATGAAGTCATAATTGACTGACAATCACAATGGTGAGAGAAAACAGACTGATTCAAAGATGAGATTACACAGAGCTTCACAGCATTTTGGGCAGACTCTCGATAGTCAATCTACTACTGATAGTCACCAAAGAGTCATCTCCTCCCCCCCCCCCCCCCCCCCCCCCCAGGAGTGTGGAGCACAAGGAAGGAAATGAAGGGCTGCACAGCTGTCTGTAGGGTAGAGAGGTAGCCGGTCAACAGTGGACGAGAGGAGGTGTGCAAGATTGTGCAAGCAGCCATTTCATTCTAGGCCCATGAGGGAGACATGACTGGACCATTTCTTGAGCACTGAGGCAGTGTAATATTTCAGTTCCCAGACACCATATAGGTCTATAGCCACTGTGCAAGACATACAGGTTTGCCCGCTCAAGAAAGAGGAGTAATCAGGTCCAACACTGTTGGGTGAGGTTGCACAATGAGCTGGACAGTGATGGAAAGGTGATCATTGTTGTTGATGGAGGCCACGATGTTGTTTCATCAGCATCATGCCAAAGCTGAAAGGAGCAGAGAAAACTGACTTGGATGGTAGCTCAACTATCGAGTGTACATGGAGGAGCATGGAGAACAAAGAGGGTGTCATGCTGGAGTTGGAGGGAGGGAGAGAGAGAGATATATATATACGCAATGTAAAATGCAGACATGTCAACCATCAAGATGACAACACTGGGAGAAGCGTGAGACAATGACGCTATAGATGTCAGGCACAAGATGGCCACCATACCTTGAGACCTTGAAAACTGGGAAAAACCTTGATTTTGAAAAATCCTGGAAAATACCTTAAATTTCTGGAAGAAACCTGGATTTTTTAATAATATTCATCACCTCATTTTTGTATGCAAATTTTTTAAAAAATCAGTTTATGGTCATTTTAAGAAGCATTCAAATAATAGACTATGCTTTTCAACATTATCTGAGTATTTCCGTCTTTATCTCAATATCTTCATCCATACGACTCAACATAATTTCTTTCCTGACCTGGCTCTCTGTTTGAGAGACACAATGTTATATTGCTATCAGAGCACCATTCTGTATGAAATCGCAGTTTGAATGAAAGCTTTTATTTATCCACACTAAATTCTCACATTTCAATAAATGACCTATTCATACCTATATTGGATACTGCCCCAGATGATATCTGTTTATCAAACAAGTTTTCTATTGCTTGATTCTGTGTTGGAAAATCTCTTCCAGGAAACACACACTTGTGAACATTTTGATAATTTGAACTTAAAACTTTGTACAAGTTGTTATTAATGTTTTGTTAGTAATAATTAATGATAATTCTTGTGGATACTGTACATTGGCAGTGTTAATTCTGAACACAGTTTCGTGTTGTCTTGGTAGTGATTTTTTAACATGCTGATTGTCAGTTAAAAAAGATGTGAGCATATCCTTGGAGATATACAAATTCATTGGGAAGGCAGGTTTCCATCAGTTCTGAATTATTCCTTCAACAGCAAATTTTTAAACAGGATATGCTGTCAGACAGCATGTCGCACATGGACAAAGCTGAAATCATGTATGCACAGTGCCTTCTCCTGCTTCTGGCTAATAGGAATGTTGCTGTTTGGTGTATAAGCAGTGAGAGCTAGCCAGCCAGAATCTACCAGGAAAATTTTTTCTGGCATTGCCAAGCTGCTAGGTTCGCACATGTGCATTAATGTGAACTAGAGTGGGGTTACCCTTCACATGACTTAGGTTTTTCAATCATTTCAAAGCTATTGCAGTTCCCTCATTCGGCTATTTCATGTTTACCCTTTAGTGTTAAAACTAAGGTAAACATATCAGATATTTATCCACCACTACTCGTGGAAATCTAACCAAAAATGGGATGAGAAACATTCAAGCAGTGAAAAGATCAAACAGGGATTTCTACATCTGCTTAAAATGAACCCATTGTTACAACTCTTCCGAGACTAGTTCCATCTACATCTTTCTAAGATGGAAGGGCACAATGGAAACTGTCAGTAATGGAGATGTATTGTGTGAATTGCCTGTCCAGTTGAACCAGTTCATAAATTTTCAGAACACAGTGTTTTTCAGTTATGCCTAAACTAAGTATAACTCCATACCACAGTACACACAATTTAATTTATCCATGGATTATGCGTGACACGAAATTACTAATGAATGCATTATGCTCTTGGTGCAACATAATGATAAGTATTTCGACAATGGGGAAAAGTGCTCTGAATAGCCATGCTAACAGCCAAAAACATAAACTTTCCGAAAACAAACTAAGTCTTTTCCAATGGATATAGATATATGCAACATCAAGAACATGAAACAACAAAAATTCAGTCCCTAATCAGTGAACAAGTCAAGATTATTTTTTATAAGACTTAGATTTTGCCATATTGTCATCATCTTAGACAAAAAATTGAAATGTAGGTATCTTTGTTGAACAGTATTCCTTGAAACACTGAGCTGATGTAGGTGAGGAAGATGTTGATTAGAATTACCTATGCATTAAAAATAGTACTGTCTTAACTTTTATGCCTCCTTAAATATTGGCCATTACACCCCACAAATGACAAATTTTCCTGAGCATGCAGTGATCTATTTCGATCATCACCTTTCTTTTTATTTTATCTTCTTTGCAAACCATGCAAATTGTATTTGGAGTACTTTTTTTAAATTAAATTAATCTGTTCTTTATTTTAATCTTCGAATTATTTGTGTTGATTTTGGAAATCATTGCATTCAGTTCACCATGACGATTACTGCTGTATTTCACAGTTTTTACATAAACTAATTGGCAGGAATACATGTCAAATAGCCTCAGCATATGACTTTATTATAATGTACAGTGAAATATTTAGGATATTGTTTTTAACGGAAGAATTCTTTTTGAGATTTTTCCGGCCTACATCCACTCACAACAACCCAGAGATTATAATTTAACATAGAAATCCAGGATTATTATTATTTTAAGATGAGAATATTGTGGCAACAGTCTGATATTTTTATAATAACTGGCAAAAAAAAAAATCTAACTGTAATTGTACATTCTAGCCAGTAGTTGGTCGTATGGAATAGTATAAGTTAAACACTGCTTAAATTTTACATGAATTTCAGCATATAGCAATTAGCAAGCAGTAAAGGAAACAAAAGAAAAATTCAGAGTAGGAATTAAAATCCATTGAGAAGAAATAAAAGCTTTGAGGTTCACCGATGACATTGTAATTCTTTTGTAGACAACAAAGGAGCTGGAAGAGCAGCTGAACGGAATGGACAGTGTCCTTAAAAGAAGATATAAGATGAACATCAACAAAAGCAAAACGAGAATAAGGAATGTAGTCAAATTAAGCCGGGTGATTCTGAGGAAATTAGATTACGAAATGAGAAACTTAAAGTAGCAAATGAGTTTTGCTATTTGGCGAGCAAAATAACTGATGATGATTGAAGGAGAGAGGATATAAAATGTAGACTGGCAATGGCAAGGAAAGTGTTTCTAAAGAAGAGAAATTTGATAACGTAGAGTATAGATTTAAGTGTCAGGAAGTCATTTCTGAAAGTATTTATATGGAGTGTAGCTATGTATGGAAGTGAAACATGGACGATAAATAGTTTAGACAAAAAGAGAATAGAAGCTTTCGAGATGTGCTACAGAAGAATGCTGAGGATTAGATGGGTAGATCACATAACTAATGAGGAGGTGCTGAATAGAATTGAGGATAATAGAAATTTGTGGCACAACTTGACTAGAAGATGGGATCAGTTAGTAGGACATGTTCTGAGGCATCAAGGAATCACCAATTTAGTATTGGAGGGCAGTGTGGAGGGTAAAAATCGTAGAGGGAGACCAAGAGATGAATACAATAAGCAGATTCAGAAAGATGTAGTTTGCAGTAGGTACTGGGAAATGAAGAAGCTTGCACAGGATAGAGTAGCAGGGAGAGCTGCAGTCTCTGGACTGAAGACCGCAACAACAGCAATTAAAAATCCTCAGTGCAGTCATTTTTGGTCACCAACATAGTTCTGCAAAACCATATCAATCAAGCCCAAACCTAAAGCAGTACCGTCCTCCATCTGCAAAATTCTCCTGCCATCAAAACTCTTGCCCTTCAGGAACTAGAGAAGCATGTACAGTGCCACCTCAAGAAGCTCTCCACCCTGCTCAGTTTCTACTTCCGCCTTGGAGTACCACTGTCCATCCCCTCTACAACAACCTCCAAACCTCCTCCATGTTCCCTCATAGCTGACAAACCCTGTCTTGCAGACCTACATTTCCCCCACAATCCAAAACTACCTCCCACCACCACACAGAATCCAGAAACTAAACAGACCCAAAACACAGTCATGAACCTTTCTTCCAGAAGCCTTAACCCCACAGAAATATTAGTCCTTTCCAAAGGCCTTCCTTTGTGCCCCACTCCCAAATTCCATTATGCAGGACTTTTTAAAGACCTCCTTTCCTTCTCCCACTCCCTGCAGTGGGAACACTTTTTTGCCACCAACTCTACCAATCAGACTCAACCAAAGACCAATGTTGAACCCTGCCTAATTCAGTTCACTCCTCCATCCAACTGTGATCCATCCCCACTCCCCCCAAATAATCTCCTGTTAACTTTCCAGAATTTCCTAACCTCAAACCTTGCCTCACCACCATTCCGCAAATCCATCAACATGCAAATTTACTGTATATGCATAGAAAGAACTGCAGTCCACCATCTTAAAACTGGTTCTGATTTTATAATCCTACCTGTGGATAAAGGCTAAAACACTGTTGTTTTGAACCGTAAGGACTATCTGGCAGAAGGACTCAGTCAGCTGTCAGGTACATCCACCTACAAACCTTGCCACAGTGACCCCATTCCAGAAATCCAGCAGGATCTCCAGTCACCCGTAAAATCCTTGGGCCCTGCCCAGAACCTCTCTCCTGAGTCCATCTCTCTACTCACCCCTACCACTGCCCACACTCTCATCTTCTACATGCTTCCTAAAATGCGTAAACCCAACCACCCAGGATGCCCCATTGTATCTTGTTACTGTACCCCCACTGAGAGAATCTCTGCTCCTGCAGACCAACATCTTCAACCTATTACTCGGAACCTACCCTCCTATATAAAAGATACCAACCGTTCCCTCCACCGACTCTCCATAATTCCTGTCCCTTAACCACACGGTGCCCTGCTTGCACTTTTGATGCCACCTCCCTTTACACTAACATCCCTAACTCCCATGGCCTTACCACTATTGAACAACCCTCTTTCCTAGTCACCATGACCCACTATATCCTCACCCACAATTACTTCTCCTATCAAGGCATTACCTACAATTACAAATAAATCAGTGGTATGGCTATGGGCACCTGCATGGCACCACCCTATGCCAACCTAGTCATGGGCCACCTAGAGGAATTCTTCCTAAGCACCCAGATTCATTCATGACATCTTTGCAATTTGGATTGAGGGTCAGGACACCCTAACCACATTCCTCCAGAACCTCAACGACTTCTCCTCCATTTTCTTCAGTTGGTCCTACTCAACCAAAGAAGCCACTTCCCTAGATGCTGACCTCCACTTCAAAGATGGATACATCAGTACCTGCATCCATCTCAAACCTACTAATCACCAACAATACGTCCACTTTGACAGCTGCCACCCATTCCATACCAAGAAGTGCCTTCCGTACAGCCTAGCCACCCACGGTCCTCCCATCTGCAGTGATGAGTGGTCCCTCTTGAAATATACTGAGGATCTCACGGAAGCCCTCACAAACCGTAATTATCCTCCCAAACTTGCACAGAAACAAATCTCCTGTGCTTTATCTTTCCAGTCTCCCACCACCTCCCTAAGTCCCACCAGCTGGCCACAGAGGAGCATTCACCTTGTAACTCAGTACTATCCAGGACTGGAGCAACTGAATTACATTCTCCGCCAGGGTTTTAACTAAGTCTCATGTTGCCCTGAAATGAGAAATGTTGTGCCCACTATCTGTCCCACCCTCCCACAGTGGTATTCCACCGTGCACCAGACCTACACAATATAATCGTCCATCCCTACACAACCCCTGCTCCCAACCCCTTACCTCATCGCTCATACCCCTGTAATAGACCTAGATGCAAGAACTGTGCTATACATCCTCCGACCACCACTTACTCCAGTCTGGTCACAAACATCACCTATCCCATCAAGGGCAGGGTTACCTGTGAAACCAGTCATGTGATTTACAACCTAAGCTGCAACTACTGAGCTGCATTCTATGTGAGCATGATAACGAACAAGCTGTCTGTCTGCACGAATGGCCACCAACAAACTGTGGCCAAGAAACAAGTGGACCATCCTGTTGCTGAGCAAGCTGCCAAACATGACATCCTTCATTTCAATGACTGCTTAACAGCCTGTGCCATATGGATCCCTCCCACCAACACCAGCTTTTCTGAATTACGCAGATGTGAACTTTTCCTGCAATATATCCTATGTTTCCGTAACCCTCCTTGCCTCAACCTACGTTTGTCATTGTCCTCTTCTGTCCACCCCCTTCTCTGTTCCCCAGCACTACACAGCCCTCATTCTTCTATCACATCCAATCTTTTTACTTCTTCCCTTTTCCACTATCCCCACCCCACTTCCCAACTGCACAAAACTGCCCTACCCTCTTTCAAACCCATTCCTCCACACTCCCTAACAGCATGTCAGTTTCTGCCTCTCCTACTCTACTATCCCTCCCCCTCCATACCCCAGCCTCCTCCTAACCCCCACCCAGTCACCACACCCATCATGCACTGGTGCTGCAGCTTGCAGTGAGGCCTCAGTTTCCTGAGACTGCAGTCGTGTGTGCGAGTTGCGTTAGCATGAGTGTGTATGTGTGTGTGTTTGCTGTCTAATTCTGATGAAGGACTTAGTGGCTGAAAGCTATTATTTGTGACTGTCTTTTTGTTGTGCCTATCTGCGACTCAGCATCTATGCTAAATGTTGAGTAGCAATTTTCCTTTTCACAATATTGTTAAAAGATTAGTACAATAAGTAAACAAATAGTGGAGCTACACAGAGCTCTGAAAAGTTTTTTATCTAAATGCACTGCAGACAATGGAAATTATGCGCATCAAATAAAAAACCCCAGAAAAAATGCTTAATGAGCAAAGTGTGATTTTATGCATGGGAATTATTATTAGCCTTACTTATAGATGGGATTTGATACTCTGCCAGGCACCAGCTATGGCAGCTTTCAGCACTCTGGTGGCAGCAAATTGGATGTAGCAGAGGTAAGTTTAGCTTGGCACTCTGTCCAGCATTGCATTGGGAAGCTCGCTCATCAATCATTAAACATAAGAGGAAGACACAATTAAAAAAATAGAGAATATTTCTTTAATTTTTTAAAAAGTTCTTTTTAAAGTTTTAAATTATTTCATGTTATATTGTTTATTGTTGTTTAAATGTCATACATAGGATCTTTTTGTGTGGTAATCCATTATCTATAGATAGAGGGTACTTTCCAGGATTACAAGCATTGCACCAATTAGGTTCCTCAAAAATTCTAATATAAATCTCAGTAGTCTAGTACCTGTTTAATTACGACAGTGAACTTGCAGCAGTATTGACAAGTTACTCTGTCACTGTAATAAATGTATTTTTTGCAGTATAATTAATTTCTTTCAAATATTCAAGCTTTGTAAACATAAGTCTTGAATCAATTACTAATTAATTTTTGTTTAACAGATCTGAAGATGGGGAGCTGGTCCAAAACTGGTTATTTGAAAATAAAGACAAGCATGGAACATTCCATCATTGCCTGTTCTCTGAAGGGGAGCATGCCGCTCCTCCAGGTTGGCTAAAAATGAGATGATAACTAACATTGGTGTCCCAACAGGAGAAGTGATGAATGGGAATCCCTATGTAATAAAACACCTTATCAGCTTGGCTGTCTGGTACGGTAAGTGATAGCATTACAGGGGTGCATGGGAGATCCTATCTATGACTTACCTGCAGTTTAGCAGTGTAGTCAGCCTCTGAACTTTCTTGACCTGTAATCTACTGGACTTTAATTGCAGAGCAACCACTTGTGTGTTGTTTGCCACCTTGTGAATTCTGTATCTCTACCAAACCATAAGGCTAATGCTGAGAAATGTAGGTTTGCCACTACTAGAGAAAGTAACAAGGTCCTGGTGAAATTTACATATATTCATGAGGAGTGCCGGCCCCTCTAAATCGTTCTTCATATTGTTACAAACAACACCATTTCCATACTGTGCAACTGAGAAGCCACTATGATGGCAGCCGTGTGGTTATGCCTCTCTGTGTGATGCTTACGCCACTGGTGCAATGTTCTATCCAGTTCAAATATGTAGGTAGTGTTGTTACAATTAGGCTAATTCCAATTGCACTCTCATGAGTATAACACTCTTTCTGCCACTTGGGTCTTCCCAACACAATACCAATATCTTTTCCGAAGGAATTATACAGGGCCACCTAATCAACATCGTACTATTCAAATTAGTAGTGATTGTAACCAACAGATTATCTTTGATGGTTGCTTGACCACAAATGAGATGTAACCAACAGATTATCTTTGATGGTTGCTTGACCACAAATGAGAAGTCCAGCAGCAGGAGCAAGCACGGAGGCTGACATATCATGTCCACTGGCATCTGTGTTGTTGTGCGGAATAAGCTTTGTTAAGTGATCTAGATTCACCTATGCGTCTGTCATTGTCACAGTACAAATCAAAGTATAATTGACAAATATAAAAGAGCAAAACCTATGTGCAAGTTTATGCCCACACTCTGGCTCTGTCTGAGGAAAAGGGAGAAGACAAAGTTTATTTATGAGATGATGGGGAGTGAGGCTGCCACCCATACAGCCTGTTCGCTGCCAGAACTCCAGGTCATTTAATAGTGGCATTCCTGCCATTCCTCCCTCTCTCTGTACAGCTGTGATGTCAGTCACCTTCTTTTCCATAAAACTGAACCCACTCAGATTTACTCACCCTTATTGACTCTCTAGTACTTGATTTATGGAATTATGCTTTTATCTAATTTTTGCCACTGCTGGCTACTTGACCTTAATTGTTTACTGAAAGAACTATTTTTTCTTTGCTGGAGGGTGCTGGTTGCACCAATCCACTTTCCAAAATGTGGATGGGTGGCCACCTATACATACTGCATTTCATGTTTTATTTGCCTCCACCTCCTGCCTCATGCAAGTCACTGTGACCCCATGCTGGCACCTGACTTGGCTTACTCCAGAGACCTTTTGCCTTTCTACCTCATCATCCATGCTGTCCTGCCTCACCCCCATTTCAAGCAATCTCCAGACTGAAATTGGGTCTTCTTTGTGACACTCTCTAATGACGAAGATGTCTAGCTATGATAAAATTACAAAATGTCACCTTAGAACCTTCTTATTAAATGATTAAATTTCTGCAGCTATATGCTGTAAGAAATGTTAATTGAACTTATATTCTATGAGAGAAAATGTTGGTACACTACCTGACACCTGTAGGGAACATGTCCACAATGGCAGCTAAGCATGCAATGTTGCTCACCCCAGTTAATGACACAATAAGAGCAAAACAGGCCAAGGCAGTTGATGTGCTGTATGTCCAATAAGCTGCCATTGAACATATGGCTGCTCCAACATATCCTATCACTGCAAAGCAAAAATTATTAAATGTTTCAGTTTGAAAGAGTAATTGTAGACTTTTTTGGGAGGGGGGGGGGGGGGGGAATAAAGTGTTCTGTTATTCATAGCTTATATTATCAGAATGCAGACTGTTTAAAATACACAAAAGCTGACAGAGTTTACTGGATGGTCATCCACAGCCAAACTTTGGCTTATTGAGTAATAACTGCTGCAGCTGTTGTAAATCCATTAGAAAAGGAATGATCAGTTTCATAATTTAAATTATGTCATCAAGTGTGCATCTGAATAGAAATAAGAAAGAGATTTCAAGCAGTATTACACAAAGACCTTACCACAGCAATAAAATGTGTCTGGAAGAATGAATACTTGCATTGTAGTGGTTAAGCCATATTTACAGTCTGATCCCTATCTTGTCTTTAAAATTTGGGAAATTTCCAAAAACGTTGTGTTCGTGGATTAAAACGGGGCAATGAAAGTGGAATCTATGAACAAATATGACGATAGACTAGAGAAAAAGCACCAGAAAGAGGGGTGCAGGAGGCGGGGGGGGCAGGGAGAGAAAGACAACTTACAGAGTTAGCAGTGTCTCAGCTGAAGTCTCACCAGGTTGGAACACTGCAGCTGTCATACATGAATTCACAGCTGTCAGGATGTATGTTTTGAAATCCTGTCAGTTTGTGTATTTCAGTTGCAGCGATCCATCGCAGCGAGGCTTCAGCTGAGGTACTGCTAACTCTACACTTCATCTTCTCACTCCTTGCCCCCCCCTCCCCCCTTGTCAAATGCTTTTTATAATCTCTTATCTCATACCACTTGTACACAGGTTACAGTTTCATTGCTGCATTTTAATCCATGACTGTTGTTTTTTACAAAATTTCCCTATTTTTATAGAAAGATTTGGGATCAGGCTGTAAAAGTTACTTGACCATTACAGTGTACGTATTCAGTTTTGTGGACAATTCTTACCGCTATGATTATTCAGATTTGGATCTGATTATGTAATTTAAATTTAAAAAATCAGTCATGCATTTTATAAAGAATTTATAAGAGCTCCAGCAGTTTTTGTACAACACAGAAGCTATTTCAGATCTCTGTTTTCATAAACAGCATGGATAGTTCAAGATATAATTTAATCATGTTTACATAGGGGGAGTAAATTACTTTGCATCTACAAAATAACTTCATGTGGCACTCACCCATAGTTGTTTTCTTGCCAATATATTTAATAATGTAAGTTGTAAGCAAAAAGGAGAGACCTTGAGAACTCGCAACAATAATGTTGTTGATATAAACTGTGTTTCTGACCATTGCCTACAAATAGGAAAAAAATGTATTAGAGAAATAAGATGTGTGCTTATCATAAGATCATATAACAGTAAATCTCAACTATATATCAAAACTATATTTAAGATTGAATAAATATTAAAAACACAAAAATATGTGAAGTTTTAAAACGATTCATTCAATGTTACACAACTACTGTATATCTATCAAACAGGGGCAAGTGGATGACACTATGAAACAAGCAAATAACCCTAATAATCATACGTCCATGAACCAATAGTTTCCCTGATATGATGTATTACTACTGAGTGCACTAACATTTTATAACAGAGTACCTGAGAATTCAAACTGCAGATATGCACTTGAGGACAAACTGATTACCACAAGTGTTCTACATGGCCACAACTCATGTGAAGGCAAGCTTCAACATGTCTCCTCATCAATGCCTGTACATGTTCAAAAATTCCATGTGTGTTCTGAATCCATTGACAACTATCCACAGTGCATTCCTAGAGTTCTTGGATACTATCAACAGGGCTGTAATACAACAAAGATTTTTAATATCCTCACACAAAAAGTCCTGTGGCTTCTTATAAGGGAACTTGGGAGACCGTGGTATCAATAAGCCATAACCAATACAGTTGTTATTGAAAGAGCTGACAAGTGCGAGAATTATCGCACAATTAGCTTAACAGCTCATGCATCGAAGCTGCTTACAAGAATAATATACAGAAGAATGGAAAAGAAAATTGAGAATGCGCTAGGTGACGATCAGTTTGGCTTTAGGAAAAGTAAAGGCACGAGAGAGGCAATTCTGACTGAAATTTCGTAAAAAGGTCTCGCCGCGACGAAAAACGTCTATGCTGTAATGACTTCCATCCCAACTTGTGTATCATATCTGCCACACTCTCTCCCCTATAACGTGATAATACAAAATGAGCTGCCCTTTTTTGCACCCTTTCGATGTCCTCCGTCAATCCCACCTGGTAAGGATCCCACACCGCGCAACAATATTCTAACAGAGGATGAACAAGTGTAGTGTAAGCTGTCTCTTTAGTGGACTTGTTGCATCTTCTAAGTGTCCTGCCAATGGAACGCAACCTTTGGCTCGCCTTCCCGACAATATTATCTATGTGGTCCTTCCAACTGAAGTTGTTCGTAATTTTAACACCCAGGTACTTAGTTGAATTGACAGCCTTGAGAATTGTACTATTTATCGAGTAATGGAATTCCAACGGATTTCTTTTGGAACTCATGTGGATCATCTCACACTTTTCGTTATTTAGCGTCAACTGCCACCTGACACACCATACAGCAATCTTTTCTAAATCGCTTTGCAACTGATACTGGTCTTCGGATGACCTTACTAGATGATAAATTACAGCATCATCTGTGAACAATCTAAGAGAACTGCTCAGATTGTCACCCAGGTCATTTATATAGATCAGGAACAGCAGAGGTCCCAGGACGCTTCCCTGGGGAACACCTGATATCACTTCAGTTTTACTCGATGCTTTGCCGTCTATTACTACAAATTGCGACCTTCCTGACAGGAAATCACGAATCCAGTCGCACAACTGAGACGATACCCCATAGCTCCGCAGCTTGATTAGAAGTCGCTTGTGAGGAACGGTGTCAAAAGCTTTCCGGAAATCTAAAAATACGGAATCAAATTGAGATTCCCTGTCGATAGCAGCCATTACTTCGTGCGAATAAAGAGCTAGCTGCGTTGCACAAGAGCGATGTTTTCTGAAGCCATGCTGATTACGTGTCAATAGATCGTTCCCTTCGAGGTGATTCATAATGTTTGAATACAGTATATGCTCCAAAACCCTACTGCAAACCGACGTCAATGATATAGGTCTGTAGTTAAATGGATTACTCCTACTACCCTTCTTGAACACTGGTGCGACCTGCGCAATTTTCCAATCTGTAGGTAGAGATCTATCGGTGAGCGAGCGGTTGTATATGAGTGCTAAGTAGGGAGCTATAGTATCAGCGTAATCTGAAAGGAACCTAATCGGTATACAATCTGGACCTGAAGACTTGCCCGTATCAAGCGATTTGAGTTGCTTCGCAACCCCTAAGGTATCTACTTCTAAGAAACTCATGCTAGCAGATGTTCGTGTTTCAAATTCTGGAATATTCCATTCGTCTTCCCTGGTGAAGGAATTTCGGAAAACTGTGTTCAATAACTCCGCTTTAGCAGCACAGTTGTCGATAACAGTACCATCGGCACTGCACAGCGAAGGTATTGACTGTGTCTTGCCGCTTGTGTACTTTACATACGACCAGAATTTCTTCGGATTTTCTACCAAATTTCGAGACAATGTTTCGTTGTGGAACCTATTAAAGGCATCTCGCATCGAAGTACGTGCCAAATTTCGCGCGTCTGTAAATTTTAGCCCATCTTCGGGATTTCGCGTTCTTCTGAACTTCGCATGCTTTTTCCGTTGCCTCTGCAACAACGTTCGGACCTTTTTTGTGTACCACGGGGGATCCGTTCAATCTCTTATTAATTTATGAGGTATGAATATCTCAATTGCTGTTGCTACTATGTCTTTGAATTTGAGCCACATCTCGTCTAAATTCGCATAGTCAGTTCGGAAGGAATGGAAATTGTCTTTTAGGAAGGCTTCTAGTGACACTTTATCCGCTTTTTTAAATAAAATCATTTTGCGTTTGTTTCTGATGGATTTGGAAGAAATGGTATTGAGCCTAGCTACAACGACCTTGTGATCACTAATCCCTGTATCAGTCATGATGCTCTCTATCAGCTCTGGATTGTTTGTGGCTAAGAGGTCAAGTGTGTTTTTGCAAACATTTACAATTCGCGTGGGTTTGTGGACTAACTGCTCGAAATAATTTTCGGACACAGCATTTAGGACAATCTCGGAAGACGTTTTCTGCCTACCACCGGTTTTGAACAAGTATTTTTGCCAACATACCGAGGGTAGATTGAAGTCCCCATCAACTATAACCGTATGAGTGGGGTATTTATTTGTTACGAGACTCAAACTTTCTCTGAACTGTTCCGCAACTGTATCATCGGAGTCTGGGGGTCAGTAGAAGGAGCCAATTATTAACTTAATTCGGCTGTTAAGTATAACCTCCACCCATACCAATTCGCACGGAGTATCTACTTCGACTTCACTACAAGATAAACCACTACTGTCAGACACAAACACTCCACCACCAATTCTGCCTAATCTATCTTTCCTGAACACCATCTGAGACTTCGTAAAAATTTCTGCAGAACTTATTTCAGGCTTTAGCCAGCTTTCTGTACCTATAACAATATCAGCTTCTGTGCTTTCTTTTAGCGCTTGAAGCTCAGGGACTTTGCCAGTGCAACTACAATAATTTACAACTATAATTCCGACTGTTCCTTGATCCAAGAACGTCCTGTAATTGCCAAGCACCCTTTGACATTGCAGCCCATCCCGCACTTTCCCGAGGCCTTCTAACCTAAAAATCCGCCCAGTCCACGCCACACAGCCTCCGCTACCCGTGTAGCCGCTGAGCTGAGCTGAGTGTAGTGAACTCCTGACCTATTCAGCGGAACCCGAAACCCCACCACCCTATGGCGCAAGTCAAGGAATCTGCAGCCAATACGGTCGCAAAACTGTCTGAGCCTCTGATTCAGACCCTCCACCCGGCTCTGCACCAAAGGTCCGTAGTCGGTTCTGTCAACGATGCTGCAGATGGTGAGCTCTGCCTTCATCTCGTAAGCAAGACCGGCAGCCTTCACCAAATCAGATAGCCGCTGGAATCCAGAGAGAATTTCCTCAGATCCAAAGCGACACACGTCATTAGTGCCGACATGTGCCACCACCTGCAGCTGGCTGCACCCTGTGCTCTTCATGGCATCCGGAAGGACCCTTTCCACATCAGGAATGACTCCTCCCGGAATGCACACGGAGTGCACACTGGATTCCTTCCCCTCCTTAGCCGCCATATCCCTAAGGGGCCCCATTATGCGCTTAACATTGGAGCTCCCAACTACCAGTAAGCCCACCCTCTGCGATTGCCCGGACCTTGAAGGCTGAGAATGATCCTCTGAAACAGGGCAGGCAGCTGCATCTGGCTCAGCCAGAGACAGTGCCTGAAACCGGTTTGTCAGACGCACCGGGGAGGCTTTCTGATCAGCCTCCAGGGACGCCTTTCGCTGCCTGCCACGCCTTGGAACGACCTCCCAATCAACCACAGGCGAGGGCTCAGCCCCACTGCGGGCAGTAACCGGGGCAACCACAGTGGCAGACCAATCTGGGGACAGACGGGACGAGGTTGACATCCCCGTGATACCCAAGTCCGGCTCCCCACAGTGGTGCCCATTAGCAACAGCGTCAAGCTGCGCGACCGAAGTCAGCGCCGATTGCAGATGTGAGCAAAGGGATGCCTAGTCAGCCCTCATCTGAACACAGCAATCGCAGTCCCTGTCCATTCTAATCGATGTTGAACAACAGTTACTGAAACACGAGTCCGTGCCTAGATAACGCAAGCGAAACACGCAAAGAATGTATCAACTAACCTGTAGAAATGCCTAACGACTGCGCTACAATCTGCTGAATTTACGATTACAGTAACTAAAACTCGAAATTGCACCTCCTATACGAAACTCACACGCAATTTAAATAAGAATCTACCAAGTAAACGCTAAAGCGCGATGTTACAACTGTCAAATACTATAATACGCCCGAAATATATGAATTAAACAATGCAAGTACCCAAAAACACGCAAAGAAATTAATTAAACTATCTAACAAATAAGTAAGCTAGGGTTATACGACTTGCTGCTGCAGCTGCTCATCCAACGGCGGCAGGGAGCACATAATGACTTGCGTGGACGTCATGTTCTGATTCAAAGGTAAGCTGCCAGATGAATTGGTCAAGGAGGAACAGTCATTTATTCTGCTAGGTCTTCTGATTTAAATCCTCTGGATTTTTTCTTTGAGGGTGCATCAAAGACGTTGTATATCGCAATATTCCAACAACTCCAGAGGACATGCAGGAACGTATTGTTCTTGCTTGTAATTCTCTTCAGCAGGCAACACTGGAAGCAGTAAATAATTTTTTCATTGAACGAGTGCAACAGTGTATTGGTGTTCAGGGTCACCACTCTGAACACCTTTGAATGTTCTACTCCTTGGCAGTGGTACAAGAGAGTCAAAGTCAATTTTGTGTTATGTTTTTACTTGGTTTTCATTTGTTTTCTGACAACTCCAGCAAGTGGACGAGTTTTTGATCCTGGGCTCAAAGTCAGTGTTGCGCTATGTAATTAATAACATTGTGTTTCAGTGAATGGTACACTGTGATACATTTTTGAATAGTTCTTTAGGAGAGGAAATGAATTACTGATTAAAAAATACAGGGTGCCATTTAAAAAAGTCATACCGCTGATCATATCTTTGTAAAAGCTGAGCTACAAATGTAGGCTATCATGCTGATTGATGTCCTGCTGATGGTTAAAGAACATTTGCTTGAAACATTTTGTAATTTGCATCTGGACAAACAGTTATTTAGGGTGGCCAGGATAAACGGGACACCCTGTATTTGTCTTGTCATTTACTGATGCTGATAGGTCATTAATATACACTGAGATGATCAACGGTCCAAGTATCAAGCCTTGTCAAACACCATGGTTAATTGTTCCATAAAATTTTGGGTGTGCAGCTCCATAAATTTGTCCTCTTCTTCTTCTAATATTTCAACTGAATATCATCCAGCCATCTTCAGAGTGAGCCGAGGTGACTGATGCTCCACCACTTGCTCCGTCCTTTTAAACCCGCAGACTGCACCGCTCCACATGCAGCCACAGATAAACAAGGTGCCAAAGGTGTTGATCGGTGGCAAAGGGGTATGACATATGCATGGAATTAGATTTACTGCTGCACAGTCAGTCCACATGCTGATATCTATGTTTCACTGAGAGCTGCACCATCTTTGTAAGTTTATTACAGAAATTGTCAGATTCCGATTTGTCCAAGCTGAAGCCACTGTCTCTGTTAATTCATCATCAACCGAATTTCAATTGCTTCTTTCACTACTGAGTCCCAGAAAGATGAGGTCAGGGCCAAAATTTTGACACTATTGTACACCACAAAGTGCCCAGCATCAATAAAGTGCTCTGCCGTCGCAAATTTATTAGGTATTAAGTTCACAGTGATACATCAATATGTGGATCAACCGCACAGCCATAGATCTGATTCCATGCATATGGCATATCTCTTTGCTGCCAATTGACATCTCTGGCACCTTGTTTATCTGTGGCTGCATACGCAGTGGTGAGGCCCACGGATTTGAAAGGACGGAGCAAGTGCTGGAGCGTGAGTCACCTTGGCTCATCTGAAGATGGGTGGATGGTATTCAGCTTAATTATTAGAACAAGAAGTCTAATTGATGCAGCTGCATGCCCAAAATTTTAGGGAACAATCTTTGTACCTCAAAAATATGAAGATCCACACCACAGTTAATAGTTCTCCACTCCGATTTTATTGTTTCACTCACTCCTATTAGGACAGCTCTTTGTTTCCTGTTATGTATACAGTGGAATCAGGTGACTTTGGAGGTCTGTTCTGCAGTGCAAGGTCTGTAGGCTACTTACAGCTGATACATCTACATCTGCATGGTTACTCTGCAAACCACACTTAAGTACTGGCAGAGGGTTCATCAAACCACCGTTACAATAATTCTCTATTATTTCAGTCTTGACCAGAGCGCGAAAAAAATGAACAACTATATCTTTCCGTGCAAGCCCTGATTTCCCTTATTTTATTATGATGATCATTTCTCCCTATGTAGGTCAATGTCAACAAAATATTTTCGCATTCAGAGGAGAAAATTGGTGTTTGAAATTTCCTGAGGAGATTCCACCACAACAAAAGATGCCTTTGTTTTAATGGTGTCCACCCCAAACACTGTGCCATGTCAGTGACATTATCTCCCCTATTTCATGATAATACAAAATGTGTTGCTCTTCTTTGAACTTCCTCGATGTACTCTGTTAATCCTATCTGGTTAGGATCTCACACAGTGCATTGTACTCCAAAAGAGGACAGACAATCATTGTGTAGGCCGTTTCTTTAGAATGTATGTTACAGTTTCTAAGTACTCTGCTAGTAAAATACAGTCTTTGGTTAGCCTTCCCCACAACATTTTCTATGTGTTCTTTTCAATTTAAGATGTATGTAATTGTAATTTCTAGGTATTTAGTTGAATTTTTGGCCTGATTTGACTGATTTATCGTGTAATGGAAGTTCAATGGATTTCTTTTAGCACTGATGTGGAGGACCTCACACTTTTCAGTACTTAGCATCAATTGCCAATTTTCACACCATAAAGAAGTCTTTTTCTAAATCATTTTGCAATTTGTTTTGATCTTCTGATGACTTCAATAGGCTATAAATGGCAGCAACATTTGCAACAAGCTAAGATGTCTGCTCAGATTTTCTCCTAAATCATTTATACAGATAAGGAACAGCAGAGGGCCTATAACACTACCATTGGGAATGCCAGAAATCGCTTCTGTTTTACTCAGTGACTTTCTATAAATTACTACAAACTGTGACCCCTCAGACAAGAAATCGTGGATCCACTATTCCATAAGCACACAATTTCACTACAAGCCGCTTGTGTGGTACAGTGTCAAAAGATTGACTGCTGAATTGTTCAGGAGTCCACCAAACACATAAGGCAGCTACCAAGATAGCAGGGGCTGGATGGCATGGACTGGGCAGTTTTTTTATGTTTCAGGATCTGGGGGAGACTCAAAGAGGGCTTCAGTCTCGAAGGGTTCAGGTTGAACGCAGGAAGAACGTAGATACAGGAACCATCGGTATAACAGTTGTAAACTGTCATAGGTGTGTTGGGGAAGTACCAGAGCTCCAAGCACTAATAGAAAGCACTGACACTCAAATTATGATGGACAGTGAAAGCTGGCTAAAGCCGGAGATAATCTCAGCCAAAATTTTTGCAAAGAATATAACAGTGTTCAGAAAGGATAGTCTACACACAGTTGGCGGTGGCATGTGTGTTGCTGTTAGGATTAGTTATTCTTGTAGCGAAGGTAAACTAGGTAGTTCCAGTTAGTCAGTATGGCTAGAGACCATTCTTGGCAACTGGAATAAAACAATAACTGAATCCTTTTACTGACCTCCCAACTCAGATGATACATTTGCTGAAAGGTTAAAAGAAAACTTGAGTCCAATTTCAAACACATACACAACTCTTAAAATTATAGTTGGTAGTGACTTCAATTTACACTCGATATGTTGGTGAAGGTTGTATACATGGAAGAACCCTGGAGATATTAAAAGATTTCAGATAGATTATATCATGGTAAGACAGAGATTTAGGAACCAGATTTTCAATTGTAAGACATTTCCAGGGGCAGATGTGGACTCTGACCACAATCTGTTGGTTATGAACTGTAGATTAAAACTGAAGAAACTGCAAAAAGGTGGGAATTTAAGGAGATGGAACCTGGATAAATTGAAAGAAACAGAGGTTGTACAGAGTTTCAGGGAGAGCATAAGGGAACAATTGACAGGAAGGGGGAAAGAAATATAGTAGAAGAAGAATGGGTAGCTTTGAGGAATGAAATAGTGAAGGCAGCAGAGGATCAAGTAGGTAAAAAGATGAGGGCTAGTAGAAATCCTTGAGTAACAGAAGAGATACTGAATTTAATTGATGAAAGGAGAAAATACAAAATTGTAGTAAGTGAAGCAGGCAAAAAGGAATACAAACGTCTCAAAAACGAGACCGACAGGAAGTGCAGAATGGCTAAGCAGGGATGGCTAGAGGACAAATGTAAGGATGTGGAGGCTTATCTCATGAGGGGTAAGATAGATACCGCCTACATGAAAATTAAAGAGAGCTTTGGAGAAAAGAGAACCACTTGCATGAATATCAAGAGGTCAGATGGAAACCCAGTTCTATGCAAAGAAGGGAAAGCAAAAAGGTGGAAGGAGTATATAGAGGGTCTTACAGGGGCGATGTTCCTGAGGACAATATTATGGAAATGGAAGAGGAGGTAGATGAAGATGAAATGGGAGATATGATACCGCGTGAAGAGTTTGACAGAGCACTGAAAGACCTAAGTTGAAACAAAGCTCTGAGAGTAGACAACATTCCATTAGAACTGCTGACAGCCTTGGGAGAGCCAGTCCTGACAAAACTCTACCATCTGGTGAGCAAGATGTATGAAACAGGCGAAATACCCTCAGACTTCAAGAAGAATATAATAATTCCAATCCCAAAGAAAGCAGGTGTTGACAGATGTGAAAATTATCGAACTGTCAGTTTAATAAGTCACAGCTGCAAAATACTAACGCGAATTCTTTACAGACAAATGGAAAAACTGGTAGAAGCCGACCTCGGGGAAGATCAGTTTGGATTCTGTAGAAATGTTGGAACATGTGAGGCAATACTGACCTTACGACTTATCTTAGAAGAAAGAATAAGGAAAGACAAACCTACGTTTGTAGCATTTGTAGACATAGATAAAGCTTTTGACAATGTTGACTGGAATACTCTCTTTCAAATTCTAAAGGCGGCAGGGGTAAAATACAGGGGGTGAAAGGCTATTTACAATTTGTAGTGAAAGCAGATGGCAGTTATAAGAGTCGAGGGACATGAAAGGGAAGCCGTGGTTGGGAAGGGAGTGAAACAGGGTTGTAGCCTCTCCCCAATGCTATTCAATCTGTACATTGAGCAAGCAGTAAAGGAAACAAAAGAAAAGTTCGGAATAGGTATTAAAATCCAGGGAGAAGAAATAAAACTTTTGAGGTTCGCCGATGACATTGTAATTCTGTCAGAGACAGCAAAGGACTTGGAAGGGCAGTTGAACGGAATGGATAGTGTCTTGAAAGGAGGATATAAGATGAGCATCAACAAAAGCAAAACAAGGATAATGGAATGTAGTCGTATTAAGTCGGGTGATGCTGAGGGAATTAGATTAAGAAATAGGACACTTAAAGTAGTAAAGGAGTTTTGCTATTTGGGGAGCAAAATAACTGGTGATGGTCGAAGTAGAGAGGATATAAAATGTAGACTGGCAATGGCAAGGAAAGCGTTTCTGAAGAAGAGAAATTTGTTAACATCGAGTATAGATTTAAGTGTCAGGAAGTCGCTTCTGAAAGTATTTGTATGGAGTGTAGCCATGTATGGAAGTGAAACATGGACGATAAATAGTTTGGACAAGAAGAGAATAGAAGCTTTTGAAATGTGGTGCTACAGAAGAATGCTGAAGGTTAGATGGGTAGATCACATAACTAATGAGGAGGTATTGAATAGAATTGGGGAGAAGAGAAGTTTGTGGCACAACTTGACTAGAAGAAGGGATCGGTTGGTAGGACATGTTCTGAGGCATCAAGGGATCACCAATTTAGTACTGGAGGACAGCATGGAGGGTAAAAATCGCAGAGGGAGACCAAGAGATGAATACACTAAGCAGATTCAGAAGGATGTAGGCTGCAGTAGGTACTGGGAGATGAAGAAGCTTGCACAGGATAGAGTAGCATGGAGAGCTGCATCAAACCAGTCTCAGGACTGAAGACCACACCATCACCATGTTGGCAAAAATAAATGTTTAAATCTGGAGGTATGCATAAAACATCAATTGAAACTGTGCTAAACACATTCTCCGAAAATTATTTCGAGCATTTAGTTCATGAGCCCATACAAATAGTAAATGATTGTGAGAACACACTTGACCTCTTAGCAACAAATAATCCTGAGCTAATAATGAGCATTGAAATGGATACAGGGACTAGTGAACACAGTACTGTTGTAGCGAGACTGGATATTTTAACTACAAAACCCTCCAGAAATAAACGAAGAATATAGCTACTTTAAGAAGTAAATAAATATTTGCTTGGAAATATCTGAAAGGACAGACACCACACATTCATATTATCGAATTGCATTTGTTAAAATCGAAATTTTAAAAATCCTTTTGCTGCATTTACACGCTTTTAGTGCTAAGGTAAATTTTTAATTTTGATACATAAATTGAAATGTACTCCCAACTTTCAGTCTTTGTTCATGTAGAATATACATGTTTTGAAATATGATAATTTTTTTTCTGAAACACCCTATATTACAGATACAAAATATCTTACATCTCTATTAAAGCTACATCGCCTGCAATATAACACTATTATTTTTACACCCACTATTCTTGGAATGATAACCACAACAATCTCATTGCTTGAGTGAATTTTATTGTGTATATGAGTTGCACTGAAAAAAATCATCTAGCTCATGTTATGGTCTTCAGTGGAAGACTGGTTTTATACAGCTCTCTGTGATTCTGTATCCTGTGCAAGCACCTTCATCTTGGAATAGCTACTGTGACCTACTTCCTTCTGAATCTGCTTACTGTATCTATCTGTCGTTCTCACTCTACAATGTGTATCCCCTCTCCCCCTCCCCCCACTTCCCTCCAATACTAGATTGGTGATTCCTTGATGTCTCAGAATGTATCCTATCAACCAATCCCTTCTTCTAGTCAGGTTGGACCACAAATTTCTTTGCCAATCATTTCTATTCAGTACCTCACTAGTTGTGTGAACTACCCATACAATCTTCAGCATCCTTCTGTAGCACCATATTTCAAAAGCTACACTCCACACAAATACTTTCAGAAAAGACTTTGTAACACTTAAGTCTATATTCAGAGTTAACAAAGTTCTCTTCCTCAGAAATGCTTTTCTTGCTATTGCCAATCTACATTTTATATCCTCTCTGTTTCGGTCATCGTCAGTCATCTTACTGCACAAATCACAGAACTCATCCACTAATTTAAGTGTGTCATTTCCTAATCTAATTACTGCAGTGTCATCTGATTTAATATGACTACATTCCATTATCCTTGTTTCCGTTTGGTGGTGTTCATTTTATATCCTCCTTTCAGAATACTATTCATCTACTCCATTCAACTGCACTTCGAAGTCCCATGCTGTCTCTGACAGAATTACAATGTCATTAGCAAACCTCAAACTTTATATTTTTTCTGAATGAACTTTAATTCCTACTCCAAAGCTTTCTTTGGTGTGCCTTATTGCTTGCTCAATGTATGATGGAGTAATGTCAGGGATAGGCTATAATCCTTTCTCATTCCCTTCTCAGCCACTACTTCCCTTTTATGCCACTCAACTCTTACAACTGCTGTCTGCTTTCTGTACAAGCTGTAAATAGCCTTTTGGTCTCTGTGTTTCACCCCTGCTACCTTCAGAATTTGAAAAAGAGTATGCCAGTCAACACTGTCAAAGGCTTTCTTTTAGTCTATTAATGCTGCGAACTTAGGTATGCCTTTCCAAGCTATAGATCAATATTGCCTCATGTGTTCCAACATGTTCTTGAAAGCCAAACTGATCTTCCCCAAGGTTGGCTTCCTACCAGTTTTTCCATTTTTCAGTAAAGAATTAGTATTAGTATTTTGCAACCATAGCTTATTAAACTGGTAGTTCACACCTGTCTGTGGAATTGGAATTATTACATTCTTCTTGACGTCTGAGGGTATTTTATGTAACTTATACATCTTGCATATCAGATGGAAGTGTTTTGTCATGGCTGGCTCACACACGGCTGTCGGCAGTTGTGGCAGAATGTTGTGTACTCTCTGGGCCTTGTTTTGACTTAAGTCTTTCAGTGCTCTGTCAATTCTTCTTGCAGCATCATATCTCTCACCTCATCTTCATCTACATCCTTTTCCATTCCCATAATATTGCATCCAAGTTCATCTTCCTGGCGTAAACCCTCTATATATCCTTCCTCCTTTCAACTTTCCCTTCTGAGCTCTTGATGTTCATACAGGTGCTTCTCTTTTATCCAAAGGCCTCTTTAATTTTTCTTCACACAGTGTTTATCTTTCACCTAGTGATGTATGCTTCTAAATCTTATATTTGTTGCTTATGCTACAACCTTTAATTTTTTAACTTATAAAACTTGATGTATTTTTCTGTTCAGATAGCTCTAATCATTGACTCCATTGTTGTAGTCCGTTGTCAAACTTATTTTTCAAGGTATCCATTCCCAAATGTCATCTTGTATTTAAAAATATTTGACAGATGTCTGAGAATCAGGACTGTATATGGAAACTAACCACTGTAATCCAACTTCAAGATCTGTTCTCACACAATTCAATATTCTTTCTGCGAACAGCCTACATCAAATCTGTTAATACATTTGTTTAACATTGTTTGGTCTTTGGTGGTCAAGCTTATTATATTTTAGTGACTCAACAAATAACGCTGTGTCCATTAATGCTAAAATACCTCTCTGATTCTGGGCACTCAGGCCTTGTGTGGACTGTCTTTGATATGACAGTCGTGTTTATGTAAGCTCTGATACATTATAATAAGTCACCATTTATACCAACTGTATGTGCATAGATTATGTTCCCTAATCAACACAGTAGCAAGGAATGACATTGGTGACTCTGATGTGATTTGAACACACAACCTTCTGATGCTTATTAGTGACCCGCGATGACTGAGTCTGGTTGCATTTTCTCATTGTATAGCCATGCTGGTAACAACGTAATAACAGTGCAGCCTTTTTCAGACTCCACAGTTATTGCAATCACTTGTGTCTCAGGAGCTGATACAACCATGTTAACTATTGGCCAATGACACTGCTGCTGTACCTACCGCTCCGGGTTTCACTTCACTGGTTCTGCTCACACTCTTGCCTGCACCATGCCTACTTTCTGTTCAACATTCAAGGTTCCACCATTCTTCACTGACTGACCCACCATGTGGTTCGTCATCAGTGAGTACATCATGCTCACACATAGAATAATGGATGATACTACTAAATTCATCACTCTCCTGAGCCACATCAGTGAGCAGGCAGATTTCATTAGTGACTTATTTTTCATGCTGGTGCTCCAGTGTTTGCTGTGGACAATGGAACAACAGCTCAAGCTAGTTGCTTACAAGGAAGCTTGGTGGAGGCATCTTTTCACAGCTATGGCGCCACTTCTGAACCCTGGCGGTACAAACCTAATACCTGAACAGCCTCTGTGAACAGAGGTCCAACTTGTGATGATTTTGCATTAAAAGGAGTCCATCGACGGGCGATTATGGCCCATGGATAGAATACACACCATCGGCCAACACTGACAAAGCATCAGTTACCAGCTAACAGTGCACAAATCGCTGATGTAATGCTGCTGAGGCCGATCGAGTTCGTGTAACTCTACCTGAACTATCAGTGCCAGTCACCACGAGGGAGAAAGGCCTTCAGTGTGATGACACACAGGCTTCCCCGCCCAGCAACACAACTTCACCTTTAATAGTTTTTCTGATGTCTTGACCACACTTTTTACTGTCTCAGAATCACCTTATGCATTTTGATGTGCTGTCATTTTCAAAGGCTGTAAAATACAACAAGAAACTGGTATCAGAAGATATAAGAAATGGTACCCTTAAAATAATATACGTAATATCTTTTTATGTGCTTTTATGACCATAAAAATGTTTTCTGTGAGTAACAAACATTGTAAATACCATGATCATGATGTGATTAACAAAGGGAGGGGGGGGGGACGCTGAAGGGTAAACGAGATTAATCTTGACATATTGAAAAATCCTTTAAAACTGTTTGTAATCCTTTCACCCACCCAACCCTCTTTCCCCCTTTTTTAATTGCATAATGGTATTTTACAATGTTTGTTACCCACAGAAAACAGTTGTATGGTCATAAAATCTTATATATATTATTTTAAGTGTGCCTTTTTTATATCTTCTGATACCAGATTTGTGTTGTATTTCATAGCTTTTGAAAATGAAAGAATGACAAAACACATAAGGGTATTTTGGAAATAATAAAAGGTGTGGTCAGGAGATGAGAAAAGTTATTAAAGTGCAACTAAATGGCTGCTTCATTTCATAACATTTTTGTGCAAATTGCAACAGCTTCAATTGCCACTCAGTCACCCTCCCACGCTAATACTGGTTTCACTATCAATTTGGGAATGTGGCATGTAACTCTCAGGCACGAAGTGCATTTCCAAACTCCAACAGTGGCCACAGCAGATGCACCAGATTGCTCTGATCAGGATCCTATTCTATATCATTCAAACTGATCAGTGCAGTAGGTCAGTCTCAGCAGTGGCATCATTTTTGGTTCTTTATCCGAATTTTGTATTCAGTAAGTTTCTGAGACCTGTTACCGAACGGTCCTCCCACTGATTTTTTTATGACTGTACCAAGAGCTTTTGGATTTCATTATGGCCCTGTCATTTGGTTAGCTGTGGTTTATGTAAACTTATAATTTGTTATTTTAAACATATTGAGCGATTTTAGCTTTGAATTTAGTGATTGTGTTATTAAAGAATCACCACAGGATGCGTCCGGTTGGAAAGTGAGATTATAATAGACTATTTTCCTTTGTTAGAAATATGGTTAGGTTAAGTTGTTACTGTGAATGATAAAAAAAGTTTTTAGTCAATATTATCTCAAAATACTTGTTATTTTTATGCAATTAAGAGTTTAAAGATCATTAAATATCAAGACATTGGCTCTACTTATGTATATTACATGAGTATAAGCTGAAATTACTAGTGACTATCCGTACTCTTTTCTGCAAATGGTTTACTTCTTAATTATCAAAATGCATTTAAAACTTTTAAGTAACAATGCAGAGGAACTTTGTGAAGTCTGAAGAGGAAACCTTCCAAAATTTCATGCATTTATGGCTTACACCCGCATCATTCGGTAACAAAGTCAGCCTGTGTGTCTCTCGAATGGAATTACCTAATATCAAGTGCCAATAGCATGCGAGTTGTAGTAGCAAAGTTGGTAAGGTGACAGGCTGCCGTCACAAAGGATGTAGGTTTATATAGTGCTGCTGGAATTGGCCTGTGTCAGCTGCTATCTGCTTTGAGTTCATGCCACTGTGGCGTTGCAGTGCACATGCATGGATCTGAGGCAGATTGCTTTTCAATGGTTGGCACGAGGAGAACTGATAACAGCATTTTGGTTTGTTAGGATTGATTGGCATCACTTTCAAAATGCTTACTGAATAATGTTGGAGCTCTGTTTTGAAAACAAGACGATTCAGTGCACCCACGTATCAAACCGCTCGGCAAAATGGTGGAAAGATACAGAATAGGGCCCCTAGTCAAGCTGCCCCCATGCACAGAACACCAAGTACTATGGCCAGGACCTTCCTGCTCTCGCCTCTACCTGTTTGGCTACACAGCTCAAAATTATTTGTTGATACAGGTGTTGACATCATTACCGTGCCCCTGACCAGCACGCTCTCTCCTGATGTCACTTCACACATTCAACTTCATGTGGCATGTGACGCTACAATACGTCTCAATTACCGTCAACATCGATCTGGGTCATGACAACCTGCAACCATGGACCTTCCTCATCGCTGATGTCACAGGAGCAGACTTCTTACAACACTACCAGCTGCCACTAGACCTGGCTCATGGTGTTTTACTTTTGCAGGATGGCGGTCAACCCGTCATCTGCATCATCAGCAAGAAACTCCCCTGACCCAGTTGAGGATCTGAGTCAGTCTCGGCTAGCACCTCTCACTATTGATTCTCATGAACACTCCTCCCAGTGCCTCACCATTCAGTCACTCCAGATGCTATGTTTTAACTTATGTCTCTCCATCGCTCATATGCATGACGAAAACAATGAACTTTGCCAACATATTGCTACAGCCATTGCAGCACTGTGAGACTCAGTGCAATCATGCCAATTGATATCGACGTCATGTGGCTCCACCTTCATTGAGTTCAACATATGCATCACTGATGCTGCTCTGTCTCCCAAAGAAGCTGCAGTGCACCTTGCAGGCTAGTTCAACCGACCCAATTGATATCACACACGAGGTTAGTGAAGTGCCACAGTCAGATACTGTGCATGAACCACCTGACACAACCGACTTCCTGCCTTCATGTACCCCTATGCCCCTCATGCTAAGTGCTATCTGTAATGGAACTGTACACTGAGTTGTCACCACCCCAGGTCTGCTTCTTCAGCACTGACTGCACCACCTTCCCTGCACAAACTACATGCAGCAAATGTTGCAGTAGATGAACTATGAAAAGCAGGGTTCATCTGCCCCTCTGATAATGTTTGGCCATTGCCCATTAAATGCATCTCAAAGAAAGATGGTACCTGTCATTTGTGTGGTGATTACAGAGCTTTAAACTTGTGCATCATAAGTGATAATTATCCAATTTCTGACATAAGAGACTTTGCACACACTCTTGCATAAGGATCATCTTTCAGTTTGATTGGCTGTAAGAAAGCGTACTTACAAAGTCTTATAAGTGATGAGGACTTTCCAAAGACAGCTGTCATTATGCAGTTTGACCTTTTTAAATTTCTGTTCATGTCACACAGACTTAAAAACGCAGCACAAACTTAGCAGCATTTTTTTGATGGCATCTTGTTCAAACAGTCTTTCTGTTTCTCATATCTCAATGATATAATCATTTTCTCCACGACACCAAAAGAGCTTTTGTACCTCCTCAAACTAGTTTTGAACATGCTAGCACAGAATCGAGTGATCATTAATGACGCCAAGCATCAGTTGCGGCAATGTAAGGTATCCTTAGTTGGCCACCTCATTGAAAACACAAATCAGACTGTTACCCCCGCCCACAGACTATCACAGATTGTACCATTTCTTAGGGGTGATCAATTTCTATTGATGTCACTACCCTTCTACCTCTAACCGAGGTACTGTAAGGCAAAAATAAAACCAGAAAACGCAACAAGAATTCAGCAGCATCAAAGATGATCTAGGCAAACCCTTGCTTGGAGAACACACTCAGGAACATCATCCTAGAAGCCAGCCGCAAACTTGAGTCCCATGCCACACACCACCTGAAAAAACTATCCACATTGCTAGTGCAACACCTAAGAAGTGGGGTCCCTCTCCCTGTCCCTCACAAACACCAACCACAACAGAACCGTCAACAAACCCCCCTGATAGCCAACAAACCTAGCCTAGCCACCCTACTCAATCTCCCCATCCCAGCACATACCCCACACAGACCAAATCTCAACTATAACCACAGTCAAATGCCACATATCACCAACCCCAATTCAGTTCTAAACCTCTCATCCAGATCCCTCTCTCCTCCAGAGACATCTGTTCTATCAAAAGGCTTAACCTTTAGCCCCACACCTAAATTCAACCACACTGCCCTGATTAAAGATCTCCTCTCATTCACCCGGAACCTCAACTGGAAATATCACTTCACTACCCAAACACAGCCCCCAAATACTAGACCCAGTGTTGAACCTTGTCTAGAACAGTTCCGACCGCCTTCTCAAAGGGATCCTCCTCCCCTCCCCCAAAACCATCCCTTGCAGACATTTCAGGAATTCCTCACATCCAGTGTTGCCTCCCAGTCCTTCTTGAAGAACATCCCGACAACCCCCAACATCACCCCAGCTGAATCCCGTGCCATTAAGCAGCTGAAAACAGACCGCTCTATTGTAATCCTTCCGGCGGATAAAGGCTCCACAACTGTGGTACTTGACCGTGTGGAGTATGTGGCAGAAGGACTGCGTCAACTCTCCGACACCTCAACCTACAAAGCTGTTACCCAGGATCCCATTTCCTCCATCCAGACTGAGCTGCAGAAAATCCTAAAAATCCAAGGTCCCTCACAAGGCCTCACAACGGCTTCCATAGACTCACTCACTCCACCTGAGCCACGTACCCCTACCTTCTACCTATTACCCAAAATCCACAAAGAGAACCATCCTGGCCGTCCCATTGTAGCAGGCTTCAAAGCCCCAACAGAACGTATCTCAGCTCTGGTAGACCAACACCTCCAACCTATCACCCGCAGACACCCATCCTACATCAAGGACACAAACCACTTCCTAGAACGCCTGAAATCCATTCCCACTCCTCTCCCACCTGAAACCTTTCTTGTCACCATAGATGCTACATCCCTTTACACAAACATCCCACACGCCCATGGTCTCTCTGCCCTTGAGCACTACCTCTCCCAACACCCACCCGAAGATGTTCCAAAAACCTCGTTCCTTATCACACTTACCAACTTCATCCTCACCCATAATTACTTCACTTTTGAAGGCCAGACCTACAAACAAATCAGGGAAACTGCCATGGGAACCAGGATGGCTCCGTCCTATACCAACCTCTTCATGGGCCGCATGGAGGAGGCATTCCTGAAGACCCAACAGCTGCTTCCCCTGGCCTGGTATAGGTTTATAGATGACATCTTTGTGGTCTGGACTCATGGTGAAGAAACACTCCTTAATTTCCTCCATAACCTCAACTCCTTTTCGAATCTGAATTTCACCTGGTCCTTCTCCAAAACCCAAGCCACCTTCCTGGATGTTGACCTTCATCTTGTTGAAGCTCACATCCACACCTCTGTCCATATCAAACCCACCAGCAAACAACAGTACCTTCACTTTGATAGCTGCCATCCATTGCACATCAAACGCTCCCTTCCCTACAGCCTAGGTATTCGTGGCAAACGTATCTGCTCCAGTAACGAATCCCTCAACAATTACACCAATAACCTGACCAGTGCTTTCCTCTCCCGCGACTATCCTGCAGACCTTGTCCACAAACAGATCTCCTGAGCAATACATTCCTCCCCGTCCAACAACAATATTCCTACCCTCAGACCACACAGAAGCATCCCCCTTGTCACCCAATATTATCCTGGCCTCGAATACATCAATAAATTACTCCGCCAGGGATATGACTTTCTCAAGTCAACCCCTGAAATGAGATCATCCCTTGACAAAATTCTCCCCACACCACCCAGAGTTGCCTTTCGTCGTCCCTCTAACCTCCGTAACATCCTTGTTAAACCCTACAATATTCTCAGACTACCTTCTCTACCCAGCGGTTCCTACCCCTGTAACCGACCCCACTGCAAAACCTGCCCCATGCATCCCCCCACAACCACCTACTCCATCCCCGCTACTGGTAAAACATACACAATTCAAGGCAGGGCCATGTGTGAAACTGCACATGTCATTTATCAGCTGACATGCCTGCACTGCACAGCCTTTTACGTTGGTATGACAACAACTAAACTGGCTGAGCGCATGAATGGACACAGACGAACTGTCCGCCTAGGAGATGTCCAATACCCAGTAGCGGAGCATGCCCTCCAGCATAATTCTAGGGACCTAGGAACCTGCTACACCGTATGTGCCATTTGGCTTCTCCCACCCAACACCAGTCCCTCTGAACTGCGGAGATGGAAACTTGCACTCCAGCACATCCTTTCATCCCGTCATCCCCCTGAACTGAACCTACGTTAAACAACCTCACTCCCATTTACTTTTCAGTCTTCTCCTCTTTCCCTTTCCTCTTTAGCCATTCATGCATCTTTTCATCCTACATCTTTATACTATACACCTCTTTACTTCTGTATGCATCCTCTTTGGTTTGAAGCTGGCACAGTACCTACAGTAGAATATCTTTGGCTTCCCTCTGACAACCGTGCCTCCATCCTTGCTACCCTCCCTGTTTTCCTTTCCCTGTTGCTTCATAACCTGGGTTGTGAGTAACTAAATCCACTTTCCCTTCTTCCCTTTCTTTCCCCTCTCTCCTCCCTGATGAAGGAACATTTATTCCGAAAGCTAGGAACTTAAATTTTCGGTTGTTTTTTGTGTTTCTATCGGCTGTACTGAGCTGAGGTAAGTACTGGCCAGCCCCTCTATCTCGTTGTTAGTAACTTTAAGAATACTGTTAGTTGTTCCTCCAAATGTTTATAATTAGTACAAAATTTATATTTGTTTATAAGTTAACAGTAGAATCTAAGTCACAAAACAATTAATGATCTCACCCTATAACAAAAGTATTAAATAGGAATAGTTGAAATAAATTAGAAAATCAATTACATACATAAAACTAAACACAAAATTAGATCTGGTGGTATATTCTTTAAGTTTGAGGGCTAACCTTTCTCTTTCATGGAATTGCAGATTATGTTCATGTATATTAATAGTAATTAGTCAAAAATGAAAAAAATGAATTTTAAGGAGGCAGATAACAACAAGAGAGAAAGTAAAAAGATCCCAATTTGCTTCGTCACAACTCTATGGCAAACCTTAACCCTCCTTGTAGATTTTGTTACTTGAACACCCCCCGCCCCTACCTCACCCCAATGACTCTGACCTCCCAGCACTATTCACATGCATGTGCCAGCATGTAGTCCACCTGCACATTCTCCCTTCTGCTCCACACTCCATATGTCGCTTGTTTGTATACCAGGTGCTCACCTCATGCACCCACATCATACTTGTTGATGACACTGTAGTGACACTGCCGCACGATAATTCAAGCTCGCCAGAGAGAGAGAGAGAGAGAGAGAGAGAGAGAGAGAGAGAGAGAGAGAGAGAGAGTGTGTGTGTGTGTGTGTGTGTGTGTGTGTGTGTGTGTGTGTGTGTGTTGTAACATTACAGGACATATTGGGACATATTGAAGTATTCGATACTGTAGACTTTTAGGGGATGTCGATACAGATATGCAAAATGTAAAGGGAAACTTTGGTGATGTTTAAATATTGTACTGTGTCAATACTAGGACATTTTGCACAGAAAGAACAAAAATAGAATTAATGTAAATATATATTAGTGTTAGTAACCTATTTTCATTCAATTTTGTAATTATATTTCATTTTGTAAAAGAAAGACTCACTGTTTGCTGTAGCTCTGATTAATTGTATAAATTATCAGTTTTGAGCTAAATTGTTGTCATCAGTATGAACTCAAGACCTTTTGCACGAAGCAGACACCTCCTAATGCAATGTTTTAATTTGGTTGAGGAAGCTGGGATCGCTATAAGTGCAAACAAATTGAAGTGGAACGTTTTAATTTGGTGTTGAGGAGCTGGGATGTTATAATTTGGTGGAGGAGCTGGGATGTTATAATTTGGTGGAGGAAGCAGAGGATATGACGACCACCCAGTGATTCTTCAAAATAAAATACGTCTCTTCTGGGATCACAAGAAGAAAATACGTCTGTTTTGGGACCACAACAAGAGGATATATGACGGACCAGTCATTCTTCAGAAGTAAATACGTCGATTCTGGGGTCACAAGAAGAGGAGTGAATCAACCGAGCGAAACCGTCCTGGAATTGAAGAAATTTTGCAAAACACGGACACCAACGACCGCCGACGGGCACTAAGATAAGTACCTGCTTCCTAAAATAATGGAAAAAGACGCAGATTTCAGTATTGACAGCGGTGTAGCGAGTACACCTATTAGGGAAAATGCTTCTGACTGTGTAGGAATGTTGGAAATGTTAAAACAAACGTTTTCAGAGTTAAACTCGAAGTTGGATAACACAAACTCGAAGATGGACGATTCTCATGCCGAATTACGTCAACAAATTGAACAGACACAACAACAGATGGACAGGTCGATTTCGAAGGCTGTGTGTGATTTTAAATCATAAATAAATTCAAATACAGAACAGATTGCTCACACTAATCAGGTTCTCGAAGAATGGCGAATTACTTTTGAGTCAAACCAAAAAGAACTTAGTTGTCGTGTGGACACGGTTGAGAGCAAAATTTCTGTCCTTGAAACTGATTTAAGTAACGAAATTTCAAATAACCAGTCAAAACTTAAAAAAGTTGTTGATTTTGTAAATGAGGAAAATTCTCAATTGAGAAATGAATTTGACCAGACAAAACGATTTTTTGAAAGCGAAATTGAATCTTTCAAATCTGATTCTGACAAAAAGGTCACAGAAATTTGTAGTAGAGTAGGTAATGTCGAAAAAACTGTAGACAGAAAATTTGTAGAAATACAAGAAACTATGTTGCAAAAAGCTTTTAGTAATAGTTGTAATGGGGTATGGGGAAATTTTCCCATTAAAACTTATCCCGGTGACAAGATTATACACCCAAAAGACTTCACGCAATTCTGCAAGGAGCAGTTCACGTCCATAATGACAGATAGTGTTAAGATAAAATTTGTAAAGAAATTACTTGATGGTGAGGCGCTTTCGTGGGCCAATCAGAATTGTTCCGCGGAAATGTCCTTTGAAGATTTCTAAAAATGTTTTCTAACCAAATTTTGTTCTGAAACTGAGCAAGCTCGAATCAAAAGTGAATTGTTGAATGGTCCTAGTTACAGAGAATCTGATGGGTCAATGAAAGCCTATTGTGAGAAACAGTTGCAAAAATTAGTGCATCTGGATAAGCCATTTGATGAGCTAACTCAAATTGATGCACTAAAACGGAGACTTCCGAAAAGAGTACAATGGGGTTTAGTATATGGTCCAGATGAGTCCATAGAACAATTCTTGAAATATGAGGACAAACTTGATAGAGCCTTTGAACAAAACAACAGATTTAACGACTTTGTAGGTTCATCACACAGAGGGTGGGAACCGAACCGTGGAAATAATAACAATAATAGTGAACGAAGAAACTTTAACAACAACAGGGATAATTATAATAGCAATGACAGAAGAAATTTTGGTAGGAATGATCAGCACTTTAATTCAAACAGAGAATGGGAAAATCAGAACAGGTCCTGGGGTAATGACATGAGAGAAGGTAACCCGAGGCAGGGAAACGACAGACATAGGCCTTTAAACGACTAAATGCTCCACTGGGAGTCTGTCAGTTTGGGGCAAGGAATTTTCAAAATCAGGCTAATTTCACCCGGAACAGACAGCACTATAATCAGAGACCTAACCAGTATAGACAGTATGCTTATGATCAATCTGTAGATAGAGGTAATGAAAAAATTACATTTGACAGGAAATTTTGGAATGTCATCAGAGTAAATACTAGAAACAACTGTAATAGGAACCAGGCTACCTTTGATGAAGTAGGCTTAGAAGATGATATAATTGCAAATTTATATAATCAAGAAGAAGCACCTAATGCTGAAATGAAAGGTAAGGATAACTTTGATAATTTTGGATTGTACAAACTTATGTGTGGTGATGTTTTAGATGTAAGTTGTCATAATGATGTTCATACTGAAGTTTCTGGAAAGTCTGATATTCATGTGGATGTGGTTGGTGAAGATGGTGTTGTGAGTATTGTTGGTGATACTAGTAGTGTTTGTAGTGTAAGCTCAGGCAATGATGATGATAATGTTGATGTTAAGGCTAATGGTGATTATGTACTAGAAGATTTTGATGGTGAATTGGATGGAATAGTTTATGTTGAAGTTAAGGAGGATGTTATAAGCAATAGTGTTGAGAATAGTTGTGCCAGGAACTCTAACTACATTCCACATGAGAATCAGATTGTGCCAGTTCAGCTTAGTAATACATCAGGAGACAGGGGGGTTGATTGTGCTGATGCATCTGAGATTATTTTGAAATCTGTTTGGGACAAATTTAAAGATTACAGTGATGACAATGATGTTAAGATCAAATTAAGGGAAATTTGTGAACCAGTTTCTGCTTTTAAGCCTAATGAAATCATCAAACGGGGTACTAGTCAGGATGTGTGTGAGGTAAATAGTAATCCAGACATTCCAGTAAATTCCAGTAGACCTAGAAGTTTCAAGAAAGTATTGCCTAATAAAGAAAACCTAAATATGGAACAGAGGTATGATGAGATAGCAGAAGATCTTTTGTATGAAGAACTGGAAGAAAGGGAAAACACCACTATTGGTAGTCCATACATAAAAATTAAAGCTGCAGGTTGGGAAGGGTATTGTTTGATTGACACAGGGAGTCCAATTAGTGCCATTTCAAGCAAATTACGAGATATAATTAAGCATGATCCTGACTTTGTTGAATTACCAGTTGTTGGAATAAAAATTAGAGGCATTACCGGCAAACTGAGCAAAATTGTTAATAGACAGGCGTTGTTGTCCTTCAGTATAAATGATGTACACTTTACTCAAGGATGTCTTGTAATAAGTGACCTAAATGAGAATGTACTGTTGGGTATGGACTGGATATTGAAAGCAAATGCAGCATTTGATTGGGAAAAGAGTTTGTTTACCTTTATTGATCCTAAGACGAGAGTATGTTCCAGTACTGACATGTCGGTTCAAAACTGTGATGATAAGGGAATTAAAATTAGGGACGTTACATTTTCTAAAGACAGTGGTTATTGTGTAGAGGAAATTACTGAGGATTATGATGATGGAGAATATGGGGATATAGTTCAAGAAAAATTACGGGAATCAGATAATTTGAACCAGGAACAGAAGGTAGAGTTAGAAAGATTATTGTGGAATTACTGTGATGTTTTTGATGATAGACCTGGCAGAGTAAAGAATTATCAATGTAAACTCAGATTAAAAACACATGAGCCATTCTTTATAAAACCTTATAGTGTACCCATTGCAAAGAGAAAATATGTAGAAAAGGAACTTCAAAAGATGGAAGAGTGGGGCATCATTGAGAGAAGTAAGAGCCAATACAATAATCCTTTGGTAGTGGTTGCAAAACGTGATGGCAGTGTCAGGCTTGTACTAGATTCAAGATACCTAAATAAGTATCTGGAAAGAGAGACCGATCATCCCGAGAATATAGACGAATTACTTCATAAATTTGAAAGAATGAAATATATGACCAGTTTAGATCTCACATCAGGATTTCACCAAGTAGAATTAGAAAATGATTCCAGAAAGTATACTGCCTTTTTGTATGGGGGAAGATGTTACCAGTATTGTGTGGTACCATTTGGGCTGAATGTCTCAGTAGCCGAATTCATTAGAGCACTTGACTTTGTTTTGGGAAAAGATCTTTTATCAAAATTAACTGTGTATGTAGATGACATTTTGATCACTGGAGAAACTTGGGAAGAACATGTTAATACTTTGAGGGAGGTTTGCAGTAGATTAAGGAAAGGGGGAATGTCACTTAAATTATCTAAATGTAAGTTTGGTATGAAAAAATTGAAGTTTCTGGGGCACAGTATTTCTGAGGAAGGTATTTTGCCAGATCCTGAAAAACTCGAGGCAATTGCAAAATTCCCAATTCCAAAAACCAAGAAACATTTAAAGTCATTTTTCGGGATGTGCGGTTACTACAGAAAGTTCATTAGTACCCAAGCTCTAAATGCTCCAAGTCTTAACAGATTGCTGAAGAAAAACGCAATGTGGGTTTGGGATCAGGAATGTGAAGCTGCTTTTGAAGAAATAAAAACACAGTTATGTAACAGTCAAATTTTGTACCGTCCTGATTTAAGTTTACCTTTTTGCATTATGGCAGATAGTAGTGATTATGGCCTAGGTGCTCACCTTTTCCAAGATGTAAATATAAATGGGAAAATAGAACACAGGTCTATTGCTTTTGCTAGTCGAACCTTGAAAAAACATGAGAGGCAATACACTGTTACCGAGAAAGACCTTTTGGCCATTTACTGGGCATTTTCTAAATTCAGAAATTATTTATTGGGAAACCAGGTAGTTCTCTACACAGACCATAAGGCATTAATTTATATTCAAGAATGTAGGTTGCATCATGGAAGGATTACCAGGTGGGCACTCTTGTTACAACAATTTAATTACTCAATAAAATATCTTAGAGAACCCGATAATGTAGTTGCTGATGCTTTATCTAGACTACCTGTAGGGGGTACCTTTGAAGATGACAGTGGGGAATGTGAAAAAGAATTCAAAATTATGTATTTAAGAGGGGTGGACAATGAACAAGAAATCAGAGACATTTGTAATGACATCCGACGGAATCAGAACCACGATGAGAACTATAAACTGGTCAAAAGTTATTTAGGGAAAAAGGGACATGAAAAAGTGGGAGATTATTACAAAATCTACAAGGGGATTCTATTCAAGAGAAACAGTGTAGATAGCGAAGTATGGAAATTATGTTGGCCTGAACAGTACATCAATGTACTCATCAAGTACATTCATGAAAGTTTTGGTCATTGTGGGATTCAAAAGTGTATCCAGAAAATCCAAGAAAATGTGTACTTTAACAACATAGCCAGGAGGGTTAGAAAAATTTTGACGGGTTGTGACAGGTGCCAAAGAGTAAAAGTATCCAACCAAACTTGTCGAGGATTGATGCAAAACATCTTACCAAAAGAACAACACGAGTTAGTCGCTGTCGACTTATATGGACCATTACCGAAGACCAGAGGAGGCTATTGCTACATTTTTGTTATGGTTGATGTTTTTTCAAAATTCATTAAGTTATACCCTCTTCGCAAGGCAAACAGTAAGAGCATTATTTCAAAAATCAGAGGAGACTATTTTGGCAGGGTTGGAAAACCTCAGAAAATCTTATCAGACAATGGGACTCAATTTACTTCTGGAGTATGGAAAGCTTTTGTTGAAGATGAAAATATAAGTCACATTCTTATTTCAGCTTATCATTCGTCAGGAAACCCTCCGGAGAGATACATGAGGGAAATTGGGCGATTCTTTAGAACCTACTGCAATACTGATCATGCTAGTTGGATTGACTATGTTGAGAAATTCGAAGAAGTTGTGAACAGCCTACAGCATTCCTCAACAGGGTTTTCGCCTTATGAAATACAGTATAATAGCAAACCAACACATCCAATTAGTGATTTCATTGATTTTCCAGTCTGCAAACCATTAAGTACTCAAGAGAGAGAGGAAATAGTGAGAAAGACCATGAAATCTCAAGGTGATAAGAGGAAATGTAGACATGACAAAAGATTGAAGCCTACTCAATTTAAAATTGAAGACTTGGTCCTTGTTAAAACACAAGAGAAGTCTAAAGCCATCAGTGGTGAATTAAAAAAGTTTTTTGACATATACATTGGACCTTTCAAGATTCAGGACAATCCTCATCCGAATGCTTACCGTCTAGTCTACCCAAATTCTGGCAGACTGTTTGGCCTACGTAACGTGACCGAACTGAAATTGTGTAAAAAAAATGTAAAAAAGTATTTTAGATAATAGATGTTTATAGACTTTTATATGTAATCTTACCAGGATATTTTTGTATACTTTGTTATGTTGTATTTATCTGATTCCTCAGGGGAGCATACATTCTTTGTGTTCTAAGTGTTTGGCGAGCACTAGGTCCCCTAGCTATGCAATTCTCATATTTCATTTTCGTATTCTGGCATCGCATCTTACACTTATTCTGTGATCCTGTATAATCAATTTTCTCCATCTGTCAGTCTATCCTCTCTTAGCTTTAAGAAATTATTTAGAGTAAATTTTCTTGAGTAATTAGACTTTAGAGAATTCAAATTTCTGTGTCCTTAAAAACCGGTCCACCGACTATTAAATGCTTTTGCTAATGTTTAACTGGGTTTGACGACTGTATGCTGTATATTCATAGCGGACTGTGCTATTGCAGCCTGTGATAGCCTGCAGTGTATATGGAAACCATACGGACTGTGAAGATGAGACTGAAATACAGTGTGTGGCATTGAGGTATACCAACCTTTAAGGAAGAAGATCACCGCCCTTCAAGAAAGAAGATCACCGGTCTTCAAGAAAGAAGACACCAAAGATATGTGTAAAACTTTTCTGTTTTGTAATGTAAGGACATCAACCCTTCCGTGTTTCACGTGGAAGTGCTGATGGGGGGGGGGGGGGGGGGGGGGTTGTGTAACATTACAGGACATATTGGGACATATTGAAGTATTCGACACTGTAGACTTTTAGGGGATGTCGATACAGATATGCAAAATGTAAAGGGAAACTTTGGTGATGTTTAAATATTGTACTGTGTCAATATGAGGACATTTTGCACAGAAAGAACAAAAATAGAATTAATGTAAATATATATTAGTGTTAGTAACCTATTTTCATTCAATTTTGTAAAAGAAAGACTCACTGTTTGCTGTAGCTCTGATTAATTGTATAAATTATCAGTTTTGAGCTAAATTGTTGTCGTCAATATGAACTCAAGACCTTTTGCATGAAGCAGACATGCCCTAATGCAACGTTTTAATTTGGTTGAGGAAGCTGGGATCGCTATAAGTGCAAACAAATTGAAGTGGAACGTTTTAATTTGGTGTTGAGGAGCTGGGATGTTATAGAGTGTGTGTGTGTGTGTGTGTGTGTGTGTGTGTGTGTGTGTGTGTGTGTGTGTGTGCGTGTGCGCATGTCAGTGCAGTGCTGTGCGGTCATAATTACTGTACAAGACGTCTGTGTAGTTCCACGCCCAACCTCTAGAGGTGCTGTGTTTTCTAGCTTTTATATACATTCTGTTTATTATTATTATTATTATTATTATTATTCCTTGTTTTTCGAGTTAATTGCTAGTTCTGTGCCTCCTGGCTTGTGTGGAAGAGTACAGTTTTCTCTCCAATAACTGTGGAAGTTTTCTGAGGATTAAAGATCCTTCTGTAGAGGCCAGAAGCAAATTTTGTAACTCTGATCAGTCCAGGCATGCTGGGTGTCGTCAGATACGCGTTCGCAGTAAAGTTATTGTTGCTGAACTGAAGGTCTTTATTCTTCTGAATCAGGTTAAGCAAAGGTCGGACAGCCACCAGTTTAGCTGGACCTGACAAGTGGTGACCCCGACGTGATCCAAGCAGAAACCGATGTGATTAAGAAGAAGCAGGCGTGAGCTACGTAAGTAACGAGCACATAATGACCGAACAGCAGGCTGTCTCCAGGATTGCAGTCCATTTGCCGCCGTTCTGGCCTGACAACCTGGTACTCTGGTTCATGCAGGCAGAGGCAAGTTTTTGCTGCACTGGAATAATGGCCAAAGCAACTAAATTTGTGCTGATTGTGAGTCAGCTCGACAAACGTTACGCAGCCCAGGTGCAGGACATAATCACAGCACCGTCCGAGACTGGAGCTTATGCCAGGCTAAAATCAGAGTTGATTCGAAGGGTGGACATGTCACAAGAGAACCGGGTACGTCAGGTTTTGACACAGGAAGAAACTGGTGACAGGAAGCCTTCTCAATACCTGAGACATCTACGCATCAAAGTTGACACCATTACTGTGCCAGACAGTCTGCTCAGAACGCTGTGGAGCAGTAGGTTGCCGCCGCAAATAAAAACCATATCGCCTCACAAACGGACATGCCGCTGGATGACGTGCACAGCTAGCAGCCCGGATCCAGGACGCGATAACACTGGCTCAGGTCAGCGCAGTTGCAGCATTGGACAACAGTACAAACAATACCGCGTCTGTAGTACGGGCCGACCATGATTCACTCACAGCCAAGGTTGAGCTTTTGTGTGCCCAGGTCAGTGCACTGCTGGCACATGATGACGACAACAAAAGAAGATGCTGATACAGATGGCGGCAGCCGAGAAGCAGCTCTTCTGGTGGTACTACCACTCCGCAAGCTGAGGTACTGTTGTGCTGGTACCACCAACGATTCGGCGATCAGGCAAGTAAGTGCATATCGCCATGCTCGCACCCAAACACCACCATCAGGGCTGACCTCCTGGTGCACTACCACCTGCTGCTGGACGTCGTGATCGCACGCTTGGTAGACAGCTTCACTGGCTTAGCAGTCACGGGTTTCTGTCGCAACAACGCAACACAGTGCCAAGTTGGTCCATGCTACGGAGGGTGAGTACACTGAATTACTGCTTAACTATCCGAACTTGACCAGGCCACCCGGTGCTCCCAGGTTCATACCACATGACACGGTGCATCACATTCAAATGACTGATGGTCCCCCAGTAGCATGCCGACCTACGCGTCTTGCTCCAGACTGAATATCGATAGCAAAGGCAGAATTTGATGCCATGATTCGTGAGGGCATAATGCAGCCATGCAAGATCCCGTGGTCCTCCGCATTACATCTTGTTCCGAAGAAGGATGGGGCTTGGCGCCCATGCGGTGATGACCATGCGCCTAATGCTTGAACAGTGCCAGACAGATATCCTGTTCCGTTACTGAGGGATTATAATCATGCTTTATAAGGTGCCATGGTGTTCACAGTTCTGGACTGCGCTAAAGCATATACACAGATTCTGGTGGCCAATGACGACATTCCAAAGACTGCAATAATAACGCCTATCAGTTTATTTGAAAGCAAATTTATGACTTTCAGTTTACGCAATGCCACTCAGACCTGGCAAAGCTTTATAGACTCGGCTCTCCAGGGGCCGCCGTTTTGTTTTGCCTACCTGGACGATGTGTTAGTGTTCTCTGCTGACCATGAACAACACCGACAACATCTGCGAGAGATTTTCGAGCGATTGGAACATTATGGTGTCGTCTTGAACATGGACTAGTGTGTTTTTCGGCAGTCAGAGGTAACATTTCTTGGCCATAAGATTCCTGCTGAAGGGTCTCTTCCTCTATCCGAGAAGGTGGACGCTATCTTGCTGCTACCCCGACCAACTACGATCAAAGAATTACGTCATTTTTTGGGGATGCTCAATTTTTATAGACGACACCTTCCCCATGCTGTGGAGCTGCAGGAACCTTTCATGGCGGCATTATCAGGCCCCCTAAGTAAACAGCAAGTCTCTGATACAGTGGACATGTGTTCTGCGTTCGAGGCAACAAAGAAGAGCATGGCTGACGCGGCGCTTCTTGCACACCCACGCAGGGTGAATACGACCCGGGACAACCGGGAGATCTGGGAAACTTAAATGTGTTCAAAAATGTTCAAAAACCAACAGGGATGCGTTTCAAAATCATATGAGCAATCGATAGACCAACGTGCGCTGGATGCTAGGCGCTTTGTGAAACAAGTTTTTTTTCCTCAAGAATATGAATTTGGCACTCCCTTTTCCCGATAGCTTCTAGCTAGTTGCTTGCTGCGACTGCTTGCACAGCCAACAGCCACATTCCTGTAGCCAGATGCGGGAGAATCTGCGACTCAACTGCGCATGCGCATGAGCCCGCTCTTAACTGCTAAAACGAATCTAATGTAAACAGTTGTGACTTTACGCTCATCGGAGGCAATTTGTTGTTATGAAGCATTTCATAGTCTTCCTAAAGCCTTTGACATATTTTCCTGTTGGCAGATACTTGCTTGAGCACTGTGTGTCAATGTTGTAAAATGTGCATTTCCTTTGTAATTTAAGTTATTTTAGTTTTTTTCTCTTGTTTATGATTTATTGTTGAAATATTATTCTGCAGTAGTGAGATACAGTAATATCCTTTGTTAGAGTATCGGTTCTTACCAGCCAAAATAATAAAAATTTTACAGAAAACTAAAACAATGAAAAACTCCCGGAATTCTAAAAAATTCCTGGATTTTTCCCGGTTTTCTCCCAGATGATAAAATTCCATAGACTTTCCTGCACTGGCACAGGCACAGGCACAGAGAGACGACGGAGAACTCCTTGCCTATGTTAAAGATATGGCTTCCTCATTGTAACTGAAACTCGCGCTGATGTGCCACGAAGAAACCTGGACAACCGCACTACCAGTGGTCTTGTTAGGCTTACGGATGACTTTCAAACCAGACTTGGGGTTGGCAGCAGCAGAACTGGTTTATGGAGAAACACTGCGCCTTCCTGGTGACTTTGTAGACGCTGATGCCATAGAGACAGTTGCTACTGGCCAGCTGGATTTCTTGCGATGCTTGAGGGACCTTGTATCAAACATTCGCCCTCCAAAAGCCACACGTCATGGCAACCCGCCCATTTTTGGGCACCAGGACCTGGAACAATGTCATCACGTCATGAATTGAGGGTGTTAAACCACCTCTACAAGCTCCTTATTCTGGTCTGTATGAAGTGCTACAGCGCAGTGCCCACACGATGGATATTCTAGTGAATGGCAAAACCATGACTGTTGTATTGAATTGGGTTAAACCTGCGTATGTTTTTCCTGACACCCACTAGCAGCACCTCATTGTAGGCATCCACCTACCGCTGTTCCAGACACTGACACCACATATCCGGCGCCGGCTCTTCAACATCCACCGCCCAACGCAGCACAACATCCGCCTCCTGACGTCAGCACAACATCCGCCTCCTGACGCTGTTCCTCCTACTCCGACGCGGACAACCCATTCTGGACGTCAGGTGCACTTTCCGACGCGGTATCTCGATGTTGACGCTCCGCTTCCACGCGCTAATTCAAGCTTGCCTCTGTGTGTGTGTGTGTGTGTGTGTGTGTGTGTGTGTGTGTGTGTGTGTGTGTGTGTGTGTGTTACTGTACACGATCCCTTTGTAGCTCTGTGCCCAACCTCTAGAGGTGCTGTGTTTTCTAGCTTTTATATACGTTCTGTTTATTATTATTATTCCCTGTTTTTTGAGTTAATTGGAAGCTCCGTGCCTCCTGGCTTATGTGGATGAGTAAAGTTTTCTCTCCAATAACTATGGAAGTTTTCCCAGGATTAAGGATCCTTCTGTAGAGGCCAGAAGCAAATTTTGTAACTCCGATCAGTCCAGGCATGCTGGGTGTCGTCAGATACGCATTCGCAGTAAAGTTATTGTTGCTGAACTGAAGGTCTCTATTCTTCTGAATCACGTTAAGCGAAGGTCGGACAGCCACCAGTTTAGTTGAACCCGACAACAACATCAGGCCAGTTCTACACCCTCAATATTTAGCCTGTGCAGAGTGGTCCATTGTGGCATGAACACATTTCACATTATTGTTAACAGTAAAAGGTCCACCGTCTTCTTTAACAGATTGAAGCCCACATGGACACTAGCAAACACCAATAGCACTGAGCTTATGCCTGATGCATCTCATCCACTGTCAACCACACCCTATGCTTTCAAATTCAATACTGACATCCATGGTTTCATTCTGCAAGTTATCTCTGTCAAGTTAGTCAGCAACCCCTCATCATCGACACCTGCCACAATGACCGTCCGTTGAACAATGGATCCATCGCTTACCACTTTTCTCCCACCATCCCACTACTATCCAGTGTTGACACGGTTAGATTCAAATTGCAGCAGCTCTTAGGTGATGTATCCTAAATGTCATGATGCCAAGGTTTCTGTCTCTTCCCCTGCTTCAGATCAGACTGCTGGGCCGGGCCACCATACCAAACCTGCCTCCCACAGTCTTGTTCCTGATACTGGCTGACCCTCGTATGTATCACTGGTATGTATCACTGGTATGTATGCACTACTGTATACCAACACCTGGAATATTACCATCTTAGCACCGTCTAATGGTTATAGCAGAGTTGTCTACAGCATACGTCACAACCTAAAATGCATCACTCGTACCCTACTGCATGACCAGCAGCAACGGAAGCCATCACGTGCAGCTACACACAGCATTCCAGCATAATAACACCTGACGCTCAATGCTCTTTGCTGTGCTTCGCACTGTGGGTGAAGGAGCCTCTCTGGGGATTCGAAAAATAACTGCTGACACAAGGGTAAAATACCTTACTGCCTCATGGCAGTTGGGCCTCATGCAGACTATCTTTGATAAGACAATCTGTTCTCTGACTTGTAATGTGTTGGTTTTAAGTTATGATATGTGGTAATAAATCACTGTTTCTAATGGCCATATATGTATGAATTATGTTCCTTAACCAACATCATAGAAAGTAACTACAAACATATGATTTACAAAGCATTTTCTGTGATAGAACACAATCTGTGAGCCACACTGAGATTTAAAGCCTGGATCCATGCTTTCCATACCTAGTGCAGTACCAGTTATGCAGTCCACATATGCTCCATGAACTGACTCAAAACTTCTTTTATTTCCTTCCAGACATTTCAGAGGCTTATCAATAGTATTGTGGAACTAACACCTCTGAGAGAGAGGATATAGCAGGGAATTTGATTTATCCACAACCTCATGATTCTTATCATCATCATCATCATCATCATTATTATAATCATTTAAGACTGATTATGCCTTTCAGTGTTCAGTCTGGAGCATATCCCCCTTATAAAATTCCTCCATGACCCCTATTCAGTGCTAACATTGTTGCCTCTTGTGATGTTAAGCCTATTACTTCAAAATTATTCTTAACTGCATCCAGGTACCTTCTCTTTGGTCTACCATGACTCCTACTACCCTCTACTGCTGAACCCATGAGTCTCTTGGGTAACCTTGCTTCTCCCATGTGTGTAACATGACCCCACCATCTAAGCCTGTTTGCCCTGACTGCTATGTCTATAGAGTTCACTCCCAGTTTTTCTTTGATTTCCTCATTGTGGACAACCTCCTGCCATTGTTCCCATCTACTAGTACCTGCAATCATCCTAGTACTTTCATATCCATAACCTCAACCTTATTAATAAGGTAACCTGAATCCACCCAGCTTTCGCTTCCATACAACAAAGTTGGATGAAAGATTGAACGGTGCACAGATAACTTAGTCTTGGTACTGACTTCCTTCTTTCAGAAGAGAGTAGATTGTAGCTGAGCACTCACTGCATTAGCTTTGCTACACCTTGCTTCCAGTTCTTTCACTATGTTGCCATCCTGTGAGAATATGCATCCTAAGTACTTGAAACCGTCCACCTGTTCTAACTTTGTTCCTCCTATTTGGCACTCAGTCCATTTATATCTCTTTCCCACTGACATTACTTTCGTTTTGGAGATGCTAATATTCATACCATAGTCCTTACATTTCTGATCTAGCTCTGAAATATTACTTTGCAAACTTTCAATCGAATCTGCAATCACAACTAAGTCATCTGCATATGCGAGACTGCTGAGATCTTAGTCTCACCCAGCGAGTCTATTGTTTTCAACATATGATCCATAAATAATATGAACAACAGTGGAGACAGGTTGCAGCCTTGTCTTACCCCTGAAACTACTCTGAACCATGAACTCAACTTACCATCAACTCTAACTGCTGCCTGACTATCTATTTAAAGACCTTTAATTGCTTGCAAAAGTTTGCCTCCTATTCCATAATTTCATAGAACAGACAATAACTTCCTCCTAGGAAATCGGTCATATGCCTTTTCTAGATCTATAAAGCATAGGTACAATTCCCTGTTCCACTTGTAACGCTTCTCCATTATTTGCCGTAAGCTAAAGATCTGGTCCTGACAACCTCTAAGAGGCCTAAACCCACACTGATTTTAATCCAATTTGTCCTCAACTAATACTCGCACTTTCCTTTCAACAATACCTGAGAATATTTTACCCACAACACTGATTAAAGAGATACCTCTGTAGTTGTTACAATCTTTTCTGTTTCCATGTTTAAAGATTGGTGTGATTACTGCTTTCGTCCAGTCTGGTGGAACCTGTCCCGACTCCCACGCCATTTCATTTATCCTGTGTAGTCATATAAGACCTGACATTCCACTGTATTTGATGAGTTCCGAGTTAATTTCATCCACCCCAGCTGTTTTATTGCACTGCAATCTATTGACCATTTTCTCCACTTCCTCAAATGTGATCCTATTTCCATCATCATTCCTATCCCATTGTACATCGAAATCTGAAACATTACTGATCGTATTTGCACCTACATTGAGCAACTCTTCAAAATATTCCCTCCATCTGCCCAAGGCATCAACAGGATTCACCAGCAGTTTTCCTGACCTGTCCAAAATACTTGTCATTTCCTTCTTACCTCCCTTTCAAAGACTGCTAATTACACTGCAGAATGGTTTTCCAGCAGCTTGACGCAAAGTCTCCAACCTGTTTCCAAAGTCTTCCCAGGATTTCTTCTTGTATGCTGCAATTATCTGTTTGGCTTTGTTTCTTTCTTCAACATAACTTTCTCTGTCTACCTGAGTTCTAGTATGTAGCCATATTTGATACGCCTTCTTTTTCCTTTTACAGGCTGCTTTGACTGTGTCATTCCACCAAGCTGTTTGCTTCATCCTATCTTTACACACTACTGCCCCAAGACATTCTTTAGCCACTTCTAGTTCTGTGTCCCTGTACCTTGTCCATTCCTTTTCCAATGACTGTAATTGCTTACATTTAACTAAATGGTACCTTTCCGAGGTCACTGTTATGTACTTGTGCCTGATTTCCTTATCCTGAAGTTTCTCCACTCTTATCCTCCTACATATGATCTGACCTCCTGCACTTTCAGCCTCACAATACCAGTTTCACTGCAGATTAAATAGTGATCCAAGAATCCCCTGCATACACGTGTGTCCCTCACAGCCTTTCTGAATTCCTGATCTGTTATTATGTAGTCAATGACAGATCTGGTTCCCCTGCCTTTCCAAGTACACCGGTGAATGTTCTTATGTTTAAAAAAGGAGTTTGTGATTACTAAGTCCATACTGGCACAGAAATCCAAGAGTTGTTTCCCGTTCCTGTTGGCCTCCATATCCTCTCCAAATTTGCCAATAACTTTTTCATACCCTTCTGTTCGATTTCTAATCCTGGCATTAAAATAACTCATGAGCAGAACACTGTCCTTGTCCTTTACTCTAACAACTACATCACTGAGTGCGTCATAAAAACAATCCATCTTATTTTGATCTGTCCCTTCACAATGCGAATATACTGACACAAGACTAATTTTCTTGCTAGACACTGTCAAATCTATCCATATCATTCGTTCGTCTACATACCTTATTGCAACTGTGCTGGGTTCCATTTCTTTCCTGATATAAAGCCCTACACCCCATTGTGCTATTCCTGCTTTGACTCCTGACAGATAGACCTTGTATTCTCCCACTTCCTCTTCTTTCTCACCCCTTACCCGAATGTCACTAACAGCTAAAACGTCCAACCCCATCTTATTTGCAGCCTCTGCCAGCTCTACCTTCTTCCCAGAGTAGCCTCATTGATATTAATAGCTCCCCATCTTGTTACCATTTGTTTGTCGAATCATATCTTAGGAGTCCCCGGTTTGTCAATTAGAGGTGGGACTCCATCACCTCCAAAAGTCTGAGGAATTTTGCTCTGATTGTTGCCAGCATCATATTTAAAGTACCAGGAAAGTAGGTTGCTAGCCTTATTTGCCCTGGTTCCCGTTGAGTTTTACTCTTAACGGTTGAGGGACTAACAGGTGGATTTGGTAGTCTTTGCCGTCAGAGCACAAAGGTGACCACGACTCAGAATATGTCCGAGATGCCCAGCCTTATTCCAAAGTAACTGGTATCCGACTGTCAGGACCACTTGGCCACTCATATGTTGCCTGTTGTTCATGAACTAGGACATGACAACAGGAAGCCACACCATAATTCTTAATGACTATTAATTCTATCAAACAATGGAAAATGTGGTTTCAATTGCCTGACACTGCAGTCAGGTGTGTGTGTGTGTGTGTGTGTGTGTGTGTGTTATTGCAGACAGTATTCAAGCACGCTTCCCTTGAAAGCTTTGATTTGACTTGTGGCCCTCATTTTCTACATTTTCCCATGAACTTAGTTTCCTTTTTTTGACTATTTATGACATACTTTTACTCATAACTGAGTTGCTTACTACCATTTATTTCACTTCTATCTTCTCATCTCAGGTTTACCAGTTTGCGTGAGATTCTATATTATGCTGTATGGTAAGTCTCCCATATATAGAGCATTGAATGACTTTTCCTGTGGCTTTCCAATATTTTAAGCCTTAACAGTCTTTTTTCCTTCAACTCTTTCCTCCCTTTGGTCTTCGTTCTGGCAGATATAGTTTTATGCCTTTCTACACATTGACATCTACTGCTGTTTGGCGAGTAGATCTCTCTCCACTTGTATTATAAATACAAGGGCCCTTTTTTTTTCCAACCTCCGATAAGCTATAAATAAAAGACAAGTTCATAGAAAACAATTATTTTAATACCAAAAGTTTTGTACACTTATGGTTACTTTTCAGCATAATCACCAAAAAGATTGAGATATTGATCATACCTGTGGACAAACTTTGCAATACCCTCTTCAAAAAATGTTGCTGCCAATGATTGCAAATGAGCATTGACGTTCTTTTCAACATCTTCATTGGTTTTAAAATGCTGCCCTCGTACCCATGTCTTCAGGTAGCACTCTTCTTCGTTTGTTTTGAATGACAAAAATTTGCATTTCACTTCCGGAATTGTGTTGATCCATGACAACACTCGTCTACACACTGCTCGCACAACCCAATCGCTCCTTGAACAATTTCAGCGGATAATTTTTGATCGTCACCATATAGTCCTGCCTGACCTGGCACCCAGTGACTTTCACCTTTTCCCTTAACTGAAGATGTGGCTAGGAAGGCAGAACTTTCAAACCAATCAAGGTCTTCAAAACAACGTCAATGCTCATTTGCAATCATTGGTGGCAACATTTTTTGAAGAGGGTATTACAAAGCTTGTCCACAGGTACGATAAATGTCTCAATGTTTTTGGTAATTATGTTGAAAAGTAACCATAAGTGTACAATACTTTTGGTAGTAAAATAATTGTTTTCTATGAAATTGTCTTTTATTTATAGCCTATCAAAGGCTGGAAAAAAAAAAATTGGCCCTCATATTTTAGTTGGCTAATTTCTGTGTATTACAGAAAGTTGTTGTTGGGTCAGCTGTAAGGAGCATATGAGTCTCGCACTGCAGAATTGGCCTTCAAAGTTACTTGGTTCCACTGGTTGTGATTACTTACATAACAGGAAACAAAGAGCTGCCCTAATAGGAGTGGCTGAAACAATAAAATCGGAGTGGGGGAACTATTAACTATGGTATTTGCCAAGGCTTGATACTTGGACCACTGATCTTCTTAGTGTATATTAATGATTTATAAACATCAGTAAATAACAAGACAAATATAATCATTTTTGCTTATGATACAAGTAACTTGGTCAAGGGCATCAAATGCTCAGTGCAGATTATAACTGAACCAATAACAAGACAAGTATACAGATGAAGAATCGTAATGGAAACTATTCTTTGCATCAATCTGACATTCATCAGGAGAATAAAAAATTGCTGTGTTTCTGTTCTACGTAATTTATTTGTACAAAAAAAATTCAGAAGGTATTATGAAACCACAGAAATGTGCAGCTCATTGTATTACCACAAATACTGTTATTGTGAAAGATGATGATCTTTGACAAACTGGCAACACAAGTTATGTGCAGATAATTAAAAATAAAATTTCTGTGCATTTGAAACAGTGAGGTAACAGATATGGTAAGTATTTCATGAATACCACATTGACTAGTAGTCAAGTTGGACAACAAACAGCAGATGTCATAAATGAAAAAGGTAACTCAAATCAAACAGAAGTCCAAAAATAAACAATTTACACAGAGAATAAAGTCATTGTGTGGGACAAAAAGGAGACTGTAACTACCATCTTGGAACAGCTCTGATGTTGGCATTGTAATGCATTACAAAGAACACTGCAAAATATTGAAGCAAGTAGTCCAGAAATCAAAGCAGCCTTATTATAAGAAAAAAAAAATTACATCAGGGTTAGCAAAATAAACACCGTATGGGATATAGTGAAGACAGAGATAGGTGGGGCCAAAAAGGAAGAGGAACAGATACCGCTAAAAATAAATGAGACACTGGTAACAAGTGCATTTAGTGTTGCAAGATTAAATTAGATTAATGCTAGTTCCATGGATCATGAATACAATATTTCGTAATGATGTGGAACGAGTCAAATTTTCCAATACATGACATAATTAAGTTAATATAACAACTTTTTTAAATTTTTTTTAATTTTTTTCCTTTTTTTATTATAATTTTTTGTTTGGTTTTTTCTTTTTTTCTTAATTTATATCTAAAAATTCCACTATGGAGTAGAAGGAGTAGTCATTCAGAAATTCTTTTAATTTCTTCTTAAATACTTGTTGGTTATCTGTCAGACTTTTGATACTATTTGGTAAGTGACCAAAGACATTAGTGGCAGTATAATTCACCCTTTATGTGCCAAAGTAAGATTTAATCTTGAATAGTGAAGATCATCCTTTCTCCTAGTATTGTAGTTATGCAGACTACTATTACTTTTGAATTGGGTTTGGTTGTTAATAACAAATTTCATAAGAGAGTATATATACTGAGAAGCTACTGAGAATATCCCTAGATCCTTAAATAAATGTCTGCAGGATGATCTTGGATGGACTCCAGCTACTATTCTGATACACGCTATTGTGCAATAAATACTTTATTCCTCAGTGATGAATTACCCCAAAATGTGATGCCATATGCAAGCAAAGAGTGAAAATAGGTGTAGTAAGCTAATTTACTAAAATGTTTATCACCAAAATTTGCAGTGACCCTTATTGCATAAGTAGCTGAACTCAAACGTTTCAGCACATCATCAATGTGTTTTTTCCAATTTAATTTCTCATCAATGGACACACCTAAAAAGTTGAATATTCTACCTTAGCTATATGCTTCTGATTAAGGTCTATATTTATTAATGGTGTCATACCATTTACTGTACAGAACTGTATGTACTGTGTCTTACCAAAATTCAATGAGAGTCCATTTACAAGGAATCACTTATTACTGTTCTGAAAGACATTATTGACAATTTTATCTTCTTGTTTGTCAGGTGTGATTACTATACTTGTATCATCAGCAAAGAGAACTAACTTTGCCTCTTCATTAATATAGAATGGCAAGTCATTAATATATATTAAGAACAACAAAGGACCCAAGCCTGACCCTTTGGAGCCCCATTCTTGATAGTTCCCCAGTTTGAGGAATGTGCTGATCTTTGCATATTATGAGAACTGCTTATTTCAACTTTCTGCACTCTTCCAGTTAGGTATGAATTAAACCATTTGTGCACTGTCCCACTCATGCCACAATACTTGAGCTTGTCTAGCAGAATTTCAAGATTTACACAATTAAAAGCCTTTGAGAGATCACAAAAAATACCAATGGGTAGTGTTTGGTTATTCAGATCATTCAAAATTTGATTGGTGAAAGCATATATGGCATTTTCTGTTGAAAAAACTTTCTGGAAACCAAACTGACATTTTTTTAGTACTTCATTTTTACAGATATGTGAAGCTACTCTTGAATACATTACTTTCTCATAAATTTTGGATAAAGCTGTTAGAAGGGAGATTGGACGGTAATTGTTGACATCAGATCTATCCCCTTTTTTATGCAAAGGTATAACAATAGCATATTTCAGTCTATCAGGGAAAATGCCCTGTTCCAGAGAGCTATTACACAGGTGGCTGAGAATCTTACTTATCTGTTGAGAACAAACTTTTAGTATTTTGCTGGAAGTGCCATCAATTCCATGTGAGTTTTTGCTTTTAAGCAAGTTTATTATTTTCCTAATTTCAGAGGTAGAAGTGGGTGAGATTTCAATTGTATCAAATTGCATAGGTACAGCCTCTTCAATTAACTGCCTAGCATTTTCTAATGAACACCTGGATCCTACTATATCCACAACATTTAGAAAATGATTATTAAAAATATTTTCAACTTCTGCTTTATTTCTGTTACTGACAGTTTGGGGTTATCGGGTTGAGTGAACATTGCAATGGAGTATCTGAGACTAGTCTTTAAAAATAACTTCATAAAATGGAAATGACACTCACGTCTCCGAAAGAACTAGCATCAATCTTAAAATTCCTACAATTTAAGTATTCTAGTGGGTATCATAACAAATCAATGAAGTTAATCAAAGAGTACTCATGCAAGTTGATCTCTAACTTTAATTATCTATGTAATCAATCTCTTATCAGTGGAACATTTTTATACTGGCTAAAATATGGTGAAGTTAAGCCTCTTTACAAGATGGAGGATAAAGAGATACCATCAAACTATCAACCAATTTCACTTTTGCCAGTTCCTCAAAAATATTTGAAAAGGTTGTGTTCAAGCCTCTCCTTAAGCATCTGTCTGCAAATAACATATTGTCCAAGTCACAGTTTGAGTTTCTTAAGGGTTCTGATATAGGGAAAGCTATTTACACTTCAGTGAGAATGTACTAATTCTTCAGATAATAAATTAGAGGCTACTGGCATTTTCTGTGACCTGTCAAAAACATTTGGCTGTATGAACCACAGTATTCTCTTAAGCATATTAGAATATTATTATAGTGTCACCGACAATGCTGCAAAATGGTTCGAGTCTTATCTATCTAATAGGAAACAAAGGGTGTTGCTGTGGAATACCTGTGCAGTAAGCAGTCAGTCTTCATCTGATTGGGAAGTGTTTCTCAAGGTTCCCTCTTGGTTACATTGCTTTTTCTTGTGTACATTAATGACCTCTCATCTGTTACGTAGCCAGATGCTAAGTTTGTTTTGTTTGCAGAAGATACAAACATTGCAATAAGTAGCAACTCAAGTACCAATTTAGGAACAGCTGGTAATCAAATTTTCACTGACATTAATAAATGGTTTAAAGCTAATTCACTGTCACTAAACTCTGAAAAAAACCACTAAAAGGCAGTTCAGATCCTGTAAGAGATTTCCTTCCAGCATGTGTATATCATACGAAGACATGCAGGTCGAAGAGGTTGACAGTGTTATATTTCTGGGATCACAACATGATAATAAATTCAGTTGGGAAGGGCATACCACAGAATTGCTAAAGCACCCAAACAAGTCTGTATTTGCAGTGAGAATGATGTCAGATGTAGGAAATATAAATAAAAAAAAACTTGCATACTTTGCTTACTTTTATTCTATTTATGTCACACGGGATCGTATTCTGGGGTAACTCATCAAACAGTCAAAAGTTTTTAGCATGCAGAAGGGTGTAATAAGAATCATTTGTGGCGCAAATTGAACAACATCATGTAGACACTTGTTCCAGGAACTTTGTATTCTAACCACTGCTTCTCAGTACATTTATTCCGTAATGAAATTTGTTGCAAGTAATACATCTCTATCTCCAACCAATAGCTCAACACATAGTATCAATACTAAGACTATGAACAATCTACAGTACATGAAGAGCTAAAATCAGTTACCTTGGTCCAAAAAGAGGTCCAGTATTCAGGAGCACACATTTTCAATAAATTGCCAGCAACCATTAAAAACTTGGTTTCAGATACAGCACAGTTTAAACATAGTTTGAAAGACTTTTTTGTAGGTAACTCCTTCTACCCTATAGATGAATATCTTAACAGGAACTGTTAGACCAGCTTAAGTAAAAATGTCCATTAGAGTTTGGTTGTAACAACACTCGGACACAACAGTCAAGATTAGGTATTTTGTGTATGCTAATTGGACAGTGTATCAATCCTGTAAATATTAGCAGTTCCAGTTTACTGTAATGTATTCACCTATTTTAACAATCTCCTGACAAATGATCAGGGTAATAATATTATATTCAAATGTTTTATGTCATTCTGTCTCACATGTTCCACATCGACAAGTATCGTCTCACTTTTGGGTCTATGGAACGAAAGCTGAATCTAATCTTATCTAATCTCATCTCATCAACTCAAAGGTTGGTTTGAAGACTTCAGGGCTTTACTTGGAATTGTCCTATCATAGGTGATACACCTTTGCCTTCATCTGAACATACAATGACTTACAAAATCAGTTATTAGGGATCTACAGTTTAATGTTGACTCCGATCCACAGTAAAAGTTGGCATTTTTCACATTAACAAACATTGCCAGAGGTGAATACATGCCCAAGACTTTTTAAATTATGACATCTGCCATTTGCTGTCAGACTTCAGTCCCAAGTCATGTGGTATCCATCGAATATTTACCATAGCTATTACCCCACTATTTCAAATGCAAAGCCATTTTTTTTTAAATTTCTGTTTATCTGTGCATAACTTGTATTGCCAGTTTATCAAAGATCATCATCCGTCGCAGTATCAGCATTTTATATGTTTGTAAGGCACTTGGTTTTGATGAAGAAGAATTTTTCTGTTCATGTAAATACGCTTTGTCCTCAAAAAGTTATCAGTTTACTGATGAATTTGTCAAATGTATACTAATATATGAACTGAAGCTGAATGCCACAACTTTAGGGTCAGTTGCGGCTTTTCTATTTATTATGTTAGACAATATTATGGAAAGGAAAGTTGCTACTCACCATATAGCAGAGATACTGAGTTGCAAATAGGCAGAACAAAAAGACTGTCACACATAAAGCTTTCGGCCAGTAAGGCCTTCATCAAAAATAGACGACAGACACACATACGCACACTCACACAAATGCAGCTCTCACACGTGACTGCAGTCTCAGACAACTGAAATCACACTGAGCAGCAGCACCGGTGCATGATGGGAAAGGTGACTGGGTGGGGGTAAGGAGAAGGCTGGGGTGGGGAGGAGGAAGGATAGTATGGTAGGACTGGCAGACAGTGAAGTGCTGCAGGTTAGACAGAGAGCAGGGGAGAGGGGGGGGGGGGGGAGCAGTGGAAAAGGAGAGAAATAAAAAGACTGGGTGTGATGGTGGAATGATGGCTGTGTAGTGCTCGAATGGGACTATGGAAGAGGCTGAATGGGTGAGGATAGTGACTAAGAAAGGTTGAGGCCAGGAGGGTTATGGGAATGTAGGATATATTGCCGGGAAAGTTCCCCCCTGTGCAATTTGGAAAAGTTGGTGTTGGTAGGAAGGATCCCAATGCTCAGGCTGTGAAGCAGTCATTGAAAAGAAGAACATTGTGTTGGGTGGCATGCTCAGCAATGGGGTGGTCCACTTGTTTCTTGGACACATTTTTTTGGTGGCCATTCATGCAGAAAGACAGCTTGCTGATTGTCATGCCCACATAAAATGCAGCACAGTGGTTGCAGCTTAGCTTGTAGATCACATACCTGGTTTCACAGGTAGCCCTGCCATTGATGGGATACGTGATGTTTATGACTGGACTGGAGTAAGTGGTGGTAGGAGGATGTATAGAACAGGTCTTGCATTTAAATCTATTACAAGGGTGTGAGCCATGAGGTAAAGGGTTGGGAGCAGGGGTTTTGTAAGGATGGATAAGTATATTGTGTAGGTTTGCTGGACAGCGGAATACCACTGTGTGAGGGGTGGCTAGGATAGTGCAACAAGGGGGAATGCTCCTCTGTGGCCAGACAGTGTGACTTTGGGAGGTGGTGGAAGATTGGAACGATAAGGCATGGGATATTAGTTTTTGTACAAGTTTGGGAGTATAATTATGGACTGTGAAGACTTCAGTCTACCCTCAGTTTATTTCAAGAGGGACTACTCATCACTGCAGATGTGACAACCATGGGTGGCTAGGTTGTATGGAAGTGACTTCTTGGTATGGAATGGGTAGCAGTTTCTTTCCTTTTCCGCTAAACTCCCTTCCCTTCCCCTCCCTGCCCCAGCCTCCTCCTTACCCCCACCCAGTCATCACTCCCATAATGCACTGGTGTTGCTGCTTGCAGTGTGATTTCAATTGCCTGTGAATGTAGTCATATGTGTGATTTGCGGTGCGTGTGCTTGCGTGTGTGTGTTTTTGTGTCCATCATCTATTTTTGATGAAGACCTTACTGGCCAAAAGTTTTTTGTGTTACAGTCCGTTTGTTGTGCCTATCTGTGACTCAGCATCTCCACTATATGGTGAGTAGCAACTGTTCTTTTCATAATACTGTTACGTTCCATCCTGCGTTTTCCATTATTATGAAAGACACAAATTTTGGGCATTTGAAAACATAAGCTGAGCATGACAAGTGCCTCTAACACATAACCAATATCCGTACTTAATGCTAATTACATTATTAATAAAATCTGCTGAAATAATTATTGTAGCTACATCTCTATATTAACTGAGACATGTTCAGTATCCATATTCTAAATGTGATTCATGGAGCACCATGTGAAATAATGAATAAATGAATTCTGTTTGCTCTCTTTCCCAAATTTGATTTCAACATTATCTTTTTCCTTCTTCACAGTACTAAAAAAGTAATTGTGGCTGATATTGACATTCAACTCAAAGTAGAAAAAAAAGGAGAAATGTAATGTTAATAGTGTTTTGTGAATTTATGTGACAAGATACAGAAGGACATAAACATTCTTAATACTTCTCAGGTAGAACACAAGAGATAAAAGAAATAATTCAGGTAGTGAAGGAAGACCAAAATTTAATAGTTATGGGTTACTGGAATTCGACAGTAGGAAAAGGGAGAGAAGGAAATGTTGTAGGTGAATATGGATTGGGGCTAAGAAATGAAAGAGGAAGCCACCTGGTAGAATTTTGCACAGAGCATAACTTAATCATAGCTAACACTTGGTTCAAGAATCATGAAAGAAGATTGTATACAGGGAAGAACCCTGGAGATACTAAAAGGTATCAGATACATTACATGATGGTAAGACAGAGATTTAGGAACCAGGTTTTAAATTATAAGACATTTCCAGGGGCAGATGTGGACTCTGACCACAATCTATTGGTTATGAACTGTAGATTAAAACTAAAGAAACTGCAGAAAGGTGGGAATTTAAGGAGATGGGTCCTGGATAAACAGACTAAACCAGAGGTTGTACAGAGTTTCAGGGAGAGCATAATGGAACTATTGACAGGAATGGGGGAAGGAAATACAGTAGAAGAAGAATGGGTAGCTTTGAGGAAAGAAATAGTGAAGGCGGCAGAGGATCAAGTAGGTAAAAAGATGAGGGCTAGTAGAAATCCTTGGGTAACAGAAGAGATACTGAATTTAATTGATGAAAGGAGAAAATACAAAAATGCAGTAAGTGAAGGAATACAAACGTCTTAAAAATTAGATCGACAGGAGGTGCAAAATGGCTAAGCAGGGATGGCTAGAGGACAAATGGATGTAGAGGCTTATCTCACAAGAGGTAAGATAGATACTGCCTACAGGAAAATTAGAGAGACCTTTGGAGAAAAGAGAACCACTTGCATGAATATCAAGAGCTCACATGGAAACCCAGTACTAAGCAAAGAATGGAAAGTAGAAAGGTAGAAGGAGTATATAGAGGATCTATACAGGACAATGTTCTTGAGGACAATATTATGGAAATGGAAGAGGAGGTAGATGAAGATGAAAAGGGAGATATGATACTGCATGAAGAGTTTGACAGAGCACTGAAAGACCTAAGTTGAAACAAGACCCGGGAGTAGACAACATTGCATTAGAACTACTGACAGCCTTGGGAGAGCCAGTCCTGACAAAACTCTACCATCTGGTGAGCAAGATGTATGAGACAGGCGAAATTCCCTCAGACTTAAAGAAGAATATAGTAATTCCAATCCCAAAGAAAGCAGGTATTGACAGATGTGAAAATTACCGAACTATCAGTTTAATAAGTCACAGCTGCAAAATACTAACGCAAATTCTTTACAGACAAATGGAAAAACTGGTAGAAACCGACCTCGGGGAAAATCAGTTTGGATTCCTTAGAAATGTTGGAACATGTGAGGCAATACTGACCCTACGACTTATCTTGGAAGAAAGATTAAGGTTAAGGCAAACCTGTGTTTCTAGCATTTGTAGACTTAGAGAAAGCTTTCAACAATGTTGACTGGAATGCTCTCTTTCAAATTGTGAAGGTGGCAGGGGTAAAATACAGGGAGCGAAAGGCTATTTACAATTTGTACAGAAAGCAGATGGCAGTTATAAGAGTCGAGGGACATGAAAGGGAAGCAGTAGTTAGGAAGGGAGTGAGGCAGGGTTGTAGCCTCTCCCCGATGTTATTCACTCTGTGTATTGAGCAAGCAGTAAAGGAAACAAAAGAAAAGTTCGGAGTAGGTATTAAAATCCATGGAGAAGAAATAAAAATTGTGAGTTTTGCCGATGACATTGTAATTCTGTCAGAGACAGCAAAGGACTTGGAAGAGCAGTTGAACAGAATGGACAGTGTCTTGAAAGGAGGGTATAAGATGAACATCAACAAAAGCAAATCGAGGATAATGGAATGTAGTTGAATTAAATCAGGTCATGCTAAGGGAATTAGTTTAGGAAACGAGACACTTAAAGTTGTAAAGGAGTTTTGCTATTTGGAGAGCAAATCAAATGATGATTGTCAAAGTAGAGAGGATATAAAATGTAGACTGGTAATGGCAAGGAAATCGTTTCTGACGAAGAGAAATTTGTTAACATCGAGTATTGATTTAAGTGTCAGGAAGTCGTTTCTGAAAGTATTTGTATGGAGTGTAGCCATGTATGGAAGTGAAACATGGATGATAAATAGTTTAGACAAGAAGAGAATAGAAGCTTTCGAAGTGTGGTGCTACAGAAGAATGCTGAAGATTAAATGGGTAGATCACATAACTAATGAGGAAGTATTGAATAGAATTGGGGAGAAGGGGAGTTTATGGCACAACTTGACTAGAAGAAGGGATCGGTTGGTAGGACATGTTCTGAGGCATCAAGGGATCACCAATTTGGTACTGGAGGGCAGCGTGGAGGGTAAAAATCATAGAGGGAGACCAAGAGATGAATACAATAAGCAGATTCAGAAGGATGTAGGCTGCAGTAGGTACTGGGAGATGAAGGAGTTTGCGCAGGATAGAGTAGCATGGAGAGCTGCATCAAACCAGTCTCAGGACTGAAGACCGCAACAACAACAACATTGTCATTCAACTCAAAGTAGAAAAAAAAGGAAAATGTAATGTTAATAGTGTTTTGTGAATTTATGTGACAAGATATAGAAGGACAGAAACATTCTTAATACTTCACAGTTAGAACACATTACCACTCCACAAGATCCTGCATTTGTATCTGTGTCTGCCACACCAGTGAAAGATATCATTTCACAAATTGACACAGATTCATTAGTTGTGTTCATGTATTTTTGATGCTCCTTGTATTCTTCAGCTGATGCAAACATCTGTGGTACCCAGTGACGTATGGTATTTGAACTGGAAATTAAATCAGACTATTACAAATCTGGAAACTGAATGACAGGCTGAGTTGACTGGCGTGTATTATACTAAGATAAAAAAGTTTATGTATAATGTAAATTACATTTTTTGTGTCTTTTGGGATTTCATTTTATAAAAAGATAATACAGCTCACTTTTGCAGTCAATTCATAGTTTAACGATTACTTTTTTGTGATTATGATTTAGTTATTGTCAACTGAAACTCATGAAACAATCCATTGTTGCTCTGTTGTTGCTTGATGGTGAACATAAAAAGATTATCATTGTTTAACAACTAATCATCTGTACTGTTATGTGAATAGCCACGTTAATGAAGCACCAGCAACTGCATTTATTTAAATATTAATTGTGTGTTTTAACCATAATCTTGTTGTGCAATGCTCATTGCCAACACACCCTGTGGTTTTTTTCACCTTCTCTGCTCCTCTCATATCTCCACTCCCTGCACCTGGCAGCATTGCCCTGCCACCATCTAGTCCCTGTACGCACCAGCATGCATATTCCACCAGACAGTGCTCTAACGTCTTTACCACCATGTGTACCACGCTATTGTTTCTCCCTTTCCCACCCCATTTGCATTGTTGCTTTCATTCAATGTGACAGTATCATTCTGGCTGGAGCGGCCTAAGAGCAGTCATGTGAGGGGTGCTTGCTTGTGTGACTGTATGTGTGTGTTTTATTTTCTGAGGGATGCATTGGTCAAAAGTTCAATGTGTAACAATCTTTTCATTGTGCCTGTCTGCAAATCAGTGTGTCACCTTTATGGTGAATACCAGTCCATCTTTTTTATAATATTGTTGATAAATAAAACTGGTTGTTTAAATTTATTTAGACTTCATTATAAAAACTGCAGTGATGCATATTTGCATAGTTTGTCATAAATGGTAATACTGGAAATCATATGCTTCATGATAGCCAACATGGTGTTGTAGTTCATGTAACAACAACCAAGAATGGTTCTGCAAATGAAACAAGTGTTTTCTCTGACACTCTAAATGTCATCTTGTTAAACAATTGACAATACAGGAAGGAATATGAAAAAGATAGATTGCTACTCACCATACAGAGGAGATGTGGAGCTGCAGATGAGCACAACAAAAACACTATTATACATTTGAGCTTTCAGCCAAAATGCATTGTTGTAAGGTAGAAAACACATAAATGACCACTGTCTCTGGCCACTGAGGCTGGACTGTGCACAGCAATTGCGCCTCATAGGAAAACAGTCTGTGAGCTGAGTAGGAAGTTGGGTAGGGAGGAGGAGGGATATTAGGGTAGGGGTGAGGGAAGCTGTAATGCTGCTTAGGGAAGCATGTAGGGATATGGTGGGGCAGGGTATGACTGCTAGGGGCATTCGTGAGATTTGAGGGGCTAGGAGGGAGGTAGGGGTGGGGAGAGTGGGAATGGAAAAGGATACAGTGACTTATCTCTGCAGTCACAGACATTCTCATTGTCTGGTCACAAAGGAACGCTCCCCTCATTACTCAGTACCTACCAGTACTGGAACAACTGAATCGCATTCTACATCCTCCTCACCTCTCCCACAGTGGTATTCTGCAGTTCCCTGGGCCTACAGAATATTATTGTCCATTCCTACTTCACTCTTACTCCCAAACCCTTTCCTCATGGCTCATATCCCTGTAATAGACTTAGATGCTAAACCTGTCCCGTATATCCTCCACTACCCACGTACTCCAGTCCTGTCACAGGCATCTCCTATTCTATCAGAGACAGAGCTACCTTTGAAAGCAGATACGTGATATACAAGCTAAGATGCAACCACTGTGCTACTTTCTACACGGGCACAACAACTAACAAGCTGTCTTCCATCATGTATGGCCAATGCTTAACTGTGACCAAAAGACAAGTGGACCACCCAATAGCTGTACAAGCTGCCCCTCATTATGTGCTCCACTTCAGTGACTGTGTCACAGCCTGTACCATCTGGATCCTTCCTACCAACAACAGCTTTTCTGAATTGTGTAGGTGGGAACTCTCCCTACAACACATCCTTCAATCCCGAAACCCCTTGACCTTGATCTTTGCTAGTCCCTGAATTCCACCTACCTATCCCCTTCCCTGCTCCCATTTCAACACTACACACACATTTATCCCACCAACACACCTACAAGTAATTTTCCCTTCTCTAATACTTTCCTTTTATGCTCCCCCTCTCCCCCACCCTTCCCACCTCAAACCTGCCAACTGCATCCTGTCCTCGTCACATCCCTAAACACTCCCCCAAGCAGCAGTACACTTTCCCCCACCTCTTGCCTGCTACCTCTCCCCCTCATCCTCCTCCTTACCCCTACCACCCAAAGACTGTTTTCCCATCAGGCACAGTTGCTGTATAATGCAGTCTAGTCTCAGCAGCCAAAGGCATTAGTCATGTGTTTGTGAGTTGTTCTGGTGTAAATCTGCATGTTTTCTGCATTACAGGCCTTTTGGCTGAAAGCTCAAATGTATAGCAGTCTTTGGTTGTGCCTGTCTCCAACTCAACATGACCTCTAAACAGTGAATAGCAATCTATCCCTTTCATAATAAACATCATATTTTGTTCTGTTTCTTTTGACAAATTGAAACTGCATAGAGCTGTTTTGTCTTATCAATTCAGTTTACATCAGTTGCTTTTGTCCTCTTTTTATCTTCTGTTACTTAATATCACCAATTTTGTTGCATGCTACAAAGAGATACTTGTTGATCTGCTCCATTCAGTTCAAAGCTGGTAAACCATAACCATGTAGCGGTGCTGAAAGTGGTCATATGACAATTAATGTAGTATGCTTGAACAAGGGAAGTACACCAGCTCAAATATTTATAATGGAATAAAAATTATTTCAAAATCTAGAGATATGTCTGTTCCTTCACATAGTTAGATCATTTATCTGTAAAACTCTAAAGATGCACAAGTTACTGAAGAGACAGTACCATACCATCTACTTGCAGGCAATTATGGCTAGCAGATTTACAATGGTCATAAATGAGATACTGTTTGGCAAAAAGTGAAGTATCAATTTAAAACAAAATGTGTTAACATCTGCAATAATTACAGAGTCATATTCCCAAAACAAAAGTTGCTGTGTTTTTATGTGTTCACCATCATAGTGCAAATGTGAAGTTTCAACGAATTGATTAAAACACAGCAGAAGGGAACAGTATACATACTTGACAAGGGCAACATGTGGATGTGCTAATTCAGTTTTGTTGTATACACAATGCAGAAGTGCTTTACAAAAAGCCAAAGTGGTCACATTATCCAGATCTTTGCTGTAAGCTGTTCTATATCAGTGTATTTTTAATATTTTCATTGACACTTCACATTTGCACGCCGTTAATGAATATAGGAAGAATGAGCAACTTTAATTTTAGAAAATATGACTCTGATAGTACTGAATGTGTTAACATGTAGTGTTTCAAGCAGATGCTTTTCTCAAAGGCTTACATAATTGCAATGCAAATGGTCCGATTTTGACAGAGAACCCTTAGTAGTCAATGAAACCATGCACTGCTTTTGAGAGGACCCTAAAGACCATCCCCTTGTCATGTGCACTGATCTCCAACCATTTGTGGGTGCTATCTGTAAGCCCACAAGGATGAGTGCCATAAATGACACAGACACTCTGAGTATATTGTACAATACATAACCAATTTCTGGCATAGCTTATCACCTCTCGCACCTTGGCACTGTTTCCATGTACATTGGTTATGAGGAATTTTCACAGGCACAACATCACTAGCAGAAACTGCAAGATCTGCTTAATGATCCCCCAATGGACCTTTGCATCGAATCCAAGCTCATAGCATGTGTGACTCATCTAGTTTTCTGATGCATCATAGAACAGAACACACCCCCTTGTCCCTCAGCATTTCTGCTGCCTTATCTTTGAGCAATATCACAACCTTGTTCATCCTGGAATGCAACTGTCCACATGCCTAATCACTGAGTGATTTGTTTGGGTGAACATCAGAAAGACTGTAAGTGAGGATAAGAGCATGTATTCCCTGTCAACAAAGCAAAACCTAATGACACACCCAGCATGTTCTTGACCACTTTGAAATACCAAAGCATCAACTCAAGAATATACACATCAGCCTCATAAGCCCACCGCCTCTCTCAGCTGGCTACTCCATTATATCCTTTTGGTCATTGGCCATGTGACACAATGGGAGGAAACAACCCCCCTTCAAGACATCACAGCCAAAAACTGTTGCAAAGGGCCTATACTCCATATGGTGAGAGAAGAGCTCTGACAGTTGACACAGCCTTGGCACATGCACATTGCGTATCCATGATGGCCAATCAGATCATGAGCTTTTGTTTACATTACCGTGGCAATGCCCCAGTGTTGCTGTAGTGCTGGGTGACCGCTGCTTTTAGTCAGTTGTTCCATGTACTATGTTCAGGTTTGTGTGTATACGTGTGCATTCCGCTACTTCTGTGAGTTTCTTGCCATGTGTATAAGTGGAAAAGTGTGTACAAGTGCGTATTGGCTGGAAAATTGCTGCCTGTAGTGCAGAGAAAAGGGCTTTTGGGAAAGGAGCTACGCTGAAATGCTAAGAGTGCAAATTTATATACAGATTGCATGTTTACTTTGAAAGGGAAAGGGACAATGGTTAGCCTTTGATATCAGTGAGCAAAGTGGTTGACAGAGTGGCAAAAGTATTGAACATCTCTACAGCGACAGTGAAGAGAGTCACAAATGATAAAGGGGCTGCCAATTCAGCTGCAAGACCTGTTACTGTAATGCCTGGAAAGTTAAGGAATAGATCGTGCCCTGTGAATGAAACAGACAACTTTGACAAAAGTGCTATCAGGCAACAAATATATGTTTACTACAACAGGAAGAAGGAGTATCTGATATTTAAAAAGTTAATGGCATCACTATCGGACAGTGATTTGTTCACAGGCAGAACAACAAGTCTCTCCACTGTTTTGAAGAAATTGGCTTCCGTGGGAAAAAGTTCTCAGGATGAAAGGTATTAATGGAATGCGGAGACATTGTAGCATGGAGATGTCATTTCCTGCCCAAGTTGCTAGCAGTGAATCTGGAAAATGTAAAGTGGACTGATGAAACATGGGTCAATGTGCACCATACACATTCAGTCACATGGACAGATGACATGTGCCACGGAACTATGAGTGTGCCAAATGGTAAAGGAGGGGGAATATTATTGTTCGTGCTTGCTCTATGAACAGTTTTGTGCCCAATATTTCAGTAAAAAATACTGTCGACTACAACGATGAGATGAATGCAGGTACATTCCAAAACTGGTTCATTGCTCGTTTGCTACCAAGCGTTAGTTCTGGCAGTGTTTTTGTAATCGACAATGTGCCTTACCATTCTGTGCATTTAAATAAGGCACCTATGGGTGCTGCAAGGAGAGGTGAAATAGTCAGCTTGTTGAAAGATAATAAAATAGGTTCTCAACAGAATTGCAGAAAGTGGAATTTCTGGAGTTAGTGAAACAATACAAGCCACAGAAGATGCATTGTGTGATTGATACATTAGTGGAGAACCACAGTCCAAAGTTATACATCTTCCACTGTACCACTGCCATTACAAAGCAATTGAATTCATCTCGGCTCAAATAAAAGCAGATGATGTAGAATGAAACAAAACCTTTTTGTTGCGAGACACAGATAGGCTGCTAAATAAGGCTGTCACATGCATAACAACAGAAAATTGGAAGAATGTCTTGAACCATGTATGGAAAGAAATTACAATATCAAACATAGAAGAATGTGTAAGAGAGGAATCTGCTCATAATATTGTAATTTCTTTATCAAATGATGAGGATAGCAGCAGTGGAGATATCAAAGACTATGTGGCCATGATGAGAGATGACCAATCAGATGACAATGATCTTGGGGTTCCCGTGCTCCCACACAAAAAATAGAAGTAATGTCCTTATTCAATATTTTACACATAACATTTGTGCAATTTGCTCTACCTTGTTAATGTTGAAAAGCTGATTGTGTGTAATTTTTATTTTTGCTTGAACCATAGTCATGGTAATTTTTTAAATGATGTTTCCATCGTTTGATGGTAATAATTTTTATTTTATTGTTATACAATCCAGAGTTTGACCATAGGCCATTTTCAGGTACAGTAACTTATTTATATGTCAAAAGATATCAGACTGGTTTGAAATACAGAGAAATCTGAACCATATAACAATAAAATAAAAATTGTTGCAGTCAAATGGCTGCAACATCATAAAAGAAAATATTTATGTGTGTGTTTGTGTAAGGTGACAAACACCAGTGGCACATGCAAAAAAATATTCCATGAAGGAACACACTGGTCAGCAGAATGCTGTTCGTCAGAAGTGCTGCAATGAATGACATGGCATTATTAGGTTCTGAAGGAGCCAAGTGTTGCCTTGGGCCAAAGGGTGGGCTGGGAAGGCCTGTCACCCCACTTCCCCACCACTGGCTTGCTGCCCGTCCGTGCTGAATGCTGGCAACTACACTGCCAGCTGTTGGAGCTCTTCTCTTGATGTAGGGAGTATAGTGTCACTTGTATTAGATGCCCAATATCTGTCAGAATGGACCAGGGTGGACAGTTTGAGTCAAACTTAGCCTCAAACTTTGCAGCTTATGCAGCATCATTCATTTCAGAAAAATGATTTATCATCCAGAGAGTAATGAGCTCAATGAAAGAAGGCACTGTACCCTCAAGGTAGCCCTAAAGTGCTATGGAGGTCAGTGTACTGACACTCTCCTCTGGATACCTCTAGGTGTGCACACAGTTCACAAATGTGACCTGGATGCCTCACTTGCTGAGCTGCTGTGCTGTGAGACACGGCTCCTCCTGCACAATTTCTCTTTACATTGATCTTCCCCCATCACATCTTCTCTACCTCCGTCATCAACTGAATGAAAAAGTTGGGGGCAACTCCAAATACCTCTCCCTTTACCTCATTCTATGCTGAAAATCTTGCTCGTTAAAAGAGCTTGCATACTACAGATTCATCACACTTCAAGACAAAATGATATGTGCGACCGTTCACTGACTTTATCGTAGCCCCATAAAGTGCTTCATCATGGAACTCACACATTTGATATCTTGCTGGCTGGCAAGCCTGTCACTGTCCCTCTCAACAGACTCAAACCAGATTGGACACCCGGCAATGATCTTGCGGTTACTGATCCCTCACCGCTTACTGAGCTCTTGACTAACACATACCTCTCTTCTTTGGATGCATCTACCCCCTTCAGTGTGTGCCTGGATGTGCAATTTTTCCACCCAGAGGATATTCTGTTGCTGGTGCTATGTAACAGTCGAAGGGAAACAGGCAGGCTCTGAGGTTTCAAGTTACAATGAGAAAACTACTTTTCTGAGACATTTCTACTGTCTACAGGCATTGATATCTTGATCCTCTCTGTTCATTTCAGCGGTGATGGCCATCTCACCATCACTGTCACACTTTCCACCCCAGGCCCTGAGTTTGCCTAGATGCCGCCTGGCTCCAACGTGCGCCCTGCTGTGCCCTCATTCCCACCACCCACCATGCTTTCTTGCATGGACTGCATCATTTTCATTGCTGTACACCTGCATGATTATGAAATATTTGCCTTATGGCGTACATCCAGTACTTGAGACAATCCGCACTGCCTCCCCTAGCTGTCAGCTCACCACTGGGCTCCACACTACTGGGTTGGGGGAGGGGGTGGGGGGGGGGGGGGGGGGGGCGGCAGGGCAGCTCTGTTGGAACAGCAATATCGCTAAACAGTGAGAACTATGAGACATACTCTCTCTAACTTGGCAGCCTGGTTTTGGACATTTGGATATTGTAGTCTGCTGACATATACTGTTGTATGTATTGTGTTTTTCTTAGCAACGTGGTTGTTATATTCCGTCCTATGGTATGATTTACTTCCTGTTATCATTATGTAACAGAGTTCCACAAAGTCCACAATGATGTAAAACTACTGAAACATGTCATAACAGGTGACAAAACATGGGTGTATGGGTATGATGTGATACTAAGGCTCAAATCATATCAGTGGAAGCATTCTGGATTGACAAGACAAAAGAAAGCTCACCAGGTGTGTGCATCGGGAGGTTGTGCATACTGTTTTCTCCAGTTTCAAAAGCATAGTGAATCACGAGTGCCTACCAAAAAGGGAAATGATCAATAAGGAATACTACCTACACAGCCAACACCATCTGTGGGAAGCAATTTAAAATAAATAAATAAACACGCCCAGACTCATGGCAAAACAGTTCATGGCTTTTCCTCCACAATAAGACACTTGCTCATATTTCATTTCTTGTTTACAAATTAATAGCAAAAAAGTACACTGTAATAATGTCCTGGCCTGCATATACACCAGATATGGACCTGTGTGAAGGAAATGAAAATTGATGATACCCTCATATATGGCCTGTGTCTGTCTGAATGTTTATTAGAGCACTATGTAAATATTTGAAGTAAATTGGTCAAGAGCTTTTCAAGAATTTTTCTAACAATATTTCGCTACACTATATAATTTTTCAGCAGATGATGTTCCAGAAGGAATATTCAAGCAACATTTCATCAAAATTTTGAAGCAATCAATGAAGATCTATGGAGATTTAAGATTTTGAACAAAAACATTTAAATTTTTACTTATATCGAATCTAACATTATGAGCATGTATAAAATAGTTTTGTAATTATTTACCTAAGCAGAGCACCATAATTAAGAATCATAATCATAATTGTTCTATTTCGTAGTGGCTTTAACAAAAGTAATTTTGCATCTTTCAAGGCAAATCTTAGTAATGAACAGGCACTCTTTCTGCTCTCATTGGTTGTTAATGGATTAGGTACTGCTTGAACTTCTTCCTTCAACTTCTTAACCTGGAAAAAATAATTTCAAATAATTAGAAACTTGTAACTACATAAATATGAATAACAACTGTTTAAACACAAGTGGTTGATAAGAATATGAAGCAAGAGCTTCCACAAAAGTTTGCTTAAAGATAAAGAGAAAAGAGAGAAGTAGATTCAAAGAAAAGTGTCAGAAATTTACGTTTCCCAAGCATTCTTCCAGCCAAAGAATAAGCAAATAATCACTAACAAGAAGATAAAATCTTTATCCATCTTTATTTGCCATTAACCATTAGCATGGCAAATAAAGATGGATAAAGATATTATCTTTATTTGCCATTAACCATTCATATCCTCCCCCCATGAACCAAGGACCTTGCCGTTGGTGGGGAGGCTTGCGTGCCTCAACGATACGTATAGCCGTACCGTAGGTGCAACCACAACGGAGGGGTATCTGTTGAGAGGCCAGACAAATGTGTGGTTCCTGAAGAGGGGCAGCAGCCTTTTCAGTAATTGCAGGGGCAACAGTCTGAATGATTGACTGATCTGGTCGGTACTGTGAACGGCTGAAAGCAAGGGGAAACTACAGCTGTAATTTTTCCCGAGGGCATGCAGCTTTACTGTATGGTTAAATGATGATGGCGTCCTCTTGGGTAAAATATTCTTGAGGTAAAATAGTCCCCCATTCGGATCTCCGGGTGAGGACTACTCAAAAGGATGTCGTTATCAGGAGAAAGAAAACTGGCATTCTATGGATTGGAGCATGGAATGTCAGATCCCTTAATCGGGCAGGTAGGTTAGAAAATTTAAAAAGGGGAATGGATAGGTTAAAGTTAGATATAATGGGAATTAGTGAAGTTCGGTAGCAGGAGGAACGAGACTTCTGGTCAGGTGAATACAGGGTTATAAACACAAAATCAAATAGTGGTAATGCAGGAGTAGGTTTAATAATGAATAAAAATATAGGAGTGCGGGTAAGCTACTACAAACAGCATAGTTAACGTATTATAGTGGCCAAGATAGACACAAAGCCCATGCCTACTACAGTAGTACAAGTTTATATGCCAACTAGCTCTGCAGATGACGAAGAAATTGGAGAAATGTATGATGAGATAAAAGAAATTATTCAGGTAGTGAAGGGAGACGAAAATTTAATAGTCATGGGTGACTGGAATTCGACAGTAGGAAAAGGGAGAGAAGGAAACATAGTAGGTGAATATGGATTGGGGCTAAGAAATGAAAGAGGAAGCCGTATGGTAGAATTTTGCACAGAGCGTAACTTAATCATAGCTAACACTTGATTCAAGAATCATAAAAGAAGGTTGTATACATGGAAGAATCCTTGAGATACTAAAAGGTATCAGATAGATTATATAATGGTAAGACAGAGATTTAGGAACCAGGTTTTAAATTGTAGGACATTTCCAGTGCCAGATGTGGACTCCGACCACAATCTATTGGTTATGAACTGTAGATTAAAAGTGAAGAAACTGCAGAAAGGTGGGAATTTAAGGAGATGGGACCTGGATAAACTGACTAAATCAGAGGTTGTACAGAGTTTCAGGGACAGCATAAGGGAACAATTGACAGGAATGGGGGAAAGAAATACAGTAGAAGACGAATGGGTAGCTCTGAGGGCTGCAGTAGTGAAGGCAGCAGAGGATCAAGTAGGTAAAAAGACGAGGGCTAGTAGAAATCCTTGGGTAACAGAAGAGATACTGAATTTAATTGATGAAAGGGGAAAATACAAAAATGCAGTAAGTGAAGGAATACAAACGTCTTAAAAATTAGATCGACAGGAGGTGCAAAATGGCTAAGCAGGGATGGCTGGAGGACAAATGTAAGGATGTAGAGGCTTATCTCACTAGGGGTAACATAGATACAGCCTACAGGAAAATTAAAGAGACCTTCGGAGAAAAGAAAGCCACTTGTATGAATATCAAGAGCTCACATGGAAACCCAGTTCAAAGCAAAGAGGGAAAATCAGAAAGGTGGAAGGAGTATATAGAGGGTCTATACAAGGGCGATGTACTTGAGGACAATATTATGGAAATGGAAGAGGATATAGATGAAGATGAAATGGGAGATACGATACTGTGTGAAGAGTTTGACAGAGCACTGAAAGACCTGAGTCGAAACAAGGCCCCAGGAGTAGACAACATCCCATTAGAACTACTGACGGCCTTGAGAGAGCCAGTCCTGACAAAACTCTACCATCTGGTGAGCAAGATGTACGAGACAAGTGAAATACCCTCAGACTTCAAGAAGAATATAATAATTCCAATCCCAAAGAAAACAGGTGTTGACAGATGTGAAAATTACCAAACTATCAGTTTAATAAGCCACAGTTGCAAAATACTAACGCAAATTATTTACAGACGAATGGAAAAACTGGTAGAAGCCGACCTCGGGGAAGATCAGTTTGGATTCCGTAGAAATGTTGGAACATGTGAGGCAATACTGACCTTACAACTTATCTTAGAAGGAAAATTAAGGAAAGGCAAACCTACGTTTCTAGTATTTGTAGACTTGGAGAAAGCTTTTGACAATGTTGACTGGAATACTCTCTTTCAAATTCTAAAGGTAGGCAGGGGTAAAATACAGGGACCGAAAGGCTATTTACAATTTTTACAGAAACCAGATGGCAGTTATAAGAGTCGAGGGACATGAAAGGGAAGCAGTGGTTGGGAAGGGAGTGAGACAGGGTTGTAGCCTCTCCCCGATGTTATTCAATCTGTATATTGAGCAAGCAGTAAAGGAAACAAAAGAAAAATTTGGAGTAGGTATTAAAATCCAGGGAGAAGAAATAGAAACATTGAGGTCCACCGATGACATTGTAATTCTGTCAGAGACAGCAAAGGACTTGGAAGAGCAGTTGAACGGATAGGACAGTGTCTTGAAAGGAGGATATAAGATGAACATCAACAAAAGCAAAACGAGGATAATGGAATGTAGTCGAATTAAATCTGGTGATGCTGAGGGAATTAGATTAGGAAATGAGACACTTAAAGTAGTAAAGGAGTTTTGCTATTTGGGGAGCAAAATAACAGATGATGGTCGAAGTAGAGGGGATATAAAATGTAGACGGGCAATCGGAAGAAAAGTGTTTCTGAAGAAGAGAAATTTGTTAACATCGAGTATAGATTTAAGTGACAGGAAGTCGTTTCTGAAAGTATTTGTATGGAGTGTAGCCATGTATGGAAGTGAAACATGGACAATAAATAGTTTGGACAAGAACAGAATAGAAGCTTTCGAAATGTGGTGCTACAGAAGAATGTTGAAGATTAGGTGGGTAGATCACTTAACTAATGAGGAGGTATTGAATAGGATTGGGGAGAAGAGAAGTTTGTGGCACAACTTGACTAGAAGAAGGGATCGGTTGGTAGGACATGTCCTGAGGCATCAAGGGATCACAAATTTAGCATTGAAGGGCAGGGTGGAGGGTAAAAATTGTAGAGGGAGACCAAGAGATGAATACACTAAGCAGATTCAGAAGGATGTAGGTTGCAGTAGGTACTGGGAGATGAAGGAGCTTGCACAGGATAGATTAGCACGGAGAGCTGCATCAAACCAGTCTCAGGACTGTAGACCACAACAAGAACAAACCATTAACATAACAGAATACACTTTCTGTCTTATACCTAATACTGATATATTCAGTTCTATACATAATTACAGACGTTAACCATACACACTTAAGTTTTAACATATGCTTTGTATATTTTATTACATGCCCAATCTCTGATATTTATATATATATACACAATTACAAGCATTTATATTGAATTACCTACACAACTACAAACACTTAGCCACATATTTTAAATTTTAACATATGTTTACATTTTCTTCATCAAAAAATTCTGTTACATTATGAAATGGATTTTCATGCAGCCAGCTGTACAGTTTTCTCTGAAATAATTTAAGAAGGCATGGATCATGCTGAAGGTGGTAATTTGTTAAAGATTATTAGGGAGCTGACCATTGGTGACTGGGCTGTTTTTACTAGTCTGTGTCTCAGAATATCCATTTTAATTTTTCTTCTGGTGTTGTGTCGGTGTATATCTCCTCTTATATGAAATTCTTTGATATTTGCTTTAATGTACAGTGATGAGACATAGTAGAGATGATACATGCAAATTAAGACAAATCAGTAGTTTGCTATTGCAAAGACCAGTGAGATATGAGGATGGGGAGAGAGGAGAGGGAGAGAACAAATTATTTTTTTATGGTGGATCATCATTATCATCATCATCATCATCATCATCATCATCATTTAAGACTGATTATGCCTTTCAGCGTTCAGTCTGGAGCATAGCCACCCTTATAAAATTCCTCCATGTTCCCCTATTCAGTGCTAACATAGGTGCCTCTTCTGATGTTAAACCTATTACTTCAAAATCATTCTTAACCGAATCCAGGTACCTTCTCCTTGGTCTGCCTCGACTCCTCCTACCCTCTACTGCTGATGGTAGAAACAGCCATAAATTCAAAGGTAAAGAAAAAAGGAGGTTTCACACAGAACACGTTACATGAGCATGGTACTGTCCAGTGATTCACGTATTACAGTCTATAGATCTCCATTGTAAAAGTTTCAAAATTTCTTGAAAGATTTGAATTAGTGTTGTGCTATCTATAAGGCAAAAGTATTTATTTATTCATTTATTTATCCAATAAAATCCTTTATACATAATGTATGACAGCTGTTGGATAATATTTTAGAGTGTAGTAACATAAGAGACTAAGTCTAGTTCATTGCCCATATAATCAGACACAATGTAAAAACAATTGTTTATTAAAGGATTTGACAGAGTTTTAGAGTGTGTTTACTTGAATGGTGCTCTTCATAATTGCTGACAGCTTACTTTATAATACTACACCTGAATAATAAGTATCATTTTAATACAGAGGTGTGCTGGAACACTTTACATGAATACTTTTTCTTAACCTAGTATGTTGCTCAGTGTTTGGGATAAAGACAGTCTCCTTCTTCATCATTCTTTGCTTCACAAGTAGCACAATTTCTGAAGTATAAATGCAGGGAAGAGGAAGAAAATTTAAATCTCTAAAAAAAAGTTTACTTGAAATACTGTTGTTCGCTGTTTTTAATATTCTAATTATTCTCTTTTGCTTCCTGAGTGTTGTTAGGGCATGAGGAGGAATTACTCCACAAGAAAGTCATAATATCTTTATAGCAAATGTATCTGAGAAAAAATATACAGTTTTTACAAAAACAACTAGAGTGGCCAGCACTTTCTCCAAAAATGAACCCTATCAAACATGCCTGGGATGGATTGAAAAGGGCTGTTTATGGACGACGTGACTCATCAACCACTCTGAGGGATCTATGCTGAATCACTATTGAGGAGTGGGACAATCTGCACCAACAGTGCCTTGATGAACTTGTGGATAGTACGTCACGACAAATACAGGTATGCATCAATGCAAGAGGATGTGCTACTGGGTATTAGAAGTGCCAGTGTGTACAGCAATCTAGACCACCACCTCTGAAGGTCTCGCTGTATGGTGGTACAACATGCAATGTGTGGTTTTCATGAGCAATAAAAAGAGCGGAAATGATGATTATGATGATCTCTATTCCAATTTTCTATACAGGTTTTGGAACTCTTGGAACCAAAGTGATGCAAAACATTTTTTGATGTGTGTATTTGTATATGTAACATTTTGTTTGCAAATAGTTTCTGTTATTACTCATAAATAACCTTAAATCACTAAATGGAAAATAAATGCAAGAATTCCAATGTTTATTAAGATACCACTGTGGAATATTTAGTTATTACATCAACATAAAACCATATTTATCATTTCTGCAGAGTATATCCTGCTTTGGCCTTAGCTGCATTGCTCCACAAGAGTACTCCCAAAATTTTTTATAGAGTACCTGCATCTCTTTACTTCATTCCTCTTTCTCAAGTAATGCTTGAAACATGTCAAGAAAACATTACTATTCTCTACAATGGAAACTTCAGATTGGGATATCAACAATATTAGGAAAAAGACAGACTGCAACTCTCCATAAAGATGACACATTGAGTTGCAGACATGCACAACAGAAAGATTGTTACACATTTAGCTTTTGGCCAAAGCCTTCTTCAGAAATGAAAATACACACACACACACACACACACACACACACACACACACACACACACACACTGATAGAAGCAAGCTCATCTTGTGCACGCATGATTGCCATCTCTGGTATTCCTGTCTGAGCTACCAGAGATGGTAGTCATGTGTGCATGAAGGTGCTTGCTTATATGAATGTGTGTGGTGTGTGATGGTGTGTGGTGTGTGTGTGTGTGTATTTTCTTTTCTGAAGAAGGCTTTGGCCAAAAGCTAACTGTGTAACAATCTTTTCATTGTGGCTGTCTGCAACTCAACATATATTCTTTACAGTGAGTAGCAAACTATCCTTTCCCCAATAAATATTGTTGTTGTTACTATTCTTATATGAGTGTTGTCTTCAATACAATTGAAAGAAAACAGCCCTTGGTCACTATTTTTAATTAACGCTTTGGCCAAAAGCTAACTGTGCAACAGTCTTTTTCATTGTGGCTGTCTGCAATTCAACATATATTCTTTACAGTGAGTAACAAACTATCCTTTTCCCAATTCATTAAAAATAGTGACTGAGGGCTGTTTCGTTTCAATTGTAACTGTTCATGATCTCTGAACGTGCAGCCATGTACAATAGTGTTTTTGAAATGCAGATCTGGAAATTACTGACAGATATTTTGGCCAGGGGTGGGTTTAAAACATTTTGAATTTACTATTCTACTTTCATATGAGTAAAAGGCAGCATACATACTGGATATGTCTCTGGTTCCTTTCCAGTGTTGTGTTTGTATACAATTTTAAAAGCTTGCAATGCTTCCTCTGATCGACCTTTTGTCATAAGAAACTTTGGAGCTTCAGGACATAGGTAAATGAGGAATGCTGCTAAAAAGCTTGACAATGCACCCACAGTCACAAACATTCTCCAGGAGTTGTATGTAATGTAGCCATCAAAAAATGTCACAGACCAGGGTAGAGGAATTATGAGCCATGCAACAGCTGTTGAGAAAAAAATATTTACTTTTATTTAAAAAGTATTAAGTGAGATAAAAAGTGAGTTTTTGAACAATCACTGAGCCTCTATATTGTTTGAGGATAATACACATATTTTTCTTGTTATAGAAATTGACTGCCGAAGCACATTGTGAAATTAGAGAAAATACTTCATCTTGAAATAATCTTTTTTGGCCTGGATTTTTTTTTATCATCATTAGCCATAACATGGGCCTTATTGAGAGATTTATGTACAAATACTTACGTAATACAATACATTTCTAAAACATTTATAATATATCAGTTATTTTTCTGTTCCAGTTGTACATTTGTTATACAGTATAACTAGTTCTACATTTACGTATGTACTCTGAAAGTCACCATATGGTGCATGGCAGAGGGTGTTTTGTAGCATATTAGTAATTTCCTCTCCTGTTCCACTCTTAAATAGAGTGAGGGGGAAAAACTGCCTATGTACTTCTGTATTAGCCCTAATTTCTAATTTATTGTCTTTGTGATATGCAAAATTTACATTTGTGGTGGTAGAATTGTTTTTCAGTTAGCTTCAAATGCTGGTTCTGTCAAATTTCAATAATTTTTTTGTGAAAAGAATGCCATCTTCCATACTGTCACTCTGATTTCAGTTTTGAAGCTTCTCTGTAATATTTATGTGTTGACTGAACCTACTGTCAACAAATACAGCATCCTACCTCTGAATTACTTCAATGTATCGTTTTAACCTGCCCTGGTGCGGGTCCCAAACACTCAAGCAGAATGAGTTCTACATGTGACCTCCTGTATAGATGAGTGACACTTTATTAATAAACCAAAGTTGACCAGTCACCTTCTCTACTGCAATGCCTATATGCTCATTCCACTTCAAGTCACTTTGCAGCATTACACCTAGAAACTTAATCAATGTGACTGTGTCAAACAGCACACTACCCATGCTATACTCAAACATTACGGATTTGTTTCTCCAACTCATCTGATTTAACTACTATTTTTCAACAATTAAAGCAAGCTGCCCTTCATCACACCAACTATAAATTTTGTCTAAAATATCTTGCATCCAGCTACAGTTACTCAATGTTGACACATTCATATACACCACAGTGCCATTTGTAAATGGCCACAGATTGCTGCTCATCCTGTCTGTCAGATGATTTATGCATATTGAGAATAAAGTAGCCCTCTCACACTTCCCTGGGGCACCCCTGATGATACCATAGCCTCTGGTGGACAATTTCCATTGAGGGCAATATATTGGGTTCTTTTACATAAGAAGTCCTAGAGGCACTCATACATCTGGGAACATAATCTGTGTGCTCCAACCTACGCTAACAGTCTGCAGTTTCCAGAAATCTAGAAATATGAAATGTGCCTGTTGCCCTCCATTCGTGGTTCACAGGATATCTTGTGAGGAAAGGGCAAGCTGAGTTTTGCATGAATGATACTTCCTAAATCCATGCAGATGTGTTGACAAAAGGTTCTCTACCTCAAGGAAAATTCTTCTATTCAAACTCAGAATAAGTTCAAGAATTCTGCAGCAAACTGACGCTAAGAATATCGTCTGTAATTTTGTGAGTCTGTTTGTTCACCCTTATTATATACAGGAGTCGTCTGCATTTTTTTCCACTCATTGGGACTTCACACTGGATGATAGATTCACGACAGATGCAATCTGAGTAAGAGGCCAATGTCACAGACTCCTCTCTGTAAAACTGAATCATGATTCTATCCAGATTTCGTGACTTACTTGTTTGCAAGCTGTTTCAGTTCCGCTCTTCACCAGGGAAGTCTATTAATGTGCCCTCCATACAGAAGTCTGTGTGACAGTCAAATGATGGTATGTTTGTACAATCTTCCTGAGTGAATGATTACGTAAAACTGAAATTTAAAACTTCAGAATTATGAAAAGAATAGACTGCTACTCATCATGTAGAGGAGATGCTGAGTCACAGACAGGCACAACAAAAAGACTGCTAAACATGTGAGCTTTTGGCCAAAAGGTCTTCTCCGAAGAAATACAACACAAACAAATTCACGCAAGCGCAACACACACACACACACACACACACACACACACACACACACACACACACACACACACACATACACACACACACTCACTCACTCACTCACACGACCACTGCCCCCGGCCACTGGGGGCTAAGTAGGTGGCAAGGGGGAGGGATAGCACAGTAGGGGTAGGGGATGGTACAGTGCTGCAGCTGGGTGCATCCTGTTCACTAATAACATCAGCATATTGTGTACTGTATCCAGCCCAGAAACTTTGCGGTCAAAAGCAGAAAGTTCTATGAATATATTTTCTGAGTGGTTCACTGAAAACAAACTCATTGGAAATACTGAAAAAACAGTGTGTGTCAACTTTCATTTATTTCCTTCATCTAATCAAATGTCTATCGAAGCATGATCAGAAAATGAACCCCTTGATAATGTAAGCAATAAAAAAATTTTTGGTCTGTGGGTTCAGCAAGACTTAGAGGTTGGACACACTTACAAACGACTTGTCCAGAAAACTCTCGTCCATGTGCTGCAGCCTAAGAATATTAAAGCCAAGCAAAAGAACAGCACCACAGACATACTGAGCACAGTCCAGTCACTGCTTCATTATGGTATCGTTTCTGGGTACACTCAACTCACATTGTAAAGGTTTTTAGAATTTAAGAAGAGACTCTAAGAATAATTTATGACTCTAAGAATAATTTATGGCCTTAAAAAGATGAAGTTCTGTAAATTTCATTTTACTGAGCTTGGCATTCTGAATGTTCCAAGCTTGTTCATTTATGAAACTGTCCTGTTCACTAGAGTCTCCCTGTTGAAAACAGGCAAACTAACAAAGAAAAAAATGTGCGCAACTGTTGTACCAGAGGTAAATCAAATACACACTAAAAATATCACAGAACAACACCCTGTCAGAGGAGCATAATTAACATTGGTGTAATACTACACAATAAGATACCAGAGGAAATAAAGACTGCTATGTATCCAGTATAGAAAATTAAAATAAATGCATTTCTAATAAAGCACTGTTTCTATTCTGTAAAAGAATTTCTGATTGTGTAACAAATTCACCTGTTATTTCCTAATACTATGTATTACTACAACTTTTGTTTGACCTGTCCAATTTCAAGTGTACAGTTTATGCTGTATGACAAAACTGGACCAACAAAAAACCAGTCAACAGATGTGGTGGGGACAGGACAGAGCAGTTGTTAAGTGTAGTTAGCCAGTTAGTCGGAGGGAGCACAGCCAAATGTGTCTAATTCAGCATCTCTCTATCTGTAGCGCAATGCTTTGTTTTATACCTATTATGCAGTTATCTCTGTTTCTATAGAAGTTTCTTTACAGTGACTGTATACCACGGAGGATCTCTCCCATTATGAACTGTTCTACTGGGTACACATCTATCCAGTGCAAAGTTAACTATTCTTTTAAACTTGCTGTAATTCCTCTACATACTCTTGTCCTGTAATGACAGTTTCAAGTTCCTCATTGAGGTGTGACACTGCTGACTTTTTATTTATTTTGCTGAAGCTATATATCTTTCTTCTTGTTTTAGTTGTAATTTGCTAATCATTGTTGCCACAACCACAGAATGGTCATTGATACCAGTTTTGATGTGGACATCCTAAGATTAGATTAGATTTGTTTTCTGTTCCATAGGTCCATGCTGAGGAGATTCTCGTGGATGTGGAACATGTCAATATTTTTTTAAAGCTGAAATAACAATACTAATAGTATGAATATATACAATACATCATTTATTTCTATTAAAAAATTCGTCAATGGAGTAGGAGTTGGCCACTAGTAAGTATTTCAGTCTCCTTTTAAACTGATCTTTATTTGTAAGAGGTCATGTCTGTTTTTTTGCCATTAGATCCAACATATTTTCATTGTGAATGGGGTCCTAACTATTTGTTGTAGGTAGTTTTCAGAGATGGCATATATTAATGTTTCACAGGATGTCTTATCATGCCCATCACTAACAAAACTGTATTTTTTTCCAATTGTTGGATGATGCAGTGTGATTAGGGAACTTACAAGCAAATAAACTGAGGTTTTCTCTAAAGTTTTCAGTTACATCTGTAGATGAGTCTGATGTGTGACAGAAGGATCCAGTAACCATTTGGTGCCCACTCCTGATCAGTGGATTTGAGTGTATTGTCTACTGCGACAAATACTCCAACTCCATTTCCAGTTTGCCTATCTTTTTGATATACACTTTAATTTTCCCCAAAAATCTCACCGCTATCAATTTAAGATTTCATCCCACTTTCTGTACCAGTATTATGTGAGTAACATTGCTTTTCAAGAGTGCTTCAAACTCTTCCACTTTGTTTCAAGTGCTAAGGCAGTTTACCATTAGGATTTTAATACTGTCGCCTATGGGAGGCATTTCTTTCAGTCTTATACAGGTACGTCTGGGTTTCCTACAATTATCATAATCCGGACTGGATGGAGAGTCACCTAATCTAAATCCATTGTGAGCACCTCACACATAGTCAGCAACCTGAGTAGGAGCCTCTTATGTGTAGTGCACACCTGACCCATTTATGGGAACTGTACAGTTCTCAACCCTATAGTGCAAGTCCAGGAAGTGGCAGTGTGGCTTGTCACAGAATCTTCAAAGTCTCTGGTTCAGTCCTTCCACTTGACTCAGAACCAAAGAGCCATGATCAGTTCTGAGGACAATTCTGCGAATTGTGAGCTTTGTTGAAACTCCATGCACAAGGCTGGTCTTCTCAACCTTCTCTGTCAGTCACTGGAATGACTCAAGAATGACGTTGGAGCACAGACAACAGATATAATTTGTTCCATTTTGTGCCACAATCTGCAGCTGGCTGCATCCTGTTCCTGAATGGCTGATGGAATATCCTCTTCAACACGTTGAATGAGGCCCCCAGGCATACACAGTGAGTGCACCTGGTGTCCTTTCCTTCTTGGTTCCATTTCCCTAGGGGGAACCATCAACTGCAAAGATTAATAGACCTCTTGACCCCAGACAAAACAGGTTACCGTGAAACAGGTGAAATGAGTCCCAGTGGCTCAGTTTCAGTTTCAGTGAATGACAGCACCTCTAACTTGTTGATTTGGGGAATTGTTTACAACATCCTGGGTCCTCCCTGGTCCTCATCAACCCTGTACAGGACACCTAGACCTACCACTGACATACACTCACAATAAAGTGGATGAGTAATTACAGATCCTGTACTTTCTGCAGAGGAGACAGGATCCACAGGAGAGGACAGTGCTTGAGGTATCTCTGGTGCTGGTATCACAGATACATGACTCTCAGCAGCTCTTCCAACGCACCATTTTTCAGGAGCTGCCAATTATTTGACAGTAGTCATGGTAATTTTGAGCAGAATGTCAACCAACTCATCCTGTGTTCGAGAACAGTATTCACAGTGGGGCTGCAGTCTGGCTGGTGCAGTGTATTACAGGGCAGTGAATAAATAACTTTAAATTAAGCTTTCTGATTATCTTTTAATCTGCTGATCTAAAAAGTTGCTAATTTCCTAGAAGAATTGAAGTAAAGGCACAAATGAGATTTCTATTAAGGCAACACAGAAACCAGTGGTAAAAATTATGTTTCTTAAAAATATTTGAGGTTAATTATAATCATTAGCAAATTTAAAAAACAGAGTTAATTAATGATAAATATAGATGATATATAGGGCTGAAATTAACCTGAGTTCACCTACATCTGTTGCTCAGTCTAGACAATTTCACAATTAAACTCAGTTTATCTTGACTGAAATGAACTCTTCCTCTCCTATGTCATCTAATCTGTCTCTTGCTAAATTTGAGTGCAAAAACTTTCCATCTCAAACTACCACCTAGCCTACAAGATCACCATGTGGACTCCACAAGTACTCTTCTACCCAAGTAACTGCTTACTTTATGTAGAGCACTCCTGAATTATGGGGAATCCTACAATTCTTCACCCATAGGAACTGAGGATGGCCTCAATCTTCCTAGATCATCTTCAGATCTATGTAGTTATGTCAGAATTGTGTCTGCATCAGAACTACACTTCATAATACGTGACAGTATGTTTCTTCATCAGACTCGCACCACACACGAACATTTGATCTTGCAGTTTGTAACTAATGAGCAGTGTCACTCATTTTTTGATAAATGGGTCATATATGGCAGATACTCTTTTATTTTTAGATCTTTATTATTCTTGGTTCTGAAAGAAGTACATCATGAATCATGATGCTAAAGTTCCACTAGTTTTTGGCTCTGTGATGTAATCTCTGATAGGTAGGAAGAGAATCTATCTTTTCATCATGTAAACTGTTATGTCTTACTTCACTGTCACACTGACTACTAAAAAAGCTGTCCTGTGCTATTGATGCAACGCACTACTGTGCTGGTGTTATCCCAGCCATAACTACGAATTATAATGCAACTAACTGGGCTCTCGCTGGCAACACAGGAGCTCTAAACACACACACACACACACATGCAAGTTGTTTTCTTAGGGCCGTCCCTCTATCCTGCACTAGCCTCTTTCCCATCCTGCTGCACTTCCCAATGTACAACACACAACTGTCTGTACCCACAGATGGATGAGCTGCCTTTGCTCGCATAGCCATTCCTTTCTCCCTGCTGTATCTACCTATTCTTCTGCCATCCTAGACCATCCACCATTTCCAAGAATACCATCCAATCGAGTCAGGGGATAGCATCAGGACAGTAATCTTGTTGATACTACTTCCTTGGTTCATGAGCATCACATTGTGATGATACTCACCTGCTTTCTTTGTTTGTTGTCCTCAGGGTTGATGTACAGCATTGCTACACTGGCCAAAAAATGGGTTGTGGAAGTGCAACTACTGTCTACTGTAAATGATGTAGCTGACAGATGCACAGTTGTGTTTCACAGTCTTTTACTTTCACTGTTTAGAACCCCATATATTACACAGTTATATGACCAGTGCACTATAAGTTTACTTTCAATGAGCCTCATAAATAGGTTGCAGGCAAATATCCACATACTGCTACAATAGTTTCCTGTTGAACATCTATGAGCAGTAAAAGCCTAACCACACAGTTCTTGAAGAATAACAAGGTACGTATGGAACAGCCACTGTCACTGTTTTTACACACGGCCTAATTGTGTTACACTTATTTCATGGATGCATTGTTGTTGATCTAACCAACACAGATTCTTCATCTGAAACTTGGCTGTGGACTGACTGTCTCGAGACCAAAAATTGGGCCCTTATATATCATCACAATAACAGCTGCTAAAACTACAAATTGTTCAAAGTTAAACTTACAGAAATTACAATTTAAACTTAACTCACTAAATTAACAGAATACAACAAAAAATTGGTTCTTTTTTACAGTTTCTTCTACTATGGGGGTTAAGCCGAATTATTTGTTTAAATGGTGAAATTAACATATATCATTATGCAAACAATACTTTGGAAAAAGCTGTTAATTAATTTGGAAATAATTACGAGCCGGCTTTGCTAACATGTTTTTGAATAGAGCCAAATAAATCCTTTAAGAACACTATTAGTTGTTCCTCCAAATGTTTATAATTATTGTAGAATTTATATTTGTTTATAATTCAACAATGGAATTTAAGGTATGAAACAATTATTGATTTCACCTTATAACAAATGATACTAACTAGGCATAATCAAAATAAATTAGAAAATCAATTACATGCATAAAAGTAAGCACAAAATTAGGTCTGATGTTATGTTCTTTAAAAATTAGGGCCAACCTCTCTCTTTTATGAAAATGCAAATTATACTCACATTTGTTAATAGTAATTAGTCAAAAATGAAAAAAAAAATGAATTTAATGAGGCAGATGGCAAAACAAGAGGGGAAGTAAAAATATCCCAGCTTGCTTTGTCACAGCATCATATATATGCTCAATATTTCGACGAGAGAGCTGCTCGTCATCTTCAGGTGCTGACCAACGTGTTGCTGCAATGGCTTGCCAATATATACGCTGGCTCACTGTAGAATTGCAGGTGCCAAGTGCTACGGTATAACATCATCATAGACGAATCATAGAGCATGGCGACCTCCAGTGTCCCCTGCCATACAAGCGGGCCACGGGCTTCTCATTCGCGATGTGGGAAAAGTGTGGCCGCAAATAGCGGCACAGTGCAGGTGCGGGCAGACTGTTGGCACCCAGCTTAAATGTGTGGACTTTGATTTTCCATCTGTGTTGACTCAGATTCATTCGACTGCAGCCGACGATGCCTTAGTGCTGCCAGTGTTGGTTCCCATGCATTGCTGAGTTGAAATCCTGTGTGTCTATTGAGCAGGTCATTACTTATATGAATTTTGACTGCTTCTTTAGTGATGGAATCCCAGTATGTGGAAGTGGGCGAAAGGATCTTTGTCTCTCCATAGTTCATGCTGTGTCCTGTGTTAAGACAGTGGTCAGCCACAGCAAACTCTTCTGGCTGACCTTGTCTGGTGTGACATCTATGTTCAGCACATCTATCCTTAACAGTGCAACATGGCTGGCCAATGTATGATTTCCCACACTGGCATGAGATTTTATTTATCCCTGATCTCCTTAGACCAAGATCATGTTTAACAGAACCCAGCTTAGTTTCACTTGCACTGGAGAGCAGAAGGTACATTTTATTTGATGTTTCTTTAACAGCCTGCCAATCTTAAAGGACATGCTGCCAACATATGGTAGAAAAGCCATGCTCATGGAGTTCTCTGTTTCTTCTGGCTGTTCTGGAGCTTTAGTGCATGCAGGCTTAAATGTACTACGAATCTGTTTATCAGAGTACCTGATATGTGCAAACACAGAGCAAAGATGGCTAAGGTCTGCTGGTAAGCTCCCTGCATCAGAGATAATTCTGGCTGTATGAACGAGGGTCTGCAACAGACCACATTGTTGAGATAGGTGATGGCAACTTGTAGCTCATAAATACAGGTCAGTGAGAGTCGGTTTGCGAAACACACTGTGACCCAAGGAACCATCTTCTTTCCTGTGGACCAAGACATCAAGAAATGGGATCTCTCCATTTTTCTCCCCTTCCATGCTGAAGCAAATGCTGGGATGGAGGGAATTAAGATGTTCCAGAAATGCAGGAAGTGTTGTTGCTCTGTGTGGCCAAACAACAAAAGTGTCATTCACATAACTCCAGAAACATTTGGGTTTCAACACTGCTGACTGAAATGCTTTATCCTCGAAGTCTTCCATAAAAAGGTTAGGTACTATAGGAGACAAAGGGCTACCCATAGCATCACCGTCAGTCTGCTAAAAATATTGTTTGTTAAATAAATAGTATGTCGAGGTAAACACTTGTTTGAAAAGATGTAAGGTGTCCTCCTCCAACTTTGTTTCTATAAGTTGTAATGAATCCACCAAAGGCATTCAAACAAAGAGACCACGTTGAAACTCACTAAAATGTCAGTTGGTTCGAGACTCAAAGTCTTCAGTCATTGTATAAAATCTTCTGAGATTCAAATGTGATGTTCACATTTTCTTACTTGTGGGCTTAGAAGAGAGCCCAGATGTTTTGATAGGTAATACTTCTGGGCTCCTATATTGCTCATGATGGGGCAAAGAGGAGCCCCTTCCTTATGGATCTTAGACAGCCGATAGAGTTGTAATGGAACTGGTGCTTGTACTCTTAAGCTCTTTTTAAGATGTTCAGGAAACTGGCTGGATTCGAGTAGTGTGGATGTCTTCCATTGTACAGCATCAGTTGAATCCTTCTGGAGATGGTGATACACTGAGTCCTGCAGTAAATCTGTCATCTTGCCAAAATAGGATGTTGCAGGCAAAAGAACAGTAGAATTTCCCTTGTCGGCAGGTAAAATCATTATTTCTGTGTCTTTTATTAAGGAACAGAGAGCTTTCTTTTCTCCAGTGTTGATGTTCTGCTTTGGTGCAGGCATCCTAGTTGTGGCCCTGCGAGCCTCTTGTCTTATTTCTTTGGTAGTCTCACTCGGCAGTTTTGAGACCCCCTTGCTCAACAGCACTGATAAGATCCTTAATAGGCAAGGTCTTTGGAGTGGGTGAAATATTAGCCTCTTTTCCAACACCAATATCGCAGTGCCACTCATTTGTTTATCTGTGAGATTAAGCACAGCATGTCTACATGGTTTACATTCTTGCGATGATTGACGTGTAAGGCAATGGAATTTCAAAGTTGATACTATCTTCTCACCAGTCCTTCCTTCTTACTAATAACGTACTGTCACTCTCTATTATCATTCATGAACATTACAGCACAGTTCTAGCCACCTGAGAACTTCTGAATTCTGTTTTTGTTTTGTGCTGAACTGGTAATGGGTATGCTTAGTACATATAGAGTGGATAAGGTGAAGCAAAAACTGCTTCCTTACCATGTCCATTGTTCAGAATTGTTCATGTATTTCTTTTCTCATTCAGGAAAACAGGGAATGCTATTTGAAGGGAATGTTGTAATTTTGTGACACAGGAGTGATAAGATTGTCTTGTACATTTGGTGCTCTGCAGCTTGTAGAAATTGCGAATGTGTCACATTAGTAATTAACTGTTTGATGTAAGCTGCTTGTTGGTACTAGATTGTTTTACCAGACCAGTTTCAGTGATGGGTAATGCTTGAAACTAGTCCAGTAAAATAAACTGTGGTGGCTATCACCCACAACAACAACATCGTTGACCAGCCTAGTGAGTGAAACTTTGTGGAGCCCCCCCCCCCCCCCCCCCCCTCTCTCTCTCTCTCTCTCTCTCTCTCTCTCTGTCTCTCTCTCTCTCTGACAGTTTAGTGAGCAGTGTACTCTGTCCTTGTGTGGAAGTCTCATGTACATTGTCTTCAGTAAAGTGGTATTATTCTACACAGTAATTGTGTATTTGATATTCTACACCTGTACTTATCCCAAGTTTCCCCCTCGGTGAACCCATTGACTAATGACGACCATGTACAAGGTCAAATTCACACCAGTGGAGTTACAACAATGCCACCCACACATAACCACTGGCCACTGAAATTTGCATATCAGGCCAATGGTTTCTGTTCTGGCTAGTGCAGTGCTTCTCAAGTGACTCATACACCATCTTCAGACATCAGTTGTGCAAATGAAATGCTTCAATACTGTAGTTCAACTTACGATGTTAGTCACAAAAAATTGAAAGCCGCAAATGATGTACTATGGAATCCCATCAACATATCCTACCTGCAGAAACACTTTTCAATGACTTGACGCCAACATTCCAGATGCTCCGGATTCATTTTCACTCACCATGGGCAGCACATCTACTGCACCACATGTGAATTTCTTCAACCCACCCACAGTCCTGGATTTCAGACACAAACATGGCACATACCCAGTTTTGTCCTCACCAAACTCAAACTTGGCCTATGAATGTTGACAGTATATTTCTAATTAGTGGTGCTGTTAATAAACATTTACATCAGGAATATTCCAGTGACACACAGCAACATAACCCCATTGATCACGACAATGCTTGCCACCATGCACCACGGCAATTGCCTTGGCATCCTTCTTTACACACAGCAACCGAGTTCAACCAACTTTGCCCAGTAACTTCTGATTCTGATGACACTGCATCTTGCTGGAGCAACCACCTTCACACATCAACACACCCTGCCTCCCTGTGACCTGCTCCACATATGCACCTGTACAGAACATCACCAACTGCATTGGGCCTGGGCTAGTGCAGAATTCTGCCGAGCATACCACTCCCATGCACAGAACATCCCTATCCACATCACTTCCAGGTCTGGTCAGAATGTTGCCGAGCAAGCCATACTCTCACCTATGCAGAACATCATCAACCATGCTGCACCTTTGCATCCACCACATGTGCCCAAGTCCACTGCATCTGGGTAGAGCAACTTCTGTCAGCAGCATACAATGTACACGCCTGCTGCAGCTTAATGGAGTGACCTGCAACATCTGCAACTACATGGTTACTCTGCAGTTCACACTTAAGTGCCTGGCAGAGGGTTCATGTGTAGCAGAGCAAAGTTGAGATTATCCTACTGGCTCTTGTACCACTCCTGATTCCAATACATTTTTTTTTCTTTTCTGATCTCTTTTCAGTATTAGTGCATATAGAATAGTTATGTACAATGACTGAATTATTATCCATGCAGTTATTTCACAAAATTTCACTATTCACTGTAAAATTACCAATTTCTAATGATAAAAGCATAAGTTTGGAATTGAGGTACTGGTGGAAGTAGGGCTTTGAAGGGAGAACATGAGTTGTGCTTGGGTAGCTCAGTTGTAGAGAACTTGCCCATGAAAAGCAAAGGCCCCAGGTTCAAGTCCCAGTCCAGAAGACACTTTTAATCTGCTAGGAAGTTCCAATAGTATGTTTAGTTCATATAGAAACATTTTGATTACAGAAATGTTTTAATTTATGATACCTCTAAACAATGTGCATATCAAAATTCAAAACAGACAAAAATTGTTTTTTTCTAAGATTGACACAGCTTATTTGAAAATCCCCATGCTCCTCTTTCAAGCAAATGTCTTACTTTCTCTGAAAATTTGGTATCTCAAAAGTTTTTCGTATTTAATGTTTTCATGTACAAAAACATTCCATTGTTAAACAGTAATTATTTCCAAAATCCTGTGTTACAGTTTAGTAATTTTGATTTTTATGTTTACAAAACTGATGCCTTTAGTGCAATAACCTGTTAGTTTGTTAATTATTCCAATTAGAAAATTTCGTTTTCTCAAAAATTCTTGGCAATCCTTGGGATCCCCTATGCACATAATACTTCTCTCTTACACCATAGTACCTAGTATTTTGTCCTTTTATAGTTAAAAGAAGTTTGCTTTTTTGCCTGATGTGTCTTTGTATATTTTATTTTTTCTGTCTCTTATGTTAATATCTCAAATGTAATCTGTATATTGAGCAAGCAGTAAAGGAAACAAAAGAAAAATTTGGAGTAGGTATTAAAATTCATGGAGACGAAGTAAAAACTTTGAGGTTCGCCGATGACATTGTAATTCTGTCAGAGGCGGCAAAGGACTTGGAAGAGCAGTTGAACGGAATGGACAGTGTCTTGAAAGGAGGATATAAGATGAACATTAACAAAAGCAAAACGAGGATAATAGAATGTAGTCAAATTAAATCAGGTGATGCTGAGGGAATTAGATTAGGAAATGAGACACTTAAAGTAGTAAAGGAGTTTTGCTATTTAGGAAGTAAAATAACTGATGATGGTCGAAGTAGAGAGGATATAAAATGTAGACTGGCAATGGCAAGGAAAGCGTTTCTGAAGAAGAGAAATTTGTTAACATCGAATATAGATTTATGTATCAGGAAGTCGTTTCTGAAAGTATTTGTTTGGAGTGTAGCCATGTATGGAAGTGAAACATGGACGATAACTAGTTTGGACAAGAAGAGAATAGAAGCTTTCGAAATGTGGTGCTACAGAAGAATACTGAAGATAAGGTGGATAGATCACGTAACTAATGAGGAGGTATTGAATAGGATTGGGGAGAAGAGAAGTTTGTGGCACAACTTGACTAGAAGAAGGGATCGGTTGGTAGGACATGTTTTGAGGCATCAAGGGACCACAAATTTAGCATTGGAGGGCAGCGTGGAGGGTAAAAATCGTAGAGGGAGACCGAGAGATGAGTACACTAAGCAGATTCAGAAGGATGTAGGTTGCAGTAGGTACTGGGAGATGAAGCAGCTTGCACAGGATAGAGTAGCATGGAGAGCTGCATCAAACCAGTCTCAAGACTGAAGACAACAACAACAACAATTTCCGTAATACATGCGTCTATAAATAGGTGTTACATACAAAACCTTGGGAGTTAGTAACAAGTCATCAGTGAATGCTCAATCTACACTCCTGGAAATGGAAAAAAGAACACATTGACACCGGTGTGTCAGACCCACCATACTTGCTCCGGACACTGCGAGAGGGCTGTACAAGCAGTGATCACACGCACGGCACAGCGGACACACGAGGAACCGCGGTGTTGGCCGTCGAATGGTGCTAGCTGCACAGCATTTGTGCACCGCCGCCGTCAGTGTCAGCCAGTTTGCCATGGCATACGGAGCTCCATCGCAGTCTTTAACACTGGTAGCATGCCGCGACAGCATGGACGTGAACCGTATGTGCAGTTGACGGACTTTGAGTGAGGGCGTATAGTGGGCATGCGGGAGGCCGGGTGGACGTACCGCCGAATTGCTCAACACGTGGGGTGTGAGGTCTCCACAGTACATCGATGTTGTCGCCAATGGTCAGCGGAAGGTGCACATGCCCGTCGACCTGGGACCGGACCGCAGCAACACACGGATGCACGCCAAGACCGTAGGATCCTACGCAGTGCCGTAGGGGACCGCACCGCCACTTCCCAGCAAATTAGGGACACTGTTGCTCCTGGGGTATCGGCGAGGACCATTCGCAACCGTCTCCATGAAGCTGGGCTATGGTCCCGCACACCGTTAGGCCGTCTTCCGCTCACGCCCCAATATCGTGCAGCCCACCTCCAGTGGTGTCGTGACAGGCGTGAATGGAGGGACGAATGGAGACATGTCGTCTTCAGCGATGAGAGTCGCTTCTGCCTTGGTGCCAATGATGGTCGTATGTGTGTTTGGCGCCGTGTAGTTGAGCGCCACAATCAGGACTGCATATGACCGAGGCACACAGGGCCAACACCTAGCATCATGGTGTGGGGAGCGATCTCCTACACTGGCCGTACACCTCTGGTGATCGTCGAAGGGACACTGAATAATGCCCGGTACATCCAAACCGTCATCGAACCCATCGTTCTACCATTCCTAGACCGGCAAGGGAACTTGCTGTTCCAACAGGACAATGCACGTCCGCATGTATCCCGTGCCACCCAACGTGCTCTAGAAGGTGTAAGTCAACTACCCTGGCCAGCAAGATCTCCGGATATGTCCCCCATTGAGCATGTTTGGGACTGGATGAAGCGTCGTCTCACGCAGTCTGCACGTCCAGCACGAATGCTGGTCCAACTGAGGCGCCAGGTGGAAATGGCATGGCAAGCCATTCCACAGGACTACATCCAGCATCTCTACGATCGTCTCCATGGGAGAATAGCAGCATGTATTGCTGCGAAAGGTGGATATACACTGTACTAGTGCCGACATTGTGCATGCTCTGTTGCCTGTGTCTATGTGCCTGTGGTTCTGTCAGTGTGATCATGTGATGTATCTGACCCCAGGAATGTGTCAATAAAGTTTCCCCTTCCTGGGACAATGAATTCACGGTGTTCTTATTTCAATTTCCAGGAGTGTATGTCCAATATCTCGCATTCATCACGTAATTTTCAGTTGGTCATTGTTCATAACTCTTTATGCAAACTTTTATGTCTGCCAGGCACTATGCTGCAATGTCTCTTATCAGTCAGCCTGTGACTAGGAGTAAATACTTAAAGATCTATTCAAAACATGTTTACTTATGAGGCACATTTTAATCTTCACTATGCTGATTTTAGCCTTTGTAGGTTACTTACCTGTGATGTTAAGTTGATATAGTTACTTATGAACAAGCTGATTACTGAAAGTAAATTTAGTGCTAGTAAATGTAATGCTGGGTACATTATTTAATAGTGGTTCACCACATGCAGTAATCACAGGATGAAGATTAAAGAAGAATATCCAGAAGACTTAAGGGGCACAAAGAACTATGCAGTGAAGGTATATGTGGATTAAGTAAATCATTCTTGTCTCAGTTAAAAACAGGAATTCTGCTGTGAAGGTATCTTGCTAGGCAAATTCTTGGGGCCATTTTTCTTTATAGTTGGAATCAATGATTTTTCCAGTAATAGACATCACCACTAAGTTATCTGCTGTACACAACATGCTGCTTTAGTATTGTACTGTGCTATGCAGAAAATCCTGGACTTATTTCTGAACTGCTTTGCATCTAACAAACTGCTCTGCATTCCTGAAAAAGCACATTACCTTCTGCTAGGATTGTCTAAGTACATAGGATATATATCAGTAAAACATTTACGCATACATATTGACTCAGAACTGGACTGGGAGAAACATCAAAGTCTGCAGGTAAACTGCCTGAGTGTACTGTCTTCTACTGCAGAAACTGGCAGGCTGACTCACTGATGAGTAACTAAGAATGGTTTATTTCAGTTGCTTTCAGTCTCAAAGTTTTTTTATGGTCTGTTGCTATGGGGGCACTTTGGTTGTCACAGACATCCTAAAAATACAAGTGAAGGTACTTAGAATATTGTGCAAAGTTGGCCTGTTGGGTCAATCAAGCTATTCTGCAGCCATCCTAAAAATATAGAAGAAAGCATATAAATATGGTATCTGTTCTTTCGGATGTCCAATGATCTCTTAAGTGCAGATGCACTTTTATGGAAATTGGCAAAATGCTGCAAGTAATGAAGATAATGGGCAATGGCACTACATTTGTAGTGTGTACATAAATTGACAATGACCACTGTGTATGGATGGCTTACTGATCAGAGCAACTGCCTAGTAAACAGGAGACCCAGGTTCGAGTACTGGTCCACCACAAATTTTTAATTTTCCGCACTGATTTTTCATGACCAATGTCTGTAATTCATTTGTGACAGAAGAAAGTAAGTACAATAATGTGCAAAGCTGGTCCCAAGGAATATCATTCACCTCTCTTGTTCAACCTGAAAATCCTTGCAGTTATAAACATCTTTATTTATGCTACACTAGTTTATGTTAAGAGCAAGTACAACAAGTCTGAGAATAGAGTGGTTATCCTCCAGCCAGTCAACCAGCTTCAGAGCCATATTCTGGAATCTTTGTATCTACCAAGAATCCACCTACTATAATGAGCTTGTGGCTGGTGAGTCCATAGATTATTTTTGTCTGAGATATTTTCCAATTTCCCAAACAACTGTGTTGACAATAATACAGTATTCAGCAATCATGGCCAGAATACAACAATGAAATGAGTAAAGAAAACTGTCTAACCATACATTGGATGTGTTGTAGAGTAGGTAGGGTACAGGTACATAAATAAGAATTAGAACACAAGGAACCTCATCCGAATGGCCAGAAGACTCTACTCAAATTCCAGAATAATAATAAGTGGCATTGTTTACAGGATTTCAGTGAATGACAGCTATGTGCAGAGAATAAACAGCAACATTAAACAACAGTGAATTGAACAAGGAGTTGTTTTCATTGATCCCAACAAATTTCTAAGTGGAAAGTGTCTTGCCATCTGCATCTGAATAGGTTGGGCTCTAAAATATTCAGTAAGATGTTCATAGATACTTGCCAGGTCATAAAAAAATAAGGGAAACTGATAAGTAGGAATGGGGGTGAAAAACTTGTGCAGCATTAAGAAAGACAAAACCAAACTGTTATCAGGGAAGCAATGTGCTAAGCCCATAACTAATAGTCACAGTAGGTATGTTATCCACTGGAATATAAATGGTTTAAACACTGATGCTTCAAACAATGAAATCATTCTGTAAGAATGTGCAAATATTAGAGTTGTTTGTTTAAATGAGTACTGGTTTACTGAGGACACAATTAAAAACCTAAACAAAATAGGGAACTCCAGATTAGCAAGTAGTTTTTGCAGAAGAAACAAGTCATGTGGATGCTAATGTATACTTCTACATAGTGATATAGATTGTGGGACCAGCAACTGTTTTAATTATTTGAATGAAGAATGTGTTTTTGAGAGTTGTTAAGCAGAAATCTAAACTTCAAATTATGCTAGAAGACCTTTGTAGAGAAAAAAAGAACAAGAATTGTAATAGCTGCTGTTTTTAATATTGATAGTAGTTACACTTCAAGATTCACTGACTTAGTAAAGGAATATGGTTTCAAATTGAATTTCTTTGAATCTGCCATAGACAATGGGCAATCAGCAACCTGTATTGACAATGTTCTAACTAATTATGTGTATGATGATTTGTATAAATGTTATCTACATCTAGGTATTTCAGATCATCATGCATTGTTCATTGAGCTGCCACTGACAGATGGGAAGCTTACATGTATGAGAACCCATAAGAGCAGGAACTTTAGCAAAGAAAACATGGCCTTTTGATCACTATAGCTCAAGTGATGAAAACTTTGAAAATTTTGGTAATAGTTTTCTTGGTGTCTTTAATGAAACATTTGCACCTAGACTCTGCAGCAATAAAATAACAAATAAATTACAGTGGATTACCCAGGGCATAAAAATTTCCAGTGTAACAAAAACGCAACTGCACAGAGAACTAAAATAAACTAACGATACTAATTTCACTAAATATGTTAGACTCTATAAAACCATATTTAAAAGAGCTGTCAGGCCAGCAAAACAACTGGCAAGTAACAGGCTAATTTTAAATCAGAAAAATAAGGCAAAGGCTATGTGGCCAGTCATTAAATCTGAGTTAGGTGTTAAAGCCTTTAACATTGAAGGAAATACTATTGTAAGTCCAGCTCAAATACAAGAGTACTTTAATGAATGCTTTATAAATGTAGAAATTCTGATGTAGATGTTCAGATTATCACAACAAAGTAAATCCCTTTGACTTAGATGAAAAATCTGATAACTTTCCAAAATACTTAAAAGTTTCTATGGAGGATGTAGAAAATGCTATTCTAACATCAAGAAACAAAAATTCAGCAGGTTGGGATGGAATACCCACCAAAGTTATTAATGTGGTACACAATAGAATTGCAAACCCACCAGCTCAAATAATAAATCAATGTTTTGAAGATGGCTGTTTCTCATAGGTACTGAAATATGCTGAAATCAAACCACTCTTCAAGAAGGGATCATGAGAGATCATGGGAAATTATCATCGTATTTCGATTCTCTCATTCCTAGCTAAAATATCTGAAAAACTCGCTGTTGCACAAATACAAAACTTCATTGCAAAATATTCTGTTGTTCTAAACAATCAATTTGGTTTTCAGCAGGAGAAAAATACCACAGATGCAGTAAACAGTTTCATTTAGAAAATAAGTACATCAATAGACAAGAGCAATAAAGTGGCAGGAATTTTCTGTGACCTCACAAAGGAGTTTGATTCTTAAACAATGCATTTCTTGTTTACAAACTTGAAAAGTATGGCATTAGCAACAGTGCCCTACAATGGCTTAAATCCTACTTATCAAACAGATAGTAAAGTGTTAGCATCTCATCAAATGGTGCATATTATTTTTCTGACTGGAAAAAAATTTCTCACTGTGTTCCACAAAGCTCCATACTAGGCCCAATTAAATATCAGCTCCCCATCAGTTCTGTTCACAGATGATACTTTTGTGTTAGATGAAGATTGGGATTTCAGAAAAAATTCTCAGATCTGTGATCAGAATCCTTTCAGTTGGATGGGTTGAATCTAAACATATCCAAGACTCAATAATGCAGTTCAAAACCAAACAGTCTGAATGTGATCAGATTAAGATTGTACACAAGAACCACGATATAGAAGAAAGTGACTCAATCAAATTCTTAGGTTTAAACGTAGATAAAAATTTGAGCTGGCAGGCACACATTGAATACCTAGTAAACAAACTGAGCAGCTTTGTATCTGCAAATCAAATATTATCAACTGCAACTGACATGGACACATGAAAAGTAGCACATACAAACTACTTTGATTCCATTATCAGGTATGGTATTGCTTTTTGGGGTAATGCAACAAACATAGTGCAGATACTAAAAATGCAGAAAAAAATTATTCAAAATATGTGCACTGCAAATCACAAAGAACCATGTCAACCATTATTTAGAAGACTTAAGAAATTAACTATGCCATCCTTATACATACATGAGATTATTATATTTTTGTAGACCAGACCTGAATTATTTGAAAGGAAATCATTTTGTCCATTCACATGATAATAGAAACAAAGAAAATTTTATGCTCCCCACCCACCACCTCAGACTGTATGCACAGGGACTTCAATACATGGGAATGAAAATTTGTAATAAATTAAAAGGCAACAAGCTGATGCAGACGAATTTAGGTTCACTTAAAGAAAGATATATCAGGTACTGACACTAAAGTGTTATTACTCAGTGGATAAATTCATGCAGGACAAACTGGAAATTTGAGCTGGGTACAATGTGTTACATATTCCAAGAAATATCCTTGTAGCATTATTATTTATTGTTGTGATATTATTTGATAATGTAAAAATCATTGTAACTGTATTATAAATTTTTTACGTGTTTCCTGTATGAAAACCAAATGGACTGCAAATGTACATCAAGAGATGAATAAAATACAATACACAATTCACATAGTACCTCAATTTATGAATTTGAGTTGTTCTTCAGAGTGCACAGATTCATATGTCCATACACAGATAAATTATCCTAACTTTGGGTAAAAGGTTGCCTGTACACTCCTGTATTTTGCTAATATTTCCAGTAACTGTCATGGGTAATACACGACTCAGAGTAACATTTTTCACAGCTGCTAATTCAGTTTTTCTCACACCTGATGCTTGTCACTAGTCCACACCTTTTTGCACATTCTGTTACATATATTGGAGTGTTAAGTATTACTTAATACCTGAAACTAATACAAAACATTATTAACTACACACTTAAAATGGATATTTGACTTACCTGGAATAATAATGGTTGCAATTGCATACAGAAATCCAGATAGTACCATTATTCTTGTCCTATACTTAAGGCTATGAAATTCTGATATGAAAGTTAGTCGAATAGCCATTGGTCCAGAGAGTCTGAAACAAAAATAGGAAAATTTGTTAACTGCAGACATGATGTCTCTATTAACTGTAACCTTGTAACTATAATGATAAAAGACACTATGTGATTCCCTTTTCACGAGCAAATGACCCAGATAAAATCTTATTCTGTTATACGAAAATCTGTCATGTGTCAACTACTTTATAGTATTTTTGTAAGATTCAACAAACTCTCATTGGAGACATAGTTAGAAAACTCCAAGGTAATATAATGTGAGATGAGCCAACACATTATGTCACACATAATGATGAATTATGTATTACCTACAGCAGTTATCAGAGAACGTTTGAGAAACAAAAGCATAGATGTGACATTTTACACCAAGAAATATTTAAACAGGAGAAGGATGTGATACTGTCACAGGCACATATCCCCTGCTAACGATCACACAATAAGAAATTTTATATGGAAGATATTGAGTAATAATTTTAAAAATTCTTGTAAGTTATCTGTTTCATTAATAATCTTATTATTACATGCAGTCACAGGCATGCAAAATGTTCACTGCTACCTTTACCAAGTCACTCACTTAATGTTTATATTTTTCAAAAGAAATTTACTTTGCATTGTGTTAGATTGGATGGAATTATGTTGAATTGGGTTACTGTCCTTTTTTTTCCCTTCCACAGATTAGTTTCAGTTTCTGTTCCATAGACCCAAAAATGAAATGATTGTCATGGGTGTAGAATATGTCAGAAAGCATAACATAAAAAAAACTATTTTATCTTATTCCATTTGTACACTTCAGTGTGATATAGCATATGCACATTATTTCTCTTCATATACTGAATGTTATGCTGTCTAAACACGGCTACCTCTGCCTTTTATTAAAATATAAGAGGATTTATTGGTTGGAGGAGTTTCAATGAAACCAACACATTTTTGGATGTTATAAAGCCAGATTGCCACACACTAAAAATTGGAGTTTGGATAAACAGGAGAGTGGAAGTAGCGCTAATATCATTAAGTTATGAGTCAGTCTGTATGGCTCAGTACATTGTTATAATTATTCAGCTTTTTGTATTGTGTTAGTATCCTACAAGTATTTATCCTTCATTGGATATTAAGCCAAAAATCATGTTTGTGACATATATGCCAGTTGTATTGTTACTCACATGCCCCACAAGGAAACCTGACAAAGGGAGAAGATTGGTAAATGCCCTAGTACTGTATCTGATGAGTATATTGTGAAGACTAAGTGGATTTTACAATACAAAATCCGCCGTATTTGAGAGCACAGCTTCAAGAGTTAATAGATAATAGTGAGTAATATCAGCAATACTGTACTTATATTTTATCATGAAATTTGTCAGTGTAATCTGAAATTTCTTTGTGCTTAAGAATAATTTTTATTTTTAGCAAGTGAGAGAATAAGGTGTGAAAATGGAGCAACTTATTACAGAGTGCAATAATATATGAAAAGTAGCAACCATCAGAATAAAGACACTGCAGTTTCGTCATAGATTACAATGTGGAGATTGTGATGTGCCTAAGTGGTGTGGCTGGAGTCACAAGGAAATTAAACACAACCTTAGTTACAGATCAACAGTAAGTGGCTAATGATATAAATATGATCATTTGTTTATGTATCGTTAGAGGTAACTCTTTTGTTTAAAATGTGATGTTGATGTATAAAAAAGTGGAAGAAGCTGTAAAATGCTGATGCTGATGATAGTACAGAAGCTCTGTGGCTTTAAAGGGATTACTGTATCAAAGAAACAGGTCACCATACAGTTCTGTGTGGCCATTGTTAAAAGGTACTAATAATGTTGTTTGTCTGTTGATCTTCAATATTCCCTAAGTTTTTAGTATGGGCTTTAATGTCAGTTATGTAGAGATTTTGGTCCTGAGCAGAACAGATGTTTGAGTACCAGACAGGTGAACTGACTTTACACTAATACTAAAAATGTATTGCGAATACATAGAAAGAAGGATCCTTTATTGTATGATTATATGATAGTGGACAAACACTGATAGCAGTTACTTCTGTAAAATATCTGGGAGTATGCTTGCAGAACGATTTGAAGTGGAATGATCATATAAAATTAATTGTTGGTAAGGCGGGTCCCAGGTTGAGATTCATTGGGAGAGTCCTTAGAAAATGTAGTCCACCAACTCATTCAACCTATACTTCAGTATTGCTCATCAGTGTGGGATCCATACCAGATCGGGGTGATGGAGGAGATAGAGAAGATCCAAAGAAGAGCAGCGCATTTCGTCACAGGGTTATTTGTTAAGCGTGATAGCATTACGGAGATGTTTAGCAAACTCAAGTGGCAGACTCTGCAAGAGAGGCGCTCTGTATCGCAGTGTAGCTTGCTGTCCAGGTTTCAAGAGGATGCTTTTCTGGATGAGGTATCGAATATATTGCTTCCCCCTACTTATACCTCCCGAGGAGATCATGAATGTAAAATTAGAGAGATTCGAGCGCGCATGGAGGCTTTCCGGCAGTCTTTCTTCCCGCGAACCATATGCGACTGGAACATTAAAGGGAGGTAATGACAGTGGCACGTAAAGTGCCCTCCGCCACACACCATTGGGTGGCTTGCGGAGTATAAATGTAGAATGTAGATGTAGATGAAACTATAAAGTTTACAATATTCTGATGAACAGTGCATTTGGTATTATTGGTATATTGTGATAAATAGATAACATTCAACTAATTTTAAGTTTTAAGAATCCTGCACAAGTGGTGGCCAAAGGTTGATCATTTCATTCAGAGCAACTTAAATCTGAATTTGTAGTGGTGTAGAAGAGGAATTTTTGTAGGAAGAATCCCCTATTGTTAGTTATTGTTGCATCTTGCAGGGAAAATTTTGCATGATAATTCATAATGATGGGGAGTGAGTCATTTTACATTCACATCACAAATTAATTCATACACACAGTTACATTCTGAACATTTCTAAGGTTTTCATTTCTTTTTTCTTTTTTTTTAGTTACAAAAAGAAAAGAGATATACAGATACGAGTTAATAATGCCTAACCATTACAGTAATAGAAATTCTTATGCAGAATAGGAGGAGTTGTGAAGGAGAAACTTTTTCAGTTTGTTTTCAAATTTTACTTCACTGTCTGTCAAGACATTTAATATCACAGAGTAAGTAAATTTTTATTGCAGCATTGTGCACCCCTTATTGTGCTAAAGGCAACCTTAATGTGGAGTAATGAATGCAATTTTTCCTTCTGGTATTGTAATTATGTACATCATTGTTCCTTTTGAAATGTAGTGGATTATTTACAACAAACTTCATGAGGGAGTAAATATATTGTGACTCAGCAGTCAGAGTGCCCAACTCCTTTAAACAGATGCCTGCAAGATGATCGTGGGTGAGCAACACATAGTATTCTTAAAGCACATTTTTGCATGATGAAGACTTTCTTTGTTAAAGATGAGTTGCCCCAGAATATTATTCCATAGGACATTATAGAATTAAAATATGTAAAATATGTCAACTTACTGATTTCTCTCCATCAAGATTTTCCATGATTCTAAACACATGTGTGGCTCAACGAAGATATTTTAAGAGCTCCCAGATGTGTGTGTGTGTGTGTGGGGGGGGGGGGGGGGGGGGGGTTCTTTTCTTTTTTTCTTTATTTTTTTTTATTTTTTTAAGTTTAAATTCTCATCAGTATTGATCACTAATAATTTTGGAGTTCCCAACCTACTTATTATTTCATCACCATGTGTTACACTTATCGTTGGTGTAGTTCCCATAGATGTGCAGAATATGCTGTGGCTTTTTAAAGATGAAGGTGACGCTATTCACAGAAAACCAGTGTATGATACTTTTAAGAACTATGTTTACCTTTTCTTCTGTTTCTGTATGTATGCTTGGATTGATTACAATACTAGTGTCATCTGCAAAAAGAACTAGTTCTGCTTCCTGTGTACTGGACAGAAGATCATATATATGAGAAATAGTGGTGGATCTAAGATTGAACTTTGGCGAACCCCGTACATGATCTCTTTCCAGTGAGATTTATGTCCCTGGAATATATTGCTTGAATTCCTGAGTACAATTTTCTGCATTCTTTTGGTGGGATACAACATTATCCATTGGTTGGCTATACCATCAGTCCCATAAGACATCAATTTATCTATGAGAATACTGTAATTCATACAGTTAAATGCCTTAGGTCATAGAAAATACTAGCCAGCACTATTTTATTATTTAATGGTTGTAAAATCTGGTGACTGAATGTGTAAATGGCATTCTCAATAGAGCAACCCCTCTGAAACCCAAACTGAGATTTACTAAGGACACTATTGTTGCTAATATGAGATACTATTCTAGAATACATCATCTTCTCAAAAATTTCGGAGAACAATGTCAGCAGTGAAACAGGTCAGCAGTTATTGACATCTCTTTCTTAAAGAGGTGTTTAACAATAGGATATTTTAGTCTCACTGGAAAAATGCCGTGAGTTAGTGATACATTGCATACTTCAGATAAGACTAGCCTTATTACATGGGAACAAATTTTTAAGTACTCTATTGGAAACACTATCAAAATCAGATGAGCTTTTATTTTTGAGAGAATGCACAATTTCCTTAATTCCAGGAGAACAAGTCGGTGATATATTTATATGATTGAATTTTATGAAAGTTACCTTTCCAACATACTCTTGTGATTTTGCTCTTTAACTGTTAGTCCCTATGTTTTCTACCACATTTAAGAAGTGATTATTAAGTCCATTTGATAATGGTGACTCATCAAGTATAGCCCTTCCATTCATTTCAGTAATGATGTCCTGTTCTGTGGTTGGTTGTCCTGCCTCTTATTTCACTATGTTCCATATAGCTTTAAGTCTGTTGTTGGAAGTACTGATTTCTGACATTATGTGAATATTCTTTGATTTTTTTAATAACCTCTCTTAGTAATTTTGAGTAGTTTTTGTAGTGTGCAACTACTGCCAGATTCCTACTTGTGTTTGCCAAAAGATACATTTTCCTTTTCCTTTCACAAGATACTTTAATCCCTCAAGTGGTCCATGGATTTTTTACGTGGCCATATAGTGTCCTTTCTGATTAGCTTAGGTGGAAAGCTATTTTCAAATAATGATGAATTTATCAAGGAATAGAAAAATTTTATGATAGTATTTGCTTCATTATAAATTACATCCCAGGTCATCTCCTGTAAACTATTCTTAAAAACATGGAATCATTAATTATTCTATCTGATTTCCACTGTGGAGTACCCATACTGTAAAGCACTAAGTTATTTATCATAACTAATTGTGCATCATGATCAGAGAGAACATTTGTTACTGGGTAAACAGATATTTTGTTGCTCTGAGCTTCATCAAAGAGAACATTGTCAATTAGGGTCCTATTGTATTTATTTGCCTATGCTGGAAAGTTAAAAAAATTTAAAAAAGGAAGTATATTTGTGTAAAAGATTAATTTTTGTTTTTCTATTTTGTATGAAGTGAATCATGAGGCAAGGTGGGAGTTGATTATATTTACTCAGAACAATGTAAACATTCTTACATAACAATAGTTAACTTTTCAAGATGGTTCCTGAGTCTTGCTCAGGCACTGGCTGTGGGTAGTTACTGAATGGGACTTAGGCTTCATCTGGAAAGTGTTAAACAGTCACAAGCTACCACCAGATCCATACTACATGGAGACTGTTTATCCAAAAAGAATATTTGGGTTCTATCATAAAGGAAAACTTGTACTATAGAGCTACAGAGCTTACTTTGAGGCAGTACAAGATGAGCCAAATATAAACATTTATCTCAAGTAAGAGGACACAGATTCTAAAGAAAAGTATGGAAATTTTGTAATAAGTAAGGATTTCAGATTTCCCAAAAAATAGATAAGTTGAGATATGCTGTTTCACCAAACTGCAAAGACATTGAGATTGATTCTGAACCAAACTAACACACACATCTAACTGACATAGCTTACATACTCTTATTAGGAAACACTATGGATTTTATAGAACTAGGAGGGACATATTCAGAAGTTGGAGCTTTTAATCAGGCCAAGAGGAGGGCTCATGTGGTATATTTGACTGATTGACACCTGAGAAATACAAGTGATTGTCTTGAGTCCCAGTGTAGCACACAAAATTAATGTATCACAAATATTTTCTTTTTATATGTAGTAACTGAACATGAATTGCCTGTCCACTACATCATAATACACTTTTCCTTCAGGTAAATAGTACTTTCACGTAAAATTTAATTTCAATTCTGACATTCTTCTTTAAATTTCACATCAAAATTTTCAAACAAATGTCTTCTCTATGGACTTGTTCTGAGCTTAATAATTCATCTGTGCTTGTACTGACAGATTAAGTAAAATAAAAGGTGAAGCCAGTGACTTGGTATTAAGAAAAACTGAGCAAATACATTATTGTACCAAAACACATTATAATGCTATACTTACACTACACCAGTCATAAATTTGATTACTACCAAAAATGCAAAACTCTGTGTGAAACTCCCAATCAAATTTAAAACTCCATCCACTGCATACGCTACAACTATAAGTTTTCTTCTGCCAAGCATATCTGATAAAAAGCCCCACAGAAATGACGATAACAGCATCCCTGCAAGAACAAAAGAGAAAATTGAAATCACTTTTAATACTACATCATATGGCTCAAGTTGTGCACTGTTCAGAAATTACGTGTTCTTTACACATGTCACTTTTATTCTGTAATGTGTATGAGAAATTCATTACACTTTAGCTATAACTTAAAAATATATTTCTTAACTTATAGCTTGGGCTCCTGAACTGTTGAATTTGCTATTAAACAAAGCAAGATTTTTAATCTAACCACTGTTTCTATTATACTTACCTTAAGAGCTATGAGTGTGTCTCTTCACTTTCTTATCACTCTCTGTCTCTAGCTGCCACAACCACAGCTAATTTGATTAGGAGGATGGGAAAGGGTAGGGGAAAATGTTCATAGAGTGACAGCGGAGGAGAAAAGAGAAATTTACAACCATCATGCTGAGAACATCACAAATAAAGAGTATTATCAAAGTTATATTAGACACTAAAAATAAAGATTCCAAGACTTACCAAGCGGGAAAGCGCCGGCAGACAGGCACATGAACAAAACACACAAACACACACACAAAATTACGAGCTTTCGCAACTGGCAGTTGCTTCGTCAGGAAGGAAGGAAGGAGAGGGAAAAATGAAAGGGTGTGGGTTTTAAGGGAGAGGGTAAGGAGTCATTCCAATCCCGGGAGCGGAAAGACTTCCCTTAGGGGAAAAAAAAAAAAAAAGGACAGGTGTACACTCGCACACACACACACATATCCATCCGCACATACACAGACACAAGCAGACATATTTACAGGCAAAGAGTTAAGGGCAGAGATGTCAGTCGAGGCGGAAGTACAGAGGCAAAGAAGTTGTTGAAAGACAGGTGAGGTATGAGCGGCGGCAACTTGAAATTAGCGGAGGTTGAGGCCTGGCGGATATCGAGAAGAGAGGATATACTGAAGGGCGAGTTCCCATCTCCGGAGTTCGGATAGGTTGGTGTTGGTGGGAAGTATCCAGATAACTCGGACGGTGTAACACTGTGCTAAGATGTGCTGGCCGTGCATCAAGGCATGTTTAGCCACAGGGTAATCCTCATTACCAACAAACACTGTCTGCCTGTGTCCATTCATGCGAATGGACAGTTTGTTGCTGGTCATTCCCACATAGAAAGCATCACAGTGCAGGCAGGTCAGTTGGTAAATCACGTGGGTGCTTTCACATGTGGCTCTCCCTTTGATTGTGTACACCTTCCGGGTTACAGGACTGGAGTAGGTGGTGGTGGGAGGGTGCATAGGACAGGTTTTACACCGGGGGCGGTTGCAAGGGTAGGAGCCAGAGGGTAGGGGAGGTGGTTTGGGGATTTCATAGGGATGAACCAAGAGGTTACGAAGGTTAGGTGGACGGCGGAAAGACACTCTTGGTGGAGTGGGGAGGATTTCATGAAGGATGGATCTCATTTCGGGGCAGGATTTTAGGAAGTCGTATCCCTGCTGGAGAGCCACATTCAAGGTCTGATCCAGTCCCGGGAAGTATTCTGTTATAAGTGGGGCACTTTTGGGGTTCTTCTGTGAGAGGTTCTGGGTTTGAGGGGATGAGGAAGTGGCTCTGGTTATCTGCTTCTGTACCAGGTTGGGAGGGTAGTTGCGGGATGCGAAAGCTGTTTTCAGGTTGTTGGTGTAATGGTCGAGGGATTCAGGACTGGAGCAGATTCGTTTGCCACGAAGGCCTAGGCTGTAGGGAAGGGACCGTTTGATATGGAATGGGTGGCAGCTGTCATAATGGAGGTACTGTTGCTTGTTGGTGGGTTTGATGTGGACGGATGTGTGCAGCTGGCCATTGGACAGATGGAGGTCAACATCTAGGAAAATGGCATGGGATTTGGAGTAGGACCAGGTGAATCTGATGGAACCAAAGGAGTTGAGGTTGGAGAGGAAATTCTGGAGTTGTTCTTCACTGTGAGTCCAGATCATGAAGATGTCATCAATAAATCTGTACCAAACTTTGGGTTGGCAGGCTTGGGTAACCAAGAAGGCTTCCTCTAAGCGACCCATAAACAGGTTGGCATACGAGGGGGCCATCCTGGTACCCATGGCTGTTCCCTTTAATTGTTGGTATGTCTGGCCTTCAAAAGTGAAGAAGTTGTGGGTCAGGATGAAGCTGGCTAAGGTGACGAGGAAAGAGGTTTTAGGTAGGGTGGCAGGTGATCGGCGTGAAAGGAAGTGCTCCATTGCAGTGAGGCCCTGGACGTGCGGGATATTTGTGTATAGGGAAGTGGCATCAATGGTTACCAGGATGGTTTCTGGGGGTAACAGACTGGGTACGGATTTCAGGCGTTCGAGAAAGTGGTTGGTGTCTTTGATGAAGGATGGGAGACTGCATGTAATGGGTTGAAGGTGTTGATATACGTAGGCAGAGATACGTTCTGTGGGGGCTTGGTAACCAGCTACAATGGGGCGGCCAGGATGTTTGGGTTTGTGAATTTTAGGAAGTAGGTAGAAGGTAGGAGTGCGAGGTGACGGTGGGGTGAGGAGTTTGATGGAGTCAGGTGAAAGGTTTTGTAGGGGGCCTAAGGTTCTGAGGATTCCTTGAAGCTCCGCCTGGACATCAGGAATGGGATTACTGCGGCAAACTTTGTACGTAGAGTTGTCTGAAAGCTGACGCAGTCCCTCAGCCACATACTCCCGACGATCAAGTACCACAGTCGTGGAACCCTTGTCAGCCGGAAGAATGATGATGGATCGGTCAGCTTTCAGATCACGGATAGCCTGGGATTCAGCTGTGGTGATGTTGGGAGTAGGATTAAGGTTTTTCAAGAAAGATTGAGGTGGCTGAGGGACTGCGTCAGCTTTCAGACAACTCTACGTACAAAGTTTGCCGCAGTAATCCCATTCCTGATGTCCAGGCGGAGCTTCAAGGAATCCTCAGAACCTTAGGCCCCCTACAAAACCTTTCACCTGACTCCATCAAACTCCTCACCCCACCGTCACCTCGCACTCCTACCTTCTACCTACTTCCTAAAATTCACAAACCCAAACATCCTGGCCGCCCCATTGTAGCTGGTTACCAAGCCCCCACAGAACGTATCTCTGCCTACGTAGATCAACACCTTCAACCCATTACATGCAGTCTCCCATCCTTCATCAAAGACACCAACCACTTTCTCGAACGCCTGAAATCCGTACCCAGTCTGTTACCCCCAGAAACCATCCTGGTAACCATTGATGCCACTTCCCTATACACAAATATCCCGCACGTCCAGGGCCTCGCTGCAATGGAGCACTTCCTTTCACGCCGATCACCTGCCACCCTACCTAAAACCTCTTTCCTCGTCACCTTAGCCAGCTTCATCCTGACCCACAACTTCTTCACTTTTGAAGGCCAGACATACCAACAATTAAAGGGAACAGCCATGGGTACCAGGATGGCCCCCTCGTATGCCAACCTATTTATGGGTCGCTTAGAGGAAGCCTTCTTGGTTACCCAAGCCTGCCAACCCAAAGTTTGGTACAGATTTATTGATGACATCTTCAAGATCTGGACTCACAGTGAAGAACAACTCCAGAATTTCCTCTCCAACCTCAACTCCTTTGGTTCCATCAGATTCACCTGGTCCTACTCCAAATCCCATGCCACTTTCCTAGATGTTGACCTCCATCTGTCCAATGGCCAGCTGCACACATCCGTCCACATCAAACCCACCAACAAGCAACAGTACCTCCATTATGACAGCTGCCACCCATTCCATATCAAACGGTCCCTTCCCTACAGCCTAGGCCTTCGTGGCAAACGAATCTGCTCCAGTCCTGAATCCCTCGACCATTACACCAACAACCTGAAAACAGCTTTCGCATCCCGCAACTACCCTCCCAACCTGGTACAGAAGCAGATAACCAGAGCCACTTCCTCATCCCCTCAAACCCAGAACCTCTCACAGAAGAACCCCAAAAGTGCCCCACTTATAACAGAATACTTCCCGGGACTGGATCAGACCTTGAATGTGGCTCTCCAGCAGGGATACGACTTCCTAAAATCCTGCCCCGAAATGAGATCCATCCTTCATGAAATCCTCCCCACTCCACCAAGAGTGTCTTTCCGCCGTCCACCTAACCTTCGTAACCTCTTGGTTCATCCCTATGAAATCCCCAAACCACCTCCCCTACCCTCTGGCTCCTACCCTTGCAACCGCCCCCGGTGTAAAACCTGTCCTATGCACCCTCCCACCACCACCTACTCCAGTCCTGTAACCCGGAAGGTGTACACAATCAAAGGGAGAGCCACATGTGAAAGCACCCACGTGATTTACCAACTGACCTGCCTGCACTGTGATGCTTTCTATGTGGGAATGACCAGCAACAAACTGTCCATTCGCATGAATGGACACAGGCAGACAGTGTTTGTTGGTAATGAGGATCACCCTGTGGCTAAACATGCCTTGATGCACGGCCAGCACATCTTAGCACAGTGTTACACCGTCCGAGTTATCTGGATACTTCCCACCAACACCAACCTATCCGAACTCCGGAGATGGGAACTCGCCCTTCAGTATATCCTCTCTTCTCGATATCCGCCAGGCCTCAACCTCCGCTAATTTCAAGTTGCCGCCGCTCATACCTCACCTGTCTTTCAACAACTTCTTTGCCTCTGTACTTCCGCCTCGACTGACATCTCTGCCCTTAACTCTTTGCCTGTAAATATGTCTGCTTGTGTCTGTGTATGTGCGGATTGATATGTGTGTGTGTGTGCGAGTGTACACCTGTCCTTTTTTTTTTTTTTTCCCCTAAGGGAAGTCTTTCCGCTCCCGGGATTGGAATGACTCCTTACCCTCTCCCTTAAAACCCACACCCTTTCATTTTTCCCTCTCCTTCCTTCCTTCCTGACGAAGCAACTGCCAGTTGCGAAAGCTCGTAATTTTGTGTGTGTGTTTGTGTGTTTTGTTCATGTGCCTGTCTGCCGGCGCTTTCCCGCTTGGTAAGTCTTGGAATCTTTATTTTTAATATATTTTTCCCATGTGGAAGTTTCTTTCTGTTTTATTTATATTAGACACTGTTAAACATTCAGTGTAAATCAAATGTATGAGATTTACTCCACCATCTGAGTCTTTGTTAAGATCATTTCGATTTGGGAGAAATAAAGGAACATGTGATGCTATACTAACTCTGTGACTTACTGAAAATAATTACACTAATTTCGAAACAAAATGACTGGTTTCAGCCATCATTGGCCATCTTCAAACCAAAGAAATATCATACAAATCCAATACTGAACAATTCTGCATTTCATCGAAAAAATAAGAGTTCTGAAAAATAACACAGATGTGAAATAGAAGTGAATTTGATATACAGGTTTTCTTTGAACATCATATCACAAACAGAATCCACGTGTTACAGACTGAAAACATTTGTTTAGTTGATCATTATTGTAGATCTAATATGGGAAAAGGTGGAGCTACAATATTTGTTAGGAATAATGTTGTGTATAAATCTTCAGATGTAAACTAATATTGTGGTAAACAGCAATTTGAGGTGTGTGGCATCTAGATAACAGCAGATAGTACAACAGTTATTGTCCTGTCAATTTGCTAATGACAGTACACTACTTATTGACAATTCATTACAGAAACTTGAGGTGTCAACTAATAAGGCTTTTAGGGATACTGTGAACGGGATTAATGTAAATGGTCTTTCTGTTAATTACAGTGAAACAAACTATATTCAGTTGCACACCATCTCTGAAGAAATACTAGATAGATAGGATGGACAGTTCAAAATACCAGGACTTACATTCTGATAGCAAATTAAACTGTTCAAACCACATCCTGGATCTATGCAAAAGACTGAATTCTGCAATTTATGCTTTACACTTTGTTTGCTCGTATAGAAACATGAAAACCATTAAATCAGTTTATTATGGTTATTTTCTCAGCATGTGGCATCATATTTTGTGAAAATGAGCCACTAGCTAGAAAAGTGCTTGTTCCCAGAAAAGACCCACAAGAATCATGAGTGGAGTACACCAAAGAGCAACACGCAGAAATCTTTTTAATGAACTTGAAATCTTCACACACACACTGTACAATATATATTCTCCCTTAAGTGCTTCATACGGCAATAAAGAAATTGGAGTATAGTACAGAAGATGGTCCATTTCAGTGGCTGTAAGATTTTTAATGCCCTCCCTTCACAAATTAAGTATTTAGTAAATGAATAGCTCTCTTTTTTTGTTTAACTAGAGGCAGGTTTTATAGCAAGCGACATTTCACACTATAGGATAGTTCCTTGACCACTATGTAAAGTACCTGCAACTCACAGATACCGTACTTATGAAGATTCTTCTGTGTGGTCATGTCTATTTATTATTGTAAATATGAGTATATATATTTTTCTATGATACATTTTCTGTACTATTTATTTATATAAAAAATTAATTTTTGTAACAAAACCTTATTTGTAGATACTTCAACACAAAATTGATTTGTACTGTTTATATAATGCTGTAGTATGTAACCACACCAAATTTGTAAAACGGACAAATTGCATATCCTGTGAAATATTTACAACATGGATCACTGGAACACAAAATAAATAAATAAATAAAACACACGCTGTGGCTCTGTCCCACCACTGCCAAAACCACATTGTCAACAGCAACTTTTCAAAACAATCAGTCGCTGTGTGTCTCCAGCTACACTGAAATGCCATTCTTTGCAAATTCCTATGACTTATTCAACAAAATGGAAAGCAGACTGCAATTACAAAATGACTTCAAAGGAAATCTGTAGTTGAAAAAAGAGAACAAGACATGTTTGCAAGTTGCAGTGTATTGCTAAGCTTGTTCACATATACATGGAGCTAGTGGTAAAGGAACCCAAAGAGAAATCTGGAAAGGGAATTATGGTTCAGGGAGGAGAAACCAAATCTCTGAGGTATGCTGACGGCAGTAAGATTCTGTCAGAGATGGCAAGAGGTTATAAGAAGATTGTCAACAAACATAAAACAAGGATAGTGGAATGTAGTAAAATAAAATCAGGTGATCCTGAAAGAATTAGATTAGCAAATGAACACTAAAAGAAATTGACAAGTTTTACTATTTGCTCAGCAAAATAACTAACAATGGTCAAAGTAGAGAGGATAAACAAAAACGCAGACTGGTAACAGCAAGAAAAGTATTTCACAAAAATAGAAATTTGTTAATACTGAGTATAAATTTACTTATTACGGAGTCTTTTCATCTACATCTACACATATATTCTACAAGCTGCCATTAGATGCATGGCCGAGAGTTCCTTCTACCACTAGTAGTCATTCCCTTTCCTGTTCCAGTCACAAATAGAGCTAGAGAGAACCAACTGCCCATATGCCTCCATACCAGCCCTAATTTCTCTCATCTTCACTTTGCAGTGCTTATGCAAAATGTACACTGGTAGCCATAGAATCATTCTGCAGCCAGTCACAAATGCTGGTTCTCTAAATTTTCTGAATAATGTTTTGAGAAAAGAACATCACCTTTCCTCAGTGGATTCCCTTTAAGTTCATGAAGACTCTGCATAATACTCATGTTTTGTTCAAGCCTACTGGTAACAAATGTAGCAGCACACCTCTGATCTGAAAGAATCAGCAGAGCTAATGCACAACAGATTACACTGATCAGCCAAAACATTATGACCTCTGCCCACCATGATGGTTGCCAGCTGGTGGTAGTATTGCAGGCACATGATGCAGTAAGAAAAGTATGTGAGCAGAGCAGACACAGATGGGGGATCACCATAGCAAAGATATGGGTTGCAGGTGGGGAAATCCATCAAGAAAGGTGACTTCAGCAAAGGGCACATTATTATTACACAGAGACTGTAAGCAAGTATCTCAGGAATGGCAAAGCTGGTCAAATGTTCATGTGCCACTGTCATGAGCATTTACAGAAAGACATTAGAAGGACAGCGAAACTACCACTAGGCACTGAATGGTTGGATCTCCACGATTCTTCACAGAACTTGGGGTTCAGAGGCTTTTCTGCTCTGCAAGGTAGGATAGATGGTGATCTGTGGCATCTCTGCTGAAAGAGCACAATGCTGGTACATGCATAAGTGTTTCAGAGCACACTGCTTGTGACGATGTTCTCTGCTTTATTTCTTCATTCGTAGTCCTTGGTGTCAACATAATAGCTGAAAAAAATAGAGTGTGGGAGTGCAGTACTGTCCACTTGAAATGATGTAGCCAACAGGTGCACATTTGTGTTGCAAAATACTTTACTTTCACTAGTCACAACACCCCCCCCCCCCCCCCCCCCCCCCACCACCACCACCACCACTAATACACAGTTTTATGGCCATTGCACAATTGTTTAACTTTCGATAAGCCTCGTTAACAGGCAAACATCCACATACTGCTACAATAGTTTCCTGTTGAACATCTACAAGCAGTAAAAACCTAACCACAAAGTTCACAGTTCTTGAATAATAGAAAAGTATGTATGGAGTAGACACTGTCATTGTTTTAACACATGGGCTATTGGTGTAGCACTTATTTCACTGTTAAGTTGATGAATTGTTGTTGTTCAAACCAACACAGGTTCCTCGTCTGAAATTCGGCCATGGACAAACTGTCTTGGGACCAAAAACCAGACCCTTATATATCCTCACAATAATAGGTACTGAAACTACACAGTGTTCAAAGTTAAATTTACAGAAATTACAATTACAACTTAACTCATTAAATTAACTGAATCTATCAAAAAATTGGTTATTTTTAACAGTTTATTCCCCTTCAAGTGTTAAGCCGAATTATTTGTTAAAATCATGAAATTACCAAATATAAGTACACAAAACAATACTTTGGGCAAAACTGTTACTTACTTTGGAATTAATTAAGAGCTGGCTTTGCTAACATTTTTCGAATAGAGCCTAATAGATCCCTTAAGAATACTATTAGTTCTTACTCCAAATTTTTGTAATTAGTACAGAATTTATATTTGTTTATGAGCCAACAATAAAATTTAAGTTACGAAACAATTACTGATTTCAACCCATAACAAAAGATACTAAACAGGAATAGTCTAAATAAATTATGAAATCAATTACTTGCATAAAACTAAGCACAAAATTAGATTTAGTGTTATATTCTTTAAAACTGAGGGCCAACCTTTCCCTTTTATGAAAATGCAGATTATACTCACATATGTTAACTGTAGTTAGTTAAAAGTGAAAATATGGATTCTAAGGAGGCAGATGACAAAACAAGAGGTGAAGTAAAAGTATCCCAGCTAGCTCCGTCAAATGTTCATTGTACATTGTTGAAAATGGAGCTTTGCTGCAGACCACCCATTCATGTTCACATATAGACCCAATGGCACCATCAGTTATGATGGCATTGGGCACAGGGCCATCAGGATTCGACCGTCTATCAATGGAAATGTGTCAGCTCTTGGGATGAATCACATTACTGTTACACTAAGTCTAAGGCCTCCACAAATGTGCCGTATAGATGAATGACAGCTTGAAATGTGCAGCATGCTACAGATGCAGGCTGCTAGGAGCAGTACTATGCTATGAGAGACATTGCATGAGACCTACGGTCATAATGGAAGACAAGCTCATAGCTCCAAACCACCTGAACCCCTTCATGTTTGATGTCTTCCCCAATGGTGATGTCATCTTTTAGCAGCATAATTGTGCATGTCTCAGAGCCAGAATTGTGTGCATGTCTCAGAGCCAGAATTGTGCTACAGTGGTCTGAGGAGTGTTATAGTGACCTAATGTTGATGTCTCGGTGACCAAATTTGCCTGATGTAAATTCTATGCAACCCATGTGGGTCACTATTGGGCGCCATCACCATGTACGCAAATGAGCGGCCTGTTATTTGCACGATTTACATGACTTGTGCATAGGCATCTAATGCTACTTACCTCCAGAAACCTAAAAATCAACTGTTGGGTCCCTGATAAGCAGAATCAGTGATGTTTTTCACTCCAAAATTAGCAAACAAGCTATTAAGCAGGTTGTCGTAATGATTTGTCTCATCAGTGTATTTTGAGTTCTTGCATATTATATGTTGGGTTAGATTGAAAGACAAGGGTCAGCACTTTCTTCTGATGACCCCTTTAATGACTTTCATGCCTTCCTTTACCCTGATATGGCGAGAAGCCCAAATGCTCAAGCATTACTTAAGAATGGGTCATGGTATTGTTTTATAAGTGGTCTCTTGTGTAGAGGAGCTACCCTTTCCTAAAATTCTTCCAATAAACTGCTGTTGACCATTAGACTGCTCTACTACCAATATTTTGCACTGGATCTGTTTCATATCCTTGTGCAACACAATGTATAGATCTTTAGTCAATGTGACTGTGTCGAGCAGCACAACACTAATATTGCATTCCAACTTCATGGGACTGTTTTTGCTACTCATCTGCATTAACTTACATTTTTCTACATCTGGAGTAGCTACCATCCATCACACCAAATAGATATTTGTCTAAGCCATCCTATACTGAAACGCCATAAAACCTGGCTTAGGCAAACATATTCAAATATAGAGATATGTAAATAGGCACAATACGGCACTGCGGTCGCAATGCCTATATAAGACAAGTGTCTGCTACAGTTATTAGATCAGTTACTGCTGCTACAATGGCAAATTATCAAGGTTTATGTGAGTTTGAATCTGCAAGTACACGGCCAACGATGACTGAAGAGAATTGTTCAATGCAACTGAAGTGCAACACTTTGGCAAACTACTGCAGATTTCAATGCTGGACTATCAACAAGTGTCAAGGTGCAAACCACTCAACAAAACATCATCGATATGGGCTTTCGGAGCTGAGGGCCCACTCATGTTCCCTTGATGACCACACCACACAAAGCTTTACGTCTCACCTGGGCCCATCAACACCGATATTGGACTGTTGATGACTGGAAACATGTTCTCTGGTTGTATGAGTCTTGTATCAAGCAGATGGATGTGTACAGGTTTGGAGACAACCTCATGAATCCATGGACCCTGGATGTTAGCAGGGAACTATTCAGGCTGGTGGAGGCTCTGTAATGGTGTGGGGTATATGCAATTGGAATGATATGGGACCCCTGATACGTCCAGGTACAACTCTGACAGGTGGCACATACATAAGAATCCTGTCTGATCACCTGCATCCATTCATGCCCATTGTGCATTCCGAGGACTTCCAGCAGGACAATGTGACACATGCCCCGAATAACTACAGAGTGGCTCCAGGAACACTCTTCTGAGTTTAAACACTTCCACTGACCACCAAACTCCCCAGGCATGAACATTATTGAGTGTATCTGGGATGCCTTGCAATGTTTAGTTCAGAAGAGATCCCCACCCCCTCATACTCTTATGGATTTATGGACAGCCCTGCAGGATTCATGGTGTAAATTCCCTCCAGTGCTACTTCAGACATTAGTCAAGTCTATGCCACATGGGGTTGCAGTGCTTCTGTGTGCTCGCAGGGGCCCTACATGATACGAGGCAGGTGTACCAGTTTCTTTGACTCTTCAATGTGTGTCCCCCTACAACACTCAATGGTGACACTTTTCCACACGCAACACTATCATCAGTAAATAGTCATAGGTTGCTGGTCATGCTGTTACATATCCCTGGGGCAATGCTGATACTTCCCTTGTCTCTGATGAATACTTGCCATCCAGGACAATGTGCTGGATTCTGTTTCTTAAGAAGTCTTTAAGCAACTCAGATGGGTGTCTATTCAGTATGCACAGATCTCCATTAACCATCCGTTCAGAATTAATAAAATATATTGGCCTATTATGTTGAAGTTGGGTGGATTTTCCATTAAAACACAATGTTTCATACCCATTTTCAAGGGGAATTGTAGCATTTTTGAATGTCTGATTCACACTGAATAACTACTGACTGCAGCAAAATTCTGTTTCATGTACTCTGATGCAATGATGCTATGTCATATGCTTTGAATACCCAGTTTCAGTTGTCCATTGTTGCTTGCTGTCATCCGCTATCACTATCACCCCATGGTGGAATGGTTGTACACATCTTCTTCAGCACTGAGATCCATATGTCATTCAGTTTCAATCCCTCCTCCTTCCTTAAGAAATTCCTGGGCTGTTTAACAATCTCTATGGCCCCTCTGTATAGCTTTTCACAGTATCCACTCGTGGTTGCCAGTACTTGTGTCTTATCAAAATGAATGTGCAAAGCATGTTCTGCAACAGCTGATCTGTCCTACAGTGGCCATTTGCTCTTCTAGGCATTTTTTACCATTCTTTTTGTCAAAAATATCCTCCTAAGATGAAGATGAAATATTGAGTTTTAATGGAAAATCCTTCCAACCATGGTATAATATCCCATAATGTGGTATCATAGATCAATACCACCCTCACTGGCACATCAGACTCTGATAGTACTTGTGTGGGTTCTAGCAGTTCCAGTGATGCAAGCCCACTGAGTCATGCCCTCAGTGGCTCTGACTCTGAGCACCCTCTGCTGCCACGATATAAGATGGCGGTAGCAGTCTCAGTCACAGTCTTTGACAGTCTTGCAAAATCACTTGTGAAAACTAAAAGCAGGGACTGAATTTCTAGTTACAACTTATCTTCAGGAGGTGAAATTTTTAGTACTGCTTAATGATGCATGAAAAAGTGCACGACACTTCCTTAGCTGTAAGAACTACCAGTTCCTTCCACAGGAAGAAGACTGTGATGGGTTGGAGAGTTTTAAAAGTGAAAGGATGCATCCCATGAGACAATGATGACCTAACTCTGTCTTAATGGCCATCAGTATTCCAGAAGGAATGGAGATTTCATTGATAGAGAAAGGAAGTGAATACAATATGAGGCTCAGGCTATGTATTCTGAGCTAACAGAACTGAAAGAAAGCTCATGTGGTCCAAGGAATTGTGCCAATGTAAATGTGCGGTGTTCTAGGCACAATTGGTTTTTTGTTGTTAATATGCTTTTCAAGCAGAATGCCTTGTAGATTAGTGTGGAATGGAGGGTGTACCTTAACATGACAGATTTTCTGACAAACAATTTTATCAGTGAGACTACAAGGCTTTTCAATAAAACACAAGACACACAACTATAAGGTCTGCTAAAATTTCAACAGGAGAGAGAACAACACTTCTAGCCCCCACTGATACTTTTGCATTGGACTGACTTTATGTTGAATACCTCTGCTTTCACATCTGAGACTTCAGTCATCAGCACCGATGACAAGCCTACATAATATTATTCACATTGGTGTAAGAAGCTGCCCGATCCTTACAAAGTCTACTTAAGAACTTTGCTCATGCTGATCAATGATGATGACTTGCAAGTTCACTGTCACATAATGTACCCTGCTGCCACAATCACTACTCTGATATGGTAGCCCAGCAAGTTTGAAAGCCTGCTGGAAGCCATGACAGCCAGTACACAGCACTGTTATTTCTGCAGGTGCTGGTATCGCTGCTGCAGCGCTGGCTGCAGAGTCACGCCTGTTTTGCCAGCCTGTCAGCACTCCCAGCCACCCTCCAAAGCTAGTGGTGCAGCATCTCAGTCTTCAGCCATAATTCTGCTGCGCTCTTGTACTGTTGTCACTACTCTCAATTTTCTTGGTTGCAAGATTCACTACGTCATAGGTTCTCACTCTTGGATTATTCATTAGGCTCATTAGTCTGTCATCCTGTCTGTATTGTCTAACTTCCTATTGTGTTGTCTTCCTGTTTACTCTTGGCAGCCTGCTGTTGGTGGCCTCAGCTGGTTGGCTAGTTTCTGCAAGTTCTCGAGTCATTCACAGCTTTGTCAGATTCCGGTTACAATAACTGGCAACAAGGTAAAAGGTAACAGAATCCCACAGTTGGAAAGCTTGTATAAGTCACAGAAATGCCACAGCAACAGCTGCTGCAGTTGCAACAACAGCAACAATAAACTGAATTGCTCCATCACGAAATTCACCCTTTGAAGAATCAACTGGAGATTTAGAGTACCCAACCCATTCAGGCAGTGGTCACTTCCCAGGTGGAGAGCCACTCACTGACATTTCTGTCTTTTAACAATAGCAAAGAGGACTGGGACATGTATTTGCGGCAGCTGAAACAACACTTTACTGCCTTTTGTGTCTCTGAAAATGCTAATCAACAGTCGCTCTTCCTTTCTTGGCCTTCCCTGGTGATATCTTTCTTACTGAAGAAGTTGGCTCCCCTCTCATATCCAGCTGCACTCACTTTCAAGGAGATGTGACTGTTGCTTTCAAATTATTATTCACAGCAGTTCCACGTGGTAGCGTCCAACTTCAAGTTCCATCAGTACCACAAGCAACCTGGTCAGTCCTATCACTTGTGGGTGAGTGACTTGCAAGGTTTTAGCTGCCATTGCAATTTCACGTGTGTGAACCAAGCTTCCAAAACATCATATGCTGACTCCTTGATTTGAGACATTGTGGTCCAATTGGAAGTACACACTGTCACTCTCAAGGTGGACAATCTTACCTTGGATGGTATTTTGAAAACTGAGCACTGTTTTGAAATTTTGCAGGTACCAAATAAACTCCTCATGGCTGGGCCACATGTAGTAGCACTTCAGACATGACATTGCACCCCAGGGGAGTGGGACTATTGTAACCAGTGTTCCAGATGGTGGCATTGTGATTCATCAATTTCTGATGTGCCGATGGACTCTGAACAGCCAGTCACACTCCATCAATGTGGGCATTGGGTCTTCCATCATGTCCAGACTGCTTCATGTCACAACCGCAAGCAGATTGTCTGAATTGCTGGGAGAGCAACACTCATTGTGGCAAAGGTGGACATCTCCGAACTGTCTGTTGTAAACTGTAGGGACCACTGGACTGTATTACCCATCTGCATCAAGGGACAGTGCACGAGCATCACATGATTTTTCACCAGGATGATCCTTCCACATTACAGTATTTAAACACCCTCACAGTTGTTGCAGGGACAATCATTTCCAGGTGGACACAAACAGCTATTATTTACTTGGTCAACCCCCAAATGTATGCTCATTACCCTACATTTTTCTCACCCTGCCATACATTTGTTGTATATAGTGACAGTTAGATTCTTCTCTGGGATAAATTTACAGTTACAACTGCCTACAAAAAATTCGCACAGTTGCTAATGCTGTTTATTCTTAATAGTCATACATCTGGCTAATGTTGACCATCTAGATTCCTTCTCACTGTTTGTATTTTCCATCTCTGATGAGGTTCAGGTAGCATCTGACATGATTCCAGGAATGCAATTAACTTTGTGCCACCTTCATGCCTATATTCAAACCTGGTGCCACAGATTTCCAGGCTTATACCTCCTTACGTCCAGAGACAGTGCCCTGTTTCTACCGAGCATGACTGGTCTGCTGTTAAGCAGAAACTCAATTGCCTCCACGAAACTGGTGTGACTGAATCTCTTAAAACCAGTGCTTGGGCCACACCCTGGTTGTGGTCACAAAACACAATGTTTCCCTTCAGCTATGCAGAGACTTTAAACTGACAATCAGTGCCCTGGTATGAATGGAAACTTAGCCGAAATAATATCCAGAGGACCTCCTCAAGTAGCTCCTCAGAAGTGAATATTTTTCTAAGATTGACCTTGCCGGTGCATATTTACAGATGCCACTGGATGAGAGGTTAAAACACATCATCATTATTACCATCTGCTTTGGCTTATACATTTACAAGCACTTGTTCTTTGGGATCTCTTCCCCTCCATCAATCTTCCAGATGTACCTGAAACAGTTAACCATGTTAATTCCTGCTTGCACAATCTATCTCAAAGACTTAATTGTCATGGGCACCACATGTCAGGACCATGTATGCAACCTCTGCATCTTATTTACTATGTTTCAGGACCCATGGTTCAAGTGCTTTTTACACCAATGTCAGTTTTTTTCTGGAGCAAATGGACTGCACCAGACTTGCTCAACAAATAAGGGATCTAGTCCTCTGACTGTAGTGTCACAGCTATTGACTCTCTACCCGAGCCCCAAAACTTAAAGGGGCTACAGGCTTTTTTGGGAAAGGCGAATTATTATTTAAATGTTGTTCCACAAGAGGACAAGAAAACAATTCAGTACAGGAGGATGACTGTCTGCGAGCATGTTTTCACACAGCTGTAGCATCTGCTGCACTCCATGCCCTGCCTTATGGCCTTCTCCCCCTCATGTCCTGTGGTTTTTACCATGGATGCCTCTCCCTATGGCAATTGGTGCCATGCTGGCAAAGAGGGACAATGGCAGTACTGAAAAAACCAGAGATAGAAAAAGAAGATTTGGTGACTGTCTTTGCAATAAATAAGTTCCATGTTTATTTATTTGGGACCAAGTTCACACTCATTACAGACTGAAAACGATGGTAGAAATTTTGGGACCACGATCTCAACTTCCAGAAGATACGACACAATGGCCACAGCACTGGGTACTTTCCCTCAGCTCCTACAAGCATATCATTAAATACAAGTTGATATCCCCATGAAAACTTGGATGCTCTCTCTTGGTCACCCACAGAACCAGACACAACCTTTGACCAACAAGAAATCTCAAGTTTTCACATAGTCATGAAAGTGGAATGGCAATGCATCTCGGACACTTTCCCATTACGGATGCTCAGATCACTACAGACACTTGCTGTGAGCCTGTAAAAATTGTGCATTGTACACTATGAACTACATGGGTGGCTCATGTATTTTTCAAAGAACGACAATCCAGAGCTGTGCACCTGGGATTGCTCTCCCACCATTTGTCAGTTGTCGCCGATATTCTCCTGCTTGGCCTGGAGGCAGATACTGACCGAGCTGTCATCCTGACTATCCTGCACCCTCAAGTTTTGCAACTTTCCCATTACAGACACGATGTGTATCACAGATGAAATCCCTCATGAGGTTACAGGGCTGAGCAAGGACAGCAAGCCCATGGTGCTAGCTGTTCCAATTGTACCGGGCACCAGGTTGCTCTGCCACAGTCCTTCACCCTTCGTGCAGTCCCCAATTGCTTCTGGTACTGCATTCATCTGGACTGTGATCACCCCTTTCTGGCCTCTATGTGCCCCATTGTCACAATGCTTACTCTAGCAACCCACATTACTGCCAGCATGGCACCCATCACAACTGATACAATCTCGTTCAGATTCTAGCCATCAAAGGGCTTCCTCGATTTGTCATGTTGGACAATGGGCCCTAATTCATGGTGACAGCCTTTTAACAATTTTTCACCTCAAACAACATCAAACATCTGTTTAATAGAGCATTTCACTCACCCTCCTCTGGTGAAGTATAGCATATGGTGCAGTTGTTTAAACAATGAATCTTAAAATAAGTGGCAACTACCACCACCAAAACAGCTGCATTCACAATGTTCCAGAGCATATACAGGTCTGCCCCTGTCCATGACTGTAGCCTGGCAGAGCTCCTTCAAAGGTGTAGCCACACCTCAGTGCACTGTCAGATCCCCCAGGTTCTTGCCACCAGCTGGTGGGCTTCAGAGCTGTGACACAATTCGTGCCACGAGTCCACCTTCCTGAGCATCATCCAGGGTGCTTCCAGCACTACTACAGCTGCAGCTGTTGGTGTTCACTGCAGCAGCATGGTGGTCACAGTGCTGTGCCTATCTCACCAGCCTGTCAGCACTTTCGGGTACCCTTTAAAGTTAGTTTTACATGGCTCAGTGCTCAGTCACTGTGCTCTTATTTCTTTGTCATGACACATTGTCATCATGGTCATAGGATCCACTACACTTGGGGTTTTCACTCTCAGACTGCTTGTCAAACTTGTTATTCTGCTGTGCCATCTCTGTTTATTGTTCTGTTGTACTGTCCTCCTGTTTACTCTTGGTGTGCACTGTTGATGGCCCCGGCTGGTTGGCCAATTTCTGTGGATTCTCAAGTTGTTCCCAATCTTGACTGATTTCAGTCCCTATCAACAATTAATGAACTGTATTAATGCAGATGATTAGCCTACTAATGTTATGATCTTGTCTCACAGTCATAACAATTGCAAATCTAGGGAAAGTAACCCTGTGATCTACTCACTGGGCAATTATTTTATTAAGCAGTAACTTACTAGTATACAGTTTCCTTAGTAGTAATAGTAGTAGCAGTAGTAGTAGGTATTCTACCTCAAGGCAGATCTTGTCATGGGTTAAGACTTTTCCACATTTGTCTGTCCACAGCCAGTCTTTTCATTTCTGAATATTTGTCTCCTTGGATATTGTCCAGCATTTGATATATTCTTTTTCCTCTTCCCCTTTTTCCCTCCACCATTCCTTCTATTCTTTTCTTCAATGAACAGTCCCTCCTGAAACAATGTCCAATCCAGTTCTGTTGTATCTTTCTAATGACTTTCAGAATGTTTCTTTCTTCTCCAACTCTTCTTAATACTTTTTTATTCCTTAATCAGTCTCCCCATTTCAATTTTTCCATTCTTCTCCATATCCACATCTCTAATGCCTCCAATCTTCTTTCATCTTCCTTCTTCAATGCCCAGGTCTCTGCATCATACAGTGCAACGCTCCAGGCATAACACTTGGAAAGCCTTTTCCTCAGATCTTTGTTTAGTGGTCTGCAAAGTAATTTCTGTTTCCTCTTGAGTCCTTCTTTTGCCATTGCAATTCTTTTCCTAATTTCTGTTGACCAATAAATATCATCCATTATTCCACTTCCCAAGTAACTGAAGTTATTCACTTGCTCTATTTCCTCTCCCCCCATTTTCATATGGCATTTTCTCCCCTTTCCTCCAATTACCATGCTTTTTGTTTTCTTCTTGTTAATCTTCATTCCATATTCTCCTAATTTTGTGTTTTGATCATCTAACATTTGTTCCATCTCTCTTGCACTCTCTGTCTTCACAACCACGTCATCTGCAAATCTTATACACTCCACTCTCCGATCCCCTACACAAACTCCTCTCCTTTCATCAAAACTTTCATTAATAATTTCCTCCAGATACATATTGAACAGTGTTGGTGATAAACAACAACCTTGTCCTACATCTCTTCCCAGTTCAATTTCTTCACTCATCACACCTCCTATTCTTACTCTTGCTCTCTTGTTCAAATATAAATTTCTGATTAGCCATCTATCCCTCCAGTCAACTCCATGTATCCTTAGGATTTCCATCAGTTTGTCTCACCTTCCACAGTCAGAAGCCTTCTCAAGATCAATGAACACAACATACACCTTCCTTTTCTTCTCCATGTACCTCTCTCTTATCGCTCTCAGTATCCCATTGATGTCTCTAGTTCCCACTCGTTGCCTGAAACCAAATTGTTCATCCCCTACTACGCAATTTAACTATCCATATAACCTGCTTCTGAGTATCCTCAGCAAGACCTTGGCTGCATGTGATATAAGGCTGACTGTTCTATGTTCCTCACACTTTTTGCTGTTCTTTTTTTTTCTATAGGTATTAAGATACTTACTATAAAACCTTTCGCCATCTTCCTGCCATTTATATTTGATTACACAATTCAATCAACTCCCTTTTCCCTTCTTTCTCCAATGACTTTAACAGTTCCACAGGAATCTCATCAATTCCCATCGCTCCATTTTTCATCTCCTTCATAGATGTTTCAATCTCACTAGTTAGTATTGCATTTCCTTTGTCATCATCTGCAACTTTATCTTCTTCTTCTATCCCAAGCTCTTCTTCACTTGGTTGGCTGTCTGCAGCATATAGCCATTCTATATATTCTTCCCATCTTCTCATTATTTCTTGGAGTTCACTCACCATTTTACCATCTGCTGCCTCTACTTCCTTTAGTCCATTGTTGTTTCTCTTTTCCCTGAATGTCAAATCCATTGCTTCTTTGTACATCAATTCATATTTTCCTTCTTTTTCTAATTTCTCTGTCTTGTCACACTTTTCTTTCAGCCATTTCTCCTTTGCTTTTTCTTTCTCCTTTCTTAGTTTGTTATTTAACCTCTTGTAGTTGTGCTTCCCTTCTTCTGTGTTTGCAGTTTTCCATTTCCTGCAGTCATCCATCTTGATTATCATATCTGGTGTTAGCCATTCTTTCTTTACTTTTTTCCTCTCCTTGACTCCAAGCATTTCCTTAGCTACCTTAATGATTCCATTTTTAAAATGATCCCATCTTCCTTCTGTACATTCCATTTCCTGTCCTTGCATCATGATTTAACAAATTGCATTCTCTTATGTTTCACAACTGCCTTTGTCTTCCACTTTCTCAAAGTTAATGTGCTCTCTCTTCTGTCCTTAAATACAGTCTTATTAAATACGTTTCAAACAGTAAGTCTTGTATTGTGGTGTTTTGAGATGCATAAATATCTACATGTACTTGTACATCTTATTCCACAAACTGCCTAACAGTGTGTTGAGGAGGATACTTCTGGTATTACTGGCTGATCCCCTCTACTGTTCCACTTGTGAATGGTGTCTGGGAAGAATGATTGTTTATAAGTTCCTGTATTAGCTATAATTTCTTGAATTTTCTTGTCATGAACATTTCACAAGATGTGTGTGGGAGGAAGAAATATGTCGTCCAACTGTTCACTAAAAGTGCTCTCTCAAAATGTAAATAATAAAACTTCTCAGCGATGTACAATGCCTCTCTTGTATCATCTGCCACTGGAGTTTGTTGAGAATCTCTGTAACACACTCACACCAATTAAATGATCCCATGATGAAACACACTGCTCTTCAATGGATCTTCTCTATCTCTTTTATCAGTGCTACCTGGCAAGGATCCCAGATTGATAAACAATACTCAAGATTCAGTAAACCAAGTGCCTTGAAGCCAATTCCTTCATGAATGAATTACATTTCCTTACGATTCCTTCTATGAATCTCAGTGTGGTATCTGCTTTTCCTACTACTGATTGTTTTATGTGCTCAAGCCACGTAAGGTTACACTGGATAGTTACTCCAAGATATTTTATGGTAAGCTGTTGTATCCAGAAATTTGTCATCAATAGTGTAGTTGTAAAGAGTGGATGTCTTTTCTATGTATGTACAATATGTTTTATTTATTTATGCTCGGAATCAACTGTCAGAGTCTGCACCATTCATGAGTCCTCTGCAGGTCATTGTGCAAATCAGTACTGTCTTCTGGCATTTTTACTTTCTTGTAGACAACTGTATCATTTGCAAAAATGTCTTATAGAGCTGCTGATGCTTTCTGCTATATCATTTATACTTTTTGTAAACAGTAATGGTCCTATCACACTTCTTTGGAGTGTTCAAGAAATTACCTTTAAACCTGTTTATTTTGTTCTGTTAAGAGTGACATATTGAGTTATATCTGTAAGGAAGTCTTGAATGCAGTCACAAATCAGGTCTTATACTTGGTAAACTCATATTTTTCCCTAAACAGCTGTGTGGCATGCTGCCCTATTCCTTCTTGAAGTCCAGGAACATAGGCTTAACCTGAGCACCATAGTCTGCAGCAATACGGATCTCATGGAGGCACAGAGCGAGCTGAATTTTGCAAGATCTCTGTTCGCAGAATCCATGTTGATATTTATAGAGGAGATTTTTGTTCTCCAAAAATTCATAATTCTTGAACATAAAACATGTTTCATAATCCTTCAATGATATATGCCTGTAACTGTCTGCATGTGTGCTCCAAATCCTCTTGAAAACGAGAATGGGCTGCACTTTGTTTCAGTACTAGGTACCATTCATTGCTCCAGTGATCTATGATAAACTGATGCTAGAAGGGGAGCAAGTTCTTCTGTATAATCTTTGTAGAATCTTATAGGTCTATCAGCTGGTCCTGATGCCTTTCCACTACTAAGTGACTGCAGTTACTTTCCTATTCTGTTGCTGACTAACTCAGTATCTACCATTTTGACATTCATGCTGTCATTGGAAAGATGGACTCTAACCTCATGCAGGTGGTTTGAAAAATTTTACTTTCAAAGTCATTGAATGATAAATGTCACTGTGAACTAAGCCAAAAATCAATTATTTTTATGGATTAAAAGAAGTCATGATGCAGATGCTTTTGATTCCTGCATCTAATGTAACATATCTGGTTTGTACAGTTTATTTAAATGTAACTCTAATATTCAGATGCAAAATACACATCTTGACATTTTGATTGATTAATATTTATTTCATGTATCTCATATTTACTCATTAAATAGCTTCGTGATTAGCTACTCAACAGTAAGCATAATTACTTTAAAAAATACAAATTTCCTTCAGAATCTAGAAGTCATATACATTTTTGTTTTTGATAAATTCTTAATATTTATGATAATTTATGTGCCCTGGCTGTTCAGTGATTTTTTACTTTAAAATCAGTTACTCTCAGTTATGCTCTGTAGTCACAAAATCATGTCATTATAATAACTGTAACAAATAATTTAAGTTTCAGTCTATTTACATAAATCAATGACTGACTGCTCACCTGCATACATGATAGAGTTGAGTAAGCCTTTGTCAGATGGCTGCATTTGTAGGTCACACTGTGCTGCTGGTAGCAGGTATGACATTGATGAAGAACTGAACTGGTTTGCAAGGGAGCATACCACAGATATAAAAAATAATAGATAGTTGTACATCCCAAAACCTAAAAAAGAGAACAGATTCAGTAAATTGAAATTACTTTTGTTATTATGACTTATAATATTTCTTTTGTTTATTAAAGAAAGTGTGCATGCTATTGCTATATTAATGCTGAAAACTTCTAATCCACAGTAATTTTCTGATCTTTTTTAGCTTGTCCAAGCACCATCTGTCATTCACCTGCAACTGAGCAACAGCGATCTCATTTTTTGTCTGTAATAAAGTAATATGATGATAAGATTGTCAGATTGTTATTTTCATGGCAAAAAATATAGTGGAGCACTATAATATTGTACTGAATGGCAGCCAGTCAAGATATATTTTAGGGAATTAGTTCAAAAATTTATTTCAAAGTCTCTGTGGAATCTTTACAATTTTTCTCCCAGAGTAACTCATGCCATGTCTACAGCATACAAGTCCCTTGCCTTTCAAAACTGAGGTGGTTCTGTCCAGTTAAAGCTGATGACAGGAGACACCCTGAGCCCTCTGCTGAAACTGCTAGCGAATTTATGGCATAGGTTTTAGCCAGTAGCATGCACAGTAATCCAGACCTCAAGCAGAACAGACGTCTTTTTGGAAGGCAGAGCCTCTGGCTCTGCTTTCACGACTGGCCACCAATGTAAGTCAACATGAACTGCTTCCCCTTCTGTTACCCATTTCATTTAATTGTTCGACCTCCTAGATTAGCTTAAACCTGCTAACTTCTGATCCTCAGTGCGCATTTTGTTCTCCATATATTGAAATATATCCTCTTCATTGTACTTAATTTCCTGTTTTGTCATTTAACACCAGCACTGGATGCCCACTATCAAATCCTGACCACTCGACCCTCTGCACACTGCCGCCACAAGGCATATTTAAAAACCTTCTTCCCCCTTCCCTGACATTTTATACATTAACACTGATGTCAGAAGTTCTCTCCCCATCCCCAAACCACATTCTCCTTTTACATTTGGTGACCAGAAGTGGGACGTTAGCATCTGTATAACTTTACAGTAGTTGCAGAAGTCCCTCATAAACTCCCCCTAACTTTACAATTGGTGTCAGAATCGTGATTCATTCCCACCGTTCGGTCCACAGGGTGGCCATTTATTCTGGTTAATGTTTGAAATTGTGTGGTCGGTCAATTTTCTCCACTATTATTCCTCTACAAGCCGAGCCTGGGTGCCGCAGTGCGTTGGCTCGACATCGTACCAGATCATGCACCCGCACATACCAGCACCCGGGGCAAAGTCTGCCTGCGTCTTGCCGAGCGCGGCACCAACCCGTGCAAGCCAGACATCTGAGCCGCTGCCAAGGCTTCAGCTGTTCATGACCGGCACGGCTCCCCTGCCGCTGCCGCCCACCCACCTCTGTCAACCCTGATATTGCCAATCCTCCGAGATGTGCCTCACTGTGCACATGCATACTGCTTGTGCTCTGGCAGTATTTGATGCATGCAGCCAGCCCAGATGTCTGCTGCATTGCAGGCTCTGCTCTTGTTGCCCAGCTGCGCAGCCCACCTGCCGCTGCACCGTCCAACGTTCACCGCCGGTCAACTTCCCGCTGCCATTTCCGTCTGGGTCCTGGAATCAACGTCTGGGGCTTGTATTTTCACTGCCATGCAGCCAGCCGCCCCACTGCCCACGCTGCTGCTACGCCAGTACCACATACATATGGCCCTCAGCCACCGTACTGCTGAGTACTGTGAGTTTTAATATATACTGAAGCATTTGCAGCTTTTTCTCTGGATACAGAGAAGAACTTATAGATCTCCTTTATAGCATAAATTCCGTATCCATGATACCTCTGTTGTCAAAGAAGTATGTCTTGCTTAGTTGTTGTGATGAGAAGAGTTTTAAGATATTTTTTTTTTTAGTACAGCTTTTTGTTTATCTCCAGGGGTGTGCAGCTTGCACAATGTGTTTGGCAACCACAGGGTCTCCCAGCTGTTCAAGGCATTTTCTTCCATTTCGTTTTTGTGTCATGATCAACTCTTTCTCTTTCATCTTTCCTATAAGCATCATTTCTCCGCCCTATAATGAAAGCAGGTTCCTTATCCTTGCCCCACAGACATGAGTGCTTAAGGGCTCTGTAATGCCCTGTGCCATCATACTGCGTCTGCAAGGTATCCGTAATATACTGCGTCTACAAGGTATCCGTAATTGTTAGTGCCCTAAATGAACTTTTTATATCTTCTCTTTTTTTTTTTTTACTTTCTTGTCTCTCTGCATCCTCTTTTCTGACCATATATTCTTTTTCTGTCCATGCCTTCTGTTTTCATAAGTGGTAGTTCCTTGATTGGTTAACTCAATGCATGAAGCTATGAGATGACTTCCGGCTGTTAACCCCCAGAGGGCAGTGAAGTTTTGTTGATGATGAAAGAGAATTGATTTGTTTTACCCCTGTAAGTTGATTGGTGAGCAAGCAGGAGGTCCTGTGTGTGTTGTTTTAAGTGAAGGCTAAGTGGTCTGCATTATACAATCACCCCAAGGTCAGACCAAAACCGCTAGCCAAGATTCACTTTACCATGCAGTGAGTTTCCAGTTGAGACAATGTTTTTTAGTCGATTAAACTGTGGCCTATGTTCCCAATGAATGCTTACTACAAGCAGAGACCGCATGATGCAACCACATGGACTGGCACAGCTGTCACCTTGCGATAAGTCAGTCACATCCCAAATGCTACCACTTCTCTCCCTATTCTTCGTCTTGCCTGTCATAAATTAAGTCTAATCTTCATTTGATTTATAAGTCATTTATTGTATACGTTTTGAGTGACCATGTATGGAGAGTATTAAGTGTTTAAAGGTAGCCTCTCCCAACTGCTGCATAAGTATTTCTCATTTATGGTTCCAAATAACTTGGATTTTTTCTCCCCTTATGGCTTTACGTTAAGTTTAAGCATTTCATAATCATTCTGCTGCATAGCAAAGCCCCTGAGATACTATATATGTTATTTCACGCCTGTGGTTTTATAATTTATGCCATTTGTGTTGTATAATATGTACTTGTACTTTATATTGCTAACCCCAGAATGTAAAGGCCTGCCACAACCCTGAATTTTAGATATGTTGCACTACAGCAACACCATATTGTATAGGATTCCCCTTCAGTCGCATTACCTGATTTTATGAGTTAACGGTTCGAGAATCCTAGTACACACCACGTTCATGCCCAGAGCCAAACAGGTATGTTTAGAAGTGACTGAAGTACCTGAGTTATGTAAAATACCCAATAGAGATGAGTAGAATAAGCCCCTGAAGTTGAGAGGAAATACGCTACCCTCTCATTGTAGAGTGGTAAGTGAGATAGACTTTGTTATAAGATAGAAGTAATTAAGTTTCACTCAAGTAAATGAAGAATAGTAGTTAGCACCCCATGTGTCTTTTGCACATTTAAGAATTCACCCAGACAAACACAAGTTTTGTTATTGTTCACCCTACCTCTTACGAAGTAATTTAGTCATGTGGTGCATTAACCTATTTGCCTTATATTCAGCTTTTTTGCAGTATTTTTGTATTGTACCATATTTCATTTTAGGTCTCCCTTATTAACAATGATTTTGTTTTGCCTTTCGAAAAAATGCATCAAGTTTACCCTACCAAAATTTTTCTACAATGTTACTTTTTACAAGCCTATGTTGTTGAATGTTTCATTTTGTTGTCAAACCTAGAATGTGGATCCCCTCCTTCCACCGAGCAAGGTGGCGCAGTGGTTTAGCACACTGGACTCGCATTCGGGAGGATGATGGTTCAATCCCGTCTCCAGCCATCCTGATTTAGGTTTTCCGTGATTTCCCTAAATCGTTTCAGGCAAATGCCGGGATGGTTCCTCTGAAACGGCACGGCCGATTTCCTTCCCAATCCTTCCCTAATCCGAGCTTGCGCTTCGTCTCTAATGACCTCGTTGTCGCTGGGACGTTAAACACTAACCACCACCACCCCTCCTTCCAGTGTCTATTCTATTTGTCTTTTATTGTTCAATAGATTCTGATACTTTGGATTTTCATCTAACTTTTGTAACTACTACTCTACTGTCTCATTGCTTTGCAGATAAGCTGAACCTACTGTTGTTTTAGAAGCACTTATTTCCCTGTTTTCTTTCAAGCTGCCTAAGGTTAAAAATTGATTGCGAGTTTTTCATTCTCATGCCCGCAGACTAGGCTATAATTCTGAGTGGAGTTTGGAAGCAAGAGACCTCCAGCTGATGCAAAGCAGAAACACACCATATAATGAAGTGCGCCGTTATGGGGTGTTTTCCCGTAGACCGCCATTTAGTTTGGTGGCACTTCACACTTCTGAGCCTCCTCCAAAGTATAGTACCACCAGACCACCTTCTGTAAATGCTTAACATGCTAACTATGATATGCATTTTCGTAGAAATCCTTGCTAAATGAAGCACCCGAGTTATATAAAATACGCAATAGAGAAGAGCTGAATGCTCCCCTGAAGTTGAGAAGAAGTGTGCTACCTTCTTGCTGTAGAGCGGTAAGCGAGATAGAGAGTTCACCCAGATGAACACAAGTTTTGTTATTATTCACCCTACTTCTTATTGATGAAATGAGGATGTTACAAGGGAGCACGGAAATTGACACTGCTACCATTTGGATACAGTGCCCCCCTCCCTGTATATTTAGGAAGTGAGAGACACCTGTTCGCTTATTCAAACAAACACACCCATGATGTTACAAGATTGAAGCTCCCACTGAAATAAGCACTAATTTGTTGATGTTTAGCACCCATGATGTGGCGTCATTGCCCAAGCGCAGTAACATGTTATTTTGTTGATAATTTAGTTAGCAAGAGACTTCCACCCAAATGAATAAAGAGTTTCATTGTACAATGTCTCAGTAGTTCGTGCCCCCCTTTTTTTTGTAGCTCACCCTGTTACTTCAGGGATTTTGGGAATTTCGTAGTAGTTAACCATCATGAGACGTAATCGCCCTGTGTCTTCCTTGCCCATGCATTGCATTGGGTTACTACCATTGCTCTGAGTTGCTCGTCTACCTGAACTTGTTCTCAATTATACCCAATTCCTTATCGTTTAACATGAGCATTCTTCTGGTTCACCGCGAGTGTGCCGCTCAGCATAAATGGCCAATATGTTGGGCTACCCTGGCTTTGCAATTGCAGACGGCTGTACGCGATTTACCCAAAACAAATCCTGTGTTCAATACAACATGATTTTTCCCATTGGTCAATTTTTTTTTCTTCCTAAGCCCCAATATCCAGTACGAAAGCTTCTGATTCAGTGAATCAGTTATGAAACAACTGAATTCCACCAGTACACGCCGCGGGCTGTGCCGCTTGCTGGTGCTGCCACTGCCACTTCCCCTTCATCCCTCTTGGTATTCCTCGTCCCTCACGCTTACCTCTCCACTCTTTCCCCTCCCACAAGACGTGCATAACGCCACAGGCAATACCCCCTCCATCGCCCTGCTAGAGAGAATGGCCATTAAAGTTTGTCAATGTCACACTTCCCCGCCACACAAGCCACATTCTCTTCTCCTGTCAGTCACAGTTTGCTTACAAACAGTGTGTGTGCTTGTATCACTCAGAATCACATTCTAGATGTGGACCTTTTCGTATTTTGTGTACTGATTAAAAACTCACTGCATTCTTTCCCTTCCTTTATATGAAGTTTTATGAATAGGATGAGAATATTGTTAGTTGTTTTGTCACTATGGACACACTTTTTAATTACGTTTTCTAGAGTTTTGCCTGTGTGTTCTCCATGCCTATAACTCTGTTTTACAAGCTTATTTTATGCCATATGACAGTCCCCTGATTTCATCCTTAATTCCAGTGCTTTGTCAGTATATGCTGTAGCCCATGGAACTTTATGTAACCATTATCTGTAACTATTACATGGAGATTTTACATTTGTTATCACTTTTCTTTAAATGTACTGAACCCAGTTGTAACCCAAGCTAGGTGTTAACGTTTTGCAATAAATAAATTTATTATGTTTCTTTTTACCCAAATATTTTGATTACCATAAAACTAAGTATTTTGTTATAAAAGAAGATTTTTCCCTCAAACTAACAGCAACCATGATAGTTCATTTCTATTTTGTGAAGCATTATGGCCTCATTTTAACTTTGTTTGTCTTAAGACTTGATTATATGGATAGTGATGATTTCAACTATTACAGGAGATACTGTATAGTAATTTGAACAAGTTAATATTTTACTATTTTTGTAACTCATGAAAATTGATAAACTTGACTACATGTCAATCTCCCCCCCCCCCTCACCCACCCATTACAAAACATGAAAACAATTGCAACACACCCCTCCCATAGCATTAGGGCCCCTACTACAGCAAACCATCTTTCCAGTGAGTGACTGACACCGTTTCGTAAACAGTGTTTGTTACCACTTCTCTGGACGGGGAAAGGATGTACAGTATGACAGCCAGTCCAGGAATATTTTAGGGAACTAGTTTAAAAATTTATTTCAAAGACCCAGTGGAATCTTTACAATTTTTCTCCCAGAGTAATTCACGCTGTATCTACGTGACACAAGTTGCTTGCCTTTCAAAACCGAGGCGGTTCTGTCCAGTTAAAGCTGCTGACAGGAGACACGCTGAGCTCTCTGCTGAAACTGCTAGTGAATAATTGACACTGGTTTTAGCCAATAGCGTGCATGGGATACCGATCACGTTTGAACGCTGGAGTGTTCTGCGGTGCAGAACACACTTGCTTCTCTCTTAATCCAGACCTCTAGCAGAACAGATGTCTTTTTGGAAGGCAGAGTCTTTGGCTCTGCTTTCATGACCAACCACCAATGTAAGTCAATATGAACCGCTTCCCCTTCTGTTACCCATTTCATTTAATTGTTCAACCCCCTAGACTGGCTTAAACCTAAAACTTATGCACATTTTGTTCTCCATATATTGAAATATATCCTCTTTATTGTACTTAATTTCCTGTTTTGTCATTTAACAGCAGCCCTGGATGCCCACTATCAAATCATGACTGCTTGACCTCCTGCACACTGTCGCCACAAGGCATATTTAACAACCTTCTTCCCCCTTCCCTATCATTTTATACATTGGTGTCAGAAGTTTCTCTCCCCATCCCCAAACCGTGTACTCCTTTTACATTTGGTGACCAGAAGTGGGTATGTTAGCGTCTGTATAGCTTTACATTGGTTGCAGAAATCCCTCTTAAGCTTCCCCTAGCTTTAAAATATGTATATTAGTTATTGGGCACAATATTTAAAATTATATAAAACCAATAAAAGTAAAGTATAGTAAAGAGATAAGTGGCATGGCACTTATTTTGTATTACACACAACTGATTGAAGGTATTTTTGTGTGACATTAATTTTTATTTCATTCTATGTCACTGTTATTGGGGCTGAAGCGTTGCCTGCTGTGATGTCCGGAATTAAAAAAAAAAAGGAGGGTGGTAATTTTTTGTTTTTCGTTTTGTTGAAAGGAAAGAAAGAAAAAAAGGGTGAATAAAGGTGAAGGGAAGTGGTTCTATTTTTACTGGAATGAACTTATTGATGGACATCACAAAAATTTATTTTACCTATATTTTTTTTTTACTCATCGAAGAAGACAACACAACACATATAAAAGAAATCATCACACTAATATTATCCACAGAATGATCGTTTCACAAGACACTTTCTAGCTCGACTGACTCTTAAGACTGAACAAGACTCGACTGACTCTACTCTCTCTCTGGACCACAGCCTCTTCACGTCTCTCTGGACCAGAGATTTCAAGTGTGATTAGCACGCCGATTATTTAATTAATCGTACAGCCGCTGGGCGCGCGCTTGGCGCATCATTTAAATGGGGTTAAACGCACACCGCGAGAGGCGTGGGCTAGCGGTGTCTTACAGGTATCGCCACACTGCCTAGAGAAATCAAACTGACAGTGCCACTTTGTACATAATTTCTGATGAATTTTTCCTAGTCCTGTTTTAACATCAGGCAGCAGAAACAATTTCATGAGAAATGGTTGACAGTTTCTCAAACTTCTATGAATGTAATCATCTCAAAGTTTCATAGTTCATATTGATCTGCCATGCAATGAATATTTATTTAACTGCTGTGAGAAGTCTTGCCCTAATCTATAACTGTCAAACAACTAGGAGCCTAACACAAATTTCACTTTGTTCATAATAGTCTACAACCTGAATTAGTTTGTGATCAGAGTGTTAAAATGTAAATGGCGACAGGGAAGATGATAAGCAAAGACTTACACACAGCTCTTACAAAAAATTACACCAAAGCTAATTGTAGAATGAAATCCATTTCTACGATGATAATACAGCTTGTGCAGGAATGAACCTGATTTAGCTGGCCAAGGAGACATTATCAGTGCCCACCAACAGTGATTACAGCCCAAACATTATCAGTTTCTTGTACGCTTCCAGGAGCTGTCGTAGAAAGCTGTTCAGTGAGATTCCTCAATGGAACAGTACTTAAGCTACAGCAATCAAGCTTTCAGGCAAGGAAGGAAGATTGGGATTTAACACCACAGTGAGACTGAGGTCAGTGAAGAAGGATCATTAATACAGTTAGCAAAAGGGAATCAGCTAAAGCCTCATCAACATTCAGCTGAAATTATGTATATATAAAAGCAAAGAAAAGCACAATGGGGATGCCTGGCCAAAAATTTGAATCCTCCTTCTCCAAAATATGAACTCAGTGGTTTACCTGTGTCCCTTTTCACAGCATGAGAGTGAAATGGGCAGCGTGAAATCCTCAGGTAATATTAAAAAACTCAGAAAAAATTATAATATTACTATGAGTAAGATGGTCAGTCTATTGTGGCGCTAGGGGCAAGGAAGCAATTAAATACAACACAGGACTATCAAGCAAACAATACTAGGTAAGTGATAGAATGTGCTTAATTAAACCTTAATTAAACATTGTGTGCTTGTAAAGTAATACTGAAAAGTGGTTCACTTTTAATTGTAACTGTATAAAGATCCCCACAGGAAATTTTGACCTGTTTATGATGAATACACTTTACTTATTATGCTATCTGTCAGACAGTAGCAAACAGTTAATAGTCTATAGTGATTCAATATGGATTTTCAAAGTGATTCTGATGAGAAAAATGATCTGAAAACCTTATTTGGATCCTACAATTTGTTCTCAATAATTAACTTTTGAACATGATTTGATTAAGACAGTGGGACTGTAATTAATAATTATTCCTTGATGAAGCTCAAAGCAAGAAAGTAACTGTATATCCAGTAACAAATACTCTCTCAGATCATGATGCATAGTTAGTTAATATAAATAAAATAGTGCCTTGCAGTATAGATACTCCTAAGTGGAAATCAGTTTGAACAATTAACAACTCTAGAACAAATGTTTTTAAGAATATTCTACAAGAGATGACCCCTGGGATAAAATTTATAATGAACCAAAAACTGGCATAAAATTTAATCGATTCCATGATAAATTCATATCATTATTTGAACATATGTTTCCACACAAGCTAATGAGAAAGGACAGGAAACAGCCATGCAAAAGAAAAAAGGATAACTAGAGAAATAAAGTATCTTGTGAAAGGAAAAGGGAAATACATCTGTCGGCAAGAACAGGTAAAAACTCTGGGAATATATCAAGTCTGAGATATATTCAGACAATGTCTGCTTGTGTCTGTGTATGTGCGGATGGATATGTGTGTGTGAGCGCGAGTGTACACCTATCCTTTTTTCCCCCTAAGGGAAGTCTTTCCGCTCTCAGGATTGGAATGACTCCTTACCCTCCCCCTTAAAACTCACATCCTTTCGTTTTTCCCTCTCCTTCCCTCTTTCCTGAAGAAGCAACCGTTGGTTGCGAAAGCTAGAAATTCTCTGTGTGTGTTTGTGTGTTTTATTTATTGTGCCTATCTACCAGCACTTTCCCGCTTGGTAAGTCTTGGAATCTTTGTTTTTAATATAAAGTAATATACAATTATACAATTAACACTTTGAAAACAGAGTACACATTAATGATGAAGTCATGGAACAAGTTGATGAGTTTTTGTAATTATGGAAGTTGAAGACAATGACCAGATTGGAAAAAAGTAATCAAAACAGTAAAAATTTTATAAGAGTACTTTAGGTAAAGAAAGTTTCCAAAATAAACTTCCGATATGTCTAAAAAAGCTTACAATGAGTGTGTATCACCAATTTTTACTTTTGGTAGTAGATACAGAGTTATGGCACAAAAACTGAGGGTTGCTCAATGAGTGTAGGAAATTTGGATATTTGAAAGTCCTTGGAAAGGCAGATAAATCGATCTGGTAACACAATGGAGTGAAAGAACCCATTATAGCTGTATGAAAATGAACCGGAGGTGGTCAGCACATTTAGCTTTTTTTTTTTTTTTTTTTTTTTTTTTTTTTTTTTTTTTTTTTTTTTTTTTTTTTTTTTTGTGCTATCCCAGGAGATAATAGCAGACAGATGCAATTACCAAATGGTTGTGGGTAGATGGCAATACAAAAGAATCTTCGAGCAACATGGACACATATAGGTGAAAACAGAAGTGCATGGAAAAGACTTGCATCCAGCAGTGGATGTATAAACTTGTTGCTGATGGTAATGATGAATAAGGTAACAATAAAAAAAAAAAAATGAAAAACAAAAAAAGTGAGAAAAATAGGTCAATATCTGCAACACAAGGTTTATTCAGTTCACAGACAGCTAGTGACATGATACTTCCATTCAAAATTCATGAGATTGTTGAAGCTTAGAAATATGACTCAAAATATCTTAACAAAATTTGTTACCAATTGGGAATCCAGGCAGTGACAAAATAAAAAAAAACTATGACTGAGGGCAAAAAAGTTGAGGATTTGTGTATGAGCCAACAACTTGAACAAAATTGTAATGGTTTCTACATCTCAAAAAAGGCTACAGTTGGTAAAGCCACCTCAAATATAAATCATAAGACAAAATTCCTATTGTGAAATATTTTATCACTAGAATGCTGGAACCAACTCTTTTCATTCACCTTCCTATAGTACTTCATACGAGAATATAACTATAATAACAACGTAAAACCACAATCCTGATGAAGTTTAACAAAAATCGATGTATTCAAATTACCAGTTATGACTAAGATATGAATTTATACTTATTTTGATGAACAGTATGTTTCATTCAAAGTGTTTAATGTTTTTTTTAGTTCAAGATCAATGTGACTGATTAGAAGAAAAACAAAACAGAACAACTTACCTGTCAGGGAGGCAGCCATTTCAAAATCTGCAGCCTCTACAGGCTCTGCAGGGGCTGAAAGGGAAAATTCTAAACTTTAATATTTGTCTTTATCTTCCAAAACAGTAGCAAAGTGTTGGAAAAAAACAAAGATATACACTGAGTGAACATTAAGCTATGACCATTTTCACAACCTATAATAAGTCTATGTGATTACATGATTTGAATATACTTCTATTTCCTTTATCTACCAATAGACACATCAATGTCAGATGTAGAAGTAACTTCAGGTGTGCCCCAGAGAAGTGTGTTGGTACCTCTGCCATTTGTATTGTATATTAATGACCTTGCAGGCAATATTAAAACTAAAAGTAGGCTTTTGCACATTCTATATTCAATCAGATCTTGATAAGATTTTAACATGGTGCAGAGGTTGGCAGCTTGCTCTAAATGTTCAGAAATGTAAAATTTTGCACTTCTCAAAATGAAAAAATGTAATATCCTATGACTATGATATTTAAGAGTCACTGTTGGTATCAGCCACTTATACAAGTACACCTAGGTGCAACACTTTGTGGGGATATGAAATGGAATGATCACATAGGCTCAATTGTGGGTAAAGCAGGTGGTAGACTTCAATTTATTGGCAGAATACTGGGGAAGTGGAATCAGTCTACAAAGGAGACTGCTTACAAATCACTCATGTGACCATTTGTTGAATATTGCTCAAGAGTGTGGGACCCATACCAGACAGTACTAACAGGGGAATTGAAGATACACAAAGAAGGGCAATACGAATGGTCACAGGTTTGTTTAATCTGTGTGAGAGTATCACAGAGGTACTGAAGGAAGTGAACTGGAAGACTCTTGAAGATAGATGTAAACTTTCCAAAAAAAGTCTATTAACAAAGTTTCCATAACCAGCTTTAAATGATGACTCTAGAAATATATTACAACCCTCTAAGTGGCCCTCACATAGGGATCAAGAGGATAAGATTAGAATAATTACTGTATGCACAGAGGCATTCACAGAATAATTCTTCCTACACTCCATATGTGAATGAAATGTGAAGATACTCTAATAATTGGCTTTGGACATACCCTCTGCCATGCACCTCACAGTGATTTTCAGAGTAGAGATGTAGATATAGAAATAGTTTTTGTTATATTTATTTATGAGCAATGACTGTTGAGCTGGGGGAGCTCATCATCATCCTCTGCATACCTTAAATTTTAAAAAAAGGCAAATTACAACATGTAGTAATGAATATTCAGCACTGCCATTACATAAAATGTGGGATTCATATTGGAGATTGCGTTGCACGTGGTTGGTACAATTCACAAATATGTGATCAGAAAATAAACATTGAATTTTTTGGCTTATCCACAGGGCAATAGTGACCTTTCTGTATTCACTTATAATTCAGAACTGCTTTTAATTGCAATGTATTCAGAAATGCCTGAAGCTACTTCTACACTTGTTAATGACTTTTCACCCTACATATTTTACATCATCCTCCACACTAAGAAGCCTCCAATCCAGCCCCAAATTTTATTTAGTATTGAGTCAAATGCTTTTGGAGGTAAGAAATACAGCATCTACATAACTGTCTGGAACCCTGACATTCAGGATGTCATGAGAGAAAAGTGCAAATTGTGTTCTGCATGGCCAGTGTTTATGGAGTCCATGTTGGTTGGTATTTGAACTCAGAATATGATCTAAGATTCTACAGCAGATTGATGTCAAAGATTTGTGGCTCACTTCTGTTACTCTTCTTGTAGACAGGTGTGTCTATGCTTTATTATATGTATTGGGCACAGTTTTTCCTTAAAGGGGTGCAGAGTTTATTATGGTTGAAAGAGGGGCTAACTGGACCACAAAAAATTGTATAGAATCATATAGCGGTTCCATCAGCCCTGAAGCTTTGTTCAGTTTTACTGAACTCAACTCTTCTCAATTCTACCGATGCTAATATCTGCACCACCCATCTCTGAAATGGTGTGAGAATTATTGTGACAGAATGCCCGGAGTTTCCTTTTTAACAGCATTCAAAAATGAAGTTGAGCATTTCTGCCTGGCTACCCTCAATTTCAGTTCCTGTGGCATTCATAGGTCTTTAGGCACTAACTTTCATGTCTTTACACATGACCTGAATTTATTTGGATTTTGTGGGAGGTCTTTTGGTAAGAAACTACTGTAGTCATTGAAGCCCTCACACATCACTAGCTTGACAGCCAAAAGCAGTTTACTCAGTATCTGTCTGTAGCCATATGCTTTGTTTTATGCCTACTGTACAGCAGTCACTGCTTCTTTACAAGTTTCTTTCCAGAGATGCCTTTCATTTTTCCCTCTCCTTCCCTCTTTTCTGACGAAGCAACTGCCAGTTGCGAAAGCTCGTAATTCTGTGTGTGTGTTTGTGTGTTTTGTTCATGTGCCTGTCTGCCGGCGCTTTCCCGCTTGGTAAGTCTTGGAATCTTTGTTTTTAAATAAATACTTTTATATCTTTATCTATAATTAAATTCAATTACTTCTCGATAATAGGAAAAAGGCTTTTAGAAGAATAATAGTAATACCAAACAATAGTAGTTACATTACCCTTCGTACCATAAATGATCAAAATCAGATTCAGGAAATTAATATGTGGAAAATGTTTAGATAAAAGAATAATATATTTTCAGAATGAGATTTTCACTCTGCAACAGAATGTGCACTGATATGAAACTTCCTAGCAGATTAAAACTGCGTGCCAGACCGAGACTCAAACTCGGGACCTTTGCCTTTCGCGGGCAAGTGCTCTACCAACTGAGCTACCCAAGCATGACTCATACCCCATCCCCACAGCTTTATTTCTGCCAGTACCTGTCTCCTACCTTCCAAACTTTACAGAAGCTCTCCTGCAAACCTTGCAGAACTAGTACCCCTGAAAGAAAGGATATGCAGAGACATGGCTTAGCCACAGCCTGGGGTAGCTCAGTTGGTAGAGCACTTGCCCGCGAAAGGCAAAGGTCCCGAGTTCGAGTCTCGGTCTGGCACACAGTTTTAATCTGCCAAGAAGTTTCAATAATATATTTTGTTCTCAGCATCTGTAAATGGTAGGAATTAAATCTTGAGCCTAATTAACAAAATATAGATAATTGATCATTTAACATTGTTAGAATGTTTATTTCTGCAATTTCAATATTAATGTGATTTTTATGTGTTTGGAAAACGTCTTGAACTTGTTCCGGTGAAGTAGAGAATATTATAGCGTGTTTGATAATGTTGTTGAACTATTTCATTCTATAAATTATGTTTTGCATTATTATAACCAGTAGTACATTGTAGGAAGATTATAAATATTTGGCCTCGAGTACTGTTAGGGCAGATGAGTGTTAGATCCATTAGGGGACAGATCTGTGCGTACAGTTGAGATAAGTTCTTGGTGCATGATTCAGGTTTGGATTTACAATAGAGCAACTTGTGTGTTGGACACTGTGTAAAACAGCATATTACAACAGTGCAGTGACGGATTATTTTGGAGTGTTAAACAGTTTGATTTAATTTCGCAAAAGGCAGAATGATTTTATATTCATACTTTGCTGAGTATGAGTGTTTAACAATGCTATGGACCTCACACACGCATTTCTATCCAATTAATGCATCTTGACTATTTAATATCGCCAGTGTAGTATGTGCTGCCATCGGCTAGCTGTAGTGGTAACAATGAGGCTTATTACACTGAAGATTGTTCATAAGCTCATAAATACAGGTTTTAAAGTGAATAAATCTACGTACTTACTTTACTTCACTTGTGGCCTATGTCATTTTAGTGAAATCGATCACGGTATCTTGTATTTATAGAAGAAGCATATTTTCGCTCATGTACGCTTTTGTCGAGGGACACCGAAGGCAAGATATTCACAGGTATTTAAACCAATTTTAACTACTTACCAACCGGGTGGACATTACAAGCTAAATGTTTTACTGCCCCCTACACATATTACACTTCTGCCTCTTTATATCTAGTCAGAGTGAGTTGGTGCAGTGGTTAGCACTCTTGCCTTGCCTTTGGAATGAAAATGGTAGGGATGGGGAAAAAATGACTGTATTTTTTATTTTTTGCTAATAAAGGGGTGGAAAAAACAAGATAACAATTAACCATAGCAGCAGTGCTACAATTTTTGGTTTTTAAATAAACCTTTTTAAAAATAAGACTGATTTTTATTTGTAAAATGTCCATTCCTTTGAAATATTGTGATTTTATAGAAAATGGGAAAAGGATTCAGTACTATTTTAATAACAATGTCAACAGAAATGAGCAAGAAACACATGACATAAGAATAATTGGTACAGCATTGCAGAGACAATAGTGTACCTGTTATGTGGCATGGCCCACTTGATGGTATGCATGTACAGGCAGTCTACAAGACTTGTTCCATCCGGTCTACATCTACATCTACATCTACATGACTACTCTGCAATTCACATTTAAGTGCTTGGCAGAGGGTTCATCGAACCACAATCATACTATCTCTCTACAATTCCACTCCCGAACAGCGAGCGGGAAAAACGAACACCTAAACCTTTCTGTTCGAGCTCTGATTTCTCTTATTTTATTTTGATGATCATTCCTACCTATGGAGGTTGGACTCAACAAAATATTTTCGCATTCGGAAGAGAAAGTTGGTGACTGAAATTTCGTAAAAAGGTCTCGCCGCGACAAAAAACGTCTATGCTGTAATGACTTCCATCCCAACTCGTGTATCATATCTGCCACACTCTCTCCCCTATAACGTGATAATACAAAACGAGCTGCCTTTTTTGCACCCTTTCGATGTCCTCCGTCAATCCCACCTGGTAAGGATCCCATACCGCGCAGCAATATTCTAACAGAGGACGAACGAGTGTAGTGTAAGCCGTCTCTTTAGTGGACTTGTTGCATCTTCTAAGTGTCCTGCCAATGAAACGCAACCTTTGGCTCGCCTTCCCGACAATATTATCTATGTGGTCCTTCCAACTGAAGTTGTTCGTAATTTTAACACCCAGGTACTTAGTTGAATTGACAGCCTTGAGAATTGTACTATTTATCGAGTAATCGAATTCCAACGGATTTCTTTTGGAACTCATGTGGATCATCTCACACTTTTCGTTATTTAGCGTCAACTGCCACCTGACACACCATACAGCAATCTTTTCTAAATCGCTTTGCAGCTGATACTGGTCTTCGGATGACCTTACTAGACAGTAAATTACAGCATCATCTGCGAACAGTCTAAGAGAACTGCTCAGATTGTCACCCAGGCCATTTATACAGATCAGGAACAGCAGAGGTCCCAGGACGCTTCCCTGGGGAACACCTGATATCACTTCAGTTTTACTCGATGATTTGCCGTCTATTACTACGAACTGCGACCTTCCTGACAGGAAATCACGAATCCAGTCGCACAACTGAGACGATACCCCATAGCTCCGCAGCTTGATTAGAAGTCGCTTGTGAGGAACTGTGTCAAAAGCTTTCCAGAAATCTAGAAATACGGAATCAACTTGAGATCCCCTGTCGATAGCGGCCATTACTTCGTGCGAATAAAGAGCTAGCTGCGTTGCACAAGAGCGATGTTTTCTGAAGCCATGCTGATTACGTGTCAATAGATCGTTCCCTTCGAGGTGATTCATAATGTTTGAATACAGTATATGCTCCAAAACCCTACTGCAAACCGACGTCAATGATATAGGTCTGTAGTTAAATGGATTACTCCTATTACCCTTCTTGAACACTGGTGCGACCTGCGCAATTTTCCAATCTGTAGGTACAGATCTATCGGTGAGCGAGCGGTTGTATATGAGTGCTAAGTAGGGAGCTATAGTATCAGCGTAATCTGAAAGGAACCTAATCGGTATACAATCTGGACCTGAAGACTTGCCCGTATCAAGCGATTTGAGTTGCTTCGCAACCCCTAAGGTATCTACTTCTAAGAAACTCATGCTAGCAGATGTTCGTGTTTCAAATTCTGGAATATTCCATTCGTCTTCCCTGGTGAAGGAATTTCGGAAAACTGTGTTCAATAACTCCGCTTTAGCGGCACAGTCGTCGATAACAGTACCATCGCCACTGCGCAGCGAAGGTATTGACTGTGTCTTGCCGCTTGTGTACTTCACATACGACCAGAATTTCTTCGGATTTTCTACCAAATTTCGAGACAATGTTTCATTGTGGAACCTATTAAAGGCATCTCGCATCGAAGTACGTGCCAAATTTCGCGCGTCTGTAAATTTTAGCCCACCTTCAGGATTTCGCGTTCTTCTGAACTTCGCATGCTTTTTCCGTTGCCTCTGCAACAGCGTTCAGACCTTTTTTGTGTACCACGGGGGATCCGTTCCATCTCTTACCAATTTATGAGGTATGAATATCTCAATTGCTGTTGCTACTATATCTTTGAATTTCAGCCACATCTCGTCTACATTCGCATAGTCAGTTCGGAAGGAATGGAAATTGTCTTTTAGGAAGGCTTCTAGTGGCACTTTATCCGCTTTATTAAATAAAATTATTTTGCGTTTGTTTCTGATGGATTTGGAAGAAATGGTAATGAGCCTAGCAACAATGACCTTGTGATCACTAATCCCTGTATCAGTCATGATGCTCTCTATCAGCTCTGGATTGTTTGTGGCCAAGAGGTCAAGTGTGTTTTCGCAACCACTTACAATTGGCGTGGGTTCGTGGACTAACTGCTCGAAATAATTTTCGGAGAAAGCATTTAGGACAATCTCGGAAGACGTTTTCTGCCTACCACCGGTTTTGAACAAGTATGGTAGTTAATTGCTGTTGTATCTGGGTAATAGATTCTGGTATATACAGGGTTACATAAAGTCCAGGAACACTTCCAATTATTTATTGCACAAGAACTAAACATTGATTACAAAAATTCAATCTGCAAACCATGAGTGATCCAGCAAATGTCAGTATGGTAATCAAATTCTTGCCATACCCTTCCAAGCATGGCACCGTCGGCTGTAGCAGTCGCTTCCCATATTCTCTCCCAGAGCTCTGCTACATCACGTGGTAGTGGTGGTACATACACCAGATCTCTAATGTGTTCTTCTTACCATACTTTGTTCTAAACATCCGTTGAACAGCTGTAGCACACTTGTTTTTGTCGAACTCCAACACACAGAAAGCTCGCTTCGCACCTGAACTCACCATGTTTGCGACTATCGCTGACTATCGGCAAATTCCCAAACTATGCTGTGATGGTATACAAGAAAGAAAAACTTTCAGGTTTTCTCTTAAAAATGACATATCTATGATATTTGTACAATGTTTTGTTCTCATGCAATAAATAATTGAAAGTGTTCCCGGACTTTATGTACACCCTGTATATATTGCACCTGTGACCCCCTTAAGGCAACCTTGCATTTCTCAACCCTATGATGCAAGCCTGGGAAGTTACAGACTAGCTTGTCAAAGAACCCATGAAGTCTCTGGTTCAAACCTTCATCTCATTTACCACTGTGGCGCATTTAGTACCAAGATTAATGTTGGGGGCAATACTGCAGATTGTGAGCTTTGGTGAAAATCTCTAAACAGAACCCGTCTTTCCAACTCTCTCTGGTAGCCAGTGGAGTGATTCAAGTGCGACCTCAGAGGTCAGATGGCGGGCATAATTCGTTCCAACATGTGCCACACTCTGCAGTTGGTAGTACACTGTTCCCTGAGCAGATATCAAAAGAGTCTCTTCAGCATTTGAATGAGGATTCTAGGTACACACACTGTGGACAAGTTGATCATTCCCACAACTTGCTGTCATGCCCTACAAAAAACTTGCAGATTAGCAGTACATGTGTAACACACCAAGTTCTCTCCGGTATGTGACTCTTCTGTACAGGGCCCACAGCATTCCACTGACACACCACTCACAATCGTGTTGGAGAGTACTGATAAATCCTGTGCACCCTGTGTGGGAGACAGGATCCACAGGACACAGCAGTACTTGAGAAACCTTTGGTAGCTCTGATATGTGTCTCCAACATACCCATTTGCAGTAGCTTGTAATCACTTAACATCAATCTGGATGATTTACATCAGCCTAGGAACTCTAGCTAACTTATTCCATGCTCAAGAGCAACATTCACAGTTGCACTACATTGTGGCAGGTGTAATGTTTTACAGACCAATAAACAACTTTAAACTAAGCATGCTGATTCTTTTTTAATTTCTGTCTCTGTTATGCTACACGGATTACAAGTTCTCTTTAAGAACTTGTGAGGATAACAGTGCTGTCAGTATTACAGGCTGAAGAGCTGCAGCCCCAATGTGTGATATCTGTGGGACTGAAAGTCAAAGACAGTTTAGTTCAGAGCTTTGTATCGAATAAATGTGCTGCATGTTTCTTTCTCACAGTGAAGTATTGTTAATTCATAACTATGTCAATCAAATTATTAGTACATCTCTCCATATCCATAACGGAGATGTACCACATTGGCAATTTACAACTAACATGACAACTGCACTGTATGGTAATTTGCCCACTGTGTTGTGCTGTGTACTAAAAATGCAACTATCTTATGCTGGGCTGTACATCAACTGTTCCACATAAGGACACCGTAAGGATGGGTGCCATCAGTGCAATGAGTGCATTAATCGACAAAAAGCGATTAAATTGGAGCTGTGTTTGTGTGTGCACATTACGCAAACCCAAGCTCATGCAACTGACATGCCATATTAATGATTGCCATCGTGTGGCTTATTATTATTAGACTTTGCACAAGATCAAGCATCGCACATGATGCTTCTGGGTCTCGCTTCTTGATGTTGAAAAATACAATGTGTCAACCAAGCTGGACAACGTACAACACCAGTGTTCTCTTTTACCAGACGTCATTACGTGTTCTACAGCCATACTTTGCACTTGATACAATTTACATGTTTCACAGACAATCACAGTTGCACACTGCACCTGCCCTCTGCAGACTTTGTAACTGGCCTAGAGTGCCTCCATTATGCCCTGATCCATCTGCCCAATGGATTGAGTTGGCAGAATGTGTATTTGCATCACTGGGAATACTTAATGACGATTCCAAATTTGTCACATTGATTTGCCACCTGGCCATGATGAATATGCTACAACAAAATCTGATTTACTACAATGACTGGCATGTGCCCTAGAAGAACAGTTGCAACAGGCATTTTACAATGTATAGTTGGAAGGTAAAACTCCAACATAGTTGTGTCAGACACTGTAAACTTTGCTAGACGCAAACCTCATATCAGCCACAATGCTTTGGACTCTCTCAGCAGCTGCAACTAGCCCTTATTCCACACAAAGCAGAGCTTCTAGACTGAAAATTCACCCTAATGGATACATTATGTATGGTCCTACAACATTGGTACCATATAAACTGTACCATCACAGCACAACAGAGTTCTGCAAGCCAAGACAGGCACTGAGTCATACCAAATGGAGCCAAGAACACTTGACAGTGATGTGTGGCCCACCCAGCTGCACATTGCCCCACCCCTGGTGCTCACAACACTACAACGCCTGACCTGTTAGCACTACTATACAGTTGCTTTGATGGTACCACGCAAATCCAGTGAAACTGTGCACATCTGTCAGCTTCCACAATCATTCCCAAATACCTGGTGCAGAACAGAGTAGTTGCATTGACTGGCACACCAACAAAAAGCCATCTTTGCATGTACTGAGATGGATTCGCATCCTCCATGATGCTCATGGGCCTCCTCACTATCAACGTACATGCACTGGTGTTAGGCATGGACTTTTTCCAACAAAGCCGTCTCCCCCCTGACCTAGAAAAAGCAGTTCTCATACACCAAGCTATCTGACAACTCATACCTGGGCTTTTTGCCCAGGTATCGGCTCCACCAATGCACACCCCTCGGGGTCTGTACATCCAACTAACAACGACAATTAGTTGCCGATAGGCACAACAAAAAGACTGTCATGAATAAAGCTTTCGGCCATTAAGGCCTTCGTCAAAAACAGATGAGAGACACACACATACACACTCACGCAAATGCAACTCCCACACACATGACTGCAGTCTCAGGTAATTGACACTACACTGCCACAGTGTGTTTGCGTTTGCGTGAGTTTGTTTGTTTGTGTCTCTCTTCTACTTTTGATGAAAGCCTGAATGGCCAAAACCTTTATTTGTGGCAGTCTTTTTGTTGTGCCTATCTGCGACTCTGCATCTCCGTTATATGGTGGGGAGAAACTTTCTTTTTCATAATATTGTTACATTCCATCCTGGATTTTCCATTGCTTAACAATGGCATGACAAACGCTCAGCTATCATTTGAGAACGTATGACAGTCACTAACACAATTGGAATGACACATCTACAATACCTCGACACTTATCAGGAAGCAGAGATTCTTCACAATAACAAAAACCTATGGCTCCATCTTCATGACATTTCACAAGAACTCACCCACATACTTGAACAGCTCAAGCTGTTTGCAGCAGTCTACCCATGTGATGAGTCCACCCCACCAGAGGGCCACAAGCAGCTGAATCGAACACTGCAAATGCAAGTTACTTTGGCACCTTCAGGCTCGCCCCCATTCCAGGGACCCCACATTCCACTCTCCTTATCATGCATGAGTGCTTGCCAATGCACCATTCACACTGTTATGCTGCACCACATTTGTACTATCCCCAGCCTGCCGGTGCACCATGAGCTATGCTGCGTAGCTCCTGCTCTACTGCAACCAGCCAAGGCACCAGTCAATGACCTTCTTGACTCAGCAGTTGTTCACACCTCTGATAGCTACATCCAAACCTATGTACATAGCTCACAAGCCGCAGTACGGTTTGTACCAGAGGGTAACCTGTTCCACTATTAATCATTTCTTTCCCTGTTCTATTCACAAATAGAACAAGGCATTCAAGACTGCCTATATGGCTCCTTATGAGACCTAATTTCTCTTATCTTATATTTGTTATCCTTACGTAAAACATGTGTTGGTGGCATAGAATCATTCTGCAGTTAGCTTCTGAACAGTCATACAATGAAGGCTTTCACAACCAGATGTAATAGTTGCCTTCTGGGCTGTGTCACCGTGCCAGAAGAAACTTTTCCAGTTCCCGACGTTTTGTCCAGAGCTGTGCTGCACCTCTTTGGAGGTGTTCCTGGTGTCACAGACTCTTGATAACTGATCATTCAGGCATTACAGAGTGACATAAACACTGTGTAAAGTGTATGCAGTTCAGTTTACATGAAATCAGCAGAGATAATGTTTGACAGAGATAAAACTCGACTATTGATTGTCATCCATTAAGAATACGAACTTATGTATCAGTTCTGCAGAGCCACTGTGTATATATCATTGAATTTCATGGATTCTCCTTCACTGTTAAAATTACCATTATGTTTATACATTTTGATGCCTTCTCTATGTAATGGTGGATAATAGTTTGTCATAGTAGATAAAATTTTGGTTTTGTAAAACTTCACTTCATGATTTCCTGACCTAAGAGCATGCTCTGCAACAGCTGATGTTTCTGTTTTTCCTAGTTGGGAAGACTTTTATGTTCTTTCAGCCTCATATTCATGCTTCTCTTAGTAATGCTGTTGTTGATACAGCGGCCGTAAATACCAAATTTCGAAGGAAAAACTGACGCTTGTTGCAATCAGGCATCGAAATACCGAAGTCAAAATCAGCTGCGACTGGCACTGATTAGTCTTTCCTTTAAATTTTATATTTACGGCCGCTGTACTAAAAACAGTGTGATGTGTGTTCTATCGGACATGTCAAACAGAACAGACCACATATACATGTAGTATATATGTAGGTATGAGTGCTTTGATAACTTCAGTGCAGATGCACAATAGGGTCTGAATCTCTTGCGGGAATGTAGTACTCACTTTGAACAAGTAGATAAATGGATGGTAGACATTACTAGCATGTGAAAAGTTGATAATTTGGGTCAGACTGGAAGTGTATAAGGATGGCCAAGGCAGTTGAAGAAGCTACTCACATTAAGCAGGAGATCCAGGTTCAAGTCCCAGTTTGGCAAAAGTTTTCAACTTTTGCCATCCAACTATTTCGATACCTGATTGCGGCTGGCGTTGATCTTTCCTCCGAAATTTGATATTTATGGCTGCTGCATCAACTACAGTATGCTGTCTGCTCTGTCAGACATGTCTGACAAACAGACACGACACCACACACACACACACACACACACACACACACACACACACACACACAGTATTTAACAATAATCCTATCACACTCTGTGCTACCTTCCTATTCATGAGGAACCATTTTCTACTGATGTTGTAATCCATTTCGCTTCCCTGTCTGCAGATTGTGGTCTAGTGGCTAACATTGCTGCCTCTGGATCATGGCGTCCTGGTTTTGATTCGCAGCCAGGTTGGGGATTTTCTCTGGCTGGGGACCTGGGAACTTGGTGTTTGTGTTGTCCTCATCTTTTCACCATTTCTGAACGTGGCTAGATTGGACTGTGTAAAGACTGGGACTGTGTTTGGGCGCCAATGACTGCACAGTTGAGTGCCCCACAAACTAAACGTGACCATCATTTCACTTCCCTGAACCCCACGGTGTCTAGACTGAGCGTTTGCATATTTCCCTCTCAGATCTTCTAGCTTCTCTATCACACTCTGATTCCTAGCATTCCATGTTCGAACTCATAGAAATTTTCCTTTTTGTTAGTTTATTTGATCTTTTTCTTATGGTTACCTTCCCCTTGGTGGACTAATCCAAAATTTTTTGCCAATGGAGAGATCGTCATGATACCTTTCAATTACAGGCCACTTGTCCAATGGACACAAATTATGCATCTTTAATACAGTGATTTCCATTGCTCTGCATCCTGATAAGGTTGACTCTTGCTGATTCTTTCAATTTTTGGTGGGAGTTTCCCACCGCAAGTGGTAGAGGATGCCCCCATCTTATGTCGTAATATCGACGAAATACATTTCTCATGTGACTCAGAATTCTAAAAGTGAGAATCTATCATGACAAGCAGCACAAGTTTGATACAGTCAACACAGAATGCTCCTTTAAAGTTGGCAAAAGTCATAGTTTCTAGATTTTGGAAAAGAATTTATCCAACACATGTGATCTAACTGTTACACAAAGGAAATGTTGTGGTGGATCAATGTATTGAGTAATGTGAAATATCTGTACAAAGATATTTAGCCTGTACTGATGAGTCTCTTGTTTAATGTTGAGCTGTGTGTTTGATATGCGTTTCTTATAATTAAGCATTATTCTTTTGACGTGGTGGTTGGGATGTTATTTCACTATGAAACCAACACGCCATCACTCTGGTGACTCCATGTTGCCAGTTCTGTACAGGTTTTCGGTGAATTTTTGCCATTCGGGCAATTTCTTCTTACAAAATAACACAGGATAATGTGATCGACAACAACGACTACAATGACACAGCAGTCAACTTAATCCACCACATCATCGGCTTTGCTCATTTCTCCCACTCCTATTTGCCACCATGGTGGTTCAAATGGTGTGACATTCGAAAACTGTGAACAGTTTGCTTCATCGCTGGTACAACTAGCTCAACAAACAGTGCTGACAACGAACTTTGCTGCACTAGTTTCTAGGCCCCACAGGCATTTACCAGGACATTTTACACATCATGCCGCTCTGTCAAGTGTCTTTTCTGTGCATGAATACTCTGTAATTTCACATGACAGGTTTTTATGCTTTCTGAGCCTAACCTACAAACCAGGCTATCGGCTTTCCACCACGATGCCATTTGCTGACATATACACATAACCTGGTCTGATTAGACTACAATACATAAGTGTTCAAGCCAGTGCAATAGCAGCAGTGCATGAACAGTGAACTTTTACCAACAAACAATATTACTTTCACTATTTCTGCCATGTCGGGTGCTCCTACATCAAGCACTTTTAGTGCATGTGAACCTTTAAATAATGCACAGGGCACTAAGTTGCGCATCCCAAACTTTTCGACAGCTGTGGGCATTTCTGCCATGCTGATCATGTCTGCTACCATGCATGCCACACTGGTTTATATGCATGTACCTCAACGACAGCATAAAGACGAGTCCCCAGATAGGGCACCAGCTTAATGTCATTGTCAGTGTTTGCTCCATCTGTTCTGCTGTCTTTCTCAGGATGTTTACCATAACTAGCACCACTTACTAAGGCCAGTCCAAAGACATGGGTTTCCCTAGTGGACACCATTCTGAATGTTCATGGCATCCTGTTTAACGAAGCATGGTTTACTGGATAGCTTACAGCTCTACACAAGCATACAGATTTGAGATCTGATCTCGTCCTCACAGCACCAATGAGAGACCACTATGAAAATGCAAAATCCATAATTCTTGAATGATTCTCGAGAATCCTGCAAGAGACAATCCATCAAATAGTGCATGAAATATCATTTGGCTAGTTCACATCATCTCAACTTTGGTGAAAGATTAGAGCATTAATAGACACTTCATTCCTATCAGACGAAGTACTGTGGTTGCTCTGGATAGCTGAAACATCTGTCAGCCCTCCAACTACAACTCTTATCCTGTGCTATCGACCCACTAGAAATGCATGTACAGCTGGAAGACGACACCTAAATATTCATAAGACATGATCAGCTCATCTCTGTGCTGAGTTCATCGACACTGCAGACAGCTGGCAATCTTCTAAACACTTTAGCACACAGTTTCGCGTGCAGCCATGGGAAGTCACACCAGTCAACAACCTTGGTCAAGGTGCTATCTGGTGGCGGTGGTAGGAACCCCGCTGCTGCGAGCACTCCTGCTCACCTCCAACATGTCCTCAAATGGCTCTGAGCACTATACGACTTAACATCTGAGGTCATCAGTCCCCTAGAACTTAGAACTACTTTAACATAACTAACCTAAGGACATCACACACATCCATGCCTGAGGCAGGATTTGAATCTGTGACTGTAGCAGTAGTGCTGTTACAGATTGAAGCAACTAGAACTAGTCGGTCACACTGGCTGGCCAACATGGCCTCAACCAGGTCCACTGCCGCAATAACAGGTATCGCCCCCAGTTCGCAGTTGCGCTTCATGTGTCCTCTGTGTTTGTATCACATCAACCATGGGGGGACAGCTCAGGAGTGCCACCTGTCTTGCTCGCAGGACCGAAACTTGTGCCACGGGATGAATTAGGTGCATCATGTCACGGACATTCGACAGAGCACCCACATCAGCACCAGTCATTACATGAAAAACTACTCCTAGGCAGATATTACACACACATCCTCATCAGCGACATGCTCTTCCTGGTCGACCCTGTTGCAGATACTAAAGTTATACCCCCAGCATTGTCTACTATGCCACTGCCACCTCCTGCCATGACTCTATCAGCGGCTAACAACTCGTCAGCCACAATCTATGCCTCTACATATCTCAAACAATAATTTCAACCTGCATTTTGTTTTGATTGGACACTTAACATGGCTAACACTGATGAACCTGTTAGGTACAGACTTTCTGCAACATTACAGACTGTCTCCAGATCTTTCAATGGCCTCTCTGTTATAACATTCCTCTGACCAACACAACAATGGCTTCTTCATCGCAATGCTTATGCATTTGAGAGTGATGACTGCGGCCTCTCTGGCATAGTTAGCTGAACTCACATGTCTCACTTCTGACTTGGTAAATTCCTTGAGCAAACTGCTCAACCAGCATCAAGAAATTGCAGCTCTACATGTGGCAAATGCATCACTGCAAGTACTCATCAACACCACATCAGCAAATCTGCCATGTGCACAGACAAACATCGATGCACTCATGTTGAGGACACCCATTACTACTGCACATGTTTTGCAGCCTAATCCTGCAACTACAGTCATGGCTGTCGGCGAGAATGTTCATGTTGAAATTCCATCTTGCTTACATGGCAAGCAAACCTCTTCCTCCACAACAGAAAGCTTCAATGAGACATTTGTGGCCAAGGCAGACAACTCCTCCTTTGCAACAGTTGGGTCAGTGAGCTACGCAGCTAACTCTGCTGCTCCCCCTGAGCCTGTACAAGCACTGTCAAAGAGTGCAACAGGAGTTGTTAAGCTTACGGATTGCATGTCCAGCAGTTGGTCATCGCCTGTTTATCTCGTCCACAAACAGGTCTCAACTTTTAGACTCTGTGGGGATTATTGCAGGCTCAATGCTCGCACCATTTTAGATAATTATTCCAGCCCCCACGTTCAAGATTTTGCATTTCAGTTACATGGGGCTCATCATTTCAGCATCATTGACTATTGTACAGCATATCACCAGATTCCAGTGCACAAATATGACATTCCTAAAACTGCCTTTATAGCTCCCTTTGGCTTGTTCAAATATTGCTTTATGCCTTCCACTAAAAAATGCAGCTCACACGTGGCAACTTTTTGTGGACTCTTTATTTCTCCAGCTTCCATTCTGTTACACTTATCTCAATGACATTTTAATTTTTTCCACCTCTGCTGAAGAATATGAGGGGCACCTTTCCCAGGTACTTCACATACTCTTGTACAATGCCATAGAGATGAATGATGACAAATCACAGCTGCATCTGATACAAGTTACTTTCCTAGGCTACACCATGAATTCTAAAGGCATATGACCAATGTTTTAATGCATCACTCACTCAATACGGAACTTCTTGGTATCTTTGATGCACTACTCTATTTTGAAGCAGGTATTGAGACACTTGAAATCACTATTTACACAGACCATCATTCCCTCATCGACACATTACATAACCCTCTCAGTGATTACCATCCACACTGTTGTTGGCATATGGACTTCATCAGCCAATTCACGACAGACATCCGTTTTATCAAAGGCACGGATAACACTGTAGCAGTCTACATGTCTCACATTCATATGATTACAGACCTCTTCAACAGGGCAGAACTCACATGATTACAAACTGCAGATCCTGATGTGAACTAACTAACCACAAACAACTCTACCTTGTTGTGCATGCATCCGTGCTCTTTCCCTGGTGTTGCACAACTGATTCTTTGTGATATGTTGACAAACACATCACAGCTATTTGTGCCTACTCCCCTTCACCAGACCCTTTTCTCTTCACTACACAGACTAGCTCATCTGAACATCACAGCAATGGCTTTGTTACTGAACGTTTGGTCTGGCGAAATACTAAGAAAGATTGCCATAAGTGAGCTCGAGCATCCGTATTGTGTCAGCATGCTAAATTTAGTTGGGATGCTCAGCCACCTCTTGGATGCTTTGAAATTCTGAACGGGTGTTTTAAACATGTACATGTGGATCCCATCAGTCCCCTACCCCCCTCTAATGGCCACCACTATAGTCTGTAGGTCATCGACTGCGTAACAAGTTGGGTAGAGGAGGTCCTTTCGAACAGTATCTTGGCAGATATTGTGACTCGAGAATCCATTACCTGCTGACTCTCCCATTTTGTCTGCCCTTCATTAATCATCATGGATCAGAACTGCCAGTTCAAACCTTTGCTCTTTGTCCGTTTGCGTGTTCTATGCAGTGTCAAGAGGTTTTGTACGACAGCTTATCGCCCACAAAGTAATGAGCTGGTGGATGCTGGAACCGAAAGCTGAAAGCAAATTTAATGTGTCACTCAAACTCAACCAGCACAAATGAATGTCATATTGAATCTTCTCACACAACAAACTCATCTGCTTGTATTGCCACTCAGCTGTTATACTGGTTACTTCACTATTCAGTCATACAGAGAGTGCCACAGCCAGGACTTGTCCCCACAGGCACAGGCAAGGGTCGACAAACTGCAGCATTTCTTGTAGCTAACGCTTGTCACAGGTTAAGCTGCAGCTATGATTTACTGAAGCCTTGTAGCGACTCTTACTGCTGGCCATGGTACAGTGTGAGCTGAGGAAGTGCAACTTGGAAATATCGATCTAGCTGCAATTCTACCTCTGACATAGACTCTCCCCAGTTTAAAAATCCATGAAACCCAATGCAAGAGACCGATGTTATTGTCAATATACATGGAATTTTGCAGGCAAAATGTAGATTCATCCCTTTTGTGTGAGCCATTTTTGAAGGCAGAAGAAACTGGATCAAAAATGTGTTTTCACATCGCTGAAGTACCTTTGCATGTAGCAAAAATCCTGTGCAACACTATGGCATAGAGTAGATTCCCCATAAGTATTTTCTGATCAAGTAAAAAAAATATATCTTTTCTGATCAGCTTAATATCTACAACGTATAGCATCACAGAGCTAGAATGTTAAACTCAGTTTTGGCTCATGACAGAGTGCTATGAGCATGCTCCACCTCTGTTACAGGATGCCTCCTCACTTTCAAGCTCTCTTGCAGCAACCAAAGGCTTCTTCACATACGAAGTTTCTTAAGGTAGCAGCACAGAGAAGTTGTAAATATCAGGTTTATACTACATAACATTTTATAAATTTGGTAATGCATCTGATTTTATTGGGATGGTCATCTCTCCTTGTGTAGGAGGGAGATTTAAAATTTCGTTAAAAGATCTCGCCACAATGAAAAAATCTCCAATTAAAGCTCCAATTCTCAAATCATATCCATGGTACTCTCGCCCTCACCTCCACCCACCCAGCAGCATGTCATTGATATTAAGTTGATTGACAAATTAATTAAACTGATCATGACAGTCACTTTGCATATGGGTAGTTTTTTACAGCTGCAGATTACACTTGCCAAGTAGCTATAATGGGAATCCCTGGAGGGAAGACATTCTTTTTGAGGAATGCTATTGAGAACTGACGTTTGAAGTTGACTGCAGAAGGATTCTACCACTGCCAACATACATTTCATATAAGGACCATGAAGATGAGATACAACAAGCTGGACCTCTTACAGAGGCATATAGAGAGCCTTCCTTTCTGTTGCTCTATTTGCGAGTGTGATAGGACAGAAAGACTGGAACTGGTACAGGGTGCCCTCCGCCACGCACTGTATGATGGCTTGCGAAGTATGCAGTCAGATGTAGATGTAAATTTAATCTACCTGTTAAGATGTCAACCCATCCATTTATAGGCACACAAAACTCACAGAAGAATATTACCTATTACCTATTGAGGAAAGGTAATACAGAACTTCTGTTGCTGATTGTTCCTCTGTAAAAATTTTTACGTAGCCCATAATTTTCTCATAGCAGTCACTTTAAGAGACGTGTGTAAGAGCTTGTAATATGACTCCCCAGCCTACATAGAATAAACAGTGTAGAGCTCAGTTTTCAACGCCCCTTTTCAGAGTATTGCTTCCCTGCCTTATTCTCACAAATCTCCTAGTCTTTGATATATAACATTTGAAACCTATAACGTTCTGACAGCACTGTTCCATTAGTTAGAGGGCTGTGCTGTCTTCCACCCATCACTGACTGGGTAGAGAACTGTCACAACAAGAAAAATAGCAGACTAACATACAGGAGGAAATTCACAACCATGCACAGTATACGCGGACTGCAAATGGAAGTTCAGAAGCAGAACACCTACAATTCATCGATAGTGAATGACTGTGTAAAAATATTCACTCTGCACATGTCTAATCTCCTTTATCATATTCCAATGGCTACAACGCTAGAAATATGACAGTGTAGTGGTGTTATCATCTTCACTGCACAACAGTCTCTCTTTCTCTCTCTCTCTCTCTCTCTCTCTCTCTCTCTCTCTCTCTCTCTCTCTCTCTCTCTATTTTTGCCATAATACATCCAAGCAGTGTATGACTACAGCTGAGTACACTGCCATACGTTTTATTTTTCCACCATGGCTTTGAGATCTGTGTTAGGTGCTAAACTGACATTAACATGTTTTGATCCATCAGGTCTCACAGAAAATGGGCATGGAATGGTGTAAGGTATGCTGATCCACTACAAACAGGGCAGTTGAAATAAAAGACAGAGGCAGTGTTTCTTATTGACAAAAATGTGGTAGACACCACAACGTATGGAAATTGGAAGAGTTTGCAGCATTGTGGAGCATTTACAAACAGCTCTCCCAAAGGAGATGACCTCTACATTTAAATTCATCTTCCGCAGAACAGTAGTTACATTATTGGAATGAGAATAACGGCCTGTCTCACTAATGTCAGTCAATTATGTCAGTTTGGAACATGTGCTATGCTTTTACTGAAATCAAAATATCAAAGTGTATTAATTGTGTGGAACTCAGCTTATTGTGTTCTTTAAAGAGACATCAGGTTTAGTAGTACGAATACTTCATCCCTGCTTCTGGTCAGTTCCAAATTAAATCAGAGTCAGTATACTTCATCCCTGCTTCTGGCCAGTTCCAAATTAAATCAGACACAATGTGCAGGGAAGATCTTAAAGACGTAGGAACAGCTCCAAGATGCACAGAGAGACCATTAGGATCCACAAATGTGAAAATACTTTGTGACACCCAAACACATAGTGAGAAATGGCTAATCCTGATAAAATATTACCGAATTTAGAAAGTGTTTCAGCTAAGGAATATAGTGTTTGCAGCTACTCTCAGATGATGGCTATCTCCTTCACAAAGAAACAGCATTCAGTGTTATGTGATGTAGGCAGTGTAACAGGGTTTAGAGTATATTAGCGTGTATATAGCATTCATAAAATAATGGACAGGGATGGTTTAGCATGATACAGAAATTGAGAATCACGCTGCAATGTCATTGACTGATAGCATCATGATATTGATATGATGAGATGTTTTATTGATGTGACAATTTGTCGAGAGTGGTTGTTTGGAACTTGGGTGATAGTGTAAAATGTGTTTAAACTGAGGTAAATACAACAAAATTGTGGATGAATCAGGGTACTTACATGCTCACCTGGGAGAGTGCAAATCATACCATTCCTTCACTGATGCGATGGATAGCTGACACTGCATACTATCTGTGCTCTATGGGTTTGAAGTCCTACAGAATACCCCACATGTTCCACATGTGGTTATGTTTTGTAAACCAAAACATGAAAGACACAGTGTCCAAAGATTTGGAGGTCATGATGACCACCACCTACGGCATTGAAATAGTGATCATATACCTGGCTGTGGTGTACACCACCAATATGAGGAATCAATGCTCTTGATCTCTTTGAAAACGGAACGCTGAGGCATCTGCTGCCCCATTGCTGTGGAACACAAGGCTAAATGTAGAGGTCAGCAGAGATGACAGATCAGAGGAATGGGTGACACAGTCAGAACTAGTACCTCGACCATTGCTCTCTAGCCACATAGTGCAGACTGACTACGTGGCCCATGGAGTCAATTACCTGATGAACAGTGGCAGACTATCGCATGTGAATGTAGAAGAAAAAATATATATCGACAGTATTGGCTGTGCAACCGCCGAAACAATGAAAGCCACATATAAAGGCATGAACACAACGTGGGCAAGGTGTCAACACAATCAGCAGCTCTAACTGGAGTTTTAGGAGGAGGATGAGAGTGACACTCATCAAAATGTCAAGGAATTTCAGTGCAGCCACCTCGACAGAATAACTTATGTTGTCACACATATAGTGTTTGGGGAGTACTGACAAACAAAAGTGCAGATCAATGTTTAACAGCGTTGGCATATGGACGTTTAGCCTGTGCTGAGCGCTCTGCTTGTAACAGTGTTGACGTGTATGTCAGGTATGATAAAAATGGCAACGACATGAAACAGCTCTATTTTTCCTGAGGATATGCTGCAGTGCCACACTATCAGTCCAGAGGTCTGCTTTTCTATACCCAGTCAGTCCTTGGGTATTTCCCACCACCGCACTTTGGCCTGCCGTGTTTTTAATGCCGTGTTAGTTCAGTTTACTTACTGTCAAACCATGTCTGGTCACACAGCAGCAAGTGCAAATGCGAAGCTTGGTGGGTGGCGTGAGATTCCAGTTTCCTTTTGGACCAGAAATTCTACATCTATATCTGGATTATTACTCAGCAATTCACTCTTAAGTAATTGGAAAAGTGTTCACAGAACTACTTTCAGACTATTTATCTACTGTCGCTCTCTCAAATAGCACTTGGAAAGAACGAACCCTAAAATGTTTCTTTGCAATCTCTGACTTCTCTTACGCTAAAGAGCCAAAGAAAGTGGTACAACTACCTGATATCGTGTAGGACCCCCGTGAGCACGCAGAAGTGCCACAACACGACAGGCCATGCACTCGACTAGTGTCTAAAGTAATGCTGGAGGGTACTGACACCATGAATCCTGCAGCTGTCCATAAATCCGTAAGAGTAAGAGGGGTGGAGGTCCCTTCTGAACAGCACATTGCAAGACATTCTAGATATGCTCAATAATGTTCATGTATGGCTAATTGTTCCTGGAGCCAGTCTGCAGCAGTCCTGGACGTGTGGAGTGTCGCATTGTGTGCTGGAATTGCCCAAGTCCGTCTGAATGGATAATGGACATGAATGGATTCAGGTGTTCAGACGGGGTGCTTACGTATGTGTCACCTGTCAGAGTCATATCTGGAAGTATCAGGGGTCCCATATCACTCCAGCTGCACACGTCCCACACTTACGTCACAGAGCCTTCACCAGGTTGAACAGTCCTCTGCCAACATACAGGGTGATGGATTCCTGAGGTTGTCTCCATATTCATAAGTGTCCATCTGCTCGATACAATTTCAAACGAGACTCGTCTGACCAGAAAACATGTTTCCAGTCATCAACAGTCCAATGTCGGTGTTGATGGGCCCACGCAAGCCATAAAGCTTTGTGTTGTGCAGTCATCAAGGCCACCCACAAGTGGGCCTTCGGCTCCAAAAGCCCATATCGATTATGTTTCGTTGAATGGTTGCACACTGACACTTGTTGATAGCCCAGCATTGGAATTTGCAGCAATTTGCGGAAGAGTTGCACTTCTATCACGTTGAACGATTCTGTTCAGTCATCATTGGTCCCATTCTTGCAGGTTTTTTTCTCTGGCCACAGTGATGACAGAGATTTGATGTTTTACTGGTTCCTGATACTGTACACTTGTGAAATGGTCGTAGGGGGAAATCCCCACTTCATCGCTACCTCAGAAATGCTGTGTCCCATCGCTCGTACGCGCCAACTTTAACATCACTTTCAAACTCACTTAAATCTTGATAACCTGCCATTGTAGCAGCAGTAACGGATCAAACAACTGCGCTAGCCACTTGTCACACGACTTTGTCGACCGCAGCGCTGTATTCCTCCTGTTTACATATCTCTGTATTTGAATGCTCATGCCTTTACCAGTTTCTTTGGCGGTTCAGTGTATATTTGAATGTGTGCTGATTACTCTTCAGTAGACAGTCTTCTTTGACATACTCGGAACACTGGAACACAGTGCATGTCCCATGTTGCTATGGGAAATCAGTGTCAATGATCTGACTCTATAAATCAGTGACTTACTTGTATTTCCTTCCTTGTGTAGTGGTGTCACATGTGGAACTTTCCAACTTTAGACACAGATCATCAGCGTATGAGCTGTTGTATATGATTGTTAGAAACCAAGCTATTTCTTCAGCATACTCTGCAAATGACCAAAACGAAATACAAACTCAATCGGAAGATTTTCCTTTATTTAGTAACATGTAGCTTTTTTACACTGAGGATGTGTACTTACAAACGAATAATGTTGGGAGCTGTTCTTGATTCGAATTCAGGGATGTATTGTGCAACTTCTTTAGTGGCATAATTCCGGAAACCCTGCATTTACAAACTTTGGTGCAGTGCTGCTACTGTCAGTAATATTACCATTGCCATCAGGCAGCGAAGGTAATGGTTGTGTCACGCAACTGGTATACCTCATGTACGACAAGAACTGCGTCAGATTTTTTTTTCATTGCAAGATAAAAAGTTTCACTATCCAAATTGTTAAAGGTAACTCCCACTGAAGCCCATGCTAAGTTTTGGGCTTATGGAAATCACCACAAATCTCGGAGATTTTGATTTCTTTTAAACCTGGCATTCTTTTTTCGTTGTTTCTTCAACACTGTAATGTCCTATTTTATGTACTACGGGAGATCTGTTCTGTCCCTTACTAATTTACTTGGTATAAAACTGTCAATTGCGAATAACACAATTTATCTGAATTTGATCGATGTTTGGTCGATGCTTACGGTACATATTTAGAATGGAGGGTATAGGGACTTTAGTAGGAAGGCATCAAGCGAATTTTTATCTTCTATAATAATATATAATGGGTTAATTTTTAGGGGATTCTGATGTTGCGGTACTGAATCTCGCTAAGCAGCTTTGTTGTCACTAATTCCTGTATCTAACATGATGCTCTCAATTTGGTCAGGATTTTTTACCGCTTATAGAGCTAGTACGTTTACAAACATTTGGGTTTCGAATTGGCTGCTAAATTAGTTGTTCCAAAATAACTTTTAGAGAAAGCATTTAGTACAATTTTTGACCATGTTTTTGTCTATGTGCATACTTTAAACATGTATTTTCGCCAATATATAGAGAGTAGTTTGAAGTTTCTGAGGTTACCAATTACTATTTTATTCCGACTGCTGGTTATAACTTCTACCCATATAATCCACAGCAACTATTTACTTCATTCTGACTAGAAGGTAAACTACTTCTAACAGCAATAAGCACGCCACCACAACCTAGCTTTAGTCTATCCTTTCTGTACAATGTATGGTCCTTGGTAAAAACTTCAGATGAACTTATAGTTGCCTATAGCCAGCTTTCAGTAGCTATAATGATTTCTGCTTCAGTGCTTCCTGTGAAAGCTTGAGCTCTGCTTCTTTTCCGACACCGCCATGAGAGTCTCAGACTGTGATACCGTTGTTTTCTAGGTCTACTCTCTTCTTTGTTTGACCTGCATTCTGTGGGACTGAACCCCTAGTTCCACTTTTTCAAAACCCTCTAATATAAAAGAACTGCCCAGTCCACACTCCATAGGCCCCACCTCCCATGAATCCGCCTCTTGTTTGTAGTCGATCCGTGATCTAGACACTTCTCCACCCTGTCACGTAAATGAAGGAATCGGCAGTCTACTCAGTCGCAGGACGTTTTGAACCTCTGACTTATACCTCCACTTGGCTTTGTACCAAAGGTTCACAATCGGCCCTTGTAGATGTGAAGGATGGTGGAAGGATGCAGACCTCATGTCTGGCTGGATAGGAGTTTCAAGAGACAGAGTCGGTTTTGAGCTTTGTGTTGGATGGTAAGGGGGTGAGAAGTCCAGGTGATGTGGCAGTGGAGGGTGAGGCCAAGGTATTTGAGGATAGGAGTGAGGTGGATAGGACAGCCATAAATGGTGAGGTAGAATCATGGACAGCATTGCTGTAGATGGTGAGCACTGCCTTGATCTTGTATGCGAGACTGGCAGTTTTTACCACCTAACACAGTAGTGAGAAAGTAGAGAAAATCTCTTCTTATGGAAAGTGATGCACATCGATGATACTAACATGAGCAACCACTTTCAGTTAGCTGAGCCCTGTGTACTTGCCTTCACAAGATCTGGGAAGACCCATACCCGTTCAACGTCAGGGACGACTCCCCTCACCCCTGTCCCCATCAGTGGATATGCACATAGGATGCACATTTGCACAGTGGATTTCTTCACTCCTTGGCAACCGCATGTATTAGCGGCTCCACCATGTACCTAACACTTGGGCTTACAACCATTACTAACGCCACTCTCTTTGAATGATCATATGATCGTACCTTGCAAGCAGAGATACGTGCTCTGGAACATGACAAACGACTGCAGCTGACCTAGGAACACTATTAACCACGTCTGACACCCGAAACTTGCTCGTTAGACAAACCAAGGAGGCCTTCCAGTCGGTCTTGTGAAAGTCTTCCACAGTCTGCCCCACCTTGAAATCTCACCCACAGGTGAGGGCTCAACCTCCATGCAGCAGGTAACCAGGCTGATCACAGCAGTGGTCAGATCTGGAGATGCATGTGACTTGTTGGGTGCTCCTGGATCTCCGTATCAGCTGCCTCTTTGCAACACCTCAAGGTGTGTGATTAAAGACAACATTGCATGGTGCTGTGAGCAGAGGGACTCCAACTCAGCATGCATTCAAACAGAGAATCACAGTTTCTATCCATCCCAAACAACGACACTAAAGATGGTGTAAAAGTACACCACACAGTTCATGTATGTAATAGTGTTGGCAGATCAGCGTTTGGTCGAAACGTCAATTACAGGATAATATAAGTCGTCGATTTGAAATACGATGTTTGCTGAATGCTGGTTATGTCTTGTCTTTTTTTTCTTTATTGTGATTTCATTCCCCTGCCCCATATGGCCAGGGGAGGGCTGTCAGTGGCATTATCCGCCGCTCTTCAGCCGAGTGACATGACAACTAATACAAGAATAACATTTTACAGATAAAGCGATAAAAAAGGGGAACGTAAAAATAGTAAGGGGAGATAATGGAGGTAAAAATACACTGACATGGAGACATTCATGGGGGGACAATTAAAAAAGTCGAAATAAAGTTAAAAAACACAGTTGGTGATTGGTAGAACACAAAAAAAAACACTCAAGTCACACGCACAGGTTAAAAGTTGGCCACAGTATTAAAAACACTCGAGAACAACACACTTTAAACCCACTTGGAGCACACATGATGAAGAATAAAACTGCCAGGAGGGACCTGCCGAGGTAGAGGCCTGAGAGGATGGAAAAGGAAGGGAGAGCAAGGTGCAGCAGGGGAGGGGGCGGGATGAAAAGAGTAGGGGCATCAGTGGGTGCACCAAAAGGCAGTAGACAGGTGGGACAGGAGATGAAGAGGGAAGACAAGGCAGGAGGGAGTACAGAGACACTGAACGGCAGCACAAGAGAGGGAGGGGGAGTAGGAGGGAAAAGCCACTCAGGAGAAGGGAGGGGGAGGAGAGGGAGCCCTGAGGAGGAAGCAGGAGAAAGGTAGGGTTAGAGTTGGTAGGAAGGGTAGATGTCAGGGCGAAGCTCATCATCCGGGAGGGGTAGATGGTAGAAGTTGCATTGGGAAAGGAGGCGGAGGGTGAGGAAATGGAGACAGGGAGGGACACAACAGTAAAGGTGCGGCAATGGGTTGGTTGTGGACAGGAAGGGAGACACCAGGGGGTGAGGGGGATCAAGGTGGCAGACAATATATAGTGTATAGATGTGTTCAAGGAAAAGGTAGAAAGGGAATGAGGTCATAGAGGATGCGCATGAAGGATGGAAGGCGGATGCGGAAGGCGAGGTGGAGTGCATGGCATTCGAGGATTTGGGGGGGGATTTACAGAAACTGGGAGGGGCAGAAATCCAAGCAACGCTGGCATAACAGAGGATGGGGTGGGACAAGGATTTGTAGATGTGAAGGATGGTGGTAGGATGCAGACCCCATGTCTGGCTGAAAAGGAGTTTCAGGAGGCAGAGTCAGTTGTGAGCTTTCTGTTGGATGGTAAGGAGGCGAGAAGTCCAGGTGATGTGGCAATGGAGGGTGAGGCCAAGGTATTTGAGGATAGGGGCGAGGTGGATAGGACAGACATAAATGGTGAGGTAGAAATCATGGAGATGGAAAGAGTGGGTGGTGCAGCCTATGATGATCGCCTGGGTCTTGAAGGGGTTGATACGGAGGAACCACTGGTTGCATCAGGCAGTGAATTGGTCAAGATGGGTTTGGAGGGTACGTTGGGACCGTTGAAGGGTAGGATAAAGGGCTAGGAAGGCGGTGTAATCAACAAATTGGAGAAGGTGAACAGGCGGGGGAGGTTTGGGCATATCAGCAGTGTACAGGAGATAGAGGAGAGGGGAAAGGACAGGGCGTTGGGGCACGCCGGCAGAGGGATAGAAAGTATTGGAATTGGAATTGTGGAGAATCACATAGGAGGGACGATGTGAGAGGAAGGAAGCAACGAGATGGACGAAGTTGATGGGAAGAGCATAGGTCTGGAGTTTGAAGTGGAGCCCGGGATGCAAGACATGGTCGTGGGCATTCTGGAGGTCAAGGGAAACAAAGATAGTGGAGCAACTGGAGTTAAGTTGGAGGAAAAGAAGATTGGTAAGGTTAAGGAGATGGTTGTCAGCTGAGGAGGAAAGCCAGAAGCCACACTGGGTAAAGGGAAGGAGGTGGTGCTGTTTAAGGTGGCAGGGAATACATTCAGAGAGGATGGTCTCGAAGACCTTACTGAACACGAAGTTGAGACAGATGGGATGATATGAAGAGGTATCAGAGGGGGGGTTTATTGGGGAACAACAGGACACGGGAAGTATTCCACAAGTCGGTGTAAAATCCAGTGGAGAAGAAGACATTGACAGGGTAGTAAGGACAGCCAGGAAGGATGGGGGGATGCCTTGAGGTGGCCCCATCATGACCAGGGGCAGTGTTGCATTTGGAGCAGAGGACAATGTGATGGGAGTGTTGTGTCTGAGGGGGGTAACTGATCCAAGTACTAGAAGCTAGGGGTGAACAGTGGGACAGAGATATCAGTGCGGTCAAGGACGGTGGGGAAGAGGGAGTAATGAAAATAGGGATTGTCAGGAATGGAGAAGACCTCCAAGAGGTGGGAAGCAAAATGGTTAGCCTTACTGAGGTTGTCAGGAAAGGGATGATCGTCATGGAGTATAGGGCAATGCAGGGTGGGATGGCTACCAGCAAAGCTGCCAGTACTTTGTGGAGTTGACAGGGAGGGTGGAGTTGAGCCATGTGCATGTCTGGCGCCAGTCCTGGCGTTTCTTTGCTGTAAGGAGGTTCCGGATGTGTCACTGTAATTGAGTGTAACCCGGTCATGGGTACGGAGGAAGGAGCAGTAGAGCCTGCAGGATTCATGCAGAAGGATGGTCTGTGGAGGAAGCATAGGGAAGTGAGGGTGGATGAGTTTAGTAGGGACATGGGCATCCACAGCGTCAGTGATGGTCTTGTGAAGGAAGGAAGAGGCAGGATGGTGAAAAGTGAGGGGGTGGCTTTAGACCTGTAAAGCAATGGGTTCCCAGTAGGCATCCCAGTCAGCACGGAGGTAGTCATGGACAGACTTCGGAGCGGCAACTGGGCTGGTGGCTGCAGGGGTGTCACAGGCAGAGGAGATGGTGAGAAGGAGAGGGAGATGATCACTACTAACAGGATCAAGGACGTCCACAGTGATGCGACCAAGGAGGTTGGGGGAAACAAGTATAACATTGGGGGTGGAGTTACTTTCAGGACAGGTGTGTTGTGGGAGAGAAACGAGGTCACCATGGGGGTGGCAAGGAACTGATGCTACTGCTGAAGGGTGGCAGGGTCACAGCTGTGGATGTTAAGGTTGGTGGCAATCACCTAGGTGGAGAAGGTATGGTTAACATGGGAAATTAAGTCGTAGGGGAGAGGAGCTGTGGGGCGGATATAGATAACGGTACAGGTGATGGTGAGGGAGGGAAAAAATATGCTGAGGAGAAGGTGTTCAGTTGGGTCATTGAGGAGGGGTTGTGGCCAGACAGGGAGATGGTTGAGGTGGTCTATAGCGACCCCGCCTCAGGCAAGGGGAGATAGGGGGAGGTGCTGACAACATAGTGAGGTTGGAGGAAGGTTTCATTAAGGATGAAGGAGTCAACCTGGTGCTGGGACAGTGTATGCATGAAGAGGTATTTGTTGACATAGAGGGTGCGAATGTTGAGGTAGAGGAGACGATACTGGTGACGTGGTGGGAAGGAAGCGGGATGAGGAGAGGGGGGCTTAAACGAGGGTGTTGAGGCGGGTAAAGGTAAAGTGGGCCTGGTTGTGGGAGTAGGTGGCATAGGCGTTTAAGTGGAAAACAGAGTGGGCGGCGAGGGAAATCTGCTGGAGTGTGTGGGGGTGCTGGAAGGGGTGGATGTTCTGCAGGACGATGGTGAGGAACCAGATGATGTCTTGTGCTGTAGGGGGAGGGCGGAGTGAATTGTTGGGGTGGATGGGCAGGTCGATGGGGCGAACGGGAACAGTGAACTCAGGCTTGGTGAAAGGGGCTTTGCTTTGCATTTGGAGGAGAAGGTGGTGTGGGGTTCATAGGTCGTGTCCTGCCGACTCGTCTAATATAGGGTGCCTAGGAAGCTGTTTTCTCGGATAGCTAGACAACATTTCAAGGAAATCTTATTAATGGAGTTTATTACAGTAAATTAAATTGTCAATAGTTAACTGTGCATGTTAACAAAGATGGGGCGCAAGTAAATGGCGACATGCAAATAATCAATGTCCTTCGATATATACAGTTTCCATGTGAGCAAATAAGTCACGGCTCGTTTTCTAGGGAGGCGGCTGCTAGCGCGGAGTGGCGCTTGTATTCTCTTCGGATAGAGGCCGCTCCCGTCGTGGTGCGGTCCTATAGTTCTCATCATGTCGGAAGGCGGCCCTATTTACAGCCGTTCTGCGCTCCCCCCACCATCAACTGCTAGTAGCCAGTAAGATTCATTCTCTTTCCGAGCGGCTAGCCACGAATTACAAGTTGGACTGCGAGAAGCTCTCTCGCACGTGCTACGCTGTTGCCGTGTTTTGCGACAGTGCAGTTTTATTCACAGAGCGACCGAATTATTCATTCAGATGTCGATGTTACTTTCTTGTAGCAGTATAGCTGTTAATATGTGTCTGTAAACGTTTTAGTGTTATTTCCAAATGAAAATGTCATGTGAGAGCAATAAACGCGAAGTTCCTCACAAGCGACTTTAATTAAATTGCATGCCAATGAAGTATTGTCTTAGTCGTGATTTCCTGTCAGAAAGATCACTGTATGTAGCAATCGACAGAAAATCATCGAGTGAAACAGAAGCGACAGAAGTGACATCTGGCGTTCGCAAGGAAGTGTTACAGGCGCTCCTCTGTTGCTGATCTAATAAACGATTTAGGAGACAATCTGACCAGCCTTCTAAGACTGTTTGCAGATGATGCTGTGATTTACCCTATTATAAAGTCATCCGAGATCAAAGCAAATTAGAAAACGACTTAGAGAAGATATCTGTGTGGTGATAAAAGTGGCAATTGACTCTAAATAATGAAATGTTTGAAGTCAGCCGCATGATTACTAAAAGAAATCCGCTAAATTCGATTTACAGGATAAAAAAACGATTCCAGAGGCTGTAAATTCAACTTAACACTTGGAGATTACAATTACGAATAACTTAGAATGCAATTATCACATGGATAACGTTGTGTGGAAAGCAGACCAAAGACTGCAATTTATTGGTAGAACACAAGAAAATGCAACAGGTCTACTAAAGAAACTACTTACACTATGCTTTTTCGCCCTCTTCTGAAGTATTTCTGTGACATGTGGGATCCACAGCAGATAGGATTGATCGAAAGATTTCAAAGAAGAGCAACTCGTTTTGTATTTTCGCGAAATAGAGTAGAGACTGCCACGGATATGATACGCGAAATGGGGTGGCAATCATCAAAACAATGGGGTTTTTCGTTGTGGCAGGATTTGCTCGTGAAATTTCAGTCGCCAACTTTTTCCGCAAAGTGTAAAAATACTTTGGTGGCGCCCATCTGCATAGGGAGAAATGTTCATCATAATAAAATAAGATAATTTAGAGTTCACAAGGAAAGAAAAAAAAGGTTTGTGTCTCCTGTGCGCTGTTCGAGTGGGGGGCGGTAGAGAAATAGCTTGAAGGTGGTTCCATGAACGCTCTGCCAGGCACTTAATAGCGAACTGCAGATGTAGACGTAGATGCTTCACAAGCAATCGAAGCGGTTTATGTCCTGAATTCATAACTTCTTCAAATTTGAATCTGAAACCGATATTTCAATTTTTGACATTTTCAAGAGTCAAGAACGAACTGCAGAAGCACGAGTCGGCAAGAGATCTGTACACAGAATAGTAAACAAAAGTGTCGGAGCTGTAGAAAACAGGAAATTTTGTTTTCGTATTGCCTGAAAATCATCGAAATCGCCAGAAATCTGTAACACAAATAGATGGTTTTGACAACGATGTTTTAAAGCGCTTCGTTTTTGAAATGTAAATAAGAAGAGAATACATAAGATCACATAAACCTGTTACAATTATGCCTGAGCAAATTGGCTTCAAAGGTAGCGCTTCTTCAATGTAAAGAATTTTAAACACGTTAAGAAGAGAGTTTTTAATTGAAAAAAAGTGTCACAGAAGCAGCACGAAGCACGTCCGTTATAAGATGCATGATACAAGAGGAGGAGGTAGTTCTATAGTGTATTATCTTGATGAAACATGGGTGAATCAGAATCATTCCATAAATACCTGCTGGAAACTGAATGATGGCACTGGCAGTTCTAAAGTTCCCTGAGGAGCCGGTTCTCGGATACTTATTCTGCATGCTGGCTCTTCTTCTGATTTGGTTCCTGAGAGTAAACTTGTACGTAGATGTAACAAAAACAGTAGTTGCTACCATTTGGAAATAAACGCTGTCACTTTCAGACTCGTGCTGAACTCTTGCATCTCGTTAATTTATAAAAGTCACGCGACAGACTGTAGAAATTTGACTTTCTTGCATGATAATGCTGCCACACAGTTTTGCGTTAACCCACACATTACTGTCAGTATAATCTGATAGAATTAATTTGCGCACAGCTATGTGGGGCAAAAAAAAAAAAAAATAAATAAATAAATAAAAAAATAAAAAAAAATTCAAGACAACAGACACAGAAAGGCTTGAAGCAATAGACAGCATCCCCCCTTCAGCGTGGGTACACTGTGTGTGTCACGCTGAAAAGTTTCCAAAATAATACTTTCACAGGGACGTGAAGATTATCCATCTTGTTATACTGACAGTAAGCCTTGAACCTGTCATCCTAAATTTATAGTCAGGTGGTCCGGACGTGTACACAGATACTAGATGGTATTACGATGTAGACTTCGAAACAAAGTAGTGATTTTTCTTTGTTTTAAAGACTTACAGCTTAAAAACAGTTTTGTCAACATACCAATTGCATACAATATAAATGAGAACTTCCTAGCTTTCAATTACTAGGAATATGTAGCCTGTGAAGTATTCAGACTAGAATGTTCAACACATTGCCCAAGGAGAAGTTAAGCTTTTCCGAGCCTGTTCTATCACTTGCGAGAATGCGGCTGGATAAAGTCATCAAAAACTCCAGTATTTCGACACATAAATCCCTGTCATTTTCATGGCACGAATTGGAAAATGTCTTAAAATGAAAGGGTGGGTTACCTGTCGAGATAGCAGTGATTTTCGACGCTACCAGTCGGCATTCCATCGAGTTATTCACAGAAGATGGTTAATTGTTAGCTTGTTCAATGGATCATAAATGCGTTCTCCCACTGTAATGTCGAACGAGTTACTTTAAACTCATAATGGCTGTTGACACCGAAAAATGTGGTAACATACAGACAATTTTTACAACAGTCTTTTGCACTAGTGATTGTTTTCAGTAATTCTTTTTTATGCATAGTGATTTACACTGAACAGCAGTGAAACACGCCCACATGTGCCGATTATAAACATTTAAAAAATTACATGCAGTAGAATCAGTTGCCAAACAAATATAATGATTTCGGTTTGAGTTTGAAGTTTATTTTGTTACATATTACATTTTTACATGTTGTTGTTGTGGTCTTCAGTCCTGAGACTGGTTTGATGCAACTCTCCATGTTAGTCTATCCTGTGCAAGCGTCTTCATCTCCCAGTAACTATTGCAACCTACCTCCTTCTGAAACTTCTTAGTGTATTCATCTCTTGGTCTCCCTCTACGGTTTTTACCCTCCACGCTGCCCTCCAATACTAAGTTGGTGATCCCTTGATGCCTCAGAACATATCCTACCAACTGATCCCTTCTTCTAGTCTCTAGTTGTGCCACAAACTCCTCTTCTCCCCAATTCTATTCAATACCTCCTGATTAGTTATGTGATCTACCCATCTAATCTTCAGCATTCTTCTGTAGCACCACATATCGAAAGCTTCTATTCTTTTCTTGTCCAAAATATTTAACGTCCATGTTTCACTTCCATACATGGCAACACTCCATACACTTTCAGAAACGACTTCCTGACACTTAAATCTATACTCAATGATAAAAAATTTCTCTTCTTCAGAAACGCTTTCCTTGCCATTGCCAATCTACATTTTACATCCTCTCTACTTCAACCATCATCAGTTATTTTGCTCCCCAAACAGCAAAACTCCTTCACATTTTTACATATAACACAGTCCAAATCGCATTAAATGGCAATTATTGCAACCATTTTCGATGATCTTGTCATTAGACAATCGTCTTTATGAGAAAAATTATTCTTGACGTCTTCACAAAACTGTACCAGTTATTTTTGCCTTCCGACGTCACACAGGTAATTGCTGTGGAGCAGTGGACACAACCTCAAGACTCAAAAGTAAGATTTCTCTCATCTAGACGAATGATGGAAATCGTTTTTGAAATGTATTATTCCCTCATAGATCTGAACATATAGTACAATGTACCGCAGGCAAATGAACGTGATTGATGCCCACAGCAACACAGTTCGGCAACACAGACTACGTTTGCCAACTCTCTGCCGCCACGCATGTACAAACCTCATACCCTCCACGGCTCTCTTTCGCACCCACCTCTGTGCACGGAAGCGCCGTCTTACGTGAAGCGGGCTGTAGTCGGTGTACTATTGGCTGACATCATCACATAGCCCTCTCTTCTTTAATGTTCCAAGCCGACGTAATGTTACGCCGGAAGAGCTTTGTAGCGCTAACCACAGATGAAATATGTACAATGAGGAAACAAATGGGAACGAGACAGTCGGAAAAAATAGTAAATTAACTGTTTATTATTTTAAAATTAACCACCATAAATGTTAACACATTTACCACACTCTGAGACAAGACGACGAATGGCTTCATGGGAAAATGTTTGCACTTGCCAACGGAGCAACCACTATACACAGTCATGCACCTCTCTGTCCGAAGCAAATCGACTGCCACGAATGTGTTTCTTCAAGGCTCCAAAATATGGAAATCATCTCAGGAGAGATCGGGACTGTATTCATGATGTATAAGGACTTCTTATAGAAACTTCTGTAGCGTACTGCAAACGACATGTGGGCGGGTCCACATGTTGCAGAGATTGTTTCGAGTATGCTGCAGAAGTTTCGCCGTGAAGCCGTCACACAGTCTATATACAGTCCCGATTTCTCGCCATATAATTTTTACATTTTTGGAGCCCTGAAAAAAGACATTCGTGGCTGTTGATTTTCCTCGGACGAAGAGATGCACGCTTGGATACAGTCATGTTCCCACAGGCAACCGCAAACGTCTTGCAGTGGGATAAATGTGTTAACATTTTTGGTGGTTACTTTTAAAATAATAAACAATTTACTTACTTTTTTTCCTCTGTCCCGCTTTCGTTTAACTGTGACTTATAATGTGTGGTGTCAGAATTCAGCGGTACTGTGAATATTGTAACATAAGACGAGATAAGTAAAGTGCAGTGGCACACGTGGGACTAGGAGAGAGCACTGAGGGGATTCATTATGAACCATTTGAAACCGCCACGGAAGCAAGTAAGACAATATATGGCAACATATGGAACTGTGTTACAAATATCAGAGTCACCAACTTTCCCCTTAGGAAGCCAAAATATTTTGTTGAATTCCATCCTACTTATGCAGAAATGACCATCGTGATTAAATAAGGGACATCATAGCTCGCACAGAAGGATTTTGGTGTTCTTTTTCCCCACGTGCTAGTCGAGAGTGGAACGTTAGAGAAACAGTACGAAAGTTGTGACGTACCTGCCAAACACTTAAGTGTGAATCGCAGAGTAGTCTTGCAGCTGCCATGTGGCACTACAGCGAAGCCTTTCACGTCGGTGGTTGCATAATCCTCGCACCCACATTAACGCCGTTTACATCAAACAGACGAGCAAGATTCTTGCAGCAGACGCAGGTACTGTGTCGTAACGTCTTTTTATTTGGACTGACCATGTGATACCACAGCACCTAACGACATCGTTTTATTATGTCTAAGTAATACTGACGATGATGTTGCAGACCCAACAAAGGAACATCCTGATACCGAATACACATCCTATGTTTACTAAGTATTCACAGACAGACTGGAGCCGTGTTCGGAAAAACATTCGATGTCGGCTGTTGCCCAGAATACTGTTTAAAACCGTTTGGCATGACGGCGTCACAGAGACGCACTCGTCACTTGACAAGACATATACAAACCACAACTGATACAGACTTCGCCCTGCAGCTTTGTAATCTTGAGCCCACTTGCTTTTTGTGCAAGAAGCCCATTCCTATACGGAACTCGACGAAAACAAAATTGCCGGCCTCTGCGACCGAGGAGTTCCAGGCGCTTCAGTCTGGAACCGCGCGACCACTACGGTCGGAAGTTCGGATCCTGCCTCGGGCATGGATGCGCGTGATGTCGATAGGTTAGTTAGGTTTAAGTAGTTTTAAGTTCTAGGGGACTGATGACCTCAGACCTTAAGTCCCATAGTGCTCAGAGCCATTTGAACCATTTTTTTTTAACAAAACTGGAGGGTAACACCAGGACAGAGGCTTAAGAGGTAGGAATCATGATTATGTGTGACCATACAGAAAATATTCCCCAGCGCAAAACAGAAAAAAAGAAAGCGGCCAAGACCAGCACTCCGATCGTGTGCGATTTCCAATATCTCTCTCCAACGTCAACTGTACAGCAAGTCTGAAGATACCTTTCAGAACTACATGCGCGGAATACTGACAACACACGAAGAATCATAATATTACAAGTGGAACCGGAACGTTTGCCACAAAATTTTTAGTGTAAATAATTGAAGTTTAATGTTCAGGACAGAAGAAGTTTAAATTCAGTACTCAAGAATGAACACTTAAATTTTATTTTCATTATAGAAGGACTTCAATTCCAGTTTTAAAGAGCGAAGTTCTTTAACTATATTTTCAAGACCAGAGAGCTTTCACAGTTAGTCAGACTATCAATAGAAATCACCGACCGTCAATCCGCAGCTGGTCATAGTGTTTCTATTCTACCACTTATTGCTTCTTTCGCCCATGGCCGTGGTGTGTCGATTAGATGTGACACCTTAAAGACAGTATTACAGACGGAAACCGAATCTGGGAACCGGCCTCTCACTGCTGTATCGGTATGTAAATTCATTCTCTTACAGCTATGGTTCACAGTAAAACCAGATACTTTTGCTCAGCTACCATGGCGCACCGTCTCCAACTCATGAATATTGCGCTTCAGAAGACATCAACCATTTTGTGATTTTTCTCAGCGACAATTACGCACTACACTTCTCACTATTATCTGATGCATGCTTCCCAGTTTTGCGTTTTCAGTTTTACAAGTATTGTCACAGCTGTTAAAAATTCAGAAGCATAAATTTTCAGAACTGTTTCTATGTCATTAGGAATCTGTATGGTGCTAGGAGAGATTATTTAATAGTTTTTACTAAGTTTTAGAAACGTGCTACGTTAAAAAGATTTTGTATTTAAATAGTTATTTTCTGCTTTTCATTCTTGTGTGCGTGAATTTTTTTAATTGATTTCAAATATTCTGGTGAGATTACAACAGAGGTATGTGATAAATTTCAGTTTATCTTCAACTGGGTCAACAGATAAATTTGCCCATTCGAGTGTATGTCTCGCAAATGTAAAAATTAGGGAGAGTGGAGTTCACACAGACGCTTAGCAGCAAACTTTCTTAACTGCGAAACATTCGTGGCTCGAGTAGGAAAACAGGGAAAGAGCTGGGGTACACCAAGTACTCTGAGCCACACACCAGAAAAGAAAGCGAGTTAATATTGTATTGTCATCCAGTTCTGAGCTAAGTTAAAAGTTTCAAGTCTTAAGCTTATCGGCAAGTTAGTTTAAAATCAGTTGCTAAATTTGTACTAAACAAACAGATTGATTAAAAAAGTGCCCTCCACCACACACCAGACTAGAAAACGAGTTACTATTGCGTGTCATCCAGTTCTCAGCTATGTGGAACATTTCGAGTCTCTATCTTATTGGGAAGTTAGTTTAAAAACAATTGCAAAATTTGTACCGAACAAATAGACAAGAAACCGACCTATTAAAGTGTGATAAAAGTGATAGTTCATTTAGGAATACTTAAATTTACAATACAGCACAAGATATTAAACATTTAAAACCAATTAAAAATTGATATTTAATGTTACAAGTGCAGAAAATTTTATTTAAGGAAGTACATACATACATTTTCAAAATATTTTCTTTTTATAAATGTACTTTATATTCACAATTCATGTATAACCGAAAAGGCTAAAAAAAACTGTAAATAAAATTGCCCAAAACCGAGGACTGATTGGAATCATTCAAAAAATGGTCGCAACCGAAAGAGACTTGGGTCAGCCGGTTGCCTCGCAATGAATGAAACCACTCAAACACTGTCTATGAGTGAAAACATTCATATAACGACCGCAACGGACGGAGACTTGCTTCAGTTAGTTGTCTCGCATTAAATGAAACCACTTAAACCTGGTGGCTTACTGCAGAGGCTAGTTTCAGTCAGTTGTTTCATCCAACTGAAAAAAAAAGACTGAAAGAAAAAAAACTGTCGACTGACAAATCGACTGATAAATACAGTCGGTTGTTCCATCACTAGTCAGTGGCAGCACTGGCCTTAAGCCAGAAATGTCCGTTCGTTCTGGACACCAGCTATCTTTGCCACGCACCCGGGTACCCAGCACAGCTGTCCTAGGAAACCAGCCACATATTTATCAATGTAATCACAATTAGATATTACGATCGCAACACCAAACTGGCGACATTTGACAGTGAGTGAACTAGAACGGAAAACCAGCCCAAGTTGCAAATTTTTACTTTTTATTCATCCGATGACTAGTTTAGGTACGACACCTATTTTAAAATCATCATAACAAAGACGAAAATGGCATTTCCGAAGATGTCGAACATGTGCCATGAACATTTACAGTGCATAACAGATAACGCCATTTTCGGCTTTGTTAAGATGATTTGAAAATGCCTCTCGGCCCGAAACTAGTCATCGGATGAATGAAAAGTAAAAATTTGCAACTTGGACTGGTTTTTCGTTCTACTGATTAACACAAGATGCTGAGCCAACCTACTCAGAATGCTGGAAGTTCGTAAATGAGTGAAGAATCAGAAATACCCCCTCCAGACTACTGTGGATTTGGAGATATCAATTTCTCACGTAAATCCTCTTTACGAATGGACATACCCCTTACGGCTATCGATGTGTTGAAATCGCAATTTTCCACGTCATATATATATGTATATCGCCCTTACGAATGTTGGAACACTGTCCACAGTAAATTTACACTTCAACACGTATACATTACAGAGAAGCAGTGCACTTATCGTATATACACTCCTGGAAATGGAAAAAAGAACAAATTGACACCGGTGTGTCAGACCCACCATACTTGCTCCGGACACTGCGAGAGGGCTGTACAAGCAATGATCACACGCACGGCACAGCGGACACACCAGGAACCGCGGTGTTGGCCGTCGAATGGCGCTAGCTGCGCAGCATTTGTGCACCGCCGCCGTCAGTGTCATCCAGTTTGCCGTGGCATACGGAGCTCCATCGCAGTCTTTAACACTGGTAGCATGCCGCGACAGCGTGGACGTGAACCGTACGTGCAGTTGACGGACTTTGAGCGAGGGCGTATAGTGGGCATGCGGGAGGCCGGGTGGACGTACCGCCGAATTGCTCAACACGTGGGGCGTGGGGTCTCCACAGTACATCGATGTTGTCGCCAGTGGTCGGCGGAAGGTGCACGTGCCCGTCGACCTCGGACCGGACCGCAGCGACGCACGGATGCACACCAAGACCGTAGGATCCTACGCAGTGCCGTAGGGGACCACACCGCCACTTCCCAGCAAGTTAGGGACACTGTTGCTCCTGGGGTATCGGCGAGGACCATTCGCAACCGTCTCCATGAAGCTGGGCTACGGTCCCGCACACCGTTAGGCCGTCTTCCGCTCACTCCCCAACATCGTGCAGCCCGCCTCCAGTGGTGTAGCCACAGGCGTGAATGGAGGGACGAATGGAGACGTGTCGTCTTCAGCGATGAGAGTCGCTTCTGCCTTGGTGCCAATGATGGTCGTATGCGTGTTTGGCGCCGTGCAGGTGAGCGCCACAATCAGGACTACATACGACCAAGGCACACAGAGCCAACACCCGGCATCATGGTGTGGGGAGCGATCTCCTACACTGGCCGTACACCTCTGGTGATCGTCGAGGGGACACTGAATAGTGCACGGTACATCCAAACCGTCATCGAACCCATCGTTCTACCATTCCTAGACCGGCAAGGGAACTTGCTGTTCCAACAGGACAATGCACGTCCGCATGTATCCCGTGCCACCCAACGTGCTCTAGAAGGTGTAAGTCAACTACCCTGGCCAGCAAGATCTCCGGATCTGTCCTCCATTGAGCATGTTTGGGACTGGATGAAGCGTCGTCTCACGCAGTCTGCACGTCCAGCACGAACGCTGGTCCAACTGAGGCGCCAGGTGGAAATGGCATGGCAAGCCGTTCCACAGGACTACATCCAGCATCTCTACGATCGTCTCCATGGGAGAATAGCAGCCTGCATTGCTGCGAAAGGTGGATATACACTGTACTAGTGCCGACATTGTGCATGCTCTGTTGCCTGTGTCTATGTGCCTGTGGTTCTGTCAGTGTGATCATGTGATGTAACAGGAATGTGTCAATAAAGTTTCCCCTTCCTGGGACAATGAATTCACGGTGTTCTTATTTCAATTTCCAGGAGTGTATGTGTATGTTGTTGTTGTTGTCTTCAGTCCAGAGACTGGCTTGATGCAGCCCTCCATGCTACTCTATCCTTTATCTCCAAGTAACTACTGCAACCTACATCCTTCTGAATTTGCTAAGTGTATTCATCTCTTGGTCTCCCTCTACGATTTTTACCCTCCACGCTGCCCTCCAATACTAAATTGGTGATCCCTTGATGCCCCAGAATATGTCCTATCAACCGATCCATTTTCTAGTCAAGCTGTGCCACAAATTCCTCTTCTCCCCAATTCTATTCAGTCCTCCTCATTAGTTACGTGATGTACCCATTTAATCATCAGCATTCTTCCGTAGCACCACACTTCTAAAGCTTCTGTTCTCTTCTTGTCTAAACTAGTTATCGTACATGTTTCACGTTGTTGTTCACTCCACACAAATACTTTCACAAAAGACTTCCTGACACTTAAATCGATACTCGATGTTAACAAATTTCTCTTCTTGAGAAACGCTTTAATATATATGTGTATAGCGACCGAAAAAAAAAACGGTATGCCCACAGTCACGCTGGCTAGCTGTCTCGATTCTCCTCGGCTCCAGGAATTTATTTGACATTTAAGTCTTCCAGCCAATCAGATTCGAGAACAGACTGCAGGTATTTTCTGTCAGCAATTCCGGAAGGTGCCGCATCCAGCCAAGAATCTCTCAAACAAATGTTGTAGAGCAGAACCGTCCGGCACTAAGTGATAACTAACAACATTCCCTCGGACAAAAGGTTGAAAAGACCTGAGCAATATGGGTTGGTGTACTGCAATAAGCATCGCAGTTGATATTGCGATAAAGAACAAATGAGGATCTACTCAGGGGAGCCGACGAGAGGACGTTCTCTGTATCCATGATGTCACTGCCGTTTTGTCTGCCCTGTTTGTACACTATAGCAGATCCAACTGAACCTTTGCATTGCTATATTGTGCAACTGACTATATCAAGTGACTATATCCCCCCTTACGGTTGGATATATTCGTCAGTGCGATGAAATCACAATTACCCACGTCAAATGTATCCTCCCTTAGGCAGCTAGACATACGCAATTTTTTTTGCAGGAATAGTAGTTTGATCACTTCCCACACACATCTGATGATATGCCAGTACACCAACCACAGTAACTTTATGTTCCAACAGCATAACATTCCTCTCAGGTAGCGTGATTATCATTTATACGTGTATTTCCGAAAATAAGTGTGTCCACGCTCACACCTGCGTGTCGTTTTGCACAGCCTACCATAGTTTCCCAGTATCAAAATCCTCTCACAACATCGTCGCTATCACATATTCGTCGAGGATAAAGGGCGCAATTACAATTAAAAAGCCCTCACATCTTTTATTTATGTTACATACGTTCTTGAAAGATAGTCGGCGTTTGCCAGATACCTCCAGATAAGACACACAACCCTGCTAATGTTTTCGACATCCCGTCACGTCCCAATAGCACTGTTCCATAGTTAGAAAGCTGTCTAGTCCTCCATCTGTCACTGGCTGGGTAAAGACCTTTCACAACAAGAAATGGTTCATATGGCTCTGAGCACTATGGGACTTAACTTCTGAGGTCATCAGTCCCCTAGAACTTAGAACTACTTAAACCTAACTAACCTAAGGACATTACACACATCCATGCCCGAGGCAGGATTCGAACCTGCGACCGTAGCGGTCGCGCGGTTCCAGACTGTAGTGCCTAGAACCGCTCGGCCACTCCGGCTGGCACAATGAGAAATGTAGCACACTGGAGGAAGTTCCATGCACAATATACACGGACTGCAGAAAGAAATTAAGAAGCATAACACCTACAGTTCATCGATACTGTAGTGTGTGTATAAATATCCTCCTGTACATGTCCTAATCTCCTTTATCGTATTCCTACACTACTGGCCATTAAAATTGCTACACTACGAAGATAACGTGTTACAGATGCGGAACTTAACCGACAGGAAGAACATGCTGTCATATGCAAATGATTAGCTTTTCAGAGCATTCTCACAAGGTTGGTGCCGGTGGCGACACTTACAACATGCTGACACGAGGAAAGTTTCCAACCGATTTCTCATACACAAACAGCAGTTGATCGGCGTTGCCTGGTGAAACGTTGTTGTAATGCCTCGTGTAAGGAGGAGAAATGCGTACCATCACGTTTCCGCCTTTGATAAAGGTCGGATTGTAGCCTATCGCGATTGTGGTTTATCATATCACGACATTGCTCCTCGCGTTGGTCGAGATCCAATGACTGTTAGCAGAATATGGAATCCGTGGGTTCAGGAGGGTAATACGGAACGCCATGCTGGATCCCAGCGGCCTCGTATCACTAGCAGTCGAGATGACAGGCATCTTATCCGTATGGCTGTAACGGATCGTGCAGCTACGTATCGATCCCTGAGTCAACAGATGGGGACGTTCCCAAGACAACAACCATCTGCACGAACAGTTAGACGACGTTTGCAGCAGCACGGACTATCAGCTCGGAGACCATGGTTGCGGTTATCCTTGACGCTGCATCACAGACAGGGGCGCCTGCGATGGTGTACTCAACGACGAACCTGGGTGCACGAATGGCGAAACGTCATTTTTTCGGATGAATCCAGGTTCTGTTTACAGCAACATGACGGTCGCATCCGTGTTTGGCGACATCGCGGTGAACGCACATTGGAAGCGTGTGTTCGTCATCGCCATACTGGCGTATCACCCGGCGTGATAGTATGGGGTACCATTGGTTACACGTTTCGGTCAACTCTTGTTCGCATTGACGGCACTTTTGAACAGTGGACGTTACATTTCAGATGTGTTACGACCAGTGGCTCTACCCTTCATTCGATCCCTGCGAAATGCTACATCTCATGAGGATAATGCACGACCGCATGTTGCAGGTCTTGTATGGGCCTTTCTGGATACAGAAAATGTTCGACTGCTGCCCTGGCCAGAACATTCTCCATATCTCTCACAAACTGAAAACGTCTGGTCAATGATGGCCGAGCAACTGGCTCGTCACAATGCGCCAGTCACTACTCTTGACGAGCTGCGGTATCGTGTTGAAGCTGTATGGGCAGCTGTACCTGTACACGCCATCGAAGCTCTGTTTGACTCAATGCCCATGCGTATCAAGGCCATTATTACGGCCAGAGGTGGTTGTTCTGGGTACTGATTTCTCAGGATCTATGCATCCTAACTGCGTGAAAATGCAATCACATGTCAGTTCTAGTATAATATATTTGTCCAATGAATACCCGTTTATCATCTGCATTTCTTCTTGGTGTAGCAGTTTTAATGGCCAGTAGTGTATGATAATAACGCTAGAAATACAACAGTGCAATGGTGTCAGAGTCTTCGTTGATAGCATTCTCTCTCTCTCTCTCTCTCTCTCTCTCTCTGTTTCACCCCCACTCTTCCTTTGGTACCACCCAATGGAATAAAACTACGAACTATAAAAACTTGGTAAACGTTACTTAGTAGAAAACTCAACAAAGTTTTACTATGTTTCTCTCTTCTGATATATTGGAAATAAATACCATCCTCACGTTGACGTCAACTATATGTGGTGATCGCATTAAATATACATGCATTGGTCTGTTGGAGCAGGGGTCAGTGATCGAAATCGCTTCCACAGACCTGTGTAAAGTTTTGTCACCTGTACTGTAGGAAAACGATATCCCACAGAATATCAATCACAATAGAGGGTTGCTTTTTCATAAGCTGTTGATACGTTGTTTTTAGTTGTAACACATCTAAGCACTATATGACTACAAATGCATACACATCCATTCATTTCGTTTTCTTAACATACTCTGAGGTTTGCATCAGGTACGAAATCGACATTAACACTTTTTAGATCAATTGGCTTTCACAGAAAGCTGAACATCGCAAGCTGTATACTAAGCCACTCCCACAACACACAGGATGGTTGAAATAAAAGAGAGAGGCGGTGTGTCTTATTGACAAAAATATGGAAGACATCGCAGGAAAACTGGAAGAATTTATGGTATTGCGGTGCGGTTTTATACAGCTATTTTCAATCTACGAGGGTGGTTTAAAAATTTTCGGAACGGAATAGAAAAAAAAGTACTTACATCACTGAAACTTTTTTTTTTTATTTTTCAATGTAGTCTCCTTGTAGATTAATGCACATGGTCCAACGATGTTCCAGTGCCGTGATCCCATCTCAAAAATGAGTTTCCTCCAGGCCTGCAAAATAGTTACCCACTCCGGCTATAAGTTCTTCGTTTGAAGTGAATCTTCGTCCACCATGAAAAATTTTCAGCTTTGGGAAGAGGTGGAACTCTGACGGAGCAATATCAGGCGAATAAGGCGGGTGTGGCATTGATTCGTACCTTACTTCGTGTAATCTTTCCATGACGACGGCACATGTGTGCGGACGCGAGTGACGAGTCGTGGCACTCATCTTGCAGATTTTTTTTTCATTTCTAATTCTTCAGTTAAAATGTGATATACCCTTTCAAATGACATCTGGCAAGCGTGAGCAATTTCACGCACTTTTAATCGGCGATCCTCCATGATCATTTTGTGCACTTTTTCAATTATTTCTGGAGTAGTGACACATCTTGGCCGACAACTGCGGTTGATCATCTAAGCTCTCCCGATCAAATTTAAATTCTGTCCACTTGGCAACAGTTGGGTATGAAGGAGCACAGTCCCCCAGTGTATTCTGGAAATTGGCAACAATGTCCTTTGGTTTCTTACCTTTATTTACTAAATACTTAATCACTGCTCGAATCTCGATTTTTTCCATCTTCGCAAATCGCTACGCGGGAACAACAGAGCCACGTCACCGCCACAGCTCTATTCCAAGAGCACTGACGTGGCACGTGTTTACGGGCAACAGTCCAATGAATATCACATGAACAACTCGTTGCACTAGTGCTGCCCTCTCGTGGTGATTCCGAGAACTTTTCAAACCACCCTCATACTTTATCGTAATAAAAACCATTAATCTGCTTTGCTTGAATTGTTGTATAGCTATCCGAGAAAGCAGCATCCCTGGTGCACCCTGTGAGAGACGAGAGGGCAGGACCCAACATTGGCGACGAGTTATATGATGAGCCAAGTGCCTAGCGGCCACTAATTTTTTTTGTTTTTTTTTTTGTTTGCTGGCGCCTTAATTCTCTCTTATCATTACTTTCCAGGGGCGTTTATTTGCTTTAAAAGTCTGTTGCCGTTTTTTTTTTTTTTTTTTTTTTTTGCTAATCAGTGTTTTCAGGTAGGTGTTGCAGAAAATTTGTTTTCTTTTCCATTTATTTTGCTTGCTTGCCTTGTCTGTTTCTTACATTTGTCTTTCCCAACACGCCCACCCCACCTATCATTCCCCCTGCTCAGGCGCCACATCTGCAAGCGTCAAATGCCACACAGGTAACGCAGATGTTTCAGTTCCAGACGCAGCATATCTCTGCACTACTCAACACGGTGCAGCAGCTACTGGCCAACGCTGCGCGCCCGACAGCACAAGCTGCTATACCACCTTTTCGACATTTCGTAAATAAGACGAGGCATGACTCGACTGGTTGTCCCAGTTTGAAGCGCACCTCCTAGCTCACAACATAGCAGGTACTGTGAAACTTTCACATCTCTTATCCACGGTAGAAAGTGCAGTGTTCTAATTAATTCAGAAGTTGTTTCCCAACGCCAGTCCGAGTGAACTCACGTATGACCTAGTGGCACAGCCGCTAACTACACTCAGTCGCAAAAGTATTCGGACAGCACGTAACGGCGCATAATTTTGCAAATGGTTCAAATGGCTCTGAGCACTATGGGACTCAACTGCTGTGGTCATTAGTCCCCTAGAACTTAGAACTACTTAAACCTAACTAACCTAAGGACATTAAACACATCCATGCCCGAGGCAGGATTCGAACCTGCGACCGTAGCAGCATAATTTTGCAGTTTGCCGCATGAACAAATACAGAAATTGCACTTTGTAATGTATTTGGGACTCTGGGTACGATGTCGCAACGTGAAACACGCGTCAAATACGAAGAATTGTTGTTGGACGTCTGTCTGTTACGTAATATTTCCTGAAAACGGCATGGGAAGGTGCAACAAAAGTATTCGGACAAAGGCGGACAACGTGAGAGAATAGTTCATTCCGAGACGCACAGAGGGTGAAGCGACTGCAGTTGTGTCCGACATTTCCGCGAGACGATAGCGATGATTAGTAAACACTTATCGAGAGTTTGTGCAGGTCGACGATGGGACGCAGAGGGAAGTGTTCTACGTTCGAGCAAAGGCATCTTGTCGTTTATAATCACGCGAATGGGAAAACCTGCAGGGAAATTGCCGCAATAGTGAACATGAAGAAAAGTACAGTTCACGACATTATTAAACGGTTCGAGAGAGAAGACCGATTGGAATTCCGTTGCAGTACAGGACGGCCACGGACATTTTCACAGAGAGATGAACATGTGATTGTGCGAAAGGTACAACAGAATCCGAAAATACCTGCCACACGAATTGCAAGTGAGGTGGAGGGAGACCTCGGTATAAAAGTTCATCCCGAAACCGTGCGGAGAGTACTACGACGATCGCAGTACAATGGTCGAGTGGCACGGCGAAAACCATTCATAAATGCAGTGAATCAGAAGAAAGTATGCAGTTTGCGAGGGAATACGCCGAATACGATCAGGCTTGGTGGAATCGGGTGATATTTTGCGACGAATGTAAATTTACATTATGGTAAAGCGACGGAAAGGTAAACGTGTGGCGAAAGACCAATGAAGAGCTGAATCCCAGGAAGCTCAAACCAACAGTAAAGTTTGGAGGTGGGAGTATCATGGTGTGGGGATGCATGCCCGGCAATGGTGTGGGTGATTTAGAGTTCATTGATGATACGATGAACAAGGAAGCGTATTTGAATATACTGCGAGGCCATTTGAAGCAGAGTGCACGACATCTAGGTATTGCGAACAACTTTCATTTTTATCAGGATAATGATCCTAAGCATATCGCGCATATTGTACAAATGTGGTTGCTCTTCAATTGAAGTGTTGTACCCCCCTCCCTAATCACCAGACCTTAACCCAATCGAACATTTGTGGAATAAATTGAAACGGACCCTCCGCACGGACAACATCTACACGAAGGAGACCTTGAAAGAGAAACTGCGCCAAGAATGGGCAAATATAGGCCCAGATTTCACGAAAAAACTCGTGGAAAGTATGCCTAGTAGATTGGAGGACGTATTGAAAATGAAAGGTGGCCCCACAAGGTATTGACATTTTCCTCGTACAACTTATGAACATTTATTGGACAGTGTCCGAATACTTTCGTAGCAGCAGGGTGTGCAGGATGTTTCATTTTTGTTGTTAATTTTTCTGTTATTTATGTTTTGGAAACGAAATAATACAATAATTCTTTTGTAATTAATGTTGTTACGCATATATATTGCTAATAAGTATGTTTGGATTTCATAGTCAGTGTTTCTCGAGTACTCATTGTGAAACTTCCCACTGTCCGAATACTTTTGCGACTGGTGTAACTATTATGACCAACAAGTGAATGTGGTAGCAGCAAGGTTTCTATTCTTTAACTGAAAAAAACGGTCAGAACAAACTTATCGCGAGTGGGTAACAGATTTGCTGGGTATGAGAAGGAAATGCAAATTCCAATGTCCCTGCGGTGCTTTATATTCAGATATTATGTTGCGTGAGGCGATCGTGTACAATGCCCCTGATGTTAGTCTCAGAGAACAGATTTTGAAACAGTCCGATCCATCATTTCAGAAGGTAATCAAATACTAGATCAGTAAGATTGCGGTGACCTGTCAGCTGATAAATTTGAGCAGCCAGCTGTTTGTCAGGTTGAGGCCCTTGTTCGCGATCGGCCCCAGCAGCAGCTTGCGCTAGCCAAGCTGAGTAAACAACACCTCTCCACGCCACGTAAGCAATTCGCTAAAAAAGGCGGCTACACAGGTGAACGAAATAAGTCTTTCCCCCGGTGTTATTCACGGCACAAACGCCAAGATTCCCCTCCCGACAAGCTCAGTGCCACGCTTGCGGTAGGAAAGGACATGTACAATCCGTATGTTTGCAACGGAACAAACATAAGAATTCGGCACACTCACAGAAATCTAGTCATGTCATTATTGGCGTATATTCAAAGTCAGCAAAGGGCATTAGTCAAACTAGCAAGCGTGTAGTTTCTTCAGTGATACGCCGATCAAACAAACTTTTCGTTCAGTTACTTCCTTGTGGGAAACGTGTAATTTCTGTTGGATACGGATGCCTCTGTCACATTGCTCAATCGTCACACATATGAACTGTTAGGTTCTCCACGCAACTGATGGCTTATAATGGACAAGACATTCCCGTTCTTAGAACACGTACTTTGCCTGCCATGTAATGCTCGCATACGCGAGCAGTGACTTTTACACTGCAACAATCACGTGATGGTGAGAATGTATTCTTTTGATTTGTTTGGCTTTAACATTCAGGACAATGTCTCGTCAACGTCTGCCTTCAGTGCAAAAGGTAGTGTAGCTAGCTTGCTAAAAGTATTCCCGAAACTCTTTTCTGAAGGTTTAGGCAAGGCTAACAATTTTGTTGCACATATTAAATGGTTCAAATGGCTCTGAGCACTATGGGACTTAACTTCTGAGATCATCAGTCCCCTAGAACTTAGAACTACTTAAAGCGAACTAACCTGAGGACATCACACACATCCATGCCCGAGGCAGTGCCTAGAACCGCACGCCCACCGCGGCCGGCTGTTGCACATATTACTCTGAAAGAAAATGCTCAGCCGAAATTTTACCAGGCTAGAACTGTTCCCCTTGCATTACGGGACAAAGTCGTGGCTGAACTTAAAGAATTGAAAGATAGCGGTGTTATTGCTCCCATATCAGGTAGTCAATGGACAAGCCCACTGGTTTTGCTCCCCAAACCTCCAGGTCGCATTCGCCTCTATGTTGACTGTAAGTCTACAGTCAACCCACAAACTGTAATTGATACCTATCCATTGCCAAATTAGGTGCTGGACGCTACTTCTCAAAAACTGACTTGCGCTACGTGTATCTTCAAATACTGTTCGATGAAGAAGCTCAAAAAGTGCGTGTAGTAAATATTCATTTGGGCTTGTTTAAATATTTGCCTTTGCCTTTTGGCAGCGCTTTCGCACGCGCCATCTTCCGACGATATTTGGAACAGCTGACTGCACAAGTACCAAATTGTTCAAACTATTTGGACGATATTGTCGTAGCAGGTCGTACACCTGAAGAACATATTGCAAATTTACTTGCTTTGTTTCGTTTGTTACCTGAGACAGGACTCAAGTGTAGACTGGACAAGTGTGATTTTTTAAACCTGAGCTGCAGTATCTTGGACATGTCATGAACAGTCAACATGTATGTCCTCTGCAGTCGTATTTGTTAGCCATACCCAGCTTGCCAGTTCCTCGCAATATCACAGAATTGCAGTCAGTCCTATGGAAAATGAACTATTCTATTAAGTTCATACCGAAGGCTGCACAAATCGCAGCTCCATTGCATCGCTTGCGTTGCAAGTATGTCCCCTTTGCTTGGACAGATGAGTGCCAAGCAGCTTTTCAATAATTTAAAGATGCATTGCTCAGCGATCGATGCTTAGTTCACTTTCATCCTCACTAACAAGTTGCCTTGCAAGCTGATGCTTCCTCTTGTGTAATCGGTGCAGTGCTTTTGCACAGAATTGGTGATAAAGGCAGGCCTATTGCTTTCCATCTAAAATGTTGTCCACAGCTCAGTGTAACTATTTACAAAATGATATAGAGGCGTTGGCTCTTGTGTAGGTGTCACCAAATTCCACCGCTATTTGTGTGACAGAAAACTCTACTTAGTAATGGATCTCAAGCCTTTGTAGTCTTTGTTTCATCCGACGAAACCGGTTGCTGTACGAACTGTCCAAAAATTGTGAAGATGGGCTTTATTGTTGTCTCAATACCAGTACGAGATTGTGTATCATCCGACAGCTCAAAATGGTAATGCGGACGTACTTTCATGTCTTCCGATTGGCCCTGCCACAGACTTTGACGCTTCTGCTGCATCTTGTTGTCACGACGATGCTCAGGATTCTGAATTGCTTCAGTCTTTTCCGTGAACTATAGAAAAATTACACAGGCCACAGAAGCTGATTCAGAATTGAACATTTTGCTAACATACATTCGCACATGTTGGCCTGACTCATTGAATAGCATAAAGAATTTGGTAGTGTGCTGATACTTTGCCCGTCAGTATAGTCTCACTGTACAGAAAGGTGTAATTTTTGTTCAAAATGACAGTGGGAAGTCACGTGTGTTGATCGCTATAGCTTTGCAAAAAGAAGTGTTGCAGTTACTTCACCAAGTACACTGAGGAATTGTTTGTGCGAAATAGTTAGCGCGTTGACACTGTACTTGGCAGTGTATGGACGCTCATATAGAACAGATGACGCCACAGTGTCTCACACGTGCGGAAAATCAGTCCGCTCCGCCACAAAAATTCTGTGCTTGGCCTAAGTCGCAGTCACCAGGACAATGTGTGCACATAGACTATGCAGGACCTTTTTGGAACACTCGTTGGTTGATTGAAGTTGACTCATCTATGGGGCATCAGATTGTATGTGAACGTGGAAGTCACGCATAAAATGCTGTGTCAACCGGCCCCTTGTGCCCAATCCACCGATCGGATACAAGCGATACAAGCGATTAATCAAAAGTACCTCAATATCTGGGGGGAGCAGTAAGGAGTTTGACCTATGTGTACTTTTACCCACCAATAGGATGTGCAGTGATGTCATTAAAGTGGAGTGAGTTATTTCCCCCAGGAAAGAACCTTGTCTCCCACAAGCTGATTAAATAAAGAATATGCAGCAATATGTTATTGACATTGAATTTCATGCCGTGAGATCCTTCCTCTCTAGCGCAGATTGAGTCTATTTCCAGATGGGTGAGAGGAGGGGGCGGAGGGGGGGGGGGGTTGGGGAGGCCTGGGGAATTTCCCAGGAGGGGGACAGGTTGCTCAGAACTGAACAGGTGCCCATTATCTCAGAGAGGTGGATCTCAGGAGGACTGATATCCCCAGGGTGTCATAAATCAACCCCAGGGGTTCATAGGCAACTTAGCAGAACAATAGGTTAAGGGAGGAGGGAGGGGATGATTTAATTGATCACCTGGAAATTAGAACATCAATTTGACATCAAAAGTGTGCCAGAACCCACTTTGACCTACTAACACTACACAGTACTCTGCTTTATCAGTGGGCAACCATCTTGCCTTGGCTTCTCCACTGCTCTGATACGGTACAGTGGCACTGGAAGTTCATTGTTAACCGAGACTGTAGACATATGTTTGAAAACAAACAAAAAATTAATTACATAACTTTACGTTTTCGAAGTGATGATTAAAATGTAACGACTATCACTCGCAAAGCATTGTTATCCCCAAGACGCCTCAATTTATTGGCACAGTTTTATTCTGTGGAAATTATTAACAACCTCGACATGTTTCATGAAACAGCATATAATTCAAACAAGTGAAGAATGTAAATAGCATAGAATATATAGAGCAGAACAGTGGGGAACTTCTGTGTTGTTACAGAGTCCGGTATGCATAGTGCATTTCTCTAGTTCTAACACTATTAAAAACATGTGTAAAACCGATATTTAAATCATTTTCTTAAAGTAGAAACTCCTGACTACGCTCTACAGTATTCTTTTTTCCTTCGCCCCTTGCCCGTGAGTATGGTTGCCCATGCTTGAAAACCTATTTTTCGATATGTTTTCTCTGCAGCACAGTACCGTCCTGTCAGACACACAACTCGGTTGGACGGGCTACGCGATACGAAATTCAGAGGAAATTTCTGCCTGACATCAGAGAAACACATTACAAATACTGTAATAGAACCTCACAGCCAGTTTACTCACAGACACTGAGTTACGAAACTCGTGTCTTGAAATCAGCGTTGCGAAACTACACTCATGCTCATAAATTAAGGATAATGCCGATACACGGTGAAACAATGCTCTGGTGGACGGTTTGCGGGTTAAAATCATCTCGGGGTATGACCTTGCCGTGCATTTTGCGATGGTGTAAACAAGTGCGCTTGAAGCTTTCTCACGAATGTGCATATACAAATGTTCATTAAAAATGATAGTGCAAATTTTGGCTGTCACATAAGTCTCAGGGGATGATTTTCACAAAGTCTCAGGGATGATTTTCACACTTGGTGCATTAGTACACTGGTGGTGGTGGTGGTTAGTGTTTAACGTCCCGTCGACAACGAGGTCATTAGAGACGGAGCGCAAGCTCGGGTTAGGGAAGGATTGGGAAGGAAATCGGCTGTGCCCTTTCAGAGGAACCATCCCGACATTTGCCTGAAACGATTTAGGGAAATCACGGAAAACCTAAATCAGGATGGCTGGAGACGGGGTTGAACCGTCGTCCTCCCGAATGTGAGTCCAGTGTGCTAACCACTGCGCCACCTCGCTCGGTTAGTACACTGTCCCACACCCGTGCATTAGTTGTAGTTTTTGAATTAATATTCATGAGTACAGTTTATGCTAAGGAACAAAAATAAGGCGATTATTATAGCAAAATCATTTTTTCATGACAGTTCAATCACTATTTACTAGCGTTGTCCTTTTCTTTCACACAATTAAATTAGCACTAGTGAGACGGTTTACAGTTTTACGTTAACAATGATTTGACTCTGGGCCCCCAATAGCAGTAACATAGGCTGCTACAAACGAAAATTACTCAATCAATTCGAATAGAACCTGAAGTCCCACTGTCCTCTTTGTTCTAGCAGGTTTGGCGCGAAATCACAGATCGCCACATGCTCACTTACGCCGATGTATACCTCGTAATTCGCACTCACACAAATAATTGTAGCACGTTCAGTTCACCATATATATACATGCACACTTGCACTATTGAACAATACTCTGTGTCGAAATATATCGGCGCGAAAAAAAAATTCTTACGCAAACGACCACATGGGCTACCCAAAAGTGGGGCTTGCTCGCCACCATCGGCTTCTCGACTGTTATTTCAGCACCTGTACATCAGGTAGGCTGGCAGCAGCATCTTACGCTACTCTTCAGCCTCAGAGTTAACAATGAGAAAACATAAAGAAGACACACAAGAGATTGAACAAATTGGGGGGCAAAAAACAGTAGACACAGAATACAAAAAACATGAAGCCATACACACTTGAGGAGAAACACACGAAAAACTGTCGGCACGGCGCACAAACACTGATGACTTCGACGGCACAGGTGAATGTTGGTGTGTGACAGCAAACACTAAACACAAACACGATGGCACACACACAAGAAACGGATGGCGATGATCTCTGGCACGCGAATGTCCACGTAACGTGTGCAAGTCCGGGGACCTGCCAAGAGGGGAAGAAGGGGTAGGGGGAGGGAGAGGGGAGAGTAAAGATGCCAATGGCAGAGGAGATGGGAGGAGGAATGAAGGTATGGGGGTAAGGGAAGCCCGGGGGAGGAGTGGGGAGAAAGGGACGAGGGAGGGAAGGAGGAGAGAAGGGAGAGAAGGTGCCCAAAGGAACAAACACAGGAAGAGAGAGAGAGGATCACAGTTGGCAGGAGGGGTAGATGGAGGGGAGGAGGGCATCATCAGGGAGCCACCTTGGGAGAGGGTGTGGAAGTACAGGCGCGGCAGTGGGCGGGGTCGGGAGAGGATAGGAGAGACCAGCGGGTGAGGAGGATCGAGTTTACTGGAGGTGTGTATCCGTTCGCGTTCGAGGAAAAGGAGGAGGTTGGGGAAGGGAATAAGGTCGTACCACTGGCCAAGATGGCTGCTCGCTTATATAGGCCCGGACGTTTACCCCCCTTGGTTATGCAAGTACCAATCTCACTAGTTAAGTTACAAATTTTGATACATGTATCCCTCGACAGAAATAAGTACACCATCGGAACCACGCTAAAAAGTACATATTAAATTCTAGGATATTTCTATCGCCCATAAATCAAGTTTTAGTTTTTGCAAAATTTCGCCACTTAACGCAAATTTGTTTGTTTTATCTGTGCTGCAAAGTTTTAACATAGAACTGCATATAGTACCGTTTTTAGACGTAATCTATAGCGATCTACACATTGCGCTGCTCAAAATCTCCATATCTATAATAATTAATTAATTATGGGCGATAAATGTTAATAATAATTTGCAAACAATGAAAACTATTGCAAGTTAAGTGTCTAGTATAACTTAACTAGTTTAAAAGACGTGTGATGCCACCCAAAATATTATATAGTGCCGTTCTTTACGTCATGAATTTTCTCTTGAATTTTATACACAATTTTCTACCAAACTTTTTTTATTGCTCTTTACGGGCTTAATTATTTATGAACCTTAACATATGACTACGGCACTCGATCCGCTGTGACGAAACATTTTTAATGAATGCTCACTCATCCCTGTAAGTTGTTATTTACTATTTTTATTAATCTTTCAGTATTCGTGATATTAACCGATTTTGAGATTACTATAACTTATGCGTCTCGTGACTTGAAATAAAGATCGATCTTTCAGAAGGTGCATATTGCTGACCACAATCCACTGCCGCATCGCTCTTCACCTAAGTTGCGTAGTTTTCGCGTAATGCGCGAAAAACCAAACAATATCCCAAGCTGCAGGCCACGCGGCCGCCCGGCGGCGGAGACGTCCCACCGACCGTTGCAAATCTCGCGTGGGCGCGACACACACTTCCGCGAATCGCGCACCATGTCGCGCGCTAGCTCTCCACAAAGCAATCCTTGCTTACTAGACCTATTCATCTAGTAACGGGCCTTTGTACCATCACAATTTGACCTGCGGTCGTCGCACGGTGGTTCTGGCAGCAGCCCACATATGCAGAGGTGTGTTGGTGCATGTCAGAGTACAGTGCAGTGAGTAAGTGTGCAGATGTTTTCAGATGTGCTAATGGTGACTGTGTGTTGAAAATGGCTCAAAGAACGCATATTGATGACGTTATGAGGGGTAGAATACTAGGGCGACTGGAGGCGTATTGAATTGGGACATCATTTTGCACCAGTATGTCTGCCTTTTCAGGGGTGCAGTGGGTCCTATCTTCCTCCTGAAGGATGATAATGCACGGCCCCGCTGAGCTGCCATCGTGGAGGAGTACCTTGGAACAGAAGATATCAGGCGAATGGAGTGGCCTGCCTGTTCTCCAGAACTAAACCCCATCGAGCACGTCTGGGATGCTCTCGGTCAACATATCGCTGCATGTCTTCAAACCCCTACGACATTTCATGAGCACCGACAGGCACTGGTGCAAGAGTGGGAGGCTATTCCTCAGCAGCTGCTCGACCACCTGATCCAGAGTATGACAACCCGTTGTGCAGCCTGTGTACATATGTGTGGTGGTCATATGCCATACTGATGTTGGGGTACACGTGCAGGAAACAGTGGCATTTTGTAGAACATGTGTTTCTGGACGGTTTTCTCAACTTGTCACCAATACCGTGGACTTACAGATCTGTGTAGTGTGTGTTCCCTATGTGCCTATGCTATTAGCGTCAGTTTTGTGTAGTGCCATGTTATGTGGCACCACATTCTGCAATTATCCTTAACTTATAAGCATGAGTGTAGTTTCCTAAATGGCTGTCTACACGACAGTATCAGTATAAAGTTTGTTTTCGCCATTTTATGGGTCTCGATGTGTCATTTTCGTCTTTGAAATGAAAGTCATAGCAGTCACATTGTGTTTGGACTCTGTTACTCACTCCAACTGCAATCTAATGGCAGCTTCAAACTGGGCAGGTCAGACTGTCCAGTATAGTCTGCTCCCTGTCGGAAGAATTTGCAACCTACGTGCGGAAGTGGACCTCCCAGGTCCTTTGTGCGCGCAGGTAGGATTAGCCGTTGTAAAGGCCGAGCAGGTATCTGCGAGACACCGTAGCGGACGGGCGTGTATGTCTTCCAGCTAAGCCAGGAGTCGAAGTTGGCGCGCTGCCTGTGCAAGTTGTAAAGTTTAATGTAATAAATACTTATAACAGACAACGTGTTCCGTGTAGTTATTGTGAGTGGAAACAAGGGGAGGACAGTAAGTCCTCTCGCACTATACATTCACACTCCAATGTGCCACCACGGGAGGAAGAGCCCGCGCGCACACATTGGCTGTGATGGAAGTCAGCCTGTTCCGCTCGAAATACGCGCAAAAGAAAAATTACAAACATGTTCGAAATTTGACTACCTGAAGACAAGACATGCGCTATGAGGGAAGCCATTCGCAGTGGCAAGGGGGCCGCCCCTCCCCTCTTGCTTTAAATGAAAGGAAAAAATATAGTGTAGTGAAGTGCTTTTCTTTCAAGAAAATGATTTACAAGACGGTAGTACGCAGGTTTTTAACAGATTTGTAACTGGGACACTTTATAGTTGCTTGCAAGTCACCATTCGCCTTCCGAAATATTAAAAATACTTGGAACCTACAGGTCTGCACCCCCACCCCTGCAAACTCTCCCTGGTGAGGGCTGTTGCTCAGTGACAAAACCGGTGCATTGCTCCAGGCGCTACTGCAGCCACTAACGTATGACATCAGACCAATTCACAGAGCTGAAAAGAGTTCAGTATGCTGTAAGGAAAGAAGATACATGAATGCATGAACCGTTACCGTCGTAAGTGAAACTGGAGCACACATAGCGTTCTTTTTGGCGAGTGGAGATTGTGTTTCCTATTGCCGTTAGTATCCATATCGTGCTCCAAAGTCCACAGTTGCCAAATTTGTTCCAGATGTTTATGACGCCACTTATTGGAGTAAGTTTCTTATTTGCAACTTTCGGAGATCAAGCTTTTTACTTCGTACATATCAAATTTTCTGTTTCCACAGCTAGCTCCACATCGTAATCTTCGGGATCACGGGGGCCCGGGTTCGATTCCCAGCCGGGTTGGGGATTTTCTCAGCGTGGGGACTGGGTATTTGTGTTGTTCTCATCATCATCTGGGAATTGGCGGGATTGGAACTGGAAAGATAGGGAACTTGTACGGGCGCTGATGACCTCGATGTTGAGCGCCCCACAAACCAACATCAAAATCGTAATCTTCGGGTAGAATACGCTTTCGCGAAGTTATGCTTTTAGTGAATAAAGTCTCATTGGCGTGGCTTAATACTGATCTAAGAGAATTTACAAAAGAAATGCAGAAAGGAAACTTCATTAATCTCAGATGCTTCTTACAGAATCTATTTTGGTCATTAAATCCAAATCTGTCAATCCTTCATGCTCCTGTCAAGAAGACTGGTGTTAAGTGCAGCACTCTGTCGCACTTTGTTCTTGTAATAATTATCAGTAGCCATAAGCACCAATGCACATCGGAAGTACCTAATTTTCACATTTCCTCACTCCATGTCACGTTTATTGAAAGACCAGAAAGCGTAAAAAACACACGCATCTGATAGTTTCGTGTTGTGAATGTTGGAATGCACAGAAATTGAAGAATGTCGACAACGACTTTTTCCACTGCGGACTGCGCTTGCGCAGTGCGTAACAGTACAGTTCCGACAAAGTTCAACGCGGATGGAATAAGATGTTACAATTGTATTGGCCTTTCACGCCTCCCGGACCGACTCAGAATTCAAGTTTCTTAATTGTTTGTCTCCTTAGCTGAGAAAGTTTGGAATCCGGGCTCAAATCTTGCTCTGTAAACAGTGCGAAAGCACAAACCACTATAAAGATATTTCTAGGCTTTGTCATCTACGCGGCACCAATGAAAGAAATAGAAGTAACCTCACACTGAGCAAAGATCGTAGTCATACATATCTAAGAACCTTTAGAATAACGACATTAACTGTCAGCAAAAGAAGTACAATAGATATTAACACAAGATGCTAACACAGTAATGCTAATTTGTTTGTCAACAGCCGTGTTATGTACGTGTTTCTAAAAAAAGTTTCACAAGTTTTAAGCTATGGCTGTGAATGTTTAGACTGTGGGAAAACAAGAAACGGAAAATAATAGAGAAATGGAGATATCAATGTGGAGAAGACCCGCCAAGACATCCTGGACTGGAACAAAATCCAATACACAAGTTGTAATAGAGATTAGAAATTACTACTATAGGCGGCGGAGACAGTGACAGACAGAGAAGGGTGGTCACATTCTCAGTAGATGGTGTATCATGACTGATATCATTATTGTGGTAACGAATAACCTGAGTGTCGGCTACTTGTAAAATACGTGAAGAAAAACATATTTTGGCTTTCATTACAGATGAAATTTGCAGACGTGGAGCACGTGAAGAAATAGATGGTAAGAATAGTAAAATTTCTGAACCTGCTAGCATCATTTCATTGTTAGTTGCAAAAGTTTTCGACAGAAATGAATGAAGAGTATGCAAAGTTTGTACAGATGTCCCACCTAAACTTTTCAATGCCAAAATCTCTGGAACCACAATAGATATTGAAAACGGCTTTCACAGGTACGAATGTATCTCACGAAAGGAAATACTATGAGACATTCTAAAGTGTGTGGAAATAGTGGTTTCAACACACATTTATTTTTTATTTATTCCATACGCAAACAGTAACATGAGAAATCACAACTATAATGGCGTTTGTTGCATTGCAATACACCAGTTCCATCCTGAGAAATTGGATCGCAAATTTGACGCCTGAAATGAACGGAATGCTACGCTAGTGCACTTGCCACGATGTAAGCGTGGCCCACACGTTGCTCGCAATTGCGACGTGATTGATGTACGTATTCTTACTTTCACTGCTACCACGAGGGCCGAAAGTAATAATAGGGAGTCCTGCCACAAACATTGATATGTACATGACGTTTTCCCTCGTGCATCTTGTATTTATATACATACAGGCTACGGAATATTGCTGGTTGGTTGGTTGTTTTGGGGAAGGGGACCAGACAGCGAGGTCATCGGTCTCATCGGATTAGGGAAGGACGGGGAAGGAAGTCGGCCGTGCCCTTTCAGAGGAACCATCCCGGCATTTGCCTGGAGTGATTTAGGGAAATCACGGAAAACCTAAATCAGGATGGCCGGGCGCGGGATTGAGCCGTCGTCCTCCCAAATGAGAGTCCAGTGTCTAAACGGAATATTGCCGGCCGGCCTACGCTGCCCCGTTACACTGTCCAGGCCAATCCTTCACCTCTGCTGTTATGTACAGGAACAGGCCGCTGTGTGTGGGAACAGCTCACTGCGAGGCAGGTTGTTCTGTGTGCAGGTACGTACAGGTACATGGCACCGGTGTACTGTACTTTGTAATTGGTGTCACTGTGGCGATCATGATTTTAATTTACCTGTCCATCCCTTCTGGGCATTCGACATGATATTCACAAATGAGGAAACGGTTGACATGATATTACTGTACTGTCACCGAAATGGCACACGTGTGGCACTGGTGTATGCCCAGCGATACCCTAATAGACGTCACCTGACCCGCTCTCCCTTCGTGAATACTGTTAGAAGGATTCACGAGACAGGGTGGTTGCCTCCAAGAAAACGGATCCAGAGCACAGGCGTAACAATAAGAAGCAGCAGTGGTAGCTTTTCTGGCGGCCACTGCAGTAAACCCTCAAGCAAGTATTCATGAAATGGAGAGACAGATGGGAATCCCGCAAACAAACGTGATAAATATTCTGGACGGGCATAAATACCACCCGTATCATGTGGTGCTACATCGAGCCCTCCATGGCAACGACGTTCAGTCACCTGGAGTACTGTCAGTGGGTTCTACGGCAAGGGCATTACTTGACGCGTAGGGAAGTGTTTACCAATGAGGCCATGCTTACAAGTCAAGGGAATGTCAATTTACACAATGAGCTCTACTGGTCACCAGAAAACCCACACTGGATTTGCTGGGTTGAATGTCAACATCAGTGAAGTGTCAACACGATGGATGCCCTGTGCATACTGTCATTGTGGCACAACCGGAGCTAAACCAACAATTCCCAGATCGATGGAATGGGCGGAACAGTCACATTCACGATTTCCAGCACAGACGCCGGACCTCATCCCCAAGGACTTTTTTCTCTAGGGGCATGTGAAAGATATGGTGTATCAGTAGGTCCCAACAACAGTGGCCAACATGAAAGCCCGTGTTACCGCTGCACGCGCTGCAATAACACAACAAACACTTGCAGCCGGAGTGGATCCATGATGGAGTTAGTTAGTTAGTTACGTGTTCCATTGATCAATAGCACGGAAAACCATTATGATGTGGAACGTGTGAAATGCACAAGAAATGCGCACAGGAAACAAGTTTGTTTCTTTATATTATAGTGTTATAACTAAATATTTCTGTTATCTATCCCATTCCCTTAAATGCCACAAAATACATATATTATATCTCCAGATTTATTTACTCATATTCAAGAATTCATCTATGGTATAAAAGGAGTTGTCAAGGAGGTATGATTTAAATTTGTTCTTGAAACTATTACTGCTGTCTGTCAGACATTTTATTCCATCTGATAATTTATCAAAAAGTTTTGTAGCAGCGTATTTTACCCCTTTCTTTGCCAAAGATAGCTTAAGTAAAGGATAGTGTAGGTCTTTCTTTTTTATGGTATTGTAATAATCAATGTCGCTGCTGATTTTAAACTGGTCCATGTTGTTGAGAAAAATTTTCATTATTGAGTAAATGTACCTTTTAAACAGAAGCCTACAAGATGTGCGACTATGAACCCCACACATTATTCTAACTACTTTCTTTTGAGCAGTGAATACCTTATGCCTAAGTATTGAGTTACCCCAGAATATTATTCCGTATGACATCAGATAGTGGAAGTATGCAAAGTATGTTAGCTTACTAATTTCTACACCCTCAAAATTGGCAGTTATTCTGATTGCAAAAGTTGCTGAACCTAGTCGCTTTAGGAGATCCAAAATATGAATTTTCCAATTAAGATTCACATCCAAAAACTTAGTATGCTCTACCCTGGCTACTGACTTCTTTTTATGTGTTATGTTTATTGAAGTAATTATATTTTTTGCTGCAGAAAATTGGAAGTACTATGTTTTTTCAAAGTTCAGACCAAGCCCATTCGCAGAAAACCAATTAATAACTTTTCCAAAGACCTTATTTGTATCATTTTCTATCGGACTTTCTTTTACTGGATTAATAATTATGCTTGTATCATCAGCAAAAAGTGTCAGTTCAGCATCTTGTTTCACATAAGAATGGAGGTCATTCACCCATGATCGAACCTTGTGGAACACCTAATGTAATTTCACCCCAGTTAGATGAAGTGGCAATCTCCTTTGAATCACTTGAACCATATAAAGAGACTTTTTGCTTCCTGTTCTGTAGATATGACTTAAAAAACTCATATGCTGTTTTATTTATAACATAGAATTGTAATTTCTCTAACATAACGTCATGGTTCACACAATCAAATGCTTTGGATAAGTCACAGAATTTTCTTACTGGTGACATTTTACAATTTCAAGACTCTTATGTGGAAAGTGAAATTGTATATTGCTGTCTCAATGGAACAGCATTTCTGAAATCTGAACTGTTATTTACTAAGTGTCCCATTACTGTTGAGATGGCTAATCACTCTTGAGTACATTACTTTCTCAAAGATTTTTGAAAATGCTGTAAGCAAGGATACTGGCCGGTAATTATTGACATCTGTGGTTTCCCCCTTTTTGTAGAGAGGCCTGACAGTGGCATATTGTGTTGCATAGCGGTGTTACCGAGCAAATGACGATCTCTCTGAACATATGTTGTAGCATTTCGGCTGTGAGACATGTGATTGCACACTGTAGATATATGTTTCTTTTCTGGTGCTGCTGTACTTGTCTGTATGCATTGCACCATCTGCAAAGGTTCAGTTGACTGAGTTAAGTGGTAGCCGGCGTAACTCCTGCAGTAAAGGCCTCATGTAAGGTGCGAATCTGACCGTTTATTACGCCACCTTACAAGGTTTTGACTGTGTTCTGAAGAAACTGCAAGAAAACATCGAGTGGTTTACAAACTTCTCTTCTCCCCAATCCTATTCAATACCTCCTCATTAGTTATGTGATCTACCCATCTAATCTTCAGCATTCTTCTGTAGCACCACGTTTCGAAAGCTTCTATTCTCTTCTTGTCTAAACTATTTATCGTCCATGTTTCACTTCCATACATGGCTACACTCCAAACAAATACTTTCAGAGACGACTTCCTGATACATAAATCTATATTCGATGTTAACAAATTTCACTTCTTCAGAAATGCTTTCCTTGCCATTGCCAGTCTACATTTTATATCCTCTCTACTCCAACCATCATCAGTTATTTTACTCCCTAAATAGCAAAACTCCTTTACTATTTTAAGTGTCTCATTTCCTAATCTAATTCCCTCAGCATCACCTGATTTAATTCGACTACATTCCATTATTCTCGTTTTGCTTTTGTTGATGTTCATCTTATATCATCCTTTCAAGACACTGTCCATTCCGCTCAATATGCTCATCCAAGTCGTTTGCTGTCTCTGACAGAATTACAATGTCATCGGCGAACCTCACAGTTTTTATTTCTTCTCCATGAATTTTAATACCTACTCCAAATTTTTCTTTTGTTTCCTTTACTGCTTGCTCAATATACAGATTGAATAACATCGGGGAGAGGCTACAACCCTGTCTCAGTCCCTTCCCAACCACTGCTTCGCTTTCATGCCCCTCGACTCTTATAACTGCCATATGGTTTCTGTACAAATTATAAATAGCCTTACGCTCCCTGTATTTTACCCCTGCCATCTTTAGAATTTGAAAGAGAGTATTCCAGTCAACATTGTCAAAAGCTTTCTCTAAGTCTACAAATCCTAGAAACGTAGGTTTGCCTTTTCTTAATCTTTCTTCTAAGATAAGTCGTAAGGTTAGTATTGCCTCACGTGTTCCAACATTTCTGCGGAATCCAAACTGATCTTCTACCAGTTTTTCCGTCGTCTGTAAAGAATTCGCGTTAGTATTTTGCAGCTGTGACTTATTAAACATAGTTCGGTGATTTTCACATCTGTCAACACCTGCTTTCTTTGGGATTGGAATTATTATATTCTTCTTGAAGTCTGAGGGTATTTCGCCTGTCTCATACATCTTGCTCACCAGATGGTAGAGTTTTGTCAGGACTGGCTCTCCCAAGGCCGTCAGCAGTTCTAATGGAATGTTGTCTACTCCCGGGGCCTTGTTTCGACTCAGGTCTTTCAGTGCTCTGTCAAACTCTTCCCGCAGTATCGTATCTCCCATTTCATCTTCATTTGCATCCTCTTCCATTTCCAGAACATTGTCCTCAAGTACGTCGCCCTTGTATAGACTCTCTATATACTCCTTCCACCTTTCCGCCTTCCCTTCTTTGCTTAGAATTGGGTTTCCATCTGAGCTCTTGATATTCATGCAAGTGGCTCTCTTTTCTCCAAAGGTCTCTTTAATTTTCCTGTAGGCAGTATCTATCTTACCCCTAGTGAGATAAGCCTCTACATCCTTACATTTGTCCTCTAGCCATCCCTGCTTAGCCATTTAGCACTTCCTGTCGACTTCATTTTTGAGACGTTTGTATTCCTTTTTGCCTGCTTCATTTACTGCATTTTTATATTTTCTACTTTCATCAATTAAATTCAATATTTCTTCTGTTACCCACGGATTTCTATTAGCCCTCGTCTTTTTACCTAATTTATCTTCTGCTGCCTTCACTACTTCATCCCTCAGAGCTACCCATTCTTCTTCTACTGTATTTCTATCCTCCATTCCTGTCAATTGTTCCCTTAGGCTCTCCCTGAAACTCTCTAAAACCTCTGGTTCTTTCAGTTTATCCAGGTCCCATCTCCTTAAAAAAAAATGGTTCAAATGGCTCTGAGCACTATGGGACTTAACTGCTGTGGTTATCAATCCCCTAGAACTTATAAGTACTTAAACCTAACTAACCTAAGGACATCACACACATCCATGCCCGAGGCAGGATTCGAACCTGCGACCGTAGCAGTCCCGCGGTTCCGGACTGCGCGCGTAGAACCACTAGACCACCGCGGCCGGCCCCATCTCCTTAAATTAGCACCTTTTTGTAGTTTCTTCAGTTTTAATCTACAGTTCATAACCAATAGATTGTGGTCAGAGTCCACATCTGCCCCTGGAAATGTCTTACAATTTAAAACCTGATTCCTAAATCTCTGTCTTACCATTATATAATCTATCTGATACCTTTTAGTATCACCAGGATTCTTCCATGTATACAACCTTCTTTTATGATTCTTGAACCAAGTATTAGCTATGATTAAGTTATGCTCTGTGCAAAATTCTACCAGACGGCTTCCTCTTTTATTTCTTCCCCCCCAATCCATATTCACCTACTATGTTTCCTTCTCTCCCTTTTCCCACTGACGAATTCCAGTCACCCATGACTATTAAATTTTCGTCTCCCTTCACTACCTGACTAATTTCTTTTATCTCATCATACATTTCCTCAATTTCATCATCATCTGCAGAGCTAATTGGCATATAAACTTGTACTACTGTAGTAGGCGTGGGCTTTGTGTCTATCTTGGCTACAATAATGCGCTCACTATGCTGTTGGTAGTAGCTTACCCGCACTCCTATTTTTTTATTCATTATTAAACCTACTCCTGCATTACCCCTATTTGATTTTGTATTTATAACCCTGTATTCACCTCACCAGAAGTCTTGTTCCTCCTGCTACCGAACTTCACTAATTCCCACTATATCTAACTTTAACCTATCCATTCCCCTTTTTAAATTTTCTAACCTACCTGCCCGATTAAGGGATCTGACATTCCACGCTCCTGTCCGTAGAACGCCAGTTATCTTTCTCCTGATAACGACGTCCTCTTGAGTAGACCCTGCCCGGAAATCCGAATGGGGGACTATTTTACCTCCGGAATATTTTACCCAAGAGGACGACATCATCATTTAATCATACAGTAAAGCTGCATGCCCTCGGGAAAAATTACGGCTGTAGTTTCCCCTTGCTTTCAGCCGTTCGCAGTACCAGCGCAGCAAGACCGTTTTGGTTAATGTTACAAGGCCAGATCAGTCAATCATCCAGACTGTTGCCCCTGAAACTACTGAAAAGGCTGCTGCCCCTCTTCAGGAACCACACATTTGTCTGGCCTCTCAACAGATACCCTCCGTTGTGGTTGCACCTACGGTACGGCCATCTGTAACGCTGAGGCACGCAAGCCTCCCCACCAGCGGCAAGGTCCGTGGTTCATGGGGGGGGGGGGGGGGGGGGGGCAGGAAAGAGGACAGCGACCTCGGGCCAGGTGATTCAAGCTGGATGGCCGACTGTAGCGAGGGCATCGGTACAAGGGCAGAAAAGAAGCTTTACAAAACTGCGTTTCGAAATTCCAACAAGAGACGAACAAAAGCTAGTGACGCATTTTCGTCCAGCGAGTGTGACACACGGAAAGGTCAATGTACTTTAGGCATCTGGAACGGGCACAAAACGTCCAATTGGTGGAAACTCACTAGGAAGGAGAATACTACTGAAGTTTCGACGCAGTTTGTTAGAAGGAACGTTGCGATTGGTAGAGAGTGTTTCTACAAAATGAGAGGAATGTTCCGATTGGTCGTTAAAGAAAGCCGTGGCGTGAAAAAGGAACCCAAGTGGAGGCAGACAGTTCTGCTGAAAGGGTACAGTACTGCCCGACATTGAAAATAGGTACAACATTCTTCGTTAGTCTTGTCAGAACAACATATTTTTTCTAATAATAACTCAATTTCACTTAATACACCGAAGCCAGATATCAGTGTAGGAAAGAAGGAAAATTTATTTATTTATTTGACCACATGTGCACTCCCACAAAATAAATCCCTATATCCAATTTGGTGAGACATGAGAATTGAATGAATGTATGGTCGTCTGCTAATCGCAGATAGTGAATGTGCAATATATGATCATCTTTGAGACGGTCCTTTGGTCACCTTGAAATTTACCTGAACTTTGAGCGCCTGAAATGTGTCTGACTAATACGGTAGTAAGGTGCTCCCCCACCTCGAGGGAGGTGCGAGCGAGATGACGTGAACAACGGCCATGTTTCAGCACTCTGGCGCTGGATCTTGTGTTGGTAAGATCTGTCTTAGATGTGCTCCGTAAAGACAAAAGAGTGGAGAGAATGGTATGGACGTGAAATAAGAGTAGCTTGGAATAATAATTTCTCTATTTCAGGAACTTTTGTGGGGAGAATTAAATGACAGGTAATATTAAAGGGATCGTAGTAATCTTCGGAAGTGACCAACAGTCACAATGAAACCACGTGTAGTACTAAGTTGAAATACTTGCGAGTGCTGGTAATAAGTTGAAATACTTCCGAGTGCTAAAGTTAAGCTGAATTACTGACGTGTGTACTATAAGTTGGAAATATTTAAGAAATGGTGTGCGCAGGACTTGAAATTAGAGACGAGCATTTCCACGTGGTGAGTACTGTGTGAGTCTCAATCTGTGTATGAGACAAAGGATAAAGAGAAGTACTCGTCCAAGGTATCAGTTGAGGACTCGCGTGTGTGACGAATATGATCTTAATATTACTTTGCGTGTTATGTTTCCTTGTGACGCTGGATTCAAACTCTAATACTCTGAGAGAGAAGCAAGGTGAGTCAGCCGTCTATCCAGCAATGCCACTTGGTTTGCATGGCACAGGAAGACGTAAATATATCCTCCAGAGTTCGTAGTAGGAAAGAAAAGTTACCTAGTGGGGCAGTGTCTTGTGAAACTGGGATGAATGCAAATTGAAGTGGGAAAGCTGAAAGTGAAGTGATTCTAACGTTGTGACTATCCTTTGTGTGTATTCTATGTATCCAGTGTGATGTATTTCATGCAATTTAAGTATGTGTGGTTTGCATGGGGAAGCTGCTAGATAGGTTCAGAGGCAATGGGTTATGCATGTTCCTTTTTGTACTGCTCTGTCTGGAGGAAATTTTCGTGATGATGGGTGTGAGAGTCGAAGTGTGAGATATAGCAAAAGATCCACCATCCTCTGCAGAAAGTACACTGTAGCATTAGATGATTACGAGACCATAAGATAGAGAATCACCAATGTAAAGCCATGCCCACTGGGCGGAGTTTCTAATGTGTAATTGTAGTATAAAATGTAATGGTGTGTTTAGGTTATCTGTGAATCATAATAGAATTTATCTGAATAAAAAAAAGGATAGTGAAAAGAAAAGGATTGGTGGCCTTGTTCTTCGAATAGAGTGTAGTCATGATATGCAGAATTTATAATGTGTGCGCCATTCATATTCAGTGCGATGGCCACGTGATGATCAAAGCTGTTGGGCAAGGAAGAAGATGTGGTATTGCCAGAGCGTTGTGAACAATCAGAGTTGTGTAAATTTCTAATAGTCAGATGTGCGTTATCCGTTTCCGTTGCGTAATATTCAAACAGGAGAATAATTTGTAGGTTAATTGTGTTACTCGATAAATAAGAATAAATCCACTAGGTTGGCAGACCACTGCTTGATGCCACAGTATGAGCAAGGCATGTGGGTGCCTCTCACTGCCACGAGTAAGACAATAGAGAAATTTGGTGTGGTGACTCTTCTCTGAAATGGCGTCAAGTGCAGAATGGAGCACTTAATGCTGCGTTCACAGTGGTTGCACTCCAGCTAAAATTAGCTGTAGCAACGTTTAGCTCCAACTGTGGAGAAACGAACCAGCCAAATTAGTTAACTGTTCTCGCCAGAACTGAGAGGGCACTATAATATGCACGCTGCTCCAACCATGCGCGTGAATATCGCCACATATAAGACCAGGGCTGAGTACATGTTTTCTCGCATAACGAGAAACCTAGAGAAAGTTTCTGCTGGGAAGTTCAACAAAGGCCACAATTGTTTTGTAGGAATTTCAGTGGGAGAGAGCGGCCTTGCAGACAGCAGCACGTCACAGCTTAAGGTAAATACCGTGTACAGAGGTGTAAACCTTGTTGGTTCACTAGCTTGCATCCACTGTAAACTCGAGCGGCCTTGGGTAATCTTGCACTCAAACTTGTCACTTGACTAACCATCCAACGTAGACTTGATTGTCATCCTAAATAGTACCGAACTTTGAACCGGAGTCGGACGATTTTCGTAGTACTGACCGACATCATAACGTATGTGTAGGAGCAATTTTGCAAAGAAATGTCCAACTAAACTTTCATATTATTGTGCTTAGGATCAATGTAAGGAAACTTCCAATTAAACTTTCATAATATTGTGCTCAAGATTAATGTTATTTCAGAGAGTTAATATTTAACTTTGTTGTGTATAAACTTATTTCACTTTTTGATGTCGGCAAGACGCATTATCCATTGCACTGTTTTTATGTAGGCGAGTTGAAAACTGTGTGAAATCTGTCATGTGGTGAGACATATTGCGACATTAAACTTGTCATATCACCTCACACAGTTGTTCTCAATTCAAGAATAAGCAAAAAGAAACCCCCACAACCTTACAAATGGCGACCCTGCCAGGATGGTAATTGGTCTGACTGGATTGCAATTAGTCAAATAAGTAATAAAAACAAATTTTTGAATTAAAAAAAAACTGATTTTCATGTTGTTTTGTGACGAGGTTACCCAATGTATGTAAATGTATAGTGGACAAATACAGTAAATGTGTGATCCAAAGTGTGGAAAGGTTGTATTGACACGTAGAATCAAAGTATCATTGAGTTGAAGTGGATTGAGCATTGCCTCGCTGGCGCTCTCGAAGTTATTCACGGCGTTGTTGAGTTGGGTTGAAAGTCCACAAACAGTAAACAGTTTTGCTAATGTTGTGTACATAGTCTAAGAAACTTTCTATGATATTTTGGAAACCTGTAAGGTCCTATAACTTGATGGTGACGAGAGCGCAGGCTCGCGCGGTTCGAGAAACGAACTGAAATGGCGGGAGAACGGAGAGTACCGCAGATAGGTCAAACTCAAGATCTTGACAGGGCGGAAATTGATGTAGAGCAAAAAGTATCGAGTACAGGTCACGAAACGGGGCGTAGTGATAGTGCAGAGGGAATGGTAGCAGTTTCAAGATTGGTATCACAGTCAGAGAATGCGCAAAAACAAATGAATGATGGATGTAGTGGGTCAGAAGTAGAGTCAGAGGACGAGCAACTTCGGTATGTTGAACTGAATATAGTAATTTTGAACCAACCGGGACAGTTTCGAACTGAAAGAATGTGTGTAAGTGCGTCCGCATTGTGTACGGAAGTCGGTGAAACGCCACGTGAAAGACGCGAACGGGAAAATTTTCATCGAATAGTGACAGGTGACGATGGCGAAGAGCCAGATGTGTTCGCAATATTGAAGCAACCCACTATGGTTGTAAAGCAGACAAATGCAGGGTTAACAGATTTGAGATTTGAAACAAATACAGAGTAAAAGAATTTAAATCTTAAAACAAATACAGGGTTAACAGATCTAAAGACCGAAACGGCAAAGCTAAAAACAGAGACAAATTCTGCCTTAAGTAGTCTCCAATTTGAAACTTACGTGGGATTCGAAAAAGTCCGCGAAGATCGGTAAAAATTACGAACAAAAGTCAATGAACAGTTCACTGAAATCTAGAGAGAGGCGAGAGACTCCAGAAAGTAGTATCGAGGTGGTGGAATCGGTAGTATCATCTGACATAGTAATGGTCAGTAATCCAGCAAGAAGAAAGTCAGTTGTGAAATCTTCCGTAGCAGTAGCGGAAACACAAAAACGTCATGAGATTCCAATCGTACATCCACAGAAGGTTGCGTCTATAATTACGGAAGCAAAACAAAAACAAATAGGGAAGGAACAGTTAACACAGGCGAGCGAAGTAGGTGATGTGCGCTCACACCAGACATGGTAGCGAGAAACCGTAGATGCGCGCTTTCCAGCAGAGCGGCAGCCGACCCTCCGAAAGTACACGGGTGTCGCGGGAGCGGAGCAAATTGCGACGACACGTCTACCAATTCCACAATTGCCGAGTCACAGCACAACTGGTTACAGACCGCACGCTAATGTGAATGTAATAGAAAGGCCAAACACGGAACCAGTAAGGGGAACTGTAAACGAATCTTTCAATCCGATACACGAGGAACGGTACGGTGTAGACAACTGCACACCTCTTCGTAAATACAATGTTAAATGGGACATAAATATGTCAGCTCAAGGCCCAAATGTGGTAGAAAGAGTACAAGAGAACATGACACAATTGAAAGAAACGAGTAATGTTGTTAAAACACAAACGCCGTATGGTGGAAGAGAAAAATTTGACAATGATCTTTTTTTGACAGTCAGAAAATCCAACATTACAAAGAAAGTGGGAACGACTTACATCCACGCACGTTCATAAATCAATTACAGATCGGTTTACCAGAGCATTGGCCACTTAGCCATAAACTTGACATCATTTGTGGGCATATGGACGGAGCAACAACGGAAACCATGCAAAGAGTAGCGGCGAACCTGTCATTCATATGAACAATTTAAAACTGCATTCTTGGAGCGGTACTGGTCCACAGAAACACAAAACAGAACAAAGTATGAGTTGCTGCAGAAAGAGTTGTTCGAACATTCCGGAGAAAAGAAACCCGTTAGATTTTTCGAAGATATGACAAAGAAAAATCAGTGCTTAGATAATCCATACAGTGATTGGGAACTGATACGGATGTGCACAATGAAGCTACTGTTACGTTATCAGCAGTCATTGGTTGGTAGGGCAGGACATAACATACAAGCATTTAAAGGAATGTTAAGAGAACTAGAATTCATCTTCAGTGAAGTTGACACAAGAAAACAACGTACAAGCAGAGAGAAAAAAACGGTAGGGGGAGTAACGGTAACCGATCAGGTTTTAATAATAGTTCCAACGGTGAGAATAACGGGGGAAAAGGTAATGGTTTTGGAAGGAGTGGTAGTCGCTCATGGGAGAACAATAATAACTATGGTTTTGGTAACGCACAGAGGGCAAATAACAATTCTGGTTTCGGGGGACCGAGGAATTATAATGGGGGATTTGGTCCTAGAAACAATGGTGGTAAATATGATCCGAGATACAATCCCCGTGAAAATGAAGGAGTAAAGTTTAGAGGTTTTCAGCAGCCAAATCCAGGTTATTCAGGTGGAAGTGGAATGGCCAGAACGCAGAAAGGTTGAGGAAATCAAGCTTGAGCGGGTTAAAACATGCGAAATGAACCGATAGAGCAAGTCGAGGTGAGGCTACCAAACCCAGGTAAAAGACCAAATTGACGAGATGAGCGGAACGAAGACCAGTCACAAGTAATTCGATCGAATAATGAAGTTAATTGTATAATCAAACAAGTAAATGGACTTAGTTTTGATAAGCCAGATTTTAAAGTTGGTTTAAGGGGAGATCGAATATAGACACCAGCATGCTGCGATTCAATTGACTGGGAATCGACGAACGATGATGAGGAACAGAAGTCAGAACGGTAAATATAGACAGTAGTAAAAAAAATTGTGATGATGACCAAACTGTAGAAGATTCAGCGCGGTTATACGAAACGGAGAAGGAAACAGTATGCCATGTCGATAAAGCATCATTTATAACACCAATAGTGATACCTAATTAGAAGTGAATTCCCTCCAGTAGTTAAAGTAAAACACAGGCATTTTGTAATTTAACACCAAGCGATGGGAAGGTTATAGCGTTGAAAGTAAAATTCTTTTCTATATACAAAGTTTAGAGAAAAGAAAATGAAAACATAGAATAGGAAAGAAAGAAAAATGCACATAATTAGAACTTTTAATTTGTACTTATCTCGATTAATTAAATAAAATAAATTTCGTAAGGAGGTAAATTAATAATGATGATAAAAAGACAGGAAAGTAACAATTAATGTAACTCTTCTGCAAATTAAATGTGTTCTGGGGAAAGAATTGAACATAAGAAGAAAAATAGAGATCAGCATGTGGATAGTTTAACGAAATAGTAGTAGATTCTCTCTTAAAGACGCAGTGCAGCCAGCGGAGGTTCGAGTCCTCCCTCGGGCATGGGTGTACGTGTTTGTCCTTAGGGTAATTTAGGTTAAGTAGTGTGTAAGGGACTGATGACCTTTAGCAGTTGAGTCCCATGAGATTTCACACACATTTGAACGTAGTGTGAAGGGTGAGCTAGTTGATTTTTGTAGAAGAAAAGAAGTGTGGAAGAAGGTAGGAAACAAATGATTAAGGGGGAAGGAGATATGCATTTCAATTTTTGTTCCGCCGAGGACGATGAACAAATAATCGAAGAGATATGTTGGGGAATATGTGAAACATATAGGATTTATGGAAGATACCACAATCTGATATTGAAATAGAAAGATGAGAGAAAGAAAACTAAGAAGTCGTTAGGAGATAACTAGTAGGAAAGAGAATTTCAATATTATGATAAGCAAGAAACATGTTATTTCGTGGCAGGAGGTAGAACAGTAGGAGCTTAAGTTCTCCCAGAAAAGATTTCTATATGGAAGATACAATGAGGGAAGACAGGAATGTAAAAGTTTGCGATCGAAAAAATAGGAGGAAGGGATAACTACGAAGTTAAAAATAATACAACAGAACAATAGAGCAGGTTTTTGAAGCGCTATAACAAAAAACAAATATAAAAAGTGTATTTTGAGGTTCTGTTGCAGCTGAGGACAAAAAGAAGAGATTGCAGAAAAAAAGACGTTGGAGTTGGCGTCAAGGTGCGAAGTTTTCAAAACAATATAATATACCTGTAGTTAGAAAAAAAAGGTTACTAACATACTAATCGTCATCACCATCAATTTCACTCTTACTATCCATCGTGATGAAGATGAGGAAACCATGACCTCTATCTTATAGTAGAATTAAATTAAATGAAAAAAAGGGGTAGCTAATTTTGATACGTTTTTTAAAGTCATATAAAAATTTGTTTAATGTTTGTAAAGTTCATAGTGTAAAGTTGATAGCGTAGTCTAGGGATGTAAGGAAAGTAAGATTGTCACATATTGAAGATGAAGTCGGCAGCCAAGGTGCAGCATCATTGCGGCCAGATCGACGACGAGACTTAGGAGAGCGGTTAGGCGTAAGAGGAAGGAGCACTGCGTGTGAGTGCCCGGTAAGTCAGCTTACGAGATAACAAAAGAAGGGGCCTTGGTGGAAAAGACGTTCCTAGAAGATAACTCCTCTGTGGAAAAGTTTGGAGAAATAAAGCGCAGCCTGAATGCAAGCAACTTGCACTCTGAAGTGAGCTTTATTCTTACCTGTTCAAAGCTGAATATGAAAGGATAAAGAATGTCCTCCGAGCCGGAACGAAGGCGGACACATGACTGCGAGGACGAGCGGAAGCTTAGAGTCACCACAGGAAGAAGAAGAAACGCGTTTCTGTAATTCTTTGTGCAGAATAGCGGAAACTGTCATCAGACCATACGAAATTCAACATCTGGTTGGCAATCCCTGATAACACATGGGACGGAGCAGGAAATGGATGGGAGGCTGTTCAACTTATCTAGATGAACAACCGATTACAATGAAGAATAGACAACAACTGTGAAGAAGACGCCATGAGAACGGAGAAAAGACAACGATGTTAAACAGGTCTTCAATCCTAACTCCCGGTCCAGAGAAGAAAGAAGACACAAGTAAGAAGACAGAAGGAAGCACTGAGAACAGAAGGCACAACGCAGAAGATTTGGAAGAAAGAAGAGCCTGGACCAGAAAAGAGCAAGAAATCTTTTCGAATTCCTTTCTATAAAAGACCATTATTACATTTAATTACCAGAGAGAATATAATTTAACTGTGCTAACAGCATATATATTCGATGTTCTTTAGGGAAGATTGCAACGCTTTCGGAGGGAATACCACAAAAATGGAAGATAACAACTCGTATGGAAATCTACCGACGAAATGACCCACAGTGAATCGGCATAAGGATTCGACGAATGTGGAAGCGGAAAAATTTTGGCTGCCAAAAATTGATCTCCAATTCAACTGCACCACAGGCATAGACATAATGCAACAACGGCTACCACGCATTCACGACACACTCAGACCTTCACACCTTTCTCTCTGCCGACCGTCATTCCGTTCTCGATGGGAACACGGCGAGGCACAGACAACCATCATGCCACATTTAAAGGAAACGCGGCAAGACGTATACTTCAATACATATCCATCATCGTTTAACATAAATTAACTGAATAAAATAGAACAGACTCAAAATAAAAAGGACAATTTTCAGATGGTACAACTTTATAAATATACACACATCGTTTGAAGTTGGTCAGTAAACATCTCAATTGCTACAGTCAGCAGGTGAACCAAAATTTTACACTGTCTTCAATCAATTTCTCAGCCATTGATTGACCCAGTACAAAACTGAAGACGGAAGGAGGAGGATATGTAAGGTGGCGGAATAAAAGATCAGATTCACACCTTACATGAGGCCTTTACAAATCACAATGACAAGGTGAGGATGACACCTAACGTAAATCGACAGTTGTGAGAACATTTGCCTATCAATATGTTATGCAAAAAGGGATGGCAGTCAATCGACGGTAATCAACACACCATTCCTATACAATGCATGTCTGTGAGCAGAAGGTAGAACAGGGAACGTGAGTCGAGTCGCTTTTAGTTTTGAAAAGACAGCTCCACAATGGCATAGCAAAACCGCGCTGAAGGCGTTACGCCGGCGACCACTTAAAGGGGTGCCAGGAAAGAGGACAGCGACCCCGGCCCAGGTGGTTCAAGCTCGAGAGCCGGCTGTAGCGAGGGTATCGGTACAAGGGCAGAGAAGCAGCTTTAGAAAACTGCGTTTCGATAAAGGTCAAAGTACTTTAGGCATCTAGAACGGGCACAAAACCCCCGATTGGCGGAAACTCACTAGGAAGAAGAAGACTACTGACGTTTCGACGCAGTTTGATAGAAGGAACGTTGCGATTGGTAGAGGGTGTTTCTACAAAATGAGAGGAACGCTCCTATTGATCGAAAAAAAAGCCGTGATGTGAAAAAGGAACCCAAGTGGAGTGAGGCAGTTCTGCCACGGGTAAGACAAGAGAGAAATTTGGTGTGATTATTCTTCTCTGAACTAGCTTCAAGTGCAGAATGGAGCGCTTAATGCTCCGTACGACGCAGAGAAGAAATTGGTGGGCACACTGCTTCACAGTGGCTGCACTCCAGCTAAAATTAGCTGTAGCAACGTTTAGCCCCAACTGTGGAGAAACGAACCAGCCAAATTAGTTAACTGTTCCTGAGAGGGCACTATAATATGCACGCTGCTCCAACCATGCGTGTGTATATCGCCACATATAAGACCAGGGCTGAGTACATGTTTTCTCGCATAACGAGAAACATAAAGAAAGTTTCTGCTGAGTAGTTCAGCAAAGGGCAGATTAGTTTTGTAGGAATTTCAGTGCGAGAGCACGGCCTTGCAAACAGCAGCACGTCGCAGCTTAAGGTAAATACCGCGTACAGAGTTGTATACCTTGTTGGTTCACCAGCTTGCATCCACTGTAAACTCGAGCGGCCTTGGGTAATCTTGCACTCAAACTTGTCACTTGACTAACCATCCGACGTAGACTTGATTGTCATCCTAAATAGTACCGAACTTTGAACCGGAGACGGACGATTTTCGTAGTACTGACCGACATCATAACGTATGTGTAGGAGCAATTTTGCAAAGAAATGTCCAACTAAACTTTCATATTATTGTGCTTAGGATCAATGTAAGGAAACTTCCAATTAAACTTTCATAATATTGTGCTCAAGATCAATGTTATTTCAGAGAGTTAATATTTAACCTTGTTGTGTATAAACTTATTTAACTTTTTGATGTTGGCAAGACGCGTTATCCATTGCACTGCTTTTATGTTGGTGAGTTGAAGACTGTGTGAAAAGCTGTAATGTGGTGAGAAATATTGCGACATTAAACTTGTCATATCACCTCACACAGTTGTTCTCAATTCAAGAATAAACAAAAACAAACCCCCGCAAACCTTACAACCTGTTACTGCAAAACCTCGTGAAAATGAAAGCGAAAGCACCAGTTGTACTTGTTATGAAGAAACCCAAATAAACTAAGCCCTTGTTATTTCACACATAACTGGAGTTTGTGAAATATGGTGTACTGTTAGGCCTTACATTATTCTCTTTAATCTCCAGTTGGACACTTTCCAGTTCGTTGAGTTCTTTTCAATATCCTAATCTCTCTATAGTTGGAATTTTATCAGGATTGTTTAGTTACATGTATTGTGCCTGTGTGGATACTGTAAATTAATCTTAAATCATTGTTTAAACTCTTTATATTGTTACTTCTACGCATAGATTTTTTAAAATCTGTACCAGGCCTTTGAGAGCTGGTTTCAATAAAACGTAAATTAAAAAGGACACCTTGTACTCGCGATTGGCAGTAGTGGAGTTCAAATCACCATCCGGCTTTCATAGTTCGGGTTTTCTGTGGTTTTCCTAACAAGCTACTGCGGTAAATGCTTGGCTGGTCTTTTTGAAAGGAATGTGGCTGATTTTCATTATCCTAGTCGATTCCAGGTCTCTAATGACATCTTGATCAATGGGAAGTTAAACCATCAGCTTCTTTCCTTCAAATAAGTCTCTCACAAACTGCATCAATCTCGCAAGTTGCACTCAATATTTTATTGAGAATTCGATGTGATCTAAAACTTTGTCTAATAATTCGGTGATTTTATGCATTTTTCCGTTCAGACAAGTTGACACTACAAATTACAGAAAAATAGACTAAATACAAATTAATATTCTAAGCGAACTGCTTATAATAAACAATGGATTACCTGAAATAAACATTACAATATCTTTTACAAGTGCAATTACTTTCAGTTCACTGATGTCTTTGTAATCAACGGCTGAAATGCATGTTCCGCAAATATACCTCGCACATTGCAGCCGCTCAGCAGATGACATAATAACTCAACAAACAATTGTACAACATCTGGGAAATCAACGTATAAAATCTACACACCAAACATGTGCACTTAAAAAGCGCATAAAATGAAACTTCCTCGAAACGTAAATGGTTGCGAGCTTTCTTGAAACATGGAAGATTGAATTCAACGGCAGATCGCGTAAGGGCCCCGTAACTATTTGCTTGGAGACGAGGCACAAAAATTAAAGAAGATAACAGCAAGAGTGGATGTTTATCCTTGCTCGCCTCGTGCGTGACAACTTGTTTTTCTGTGGGAACCTGTTGTCAGGTGGAATTCTGAGTAACTGTAGTTGGGCAAAATTACTGCTAGTGATAAGCGCAAAAAAGTGAATATTAATAAACAGCCTGCAGTCAAAGGAGAGCAAACCAGTGTAGCGGTAGAAAAGTACTGGTGTACGTCAGGTGTAGAGAAGAGTTATTCTTTAAAACCTGAGAGATCAATACAAAGCTAGATTTATAGTGACGAAATGCATCGAGAACATACTATTATCGGTGGATTTCCAAAACTGAAATTCCTGAATCATTTTCTGTTCCCCACTTTCTGTGTGAATTTTTTTTACAGTATTTATTCCGAGGAGATGTGTAACAACCAATAAATCATGTTAAATTAATCACAGTGGTTTGAAGTAACTTAAGAACTTAAAAGAGTCCTGTAGCCTCGTTTTTGTCTGCACGTTCAGAGCCTGATCCTTCGAAGCAAAGAGTGTGACAATCTGTCATATTACACACTCCTGTATTACACACTCCTCAGTAACCAGTAGATTCGGCTACGTACCCACAAACGTACGAGTTAATTGTGACCTTTATGCTCCGCCACACAGAAAAGCGTGCAAATTCAGTTTCATTTTGAAGACAGCCATAAAATTTTAATGATACTAACAGCAGGAGTACTCACAGGTGTGGCGTAAAATCTCAGAACTGTTCTTCCTTTCTCAGCGAAACTGTACGATTTTCGTCCACCCCAGCTTAGGCTCGAGCTACCTTCTTGCTGAAACGCATACCGATTTTTCACAATCACGAGGCAGATAGATAAAATAAGAGTGCCAGATTCTAACCTTTATCTTTTACATAGTATTTAAACGTGCAGTTTTACTATCATGTTTTATTATTCCACAATAGTATTGGTTGTTGACGGAAAACTGGATAATATTATGGTCTAGATCTAACACAACCCACCAGTTTTAGGCTTTTTGAATTCCTTTCTACGTGAGTTGTCCTCTGACTCGCGTTTTCTGGAATCCCGAGCATATTTACACATCGTATGAGTCGACGTCTTTTATTATTTTGCAGTTTTCGTTTTAATACCTATTTTCATTCATAACCTGGCGAATATTTTTATTGTCCCACTCCTAATACTGCTCCACAAGCTCTTCAATGTCACACTCGAATCGATGTTCCAGTTGAACGCGTTTCCACGTTGCACACATTTACAACTTTACACGTAACGTCGCATCACCTCACCAATGTCACGTACGCGGAAGCAAATACGTTTCGTAAGATGCTCGTCACTCCACCAGCTGATATGACAGCTAACAAGCACGTCACGATGGAATTAGAAATGAAGTACGACAGACTAATAAAATCGGCTCCCAGTTTCCTGGGAGAAATGAGTAATTCTAAAACTTGGTGGGCTCGCATACGAACAACACATTGCAACAGCTGCATTGTCAAGCTTGACATTTTCTCTAGGCCGTATTAGAGATAGGCAAAAACTAGAATTTCAAGGTATTTCCGCGTCGAAACCCAAAAGAAATCGAATGTGCTTCGGGGATCGGGAATTTAATCTAGGACAGAAGTCTGCGTCCATTTTTTTCTTAATTTAGCCATCCACACCCATTTCTATCTTTTTTTTTCGTAGTAGCAGACACTGCCAGAGATGACAGAAATTTTAAGTGGCTTGAATCGACAACGGATTGTACCTCAGACCTTTGTATCCAAAGTCTGGCTCATGGTCACTTTCTTCCCTACATTTGATTCAATAAATAATACTTGTTACACGCTCATATCATGGTAACAGGAATAAAATCCTTTCATAGATTTTGTAAACTGTAAAACATTTATATTTTATAATGCAGCCTTCTTTTTAAAACCAATTTATTTGCCTTGGTCGCTACGTAGACGCAATAATTACTGGAGTACTTGTTTCGCAATATGTATTGCCGTCCTCAGACCCATAGAATCGGGCGGTGGTAGCTACATCACACAATGCTTACACCACTCTTGTCACATGAGGACTATACAATATGCATAAAAGGATCGAGGCATTTATGCATGTTTTACAGTCCTCATGTGAGAGTATGGTCGCCGCGCGGGATTAGCCGAGCGTTCTTAGGCGCTGCAGTCAAGGACTGTGCGGCTGGTCCCAGCGGAGGTTCGAGTCCTCCCTCGGGCATGGGTGTGTGTGTTTGTCCTTAGGATAATTTAGGTATAGTGTGTAAGCTTAGGGACTGATGACCTTAGCAGTTAAGTCCCATAAGATTTCACACACATTGAACATTTTTTGACAGTATGAATATGGTGCTAGCAGTGTTTGATGTAGCTACCGCTCTCCGATTTTATGGATCTGAGGATGGCAATACATGCTGCCGAAAAAAGTAATCCAGTGATTATGTTTACTTAGCGATCTTGGCCAATAAATGGGTTCCCAAAAGAAGACTACAACACAAAATTACTGATCTCCTCCTGTGCTGACTAATTATGTCAGGTAATGGTAATTTACATTTTAGTCTTCAGTACACACATTCTGTAAGAAACATAATCCATTACTGACTGAGCTATTTGGTGACTGGTTTATGTGCAACGCCTTAAAATGTACGTGAAAGTTTCAGTTTCCTTTACTAAGACAAAGAGTTTGCTACGAAGATGTAGTTCCATTCCACAGCAGGAGATGATTCTTTCATAAATTGCAGGGCTGTTGCAGTTTTACATTCCATTTGACAGTCTGAGCGACCGGTCCGCATTACCTATAAATACCCATTTACAAAGTCACTACTACTGTTAATGTTTCACCAGTAGTTTCTCGAGTCATTATCAGACGATCTTGGAGTTGTTCTATACAGTAGTTTAGGATAAACTTCTATTTTCTTCAGCTTTTTTGACGTGGCTGTGGAGTGTTACTTGTCAGCGGAGTGCACGAATCACCGTAATCGCTGAGGAGAGAGTCGAACTCAACTCCGACTGCCAAGGGAAGTGCGCCACGTGGAACGGCTAAAATGAAGTCAAAGTAATTTAAAATATGGAGATTCGTCTGTTTTACCACGAAAAAAGGTCATTTATCTGTGAAACTCTGCATCTGTTTACAGTCAGTCTTTGAAGACTATGGAATCTAAACAGCAAAAGCACTTGCGGCTGAAGATTCAAATCTGTTTTTAACAGACAGTTACGACCAACAGATTTGCAGGAGTCGTAAATGAGTATTGTTTTGCAAGAAGCTTATCTTTGTAATAATACATCTTTCGAACAGTCCACGGGTCTGCTGCCGATTCGTGGTTTCCAACGGGCACAATATTTCAGCGATCAGACATGTCGCCATCGCTTCGTCAGCGCGTTGACGATGGCGTCCGAAATATAGTGCCCGTTGGACACTATGAACCGGTAGTGCGTCCTTGCAGTACACACAGTCATATTTCCCAAAATAGAATCTGTTGTGTAGTTACATTCTTCTTCTAAAAAGGTGCAAATATAAAGATGGAACGGATGGAGCAGACGAAAGGGATTAAACACATCTACAAAACTACTACTGGCATAAAATGTCCAATGGCTCAGCAGGAATGCACGGCTCTGAAAGTGTAAACGACCAAGGGAAAGATGGATGCCGCCTATAGAAAAATTAAAGAGAGCTTTGGAGGAAAGAGGAGCAGTTCTATGAATATCAAGAGCTCAGATGGCAAGCCTGTACTGAACAGAGAAAATGGAACGCATATAGAGAAAAGCTATTTATTAAAAGTGCAATCGACTGACAAAATTATTCAACCCGACGTGCAATATGTTTGAGAAAGGTGAAATACTCTCAGAGTTAAAGAAGAATGTAATAACGCCAATTCTAAATAAGGAAGATGCTGAATTTTACAGAATGATCAGCTTACTAAGTCATGCTTGTAAAATACTGACACGATTTATTTACAGAAGAATGGATAAACAATTGCAGATTTAGAGAAAGCTTTTGACGATGTTGAACGGACTACACTCTTTGAAATTCTGAAAATACCAGACAAAAATGTACAAGGAACCAATGGTTATTTGCAACTTGTACAAAAACTAGACTGAAATTATAAGAGTCGGAGGACATGACAGGGATGCAATGGTTGAGAAGGGAGTGAGGCAAGATTGTAGCGTATCCCCGCTGTTATCCAATCTGTACAACGAGCAAGCAGTAAAGGAAACCAAACAGAAATCTGGTAAGAAAATTACAGTTCAGAGACGAGAAAAGACCGGAAGGCACGTCGAACCGAATAGATAGTGTCTTAAAAAGATATTGTGGGATGATCATCAACAGAAACAAAAAAAGCTAATGGAGTGTAGCGGGATTAAATCGGGCGACAATGAAGTGATTAGATTAGGCAATAGGGCACTAAAGCTAGTAGACAAGCTTTGCTACTTGGGCAGGAAAATAATTGACGATGGTCGAAGTTGCGAGGATGTAAAATGCATACTGACAACAGAACAGAAAGCGTTTCTGAAAAGGGGCAATTCCTTAATATTTAATATAAATGTAAATGTTAGGTAGCCTTTTTGAAGATAGTTGTCTGGAGACTAGATTTGTACGAAAGTGGAACGCGAACAATAAGCAGTTCAGACAAGAAGCGAGTAGAAGCTTACGAATGTGGTGCTGCAAGAGAATGCTGAAGATTACACGGGTCGATCACGTAACTAATGAGGACATACTGTATCGAATTCAGAAAAAAAAGAAATTTATTTCACTATTTGGGTAAAAGAAGGGATCGGTTGGTAGGTGACATCCTGAGACATTAAGAAATCCTCAGTTTGGTAATCGAAGGTCGTGGGGGGGGGGGGCGTTGGAGGGGAGGGGGACCTGCTTGGTGAGACCAAGGGACGAATATGTCCAGCAGGTTCAGACGGATGTAGGCTGGAGTACGTAAGAAGCGGTGAAGACATTTGCACAGAACAGACTGCCATAGAAAGCTTTATCTAATCGGTTTTCAGACGCAAGACCGTAACAACAACAAGCACTGCATGTGCAGACATTGTTTCACGCAAATGTTTAGCTGCTTGCAAAATAGTAACTCATTTATGATTATTGCGAAGCTGTGTATCATAATCGCCTGTTAGGCGGCATTTTGTGCTCCCCTAGTCTTCGGATCCGTTGACTTCAAATATCGATAGTACACGGACGCGTAATTCTGCAGTTGAAATGACCTTGTTAAGTGGTAGAACATACACATCTCCATGTTTTGATATAACTTTATTCGGTTTAAGCAGTTCGAGATGGGCCGGCGGCAGGACGTGAGAATTTACATTTGGTTTAGACATCGACATAAGACAGCGAATTGACAAAGCTTCTACTCTCGTCTGCGAATGCGTGTATGGTGTTTTTCTTTCTTTCGGTTTTCAGAAAAGGACGATTGGTCGTTTTCTAGTAGAATGTTCATTCCTACAGAGGATTTGGAGTACTAACGAGTGACATGACGCAGCGGTAGGACACATTTGCGAGAACATTATTCAGTTTTCCGTCAGACCCTCCAAATTAGGATTTCTCAGCGTTTTTTCCAAATTCGCTTAAAGCAAATACCGGGGCGGTTCCTCTGGAAAGGCCATGGTCGGTTTCTCTTCCTACAGTTCGCTAATCAAAGCTGGCGATTCGTTTTACTGACCCTGTCGTCAGGGCGACATAAAACTTTAACCTGTGTGCCTTTCGATTTGCAGCAATGCTCTTGCCGTGTTGAGACCATACGGCACTACTTGCCGCCACGAGCGACTGCCACAGCTGGGGAACGATTTGTCTCGCGCTCAGTTGCTGGCGGTCATCGCATGCTCGGCGACCGCCGCTTTGTACATCCCTCGCCGACGCGTGTATGGATCGGGGGTATACCCTTTCGACGAGAGTGAACTCCTCATTTAAATAACCAGAGCGCGTTTCATTTGGTGAGCCAAAACGCTGTCGTACGAGTACCGAAATTCTGACTCACGTTCAGGCGTTTCACATATTTTCAACGTTTCATCAGGTTCATTTCAGAGCGAACTGTGTCTGATGTTGTCTTTAGTTCGGAAAACTGCTACAGCTCTCCGCGACAGTGTGTTCCGTGCAAGTATGTACATCTCTGCACTCACTTCCTTCCGTTAGCGAGATGCTTCGGGATGTGTCCTATCCCTCCCTTCACTCAAGTTGTGCTGCAAATTTCTTTTCATCTTATTTCGATTCACTACCTCTTCATTAGTTACCTGTTTTACCCATATAACCTTCAACGTTCTTCTGTAGCATCGCATTTCAAAAGTTCCCATTCTCTTATCTGTACTATTTGTCGCCCACGTTTCAGTTTCTGTTAAGTTTACATCCAAACCATTAATTTCAGAAATGGGTTTCTAACTATTAAATTTACATTACATCTGAAAATATATTTCTTTTCAGAAACTATTTTCTTATTATTGCCAGCCCTTATTTTATATCCACTTTACTTTGGCCATTATCGATTATTTTGCTGCTCATATGGCAAAACACATCTACTGCTTTTAGTATCGCAAAAAAAAAAGGCTCTGAGCACTATGGGACTTAACTTCTGAGGTCATCAATCCGCTAGAACTTAGAACTACTTAAACCTAACTAACCTAAGGACATCAAACACATCCATTCCCCAAGCAGGATTCGAACCTGCGACCATAGCGGTCGCGTGGTTCCAGACTGTAGCGCCTAGAACCGCTCTGCTACCCGGGCCAGCTTAGTGTTTCATTTCCTACTCTAATCCCCTCAGTATCGCCTTGTTTAATTCCACTACATCCCATTACTCCTGTTTCCATTTCGCTGATGCTCATCTTACATCTCTTTTCGAGAGGCTATCCATTCCTTTCAAATTATTTTCCAGCTCGTTTGTCGTTTTAAGACCGAATTACGCTGTCATCAACAAATCTTAAGGATTTTATTTGGTCGCTCTGAACTTGAATATCCGTTATTGCACCCGTAGTATACAGGCTGAATAAAATTGTCGATAGGTTACATCCCCGTCTTTCTCCCTTTTCAACTAGTTTCTCGTTTCAGTGTCTTCTGACTCCTGTAGCTGCACTCTGATTTCTGTACGAGTCGTAAATAATCTTTCGGTAGCTGTATTTTATCACTGATACCTTGAGAATTTCAAAGACTTCATTCCACTCAGCATTATCAAAGCCATTGTGTAAAGAATGGTCAGAATATAATACAGGTCCACGCCATAGCATTGTTTGCATATTACAGACGCGTTAGTCGTGCAATGATCGCCACACAAGTTACGAAAGGCTAAAAACTATAGCAGTCTTTAACTCATTTGATTTATACGAAAAAAAACTTTTTGATTGAAGTTAAGTATTTATTACGAAGCCAAGACAAACCTTTTCTAAATATACAGTTAACAACCTTGTAAGGTAGGAGAAATTCTCCCTTGAAAATAATTATGAAAGAAGACAGGTAAGAGCAAGTTACCCCGAGTGGGCACTTGAAATGCACCAACTGCCCTTCACCTTCACACGCGTGTGCCTACCTTCAGAGTCTGGAGTAGCCTTGGTGTTCTTCATGGCTTCAGCGTGCTACTGCCTCAGGAGCAGATGGTACGACAGTATAAGGAGCAAAACTTATCAGCTGAAGCACTCGGCCATAATTCACAGCGACCTGGAGCCCTGCCACGTATCACGAAGCACTATTTGTGCAGTTGTATGTCCTCAGACGACACAAATATGTGCGTCACCATAAGTCTAAAAGTTGGCATTCCGCTGCAGTTACTTCACTATCGTCACCTCTCAGCTGCTCCGTTTGTACATGGGCGCCGCCAGGATTTCTTAAATATTATTTGGCAGTATCTTCACTCTTTTCCCAAACGAAGTAAAATACAGTCTTCGATGCTCATAAACTCGTCTACGATATACAACGTACGTTGTCGGTTACATCACGTTTATTTACGAATACATTAGAGCTGCTACGGTTGGATTGACTGTTCCAAGCCGGCCGCGGTGGTGTAGTGGTTCTAGGCGCGCAGTCCGGAACCGCGCGTCTGCTACGGTCGCAGGTTCGAATCCTGCCTCGGGCATGGTTGTGTGTGATGTCCTTAGGTTAGTTAGGTTTAAGTAGTTCTAAGTTCTAGGGGAATGATGACCACAGTAGTTAAGTCCCATAGTGCTCAGATCCATTTAAACCTTTTTTTTTTTACTGTTCCTAGGATATCACAAATAAAACAATAGAAGGTTGTTCTTGTAGTAAAACCTTAAGACATGATATATCGCCGTTCCACAAGTGAGCTACCTTTTTGCCCTGATACTTAATGCGAAATGATGATCGCTAGCAGCCTTCCAATGTAAATATCACTAAAGCACTCATATTGTACAAATCTTCCGCAAAACAACATTAAAATTAAACAGTGTCTGCTCGAGAAACAAATAACTATTCCTCAAATCAAGGTAAGTAATACCTCAAAAGTAGCGAAAAAGACGTAGGGGTTTTCAGGCTAGGCGGTAGTTTGAGATACTCTCATGAACACTCGCCAGTCGATACGCATAGAGGGAAATCAGACCCCGTTCAGAGTAAAGACAATTCGAATGTAAAAATTTTATCAGTAGATTGTCAAAGTATTCGTAATAAAGTTCTCGAATTTACTGCCCTCCAGGAAAGTTCTCAACCTCACGCTACTCTTGGGACCGGACGCTGGCTAAAATCCGAAGTATTGGAATTTAGCGGGAAGACACAGCTGACGCCGTTGGAGGGGAAGTGTTAAATGCAATCGACAAAAATACTGTCTCTAATGAGGTTGAAATTGAGTGTGACAGTAAAGTTATCAGGACGCGCATAACAGGTCTAGTTGAAAACAGATTACTTGTTGGATGTTTTTACTAACCACCCGACTCCGCTGTGACAGTTCTAGAGTCATTCAAAGAAAGTCTATTCATGCAATACTAGTCGGTTGAGACTTTAACCACCTAGTACAGACTGGGGCGTGTATGGATTCATTGCTTGGGGTGCAGACAGACAGTCTTGTGAAGTACTTTTGGACTCGTTTTCCAAAAACTGTCTTGAGAAACTAGTTCGGCAGCCCACACCCAATGGAAGTATCTTGGACCTTGTAGCTACAAACAGACCAGACGTCATCGATGACATCAGTATAGAGACAGGGATTAGTAATCATGATGTCATCATAGCGACTATGGCTACGAAAGTTAATAAAGCAGTCAAGGGGGCTAGGAGAGTGTTTCTGCTAGAAAGGGCAGATGAACAATTGTTAGCATCTCACTTAGACACTGAACAGCAATCATTATTTGCAATAAGGTGGACGTAAAGGAATTACGGGCAGAGTTTAAACAGATTGTAAATCGTGCTCTGAACATTAAGTAGATTAATGACGCAAAAGACCTACCGTGGTTTAGTAACGAAATTCGGAAAACGCTAAGATAGCAAAATCTGTTGTGCTCTGTTCAAAAGAGGACGCGCAAATGACGACAGGCATAGATTAGAAGAGATCTGTGCCTCTGCGAAAAAACCATCGTCATATCTTGGCTAAAGGTCTGGCGGAGAACCCGAAAAAATTTTGGTCGAATGTTTTTCCAAGTGGGTTTAAGGCCTCCATTCACTGACTCGTTGACCAATCTGGTTTGGCAGTAGAAGATAGCAAAAGGAAGGTCGAAGTTTTAAATTCCACGTTTAAGAAATCGTTCACGCAGGAGAATCGTACAAAATCACCATCGTTTGATCATCACACAGAGTCCCATATGGATGACACAGTAATAAGCACCCCTGGCATAGAGAAAGAACTGAAAGACTTGAAAATAAATAAGTCGTCAGGTGCGGGTGGAATCCCAGTTTGGTTTTGCAAAGGGTGTTCTACGTCACTAGCCCCTTACTTAGTTCACATTTATCGTGAATCTCTCGACCAGCGCAAAATGCCAACGTCTGAAAAAAAGCGCAAGTGCTCCTGTATATAAAAAGAGTAAAAGAGCGTACCTGCAAAATTACAGAGCAATATCCGTAACAGTTTTTAAGGAAAACGGTCACAACAACAAACAGATCTCACAAGCAGTGTCATCCAAGCCTCAAAGGAAGAAGACCTCTGAAGAAGACACCAAGCAGGTTGAATTCTTACCGTTTTGTGGTTCGACAGCAGGGAAGATTAGTCGGATCCTCAAGAGGCATAAAACAGACACAATCTTCAGGCCTCCGGCAAAGATCCGGCAACTAATGAAATCTGTGAAAGAGGATGTAGGCCTCAGAACGCCAGGAATTTACAAGATACCGCGTGGATGTAGGCAGTTTTATGTCGACCAGACTGTTCGCACTATTGAACAGCGCCGCATAGAACATGAAAGATGTTACCGTCTGCGCTATCCCAAAAAGTCAGCTGTAGCAGAACATGCTCTGGAAAACGGACACCGAACTGCATTCGACGAGACGTCTATCATTAAACGGACTAATGGCTTCTGGGGTAGCGTGATAAACGAGGCAATAGGGATTAGAATTTCTGACAACACCTTCGATAGAGACGGTGGACTGCAGCTGAGTACAGCGTGGGATCCGGTGTTGAGGGAGTTGAAGCGGGCCCAGCAGTCGCGCGGCCAAAACATTACCGTATATGGTGCGGGACCGAACACCAGTGACGTCACAGGCGACGGCGTGGCTATATAAGCACAGCAATGACAACCACACGAAACTCATCCACTTGACAATGGCAGAGGAGATCTCGTGGGCAGAAAACCACTTGACGCGGCTTGAAACCCGAGAATGTTTCATTAATTGTCAAGGTTGTCGGCGGATAGATTCGAACCGTCTTGCCTCTCGAAACCACGGATTTGCCTCATCTCAAATCAGCATTCAATGTGCAGAGCTACCCCGAAGGCGAAGAATTGGGAAAACTGATACCTGTACATTTCCTTAGAGTAAAGTAAAATACATCACAACAAAAGATGGAATTCTGATATTCCATGCCTTTTTCCTTTAACTGCGCCTGTTTAGTCATTTTATTCTGCTGGAATGTAAGCATATTTTAAGATTTAATTGTACGTAGACTTCCAGACTCAGTTATTACAGCATACAAGGGAGTAATTAAATTTTGTACCAGTGGGGGCGGCGTAGCGGGGTGGGGGTGGGGGGGGGGGGGCTGTATAGTGTAACGATGTAAGTTTTGTATAAATGATTTTCTTTTGACATATGACCATGTGCAGACTTCGTCACCAATGTCAGTTACAAAACACTTCAAAATTATTTAAACGCTTTTTAAAGTTGTCTCTAAATGGTTCTTGAAGGAAACTGTAATTAAAACATCATCATTTGAGTCGTATGCGCAGAATTACGTCACTCAGTCCAAATGGCTTGCGCAGACTTTTTTCAATTTAGATGTCGTTTGTTTCTTCTCAGAAATTATATTAATGCAAGTTATCTGCTTTAATTAATATTAAAACCACATTCAATAAACTTTTAAGACTCAAACTCTCGATGAATGTCGTCAAAAATTAATAATCTTGGCAAATAAATCAGTAATCCTTCTTCCTTAATATAATTCTTCATAAATAAATTCTCAGAACAAGTATTTAAACTTTCGTAGTATACACTAGTTTATTATCTTCCTATATACTACATATAGACGTGAACCTGAGCCTTGACAAGATAGTACTGAACATTTACAACATGATTAAACTTTCTATGGCGTCATTGTTGTAGAAACATTACAAATTCTTGTTTTTTCAGTTTTTAGAAGCACGACACAACAACTCGGTTTCAGGATCTCTGTTGCTCTTTGGCTGTCGATCCGCGACGTATAGTGGCCAGCAATTTTCTCTCTGGTCCGGCAGTGAAGATGCTGTCTCCGTTCCTTGCGCCGCCCTCTCCGTACATGAAACATAAAAATAAATACAAAACTTTAGATAATTCTCAAACATTACAAATATTACAAAATACATGAACAAACACTAAATTAAACTTATATTCACCTGCAAACTTGGCTGACACTGGTGGATGGATGACGCTTCAATTTCGCGTCCCACTACATCTGTTACATACAGGGCGCAGTCGGACTCTGGCGAATTCAAGCAGACCGCTGAAAAAATCTTTCGGAAACGAATGAAATACAGAACGTGCTGTCATCACATACTCCTTTCGCTCTGCACAAATCTTTCTCCATCGTTCCGTATCAGAACTGATTTTCATAATTGAGTACCACCCACGTGACCACATTGGGCGACATTTTGCCATTTGCGCTACTAATGATAGAATTTTGAGCAATTTTGTAAAGAAATGCAGCCAACGCCGTTGGGGCGATAAGTTGTCGTTCGACGAGATTTTTGGGTGAAAGAGGCAAATCAGAATCTATTTTAACACACTGATTACAATTTAATGTTGTTTCTAAAGATGTATGTCACGCCGCTGCCTTGTGAAATACTGAAATATTGCAACCCCCAAAGTTCTACTGTTGCCCGCGTCACATAGAACGGCATTTCGGCGCTTAGACGCGGAAACGTAAGGAAGCGTGGAGGGATGAGAGCGGCGCAAGCGCTTCAGAAGAGAGCGGACAAACGCCACGTTGCCGAACTGCGTTACTGCGAGCAACAGTTAGGCCCATTTGCTTACGGTACATTCTATTATACGTTCGAATCTATGACGGGAAGAGTACATATTAAAACAAATTTCGATCAATCGTCACGAGGGAAATACTAATTCACGTCTTGACGATGTTGTGTCCACTGCTCCAGAGATTTACTCTGGGTGACATCGGGAAGTGAGAGCAGCTGACACAGCTTTGTAAAGACATGAAGTACAATTTTTCTCAAAATGACAGTTGTCTAATTGTTTGCAATAATTATCATTTATTGCGAGTTGAATTGTATTATAAGTACAAATTTACAAAGAAATTAACTCCAAGCACAATCCGACATCACTGCATTTGCTTGTACAACTGCTTCCACTCAATACAGTTTTTAATAATGTGCGCGCGCGTGTGTGTGTGTTTGACTATCGTTAAGTGTAGTCACTGAGTGTAAAAAAGAATCAGTGGTAGAAAAGATTGACGTAAAAGAATATCGTAAAAATGGTCACTAAGTTGTCATATTCTTTGCTATTAATGGGCATTATGAGTGTAAAGTAACTCGTTTGACATTACAGTGAGAGACCGCATTTATAATCCATTGAACAAGCAAACAATTATCAAACATCTGCCAATAACTCCAGGGAACACTGACCGATAACATCGAAAACTACAGTTACTGTCATTTTAGGGCCTTTATATGTGGAAATATCAGACTGCTGACGAATTTATCCAGCTGTACTCTCAGTTGTTATCAGAGCATACAATATAGTGAGAAAATCTTAACTTTCCCTTGGTCAATATGTTGAACAGTATAGTCTGCATAGCTCAAAGGATACAAAGTCCTAAGCAAAAAGGCAAGTGATATGTTGACAAACACCTATTTTAAATCATGAGTGTTTAAAACTAAGAAATATTATTATTTTGTTCCAAAGTATACGTCGTAACACCATTGTAACATCTATTTAAGTCTGTTTCCAAACAATCTTACAATGATAGGTTCAACACTTGTATCCATCACTTCCCTGTCTAACTCCTCTTTCTGAAGCTTTTCAGCAAGCCGAACAGACTATGCCCAAGCTACAGGTAGGACATAGTCTATTGCCTCATGCACAAGCGATTCAGTGTAAAATATGTTATCTTGAATGTTTTGTTTGTGTCTCCCACGTATCCTTCACCCCTGCCAAAATTAGTGCCATGGGACTACACTGACGGTGACACATGAGGAAGTCAAGTTTGTACGTTGTCACGTGACTTGTATAAATTAACGAGTTGCAGGAGATCGGCTCGAGTCTGGTTTATTCTGTGCTTTATATTTTTATTTTTAAGCCATGGAAAAATATCCACTTTTCTTGTTTTTGTGCTTTGTGTTTTCTCTGCAACAGTTGAATTATAACTGGCAATGGCCGACTTCGTAACAAGGTATGGCAAGAATTGTGAATCACGTCACGAAACTGACAGTGTCTGGAATCACTGTCTTTTAAAATTAATGACATTAACGAAGCGCTTACCATCAGTGCCAATTTTCTCCTGCGTAACTTTAACACGGTTTCGTATTGTCAAATGGTAGTCACTGCTGTTTTGGTTCAAATGGTTCAAATAGCTCTGAGCACTATGGGACTTAACATCTGAGGTCATCAGTCCTCTAAAACTTAGAACTACTTAAACCTAACTAACCTAAGGACATTACACACATCCATGCCCGAGGCAGGATTCGAACCTGAGACTGTAGCGGTCGCGCGCTCCAGACTGAAACGCCTAGAACCACTCGGCCACACCGGCCGGCACTGCTGTTTTCCTTACACACAAATACAAGTTTATTCTCAGAAACAAAAGAAGAAGAAGAGTCAGTATGCAAAATAATTATCCAAGAACCTATTTCTATCAGAACTTTAAAACCGCCAGTATCATCACTCATTTTCTATCATATCTTCCTGGAGTGATTGTAATTGACCAATGTTTCATCAAGGTAACAGATGTTGACCTACCCCCTTCTCTTGTATCGTGAAACTTTGTATGGGATATAGTTCATACTGCACCTATGTCACTTCTTTGAACTAAAAATTCTCTTCTTAACATGCCAAAAACCATTGTCTTTTACACTGGACTCGCATTCGGTAGGACGATGGTTCAATCCTGCGTCCAGCCATCCTGATTTAGGTTTTCCATGATTTCCCTAGATCGCTCCAGGCAAATGTCGGGATGGTTCCTTTGAAAAGGCCGACTCTCTTCTCCGTCCTTCAATAATGCAGTGAGACCAATGACCTCGCAGTTTGGCCTATTCCCCCAAACAACCCAACCACTGTCTTTTAAAATTTTTTACATTGACGAAGCGCTTACCAATTTTCTCCTGTATAACTGTACCACGTTTTTGTTTTGTCGGGCATTCGTCATTGACATAGAACACTTTAAATCATCGTTGTTAAAACCATCCATTTGAGTTACAGGTTCCTTGTGATTTCGATGCTTTCCAGGCAACACGAAACTGTTCTGGCACTTTCGTTTACAATTCTCTTGCCGACACCACTTGGTTTTGGAGTTCGTTCTTGTGTCTTCAGATGTCAACAGTAGGAGACCTGCTTTCAGATTCACATTTGAAAAAGCAATAAATGCGTAGACAATCCCTCTTGCCAGCTTATGTATCACTTCACATTTATTGCCGCCACCTGACTCTCTTTAATCACACTTAAATATTTATAGGTACACAGTGACAGCTATACTGCTATAAAAAAAAAAAAAAAAGCCGGCCGTGGTGGTCTAGCGGTTCTAGGCGCTCAGTCCGGAACCGCGCGACCGCTACGGTCACGGTCGCAGGTTCGAATCCTGCCTCGGGCATGGATGTGTGTGATGTCTTTAGGTTAGTTAGGTTTAAGTAGTTCTAAGTTCTAGGGGACTTATGACCACAGATATTGAGTCCCATAATGCTCAGAGCCATTTGAACCATTTTTGCTATAAAAAAAAAAGAAAAAGAAAAGGAAAAATATTGACGGCTGGATGAGTAATTCGGTTGCCACGAAGTAGGAGCAAGATTTTCGCTGTCTAGCCGTAACTCGCTGCTAGCCGCTCGGAAAGAGAACGAATATTATTGGCTGACAGTGGCTAGTGGAGAGGGATGTGCAGAATGGCTGAAAACTGGGCCGCTTTGCTACATGACGCGGACTTTAGTCTCCAAATAAAGACTCCAGTGCTAACATTATACTGCTATAGACAGGTTGCTAGGCGGTTGACATGAATACATATTTTTCACTTTCTGTAAGGCTGGTGTACGAATCGAAATCGGTTTTCTTATCGAAATCGGTTTTCTTCCTCTTTCTTGTTACAAAATTATCGATAAGTAGGAATTATGACAACAGCACACAGCACTAAAACAATAAACCAAACGCACCTTACTTTAAATTCAACTGCAAGTAAGAACTGGACTGATCAATGGGGTTATTGACTATTGATGGTGCATATCCGGTTTTTCTCATATGGTCGAATATCAAAATATGTTTCAATTTCACTGCGGGGCAACTAGGTCGTTTGTAATTTCATTTGGCTGATAGGCGGGGGGGGAGGGGGGTCCGGACCCCTTCCCCCTCCTCTATGGTTTGTGCGTGGTATGTATGAAACATTACAACACGTAATTCATTTTGCAAACTCTTTTTAGGGTTGCAAGCCTCAGTCAGTAAAAACAACACCTTGTATAGGATCACAGCTGTAGAGACATCAAGCTGAAATTTATGACTCACCTACAGTCCCTTGGCGGTGTAAACGAATTAAGCTTTTTGAAAATGGAAATTTGTGGTAAGGTGTTATGGAACCAAACTGCTGAGGTCATCTGTCCCTAAGCTTACACGTTACTTAATCTAACTTAAACAAACTTACGCTAAGGACAACACACACCGATGCCCGACGGAGGACTCGAACCTGGGAGAGCCAGGCGAACCTTGTCAGGACGCCAAAGACTGCGCGGCTACCCCATGCGGCAAGCTTTTTGAGCAATACAATCAAAAGATACGGCCATTTGCGTCAGATATTTTGATACTCGCAAATTCTCTCATGAAAAGTGAAACGTCCCCTTTGAACATTTATACAAGACTGTGCTTAAACTAACACACAATATTTTTAGCGCAACGCAATCTGACTTTCTAACATTCCTACAAAAGAATGGCACTGACTAACATTAACCTATACGTTCCACAAATCACTTACCTCACAAAAATCTTGGTTACTCGAACTACTGCAATACAGCGAGCGCCACTAATGCCAGCTAACTAAAAGATTCAAACTACGGAAGGCACTAACTACTGATAGGCATAGCTAGCAAATTACAGATTTTGATAGAGAACAAACAATACATTTACCTTAACAATCATAATATATACACTCCTGGAAATTGAAATAAGAACACCGTGAATTCATTGTCCCAGGAAGGGGAAACTTTATTGACACATTCCTGGGGTCAGATACATCACATGATCACACTGAAAGAACCAGTGGCACATAGACACAGGCAACAGAGCATGCACAATGTCGGCACTAGTACAGTGTATATCCACCTTTCGCAGCAACGCAGGCTGCTATTCTCCCATGGAGACGATCGTAGAGATGCTGGATGTAGTCCTGTGGAACGGCTTGCCATGCCATTTCCACCTGGCGCCTCAGTTGGACCAGCGTTCGTGCTGGACGTGCAGACCGCGTGAGACGACGCTTCATCCAGTCCCAAACATGCTCAATGGGGGACAGATCCGGAGATCTTGCTGGACAGGGTAGTTAACTTACACCTTCTAGAGCACATTGGGTGGCACGGGATACATGCGGACGTGCATTGTCCTGTTGGAACAGCAAGTTCCCTTGCCGGTCTAGGAATGGTAGAACGATGGGTTCGATGACGGTTTGGATGTACCATGCACTATTCAGTGTCCCCTCGACGATCACCAGAGGTGTACGGCCAGTGTAGGAGATCGCTCCCCACACCATGATGCCGGGTGTTGGCCTTGTGTGCCTCGGTCGTATGCAGTCCTGATTGTGGCGCTCACCTTCACGGCGCCAAACACGCATACGACCATCATTGGCACCAAGACAGAAGCAACTCTCATCGCTGAAGACGACACGTCTCCATTTGTCCCTCCATTCACGCCTGTCGCGACACCACTGGAGGCGGGCTGCACGATGTTGGGGCGTGAACGGAAGACGGCCTAACGGTGTGCGGGATCGTAGCCCAGCTTCATGGAGACGGTTGCGAATGGTCCTCGCCGATACCCCAGGAGCAACAGTGTCCCTAATTTGCTGGGTAGTGGCGGTACGGTCCCCTACGGCACTGCGTAGAATCCTACGGTCTTGGCGCCATTCGACGGCCAACACCGCGGTTCCTGGTGTGTCCGCTGTGCCGTGCGTGTGATCATTGCATGTACAGCCCTCTCGCAGTGTCCGGAGCAAGTATGGTGGGTCTGACACACCGGCGTCAATGTGTTCTTTTTTCCATTTCCAGGAGTGTATATGAAACTTCCTGGCAGATTAAAACTGTGTGCCCGATCGAGACTCGAACTCGGGACCTTTGCCTTTCGCGGGCAAGTGCTCTACCAACTGAGCTACCGAAGCACAACTCACGTCTGGTACTCACAGCTTTACTTCTGCCAGTATCCGTCTCCTACCTTCCAAAGTTTACAGAAGCTCTTCTGCGAACCTTGCAGAACTAGCACTCCTGAAAGAAAGGTTACTGCGGAGACATGGCTTAGCCACAGCCTGGGGGATGTTTCCAGAATGAGATTTTCACTCTGCAGCGGAGTGTGCGCTGATATGAAACTTCCTGGCAGATTAAAACTGTGTGCCCGACCGAGACTCGAACTCGGGACCTTTGCCTTTCGCGGGCAAGTGCTCTCCAACTGAGTTACCGAAGCACGACTCACGTCCGGTACTCACAGCTTTACTTCTGCCAGTATCCGTGCTAGTTCTGCAAGGTTTAGAAGGTAGGAGAGGGATACTGGCAGCAGTAAAGCTGTGAGTACCGGACGTGAGTCGTGCTTCGGTAGCTCAGTTGGTAGAGCACTTGCCCGCGAAAGGCAAAGGTCCCGAGTTCGAGTCTCGGTCGGGCACACAGTTTTAATCTGCCAGGAAGTTTCATATGAGCGCACACTCCGCTGCAGAGTGAATATCTCATTCTGGAAACATCCCCCAGGCTGTGGCTAAGCCATGTCTCCGCAGTATCCTTTCTTTCAGGAGTGCAAGTTCTGCAAGGTTCGCAGAAGAGCTTCTGTAAAGTTTGGAAGGTAGGAGACGGATACTGGCAGAAGTAAAGCTGTGAGTACCGGACGTGAGTCGTGCTTCGGTAGCTCAGTTGGTAGAGCACTTGCCCATGAAAGGCAAAGGTCCCGAGTTCGAGTCTCGGTTGGGCACACAGTTTTAATCTGCCAAGAAGTTTCATATCAGCGCACACTCTGCTGCAGAGTGAAAATCTCATTCTGATAATATATATATATATATTTCAGCGCATGACATCAATTCTTATAAATTTCAAAACTCCGCCATCTCTCTCCCCACGTCCACCACTGCTGGCGGCTCACCTCCAACTGCGCAACGCTACGCGTTGTTCACATCCAGCTGCCGCTGCCCAACACTACAATGGCAGACAACAATGCAAACCAGCCACAGACTGCACACAGCACAGCCAGCGATTTTCATACAGAGCGCTACATGGCGTTACCAATAAGAAAACCTAAACAGCCTACTTACATAGCCCCCATGCTCCCCACAAAAATTTACAAATTGTTTTGGGCAGTGGCCAATACAGATTTGTAAAATTTTTTCATAATCTCAATAACAAAGAAATGAAATGCACACACTTATCGATACATTGTTGGTAAAAAGCTAAAATTTTTTCACAGTCCATAAAGACAGTCCTGATCATTCACCACAGTAAAATAGCAGTGTTTTTCCCAAAGTCTGAGCAGTAAAAGAAAATGCACATGGAAGTAGTGGATTTCCATGCAGTCTGGAAGAAGTAGTGTTGTCCTTACAATGGAAAGACAGTGCTGACTCTTGACACGCAGACAGGTAATGGGCCACAAGCGAGCAAACCCACAGCAGAGTCAGGCGAAGGTTTGAAGAATATTGGTAGGTAGGTCATCACAGAGCAGACCCACTGTAGTCGTAGTAGAGATTATGGTATTGGTGGGCCACCAGAGGTGCAGACCCACTGCAGTCCTTGTAGAAATAATGGTATTGGTGGGCCATCAAAGATGCAGACCCACTGTAGTCCATGTAGAGATGGCCAGCAGCCAACTGTTGCGACTGTACAGGTGCACAATCACGATCGAAGAGTCTTGCGGAGAATATAGCAAGTCCATAAACCACCACATGTGTACTCACAAAGTTTTTGGAATTGTCCTTAGAACCAGCAATGCTGTTATCCAGTCCCTTACTGAATTATTAACACACGTGCAAACACTATCAGTCCCTACTTCTCACATATTGTCCATATACTATGACCAACAAAAATGTGTGCAGTGAAATGAAACTTAATTTGAAGAACTGGTGTCTATACAGTTATAAATTTACAACATAAGAATACAATTACAAAGGTACAAACTATATCATTAAAGAACATAATAGTACAGACAACATTTGCTGTAATACAGGCTTTACAAAAGAATCGAAATAACAAATACATCAGTGTTACAGGAATTATGACATAAGTACATACATAAAAGATCAGAATAACTTTTGAAACATCAACTTCACACATGAGCATTTGAACAAAACAGAATAAATAATGTGTAAACACCTTTACGAAGTAAATAATATGTTATTTATGCAAATTGTATTTGAGGATAACAGTATTCCTCATCATACTGAATGTAGCTTAGTATTAGAAGAGAAAAAATTCTATGAAACAGTACACAGAGACAGGAAGAAAATAAATACACAAGGGTACACAAACACATAGTGGGATACACAAAAGGAAAGGACAGGGTTTGTTTTCAGTGTAACATTGGTACTGCAGTCCAACCCAAAACTTCATTCCATAGATCGTCCCTCTTATTTCAACATTTGCTCCAGCCAAAAAAACAAAAAAATCATATCCAAGCATGCTTTCTCTATTCTGTTCACATCCTCTTTCAAAAATAGTTTTTCTCCACTGCACACTACTTTTTTGGCTAAACCATTTTCTTATAGCTTCTCAATGCTTCTCTTCCAATTCATCATAGTTAGTTTCTTATATAGTCTACCCCCTCTTAAGCTAACTTAAAATCTACTGAGCTCAGATGCTAAACTAAGGGACGAGGCAATGCAGCAGCACAAAACAATTAATGCAAACAGCAATGCAAAAAAATGGAAGTTGTCAAAGCAAACAGCAATATTAAAACTAATATAAGGCAATGCACAGCAAACAAGAAAAATAAATCTGTAGTAAAACTGGCTTAACAGAGTAATACAAAGTCAAATTCAGTAACATTATGCCTGGCAAACAGCAGCAGCAGCAAATGCAATAACTTATATCTAAACATGACAAAGCTGAAGCAGAAAAAATATTACAGTAAACATGTTTAATACCTATGTCACATCTTAACACTAGAGTGATGCATCATAAGAACATACGCTAGCAGATAAGTTACCAAATCGTAAAAAAAATATTTTTGCAATTCCTGTGAAGGGAAATGTCTATTTATGCTCTCTTTTCTAAGAAAGTACATCATAAAATGATTCTTTACTGGGTCTGTAGACAGAAAATAGTGATATTAGTACATCTATTAAATTTTATTTTAACCAATGCTGCAGTGCAGATACAAACGGGATATTAAACAAAATGAGCAATCTCTCAGCTAGAAAGACAATGGATATAAAATTTTTCTCATCATTTCATTTCAGTAAATATCATAAATAAAGAACTCTACAGTGTAATCATGTTTTCAAGTTTGAGGGTGTCGTATTTATGATGCTTTCTACAAAGGAATGTCAATAGCGAGGATAATGGCTTCTTTTTTTTTTTTTTTTACCGGTGCCTCTGAAAGGCAAACACTAATGGCTTTTTTCCCAGGCGTCTGTCGCACAGCTGGGTGCCCGCGACGCATTACGTGCAGGTGGTCACTTACGTTTCTTACTGAAACAGCAGTTTCCGCTACAGTGACAGTCTCATATAAAAATATTTTCACAGGTTGAGAATTTGCGTTACAAATCTGTAGAAACAAAATCCTTTAAATATAATAGTGTCCAAAAAATTTTCACCAGCATAGTGATACATTCACACACATACACACATTTCATAACTCTTAAAGTACGATTCTCGGTTTCCAACATCCTTTTTCACAAACCAGAGTCCCTAACCACTACTCATTATCCCTTACCTTATTACACATATACATATTCGTCGACACTTCTTCAATATTTCATCATAACAGATACGTAGCATAACCAAATAACTCATATAGCATCAGCTTAAACATACCTCAGCAGCATAATTCACATCGTCGTCGTAATAATAACATCATAACACCTCAGTCAAATCTCAAAAACGTCATAGCTTTCTGCAATAATTTCAAAACCTAAAAAATATCCTCTGCTCATTTCAATAGCGTCATCTACCTCAAACGTACTTTAAAAATCATGATCTCATACCAAATACGTCATTCAAAGCTCTCATAGTATCACAATGGTTCCTTAAAAATATGAACACTTCACAAAGTACAGACAAAATACAATTTCATAAGTGTGAAGTTATCCACCTGCGTAATTGCGTAAACATGTGTCACTGACGTAGTAAACACATGGTACCCAAAGTAGGCGTGTACCCCCCCCCCCCCCCCCGGGGTTTAATGTAATTATATCCTCAGGTGTTAGAGATTACAGCAATGGAATGAAATGTATCACGGAAAACCTTTGTATCATTGTACTTCAAATATCTTTAAAAATAAATGTTTTAAGTACAAAATTAATCACTCAAATACGTGTACTGTAGAGCTAAACTGTGTGTCTTGTTGTAAGATAATCTCTGTGGAAGTGTCGTAATTATCGTCCTCCGAAAGCTAAGTTCTACAGAAGTCAATGTACTTACCTCATGATAAACAAAAGTTACTACGCTTATTGCCATGATGAAGTAAGTACTGTACTGTAACGTATTGTTGTGCTACAGAAAAGGCTGTCTCGTTGTAGCTATACCACAAAGTTACTACTAAAACATGTTTTCCTTTCCAGATGAATTCAGAAAAACTGTGCAGATATAAAACAGATACACCGCAAAAGCACAATGTAAATTGTGTCACACATTAGTAGCGTCGTGATATAATCCTGTACCTATCAAAGAAACCAAATGCTAAGTCATCTTTAATCTCACAGAAAGTACTTCAAGTAAAGAATGTCTTTTCAACTAAACCAAAATGTTGCATTAAAATCTCATTAACAGTATATGTTCTAAGTATGTAAACCTTATAGTCGTTACGTAATCGTGCAACTAACAAGCAAAAATGTACAAATAACAACACTGTGTCGTCTGTTCACTATAACAATACATTCGTAATTTCTGTTTAAAAATGTTCCCTAGGTTCTAGACTGGATAGTTAACTTCAAAACATTGTTGCATGTTAACAGTTTCTCAGTGTGACAAAGCATACTAGAAATATGAAGTAAATGTTTTATGGCAAAGACCAAGTTAAAAAGCAGATTATATTTCAATAAACGGTTTTACATGTGAAATGTGGTGTAAACCTTTACTCTTCCTAGTACGCAGAGTTTCAACTTCAACGCAATTATCATGTGGTATACGTCGGATTCTGTAAGGTCCATTGTAAACTAGAAAGAATTTGTGACTCTAGTGTTTCTTCTTATGTGACACTGAATGAGCTTTAATGAGAACTTTCTGGCCAATATATAATTTCTTTTCATTTGCTTTACCGTGTAATTTTCTCCTTTTGTAACCAGCAGAATTTATATTTTTAATAGCCAAATCAATTATGTCTTTGTGTCGCAGTATATGTGTATTCGGAAAAGGTACAAGCTCTCCGATTCTGTTCGGTGGTTCTTTATTCTTCAGTACAAGAACAGGTGGTAAAGCAGTGGAGTCATGAGGCATTTCATTCAGCATGTTTTGAAATAAGTGTAAATATCTGTCCCAATGCTGATGCTTTCTGTGACAATAAAGTCTGCAAAGTTTATTGATTTCTTTCATAATCCGTTCAGACGGGTTACAATGTGGTGAGTACAATGAAATAAAAACAGATTTGATTTTATGGTTACGAAGCATGCGTGACCAAACAGCAGATCTGTATTGCCGTCCGTTATCTGGAATGACTTTACTAACGTGTCCAACTTCACATAAGAATTTTTTAACAAAGGCGTTGGATACAGACCGTCCAGTGACTTTACGTAACGGAGTGAAAGAAACAAATTTTGAAGTAAGTTCAACCGCGACTAGAAGTACGAAAATCCATTAGATGTTCTGACCAGCGGTCCCAAGAGGCCAACAGCAGCAAATTCTTTTAATTTAGAAGGAATGATAGGAAACAATGGAGCACGATGCGAGACAGTAGATGGTTTCGCCTTTTGAGAAAGCTTACAAAGAGACAAGACTCTTCGAATTCTCTTTTCCATATTGTTAAAATAACAAGTCGTTCGAAGAATATGATAACATTTTCGTGGACCAAAATGTGCATAGCTGAAATGAATGTACCAAATGAGTTTATTAACGAAATCGTCTGGAATGCAAAGTACCCATAGCTTGTCATCAACAGTGCAGCGTTTGAACAGTATGTTGTTCCTAACCAGATAATAATGCCGAATCTATGTGTGTGTCTTTTCATGCCATTTACTTTTGATGTCTTTCCAAATCGGATCTTTATCTTGTTCATGAGTACTGTCCTTTAAAGATGTGGTGATGAAGTTTTCAAAGGCGACTTTCTGAATGTAAAGAATACTGAAATTTTTATCGAGGTTGCTTTCTGTGTTACTTTTCTCGAGCCCAGCCGGTGCGCGTGACAGTGCGTCCGCAACAATGTTCTCCTTGCCGGGAATGTAGACTATTCTGAAGTGGAATTCTTGCAGAAACAATGCCCAACGTTTTAACCTGTCATGATTTAATTTTGAAGACATAAGAAATTGTAATGCACGATGATCACTGTATACTTTTACGTACTTACCATAAAGAAAGAAACAGAATTTGTTAAATGCCCAAACGATAGCTAAAGCTTCTAATTCAGTAACGGAATAATTTTTTTCAGATTTTGTTAGCACTCGGCTAGCAAAAGCAATGGTTTTCTGAACGGTAGTGTCCTTTTCTGTGGCTTCTTGAAATAAATGGGCACCAAGACCGACTTTAGAAGAATCTGTGCTAAGGCAAAAATCTTGTGAGAGATCTGGATGAGCTAGTATTGTCGCGTTAAGTAGCGATTCTTTCAAAGAATTGAATTCCTACTGTGCTTGTTCGTCCCAGTTCCAAATAGTATTTTTTCCAGTGAGAGAACAAAGTTTTGGTGTAACTAGAATTTGCATATTCAGAAAACGACGGTAAAAATTTACGAGACCTAGAAAACTGCGGACTTGTTTTTTTGTGGATGGAACTGGAATGGCTCTGATTGCTTCTAACTTTTAAGGATCCGACTGAATGCCTTCAGAAGAAATAATATGTCCCAAAAACCTCACCTTTGACCTACCGAATTCAGACTTTTCCAAGTTAACTGTAATTCCAGATTCTGCAAAAATACGTAACAAACTGTTGAGGATACAATTATGTTGTTCCCATGAGGCTTCTGCTATTAGAATATCATCCACATATAAGGTGATGTGACGTTTTGATGAATCAGGTAATATGGAATTTAGCCCACGAGTGAATGCTGCCGAAGAAATGTTCAAACCAAAAGGAAGTTTCCGAAACTGATAACAAACGCTGAAACAAAGGAAAGTTGTGTATTTTCTACATTCTGGATGAAGTTCAATCTGATAAAAGCTGGATCTGAGATCAATGGAAGATAACACTTTTACTCCATTAAAATTTTGAAGAAGTTTTTCCAACGTTTGCGGCCTGTCTGTTTCAGAAATAATGATAGTATTGATTTGTCTCGAATCTAAGGCAAGCCTGATCGATCCATTTTGCTTTTCAACAACATGTAATGGATTGTTGTATGAGCTTACTGCAGGATCAATAATGCCCTCGTCAAGCATAGATTGTATTTCTGTTCTAACACGGTCCCTATAATGTGCTGGAATTAAGTATGGTCTAACACAAAATTTAGTATGCTCACGAACACGAAATTGGTACTGAAATCCCTTGATTGTTCCTGTTTTGTGAGTAAAAAATGTGGAATTTGCTTTTAAAATCTCAAAAAGGTCCTGCCTATCAGTGTCATTACAATTCTCAATTGTTTGAATTTTATTCTGAATTAACTCATTAGTTTCAAATATGCCGTCGATACCATCCCTGACAGTACTTGCAGAGTGATTGTTAGTGTCTAGTTCCGTAGAAAATTCCGAAATGTTGTCTAACAGAAGGTAAAGCCGATTAATTTCCTCGTCATGGTTTGAGAGCCAATCTTCAAATTTCAAAGCTATTGACTTACCTTCTTTCTCTAAACTTATTTCAGCATCGTGAAAGTTTAAGATTGCTTTGTATTCATTGAAAAAGTCTACTCCCAATATAATTTCCATCGACAACAATGGAACAATAAGAAAGTTCATAGAGCAGCTGTGGCTTTGACAAGAGAATTCTAAGTTGGTTTGTTGGCGTACATCTACACTTTTCCCAAAGATTGTACCTTGTAATTTAATCTTACGTAATGGAAGTGAGGGCAATCGTTCGATTTGTTGCATTTCCTGAAGGCTGTTTCACTAATTACTGAAATGGGACTGCCAGAGTCAAGTACTGCCGTAAATTTTACGTCATTTACTGTAATGTGAATCACAGGATACGCAATGTTGTTATGTCTTACGTCGTGTTCCTGGAGTAAGATGTCCCCAATGTCTTCCGTTTTTACGTAATTACTAGCTACGGCAGCTGCGTCGTCAGTTTCAGAAGTACGTTTTGTGGCTGCCAGCGATATGAGTCATTGCCTATTGTGTCTTTGTTGGCGCGCGTCGTTATTGGGGTTTGGAGACCTAACTTCTACAAATTCACCTTGTCGAGAGGGCCCTGCTCTGTTTGAATCCCGCCAGTTCTGCTGCAATTCAGGTTTGTCGTTACGATCATATCGTCTGTCGTCATGTCGGTAGATTCTATAGTTTCTTTCTTGTGGGTCACGTGGTGGAGAATTTCTCTCTGAATCGTAACTGCGCGCTGGACCGTTGCGTCTAAAGTTATTCTGTCTCCCTTGATAACAATTATTTTGGTTTCCATATTGTCTGTTTCTCTTATTGTCTCTGTGATAGTCACTAATGCGGAGAGGTGATCCTTCCCTGTAATTATTTTTACTCTGCCAACGGTTATCATACGGGTGGTGTCTGGTTTGGTCACGATTTGTGTTGTGAGAATAGCCTTGTCGTGTCCAGTTATTATTTCTTTCATCCCGGAATTGCGATGGATGTGACCTGTAATTGTTGTGCTCCTGTTTTCGCGTTGCGCGATTGTCAGTGTCAATTTCTAATTCTTGTAAGAGTCCCTGAAAAGCTTCAATGTCGTCTTTGCAGCGTCCTTCCAAAATAATATGTCGTAAATGTTCAGGTAATTTGACTAAGTAAATGCGGATTAGTTCTGAGGGGCTGTATGGGTTTGACAGGTACTGATTCTTGTGCAACATGTCTTCAAAATATTTCACAAGACTGGAAAATTCAGATTGTTCGAAATGTTTCATCATTATGATGCCATGTTTTACTCGGTCTTGTGTGGCTTGAGACCAATATGCTGAGAGGAAGGCATGATAAAATTCTCCTTCACTGTGAAAATCGTGAATGACCGATCGCATTCTTACAGCTTGTTCATTCTCTAAGTAGCCACACATAAATTCTAATCTGTGCTCTAATGACCAGTTGGGGGGGAAACAATGAGAGAATTGATGAAGCCATGCTTGTGGATGAATGTCGTTGTCAGAATTCTTAAATGTTTTGAATTTACGTGTAGTAATGAACAGCTTATAGTCAAAATCATCATGTTGGCGAGTCGCATGTCGGTCGTTGTTACGTCGTTTCGGCGGTTCCATCTCAAAACTCGGTGTACCTTGCCAATTTCTTATATAATTTACGAAGTGTCCTGTGTTATTATTTTGTGGTTGTTCTGTATTTCTATGTCCCTCTTCCTGTACTGGAGCGCGAGTGTCCTCTGAAATATGTAATTCTTGTATTACTTGAGCCAACTGATCTTGTACTTCCCGCATTTCTCTTTTTACTGTGTGTTGATTAGATTTTGATTCTGTTTGAATTTTTAATTTGTTCATACTCTTCAGTGTTAGTGAAGGCTACAGGTTTTGTGTCATTCAGATCATCATCTACCTTTGTAGATAAGTTAGTGAACTGATCTGAAAGTTCGGCTACTTTGTCTGATAGTGAAATTATTTCCTCTGTGTGTTTTTCTGAACCAAGTTTCAGAGTGCCCATTTGTGTTGAAATCGTATCTACTATGTCCTTTAAGTTTTCCTGAGTTTTTGCAAGATGCGTAACCGCATTGGTAGATGCAACTGAGTCAATTTTAGCTTGCAAGGTCTCATGATTTTCATGAACAATAGTTTGCAGTTCTTTTATGGCTGCTTCGTGATTCTGTAATGCATTTTCATGCCGCGAAAAAATATGTTGAAAGTGCTCACAAATTTGTGTTTTTACGTCATTACAGACTTTTTGACATTTCGATTCAATGTTATGTAACTCATTAGTTAAATCTTCACGTGTTTGTTCAAGCGTGGTGTCTAACTTTTGAAGCTTTTCTTCCATTGTGTCTAACTTTTGAAGATTTTGATCCATTGTGTCTAACTTTGAAGATTTTGCCCCATTTGTTTCTGATTTTGTTCAAGCGTTGTGTCTAACTTTTGAAGATTTTGTTCCATTGTGTCTAACTTTTGAAGCTTTTGTCCCATTTGTTGCATTAATTGTAATAACAGTGCACTGGTGTCTGAAACATGTTCCTCAGTGCTATTCGACAATCCATTTGAACTGGCAATATTCGCAGTTTGAAAAACAGAAAATGTGTCTTGACTTATTTGAGAAAACGGTGAGGACGCAAAACCTGAATCTACAGTATTTGCAAGATTGTGTCCTGTCATTTCGGAATCCTGAGGCGAGCTGTTGCCGACCGATCGATCGACAATGCTTCCCTGTTCACTAGTTGTTTCACTGTCTACACCATTGTTTGCAGCCCGCTTCATTTCCCTATGTACAATTACCAAATTACTACTTTGAACATTAGTTAATTCATTACATGGTGGCGCTATCACACTGCTTTCGTCTTCACTGTCATTTCTCAGTTTACTTTGGAGCCTAGTATTACGTTTTTCACAGACCATTATTGTCACAATATTTCACACAATAACGCAGAAAAGCGCAATTTCAAGAGCAAAAATAAGAAAACACATTAACATAGCACTGAAAATAATATCTAGTTAATTGCAAGTGCAGCTGCGAAATACTTCGTGCAAAACTACAAGTATGCCACAACTGTTTTACTGTACAACAATGAAAGACTGCAACTACAGAGGAAATTCTCTCTACAATTACGCGCTAGCAATAAACAAAAGCTACTCTAATTACACAAACTACAAGAAAAAAAATCAGAAGATTCCAGTGAGGTATCCTCAGCTAAGGGTAAACATATGAAACGTCCCCTTTGAACATTTATACAAGACTGTGCTTAAACTGACACACAATATTTTTAGCGCAACGCAATCTGACTTTCTAACATCCCTACAAAAGAATGGCCCTGACTAACATTAACCTATACGTTTCACAAATCACTTACCTCACAAAAATCTTGGTTACTCGAACTACTGCAATACAGCGAGCGCCACTACTGCCAGCTAACTAAAAGATTCAAACTACGGAAGGCACTAACTACTGATAGGCATAGTTAGCAAATGAAAGATTTTGATAGAGAACAAACAATGTATTTACCTTAATAATCATTATATATATATATATATATATATATATATATATATATATATATATATATATATATATATATATATTTCAGTTCATGACATCAATTCTTACAAATTTCAAAAGTCCGTCATCTCTCTCCCCACGTCCACCACTGCTGGCGGCTCACCTCCAACTGCCCAACGCTACGCGCTGTTCACATCCAGCTGCCGCTGCCTAACACTTCAATGGCAGACAACAATGCAAACCAGCCACAGACTGCACACAGCACAGTCAGCGATTTTCATACAGAGCGCTACGTGGCGTTACCAATAAGAAAACCTAAACAGCCTACTTACAAAAGTTGTAGCCGACACGATTAAGTTTGCACGGAACCCTCAGAGGGCGGACCCTGCTCGCAGTTGTCCGGTTTTTCGTTACGACATTTCATTCTCCAGTTAAGTTGTTTGCAAAGCATTTAGTTGGTCGTGAAAGTGCCGCACAAAGCCCGAAGATCTCAAAAGGCACATGTACCGCGCCGGTCATCAGAAGTGCAACATTATGATGGCGGCGTACTACTTGCGTCACACTGGCGTGAGAAACGTACCACAAGCCAGGATAGACAAGTACATATCATCCCAATTGCGCAAACTGGGTAGCGGGAGCGCAGTTCTGTACATAACGGAAGATTATGCGACGAGTTTCTTCTTCAGAAATCCCATATGAATTACGGTTGTTCCTGAAAACACCATGTTAAGCTTCGTGTAAGATGGAGAAACGTCTCCCATCGTGTCGAAATTCGACAGTGTCTGCAGCACAGCCTGTCGACAGTGCAGCTCATCGTTCCGTGCATACGTTGGTCGTCAACCCGCGGCTCTCACGCGGTATACCGTATAGCGCAGTTAAGCTCACCAGACGGTAATCGCCCCAGAGCGCGCAGATGAATCGTTCAGCCTTTACAGATGGCGCAGCGAGAGAGTCACGTTCTCATTCGTACATCCACTGCCTTAGCATGAGGCAGAACCGCTTAGTAGCACATTTATTTTTCAAGCGAACAATGTAGGAAGTGCGGAGAGCTATTGACAAGGGATCTCAAATTGATTCTGGATTTCTGGATTTCCGGAAGACTTTTGACACTGTAACACAAAAGCAACTTGTAGCGAAATTGCATGCCTATGGAATATCGTCTCAGTTATGTGACTGGATTCGTGATTTCCTGTCAGAGAGGTCACTGTTTGTAGTAATTGACGGAAAATCATCGAGTAAAAGAGAAGTGATTTCTGGCGTTCCCCAAGGTAGCGCTATAGGCCGTTTGCTGTTCCTTATCTATACAAACGATTTGCGAGACAATCTGAGCAGTCGTCTCAGGTTTTTTGCAGAAGATACTATCGTTTATCGACCAGTAAAGTCATCAGAAGATCAAAACAGATTGCAAAACCATCTGGATGATGCGAGAATTGGCAATTGACCCTAAATAACGAGAAGTGTGAGGTCATGCGGATGAGTGCTAAAAGGAATCCGTTAAACTTCGGTTACACGATAAATCAGGCAAATCTGAAGGCCGTAAATTCAACTGAATGCCTTGGAATTACAATTACGAACAACTTAAATCGGAAGGATATATATGTCCTTGTGGATAACATCGGAAGTTCACTGAGGCTTTTTGCGGATGATGCTGTAGTATGTCGAGAGGTTGAAACAATGGAAAATTGTACTGAAATGCAGGAGGATCTGCAACGAATTGGCGCATGGTGCAGGGAATGGCAATTGAATCACAATGTAGACGAGTATAATGTGTTGCAAATACATAGAAAGAAAGATCCTGTATCATTTAGCTACAACTCCCATAAATTATCTGGGAATAGGCATTAGGAGTGATTTAAAATAGAATGACCATATAATATTAATCGTCGGTAAAGCAGATGTCAGACTGAGATTCATTGGAAGAATACTACGGAAATGCAATCCGAAAACAAAGGAAGTAGGTTACAGTACACTTGTTCGGCCACTGCTTGAATACTGCTCACCGGTGTGGGATCCGTACTAGATAGGGTTGACAGAAGAGATAGAGCAGATCCAGTGGAGAGCAGTGCGCTTCGTTACAGGATCATTTAGTAATCGCGGTAGCATTACGGAGATGAGAAACTCCTGTGGAAGACTCTGCAAGAGAGAAACTCAGTAGCTCCGTACGGGCATTTGTTGAAGTTTCGAGAACATCCCTTCACCGAAGAGTCAAGCAGTATATTGCTCCCACCTACGTATATCTCTCGAAGAGACCATGAGGATAAAATCAGAGAGATTAGAACTCACACAAAGGCATACCGACACTCTTTCTTTCCACGAACAATACGAGACTGGAATAGAACGGAAAAGGGAGAACCGATAGAGGTACTCAAGGTACCCTCCACAACACACCGTCAGCTGGCTTCCGCAGTATGGATGTAGATGAAGATGTTGGAAGAACATATAGAAAATGTTGTGGGGGAAGGCTAACCAAAGACTGCGTTTTATTGGCAGGACACTTAGAAAATGTAACAGACCTACTAAGGAGACTGCCTACACTACGCTTGTCCGTCCTCTTTTTAGAATACTGCTGCGTGGTGTGCGATCCTTACCAGATGCGATTGTCGGAGTACATCGAAGAAGTTCAGAGAACGGCAGCACGTTTTGAATTATTCCGAAAAAGGGGAGAGAGTGTCACTGAAGTGATATAGGGTTTGGGATGGACAAAATTAAAACAAAGGCGTTTTTCGTTGCGGAGAAATCTTCTCACGAAATTTCAATCAACAACTTTCTCCTCTGTATGCGAAAATATTTTGTTGACGCCGATCTACATAGGGATAAACGGTCACCATGATAAAATATGGGAAATCAGAGCTAGTACAGAAAGAGATATATGTTCCTTCTTTCCACGCGCTGTACAAGATAGTAATAATAGAGTTCTGTGAACGTGGTTCGATGAGCCCTCTGCTAGCCACTTAAATGTGATTTGCAGAGTATCTATGTAGATGTAAACGTAGATGTATGTATCCTTAGGCAAATGTAAGGACGTGACAGAGTGATAGAAAGAGGCAAACGTATTCGTTGTGTCTAGTTGATGCATTTGTTGGTGTTTCGCGGTGGACTGTACAACGTGTCTGGAAGCAAGTGGCCATGAAACACCACGTCAGAATTGAAGTTGAAGCAAAGCAAGCGCTGTATCATGTATAAGATACAGAGGCGAGCGAGTGCACGGGACTTACCCTAGTTCACTGCTAGTAGCGTCACGTCATCATAACGCGCCTGCATATAGTATTGCACCACATTTAACATAAAAGTAAAAATTAAGATTTGTGTGTAAAACTTTGTTAAAGTATAGTTCTATGTAATAATGTTTCAGGTAACAAATCTTAATGTTATAAAATTAGTAGTTTACGTAAAATTCACGTTTTGAAAGAAAAATAGGAGGCGCTAAATAATGACGCTAGGAAGCCAAAATTTGGTGAGAAGGTGCAGTAAGAAGTCATTAATGAGTGGTGCTGGTTTCCAAAACCATAAAACTAAAATTGACTCCAGAATCCGCGTTTTTCGGAAAAATCAGAGGCGCGAAATAATAGAGCTACAATATTGAAAATTGGTAGGATGCTTCAGTTCACCCTAATAATAATAATGGAAATACCACAATCAGTTACCTCTTCTAGTTTTTTAGTAATTTAGTAAAAACTACTTTTGTGAGTAAAATGTACATAAGCATTATAGATTAAGTACTTTAAATTTTAATGATAAAACAAATTCTTTAAGACCAATGATCAGATAGGACAATTAACAAAGCTACACCAAGTTTTAGTCTTGTAGCATAATTAACAGCTGATACAAGTCTTGATAAAGCTATGGTTCAGAGGTAACAATCTACCGTTAGTTCCATTGTAAAAATTCTAGAGAGTAAAGTTTTAATTTTAGCGGGCTGAGATTTTCTACGTGCTTCTGTACTGCTCAGATGTATGTATACAAAAATTGAGAAGTTTGTAAAGCTATTATTAAATGTGATATTTAAGATTATGTGCCTGAGATAGCGGTCATTTGGAGGCCGCAGGCATCTGCATATGAACGGAAAGAACAAATGCTCTCTTGGCGGTACGCGCCGGAGCTATATAAAAAGAGCGGCAGAGGCAGTAGTAAGCTCACTCCGCATTAGACCAACGCCTAGTCCACGCGAGCTTAACGTCCGATCGCGCCTCGCCTCGGGTGACGTCATAGCGGGCTGTGACATGCGCGTACTTAGCAATGTAAACGGACATTGAAAATCGCGAGGACTGTACACCGTCCTGGATCGTTTAGACTTCGGTAACAAACTGTTATTGTGCCGTCCGTGTGAAGTATAATTCCGCGTGGCAAGTGGTGACAAACTCCACTTTTAAGGCGAGCATTAATCTTTTTTTTTTAACATTATTGCGAACTATTAATAGAGCACCGTTAGTTAGAGTAATGAACTATTCGGGAGGAACTTGCTGTAGAAGTCGCCTCTGAACTATTAAACGATTGGCTGAATTAACAATATTTAATGTCTTTAGCATTTTCAGAAGTTTCGAGTAATTTGTGTGAGCCTTTAAGATAATAAAATCTTGTTTGGAACTTTAAATTTTATTGAAGCAGCCCTAATCCCGTGAAGAAGTATGGATAATTTTCGTTTAGCTGGGCTGTACAGGAATGTGGCCGTGCAGACCGGGAACTAAGGTCAGTAAGTTTCCCTTCGCTTTCTGACTGGCCACCAAATTAGTTGCCAGGCTCGCGTGATTTAAGGTGGCAATGTTCAACTTTCATTCAACATTAAACAACGACTTCTTCGCCGTCCCACATATGTTGCATCGGCAATAGTCTGTTACGTGAAATGAACATTCAAACAACTCATTCGACGACTTCTTCGCCGCCCCACAAAGTCAAAGAAAGACCCTGACAGAGAGGGATCAGAGGTTCATTTCACGGCTTGCGAATCAAAATCGCTTCCAAACCAACAGGAATTGTGCTGCAGCCAGTGAATGGAGAGGCCTCTGTTCACACCAGGCCCGGATCCACGGTGTAGTGCATGAGGGGCGGGGAGATCGGCGTATCTGCCCAGAGCGGCAATTTCATCGGCCCAAATACGTATTCTTGAAGAAAAAACATTGTCTGACAAAGCGCCTAGCATCCAGCGCACTTTGGTCTATGGATTATTCCTGTGATTTTGAAATCCTGCTACTTTTTGAACATTTTTGGCGTGCATAGTGTACGCGATGCCTTTGACAGGGGATCCCCTTCACACCAACAAATAAAACACCTTTCCGCAGACAAAAGGTAACGGGATTATACTAGTTGAGCCGAATAAACCCGAGCGAGTGAGGGCAACCGCTGTTTGTTGATGTGGTTGATTGGACGTGCGAATGATCTGCTTTGTTGTTATTATTAGCGAAATCCATACATTCAGAGTGTCAGAGTGGAAATAAATGACTAACAGGAATAACAGGTAAAGAAGATTACGTATGAATCTTCTCGGCGTATCCAAATGAAATTTTGACAGAAAATTTTTACCAGATAGCTACACTACTAAGGGTCAGTCCCTTGTTAGCAGCCGCCGAGTTTTATTCTCGGAATAGCGCGGAAAACGAGTGGTACGTAAACGTAATAACGCCTAACCGGAGAATAAATGCGGCATAATTAAACCGGTGATTCTGGATGGGTTAGCGAAATTAACCGGAGAATAAGATTTGATAATGGCAAGAATAGTTGCAGAAATAGTGATGACAAGATTTTTAGAACGAGGAAGGAGAATAAACAGGGACATAACACAAATTATATGGAAGAATATGACGATTCCAAAATTATAAAAAAATTTCATACTACTGCTACTTTTTGATCTCATGCTTGAGAAACTGGAGCATATGAATGAAATACGAAACTTTTTCCAAAAATCAAACTTTTTTCTTGGAACAGACCTAATAGGCATTTGATACTGGTACTTCGTGAATTACACTGAGGGGCCAAAGAAACTGGCACGTTTCCCTACTATCGTGTAGGGCTCCTGCGAGCATGCAGAAGTGCTGCTGCAACACGACGTGGCATGGACTCGACTAATGTCTCAAGTAGTGCTGGAGGGAATTCACACCATGAATTCTGCAGGACTGTCCACAAATCCGTAAGAGTACGAGGGGTTGAAGATCTCTTCTGAACAGCACATTGCAAGGCATCCAGGTTATACTCAATAATGTTCATGTCTGAGAAGTCTGATGGGCAGCGCAAGTGTTTAAACTCAGAAGAGTGTTCCTGGAGCCACTCTGTTGCAATTCTGGACGTGTAGAGTATCGCATTATCCCGCTGGAATTGCCGAAGTCCGTCGGAATGCAAAATGGACATGAATGGATGCAGGAGATTAGACAGGATGCTTACGTACGTGTCACATATCAAGAGTCGTATCTGGCCGTATCAGGGGTCCCATGTCACTCCAACTGCACACGCCCCACACCATTACAGAGCCTCCACCAGCTTGAACAGACCCCTGCTGACATGCAGGTCCATGGATTCATCTGGTTGTCTCCATACCCAGACGCGTCCATCCGCTCGATACAATTTCAAACAAGACTCGACCGACTAGGCAACATGTTACCAGTCTTCAACAGTCCATTGTCGGTGTTGAGGGGCGCAGGCGAGCCGTAAAGCATTGCGTCGTGCAGTCATAAAAAAAAGTAGTTCAAATGGCTCTAAGCCCTCTGGGCCTTAACATCGGAGTGTCATCAGTCCCCTAGACGTAGAACTACTTAAACCTAGCTAACCTAATGACATCACACGCATCCATGCCCGAGGCAGGATTCGAACCTGCGACCGTAGCAGCAACGTGGTTCCGGACTGAAGCGCCTAGAACCGCTCGGCCACAAGGCCGGCATCAAGGGTACACGAGTGGGCCTTCTGCTCCGAAAGCCCATATGGATGATGTTTCGTTGAATGGTGAAATGTTGCTTTTTGAATAATGAATAGAATGTGCCCCAAACGCTTAGTTACGGCTAGAATACAATCACTAAGAATAAATTTTCCCTGTATAAGTAAATATGTTAAGTAAGGAGAAAAGACCATAATTTAACATCGGGGACATATTTTTTTACCTGTTTCGATAAATAATGTTCCAGAGAAATGTTTATACATCGAAAGTTTACGATCTGTAAAGAAAGTTGAAGGCACACGCCATAATTTGTTTTGGACTGTATAAAAGCAGGAGCTGTGACCTCTCTCTCTCTCGTTTGTTTTTGAGGGCTGTTTCATAAAATGTGACACTCTCGTATCATAATTACGTTAATTTTATTATAAAATCCTTCGTTGAATCAAAAACCTACTCTCCTCTTCCATTAATGTTACCTCTCAATTTATTATGTTCCATTTTAGAACTTTTTTCAAGCTGTAGCGAAGGAGAGTTGCCGGCGAATTTTTTGGTGGCCACAGCCGATCGCTACTAGTGTTCAGTCTTCATTAACTTCATTACACTTTCATTTCAGCGTCCCTGAGATCTCTCTTGCCGATGTTTTTCTATCAGTATCCGGGTTGGGTAATTACGCAAACTTCGTAATTTTAAGGTCGGTCACTGGCCTCTAAACTATGCCTTCGATCAATGTTCTCGTCGGTCTGAAGGGTATCTGATGCTGGATGGCTGAATGAAAATTCATTAAGAAGCAACTAAAAATTTTCTATGCGCCGTTTTACCATTTCAGAAGCTTTACCACCAGCAGAAGTGATAAATCTAATACTGTTTTTTAAAAATATCAGTAGCATTATATTGGCGCCCAATGTGGGACTCGAACAAAAAAAGTTGTGTTATATTAACTGATGCTTGGGGATTGGGTTGTTTGGGTAAGGAGACCAGACAGCGAGGTCATCGGTCTCATCGGATTAGTGTAGGACGGGGGAGGAAGGCGACCGTGCCCTTTCAAAAGGAACCATCCCGGCATTTGCCTGGAGCGATTTAAGGAAACCACGGAAAACTTAAATCAGGATGGCCGAGCGCGGGATTGAACCGTCGTCCTCCCGAATGCGAGTCCAGTGTGCTTTTTTTTCATTTTGTTCGTTGTTGATCGTTGTGTTTGGTCGTTGCGGCCGTCACAAGACATCCGTTCAAGTTGATCGTTTATTCCTTGACTCAGTTTTTTTTTATTACAGAGAGCACACAGGCCTCTGACCGAACACGTTGAGCTACCGTGCCGATTAAATTTCATTTTGTTCGCTTTCTTTCGTTGAATCTGCTCGGGGCGGACGTCATAAGACATCCGTTTAAGTTCGTTGTTGATCGAATAACTCAGTTTTTTTTTTTTTTTTTTTACAGAGGGCAGCTAACCCTCTGACCGAACACGCTGAGCTACCGTGCCGGCATGTGCTAACCACTGCGCCATCTCGCGCGGTTAACTGATGCTTGTTTGTTCTGTTTTTCAAGAATCGACTGTATTGTTTGTGACAAGAAAAAACTTACGACGGCTACACGAAACGTAAATGAAATTAATTGATTTAATGGAATTAAAGCAGACTCGAAGCAGCAACACGAAAAAAGAAACTATGGTTATCAACATGTTACCAGATGCCTCTGCTTTTGTGGTCTGCAACGCGTATAGCTCATTTAATTCACGATCAAATAGGATGTTCTGCATTTTGCGTCTTTTGCCCTGTGCGCAAGCGAGATAAAAACGAGGGATAGTGGATTGTTTTAGTTTGAAGCTTCCATATTGTTATTTTAGTAATACAATAACTATAAGGTGTACAACTTTGCTTCCGCCTTTTGCCGATAGGTGGCGACAACGGTAAATTCGGATGGTTCAAATGGCTCTAAGCACTATGGGACTTAACATCTGAGGTCATCAGTCCCCTAAACTTAGAACTACTTAAACCTAACTAACCTAAGGACATCACACACATCCATGCCCGAGGCATGATTAGAACCTGCTACCATAGCAGAAGCGCGGTTCCGGACTGAAGCGCCTACCGCTCGGTCACAACGGCCGGCCAACGGTAAGTAGCGGTCGAATGAAACAGGTCGCAGACTTCAGGCAGTTAGATTCTCCAGACATTGATCCCTCTGACTAGCACCTGTTTAGAGCAATGGCGCATGGCCTGGCTGACCAACAATTCGATCTCATAAGTCACAAATGAATCGATTCATGGATCGCTTCAAAAGGTGACAATTTTATTGACCCGGGATTCGTACACTGCCCGAAAGACGGGATAAAGTAGCGATGGAAAATACTTTGAATGATACATGTGTAACCAATTTGTTTCATTAAGGTCTCAAATTTTGGGGAAAAAACGGCAGAATCAAAGTTTTACACCTTGTAGGTTCTGGTTAATATACTCAAATTCTTCAGGGTGTAGCCTGGAGATTTTATTTCGAAGTTTATTTTCAATTTGTGTATGACAAAGATGCGTAAATTTGAAAACATGGATTCTGCAAATGATAGTGTTTCTGAAAATAACGTCGATGGCGGTAGTATTACAACCGACCCGACGGTGGCAGATTCCGATGCTCAGAATTTAGAGGCAGAAGCAACTGACAGTACCGAGCAAATACCTAGGCCCGTTGTAGATCCCTTTTCTGTACTATTTAATAAAATTGCTCAGATGATTAATGCTCGCGATAAAGAAGTGGTAAGGACAATTAACGCACCCTATGAAGCACTTGCTTCACGCATAAATGCCACATTAAATGAAACGATGAAGCGTTGCTTCACACATAAATACTACCCTTGCTGAAAGAGATATAGCGCTGACATCTCAAATAAATAATACCATGACTGAACGTGACAAACAGTTGGTCACTCACATTTCCACTCAAGTAAATGAGGAACTACTAAAAAAATTAAACACTGGTGTAGGAACAATTGCATCCGCATTTACCAGCCTAAAAGAGGGGTATAAAGGTTTACCAGAAACCGTTTCCAGACTGTTAAAATATGTGGAAACAATACAGTCAGTTGAGAATCCGATGGAAGATACAATGCGCGAATTAACACAACTGTCAACAGCCTGCCCATAGAAACAGAAGAAGAAGTGTTAAAAACCAGGCAAGATGAGCGAAGTGAAAAATTAAATACCGAATTCGCCAAGTGGATTGAGCAGAAAGCCAAAATGCTCACCGATAAAATACATTCAGAGTGGAAAGGCGCAATACGAAGCGCTGGGGGCCGAACTCGACACGACAAAACAAACGGTCGCTCGGAAATAGACCACAGAAAGCACATGACACATCACGACCTTCCACAGTGGCGATATGAAGTTTCGTCACAGGTGAAAGAAGTGCGCCATGCGGTGGAAACAATACCACAGCCGTCATGCGAAACACACCGACTATCGATACGCAAATGGAGGACGCATACATTGCAGGTCCACAAAGCTCAGGGACATACTTTGAAGCGTATCAGCCTGTATACCCAGCTGTACAACAGTCGCATGATGAGATGGGGACAAGTGCAACCTTGAAAGAGATCTTTCAGGAAGAAATCCTGTTAAAACACAATTTCAGGTCTTTATCCCAGACAAAAGACAAGTCCATCCCGTAGTTTTTATACGTTCATCCGCAACTTATTGCCCAGGTTGTAAGTGTACTGTCATATCGCTGGTTTAGTTGTGGAGTATCTTTGCGGCTCGCCGCGTCGAGAGTCGAGCGCGGGACATGGAACTGATATGTTGTGTAGTGTGTAGCTCTGCATGTGAGAGGCCTTGTTAGTATGGAAGTTGAAGTGTTGCTGCAAGAGCTATTACAGTAAAGTGATGATATATGGAGATGGTTCAGAGAAAAGTGTGTCAAGAAGTAATTGAAAATGAGTAGTGCCGTCAATAATGTACACTCCTGGAAATTGAAATAAGAACACCGTGAATTCATTGTCCCAGGAAGGGGAAACTTTATTGACACATTCCTGGGGTCAGATACATCACATGATCACACTGACAGAACCACTGGCACATAGACACAGGCAACAGAGCATGCACAATGTCGGCACTAGTACAGTGTATATCCACCTTTCGCAGCAATGCAGGCTGCTAATCTCCCATGGAGACGATCGTAGAGATGCTGGATGTAGTCCTGTGGAACGGCTTGCCATGCCATTTCCACCTGGCGCCTCAGTTGGACCAGCGTTCGTGCTGGACGTGCAGACCGCGTGAGACGACGCTTCATCCAGTCCCAATCATGCTCAATGGGGGACAGATCCAGAGATCTTGCTGGCCAGGGTAGTTGACTTACACCTTCTAGAGCACGTTGGGTGGCACGGGATACATGCGGACGTGCATTGTCCTGTTGGAACCGCAAGTTCCCTTGCCGGTCTAGGAATGGTAGAACGATGGGTTCGATGACGGTTTGGATGTACCGTGCACTATTCAATGCCCCCTCGACGATCACCAGAGGTGTACGGCCAGTGTAGGAGATCGCTCCCCACACCATGATGCCGGGTGTTGGCCCTGTGTGTCTCGGTCGTATGCAGTCCTGATTGTGACGCCCACCTGCACGGCGCCAAACACGCATTCGACCATCATTGGCACCAAGGCAGAAGCGATTCTCATCGCTGAAGACGACACGTCTCCATTCGTCCCTCCATTCACGCCTGTCGCGACACCACTGGAGGCGGGCTGCACGATGTTGGGGCGTGAGCGGAAGACGGCCTAACGGTGTGCGGGACCGTAGCCCAACTTCATGGAGACGGTTGCTAATGGTCCACGCCCATACCCCAGGAGCAACAGTGTCCCTAATTTGCTGGGAAGTGGCGGTGCGGTCCCCTACGGCACTGCGTAGGATCCTACGGTCTTGGCGTGCATCTGTGCGTCGCTGCGGTCCGGTCCCAGGTCGACGGGCACGTGCACCTTCCGCCGACCACTGGCGACAACATCGATGTACTGTGGAGACCTCACGCCCCACGTATTGAGCAATTCGGCGGTACGTCCACCCGGCCTCCCGCATGCCCACTATACGCCCTTGCTCAAAGTCCGTCAACTGCACATATGGTTCACGTCCACGCTGTCGCGGCATGCTACCAGTGTTAAAGACTGCGATGGAGCTCCGTATGCCACGGCAAACTGGCTGACACTGACGGCGGCGGTGCACAAATGCTGCGCAGCTAGCGCCATTCGACGGCCAACACCGCGGTTCCTGGTGTGTCCGCTGTGCCGTGCGTGTGATCATTGCTTGTACAGCCCTCTCGCAATGTCTGGAGCAAGTATGGTGGGTCTGACACACCGGTGTCAATGTGTTCTTTTTTCCATTTCCAGGAGTGTACTTACGTATCCTCTCGTTGCGTGTCGCACAGCATCGTTCATCCGCGCTGTGTTCGGTCTCCCGGAATGAACTAATGTCAATCAGTAAAAATTAGTTACCATAAAAGAGTGCAGTCAAGTGCCAGTTTCTTGTAGCGTGCGTGAGGACGTGCGATCGGCCATCGCGTTGTGCATTTAGCAACAATCAGCCGCGTCGCGACGGTTACGCGCACGCTCGTAAAAGTGAGAACTAAGAAACTGAAAAATTAACTTTAGGAACTGTGTTCTATCATTACTAGTGACAAGGAGGACTATCACCAGACATCTGTATGTGTGACGAGCGTAAGAACTTTAGTTCGATCATTCGGCTTCCGCATCATCAACAATCACCCGCGTCGTGTGGGTTACGCGTATGCGCGTCTTGAGTGATACTGTGGACAGATAATCATCAAGATTGTCAATTGGGATAAACATTAACGACTTAGAATGCAAACAATACAACCTGTGATTCTTTATCGTCCCAGAATACAGATATTCATACCAGACGTAGAACAGTGTTGTGTTTTGACGTTGAGTGGCTCCCCTAACTCGCTTGCATATTTCTGTAGATAATTCCAGGCAAGCCAGCAGCAGTGTGGAGCAGAACAGTACGACCGCCGCGGGATTATCAGCTGTGTGGTGTGGACAGGGCGCACAGTCAAGCAACGGTCTAGAAAAGCAGAAGCGATAAACAGTTTCAGGGTCCCCCACCCCATTCGTAAACCCGGGCGTGTTACAAGGTCATGAAATTAGAGGCAGAGAATACAATTCCCTGTCTCGCACATACAAGGAGACTGTGCTTGAACAACTTGAAAAGGCTTGTCTTGCTAAGTACTGGTCAGTGAGCATGCAAGAACGCCTTAGGAAACAAGTCTTCAGCCCAGAAATTTATAACCCAAAGCAGGGTGGACTTAGGAAGTATTTCGAAAACTATGTTAATTTCACGAAATACATGGCCGAGCTGGTAGCGCACGAAGATGTCTTACGCATCTTGAAAGCAAAGTTGCCTGTGCAGATAAGGGAAAAGTTAACAACAGTCCCTGATTTTGACCTTTAACCCTTTTTGTCAGTGCTCGATACCGTGGACTTAATCCGCCCCTGGTAGCTGAGTGGTCAGTGCGGCAGACTGTCAATCCTAAGGGCCCGGGTTCGATTCTCGGCTGGGTCGGAGATTTTCTCTGCTCAGGGACTGGGTGTTGTGTTGTTCTAATCATCATCATTTCATCTCCATCGACGCGCAAGTCGCCGAAGTGGCGTCAAATTGAAAGACTTGTACCAGGCGAACGGTCTACCCGACGGGAGGCCCTCGTCACACGACATTTCATTTCATTTTCACCATGGACTTAGTACTAGAAGGTGCGAAAAGCAGCACTGGCAATAATGGCTCGCAGTCAGCGGATACGGGCAGACATGCCCACAATAATAGCCACAACGGCGGGTCGCGGAGTAATGGTGGCACATCTCAAACCGTACACGCAAATCAGAACGACAACGATGGTGGTCCATTCTTTCAAAGGCAGAGACGAAATAATAATTGGTACCATCCTGGTTATCAAATAACCGAAACAGGAACCGACAAAACAACAATAGGAGTCAAGGCCACAATAATCAGTGGTCGCAAAATAATCAAGAGCAAGGCACGCCTGTAAACCAAAGTAGGAATAACTACAATCAGGACGTCCGGATAGTCGAGGTGATTGAAGCGTCACTGAAGACAACGTCTGGAGCGTCAAACTAAATGCGACTGTATCAGGCTCCCGGTTTCCAGTCTTGGGACGGAATAGGGGCAATAGGTTGAATGGACAGATAAACATGCTCCGATATAACGATGAGACTGGCATCCGTCAAGTGTAATTTAAAAAGGTAGATAACAATACTGAAGGTCCCTCGGAGTACGTAGAAGCCGCTGTTCAAGCAGTTGTGTCAGGCATTCCCACGACTCTGATTTTAGATACCGGCGCAAGCGCAAACGTGATAGAAACTAATTTCTGTAAGAAAACAACGCAGTCTGTAATGATTACGCCTTTGCCAGTTCAAAACTGCGTGGCATCTCGAGCCACTGGCACCAGAGGTCATACGGTTACATTACAGGCACGTATAGGTGTAGCATTCGAAAATGGAGCGGATTGTGATGCCATGGCTAACAATGAGATAAAATTTGAAATGTCCCCTTTGAAAAATTATACAAGACTGTGCTTAAACTGACACACAACATTTTTTTAGCGCAACGCAATCTGACTTTCGATAATCCCTACAAGAGAATGGCCCTGACTAACATTAACCTATATGTTTCACAAATCACTTACCTCACAAAAATCTTCATTACTCGAACTACTGCAATACAGCGAGCGCCACTACTGCCAGCTAACTAAAAGATTCAAACTACGGAAGTCACTAACTACTGATAGGCACAGTTAGCAAATGAAAGATTTTAATAGAGAACAAACAATGTATTTACCTTTATAGTCATAATATATATATATGTCAGTTCATGACACCAATTCTTACAAATTTCAAAACTCCGCCATCTCTCTCCCCACGTCTACCACTGCTGGCGGCTCACCTCCAACTGCGCAACGCTACGCGCTGTTAGCATCCAGCTACTGCTGCCCAACACTACAATGGCAGGCAACAATGCAAACCAGCCACAGACTGCACACGGCACAGCCAGTGATTTTTATACAGAGCTCTACGTGGCGGCGGCGTTACCAATAAAAAAACCTAAACAGCCTACTTACATAGCCCCCATCCTCCCCACAAAAAAATTTACAAATTGTTTTGGGCAGTGGCCAATACAGATTTGAAAATTTTTTTCATAATTACAATGACAAATAAATGAAATGCACAAACTTATCGATACAATGTTGGTCAAAAGCTAAAATTTTTTCACAGTCCATAAAGACAGTCCTGATCATTCATCAAAGTAAAATTGCAGTGTTTTTCTCAAAGTCTGAGTAGTAAAAGAAAATGCACACGGAAGTAGTGGATTTCCATGCAGTCTAGAAGAAGTAGTGTTGTCCTTTCAACGAAAGAAAGTGCTGACTCTCGACATGCAAACAGGTAATGGGCCACAGCAGAGTCAGTCGACGTTGAAGACTATCGGTAGGTAGGTCATCACAGAGCAGACCCACTGTAGTCCTGGTAGAGATTACTATTGGTGGGCCACCAGAGGTGCACACCCACTGCAGTCCTTGTAGAAATAATGGTATTGGTGGATCATCAAAGGTGTCGACCCACTGTAGTCCTTGTACAGATGGCCAGCAGCCATCTGTTGCGAATGTGCAGGTGCACAATCACTCTCGAAGAGTCTTGCGAAGAATATAGCAAGTCCATAAACCACCACTTGTCCAATCACAAAGAATTTGTTTGAAATGTCCTTAGAACCAGCAATCCTGTTATCCACTCCCTTGCTGAATTATTAACACAGGTGCAAACACTATCAGTCCCTACTTCTCACATATTGTCCATATACTATGACCAACAGAAACGTGTGCAGTGAAATGTAATTTACAAGTTACTTAATTTGATGAACTGGTGTCAATTACAATTTTATAACATAAGAATACAATAACAAAGGTACAAAATATATCATTAAAGAACAAAACAATACAGATAACATTTGTAGTAGTGCAGGCCTTACAAAAGAATCGAAATAACAAATACATCAGTATTGCAAAAATTATGACATAAGTACATACATAAAAGACCAGAATAACTTTTGAAACATCAACTTCACACATGAGCAATAAAACAGAACAGATAAATAATGTCTAAACATCTTTACAAAGTAAATAACACACTATCATAAAAATTCTACTACGTAATTCTCATCAGATAAACACATAAACACAGGAAGAACACAAATACCCAAGGGTACACAAACACATAGTGGTTTAACACAAGAGGAAAGGGCAGGATTTGTTTTCAGTGTAACATTTGGTACTGCAGTCCAACCCAAAACTTCATTCCTTAGATCTTTCGTCTTATTTCAACATTTGTTTCCACCAAAAAAATCCTATCCAAGCATGCTTTCTGTATTTATATGTTCACATCCTCTTTCAAAAATAGTTTTCCTCCACTGTACACTACTTTTTTGGCCAAATCATTTTCATATAGCTTCTCAATGCTTTTCTTCCAATTCATCATAGTTAGTTTCTTGTATACTCTACCCCCTCTTAAGCTAACTTAAACCTACTGAGCTCAGATGGTAAACTAAGGGACGAGGCAATGCAGCAGCACAAAACAATTAATAAAAACAGCAATGACAAAAAAATGCAAGTAACCAAAACAAGCAGCAATAAATGTAATAACTTATATCTAAACATGACAAACCCACAAGCAGAAAAAATAGTACACTGAAGACAACAACGCAGATAAGGGAAATGTATATTCACATCTTAATGTCTATGTAATTAAAATGGTGCACCACTACTTATTCAATGAAATAAATTACCAAGTACTTGAAAAGAAAATGATGTATGCAGTTCCTGTGAAGGGCAATGTCTTTTTGTGCTCCCTCATTTTTTTGGAAGTATATCACAAAGTTATTCTTTACTGGGTCTGTAGGCATAAAATATTTATATTAGTACATCTATAAAATTTTACTTTAACCAATGTTGCAGGGCAGCTAGAAACTAGATATTAAACAAAACAGGCGAAGCAAGGTGTGAAACGTCGTTCGCTAGCCATAAGTCATTTCATAATGCAGTAAACAATCTTCCAACTAGCAAGACAATAGACATGGAATGTTTCTCATCATTTCATTTCAGTAAATATCATAAATTAAGAACTCCAAAGTGTAATTATATGTTTTCAAGTTTGAGCGTGTCGTATTTGCGACGCTTTCTACAAAGAAATGTCAATAGCCAGCATAATGGCCCCTCCCTTTTTTTTTTTTTACCTGTGCCTCTGAAAGGCACACACTAATGGCTTGTTTCCAGGTGGCTGTCGCCCAGCTGGGTGCCCACGACGCATTACATGCAGGTGGTCACTTAAATGTCTTACCGAAATATTTACGACACCAGTTTTCGCTACAGTGGCAGTCTCATATAAAAAATTTCACAGGTCAAGAATTTGAGTTACACATCTGTAGAAACAAAATTCTATTAATATAACAGTGTCCAAAAAGTTTTCGTCGGCACTGTAATACATTCAAGCATTTACATACATTTCATAACTCTTAAAGTACGATTCTTGGTTTTCAACAACCATTTTCACAAACCAGAGTCCCTAACCTCTACTCATTATTTCTTACCTTATTCGTCGACACTTCTTCAATATTCCATCATAACAGATAAGTAGCATAATCAAATAACTCATATAGCATCAGCTTATTGATCATAAACATACCGCAACAGCGTAATACACATCGTCATCATAACATCATATTATTATTATTATTATTATAAAGCCTCTGCCAAATCTCAAAATCGTCGTAGCTTCTTCCAATAATTTCAAAACCTAAAAAAAATTCTCTGCTCATGTCAAAAGTGTCATCTACCTCAACCGTACTTTAAAAATCATGATCTCATACCCAATTATGTCATTCAAAGCTCTCATAGTATCACAATGGTTCCGAAAATGTATGAACAGTTTACAAAGTACAGACAAAATACAATTTTGTAAGTGTGAAGTTATCCAACTATGTAATTACGTAAACATCTGTCATTGACGTAGTAATAAAATGTTTGTCTCGCTGAGTTAAATTATCAGATAGCTGTGTAATTTATGTGTTAGAGAAATATAGTACCGATGTGTAAAGTTGTATAAGCAAATACCATATTAGCTAGGGCTCCTTGTGCTTGCCAAACACATGGTACACAAAGTAAGCGTGTACCCCCCTGAGGATTAATGTAATTATACCCTCAGGTGTTACAGATTACAGCAATGGAATGAAATGTATCACGAAAAATTTCTTTTTAATTCAACAATCTTGATAAATAAATGGTTTAAGTACCAAATTAATCACTCAAATGCTTGCCCTGTAATGCTAAATGTGCGTTTTGCTGTAAGATAATTCTGTGGAACTGTCGTAGTTATCGTCCCCTGTAAGCAAAGTTCTGCTGAAGTCAATGTACTTACCTCATCATAAACGAAAGTGAAATGCTTTCCGTATAGATATCGTAGTTATTATGTACCTTACCGTGATCAAGAAAGAACTATAATGTAACGTATTGTTGTGCTACGATAAAAGCTGTCTCATTGTAGCTATACCACAAAAGTTACTACTAAAACATGTTTTACTTTTCAGAATAATACAGAAAAACTGTGCAGATATAAAACAGATACACCGCAAAAGCAATATTGTAAATTGTCACTCATTAGTAACGTCGTGATAAAATCGTGTAGCTGTCACATAAACTAACCACTGAGTCATCTCACAGGAAGTACTTTAAATCCAGAATTTATTTTCAAGTAAACCAAAATGTTGCGTTAAAATCTCATTAGCAGTACTGGTAACTGTTCTAAATATGTCAGCCTTATAGTCGTTGCGTAATCGTGCAACTAACAAGCAAGAATGTACATGCACAATAACACTGTGACATCTGTTCACTATAACAATGCATTCATAATTTCAGTTTAAAAATGTTCCCTAGGTTCTAGACTGGATATTTAACTTCAAACATTGTTGCATGTTAACAATTTCTTAAGTCTGACTAAGCATACTAGAAATGTGAAGTGAAAAGTTTTATGGCACAGACAAAATTAAAAAGCTGATTATATTTCAATAAACGGTTTTACATGTGAAATATGGTGCGAACCTTTACTCTTCCTAGTACGCAGACAATCAACTGAAAAGCAATTATCATGTGATTACGTCGGTAAGGAACAGTGGAATTTTCCTGAAGGTTAGCTTATGTTATTTTTCTCTGAGCCAGCCGGCGCACGCGGCTGGCTGCGGTGCGAGTCATTGTCTGTTTCTTTGTTGTCGCGCGTCGTTATTGGGATAAGGAGACCTAACTTCTACAAATTCACTTTGCCGAGAGGGCCCTGCCCTGTTTGAAGCTCGCTAGTTCTGATGGAATTCCGGTCTGTCGTGATGATTATATCGTCTGTCGTCATGTCGGTAGTTCCCGTAGGTTCTTTCTTGTCGGTTAATTGGTGGAGAATTTCTCCCTGAATTATCACTGCGCGGTGGAACCTTGCGTCTCCAATTGTTCTGCCCCCCCTGATAATAATAGTTCTGGTTGCCATATTGTCTGTTTCTATGATTGTCTCTGTTATATTCACTACTACGGAAATGCGATCTTTCTCTGTAACTATTATTCTGCCAGTGGTTGTCATATGGGTGGTGTCTGTTTTGTTCACGGTTTGCGTTGTAAGAATAGCCTTGTCGTGTCCAGTTATTATTTCTGTCATCGCGGAATTGTGACGGATGTGACCTGTAATTGTAGTGTCCCTGTTTTCGCGTTCCGCGATTTTCAGTGACAATTTCCAATTCTTGTAACAGTTCCTGAAAAGCTTCAATGTCGTCTTTGCATCGTCCTGCTAAAATAATCTGTCGTAAATGTTCCGGTAATTTGATTAAGCAAATGCGGATGAGTTCTGAGGGGCTGTATGGGTTTGAAAGATATTGGTTCTTATGCAACATGTCTTCAAAATATTTGACAAGACTGGAAAATTCAGATTGTTCAAAGTGTTTCATCATCATTATGCTATGTTTTACTCGGTCTTGTGTAGCTTGAGACCAATATGCTGAGAGGAAAGCATGATAAAATTCTCCTTCACTGTGGCAATCGTGAATGACCGATCGCATTCTTAAAGCTGGTTCATTCTCCAAGTAGCCACACATAAATTCTAATCTGTGTTCTAGTGACCAGTTGGGAGGAAAACAATGAGAGAATTGATGAAGCCACGCTTGTGGATGAATGTCGTTGCCAGAATTCTTAAATGTTTTGAATTTACGTGTAGTAATGAACAGCTTATAGTCAAAATCATCATGTCGGCGAGTCGCATGTCGGTCATTGTTACGTCGTTTCGGCGGTTCCATCTCAAAATTCGGTGTACCTTGCCAATTTCTTTCATAATTTCCGAAGTGCCCTGTGTTATTATTTTGTGGCTGTTCCGTATTTCTATGTCCCTCTTCCCGTATTGGAGTGCGAGTGTCCTCTGAAATACGTAATTGTTGTATTACCTGTGTCAGCTGATCTTGTACTTCCCGGATTTCTCTTTGGTGTTGCGTACTGATTTGATTCAGACTTTGTTTGAATTTCCTAATTTGTTCGCACTCTTCTGTGTCATTAAAGACTACCGGTTTTGTGTCATTCAGATTATCATCTACCTTCGTAGATAAATTAGTGAACTGATCCGAAAGTTCGGCTACTTTCTCCGATAGTGAACACATTTCCTCAGTGTGATTTTCTGAACCAAGTTTCAGAGTGTCCATTTGTGTTGAAATCGAATCTACTGTGTCCTTTAAGTTTTCCTGAGTTCTTGCAAGTTGCGTAACCGAATCGGTGGATGCAACTGAGTCCATTTTAGCTTGCAAGGTGTCGTGATTTTCACGAACAACAGTTTGCAATTCTTTTATGGCTGCTTCGTGATTCTGTAATGCGTTTTCATGCCGCGAAAAAATAGGTTGAAAATGCTCACAAATTTGTGTTTTTACGTCATTACAGATTTTTTGACATTTCGATTCAATGTTATGTAACTCAGTAGTTAAATCTTCACGTGTTGGTTCAAGTGTGGTGTCTTACTTCCGAAGATTTTGTTCCATTGTGTCTAACTTTTGAAGCTTTTGCTGTGTTTGTCTCTGATTTTGTTTCTTTGTGTCTAACTTTTGAAGCTTTTGCTGTGTTTGTCTCTGATTTTGTTCCATTGTGTCTAACTTTTGAAGCTTTTGTCCCATTTGTTGCATTAATTGTAATAACAGTGCACTGGTGTCTGAAACATTTTCCTTAGTGCTATTCGGCAATGTATTTGAACCGGAAATATTCGCAGTTTGAAAAACAGAAAATGTGTCTTGACTTATTTGAGAAAACGGTGAGGACGCAAAACCTGAATCTACAGTATTTGCAAGAATGTGTCCTGTCATTTCGGACTCCTGAGGCGAGCTGTTGCCAACCGATCGATCGATAATGCTTCCCTGTTCACTAATTGTTTCACTGTCTACACCATTGTTTGCAGCCCGCTCCATTTCCCTATATACAATTACCAAATTACTACTTTGAACATTAGTGAATTCATTACATGGTAGCGCTATCACACTGCTTTCGTCTTCACTGTCATTTCTCAGTTTACTTTGGAGCCTAGTATTACGTTTTTCACACGCCATTATAGTCACAATATTTCACACAACAACACAGAAAAGCACAATTTGAAGAGCAAAATAAGAAAACACATTAACATAGCACTGAAAATAATAACTAGTTAATTGCAAGCGTAGCTGCGAAATACTTCGTGCAAAAACTACATGCATGCCAAAACTGTTTTACTGTACAAAAATGAAAGACTGCAACTACAAAGGAAATTCTGTCTATGATTACGCGCTAGCAATAAACAAAAGCTACACTAATTACACAAACTACAAGAAAAATCAGAAGATTCCAGTGAGGTATCATCGGCTAAGGGTCGACATATGAAACGTCCCCTTTGAAAAATTATACAAGACTGTGCTTAAACTGACACACAATATTTTTTTAGCGCAACGCAATCTGACTTTCAGTAATCCCTACAAGAGAATGGCCCTGGCTAACATTAACCTATATGTTTCACAAATCACTTACCTCACAAAAATCATCGTTACTCGAACTACTGCAATACAGCGAGCGCCACTACTGCCAGCTAACTAAAAGATTCAAACTACGGAAGTCACTAACTACTGATAGGCACAGTTAGCAAATGAAAGATTTTAATAGAGAACAAACAATGTATTTACCTTTATAGTCATTATATATATATATATATATATATATATATATATATATATATATATATATATATATATATATATCAGTTCATGACACTAATTCTTACAAATTTCAAAACTCCGCCTTCTCTCTCCCCACGTCCACCACTGCTGGCGGCTCACCTCCAACTGCGCACCGCTACGCGCTGTTAGCATCCAGCTACCGCTGCCCAACACTACAATGGCAGACAACCATGCAAACCAGCCACAGACTGCACATGGCACAGCCAGTGATTTTTATACAGAGCGCTACGTGGCGGCGGCGTTACCAATAAAAAAAACCTAAACAGATTACTTACAAATATTTTTTAGCTTTCTTTTACTATCTTGTCCTCCATAGATATAGGGGAAGGGTGGGCATAGTGGCCACTGCAGGCATAGTGGCCACTGGCTATTACTGCTCTGTACGGTGCTGCAACACAGCGGCGGACGCGTAAACTATTCCACTGGTACGCCATCTTAGATGTGTTGAAGGTGGAAGATGTTCTGATCACTTGTTTAAAAGTTATTGCATATTTTCGTGCTTTTCAACGTCCTGATGTAAGGTAAGTGTATTTAATTAACTGTTATAACCAAACTTTCATTCATAATACAGGCAACTGATAGTAACGTCTTAAAAGAGGTGTATTTAGGCTACAAAATGATATGTCTGTGTAACACGTTGCTCGATTCGTTTAGCCGGTAGTGTGGCATTTATGTAATGGCGGAGAAGACGGCAAAGTACGTCGGTGGCCACTATGCCCGACCGTAGTCAATTTGCCTGACATAAAGTAAAATTTATTTTAATTGAAAAATAATAGTATTCTATGTTGTTTACAAAACCATTGAGGGTTTCAAATAGCATAATAGCGTCTGCTTTATTAGGATTCATACGGATTAAAGCCTAGTGTAGGGGTTTTCACCTGCAACAAATCTATTTGAGCAAGTAATTTAGACTAGTAATTACATCCCAAGATCCATTATTGTACTATGTATTTACATTATACAATAAATTAACATTACTTTATAAGATTATTGCAGGTGAAAACGCCTTGTTGCTTTTATATTTTAATGCTATTTAAGATGTAATACTAAAAACGTTGTTTCTTTTCAGGTGTAGCCATGGTGTCAAAACATCAGAGGAAGAGTCAGCAGCAATGTAAAGAGCAATAGAAGCTGTGAAGAAAGACGGAATGCCTTATCAAATGGCTGCTAAAACTTACAATGCGCCTAGGAACACACTAAAACGTCGTGTACTAAATAAAAATCGAGACGCCACTGACAATAGAAAAGTATTAGGCCATTTTCGAACTGTTTTCAACGAAGACCAAGAGCAGATGCTGGTGAACTATTTCTTGGATGTGGAGGTACGTTTTTTTGGAATTACTGTAGCTGACTTGCGCAGCCTTGCTTACCAACTGGCTGAAAGAAATAACATCCCTCACGATTTCAATAAAAAAAACAATGAAATTAGCAGTAAAAGATTGGGTACCGGGTTCAGAAAGCGCCATCCTGAGGCGCCTTCGGCAGCAAGGGCGCAAGCATTTAACAAAACAAATGTAACCAAGTTTTTTTGACATTTTGGAGGATGTTCAAAAACATTGCTTGTATCCTCGTCATAGGGTTTACAATTTCGATGAATTTCGATGAAGTCAAAGACTTCAAAGGTTTTTGCTCTAAAAGGGTGGCGACAAGTCGGCTCTCTTACATCTGAAGAGAGAGGTGTTATCTCCACATTTGTAATTTCTATGTCAGCTGGGGGAATTTTTATCCCTCCTTTTATCATCTTCCCTAGACAGCGGATGAAAGAGGAACTTCAAGACAGTGCTTCACCTGGAACGGCTCTTTTTTGGCATCCTTCAGGGTGGATGCAAACTGAGATTTTCACGCAATGGTTTCACCATTTCTTGAAATTTGCGAAGCCATCCAAAGACGACCCAGTCTTGCTCATACTTGATGGACATTACACCAATACAAAAAATCTAGATTTCATTGAAAAGGCTAGAGAATATCACACAACTATAGTTTGCATCCCCCCCCCCCCCTCCCCACATACACACACTGCAGTCATAAGCTGCAGCCATTCGACGTTTCTTTCATGGGACCTTTCAATACTTATTATGTCCAAGTGATTGAAAGATTCTTGCATAAAAATCCCGATAGACTAGTGGCACAGTATTGGGTGTCTACACTTCTTGGAGATGCATTTCCCCTTGCAGCTACTCCAACTATTGCGGTAAAGGGGTTTGGAAAATGTGGCATAGTTCCAATAAATAGACAGAAGTTTACTGACGCGGATTTTGCTGCAGCTATGGCCACAGAAATCTCTGTGCAAGCTTCTACCTCTCTTCAAGAAGCTGAAAATCAAGAAGTAGGGATCGAAGACCAACAGGAAACTTCTAAAGTGGTGCCAGGAAAAGAGTGTGCAGATTCGCAACACAAGATTGCTCGACGTCAAGAGGCACAACCTGCAAGTAAAGAGAACCCGCCTTCTGGAGAGATAGATTGCCGACCAGCAACATCTGCATCCAACGCTGCAATTCCTCTGTTTTCCAATGTCCACGGACAAAATGCCACTGTAGGATCTGGAGATCCAAACTCTACATTTTTCCTAATCTCTAAAGACTCGCCAAAGCCAAGCAGGCCTACTTCAAAATGCGAACCCAGCCCACTGCCTCATTGCAGTACTTCACGCGATTTAATCAGCATCTCCAAGACCAATAGGCCCCATACTTTTGCTGTAAGCCAAAAGGATATTGTTCCAATCACTAAATCAAAATTATCAAACGAGAGAAAATAAACGAAAAAAGGAATAGCTGCAGTGTTGACCTCAAGCCCTTTCAAGATGGAATTAATAGCCGCAAAAGCAGAGAAAGAAGAAAAGGAAAGACTTAAGAAAATAAAGCTGGAACTGAAAAGAGAAAAACAGAGTAAGAAGAGGAATGAAGGAAGCAAAGAAAAAGTTAAAGGAAAGCAGAAAATGAAATCAAAATCAGCGAAGCGTGCTTTGTTTAATGACTCAGACAGTGACGTGAGTGGTACTGATTGCCTTTTCTGCAGGGACTTTTAATCCAAGTAAAGGGAAAATGCAAAATGGCTAATGTGTTCGGGCTGTTTACAGTGGGCACATGAGGCTTGTGCAAGGTGTGAAGAAAAAGAAAATGATTTTATTTGTGACGTTTGTAAATGAACTCAATGTGAAACGTCTTTTTCTACGATGGTATAAAGTTGGTTTTTTTTAATAACACAGTTTCATTTAATATACAAATTCGGTTTAAATTTTGTATTTTATGTTTGAAAAATGGACACCCCAAAGGGCAAAGTGACCATTTGGTAGGGTTAGGGTAAAAATACATATGTAAAAAATTTACCAATATACATTCAACATAAAAATTGCCATATGGAGCTAAGTATGTAGGATATCGTATGTTAATATATAGTTTATTTCTTATTTATTTTCTTCAAGATAAATAAAATATTCCTTAGCCAGGCCACTTTGGCCACCCTTCCCCTACTTCTGATGTTGTAGAATATTTTTCATTTGATTATATAGTGTAGAACATAAAGTGTGTATGACTATGTTTACTGTCCTATTTTCTATACGAGTTCCTTATGTAAAGACTTGAATTGTTTTCTGATGGCTATTTTCTATACGAGTTCCTTATGTAAAGACTTGAATTGTTTTCTGATGATCTTACAGATAGTTTTATTAAATGTATTGTGTGCAACAGAATGCAATAGGTTGAAGTGTTGTAAGAACTGTGGACCGAGAGAGGTATCGACAGCTGTCAGGTCGAACAGGGTGGAGCAATTAGTGGTAGAAGGCGCGTGAGCAAGTACTGTGTGTAGAAATAGTGCTCGTGTAACGCGATATTAATACCGGACTTTCTTGTGTTAGCCCGGTTTGAAGTTTGAATTTATGATGGATATTCTAAGCGGACGCTGTGTTACGTAAACGGTGTTGGTTTTTGCAGAAGGATGCTTGTGGCAGCGACAATGCACTCGGGAACAGACAGTATTGTTGTCGGTTCAGAACTGAGCTGCATTACATAAACTGTGAATTTAATAGTGCTCTTTTTCTTACTACTATATACGACATCTGCTAAAACACTGCCAATGTGGAAACTGTGAACTGTGTTGCTACGTAAGTGACTGTTTTCGCAGGAACAGTTTTATTATGAACCGTGAATATTAATAGTGTGCTGTATAGCTTCACAATGGCAAGTGGAATATTAATTTAAACACTGTGCCGTATTATCGCGTGTGAAAGTTTGCAGTTGAACTAACGTGACCTTCATCAGTGTCTGTCACTGAATTTGACTCATATCTACCTGTGCAACAATACCTTATACATTTCAGAAAGAAAGTTAACGAATGTTTTGTTTTTTAGAAAATGTCATTCAGATCAGTCTCAGTAGTGCAGGAAGATAGCGCGTTAAGAACCATACAGCCTTTGTCCAAGTCATTTCTTTTTAACGTGAAGTACTGGTCAATATGCACACAAGAACATATAATGATCTTTCCCAAGGTCATCACTCACAAATTTAGGGTAATTGCATGTGGTACATTCAAAGTTAGAATGTAATCCAATACCTTTTACATTAAGATAAGAACGCTCCAAGGTCACACACGACTCTCAGGCAAGTGTGTCACATACAAATGGCAGGGAAATGAGGGTCACTCACCTACGATGGGCATTCAAGCAACAAAGAAAGGCTGACTCATCCAGTTATGGCTCAGATAATGATCACCTTTACCCCATTGATCTAGTCCACAGGACACCAAACTATGGTCTGTGGGTTGGATCTGGCCCACGACAGCAGTTCATCCAGCCCACTGATGATTTTTGAATTTACTTAATATAACGTATGGTACCTGAGATGTTGTGGTACAATTGAAATATAAATATTATGTTTAGAATACTAGGAGATCTTCACATGTACTGAGGTCTGCAGGCTGCTAAGTGCCTTTTACTAAGTTCAGTTTTAAATTACTTTACATACAGGTTCTTGCTCATTCTAATGTTCACTTATTTAAAATCTAAAGTGCCAGAGAAACTGTTATATAGGCATGCACATTCAAATGCAGAGATAGGTAAACAGACAGAATATGACACTATGGTTAGCAACGACTATGTAAGACAACAAGTGTCTGGCACAATTTTCATATCGGTTAATGCTGCTACAATGGCAGGTTATCAAGATTTAAGTAAGTTTGGGCGTGATGTTTTAGTCGGCGCATGAGTGATGGGACACAGCATCTCCAAGGAAGAGATGGAATGGGGATTTTCCCTTACAACCATTTAATGAGTATACCATGAACATCAGGAATCCGTAAAACAGCAAATCTCGACATCACTGAGGCTGGAAAAATTTCTTAGAGGAACTGGACCAACAACAACTGAAGAGAATCGTTCAACGTGACAGAAGTGCAGCCCGTTCGAAAATTGCTGAAGATTTCAATACTGAACTATCAAAAAGTGTCAGTGTGCAAACCACTCAACACTGAAGAGAATCGTTCAACGTGACAGAAGTGCAGCCCGTTCGAAAATTGCTGAAGATTTCAATACTGAACTATCAAAAAGTGTCAGTGTGCAAACCACTCAACAAAACATCATTGATGTGGGCTTTCGGATCCGAAGGTCCACTCGTGTATCCTTGATGACTGCTCGACACAAAGCTTTACACCTCATCTGGTCCTGTCAACACTGACATTGGTCTGTTGATGACTGGAAACATGTTGCCTGATTGGACGAGTCTCGTTTCAAATTGTATCAAGCGGATGGACATGTACAGGTATGGAGACAACCTCATGAATCCGTGGACCCTGAATGTCAGTAGGGTACTGTCCAAGCTGGTGGAGGCTCCGAAATGGTGTGGGATGTGTGCAGTTAGAGTGATATGGGACCCCTGATACATCTAGATACGGCTCTGACAGGTGACATGTATGTAAGCATCACCTCCATCCATTCATGTCCATTGTGCATTCCAACGGCCTTGAGCAATTCCAGCAGGGCAATGCGACACCCCACACGTCCAGAATTGCTACAGAGTGGCTCCAGGAACACTCTTCTGAGTTTAAACACTTCCACTGACCGCCAAACCCCCCAGATATTAACTTTATTGAGCATATTTAGGATGTCTTGCAATATGCTGTTCCAAAGAGATCTCCACCCCCTTGTACTGTACGGATTTATGGGCACCGTACAGGACTGATGGTGTCAGTTGCCTTCAGCACTACCTCAGACATTAGACGAGTCCATGCCATGTCACGTTGCGTGCTCGCAGGGGAACTACATGATACTACGCAGGTGTGCCAGTTTCTTTGCCCCTTTGTGTATCTCAGTACCTTAATTATGACTAAAACTTAATGCCCTTTCCATGTCCATATCCTGTTTACTTCACCCTTTTTAACAGCTACAAAGAAAAGTGGACGCTGAGTGTCGCATTTTCAGTGAGGAATGGGGAATGAAGTACTCCTTTGTGGAAACAAAGGGCCAGAAAACTGGTTGCATAATATGCACCAAAATATTGCCGTTTTGAAAGAGTACAATCATTGATTCGTTATCTCACAAAATGTCTATCAACATAGTCAAAGTATTCTGGAAAGTTACACACTGAGAAATCTGAGTCCATGAAACATAATGTACACTCGTGCAAGTTACAAAACAGTGCACAAGACGGGCAAATAAGGAAATTCTGAAAACCATTTACCAGTGGCTACTACATCAAAGAATATATCATGGAAACAAAAAATGGCTGTTGGTCTACGAAAGTCGACTTGTTTAGAAGCTTCGGTCTTTTGACAAGTTCAGTTTTGTGGACAAGAGAGGAAATTGGAGTAAATGTAGTGCTGCATATACATGAGGAAGCTGGGAACTTCTTGTTGTATTCTTTGACACTGGGTGAGTCTATTGCGTTCATTCAGGTTTATTGGGTTCATTCAGGTTGCCAATTTAGATTTTCAGTCAACATAAAAGCTGGTATCTGTTTGCAACAAGCATGGAACAACTGGAAAATACATTTTCATGCAAAAAAACTTGTAAGACAATAACCTTCAGTGGAATCTCTTTCAGTGTGTCACAGTTGATGGAGGAAAAGATATGGCTGAAATGAGGAAGGGTTTGGCAGGGCAGATCAGAACTCAAACGGAAGATTTGTTAATTATGGGCACTCTGTTTGTGATGTTCGTCTGTTACTTTTTCCTCTTTGATTGTCCTTGGTGTCGGCGTACTGCATTACTATACTGGCTGAAAAATGGAGGTGGAAGTTCAACGACTGACTACTTTAAATGATGTAGTCGACAGGTGCACATTTGTGTTTCACAGTTCTTTACTTTCACTGTTCAAAACACATTTAATATGGTCAGTTAACTATTGTTTAACTTTCGATAAGTCTCATTAACAGGTTACAGGCAAACATCCACATACTGCTACAATAGTTTACTGTTAAACATGCACGACCAGTAAAAACACAACCACACATTTCACAGTCTTCCAAATAAGTTGAACAGACAATGTCATTACTTTAACACAGGACCTAATGTTGTAACACTTATTTCACAATTAAGTTGATGCATTGTTGTTGATCTAACAAATACGAGCACCACGTCTGAAACTCGGCCATGGACTGACTGTCTTGGGACCAAAAATTGGGCCCTTATATATCCTCACAATAATGTGCAATGAAACAATACATTGATCGATGTTTAATATACAGAAATTTCAAGTAAAAACTCATGTTTGTTAATGATAGTTAGTCAGACATGAAAAAATGAATTGTAAGGAGGCAGATGGCAAAACTAGAGGGGAAGTAAAAATATCCCAGCTTGTTTCATCACATGCTCACTTATTGCATCATACCATACACATATCTGTGGGAAAGGCTTAGATATTTCTGGTGTACTGATATCAATCGCATCTGCTGTGAGATTCATTCAGGAACATGCAGTCAATCACTATCAGTTCCAGGCTTTTCTTGAAGAAATTGATTCTGAATTTTGTGACTTGCCTAATCACACAGTAGTGAAGTGTCTCAGCTGTGGTAAAGTCGTGATTCGTTTTTACGAGATCCAAAACGAAATAGATGTTTTTTTCACTGAAAAAGGTGGAGTCGATGCACCGCTATCAGATCCTGCCCGACTGTCAAAATTGCCATTTTCGGCCGACGTCACATCCGACATGAATGAAATGAACTTCAAATTTAATCGAAAAAGTAATGTCATTCTTGGTCTCTACTAAATCGTCATAGGATTCGGAGAAATTTGTCATTGTTTGAAACACAACTAGCTAGAGAAAACGTTTCTGAGTCACACTGGTTCAAAGAGTTTTGTCTATAGTCCACAAATATGTCAACCTTGATTTTCCAAAAACAATTATTCGTGACTTCAAGAAGCATTTTTATAGAAGTTTTCATATCTGTCCCAGGATCCGTTTGATTGTACCCTTGATGATGTACCAGTTTAATTACATTTGGACCTCACTGATTTGCAAGCGAACAACAGGTTAAACGGGAAGCAAACAGAAGGAAAACTTGAATTACGAATATACAGCTGCTTCCAGAATGAGATTTTCACTCTGCAGCGAAGTGTGCACTGATATGAAACTTCCTGGCAGATTAAAACTGTGTACCCGACCGAGACCCGAACTCGGGACCTTTGCCTTTGGTGGGCAAGTGCTCTACCATCTGAGCTATCGAAGCACGACTCACGCCCGGTCCTCACAGCTTTACTTCTGCCAGTACCTCGTCTCCTACCTTCCAAACTTTACAGAAGCTCTCCTGCGAACTTTGCAGAACCAGCACTCCTGAAAGAAAGGATACTGCGGAGACATGGCTTAGCCACAGCCACGCAGGAGAGCTTCTGTAAAGTTTGGAAGGGGGAGACGAGATACTGGCAGAAGTAATGCTTTGAGGACTGGGCGATAGTCGTGCTTCGGTAGCTTAAATGGTAGAGCACTTGTCCGCGAAAGCAAAAGTCCCGAGTTCGAGTCTTGTTCGGGCAAACAGTTTTAATCTGCCAGGAAGTTTCATACAGCTACTTCACTGACGTTGAATTTCCGAAACTGAGGAAATTTACCGTTGGTATGGCGACAGTATTTGGAAGCAGTTACATTTACAAAAATGGAATATGTGACGTCAGCACATCAAATGAGATTGACTGATGAACACTTAAAAGAAATTTTCTTGATTGGATGCAGCAATTCCGAATCAACTTTCATGATATCTTGAAAGCCAAACGTCAGTTCCATAAATTTTGCTGATCTTTTTTGCTACTTAATTTCTGAGAGTTGGAGACACACTCAGTCTAATGTAACTAACTTTTTGCTAATGGCCTTTAATAAATAAATGTGTTGGTCGTCTTCCTTTTGAACAAGGAATGTTAAACTTAGTTTTCCATCTTTTTCCCAGGCCTTTCGTTCTGGCTTACAGATTGTGTGTAGAATATTGATCCAACTCACAGTCGTCATTTTGTGAGTTACGCAGTTGTTGTGCAAAAAGTTGGGTGACCTTTTATCGATCCCAATAGGCGAGAAGTCTAGTCTTCCTCTGCCTGCCCCCCACCCCCCCTCCCGCCTCATATTCTCTCAAATCCAACTATGTGAGTTTCATGGTTTGTATACCGTGGTGGACGATCATTAGAGAGATGTCAGCTGCAGAGTTATCCTATTTTAAAATGGCGGGAAATATTACGGTAACTTATGACATTAGAAACATTGAAATTACAGCATGTGACTGGGAAATTTGAAGGGGTCCATTGCTCTATCAGCTGAATTACTATAATAAAATGACATCATTATTTACAAGTATGCTGTAAGCTTAAAATGTCAGACTTCTCTATGGCAGTCTTATAGTGATATCATTGTTTTTAACCCACTAACAATGTAGAAATTAGTTCCTTGTTGCCTTGGTATGAGCAAGAGTGCGTTTATTGCAGTGTCCTAACTGTTTAACTTGGGATATCGATGTACTTGTTAAAATATCACACTGTGCTAATTGTTTAACTAGGGATTTGGTGTATTTGTACTTACATTCGCCTGTACAGTCTCTTTTTATTATGCCTCAGGGACGTTTGCTGTTCTCTCTGATGATCTTTCACTATGTTGCACAGACTTCAAGTGACTAGAAACACGTAAAAGGAATAGTGGGAAAAGAGGGTAGGGAGGGGGAACTTTATTTTAACTCACCCTATTGGCTTGAAGAGAGGGAAACGGCAGGGGAAGGGGGAGGGGTATGGTGACCTTGTCTTAGATCATAAGCTGGGTCAGAACCAGCAAAATTGATGGGTGACCTTCATTTTCTCGCCATTTTTGTGTCACACAATTACCCAAGCAGTGTGTGTTGGGTATCAGGTAACACAGTGACTGTGAGCTAAGATAATTATCAGTTCGTGTATGCTCATTGACCTGCTACTACATGACAATTGACATAATTGTTGTAGAGGCCAGAGTTCGATAGGACACCCTGTATGTGTGCTATACAAACAAACAAGCACCATCTGAACAGGCCTTGAAGGCCCAACAGAACCAAACAGCCATTGTGTCGTCCTGAGCCCTTAGGTATCACTAGATGTGGATGTGGACAGACACGTGGCTGGCACATTGCTCTCCCGTCCACTGTCAGTTTTCGTGACTGGTGCTGCTACTTCTCAGTCAAGTAGCTTCACAATCGGCCTCATGAAGGCTGAGAGCACTCTCCTTGCCAACAGCACCCAGCAGATGTGGACGGTGACCCATCCAAGTGCTAGCCAATCCTGACAGTGCTTAACGTTGGTGATGTTATGGAAACTGGTCTTAGCACTGCAGCAAGGCCCTTGGATGTATGTGGGTTATGAAGGAATAAATTTCGTTTACATCTACAACTGTACTCTGCGAGGAACCTAGTGGTGTGTCACAGAGCATAATTCTGATACCGCTGGATTTCCTCACTTTCCGGCGCCATTTGCGTATGACACTTGTAAGAACAACCGTCTGTAGACGTCCATGAAAATGCTAACTTCTCTGATTTTCGCATCTTGGTTATTTTGCGTTATGTGTGTAGGAAGAAGTAAGACATTACCTCACTCTTGTTCGAACATATCCTCCTAAAGTTTTAACAATAAACCTCTCCATGATGCATAATACCGTACACGTAATGTCGGTCCTGGAGTCTGATAAACATCTAACATTCTTGCGCTTACTGAACAGATCTGTGAGGAAATGAGTTATTGTTCTTTGCATCTTCTCTGCCTGCTGCATTAACTCTGTCTGGTAAGTGTGTGAGACAACGACAGGTCTTCACCCCTGTACTAAACAGCTAACCCAGTGCATGGTGCACACTCCCACTGGCTGTCTAATGGCTTCCAGTGCCAACAAACACTTGATTATTGTGCGCTGAAATAAAAGTTCCATATGAGCACACACTCCGCTGCAGAGTGAAAATCTCATTCTGGAAACATCCCCCAGGCTGTGGCTAAGCCATAGCCATGTCTATGCAGTATCCTTTCTTCCAGGAGTGCTAGATCTGCAAGATAAGCAGGAGAGCTTCCGTGAAATTTGGAAAGTAGGAGATGAGGAACTGGCGGAATTAAAGCTGTGAGGACAGGGCGTGAGTCGTGCTTGGGTAGCTCAGTTGGTAGAACATTTGACCGCAAGAGGCAAAGGTCCCAAGTTTGAGTCTCAGTCCAGCACACAGTTTTAATCTGCGAGGAAGTTTTGTGGCTACGTTTTCTGGAGTTCGAACTGAACAGGGAGGACAAGGTGGTTTCTTTTTCATTGCAAATCCAGTACATCTCAACGCTGAATCCATCACTGAATGGAATTTCGATCTGGGACTGCATCTTGACATCCGACATTAAGCTTTCGATGGAAAAGACTTTGAACCGTGACCACAGAATTGTTGTTTCTAAAGAAATACTCAACCCAAACACACAGTGCTCCGGGCTCCGACACTCCATAGCAACGGAAACTACATCGTCTGAGCTGTCCCCCAACGGTCGCTCAAGGACAGTACCCCCACTCGTCATCCAGTACTAAAGTCCGCATCAAGTAGCAAGGTGGACCAATTATCAGCTGTTCTGCATATCCCCCTCCACTAGCCACTTGCACCCAGTAATATTCATTCTCTTTCCGAATGGCTAGCAGTGAGTTATAGCTAGACAGAGAGACTCTCGCTCCTACATGCTGCACTGTTGCCATACTTCGCAACAACCGAATTACACTTCCAGTTGTCAGTTTTTCTTTCTTTTTTTCTTGTACCAATATAGCTATGAATGTGTATCTATAAGTAAGAGAGTCAGGCGACGGCAATAAACGTAAAGTGCTTCATAAGCTGGGTAATAAATATGAAGTGCTTCATAAGCTGACGAGAGGGATTATTTACCGCATTTATAAATTCTTCCAACGTTAATTTGAAAGCAGGTTTCCTACTGTTGACAATTGAAGACACAAGAATGGGTTCGAGAACCATGTGGTGTCGGCAAGAGAACTCATCATCATCATCATTTAAGACTGATTATGCCTTTCAGTGTTCAGTCTGGAGCATAACCACCTTATAAAATTCCTCCATGATCCCCTATTCAGTGCTAACATTCGTGCCTCTTCTGATGTTAAACCTATTACTTCAAAATCATTCTTAACCGAATCCAGGTACCTTCTCGTTGGTCTGCCCCGACTCTTCCTATCCTTTACTGCTAAACCCATGAGTCTCTTGGGTAACCTTGCTTCTCCCATGCATGTAACAGGACCCCACCATCTAAGCCTGTTCGCCCTGACTGCTACATCTATAGAGTTCATTCCCAGTTTTTCTTTGATTTCCTCATTGTGGACACCCTCCTGCCATTGTTCCCATCTACTAGACCTGCTATCATCCTAGCTACTTTCATATCTGTGACCTCAACCTTGTTGATAAGGTAACGTGAATCCACCCAGCTTTCGCTCCCATACAACAAAGTTGGTCGAAAGATTGAACGGTGCACAGATAACTTAGCCTTGGTACTGACTTCCTTCTTGCAGAAGAGAGTAGATCGTAGCTAAGCGCTCACTGCATTAGCTTTGCTACACCTCGCTTCCAGTTCTTTCACTATGTTGCCATCCTGTAAGAATATGCATCCTAAGTACTTGAAACTGTACACCTGTTCTAACTTTGTTCCTCCTATTTGGCACTCAATCCATTTATTTTTCTTCCCCACTGACATTACTTTCGTTTTGGAGATGCTAATCTTCATACCATAGTCCTTACATTTCTGATCTAGCTCTGAAATATTACTTTACGAACTTTCAATTGAATCTGTCATCACAACTAAGTCATCTGCATATGCAAGACTGCTTATTTTGTGTTCACATATCGTAATCTCACCCAGCCAGTCTATTACTTTCAACATATGATCCATAAATAATATGAACAACAGTGGAGAGAGATTGCAGTCTTGTCTTACCTCCGAAACTACTCTGAACCATGAACTCGAACTCAATTTACCATCTACTCTAACTGCTGCCTGACTATCCATGTAAAGAGCTTCAATTGCTTGCAAAAGTTTGCCTCCTATTCCATAATCTCGTAGAGCAGGCAATAACTTCCTCCTAGGAACCCGGTCATATGCCTTTTCTAGATCTATAAAGCATAGATACAATTCACTGTTCCACTCATAACACTTCTCCATTATTTGCCGTAAGCTAAATACCTGGTCCTGACATCCTCTAAGAGGCCTAAACCCACACTGATTGTCGTCCAATTGGTCCTCAACTAATACTCGCACTTTCCTTTCAACAATACCTGAGAAGATTTTACCCACAACGCTGATTAAAGAGATACCTCTGTAGTTGTTACAATCTTTTCTGTTCCCATGTTTAAAGATTGGTGTGCTTACTGCTTTTGTCCAGTCTGAAGGAACCTGTCCCAGCTCCCAGGCCATTTCAATTATCCTGTGTAGCCATTTAAGACCTGACATTCCACTGTATTTGATGAGTTCCGACTTAATTTCATCCACTCCAGCTGCTTTATTGCACTGCAATCTATTGACCATTTCCTCCACTTCCTCAAATGTGATCCTATTTCCATCATCATTCCTATCCCATTCTACCTTGAAATCTGAAACATTACTGATCGTATTTTCACATACATTGAGCAAATCTTCAAAATATTCCCTCCATCTGCCCAAGGCATCCATAGTATTCACCAGAGGTTTTCCTGACCTGTCCAAAATACTTGTCATTTCCTTCTTACCTCCCTTTAGAAGACTGCTAATTACACTCCAGAATGGTTTTCCAGCAGCTTGACCCATAGTCTCCAACCTGTTTCCAAAGTCTTCCCAAGATTTCTTCTTGGATGCTGCAATTATCTGTTTGGCTTTGTTTCTTTCTTCAACATAACTTTCTCTGTCTACCCGAGCTCTAGTATATAGCCATTTTTGATACGCCTTCTTTTTACTTTTACAGGCTGCCTTGACTGTGTCATTCCACCAAGCTGTTTGCTTCCTCCTACTTTTACACACTACTGTTCCAAGACATTCTTTAGCCACTTCTAGTACTGTGTCCCTGTACCTTGTCCATTCCTTTTCCAATGACTGTAATTGACTACATTCAACTAACTGGTACCTTTCTGAGATCGCTGTTATGTACTTTTGCCTGATTTCCTAATCCTGAAGTTTCTCCACTCTTATCCTCCTACATATGGACCTGACCTCCTGCACTTTCGGCCTCACAATCCCAATTTCACTGTAGATTAGATAATGATCAGTGTCATCAAAGAATCCCCTGAGTACATGTGTGTCCCACACAGCCTTCCTGAATTCCTGATCTGTTATTATATAGTCAATGACAGATCTGGTTCCCCTGCCTTCCCAAGTATACCGGTGAATGTTCTTATGTTTAAAAAAGGAGTTTGTAATTACTGAGCCCATAAGCCCATACTGGCACAGAAATCCAAGAGTTGTTTCCCATTCCTGTTGGCCTCCATATCCTCTCCAAATTTACCCATAACCTTTTCATACCCTTCTGTTCGATTTCCAATCCTGGTGTTAAAATCACTCATGAGCAGAACACTGTCCTTGTCCTTTACTCTAACAACTACATCACTGAGTGCATCATAAAAACTATCCATCTTATCTTGATCTGTCCCTTCACAATGTGAATATACTGACACAATCCTAATTTTCTTCCTAGACACTGTCAAATCTATCCACATCAGTCGTTCGTTTACATACCTTACTGCAACTACGCTGGGTTCCATTTCTTTCCTGATGTAAAGCCCTACACCCCATTGTGCTATTCCTACTTTGACTCCTGACAGGTAGACCTTGTATTCTCCCACTTCCTCTTCTTTCTCACCCCTTACCCAAATGTCACTAACAGCTAAAACGTCAAACCCCAACATACTAGCAGCCTCTGCCAGCTCTACCTTCTTCCCAGAGTAGCCCCCACTGATATTAATAGCTCCCCATCTCATTACCATTTGTTTGCCAAGTCGTATCTTAGGACTCCCTGGTTTGTCAGTTAGAGGTGGAACTCCATCACCTCCAAAGGTCCGAGGCATTTTGCTCTGATTGTTGCCAGCATCATATTTAAAGTATCAGGGAAGCAGGTTGCTAGCCTTACTTGCCCAGAGTCCCATTGGGTTTTACCCCTAATGGTTGAGGGACTAACCGGTGGATTTGGTAGTCTTTGCCGTATGAGCACACAAAGGTGACCACGACTCAGAATACCTGTATGTCCGAGATGCCCAGCCTTATTCCAAAGTAACTGGTATCCCGACTGTCGGGACCACTTTCTTGGCCACTCATACGTTGCCCGTGGTTCATGAACTAGGACATGACTACAGGAACCCACACCATGAACCATGGCAAGAGAACTGAAAACAAAATTGTCAGAACAGTAGGAACTGTAGAAGAAGTTAGTTTCGTGTTGCCTGGAAAGCATCGAAATTGCAAGGAATCTGTAACACAAATGGATAGTTTTAACAATGATGTTTTAAAGTGCTCCATGTGAATGAAGAATTCCCGACAAAACAAAAACGTGTTACAGTTATGCAGGACAAAATAGCTTCGACGGTAAGTGCTTCATCAATGTAAAGAATTTTAAAAGACGGTGGTTCTAGACATGTTAAGATGAGAGTCTTTAGTTCAAAGAAGTGACATTGGTGCAGCATGAATTATATCCCATACCAAGATTCACGATACAAGGGAAGGATGTAGGTCAACATCTATTACCTTGATGAAACAAGGGTCAATTACAATGATTCCAGGAAGATATGATGGAAAATGAGTGATGGTACTGGCGATTTTAAAGTTCTTATAGGAACAGGTTCTTGGATAACTATTCTGCATGCTCTCTCTTCTGGTTTTGCTTCTGAGAATAAACTTGTATTTGTGTGTAAGGAAAACAACAGTGACTACCATCTGACAAAATAAAAATGTGTTAACAGTTACGCAGGAGAAAATTGCCTTCGACGCTAAGCGCTTCGTTAATGTAATGAATTTTAAAAGACAGTGATTCCAGACACTGTCAGTTTCATGACGTGATTCACAGTTCTTGCCATACTTTGCTTCGAAGTCGGCCATTGCCAGTTATAATTCAACTGTTGCAGAGAAAACACAAAGCACAAACACAATAAAAGTGAATACTTTTCCCTGGCTTAAAAGTAAAAATATAAAGCACAGAATAAACCAGACTCGAGCTGATCTGCAACTCATTACTTTACACAAGACACGTGACGACGTACAAACTTGACTTCCTTGCATGTGAATGGGGTCACACAGCTTTTATATTTACGCATATGTCACCGTCGACGGGGGTGAAGGATATGTGGGAGACACAAACAAAACATTCAAGATAATATATTTTACACTGAATTGCTTGTGCATGAGACAATAGACAATATCCCACCTGTAGCCTGGGCACAGTCTGTGCGGCTTGCTGAAAAGCTTCAGAAAGAAGAGTTAGACAGGGAAGTGATGAATGTAAGTGTTGAAGCTATCATCTTAAATTTACAATCAGATTGTTTGGAAACAGGCTCAAATAAATGTGACAATGGTATTGCGATGTATACTTTGGAACAAAATAATATTTCTTAGTTTTAAAGACTCATGATTTAAAAAAATGTGTTTCTCACCAAGTCAGTTGCTTTTTTGATTAGGACATTGCATCCTTTGAACTATGCAGACTATACTGTTCAACATATTGACCAAGAAAAAGTTAAGCTTTTCTCACTATATTGTATGCTCTGGTAACAACTGAGAACACAGCTGGATAAATTCGTCAACAGTCTGATATTTCCACATGTAAATCCCTGTCATTTTCAAGGTACAAACTGGATAAGATCCTAAAATGATAGTATCTGTTACTTGTTGAGATACCAATGGTTTTCGATGTTATCGGTCAGCGTTCCCTGGAGTTATCGGCAGATGTTGGATAATTGTTTGCTTGTTCAATGAATTATAAATGCGGTCTCCCACTGTAATGTCAAACGAGTTACTTTACACTCATAATGCCCATTAACAGCGAAGAATATGACAACTTACTGACCATTTTTACGATATCCTTTTACATTACCGGTAGTCTTTTCTACCACTAATTCTTTTTTATGCTTAGTGATTACCTAACACACACACACACACACACACACACACACACACACACATGCGTATTGAGTAGAAGCAGTTGTACAAGCAAATATAGTAATTTCAGTTTGTGCTTGAAGTTAATTTTGTTGTAAATTTGTACTTGGAATACAGATCAACTCACAATAAATGATAATAATTACAACCAATTACACAACTGTAATTTTGAGAAAAATTGTACTTCATGTTTTCACAAAGCTGTGTCAGCTGTTCTCGCCTCCCGATGTCATGGACATGCAGAGTAAATCTGTGGAGCCGTGGATGCAATGTCGTCAAGACATGAATTAGTATTTCTCTCATGATGATTGATCAAAATTTGTTTTAATATGTTCTTCCCCTCATAGATTCGAAGGTGTAATACGATGTACACTAGGCAAATGAGCCTGACTGTTGTTCACAGTAACACAGTTCGGTGACGTGGCAACATATGCCTGCTCTCTGCTGATGCACATGCGCCACTCTCGTCCCTCTATGCTTCCATATGGCTCCACCTCTATGCCTGGAAATGTCGTCCTATGTGATGCGGGCAATAATGCTTTAAAAACAAGCATTTCCTCTGCTACAATCCATATTTTAAGGTTTTCTTTCTATTTATTTACACTCTTATAAATGACAAAATGGCTCTGAGCACTCATACAGACCTGCAAACTACTACATAACTCATCTATAACGTTCTACACACACACTTGCTAATTGTAAACCGTCAAAAATAACACACTGTGCAAGCTACAGACATGCGAACTACTCGTAAATAATGCAAAGCATGTACGTCCAGATAGCCAAACAACTTGTAAATTGTCAAAATAATAATCCATCTAAAAGACTCTGCTTGCTAATCGACAACTGTCAAAATCATACACCAGCCTTTATTTAAAGAATTAGAGGCAGCACCACCACCAACTGTATTCACCACTGAGTCCATAGCCCAACTGACTTAGTTCATATCCATGCCACTAGAGGACGCTGTAGTGACATCAGGTGATGATGCAAGTACTATAATCTAAGATGGTGCCACCTAATGGGTTCATCGTGAGCTCCATACCCCAACTGCCTTAGTACATTTCATCGCCACCAGAGAACGCCTCCTTGATACCACCTGATGACGCAAGTACAATTATCCACGATGGCTGCAAACCGTGTGTTCTCCACGAGGTCTAATACTCAGTATCACCAGCAGAGGACGCTGTCACCCCTTTTGTGATGTAAAGCCAGATGGTGAGGGAAAATGGTGTAAAAACGCGAACACGAGTGCAAAATTACGAATAACTCGAAATGGAACGCCGAACCATCATCTATTCCGTCACGGTGACATATGAATTTAAATGTAGAGGTCATGAATCACTTTCGGATGGTAGTTTATAAACTCTCCACAACGCTGCCAAACTCTTCTAGTTTCCTTATGTTGTAAGTGTGTTTTATTTGAAAATCATTCAGTGTTATGCTACCCGCTGTAAGAATATGATTTACATTATGTGATGTCTAGTTTTCTGAGAGAGGTTGTGGATCAGAGCGTCGTAACGTCAGTTTAGAATATGACACAGACCGTGAAGGCATGGCAAAAACTAAATGTTTGGCAATGTACAAAAGCCTGTTAGAAAACATTGTTTGAAACAGGAGCAGAGGGAGCGTCTCATACGTTAATTCTCTTAGAGTAAAGGTGATGAAAGTTTAAAATGGTCTATGCGGTGTTAGTATATTTAATATGATCGTTTCCACATAGGCAGCTGCGTTTTGATGTGTCGGACTTGGTGGACGGTTAGGAATCGTGGGGTGGCTGCATGCTACACTATACTGGGGAAGTATTGTGAAATATCTTTCTTCACGCTGGAGGCCCACTGTAGCTACATGTCATTGTGTCTGCATCGACACCTTGGTGCCTTGAAAATAGGATGAGCTTTTATAGTTCATAATTTTTCTATGATGGGGTGGGTATAGAATAATGAAGATAGCATGTTGGGGATCTGTAGTACTTGCATCTAGTGGTCACCATGGTGGTGAGCTTTGTTTGCAACAATTTTCTTAGGTTGGTGGCGAAAGCTCAAGTGACCTTTCTTTACTGCCAGAATTCAAACTCGGTGGCGTTTCCTAGGAAGAGGTGGCGGTCTGGACCTTGAAAAGTAATTCAAACTAGGTAGTTGAAAGTACAGTGAACACCTTTTCATATCTATATGAAGTTGAATCACATGGCCAATAGGAGTGCAGCATTCTGGAGGTAGGGGTGTTAGGTCATGAATTAACACCACGCAAATAGTGGGAAAATGTGGAACTTCTCATTTGATCACTGAATATTGAAATTGAATTATTGAATATGATTAAAATTGAAATGGAATTAAGTACTTAGGTACTTGATAGGTTAATTAGTTAGGATATTTACAGAAGACTATGTCCGGCGTGTGTATGGAGGTGGCGGCCGAGGGTATGTGACGTAAGCGGTCAGGTCAGAAATATTATAAACTAAAATTTATTTGTGTTTCTTTTGACAAATTTAAGTTAATTGAAAAGATAATTCTTATCCTTTTGAAATAGTGCATCTGATTACTCTATATTTATTGGGCCAAAGTGAATTGGAAGTTTACAAGCACTTACCAGTTGCCGCTGGAGTATTGGTTATTCTTCATGTTTTGCTGCTCCTGTTACTACATATAATCAAACTGAATATTATACTGGATTAATTTATAGAGTGGAGGGAGTCAGCCTTTTTATTGTCGTATGAACTAAGGAAACATTCAGTTGCCTTTCCCTTTTCTGTGCTTAGTGAATACTTTTCTCGTGAGGCAACCTCAGTCTAGTGTCTAGCAGCATGGCATATATAATGAAGAAATTATGTTTGTGTGCAGCACGAAGTCTGAGAGATCATGGCAGTGATAAAAACAGATAAAAGTCAGCTGAGAATGACTAGACTGTTGTGATTTCACTGTTGGAAAAGGAGTCTATACCTACATGACTACTCTGCATTTCACAATTAAATGCCTGGCAATAGGTTCATAAAACCACCTTCAAGCTATATGTCTCTACAAATCCACTCTCCATCAGGGCACAGGAAAAATGAACACTTAAATCTGTCTGTGTGAGATCTGATTTCTCTTATTTTAGTATGATGATTATTTCTCCTGTGTAAGTGAGCACCAACCAAATGTTTTTGCATTTGGGGGAGAAAGCCAGTGATTGAAATTTCATGAAAAGATTTTACCACAATGGAAAACACCTTTGATTGAATTATTTCCACACCAATTTGCATATCATATTGGTAACACACTCTCCCTATTTTGCAACAACACAAAATGAGCGTCCCTTCTTTGAACTTTTTCGATGACCTCTGTCAGTTCTATCTGATGCAGATGCCACACTGCATAGCAGTACTCCAAAAAACCAGAATGAGATTTTCACTCTGCAGTAGTGTGTGTGTGCTGATATAAAACTTCCTGGCAGATTTAAACTGTGTGCAAGACTGAGCCTCGAACTCAGGACCTTTGCCTTTTGCGGGCAAGTGCTCTACCAACTGAGCTACCCAAGTACGAAGTTCGGAAAGTAGGAGATGAGGTACTGGGCAGAACTGAAGCTGGGAGTCATGCTTGGGTAGCTCAGTTGGTAGAGCACTTGCCTGCAAAAGGCAAAGGTCCCGAGTTCGAGTCTCGGTCCAGCACACAGTTTTAATCAGCCAGGAAGTTTCACTCCAAAAATTGACGAACAAGTGTATTGCAAGCAGTCTCTTTAGTAGGTCTGTTGCATCTTACGTGTTCTGTCAATAAATCACAGTCTTTGGTTAGCCTTCCCCCATAACATTATCTATGTGGTCATTCCAGTATAAGTTATTCATAACTATAATCCCTAATTATTTACTTGAAACAGCAGCCATTAGATTTGTGTGTTTATCATATAAATGAAATTTAATAGATACCTTTTTAACACCTGTGTGGATGAATTCACACTTATTTTTAGAGTCAACTGGCACTTTTCACAACAAATATAGCAGATATCTTGTCTAAACCATTTTTCCTTTGGTTTTGATCACACAATGAATTTACAAGATAGTAAATGACAACATCATCTGCAAACAATGTAAGAGGGCTGTCTCCTAAATTGTTGAGAAACAGCAGAATGTCTAATGATATTGCACCAAACCTGTAACAAACTGCTGTGTGTCATTTTCTCCTCAATAATGAAGGGTGTTTTCTTGTATGATACTTATAGAGAAACAGGCTTAGTAGATTTTTGGACACTGTAATCCTGAGACAAATAACAAGAGTAAAAAGTGGGAAAAAATGATTTTCCAATAACATTGCCTTACATGGTTATCTACTTTTCAGGGCTTACACGAGATTAGTTCTCAGAATAGAGGGCTGTAGTTAAAATTGTCAGTCTCAATGAGGGCTCCAGAGAAGAATAATACTAATAGCACACCAGTTCCTCCATATCTGAATGTTGAGGTAGTGAGAGGCAGGAATAGGCAGCAATGAAGCATCAGAGTATCAGACAGTTGTAGAGACACTGCAGAATAAGGAAAAACTGTCATAGCAATAAATAAAAAATATATTTATTAAAAAAATTATTAATGATTTTCACAGTCATTGGAAAATGAGACAGCATTTATTCTATTTTAGAACTTCTTGTTGGCATATCTTAGAAATATTCTGCGGATCTCGAAGCTGCTGTTGTGTTCTTCCAGAGATTGTACACGATTTTTTGAATCCCATTTAAATAAGTACCATAATAACAAATCTGGACATTGTCTTACAGTGTCACAGTAATACTCAAGGACTCATAAAATTATACATCTGCTGAATTAAGTATTTGTATACCACTTCTCTTCACATAGTTAACTTTTGTCAATCCTGGGAAGCTCCAGAGACATCTTAAGAGCATAGTTGTTGGGCACACAGACTCTGCATTACTGAAGAGCTGCCTTATCGGTATTAGGAAGCAGTAGGACAACAGCAGCACTTACTGAAAATTATCATAAAATTAAAAGAATAGTTATTTACTTGACTTTTCATAGAACATCATCAATCGACAAATTATTGACGATTATGTAAATGCATCAAATTTTACAATGCTCTAATCCTGTCATGATAATACTTAAGTTACTGATTCATAGATGAGCAACAATCCTACAATACAATTTCTTGTTTTATGGAAATAGTTTTACTTACCCAAAATAATACCTCCAAGGACTGCAAAAGGTGCTACACAACTGGCAGACAGTAAATAGGGAAATGCCATGTTGCCTGAGAATGTGCCTAGTTGTCCAAACATTATATTTAGGCTCATAGCCATGTTTCTGAAATGTCATAATATTAAAACATGTAGGACTACAAAACAAATAACACTAATAACTTTGAGGCTACATCTGTATGTGAAACATAAAACATTTGTGAAAATTCAGAATCAAAATTTAAACTGTGTGGTACCCGAATTATTATGTATTTAAGATTTTTACCTTTTTTCTGATACAGTGTAAAAATCAAGTCGCATTATTATTACATTTGCAACAGTAAAAAGGTCTGCAACACATTTCTTAAAATAAAACAGTGTAGTGACCAGTGATATCTGCAAGCCTTAATTCCACTGACAATACATGGCATCCTCTTGGTTGAAGATAGAAAAAAAGAAACAGTGTTGACACAAAAAAAAGGTTAACACATAGTTAATTTACAGCCCCTTGATTGGGAAAAAGCATCAGATGGCAAAAAGACAGAGTAACAAATGCGAATTGATTGGTTGAATAATACTGTATAACGTATCATGTATACATAGTAAGAGAAGGAGCTTGTATTTGTGTAGCATCACATTCAGTCAGTTAGTTAGTAAGACATAAGCATACAAATTAGGAAATTATTCATTTACTGAACACCTTATCTATTAAGTGTTCTGTGTCTCATTCTGCCTGACTATGTATCAGATGGTGAAAGTCTTCTGACCAGGAGGAAGGAGGTTCAGCAGAATGTGAAATGGACAAAGGTATGCATACATGATCATGTACTTCTGTACTTTAATAAGTATCATGTTATACGTTGCAGTTTTTATAATAATTCTTTATGAACAACATTTATTACCAATTTAAATAATTGATTTTCTTGTTTCATTGCAACTCATTATTTATGTTCATTGCAATGTAAACTATTTCCTATGATGGGGCTACAATGCTACCTGCATTGTTGATTAGTTCTTTGTGGCACTAAATGTGGGACAGAGCTTTTAATAACCATTTCAAACCAAAATTTCCATCTTTCTAAGCTGTTTAATATCCTTGTTAAAACATATGATATAATCAGTCCCTTATTCCTACCCACACAATCATTCCCACTACAAAATATGCTTCACTATATCCTACAATATAAAACACTAATCAACATGTGAAACCATGCATGCTTTTAATACATGGTGTTCCATGTAGGAAAGGCTGCATCAAACTGGCTGAGCACATCAATGGCCACAGAGGAACAGATTGTCTCGGGGCAACCAATGACTTGTGTCATGAGACGAACACACACTGCCTGCTATACCACATGAGCAACCTCCATACTTGGATCCTTGCATCTGGTACATGTTTGCCTGAACTCTGAAGATAAGGAACTGCTCTCCAACGTATCTTCGCACCCTGCCTCCCTCCTGCACTTTACATCTGTTAACCCGCACTCTCTCTTTCACTGTCATTAAAAATTTTATTTATTTACTCAATTACTTGCTTTTTAGTTCCATTCTCTCATAACCCATGCACCACTAACCAACCTTTGTCACTCTTCTTTGTTTCTTCTGTGTCTCACTTTCAGTTTTTAATTGCACTTTTCATTTCTCTTACTCTAGTCATCTTTTTTCCTCAGTCTGTTTTTCTGTTATCTCTAAATTGAAGACGATACACTGCTCACCAATGTACAATCTTTTATTTCCTATTCTCTTTGACGCCTCTCTCGTTTATCATTGCTTGCCCTTGACCTCATAACAGATGCGTCCCTCTCAGCCTGGGGTAAAGTGAAAGATATACTATACACAAGTCTCCCTCATCCTAGAGCAATGTGTAAAAATAAACTACATTAGTGTTGCAACTGTAGTTCTCAGGTTTACTTGGTTCATTCATGACAGTCCTGTCTCGATGGCATTTAACCACCAGCAGTGGGGGTGGTGGTCATAGCAAGAGATGAAAGGCACACCACATAGCTCTGAAATTTCAATCAAACTTTGAACTGTCTTGGAAATAAAGCGATTGGGGGGGGGGGGGGGGGGGGGGGGAGGTTTACAACACCCCAGCCCTGCTAGTTGTTGCAACTGTAAAAATAAGTAAAAATAACCAATAAGAGTACCGAATGAATAGTTTTTGGTTTTCTATGCTGACAGTGCCACTGATATTTCACCTCCAGAACTTTGACAAGAGGTGGAAAGGGATGAAAAAAATAATCAAAAGCATCTCTAGTCTTCTTAGTGACAGATCCGAGCACTGTTCAGTCCTATGGGTGTTGGGAGTGGACTCAGAATATTAAAGGGATGATGTGAAAAAAACACAATCGTAAACGACACATTCGTTCGTTCAGATTTACAATGAAATAGGCTCCAACCTGATAGGCTTTTCAGTGCGCTTTTTGGGATGCAAATTTTCTTGGAGTACCAACATTGTATTGTCTCATGTTTTGTTCTTTATTATGGCACAATGGCATACATGCCAGAAGATGAAAATGTGCCCCTGAAATTCAGTGAACAGTTGAAACTAGCCAATACTATGGAGCGAAACATTTCGTTTCTTATAATCTGACTGCATCTGAGGAAAAGAGAAAAGGAGTAAACCTGTAAAATGACACTCATTCACTCACTCCCAACTTACTTGTGCTGATCCACACAACCAGTATCTCACACACCTTAAGACAAGACAAAGTGTGAAAGGTGCTATATGTGGGATCAAAACAGAAGTAAAACCACAGAAGAGCTAAAGGAAAGGCACAGGGAAATGTGACTGGCTGATCATTTACAGAAGAAATTTGGTGAGCCAGTCAATGTGTTAACATATTAAGAATGTTACCCTAAAATTTTCGGAAACAACTTGAACAAATTGCAGAACCTTAAAACTCTCGCCACATTCATATGAACATCACTTAAAATAGTGGGCACATCTGTTGGAAAATCTGCTGCTGCCCACAGGATGCAAAATAATACAGAGTCTAATAAAATGAGGCACACAGAGATCAGCACATCTCAAGCACCACACAGAGCTTCTTATCTGTCACTTCCAGCCATGACCGCAGTTGTGATCTAGTGGCTAAGCATTGCTGCCTACGGATCATGGGGTCCCGGGTTCGATTCTCAGTTGGGTTGGGGATTTTCTCTGCCTGGGGGCTGGGTGTTTGCATTGTCCTCATCATTTCATCATTGTCGTCGTTCATGACAACTGCTAGATTGGACTGAGTTAAACATTGGACTGTGTAAAAAGTTAGACTTTGTATGGGTGCTGATGACTGCACAGTTGAGCGCCTCACAAACCAAACATGATCTTCATCCTCCCTTCCAGCCACTACTCTTCCCATCGACACATGACTCTGTACCTCAACAGAGTAACAACAGCACGCAGGGGGGATGGCACACTCAACCAACTGAGAAACATGACACATCTCCTTCAGACCTTTCAATCCCTGTAATACCCATGTGCCCTGGCACCCATCAGAAGGACACCTCCTTCCTCAGCCTTTGTAGTTAGAGGATTGCATCCTTAATATCCTGTACTACTTTATCAGGTGGATACAAGCATTGCAGAAATTGAAGGGCATTCAGGGGGTCGAAGTAGATGAAGAATGTAGCATGCACAACACATCTCATCTGCTCAAGCACCATCAACAATGCCGATCGTTCAGTATCGTATATAGTGAACTACAGTGGCAATCGAATTTTGAGGACATGATTTGTGAAAACAACAGAACAACCAATGGAGTTCCCCATTTAGACCCATCTGAATACAACTACATCGACAGGGTGCTCATTTAAAATGTTAGAAAATAGGTTATTAAAAACAGAAGTTGGAATCCAATCTTTCCTGTGCTGCATTAAATCTAAAATTAGTCTGGGCCTCTGCAGTAACTAGAGTGGCAGTCAATTAAAACCTTATATTTGAGCCCATAAGTGCTCCACACCAAAGGGCACCAACACACACTTCACACGGATCCCAAATGGCCTCATCGCCTGAAGACAATAGGTAAAGAGGCCATTCCACACTGAGACGAGCAATGTATGGTATGCTGTGGAATTGGGCATACTGGTAGTGAGGAACTAATGGACCTGATCCACCATGAGTAGCTGCCACCAGATGGTAGATGGCAGTTTCTCAGCCTCAGCACAGAGACTGGGTATGAGGCTGGTCCTGCAAGCTCTCATGGCCAGCCTGATCCCTTCATGGTGGTGCACAGCGTCAATGATCTTCAGGTATGAAGGCCTCACTGACCTGTACCCTGTGAACCCATAGTCCAGCTGTGTTCACATGAAAGCCCGGTAAAATGGGAGCAGGTGCATCCTGTCTGCTCCCCAAGACCTGTGGTTAAGATACTTCAAAATGTTCAGTGCCTTCTGGGACCTTGCCTTCAGGTCCTTCAGGTGTGCTAACCATGACAGTTTGGAGTAAGAAATGATGCCCAAAAATGACACAGAGTCTTCAAAGGGGAGAATGGTGTTCCATATACGCAACACAGGTAAATTAAAAATATGACAAGTGCGATTAAAATGAACACACACACACAATTCTCTACAGAAAATCTAAAACCAGTCTTTTCAGCCCACTCCTCTAGCCTCTTTACTGTGAGTTGCTACTGATGAGTTGCTGTTGCAGTAATGGAGGAGGTACAGAAAAATGCAAAGCATCCAACAATAAGAAGCACTATACAGGATTCCTTACTGTAAACATGATACTGTTGATGGCTATGGCAAAGAGAGTAATACTTAAAACACTGCCCTGAGGAACACCACTCTCCTGCTTGGAAACTCTGACAGTGCATCACCAACTTGGTACTGAAGAAAGTGCTTTGATAAAAAGGACCCAATGAAAATGGGAGAAATGGCCACGGGAGCCTGATTGGTGGAGCTGCCCTGGAATATCGTGTCACCAAGCAGTAGTGTATGCCTTACTGACATTAAAAAATATACCTACACAATGCTGTTTACATATGAAAGCCTGCTGAAAGCCACCTCTAGCAGGGTCAGGTTGTTGACAGTGGATCAAAATCTCCTGAATTCACACTGGGAACAAGTTAGGAGCTGCCTGGGCTCTAACATCCAGAGCAGACGGCAGTTAACAATTCACTCCAAGGTCTTTTCCACACAGCTCATTAAGGTGACACTCCAGTAACTACTGGGACACATTCAGTCTTTTTCCAGTTTGATAAGAGTTACCAAAATCGCCTCCTCCACAAGCTTGGAAAATTTCCTTCCTCTCATATCAAAATTGAAATATCTTAGGAGTTCTTCCTTTGACACTGGTTTCAAATTCCACAACATATTCTATCAGAGTTGGTCATGACCGGGTGCAGTACCACGAGCCACAGACAGTGCCAAATCCAGCTGCTATATGGAGAATGGGCAGTTGTAGGATACCGAACCGTTAGACCTGAAGTCCAACTCATCCCTTTCCACAGTGACATGGTGATGATGGAACCAGGATCCTGGCTGGCAGTGGCAGTAGTCAGTGCAAAATGCTCTTCCATTGCCTGTCCAATGTTCCCAGGTGTTGTTTGGAGACACACCTGATTAAATAACACTTCTACAGGTAACCAACTTCCTTTACTGTAAATCATCCTGATGGCTTCCAGTATTCTAGGAGGCAAGTGGAATGGCTGAGAGAGTCCAGGAACACTCACCATGACCTTTTACTGCTCTCCTTAATGATGTGTCAAACCTTTGCCCTTCCTAATCGATGGCTGTGATGTTTTCCACCATTGGGCAGCTGTTAAACTGCTGCATGCCCACAGAATGGCACTCGTCAGTCCACCAAGGAACAGGTGCCCTCCTAGTAGTATGACGAGAGGACTTTGGGGTGGGGACATCAGCTGGTACATTACTCACTGATGTGGTCCATCCCCACCTGGATGCTGTTGTGGCACTCAAACACAGTTGGCTTGTCAAACACCATCCAGTTGGCTCTTTTGATCATCCATAATGATTGTGTCCTTTCAGGGAGATCTCCATCCAGTAAGTGAATACAGAGAGGGAAATGGTCACTGGAATGAAGGTTGTCAGTCACTTCCCACTTAACAGAGACTGTGAGGTTTGGAGAGCAAAGAGAGAGGATGATGGCTGAGGATAGCCCAGCAGCAGCAGAAAAATGAGTGGGAGTGCTTGGATCAAGGATGCACAGCTTGAGAGTCATCACGAGGCACTCCAAATCTCGATCCCAAGGGCAAGTAGAGCTCGAACCTTACAATATACACTCCTGGAAATTGAAATAATAACACCGTTAATTCATTGTCCCAGGAAGGGGAAACTTTATTGACACATTCCTGGGGTCAGATACATCACATGATCACACTGGCAGAACCACAGGCACATAGACACAGGCAACAGAGCATGCACAATGTCGGCACTAGTACAGTGTATATCCACCTTTCGCAGCAATGCAGGCTGCTATTCTCCCATGGAGACGATCGTAGAGATGCTGGATGTAGTCCTGTGGAACGGCTTGCCATGCCATTTCCACCTGGCGCCTCAGTTGGACCAGCGTTCGTGCTGGACGTGCAGACCGCGTGAGACGACGCTTCATCCAGTCCCAAACAAGCTCAATGGGGGACAGATCCGGAGATCTTGCTGGCCAGGATAGTTGACTTAACCTTCTAGAGCACGTTGGGTGGCACGGGATACATGCGGACGTGCAATGTCCTGTTGGAACAGCAAGTTCCCTTGCCGGTCTAGGAATGGTAGAACGATGGGTTCGATGACGGTTTGGATGTACTGTGCACTATTCAGTGTCCCCTCGACGATCACCAGAGGTGTACGGCCAGTGTAGGAGATCACTCCTCACACCATGATGCCGGGTGTTGGCCCTGTGTGCCTCGGTCGTATGCAGTCCTGACTGTGGCGCTCACCTGCACGGCGCCAAATACGCATACGACCATCATTGGCACCAAGGCAGAAGCGACTCTCATCGCTGAAGACGGCACGTCTCCATTCGTCCCTCCATTCACGCCTGTCGCGACACCACTGGAGGCGGGCTGCATGATGTTGGGGCGTGAGCGGAAGACGGCCTAACGGTGTGCAGGACCGTAGCCCAGCTTCATGGAGACAGTTGCGAATGGTCCTCGCCGATACCCCAGGAGCAACAGTGTCCCTAATTTGCTGGGAAGTGGCGGTGTGGTCCCCTATGGCACTGCGTAGGATCCTACGGTCTTGGCGTGCATCCGTGCATCGCTGCGGTCCGGTCCCAGGTCGACGGGCACGTGCACCTTCCGCCGACCACTGGCGACAACATCGATGTACTGTGGAGACCTCACGCCCCACGTGTTGAGCAATTTGGCGGTACGTCCACCCGGCCTCCCTCATGCCCACTATACGCCCTCGCTCAAAGTCCATCAACTGCACATACAGTTCACGTCCACGCTGTCATGGCATGCTACCAGTGTTAAAGACTGCGATGGAGCTCCGTATGCCACGGCAAACTGGCTGACACTGACGGCGGCGGTGCACAAATGCTGCACAGCTAGCGCCATTCGACGGCCAACACCGCGGTTCCTGGTGTGTCCGCTGTGCTGTGCGTGTGATCATTGCTTGTACAGCCCTCTCACAGTATCTGGAGCAAGTATGGTGGGTCTGACACACCGGTGTCAATGTGTTCTTTTTTCCATTTCCAGGAGTGTATGTTGGGAATTGAAGTCTCCCAGTAGGAGACCTGTTAGAGCCACAAAGTCATTCACATAATTTGGAGGTAAATATAGTGAACAAACTGTGATCCTCCAACATATGTGAAATGCAACCGCTTGGAGTTCAATAGCTAGGGGTAGAGCAGAGGAGCAGTGCACATTGTTGACAAACAAAGCAATCCACCCTTTGCCCTTTCCCATCAGGTCACCCTTGCAATAGAGTGTATAGCACTGTTGCTTTAAAATGCACAGGGGCTGTGCCAGTGCTAGGAGTTTCAGTTCCTCCACATGTATCTTGAGTCTTTTAATGTAGGATAGGAGCCATCTGTCATGGGGGTAGCACTTTCATCCTGACTTTCTGCCAGGGAGGGGAGCCCGGAATGGGTAGGGGCTCAGTCTTGGGAAGCGAAGATTGCATCCGTCTGACATCGTGGTCCGTCGCCTCTAAGGAATGGAGACAGTTACCAGAGAAGATGACACTGACATCGTCGGACTGTTTACTTCCTGACGCCATCAGTTGTGGATGATTTGCCTTTGATCTTTTGCCCCAGGTAGGCTTTGGAGCCTCAACTGAGGCTGTGGTATTGGCAGCAATGGACAGCACACAAGATTGAATCTTTGGAGGGGCACGGAGCTCGGCAACAGTGGCCTTTTCTGAAGTTCTGGGGGGAGGCACAGATAACTGCAGCAGCACAAGTGTGTTGACAAACTCAGGTACTAACACTGACACAAACACAAACAACTTCCATTTGTGTAGCAGTATCAGCTTTCTGCAACAGTTGTTTAAGAACCGAAGCAAAGGAGGTAACATGCCGAGATGTCCACATCGTGGGCATTGCTGTTGCTGCCAACTAGCGACACAGTTCACCTACCACTGTGCCACCCCACATTTTCCACTGGCCAGCCCCCCGCTGCCGTCTCCATGAGGATCCTGGCCTCAATGCCCAGGGTGCGTACTTTCTCCTCCATGCAGCCAGCCGCCCCGCTTCCCATGTCGCTGCTATGTGAGTACTCAGCCACTGCCCTGGCCCCCTCTCTCATTGCCACCACTTCTGTGTGTCATGACACAATGACTGTACTGCGAGTGTTGGTATGTACTGAGGCACTTGCAGTGATTTGTTCAGAGAAGAAAGTAGAAATCAGTAAATTATAGCACACAGCTAAATTTTGCATCTTACACAGTTACCACCTGTTTTTTGGATGTGTCTTGACCTGGGATGATTTGAACTTTAAATTTTTGTGAATCTAATTAGTATGAATTTCTTATATTTGTTTTAACCTCTTTTGTCCTCAAAGTTGTGATGAGAAGTTTCTTAAGTGTATCTTTGAGAGTTTTCAATTAATCTGCAGGGATTTGCAGCTTGCACAATGTGTTTGGCAACCAATGAGTCTCCCAGCCTTTCATGGCATTTTCTTCCATTTCCTTTTTGCGTCATGATCCATTCTATTTTCTTTCATTTTTCCCATAAGCAACATTTCTGCGCCCTCTAATGAAAGTATGTTTCTACTCCTTTCTGCACAGATGTGAGTGCTTTTAAGGGCTCTGTAACCCCCTATGCCTCCAAATCATGTCTGCAAGGTTTCTGAAATTGTTGGTGCACTAAATCTTTTTATCTTGGTGGGAGGTGTTTTTTTTTTAAGACCAGGCACAGATGCGGAATCTGCATCTAGGCCTTGTAAGAAAAATGACAAACACCATACAGTCTGATGATCCTGGTATTGTCTATCAATTTAAATGTAGGTACTAGGTAAGCGCATACACAGTTGTAATTACACAATTAGCACTTGTGTTGCCCAAACCAATAGGATGCTGTGTGGCATGCCAGATTGTGGAACGAAAGGAATGAACTTTTTCTGCCTTCTCTTTCTCATCTCTTTACATTCTCTTTTCTGACCTTTTATTCTTTTTCAGTCCATGACTTCTGTTTTTTGTAAGTGTTAGTTGCTTAACTGGTTAACTCAATGTACGACTCTGAGATGTATTAAGTTATGTATGGTAATAAACAGTTATAATGATTGATGAATGAGAATTGATCTGTTGTACCCTGAAAGTTGTTAATTGACTTCCAGCTGTTATTCCCCAGAGGGCAGCGAAGTTTTTTTGCTATAATGTGGTGTAAGACACTGTTTTACTGAGGCTATTTGTGAGCAGGCAAGAGGTCCTGTGATTCATGTGGCTGAAGGTAATTATGTGCAGGCAACAGTTCGCGTGTCAGTTGTTTTAAGTGATGTTACTTCTGTTGTACAGATAATGTTTTGTTTTGGAAGCTGAGTAGGATACAATGAATGCTAATTAAGTTGCTAATTGTATGAGACAAGATGATTCAGTGATGTTAAATGGTCTACTTTATGTTGCTGCCCCAGAGGTCGCCTCAGAACAGTTAATCATGATTCATTTTACCATGCAGCAAGTTTCCAGTTGAGACAGCGTTTTTGGATTCATTTAAATTGCAGGCTACGTTATCAGTGAACACTTAAGCAGAGACCGCACAGTGCAAACACGTGAATTGGTGCTGCTGTTGCCTTGCAATGAACCAGCCATGCTCCACATGCAACCATTTTTCTCCCTCTTCTTCGCCAGCTCTGCCATAATTAAGTCTAGTTCTCATATTTTTAAATGCTTTATAAGTCATTTACTGCATTGGTTTTCAGTGACAATGTACTGAGAGTATTATATGGAGTATAAATTATTAAGTTGTTGTAAGTAACAGTCAATATTTTGCGTGATAAGGACGACCCAGGTGCATGCCTATTTGTATTATATGGAAAGTTCAGGTAGTTTGAAGATTTTGAGGTATTTAAAGTACCCTTTCCCAACTACTGTATAGGTCTTCGTCTTGTGATGAATTAAGCTATTTGCATTATCCAGCTTTGTTGTAGAATTTCAGAGTTGTACTGTATTTCACTTACAGATCTCTTTTACTGACAAAGTTTTTGTGTTGTCTTTCAAAAGAATGCATTAAGTTTACCTAACTAAAGTTTTTCAATCATGCTACTTTTTACAAGCCTACGCCTATGAATGTTTTGTTTCTTTGTCAAACCTAGAATGTGGAGACCCTCTTTGCGGTGTCTATACTGTCTGTCTTTTATTGTTCAATAGATTGTTATACTTTGAAACTTCATCTGACTTTTGCAACTAATGTTCCACAGCTTTTCAGATGAGCTAAGTCCACTTTCGGGTCTTTCAAGGCGCCACTCACAGTGGTAAAAAATAATAAGAGCTTTCTTAGTTCTCATGTCTGCCGAACTGACTGTTTCCCTTCAGTTCTCTTTACAAAACTTTCCCGACCTGTCTTCAGTGAAATTAACATTAACTTTTTTCTTACCTGCATGTTTATACTGCCTATTAATCCTGCAGTATTTTATCACACGCTCCGACACTTACATATCAGATTTTCGTCACCTTGAGGCGACTCTGTTGTAGTTTTTATGCAGACAACAAATCCTTAAAATGACTGGCCAGCATTTTCTGAATTTTGTGTTTGCTGAAATTCAACACAGAGATGCACTCTTTCACCCTATTTCAGTTTTAAATTTAAAACAAGTACTGTACCAATGGTCTGAACTAACCCTTGTTAACCCTTTTTTGTCATACACAAGTTAAGATCCTTTCATGTACAAATTTGGTGTCGCTCTGTACTTGGTGTTTAAACTGCTGTGAGACAGCATTGTCTTAATAAGTTTTTCCACATACTTAGTGTTATACTGCCGGTACACACCACCAGCCACGCTTCAAAAAATTTTGTTTACGATCATTTTAGTAAGCATACATGCGCTGTGCTGAGTGCTGAAAGTGTCACCTCACCCTCACTCTTCTAACCCTTCCCCCACCCCTCCACCTATCTCACTCTCTCCCCTCATGCAAAACGTGAATTATGCCGCAGATAATTCCCCCCCCCCCCTCTCCCCCTCTTCCCTGCCATCACCCTACTAGATGGTTCAAATGGCTGTAAGCACTATGGTACTTAACATCTGAGGTCATCGGTCCCCTAGACTTAGAACTACTTGAACCTAACTAATCTAAGGAAATCACACATATCCATGACCAAGGCAGGATTCAAACTTGAGACCGTAGCAGCAGTGCAGTTCCGGACTGAAGCACCAAGAACCGCTTGGCCACAGCGGCTGGCACCCTACTGGAGAGAAGCACCACTGAAGTTTGGCTACATCACACACACATATCTCTCCTTCCCATCAGTCGCAAGTTTGTTTACAAACAGTGCATGCACTTGTCACGCAGAAAGACATTGTAGCTGTGAATCTTTTCATATTTAATGAACTGATTATAAACTCATGGTATTCTTTCCTTTCTTTTATGTGAAGTTTTATGAATAGGACAAGGATATTGTTAGGTGTTTTGTCACTGTAGATACATTTAATTATCCTTTCTGGAGTTTTGCCTGTATTTTTCCGTGCCTATAACTTTGTTTTACGGGCTTATTTTATAACATGTGACAGTCCCCTGCTGGGTGTATACGTGGACAAGGAAAACAAATTCCCAGATTTTTCCTGGATTTCCCGGTTAAAAATACACTTTCTCCCGGGTGAAAATACACTTTTTCTGTGTTAAGTCACAGTGTACTCTTCCTCGGCACTGTAAAACTCATCAATCCTTTGAATGTTTATGGTTTTATATACCGACGTAGAATTTTCCAGCACTTCAGTAAACGAAACTCAGGGGGAAATACAAGTTTTGAAAGACCTTTGATGTGCAGCAACATGTACACTGCATACTTTCGTATTACAAAGATATAAATCTGAATTCCAACAAACACCGAATGTCACTTTCTGAAGTGTGATGCCCTTTTGTAAGCCAGTCATAGCTCATGTCACACGATCTCAGCTGATGACAGCATAAGACACATGTTGCAGTCAGTCAATAACAAGATCACTCTTAAGTGGCCCAAACATACAAATAAGGCTAGTTATTGGTTTAAATTAATATACATAGCATTCACATAAGAAGATTAATAAGCTGGAAGAGAAGTTAAGCTTCCACATATAATGTTGATCTTTTTTGTGCATGTTACACTTTAAGATACATCACACAAATGTGGCAGTAAATTTTTAACAGCGACGTAAATGTTTTCTGGGCTGAAAATTCTTCTAAATGGTCCCCTCTAAGAGTTGATTTTTAAATGAGAGTCAAACGCTTTGTGATTTAAGAAATTCATCAAACATTCTCACACATAGTTCATCTTGTGTAATCGGAAATTTACTTTGAATGCAATGTTTTTCAAACCACCAGTCGCAAACATTTTCCCATGGCCTGTTAGAAATAGGTTCGTTTCAGCAGTTGCCAGAAAGCGCCAGATAACAGGCATCACCGCGCTTGCCCAGCTACGGTATACTTCAAGAGCATCGGAACTTTGTGAGCCATACTAAAATGCATAATTCGACTTAAAGTGCACATTCATATGTCCAGATTTGGATGCAAATTTTCTTGGAGTGCCAGTACTGTATTATCTCATGTTTGGCTCTTTATTATGGCATAATGCCATATGTGCACTTGAAATGCAGCGAACAGCTGAAACCAGCCAACAGTGTGAAATTAAACACTTTGTTTCAAATAAATTGACTGCATCAGCGGAAAATATTTAATAAAAGCCAAATCTCTTTAGGAAATCGACAAAAATAACTTCATTGTTCTGCAAGGTGATTAATGCTTGACTGTCAGAAAGGTGGAAATAAAATCTGGAACTAATAACATATTTGCCTTCCGTAATTATGCGAAAGTATTTTAATTCATTTGCTAGCTCCTGGCCACAAACATCCATTTTGTTTCCATTTAATGTGAGAGCAAGAAACAAGGAGGAAACAACAAAACCACTGAACGTAAACACAAGTCACGTGGAGATGACCCACCTCCCCACCACAACTCAGACTGCTCTGTGCATCAGCCCTGGGTCTACGATATTTTGGAACCGGGACAATACTAGATAGTGGCACCCAGCCACACCTCTGTAACCAGAAGCAACTGCACATACCCAAGCCAAGAGCCCACCCGCAACTACTCAAACAAATCTAATTTAAACAGTTGTTACGTCATGCTCATCGGAGGCAATTTGTTGTTTTGAAACATTGCATAGTCTTTCTAAAGCCTTTGACACACTCTGCTGTTGGCACACTCGTCTGAGCACTGTGTTTTGTTGTTGTATATGGCACATTTCCTTTGCAACTTAAGTTTCATTTCTGTTTTCTTTTTTTCTCTTGTCCATGTTTTGTTGCTGCAGAATTATTCTGCAGTACAGTAATATCTTTTGTTAGAGTATCGGTTCTTACCAAGCAAAATGACAAAAACTACAACAACGAAAAATTCCCGGAATTCTAAGCAATTCCCGGATTTTTCCCGGTTTTCTCCCAGATGAAAAAAATTCTCTGGTTATTCCCGGATCTCCCAGTTGTCCCAGGTCTTATACACCCTGCCCTGATAATCTGAAAACAGTAAACACTAAGATCAGTAAAGAAGATAGTTTTTCTTGATCTTTGTCATTTTAAGGGAAAAAATAAGATTGTAACTGATTCTCATTTTCAATTTACAATCAAACAAATGCTGTTCTGGTCTTGTCCTTCAGCTTTTCTAGCTGTAATTTTAGTTATAGAGAACAGTTTAAATAATTATGAAAAATCCGCCTCGATTGCACAAACTACCTGGTGTTTACCTAGGTTTCAGCGTGGGTAACCACGCCTTCTTCAGAACAAATATAAAACAGCGTGCCTAAATAGACATAGTCAAAGGCTAAAATCAACACCTACAGTGGCAAGACCCCATAAATTTTTTTACAAATACACGGTACATATGTACCATGCTGTAGGTGTTGATTTTAGCCTTTGACTATGTCTATTTAGGCAAGCTGTTTTATATTTGTCCTGAAGAGGCATGGTTACCCACGCTGAAACCTAGATAAACACCAGGTAGTTTGTGCAATCGAGGCGAATTTTTGATAATCATTTCGACAATTACGATTGCTGATGCACTGCAATGCTGAAAGTTCTTAGAGAGCAGTTTGGTAATAATTTTTGTACTGTAACAGGTTTGTAAGACAATGTGGTTGAGTGACACTATTGAGAAAAACATTAAACCTGTGTGTTATCATGAGCCTATATCTTGTACTTTCTTGGTGTGTTTTTATATTTTAGCGTCATAGATAATGGGAATTAGTAATTTTGGTTTAAAAACTTTTATTTAAAAGGCCCGAGTCAAATATTTACGAGTTTTCTCCCAAAGCAACTTCTGCTGTGCCTACATGAGACAAGTTGCCAGCCTTTCAAAGCCAAGGTAGTTCTGTCCAGTTGAAGCTGCTGACAAGAGACACCTCGAGTCCTCTGCTGAAACTGCTAGCGAATTCACGTCATCATTTTTAGCCAGTAGCATGTGTGGGACACAGGTCATGTGTCAGGTCATGTGTGTGGATGCTGGGGGATTGTGCAATGCAGAAACCAGTTGCTTCTCTCTCTCTTGGTGATCCAGACCTCGAGCAGGACAGACGTCTTTCTTGGCAGGCAAAGCCTCTGGCTCTGCATTCCATGATCAGCCCTGACATCAATTAACATCAACGCTTCTCCTTCCATTGCTCATTTCAATTAGTTCTTCAACCTCTTAGACTGGCCTAAACCTGGTAACTTCCGATCCTAAGCGTGCCCTTTATGTACCATACACTGAAGTATATTCTCTTTATTTTAGCTAATTTCCTGTTCTGTCATTTAACGGCAGCCCTGGATGCCCACTTACAAGTCCCGACCCTTCAACCTTCTGTAAATTGTAGTAATCAGAATCCAACAACCTTTTTCCCCACTTACCCTGCCCATGTATATTTAAGTACACTTTAGATAACCCACTACAAAATCACAAAACATTGTTTTCATAATTCTCCTATATTCAGATAAGTTATCAACTAACAACAACTGATAATTAACAAAGCTTTTTCAGACAACATGTTCATACATGATGTTTCATTGCTTCACCAAAACCAGAAGTTCATACCTAACTCCAGGCAGCCTGGCATAGTGTCTATGTAACAACATTCTTTCTTTTTCTTAGTGTTTGACCATTGTCATCAGGCCCATTTCCTCTATGTAGTCATCACTTTCTGCAATGTGCCTGCATTTTTCTTTCTCATATCTGCAAATAAATTCCAACAGTTCCGGGCACAGTAGATGCTCTTTACTCTACTGCTAATTAAAGCCACATTTGTCGCAAGCACATCTTTCCTTAGTCTAGTAAAAGGAAAGTGAGATGTTTTGCTATGCTTCATGGCAACATGTACCACTAAACTGGGAATGTCCATCAGATTCCTGCATGTCACAACACCTGTGCCATAATTCAAGGTGGTGTGCAGCTGTTTCAGTGGCATATTCCCCGAGGCACTGAGCTTTCTAGAGGTTACTAAATTGTTGGGAAGTAGGACTTCCAACCAACAGTATCCCATTAGGCAGTCACTTAACTGATTTCAAAGTGACAGTAATGCTGTCTAAGCCTTTTTGAATACAGAAAGGCAAAACTTTTTGAAGCTGCTGTCTTCCTTTTTACTATTAAATCACTTTTTGATGCCCAGCACGCATTCCATTACTAGACCCAAAACTTTTGGAGTTAGGTTCTGAAGCTGGAGGACTGGTTACAAAAACCCTCTCGTTTGACTGGGTTTCAGTACCTGCCAGCAGCCCACCTTTCCGCTGGGAGGAGAAGAAGGCAATTTTGAGGGTTCTGTCTTGGTCCCACAAGCAGCTATGGAAATAAAAGTCCACCTAGACTGAGCCCTTCTTGTGTAGGTACACCTTATAGAACTGTGTTGCAGTAGGTTCCCCACAGGTAGCCCGCTAGTTACTGTTCCACCTCAACAGCGACACATCTCATTGTCATGCAGTACATCTTGAGACTGACAGGATTTATAGAGGTTTTTACTCCCTCGCAATCCTGGTGGTCGCGCTCAGATCCTGTTCCTCATGGCCCATGACGTTCCATCCCCATGCAGCACTGTGGTAGATAAAGTGTGCCGCACCTGAGGGAGGGGCAGGAGGTGGAGGGATGACAGGGCAGGTGTGATAGAGGATGCTTTGCTACCTGTAGAAGTGTGATGAGACAGAGCTACTAGGTGCAGTTTTGTCGGGGGGGGGGGGGGGGGGGGAGGGGGGGGAGAGGAGAGGAGAAGGGGAGAACAGTAATAGGAGCATTACTGGGATACAAGGCACGTGTAGTGCTGGAGTGGGAGCGGGGAAGGAGTAGGTTGGTGGAGAACATGGACTAGCAACACTTGAGGCCAGGGGAGTTACGAGAACGAAGGATATTTTGTAGCGAAAGTTTCCATCTACACAATTATAAAGCTGGTGTTGGTGGGAAGAATCCAGAAGACACAAGCTTGAAGTAAAGCACATTGTGTTGAGGCAGCATGGTCAGCAACTGGGTGGTGCAGCTATTTCTTGGATACAGTTTGGCCCCTGCCCTCAAACTCAGCTAGTTCCTGTCCTCTACCTGCCTATTTTCTTCCCTGCTCCCATTTCAGCACTACACACAACTTCTATCCCACAAACATTCCTATTAGCCTCCCCCCCCCCCCCCCCCCCGCTCTATTTATGCTCCCCCCCCATCTCCTTCAGCACAGCCTCCCAACACTGCTGCACCCAGCACCCCACCCTGTCTCCTCCCAACCCTGCCCTGTTATTCCTGCCCCTGTCTGTCCCATGGTGCTTCCTTAACCCCATAACCCACTCCAGCAAACTGCTGCTCACATCAGATGCAATAACGGTTTGGCTCCAACACCCGAGACAGTGGCTGTGTGGGTGAGTTGTGCTTGTGTGAATGTGTGTTTTCTGTTTTGGATGAAAGCTTAATATTTTAGCTGCCATTTTCGCAAATCCTGTCTGTAAAGCCTTGTCTATGTGGTGAATAACATTAGGTCCTCCCTATCTTGCTATAAATAATCCTACAGTTGTTTTTACACTATATGTTGTTTTTATTGCTTTACCCTTTACCTTTGTAATACAAGACTGGTATATATAAATAGCTTTGCAGTAATGGGTAATTGTGTATATGTATAATAAAACTTCACACAAAAATTAATAAAACCAAATACAGGGACAAAAAAGAGAACACTTATGGAGCAACAAGAAGTATATAATATGAGAATAAAATGCAAGAGAGGTGAAAATGATGTTATGGAAGGAAAAGGAGAAAGGAAATGAAAACTGATTAACATAAATTAACAAGTACATGGTGGGAGACAAGAAATGTATTTAAGAAGCAATTATGTATACAGGCACTGGAACGCTGATGTTGGAAAGTGGAAACAAAATTATCCTTTGGAGCTGAAAAATAAATATCTTGGTCCTTCCTATAAGATTGCACAGCAGACTGGCCAACATTAATTTCTTTGTTCATTCTAACACACTGTATCATGTAAAACTCATGGTGATGAAGAGCCTTCAGGGCCTTGGAATAAATTAGGTTATACATTAATAGGCAGAAGAAGCCATTTAGAAGCTGCTTCTGTAAGCATTTTGACATTTTATTACAACTAGTCCCAATACGTTACAGGGATTAATTCTGGATTATTTTTAGTAAGGTTTTTTACCCCCTTACTCTTCAAACCATTGTGAAATGCACAGTGGAAGGTACTTTCCGTAGTACCACTCATTTGGGTTTCTTTGCATTTCATTCACATATGGGGTGTGAGAAGAGTGACTGCTTAAATGCTTCTGTGCACAACGGCATTAAAGTCCAACTAAAATTACTCTATAGCTGCCATAAGTCACTTGCTGCAACAGTGTTGTCACATCAGTAGCTGGCTACTGTTTGGTTACAGGTGACACAAAAACATGGTGGGTCACTTCACAAATTCTTTTAATGTGTAACACAGAACAGTGTTGTAAGTGGCTGTCATGAGGTATGGTGGAAATGCAAGATGCTCTGTCAACTGTTGATTTTAGGTGACCAATAACTTAAACTGCAGCAATGGCTTGTTTTGTGGCCCTGAATTTAAACTCATGTCCTCACAAAGAAACCATAACCTCATGATGAGCAAATATATCCGAGAACTCGGTGGTCAACAACTTGTGGCAGAACTAAATCACGGTCGCTTTGTTCATGGGAATTAAAGCTAACCTTTATGGGCAAACTCAAGACAGCAAAAACCAAGTTTCAGTGCTAAAAGCAAACTGCAATTTCTCACATTCATGTGCTACCTGAAACTTTTCTCATACTAGCTACACAAGCTGCCATGTTACGAACCAATGAACAGTCCTTGTTGTCACTTGGTTGTAAATCATACACGTAACAGGTTCACTCCAAATGAAAAAAGAAAGACATGAAAAAAGATGTGACACAGTATTAGAAATTAAAAAAAAATCATCAAACTCTTTTGGTTACATTTAGAAACAAACAAAATTTCACTGCTTCCAATGAGCTTTGAACCTTCTACATGACAGCCAATCTCTGTGATTATGATAACTGTATATGCAACACTGAATAGTGTCTTGTGCAGAAGAATCCAGTAGTGTTCAGTGAGTATTGTGTATGAAATGAGTATTTCATTAGAATCGTTTGTGTGTATTGTTTTTGGTGTGGTTACCATGTGTGATAAAATACAAAATAAAAGTGCTAGACACACAATTCAGGATCCAAATACAAGAAGAAAGAATGCCAGATATGGAATTTGAAGTGAGCTGACCAATAGTTGTGGGAGTTCTCTGATTGGAGGAAACCAGCTCCAACACATGAAGTATCAACAACCAAGTAATATTAATCGGACTATAGTCTAATGCCTGTGGGAGCAATGCATAGGGGGCAGTAGTATATTCCTGGATTCCCCGTTTACTGTGATTCTTGCAACTTTGCAGGTATGCTTTTGTGCACCAGACGGTATCTGTCTTCTAGGACCAGCCAGACTGGGTTCTTCATCACTCGCCCGACACTATCCCGTGCATCTAACAAACCTGGCACTGTCTGTGCTGCTCTTCTTTATACATGTTCAATACATCCTCTTAGTTCTAGCTGGTGTGTGTCCCACATACTTGAGCAGTATTACAGATCAATTACATGAGAGGCTTATAAGTGATTTCCTTTGCTGACTGACTGCTGTTTTCCAGTCTCCTACAAATGAACTATAGTCTCCACTTATGGCATCTATAACTGAGCCCATGAGATCACTCCATTTCATATTTCTACAAATTAACTTATTCCAAGAAACACTGATATTGTAATCATAGCACTCTACATATATGTGTACAGTGAAGTGCACAGTTATACATTTCTAAACGTTTAAAGCAAGTTGCCAGTCTTTGCACAACTGTGAAATCTTATCATGATCTGATGGAAAATTTGAGCAGCTTCTTTTTATAATTCTTGATTTTAGATAACTGCATAATCCACATAAAGTCTGAGGTTCCACTTAATATTATCTGCCAGGTCATTCATACACAACATGCTACGAATCACGGACCTTTCCGTGGTGGGATGGTTTGTGTGCCTCAATTATGCAGATAGCCACAATGTAGATGTGACCACAATATAGGGATATATGCAGAGAGGCCAGACTAATCTATGGTTTCTGAACAGGCAGCAACCTTTCTTGTAGACCAGATAATTCATAACCTTCACACACAGTATGCTCCACAATGCACTGTACAGTAGCCTGTTGAGTAGATATGAATGTTTCAATTGGGCACTGGGATTGATTCTGGTTAGTATGCATAATCCACATTCAGATTTAACTAAGGATCCTCATAATCCCCCAACCTCCTCCCTCCCTCATCTCAGCTCTTATTGGAGTAACATTTTGCAGCCTACACTGAAATTCCTGAAACACATGTACAAGCCTTATAATTATGAACATGATGTAAGTGAAAAATGATAATGAAATGAAATACAAATTAGTAAAACATTTTGGAGCTTGCTTTCATTTATTTGTGAGTTAGATGAGTAATATCTGTATCTGACTATTATTTAACATCTGAAAACAGGTACGGATATGAAAATAGTATTTTTGTGAGAAGAGAACTGGTTCTCCAAGCTAAAAATGTTATACTGTACCTGAGACTTGTTGGAAATATATCAACAACAAAGGCCAAACTTGTTATGTGGCAGACTCCAACGAGGGAAACATAAATGGATATGAATGCTAAAGCTGCTCCAGATGTATATGACCAGTAAATGGCCAGTGAACAGCTAGCAGCAACAGCATATCCTGTCACTGAAAGATAATATGTAAAGAGTTTTACATTAATGTTAATTGAATGTACAGAACTCCACATTTTACAATATGTATAATTGTTCCAATACATTTTTCTTATAATTTCAGTTACTGCAGCATACAAATATCAATTATTTACTGCAATTATAATTCTATATAAAAATAGAGAGAAATAAAGTTCAGACTTTTTAAACGGTTCAAATCAAAGTTTTGCATGTCCTCATGACTGGCATATTATGTTCTAGCTTTTTCAAGTTTTTTTCTTGAATTGGAAAATACATTCCCAATATTCTTTTCATTAGAGGAAAACCTATGTAACGGAGGTAAAATTAAATCTGTTCTCAGTGCAGTGAGACACAAAACATTGAAGATATTCCTTGGTGATCACCCATAGTCAATAACACCATCTGACAACCATATCTAAAAAATTATAGCACATAGGTACCTGGATGAGAGTACAATAGTACTGTGCACAGTCAGTTTGTAATCACAGTATGACCCAGACAGTATACCACTGACTTCACAAAATCAATATGGGTCTGGGCATCCATTATTAACAACAGTGCAAATCCCTAGCACCGTGGTGTGTAAAGAGGGTGGTCAGGATGCATCTAGAATGTAAATTAAATAAACAGTGGTTACCTAAAACATCGATACTGGCAACAGTACAGGCCTGAAATCCGAGATGGTCCCACATATTTTCTATTAGGGAGAGATCTGCCATCAGAGTACTTCAACATCACACAGATGCCATATAGAGCCATGTGCCATGTGATGCATCTAGAATGTAACTTAAATCAACAGTGTTAGGTTATCTTCACTAGTGAGTGCAGGGTTTGTCTGATGCCTGATAACTGCCAGAGAAGAGTGTGGAGGTGACTACATTCCATTTCAGACAAGCTGTCCTATAGGTTTAGAAGAGTGAAGAGTCAGTCATATTTTGGACCAGTTGATGAATGTACGTCAGACAAAGTTTATCAATATTAAGGGTAATTTGAGGGCTGTGTAATATCAGGATAAGATCCTCCAGCCTGTAGTCCAGCACTAAGTCGACATTTTGACACTGGATTTGTATTTCAAGATGATTATATAGGAGCGTGCAGTGCCCATCTTTTGAACACTGACGTACAAGATGCAGGGCAGTACATGCCCGTTTATCAGTATGACACTGCACGCTCTCTGGCCTGCGTGTAGGCAGTAATTCAGTTGGGAATGGTGTCACAAAGCTACTGCATCCTCTTTTGATGCAAGCTGGTCCACAGCTCTTGTAACTGGTTACCGAAAACATCGATACTGGCAACAGTACAGGCCTGAAATCCGAGATGGTCCCACATATTTTCTATTAGGGAGAGATCTGCCATCAGAGTACTTCAACATCACACAAATGCCATATAGAGCCATGTGCCATGTGACGATGAGCATTATCCTGTTGGAAAATGGTACCATGATACTTTCATATGAGAGGAAGCATGTGAGGACACAGGATACCTGTGATCTACTGCTATGCCATCAGATCTCGTTCAATTACAACCTTCTGCAACCAGATATCGCACGCATGTGGCTCCCCACAATGTGATACAAGGAGTAACATTACTCTGCCTCTCGAAAAAGCTGGAATAATGGGACATCTCCTGAAGTGACCTCCGTACCTGGGGATCATGTTCATTCAGGGTAGAGTAGAACCATGATTTATCACTGAACCCAATGCGACATCATTCATCAACAGTCAATGCTTCCCAGTCAAAATACCACTCCAAATGCAGCCGTACGTATTGCGGTGCTGATGGCGGCCTATGCACGGGATGGTATTTCCCTCGTCCCTTCTAGTCTCTGATATGTGGTGGGGGAGTACACAGAGTACTGGAGGGAGTCCACCACTTGTGCTCAGATGGCAGGTGCAGATGTGAAGGGGTTATGATGTCCTTGGTGCACACTGCACAATAGGGTCATCCTCCTTTATGGTGGTCAAACGTGGTCAACTGGAATCTCGGCAACGGAAACGCCTACCCCCTTCACTCCCATGCAGTCCAACACTGGGCCACAGACATCCAAATGTCCCTGATACCTGTATATTGCGCGATTCAACCAGCTGGCCAAAATTGGAGAGTCACATCCCAGCACATACCCCACACAGACCAAATCTCAACTATAACCACAGACAAATGCCACATATCACCAACCCCAATTCAGTTCTAAACCTCTCATCCAGATCCCTCTCTCCTCCAGAAACATCTGTTCTATCAAAAGGCTTAACCTTTAGCCCCACACCTAAATTCAACCACACTGCCCTGGTTAAAGATCTCCTCTCATTCACCCGGAACCTCAACTGGAAATATCACTTCACTACCCAAACACAGCCCCCAAATACTAGACCCAGTGTTTAACCTTGTCTAGAACAGTTCCGACCGCCTTCTCAAAGGGATCCTCCTCCCCTCCCCCAAAACCATCCCTTGCAGACATTTCAGGAATTCCTCACATCCAGTGTTGCCTCCCAGTCCTTCTTGAAGAACATCCCGACAACCCCCAACATCGCCCCAGCTGAATCCCGTGCCATTAAGCAGCTGAAAACAGACCGCTCTATTGTAATCCTTCCGGCGGATAAAGGCTCCACAACTGTGGTACTTGACCATGTGGAGTATGTGGCAGAAGGACTGTGTCAACTCTCCGACACCTCAACCTACAAAGCTGTTACCCAGGATCCCATTCCCTCCATCCAGACTGAGCTGCAGAAAATCCTAAAAATCCAAGGTCCCTCACAAGGCCTCACAACGGCTTCCATAGACTTACTCACTCCACCTGAGCCACGCACCCCTACCTTCTACCTATTACCCAAAATCCACAAAGAGAACCATCCTGGCCGCCCCATTGTAGCAGGCTTCAAAGCCCCAACAGAACGTATCTCAGCTCTGGTAGACCAACACCTCCAACCTATCACCCGCAGACTCCCATCCTACATCAAGGACACAAACCACTTCCTAGAATGCCTGAAATCCATTCCCACTCCTCTCCCACCTGAAACCTTTCTTGTCACCATAGATGCTACATCCCTTTACACAAACATCCCACACACCCATGGTCTCTCTGCCCTTGAGCACTACCTCTCCCAACGCCCACCCGAAGATCTTCCAAAAACCTCGTTCCTTATCACACTTACCAACTTCATCCTCACCCATAATTACTTCACTTTTGAAGGCCAGACCTACAAACAAATCTGGGGAACTGCCATGGGAACCAGGATGGCTCCGTCCTATGCCAGCCTCTTCATGGACCGCATGGATGAGGCTTTCCTGAAGACCCAACAGCTGCTTCCCCTGGCCTGGAATAGGTTTATAGGTGACATCTTTGTGGTCTCGACTCATGGTGAAGAAACACTCCTTAATTTCCTCCATAACCTCAACTCCTTTTCGAATCTGAATTTCACCTGGTCCTTCTCCAAAACCCAAGCCACCTTCCTGGATGTTGACCTTCATCTTGTTGAAGCTCACATCCACACCTCTGTCCATATCAAACCCACCAACAAACAACAGTACCTTCACTTTGATAGCTGCCATCCATTCCACATCAAACGCTCCCTTCCCTACAGCCTAGGTATTCGTGGCAAACGTATCTGCTCCAGTGACGAATCCCTCAACAATTACACCAATAACCTGACCAGTGCTTTCCTCTCCCGCGACTATCTTGCAGACCTTGTCCACAAACAGATCTGCCGAGCAATACATTCCTCCCCGTCCAACAACAATATTCCTACCCTCAGACCACACAGAAGCATCCCCCTTGTCACCCAATATTATCCTGGCCTCGAATACATCAATAAATTACTCCGCCAGGGATATGACTTTCTCAAGTCAACCCCTGAAATGAGATCATCCCTTGACAAAATTCTCCCCACACCACCCAGAGTTGCCTTTCGTCGTCCCCCTAACCTCCATAACATCCTTGTTAAACCCTACAATATTCCCAGACTAAATTCTCTACCCAGTGGTTCCTACCCCTGTAACCGACCCCGCTGCAAAACCTGCCCCATGCATCCCCCCACAACCACCTACTCCAGCCCCGCTACTGGTAAAACATACACAATTCAAGGCAGGGCCACGTGTGAAACTACACATGTCATTTATCAGCTGACATGCCTGCACTGCACAGCCTTTTACATTGGTATGACAACAACTAAACTGGCTGAGCGCATGAACGGACACAGACGAACTGTCCGCCTAGGAGATGTCCAATACCCAGTAGCGGAGCATGCCCTCCAGCATAATTCTAGGGACCTAGGAACCTGCTACACCGTATGTGCCATTTGGTTTCTCCCACCCAACACCAGTCCCTCTGAACTGCGGAGATGGGAACTTGCACTCCAGTACATCCTTTCATCCCGCCATCCCCCTGGACTGAACCTACGTTACACAACCTCACTCCCATTTACTTTTCAGTCTTCTCCTCTTTCCCTTTCCTCTTTAGCCATTCATGCATCTTTTCATCCTACATCTTTATACTATACACCTCTTTACTTCTGTATGCATCCTGTTTGGTTTGAAGCTGGCACAGTACCTACAGTACAATATCTTTGGCTTCCCTCTGACAACCACGCCTCCATCCTTGCTACCCTCCCTGTTTTCCTTTCCCTGTTGCTTCGTAACCTGGGTTGTGAGTAACTAAATCCACTTTCCCTTCTTCCCTTTCTTTCCCCTCTCTCCTCCCTGATGAAGGAACATTTATTCCAAAAGCTAGGAACTTAAATTTTTGGTTGTTTTTTGTGTTTCTATCGGCTGTACTGAGCTGAGGTAAGTACTGGCCAGCCCCTCTATCTCTTTGTTAGTAATTGTTTCACATCTTTATATGAGATTTTCCATTAATTAGTTAGTGTACAAACTTACTGTGACATCCGACCATGTCTTTTGAGAGATTCATATTTTTTGTCATGCAGTGTGTTTGGAATGGTCTTTGGTATCAAGTTACAAAAGGGCCACTGCCTGCAAATGGTATAGGCTTGAGCTGCAATGCCCCAGCCATCTTGTGGAAGGCATGTAAGGTGTGTGTGTGTGTGTGTGTGTGTGTGTGTGTGTGTGGGCGCACGCGCGCGATTGATTGTGTGTGCATGTTGCAATCCACAGACTGCAAGAACACAGTATGGAACGACCCAGCAGATTCCGTTTGTACAGATAAGCATTTTTGAAAAGATTGGTTTAACTGTGGTTATCTCAGAGCAAAGTATTATATTTTTAGTTTTGTAAGGCTAATTACTTCATACCCTACACCCTCTGGATCAAGTTCACACCCATTTTCAGATATGTAATGAGTCTAAAACTGTTTTGAGCAGTCTGTAATTTACCACATAGCCAATTTTAAACAAGTGTCTCTCACCATATAGGGGACATGCTGAGACACAGATAGGTACAACAAAAAGACTGTCACAAAGCTTTTGGCCTGTAAGGCCTTTGTCAAAAATACACACACACACACACACACACACACACACACACACACACACACACACACACACAGTGGCTACAATTGCCTGATGCTGCAGTCGTGTGTGTGTGTGTGTGTGTGTGTGTGTGTGTGTCATCAATTTTTGATGAAGGCCTTACAGGCTGAAACCTTTATTTGTGAAATTCTTTTTTTTGTGCCTTTCTGCGACTCAGCATCTCTGCTATGTGATGAGTGACAACCTCATTTTCGTAATATTGTTACATTCCATCATGGACTTTCCATTGTTTGATTTAAATAAGCATCTTTTTCTTAATAATCTCCACACTAGGACGCCAAGGTCGATGTATAAAGCTATTCACAGAGGTTTCACCCCTATCTGAAATAGATAGTGAAAGACAGGCACCTTTTGCAACAAACTCTGTATTAATGAGAAAACTGCTATTTATAAATTTAAATTTATGACTGCCCAGAAAGCAACAAACATTTTGTAATAAAAAATTAACAATATGGAAAAACCAAATTTTACTATACACACATTAAAGGTACACTCTTAAGCTATTTTTTTTACATAATCACGATTCAAATTGAGGCCCTTATACCTTCAGTACTGTCTCTGTAGAAATCTGCTGTCTGTGATAGGCTTTTGGGAGCCCACTTTGCCCAAAATTTGTAGTAAACAAGCTTCTCTGTCACAATTTTATGTACCAAACTCCGTGAAATTTGGAGAAACTGTTGCAAAAGTTCTGTAATCATCAAACGACAATTTTCACGAATTTTGTCATTGATGTTCATCAACAGTTTGTCTGTTACAAGTCTTGCCTATCACTGTGATATGGCCATTTTTAATATCAATGCAGCACTGCCTCACTCGGTTTTCACTCGTTATTCATTTTCCATACACATCACAAAGATCGCAAAAAATTTCAATTGGTTTGCACTTTTTTGCCAACAAAAACCAAATTACGGAATGCAACTCACAAGTGGTGGAGTTTACTATTGCAGCGCCTATTTTAATACATCACAGAAAACAAAGTAACAAAGGTGCAGACCACACACTACCAATGCTGGATCCGTACTGAGTGTAGGAACATTATGACACCAAGGCAGCACCTATAGCCCCACCCACCACTGTCCTGGACCAAAATATCTGTTATTTTCTGAATAGCCCTCATACAACCGGTTTACATCCTAGTTGTGAACAGGAATATTTCAATACTTGGGCTTACAATTTTATTTGCTTTTATTGTTTGTTTACTCAAGAATGAAGCATAAAATACACTACTTAAAGAGTTCAAACATAAATCTCCTTTGAAACTAATTTTATTTTGAGAGATAAAGTAGACTTACACATTATAGCTTTCTTTCCGACAAGGTTTACGAGAAAACCAGCAAAAATGTAGAACAATCCAGATATTGCAGCAATGGTCATGTTGTTCACATACACAGTGCTGTTAATCATAGCCTGTAAAATATGAGACAATTAGAGGAGTCTTTATTATTAAAAAAAAAAAAGCATGAGGCAGTTGTTCAAAACTCTCACTTAGAATTGTGCCTAAGCCTTACACAGATCAAGTAACACATACTGTAACTAAATAGGAACTGAATGGTGCAGGATGCAAAAATCGAACATGTTTGCATTTTGTGGGACTTGTACATGCTCTTAGATTATGGGGACATTTACTTCGAAGTTGCTGAATCAGAGACACATCCCTAGTGAGAACATTCAGTCAATATGATGGAAAGCTGGTGTTCACCATTGCACTGATTAATAAGTTATGACTGTAGGCTTGCAAATTCCTTTCATTAGTATGCTGGATGTGTTACATTATAACATACTTTCATGCCCGTGGACTGCTCATAACACCATTCTGACTCCATTCATGAGTGATATGGTGGTGCACCGTATTGCTGAGTGTATGACGAAGCAAAATGGGATCTCTTTACTTCCTCTCTTGTTTTGCCATCTGCCTCGTTACATCCTTTTTTTTCATTTTTGACTAATTACAATTAAAATACATGAGTATAATCTGTATTTTCATAAAACAGAAAGGTACGTCCTCAGTCTTAAGAAATATAGTACCAGATCTAATTTTGTGTTTCGTTTTATGTATGTACTCAATTTCCTAATTTATTTTGACTATTCCTAGTTAATATCTTTTGTTAAGGGTGAAATCAGTAATTGTTTAGTAACTTAAATTCTCTTGTTGATTTATGAACAAGTATAAATTCGGTACTAATTATAAACATCTGGATGACAACGACGATGATGATAATGTTTGTATTGTGGGTCCAGTGGCCGTACCAAGTCCCAATTTTTACACAGTCCAGCTTTTTTCCCAGTCCAATGTTGTCACTGTTGTGAATGAAGATGATGATGAAATGATGAGGACAACACAAACATCCAGTCCCCACGCAGATCAAATCCCTAACCCGGACGATAATCGAACCCGGGACCCTGTTATAAACATTTGGAAGAACCACCACTAGGATTCTTTAAATATTTGTGTGGCTCTATTCGAAAACAAGTTAGCAAAGCCAGCCCTTAATTAAATCCAAAATAATTACCGGGTTTGTCAAAAGCATTGTTTGCTAAACTATATCTGTTAATTTCATTATTTAAACAAATAATTTGGCCTAACCTTTGTGGTAGAGGAAACTGTTAGAAAGAAGGCATTTTTCAATGTATACAGTTAATTGAGTGAGTTATGTTTTAATTGTAATTTCTGTAAATTAAACATTGAACAATGTATAGTCTCAGTACTTATTCTTGTGAGGATATATAAAGGCCTGATTTTTGGTCTCGAGACAGTCAGTCCACAACTGATTTTCAGACAGGAAACCCGTATTGGTTGGGTCAACAAAAATGCATCAACTTAACCATGAAATAAGTGTTACACAAACAGGCCATATGTTAAAATAATGGCAGTGTCTGTTCAATAGTTCCACAAGTACTGTATTATTCTGCAAGAACTTTGTGGTTAGGTTTTTACTGCTCACAGATGTTCAACAGTAAACTACTGTAGCAGTATGCTGATGTTTGCCTACAAACTATTAAGAGGCTTATCAAAAGTTAACCAACTGTGAACTGGCTATATTAACTGTGTAATATTGCGCGGCTGTGAACAGTGAAAGTAAAGAATTGTGAAACATAACTGTGCAACAGTCGGCTACATCATTTACGGTAGTCAGTGTTTAACTTCCACCCCCACTTTTCAGCCAGTATACACAATACGATGACACCAAAGACTACCAACAAAGAAATAAAGCAGGTGAAAGACACAAGTGTACAGCCTCCATTGAGATATTTTATGGTGAGCACATAAGCTGCCAGCAGGTCTATGTATTTTCATCTATACGTAACAATGGTAAATATGCAAAGAAACTCACTTGATCTTACCTACATATATTCATCATATTAAATTCCCATCACCAGTCTGAAATGTAGTTGACTGGAAAGAAGAATTCATTGCCTCATAAACTTCTTAATACACACACAGCTTACAATTATCATGCATCAATATTAAGGATCTAGATACCCTGTTTGTGTGCTTTGAGCCTCTAATAGCAAGTTCCCTTTGTACATCTACATCTACATGCATACTCTACAAAGCAAAGTACACTGCATGGTGGTGGGGTCCATGTACCACTACTAGTCATTTCCTTTCTTGTTCCACTTGTAAACAGAGTGAGGCAAAAATTACCGTCTGTAAGCCTCTTTACAAGCCCTAATTTGTCTCATCTTATCTTTGTGGTCCTTACACAGAATATGCGTTGGTTGCAGTAGAATTGATCTACAGTTGGCCCCAAATGCCAGTTCTCTAAATTTCCGCAATCCTGCTTCATAAAGAGAATGTCATCTTCCCTCCAGTCATCGGTATTTGAGTTCAGGAAGATACTCCATAATACTATCATTCTGATTGAACCTACCTACAACAAATCGAGCAGCACATATCTGAATTTGATGCCTTCTTTTAATCTGACCTAGTGGGAATCCAAAAGAATTAAACAGTACTCAAGAATGGGTGGCACAAACATTCTATATGCATCTCCTTTGCAGATCAGATACACTTCCTTAAAATTCTGCCAATTATTCAGCATTGTGCATTTGCCTTCCATACTATCCGTCTGATGTGCTCATTCCATTTCATATCACTTTCCAACATTACTCCTAGGTATTTAATGTGACTGTGTCATGCTTCACACTAATAATGTCGTATTCAAACATTACACAATTGTTTTTCCTACTCACCCGCATTAACTTATATTTTTCTACATTTAGAGCAAGCTGCCATTCATCACACCAACTAGAAATTCTGTCTAAGTCATCTTGTATTCTCCTACAGTCACTCAAGGATGACACCTTTTGAACACCACAGCATCATCAGGAAACAGCCTGACAATACCTTTGTCTACGTTGAAAACTTGCCATCAGGACAATGTACTGGGACCTATTACTTAAAAAGTCTTCAAGCCAGTCGCATATCTGGGAACCTAATCCATATGCTCAGACCTTCATTAACAGCCTGTGATGTGGCAACATGACAAATGATTTCTGGAAATCTAGAAATATGGAATCTGCCTGCTGCCCTTCATCCACAGTTCAAACTGTTTCATATGAGAAATGGCAAGCCCAGTTTTGCATGAGGGATTTTTTCTAACTCTGTGTTGATTTGTAGATAGAAGCTTTTCTGCCTCAAGGAAATTTATTATAACCAGGAAACTGATTATACTCAAACTGAGAATGAGTTCAAGAATTCTGCAGCAAACCAATGTTAAGGACATTGGTATGTAATTATGCGAGTCCATTATTTTACCTACCATATATACAGGAATAACCTGCACTTTTTTCTAGTCACTTGGCACTTTGCGCTGGGGGAGATATTCGTGATAAATAGAAGCTAAGTTGGAGAGCAATGCTGCAGAGTACACTCTGTAAGACTAAGCTGGGATTCCAGCTGGACCTGGTGTCTCACTTGTTTTGCCTCTCTATTCCATGGTTGCCTGTTTCTATGTCTCCATGCAGGAGTCAGTGTGACAGTCAAATGACAGTACACTGGTATGGTCCTCCATGAATGATTTCATAAAAGTAAAATTTAAAACTCTACCTTTCCTTTTGCTTTCTTCTACTGTCACCCTTGACTGACTGACAAGTGACTGGATAAAAGCCTCTGATCCACTTTGTAGCTATGACCAAAATTTTCTAAAGCGCTCAGAAAAATCTTTCATAAAAGTATGACAATGGAAGTTTTTGAGTGCTTCAAGCATTGATCATATTATGGACACACGAATTTCTGCTAAATTTTGCCTGTTGGCATTTGCATGTTCTTTTCTGAACCAAGAGTGCAACACTCTCTGCTTCCTCAGAATTTTCCAAATTTGATTATTAAACTACAGAGAGTATTTTCCATCGTTAATCCATTTACTTGGTACATACATCTCCAGAGTACAATTTACAATCAGTTTAAACATTGTCTGTGATGCCTCTACATCTGTCATATTGGAACTAAATGATGTCCATCCATTGTCTAAGGGGGGTGCTAACAACTATTTATCTGAGATGCTAACAACTATTTATCTGTTTTTCCCCTCTAGCATAATTACTCTCCTAGCCTTTTGATGGATTTATTAATTTCAGTACCCATCGTTACTATGATGACAAGATAACAATTTATTAATTCCCATCTCTATACTGACACTGTCAAAAGGTCTAAAATGATTCTATTACTTGCCAGTTGTCCAACTGGTTGTTCAAGACAGTGTTCAGAAAATGTGTTCAGATGTACTTTAGAAGACTTGTAACCTGCAGTGAATCCATAGATGTCCCAGTCTATACTCGTTAGATAAGTCGCCTCCAACTAACACCACATGATCTGTTAATTCTGTGCTACTGAGTGTTGGCTTACCCTGAAATGATTCTACAACTGTTAGGGCAGAAACAGGTGGCCAGCAGAAACATCTGATGACTAACTTGAGTTCACCTAGGTCTGCTACTTGTGTCCAGATGACTTCGTGGTCAGGCTGAATTGTGACTTCGGTACAAACAGTATTATTGTACACAGTAAACTGTCTGTTCTTTGACATTACACAGTTTTATTATTACCCTTCTTAAATAAATTTCATTGTTTGTGATGTCTACACATAAAACTATTACTTTATTCAGCCCACAATATGATCCTGGTTCAGCAACAGTAACTGATTACTCCAAAAAGAAGAAACAGTCTCCGTTGCAAAAGTTTTTACTGCTAACATCAGTGATTGTTGGTGCCAGATAGGTTTGCGTATTTTCATGCAACAAAAATTTGTACGTAATTTGAAGATGTGTCAACAGCATGAAACACGTCATTAACAGTACAGTGGGGTGACAGAAGTCTTGGTATACCAAGTATACCACCTAATATTGTGTTGGACCTCCTTGCACCTGGCTTAGTGCAGTAATTCAACATGGCATGGATCCAAGTCATTGGAAGCCTCCTGAAGAATTATTGGGCCATGCTGCTTCTATAGCCATTAATAATTGCAAAAGTGTTGCCAGTGCAGATTTTGTGCTTGAACTGATCTCTCAATAATGTCTTGTAAATGTTCAATGGGATTCATGTCGGGCAACTGGGTGGCCAAATCATTCACTTGAATTGTCCAGAATGTTCTTTGTGACATGGTGTATTGTCACTCATACAAATTCCATCATTGTTTTGGAACATGAAGTTCGTGAATGGCTGAAAATTGTCTCCAAGTAGCCAAACATAACTATTTCCAGTCAATGATTGGTTCAGTTGGACCAGAGGACCCAGGTCAATCAATGTAAAAATGGCCCACACCACATGGAGCCACCACTAGCTTGCACAGTGCCTTGTTGACAACTTTGGTTCACAGCTTGATAGGGGTCTGCGTCACACTCTAACCCTTCCATGAGCTCTTAGCAACTGAAATTAGACCTAACTTGACCTGCCACAGTTTTACAGTCATCTAGAGTCCACCCAATATGGTCACGAGCCCAGGAGAGGCGCTGCAGGTGATGATGTGCTGTTAGAAAATGCACACACATCTGTCGTCTGTTGCCATAGCTCATTAATGCCAAATTTTGCTGCACCGTCCTAACCCACATGTTTGTTGTACAACACACATTGATTTTACGCAGTGTTGCTTATCTGTTGGCACTGACAATTCTATGCAAACTCTTATCACTAATAAATCTAGTCAAATGCTGCTGCTCTCGGTCATGAAACCTGTCAGCCACTGTGTTGTCCGTAGCAAGAGGTAATGCCTGAAATGTGGTTTTCTCAGCACATTCTTGACACTGTGGATCGCTGAATATTGAATCCCCTAATGATTTCTGAAATGGAATGTTCTATGTGTTTAGCTCCAACTACCATTTTGCATTCAAAGTCTGTTAATTCCTGTTGTGTGGCCATAATCACTTGATTCACCTGAGTATGAATGACAGCTCCACCAATACAGTACCTTTTATACCTTGTGTAAGCAATACTAACACCATCTGTACATGTGCATACCATTATCCAATGAGTCCAATGAGCAGCAAATTCATAATCATTTCTTCCCAATGATCACTTATATTTAACCTAACAAATTCTCATAAATCTTTAGTGCAAAACAGACATGTGAGGAAAATGCTGAAATTTTTTTCGTAAATTACTATCAAGTCATCAACAGACACACAAACAAGGATGACGATATTGCTAGCTTTTGAATAAAACTTTCTTCAGAGCTAGGAGACCACGCGCACCCACGTGCGCGCGCGCGCTCACACACACACACACACACACACACACACACACACAGTGATGCACCTCAGGAAACCCCCAAAAGTAACTTCTACAGCCTTCTTAAATCAAAAGGATTGGCCACACAGAATACAGAGTACAATTTGATTCACCTAGCATGATAAATTCAATCAGTATCTTGGCCATTCATTTAACTGTCTTTGAGGCTATGATCTTTATTTATATTGCATTTCTAGATATACAGCCTCATATGGTGCTACCATTAAGGCAGAAAATTGTAACATCCATTAACAATGTTGCCATTTATATCTACCTTTTTACACTTTAGAATCACTGCATTATTTACCCTGAGAATGTGTTTTCCCTGCAGTAGCATAGTATAAATGTATTCACTCATCATGAATACACTCTTCATACACAGCTCCAAAGAATAAGTGCTACTTTTGCTATTCTACTACAAATGTTCTACATTTTATATTAGTCCGTGTCAGTACCAGGCTGGCTATTTAACTGAAGTCACAGCCAATTCATTTGTATATTCCATTTGTATGTTCTTCTAAAGTATGAAAAGGACCTTTCTCTTCAATATCTTACTGTACACAAATTTGTGGCGAACCATTCTGTTGTCTATGAGAGTAATCTGAATGTAGAAAGTGGAAAACAAGAATTAAGTTAACCAATGTTAAGCAAGTATTTTTACCACGCCACAAGTTCCTTCCTCTATGTCGTGTAGTTCATCCTCAGGTGGAGTGAATGTTATCATGTCACAGATAGAGGCTGATGCTAAACTGCCATTATCAGTCTTGTGATACTCATTATATTCTTCTATTGAGGCAAACAGCTGAGGTGCCCAAAGTCTCATGGTGTTCATGCTGCAAAGTAACAAAACACACATAGCCATTTGAAAATGTCACTAACGGTGTTCACAACAGTGGTATGTTAAAGCAGTGTCCTTGATGACAGTGACACCTGTAGAACAGAGCAGTGATTTGACAATAATTAAAAAGCAAAATCTTAACAGTGCACTTTGTAAAAAGCTTTTAAGGCACATGGTAAGAGGAGTTCTATGTCTTACACTAAACTATTGGTTACATGAAAAATGCACTAAAGGAAATCTGAAATTTACATAACAAAACATGATATTAATATCCACATTAAATTCAAAAGCAAAAATTCTGTGAAGTTATATTTATATTCTAAAAGTGGATGTATTGTGCTAAAGAAAGAAACTGTAGACCTTAAATGTGAAAAAATTATATCAGGAAACTAAAGTGATAAAGTGCTAAATCTAAATCAGTGTAAATACAGAAACATGAGGTGTGGCACATATGACACAATCATTTAGAAAGGTATTAAACTGCTGATATAAAACCAACATGTAAGTATAAATGGACAAGTGAAATAATCAAACTAAAAACTGTTGTCATAGCAGAGCAGAAATAAATTAATTTCTCATTCCATAATTTTGCATACAAGACAGCAAAATTTCATCTTTCAATATTTCATCTGCTAATTGTAGGGCCATATTTAAGGAAAGTTGATGTGTGGATTTTAAGTAGGCAAACAAGCATAATTACTAAAACCTTGTCACACATGACTGCCTCTCTTTAGTTTATTGAACATATAAATCTTTCTACTCGTTTTAATCGCCATTTATACTTGGTAATCATTGTTGCTAAATTGTATAATGGTAACTGACTGATACCAGTTTCAATTTGAATATCGTCAAAAAGCTCAGGTCTATTTGCTGCCATTAGATAGAGAAACAAATCGCTACAAATTCAGAAAAATTAAATGATTTGCTGCAGAGGAAAAGCTTCACAAACCGAAAAAGTCAATGATGTTTTGGTCCACCTCTGGCTCTTATGAAAGCAGTTATTCGGCTCGGTATTGATTGACAGTTGTTGGATGTCCTCCTGAGGGATATAGTGCCAAATTCTATTGAATAGGTGTAATCATCAAGATCCCTAGCTGATTGGAGGACCCTGCCCATAATTCTACAAATGTTCTCAACTGAGGAGATACCTGGTGACCTCGCTGGCCAAGGCAGGGATTGGTAAGCACTAAGACAATAGAAACTCACAGTGTGTAGACAGGCATTAGCTTGCTGAAATGTAAGCCCAGGGTGGCTTGCCATGGAGGGCAACAAAATAGAGCATAAAATATTGTTGATGTATTGTTGTGCTGCTAGTGTGCCACTGATGACAACCAAAGAGGTCCAGCTATGAAAAGAAATGGCACCCCAGCCAATCACTCCTGGTTGTCAGGCTATATGGTCGGCGACAGTCAGGTTCATATCCTACCACTGTCTGGGGCATCTCCTGGCATGTCTTTGCTGGTCATTGGAGGCATTGACTGGAGTAGAATTGTCAAACTGAGCTCTGATGACTAGCAAAGACATGTCTGGAGATGCCCCAAACAGCAGTCGGAGACCAACCTGACCATCACCAGCCATAAGGCCTGACAGTAAGGAGTGATAGCCCGGTTGCCATTTCTTTTCATAGCCGGGTCATTTTGGTTGCCATCCATGATACCCTTACAACACAGTGGTATGTCAATGATATTCTAAGCTCCGTTTTGCTGCCCTTCTCAGCAAGCCATCCTGGATTTACATTTCAGCAACATAATGCCCGCCCGCACACAGTAAGAGCTTCTACTGCACCTCTTGGTGCTTGCTATTCCCTACCTTGGTCAGCAAGGTCACAAGATGTCTCCCCAATTGAGAATACTTGGGGCATTATGGGGAGGACCCTCCTACCAGTTTGGTATTATGAGGATCAACACGCCAATTCAACAGAATTTGGCACGATATCCATCAGGAGGACCTGCAACAAATCTATCAATCAATGTCAAGCCGAATAACTGCTTGCATAAGGACCAGAGGGAGCTCAACATGTTATTGACTTGCTTAATTTGTGAAGCTACTTTTCTTGAATAAATCAACTAACTTTTCTAAAATTGCAATGGTTTCCTTGTCTGTACATGTACATCACATCTACTGATTTTCATCCCATTCAGATAATTCCTTCGTGGAGTGTCTTTCTCTCCTAGAATGTTTTCCTACACAACTGGGCTTCTGATCTATCTGCTCTACGGTAGGTTACAGAAAAAGTATTTAATATTCTTTCGCAGGATGTCTTGTAATACCTACCACTTATACCACTAACTACTACAATCAATTACTGTATGATTAAAGTGGCATCCTATGATGACAATATGATTGGGAAATGTATTTACTATAGTGCTGAGGTTTTCTCTAAAGTTTGTGGTTACATCTGGAGGTAGGTTGGTAGTCAGTGGATCTAATTATAGCTTTGTACCCACTCTGAATACTGAGCCTTACTCAAACAATCTTGCTTACGGCTTCAGTTTCTATCTCAGTTCAGTTGAGTTTCTTGTCTACTGTGATAAATACACCACATCCATGTTCCATTGCCAAAATTTTTGATATAAACCCCAGATTTAACCCAAAAATCTCTTATTGTCAATTTTGGGTTTCAGCCAGTCTCCCTTTTCATGTGAACAAGATGAGTTCTTCAACACACTAGACAAGAATGGCTAGAAGTTATACAATTAGAACCCTCTCCTTCAACAACATGAGGGAGTCTCATGATTGCACAACATTCATCAACATTTGTCAACAGAGGAAATATTCGGGTCAAAGTTTATAAGCGTTGTGAGAGTCTCCTCATATCTGTATTTTATTTTGTTAACTCATTTTATACTTTTAGGACACTTCACAATTACTGTCACAAAAACCAAGATATGAACTGTTTGCAGTAACAACACATTCCTCTATATACACTATAACTGTGCTCTGCCAGGTTGATCATTTGGTGTAATGGTTGACTAATACTCTCTTAACTTTTTTTATAGTATGCTTAACTGTTTTTAGGCTTATGATGTTATTACAACACCATGGCAGAAAGCAGTATATGAAAGTTTAATTCACAAGGAGACATTACCAACTTGGTAAAATATTTTAAAGGAGAACAAAGCACACTAGCAAGATATCAGCCACAATGACTGACTGCAAGTGAAAATACAGGCCACATTCAGTTATGTTCTTCTGAATGTACAGCTTTTAAATATTTGTGCATACTGGTTGTTTGTCACTCACTCCATCCAACTGCAGCCACCTAATAGCCAAGTGTGATGTACTGTATAGTGGAGTGACTGCCAGTGCCCTCCTATTTGCAAGATGTTGATGGTGGAGGAAAATTAACGGAGAAGGAGGTCATGTCTGCCCACTGTGTTTTGAAATGTTCGACAACACATGCTACTTTATGAGAAAAGGAAGTAATATGAGTATATAACATGTAAACCTCTAGCACGAATATTTTTCAATATTATCTTAACAATATTCTCTTACGGATATACAGTTTGTTAATCTACAATGTGTTTGTGAATCATAACATAAAAGTTTTCCAAGAAAAAGAGACTTCTGGCAACAGTTCCAGGTTAAAAACTGCACACATTGACATAGTGAACAAAGCACTATTGTGTGTTGGTTCGCCGACATTATGAACAAAAACTTCTTATTCACTTCATTGTACAGTTCTTTCACTCTTGAGCATTAGGTAGCTGCAGTGGGGTAGAACGAGTGACAACCGGTGAGCATTTTACATCTTACGTCCTTGAAGCAAGACATTCTGACAAATTATAATAGGTGTGGCTAATAAGCAATCATAGACCTTGCTGTTGGTGGGGAGACTTGCTTGCCTCAGTGATACAGATAGCTGTACCATAGGTGCAACGGCAATGGAGAGGTATCTGTTGAGAGGCCAGATAAATGCGTGGTTCTTGAAGAGAGGCAGTAGCCTTTTCAGTAGTTTCACGGGTCACAGTCTGGATGATTGACTGAACTGACCTCGTAACGTCATTGACTGAACTGGCCTTGTAACATCAACCAATACAGCCACGCTGTGCCATTACTGTGAATCGCTGAAAGTAAGGGAACATTACAGCTGTAATTTTTCCCGAGGGTATGCAACTCTACTTTATGGTTTTAAATGACAATACCATCCTCTTGGGTAAAATATTCCAGAGGTACAATAGTCCTCTTTTGGATATCTGGGCAGGGAATCAGGAGGACATTGTTATCAGCAAAAACAAAATTGGCAAACTATGGATCAGAGCGTGAAATGTCAGATCCTTTAATCGGGCAAGTAGGCTAGAAAATTTAAAAAGGTAAATGGATACGTTAAAGTTATATGTAGTGGGAATTACTGAAGTTTGATGGCAGGAGGAACAGGACTTCTGGTCACGTGAATGCAGGGTTATAAATACAAAATCAGATAGTGGAATGCAGGAGTAGCTTCAATAATAAATTTAAAAAAAAAGATAGGAATGTGGATAAGCTACTACCAACAGCATAGTGGTGCATTATTGCAGCTGAGATAGACACAAAACCCACACTCACCACAGCAATACATGTTTATGAGAGAGATGAGACCTTGATAAACTGAAAGAACCAAAGGTTGCTGAGAGTTTCAGAGGGAGCATTAGGGAAAGGAACGGGGGAAAGGAACACAGTAGAAGGAGAATGTGTAGCTATGAGAGATGAAATACAGAAGGCAGCAGAGGGTCAAATACGTAAAAAGTTGAGGGCTAGTAGAAATATATGGGTAACACAAAAGATATTGAATTTAATTGATGACAGGAGAAAATGAAGCAGGCAAAAAGGGAATACAAATGTCTCAAAAATGAGATTAACAGGAAGTGCAAAATGGCTAAGCAGGAATGACTAGAGAAAAAATGTAAGAATGTAGAAACATATATCACTAGGGGGCAAGATATATGTGCTCTTCCCTCTGAACTCCTTTTGTCTTCTTGTATAGCCACTGATTCATCTTTGAAAAACCTGCCTCACACTGTCTTGCTATCACCTCTCTATCTCCTTCCCTACTCCCTTGCCACCTCCACGTACTGCACTCAATAACTGATAATCAACAGTCAGTCTCACTGTACCCATGGGTGTGGTAATTTAGGTGTCTACGTTGTTGTGTGTGCAAATGTGTGCACTTTTGCTACAGAAAGAGCAAGAGCTCCAAAGCTAGTGTTTCTACGTGCTACACATCAGACAGCTACAGGTGAGCAGTTGCCTATCCTCTTCTTCTTCTTCTTCTTCTTCTTCTTCTTCTATTGCTTACTGATCTCTACTTCTCATACCATAAGTGATTCTTACTTTTTGGAGTTCATAATAGAACTCCTCTCAAGATTAAGTGTTATGCCTTTTGTTATGAACCAATAGTGAATTTGCTGGGTATGTACAGACTGACGAAAAAGAGCTACAATGTTCAACTTCATATTTCTATATTTATCCACTGTTCAATGTCTCAGCTATAGAGTGGGAGGTTTCATTCATTTACTCATTCAGTGCATGACAAAGTTTTTGCGCAATGGTGTAAATGAATCTGCTCAAAAATCTTAGTGCATTAGTGAAAAAACAAGTAAAAATCTTTAACTTGCCCAAATAAGGTAGAATACTGAATGACAAAGATCATCAAAGCTCTTGGTAAAAGTGGCTTGATAAATAGGCGTTTGGCTTCCTTCAGCCCACCACCCAGTGCTGAGCCTGGACTTCCATTTGCTGAAGTGGATCTAGTTATTGATTCAGTTTCATAAGGTGTTTCCTTCTTCAGTTGGTGTACCTATAACATAATAAAAAAAAACACACATTGGAATTATAATAAAATGATTAATTTCTTACTTCATTCCTACACTAAAAACTGTATGGTAATTTATAAATTTATGCTTATGTGATAACAACTAACCATTATTCAATTTGAATGATAGTTTAATGAGTGGCTGATATGATTCAGTCACTTAATTAAAGCTTGACTACTGTCCTTCCTCATATGTTTGTAGTTTTACATGGTGACCAAACAATATGCTGTTCACATATTGCACACATTTCTGAACAGTGAAACCTATGTAAATGTAAGCTTCCACAGCCATTGTCACAGTCAGTAAAATTCTTCTGGGTTTGCGACTGCATTGTCAGCTGTAAAATTCCAACGTTTCAGCAACTATTGCAAGACGCCTTCCTCAGGGTGTATTTGCTAAACTGCTGAATCATCGGAATTTTGTAGTTGACAATGCAGTCCCAAACCCAAAGAGTTTTATTGACAGTGAAACCCATGTTATATATCTTTACCAAAGTATTTCAAGAAGGGAATAATTTAATCATTTAGATCCTGTTGAAATGGCAGAAGCAACAGAGTACCAGACTAGGAACAGAACAGAAAATGAAGGCTGCTAATGGGACTGAGAAACTTGGAAATTTACTACTAACAATCTTCTGGGCTTGATAATAGGGCCATAGATAACATTTCATTACATTTGTTCTGGCATTACCACAAGCACCGGGATGAAGACGAAGAATGCAAGACCAGAGAAGGCGGTGAAACAACGTCGGCCAATGGTGCGAGGAATAAGAGCATCCTCAAACTGAAGTGAATATAAGTGCTGCTCCAGCCTAGGCCAGACATTAGTGGAATGTATTCACAGAGTATAGCAGGGCCTAGAAGAGAGTACTATGAATTCAGTATTGGTGATCCACAAACTATGTGACAAACTTGCCTGAACTCAACTTGGTTGCATGTCGCCCTTCGTTTGCAACACCTTTGTAAATATAGGTTAAGTATTGTCATTCTGCTTTATAGATATAAATCTACTAATCTTATTTGCTTGAATTGTTGTATAGCATTCCAAGAACGCAGCATCCCTTAGGCACCCTATACGAGAAGAGTGGGTATGACCCAACAACTGGCAGCGAGGATGGGATTCTCATCACACGGCCCATGTCATTAATGCAGCATATTCCAAGTGTGCAACTAGCAAGCATGCATGCAGTTTAGTCAGTGAAATGTCAGTCAAACAAACTTTTTGTTCAATTACTTATTTGTGGGAAATTTGTGAAATTTCACCTGGACATGGAGGCCTCTATCACATTGCTAAATCATTACACATATGAAGTGTTAGGCTCTCCACACCTGTCAAACTAGCACACAAATGACGGCTTATGATGGGCAAGACACTCCAGTTCTCAGAACATGTACTTTGCCTGCTATGTGTCGTTTGCATATGCAAACAGTGACTTTCACATTGGTCAAATCATGCGAGTGTGAGAACATATTTGGTCTTGATTCTTTTGATTTGTTTGGGTTTAACATTCAGGACAATGTGTTGTCAGTGTCTGCATTCAATGCAAAAGACAGTGCAGCTAGCTTGCTAAAAGAATTCCTGGAACTCTTTTCTGAAGGTTTAGCAAAAGCTAATAATTTTTTTGCACACATGTTAGTCTGAAAGACAATGCTCAGCCAAAATTTTGCCTCGCCAGAACTGTTCCCATTGCATTACGGGACAAAGTCGCTGCTGAACCTAAAGAATTGCGAGATAGTGGAGTTATTGCGCCCGTATTAACTACTCAATTGGCAAGTCCACTGGTTTTGCTCCCCAAACCTTCAGGTCGCATTCACCTCTGTGTTGACATAGTCTACAGTCAACCCACAAACTGTCATTGATTCTTATCCATTGCCACACCCAAGGGATTTTACGGACAAATTAGGCACTGGACACTGCTTTTCAAAAATTGATTTGCGCGATGCATATCTTCAAATGCTGCTGCTCAATGAAGAATCTCAAAGGGAGTGTAGTGAATACTCACTTGGGCTTGTTTAAATATTTGCATTTGTCTTTTGCCAGTGCCTCCATACCCACCATTTTCCAACGGTATTTGGAACAGCTGACTGCACAAGTGCCAAACTGTTCAAACTATCTGGACGACATTATAATAGCAGGTCATATACCAGAAGAACATATTGCAAATTTATGTGCCTTGTTTCGTGTGTTCTCTGATGCAGGACAAAAGTGTGGACTGGACAAGTATGATTTTTTAAAACCTGAATTGCAGTATCTTGGTCATATCATAAACAGTCAAGGTGTACATCCTCTTCAGTCATATTTGTTAGCCATTTGAAACTTGCCAGTTCATTGCAATATCACTGAATTGGAGTCAGTCTTATGGAAAATAAACTATTATATTCAGTTCATACCAAATGCTGCACAAATCATGGCTCCATTGCATCGCTTGACTCGCAAGAATGTCCCACTTATCTGGACAGATGAGTGCCAAGCAGCTTTTCAAAAACTTAAAGATGCATTGCTCAGTGATCGATGCCCACTTTGATCCTGGCAAACCAGTTACATTGGAAGTTGATGCTTCCTCTTACAGAATGCTTTCACACAGAATTGGTGATAAAGACAGACCTATTGCTTCTGCATCAAAAGTGTTATATTCACAATCTGAGAAAGAAGCTTTGGCTATTGTGTATGGTGTCACCAAATTCCACCACTATTTTTATGGCAGAAAATTCTACTTAGTAATGGATCACAAGCCTTTGCAGTGCTTCATCCTTCATCCGACAAAACCGGTTCCTGTACAAACTGCCCAAAAATTCAAAGATGGGCTTTGTTGTTGTCTCAATACCAGAGCACAAGATTGTGTATCATCTGATGGCTCAACATGGTAATTTTTACTACTTCTGATTGGACCTCATACAGACTTTGACACTTCTGCTACATCTTGTTGTCACATTAATGCTCAGCATTCTGAATTGCTTCAATATTTTGTGCTGAACTATAAGAAAATTGCACAGGCCATGGATGCTGATCCAAAATTGAATGTTTTGCTCAACTACATTCGCACATCTTGGCCTCATTCTTTGCATTGCATAAAGAACTCTGTAGTGTGCTGATACTTTGCATGTCGACATAGCCTCGCTGTACAGAAAGGTGTGACTTGTTCAGAATGACAGTGGACAGTCAAGAGTGTTGATCCCTAAAGTTTTGCAAAAAGAAGTGTTGCAATTACTTCACCAAGGACACTGGAGGATTGTTCATATGAAAGTGTCAGCGCACCGACACTGTACCTGGCAGCGTATGGACGCCCAAATAGAAGAGATGACTTCACAGTGTCACGCATGCGCAGAAAATCAGTCCGCTCCGCCACAGAAGTTCTCTGCTTTGCCTAAATCGCAATACCCATGGCAATCACAATACCCATGGCAACGTGTGCACATAGAGTTTGCAGGACCCTTTTGGATCACCCACTGGTTGATTGTGCTTGACTCATACAGCCAGTTTCCTTTTGTGGTGCCTACGAACTCGAGAATGTCACGTAGCAATATTCAGGTGTTGTCATTGACTTTTTACCTTGAATGTTTACCTGAAATAATAGTGTCCGAAAATGGGACGCAGTTCAAGTCAAATGAATTTGAAACATTCTGTGAATGCAATGGCATACAGTACCTAACTAGTGCACTGTTCCATCCACAGTCAAACGGTGAAGTGGAACATTCTTTCAGAACCTTCAAGCAAACAGATGGCTAAACTTCACTCTGCACACACCAGGGATCAAGCATTGCAACTGTTTCTTGCCTCGTATCATTCACACCCATGAGATTGACCATCGCTGGCTGAATTGCTTCAAAGCCACTGCCATTGGACACTGCTCCATCCTCCTCAGCACCCGGCACTGAAGAAAGGCCACAAGTATTTGCGCCACATGATATTATCTTTTACAGGGTGTTTAGCAGCAGCAGCAGACGGTGGGTGCGAGGTGAGATCATCCGTGGACTTGGTGCTTGCATGTATCTTTTTTCAGATCCAGATGGTTTGCAGCACCGCCATCAAAATCAACTTTGCCTCTGTCATGTCCACGATGATCTTTCAGTCCCTCTTCCCCCAGATTCACGGGTCCAGAGGGCAGCGCGGCCACAACAGCTGCTAGAGGGTGTCATCATGACATGGAAACGGAGCCTTTGCCTCTTCTGCTTCCTCTCGTCCTACTGATGGAGCTGGACCTGGCCACACCACAGCCGTTGCTGCCTTCTTCATCTGGTACATTGCAGCAGGAGGTGGACGCATACACTTCTGGTCATTTTCTGGGGGACGTTTCCGCCAGAGTGCAGGCCAGATGGTGGGGTACGAACGGAAGCTTGATGCCCCCTGCAGCCACAGCTACCGACCCAATGTTGCACTCACACTCCTGCATCCTCCACTGTGGTCGCACTCCCTACACAATGACGGTCCATCGCTTTGGGGGCAGGGGAAAGGAATGTTCTGGCATAACCACAAGCGCTGGAATGAAGACAAAGAATGCAAGATCAGGGAAGGTAGTGAAATAACTTTGGCCAATGGTGCACAGAATATGAGATGCGACAAAGTAATGAGACTGATGTGAAAAAAATGTTGCTTACCATTATAGTCAAGTTTAGTGTGGTCACTTTCAAAGTAGTTCCCTTCTGATTGCATAGACTTTTTCCAGCTCTTCTGCCACTGGTGGTAACATTTCTGAAACTCATCTTCTGTAATATCTTCCAAGACCCTTGTCACAACTTTTTGGACATCTTGCGTTGTTTGATTGTTTGAAAATGGTGTCCCTTGACCGCCGTTTTGACCCTTGGACATAGAAAAAAGTCGCACGGAGCGATATTTGTTGGATAAGGTAGTACTGAAATTTGTCTTGAGGTTAAAAATTGCTGTAGTGACAAAGCAGTATGGGATGGCATGTTATCATGATGCAAAATCCAATTATCAGCAATGTTGGCACGGACACGAAGAACTCTTTTACGAAGTCTTTCTAAAATTTCTTTGTAGTACTACTGGTTAACTGTTCGTCCAGGAGGCACCCACTTGTTATGAACAATTCCCTTGGAATCAAAGAAGCACACAAGCATGCATTTTACTTTTGACTTTGAGGTGTGAGCTTTTTTGGGTCTGGGTGATCCCTTTGAGCACCATTGTGAACTATGGCGTTTTGTCTCTGGATTGTACTGAAAAAAAAAAAAAAAAAAAAAACAACTTTCATCACCAGTGATAACACGGCTCAACAATTCTAGATTGTTTTCCAATTGCTCTAACAGATCAGCTGCCACATTTTTCTGTGTTTCTCTCTATTGTGTTGTGAGATTTTTGGGGATCATTTTTGCACAAATCTTTGTCATACCAAGATCTTCAGCTATTATTAGTGAACCATTCCTTGATTGATGTTCAGTTCTTCTGCTATCATTTTCATGGATAATCTTCGATTAGATCGTACGAGTTCACGCACCCTGGCCACGTTGACATCTGTCCGTGAGGTTGATGGTCGTCCACTGCGGTCTTCATCTTCAACATTCGTTCTGCCTTCACTAAACATTTTATGCCAATGAAAAACTTGAGCTCGTGACATAACCATCTCTCCAAAAGCCTTCTGAAGCTTACCATAAGATGTCGTCATGTTTTCACACAATTTAATGCAAAAAGAAATTGCATACCATTGCGCTTATGCGGTTCCATTTCCGTGACAAGAGACACAAACACGTGTTAACTTATAACAGCACAACTCACGACTGAGCAGCTGCATCAATGTGCTGCTTGGACTAGAAGCAGCTTATAGACCAAGGTCAAAGATATTTTGCTTATGCAAGCCTGCAGGGTTGCCACATTTTGCAAAGGAAATCAGTCTCATTACTTTATTGCCACACCTCATAGGACCACACCACGACAGGAGCGTCCTCAAACCAAAGTGAATATAAGCACCGCTCATGCCAGCCTCAGCTGGACACTAGTGGAATGTATTCATGGAGCATAGTGGAATGTATTCATGGAGCATAGCACTACAAATTCAGTATTGGTGATCCACAGACTGTGTGACAATCTTGCATGAACTCTGAATTGGCTGCATGTCGCTCTTCATTTGTGACACCTTTGCAAATACATATTAAGTATTGTCATTCTGCTTTATAGAAATAAAACTAATAATGTTATTTGCTTCAATTGTTGTATAGTATTCCGAGAATGCAGCATCCCTTAGGCACCCTATATGAGACGAGTGGGCTAGACCCAACAACATTAGCCATATTTTGTAGATCCCACAGAATGACCTATACCTGTACTCTGTGAACCACTTTGCCATTGTAGGGAAGAATGATTGTTTAAATGCCTCTGTGTATGCTGTAATTAATTTAATCTTGTACTCGTGATCCATGCGGAAGCAATATGTAGGAGATTTGTAGTATATTCTTAGAGTTATCACCTAAGGCCAATACTTTAAATTTTAGACTTTCTCAAGATATTTTACGTCTATCTTCAAGAATCTGCCAGTTCAGTTTCTTAATGATCTCTGCTACTCTCTCCGGTGGGTCAAACAAAACTGTGACCATTCCTGCTGCTATTCTCTGCACATGTTCAAATGTCCCCTGCTAGTCCTATTTGGAATGAGTCCTATACACTTTAGCAACATTCTAGGATGGATCACATGAGTGATTTGTAACCAATGTCATTTGTATACTGATTGAATTTCCATAGAATTCTACCCACAAACTGAAGCGTGCTACCTTCCTTACTGACAACTAGGCCTACGTGATTGGTCCATTTCATGTTCCTACTAAGTGTTACACCCTGGTATTCACACAAGTTTCCAATTGTGACTCACTGGTATATTCAAGGATACTATATTTTTTCATTTTGTTATATGCACAATTTTAGTTTCTGAACACTTAAAGCAAGTTACCAATATTTGCACCACCTTATCTCGGTTTGATTGAATATCTGTACAACTTTGTTTAGACTGTACTTCATTGTAGACAACTGTATCATCTGCAAAACATCTGACATTACTATTAATATTGTCCACAAGATCATTAATATATAACATGAACAGCAAGGAACCCAAGACACTTCCCTAGGGTACAGCCAAAGTTACTTCTACATCTGTCGATAACTTCCCATCCAAGATAACAAGCTGCATTCTCCCTACCAAAATATCCTCAATTCAATCACAAATTTCATCTGATACCTCTTATTATTATACTTTTGATAAGAGGCACTGGGGAGGCACTGAGTCAAATGGTTCTCAGAAATCGAGAAATACTACCTCTACCTGACTACCTTGATCCATGGCTTTGAAGATGTCATGTGCAAAGAGGCAAGTTAGGTTTCACATGATCTATATTTTCAAAATCCATGCTGGTTGGCATGGAGGAGGTCATTCTGTGAAAGATACCTCATTATGTCTGAACTCAGAATATGTTCTAAGATTCTACAACAAATGGATGTCAAGGATATATGATGGTAGTTTTGTGGATCACTTCTTCTACCCATCTGTGCTTTCTTCTAGCTATTGGGCACAGCTTTTTGTTTGAAGGATCTAAGATAGATTATAGTTATAAAAGGGGCTAACTCAACCGCAAATTGAGTGTAGAATCTGAAGGATTCCACCGGGTCCTGGAACTTTGTTAAGTTTTAATGATTTCAGTTGTTTCTCAATGCCACCAACACTAATATCCATTTCACTAATCTTTTCAGTCTTATAAGAACTTAATTCTGGTAGTACTCATAGATTTTTCTTTGTAAAGGAACATCTGAGAACAGAGTTAAGCATTTATGCTTTTGCTTTGCTACTCTAAATTTCAGTTTGTGGTTTGTCCATGAGCGAATGCATGCTAACTTTGGTGCCACTAACAGACTTTCTCCTTACAATATTCTGTTCAGTAGTCACTGAAGGCTTCACACATCTCTCGACAAAGCCAACATTTGTCATTCAGCACCTCTCTATCTCTAGCCCTATGGTTTGTTATATGCTTATAATGCAGAAATCTCTGTTTCTTTATAAGATTCTTTAGAATGAGTGTATACTGAGGAAGGCCTGTCCCATTATGAACTGTTTTACTGAGTACATATCTATTCAGTGCATGTTCAACTATTCTTTTAAACTTATAGTTCCTCAACTCATAGTTCCTCTACAAGCCTCTGTCCTAAGCTAAACATTTCCAGTTCTTCACTGGGACATGACACTACTGCTGCTCTACTGCTTGTTTTAGTTACACTTTGTACTTTGGTATTCATTGTTGCTATAACTGTCTCATTGTCACTGATATCAGTTTCAAAGTGGACTTCCTCATAGAGGAAATGTCTCCCGGACGAGGAAAAAAGTCAAACACATACATTTTATTAAAGTGCAATACAATGACGTGACTTAACATTATGAAAAATTGTAGCATTGCACAGCTAAAATTAAAGAGACAGAATATTAATGAATAAAACAGTTGTCAAAAGGCAAGGTATTTTGAAGAGGTCCCTGCAGGATGTTCTACAGCTAACACCAAACGCTGTTCTTCCAACAACTGGTGGGATGTAATGGTGTTACAGGCCAAATACATATGGATCTGACAAACAATATGCACGCTTCATGGAATGTACAGCTGGCCCTTACCACTCAACTACAAGTTTACATCAATACTGCCAGGTGGTAGCACACGGCAGTAGGCTTTTATCCTCGATCACTTGGCATAAATCCTGCTAGATGGCAGCACACTCCTGAGATATGCCAATGCACTCACTATACAGTAAAATTAGATAGGATATCAGTATACGTTATAGTTATACTGGCAGAAGAACCTATTTTGTGGGTTTCTGAATGAGTTATAGGATATTAAGTTTTGAGTTTTATCATACAGTAGTCAGCTTGAGGTGTTGAGAACCATAAAGGACAACATTGACGATTGAGAGATTGTAGCATTTATTCATGCTTTTGAAATCTCTTGACCTTATGGTGAGTCTGGTTTATACGTGCAGTTTGAGTTGGTTGTTTACTGTGCTGGAATCAGCTTTCACATGCAGTGCCAACATGAACTCTGTTGATTCTGCTTTAAGTGCTAACAGAACAGAAAATTACCAGGGTAAGTTAATTGCAAAGGAGCTAAGGACTCCCAGACCAAATTCGTTGACTCAGAAAGTGATGAAATAAAATGAGTGTGCTTACAAGTGAACGTAAGTTGTTGTATATGTGCAATGTAAGAATGTCCCAGAAGTTAATTCATGGACTAATGCATGTGTAAAGGATCTCATACATTTGTCCAAAAATAAAAAAGCACAAAAACTCCCCTTACACAAAAGTTTGAGGCAGGGAGTAGTGTAAGCTTCAGCATTATTTTTTTCTTGCCCTAAACTGTACTTAATTTTGTACAAAACAACAAAATTCCACAAAAAATACTTTCTTTTTCAGATGAGTTATGCATATTGTTATAATAATAATAATAATAATAATAATAATAATAACCCGCGGAGGCCCGGGAAAAGAATAGGCCTCCGGTACGATCTGCCAGTCGTAAAAGGCGACAAAAAGAACAAACCACTAATAGGGCTAACCCCCCCCCCCCCCCCCTTTAAGTGTGATTAGTTGGTTCAGGACAGAACTAATGAAGCCTCGGACAAGCTCTGTCATGGTCGGGGACGACGCTTGAACCCTATGCCCGTCCACAATGGTAACGACACTGCTAGCCACATGGGAAATGATTTAAATCCAAATAGAGGTGTTTTGCAGGATATGCTTCCTGCAACCACTCTAGAAGGAAAACAAAGACAGAGGATGAGATGGTCAGATGAAGTTAACAGATATCTCACCTCCTGTTCTGTTATTACCAAGCAACAAACTTAGGAACCAACACAACTGGATACAGATCACAAGTATACACAACATTTATTAACAGATAGCCAGAATTAAAAATTTTAACAGAACAACAACTACCTGATCAGATCTGTGTAATAATCAAAAATAACAGGATACCCCAGTCAGAATTAGAAAACATCAAACAACAAGTACACAAATACTGGAACAAAATAATGTGCAATCAGAAGAAGAAGAAAATACAGTAATGGACTCAAACATCCCAGAGCAAACAAACAAAGTACAACACGCATCGATTAAGCAATCAGAGGAAAACGTAATCTTAAGACAGCCACCAGAACAAGCACAAATAGGACACGAAGTGACACACATGTTAGATATAGAAGAAAAATTTCAGCTGACATATATAGAATACAAAGACACAAATACAGGCATTAGACCATTCTTGCACAGACTACCAAATAACCCGCAAGTCAAAACAACAATAACAACTATCAACACAATCATACACAACAAAATAAATGAAAATACAACTATGGAAGAGTTACAACTACTGGATTATATAGAAGCACTCACTACACTAAATATACACGCTAGGCAGAGATCAGAACCAACCAACACACAGAAGAAACACAAAACCAGCATGGCAACACAGGCTACAGACCAGAATAGAAAAACTGAGAAAAGACATCAGACATCTAACAAAATTTATAAGAAATGAAATGTCAGACAAAAAATGATAAAGGTTAGGTAAAATCTCACAACAAGAAGCGATAGAGCAATTAGATGAAAAGAAGCAGAAATTACAAGCATTGGCCAAACGACTTAGAAGATACAAAAAAAGTGAAAATAGAAGGAAGCAAAACCAAACATTCAACACAAACCAAAAGAAATTTTACCAGACAATAGATAACACACACATTAAAATAGACAATTCACCAAACATAACAGACATGGAACACTTCTGGAGCAACATATGGTCAAAACCGAACCAGCATAACAGGCATGCATGGTGGATACAAGCAGTAACAGACTCGTACAAGATGATACAACAAATGCCTGAAGTGATAATTTTGCAACATGAAGTCACCCAAGCAATTGATTCTACTCACAATTGGAAAGCCCCTGCAAAAGATAAAATAGCAAATTTCTGGCTAAAGAAGTTCACCTCAACACATTCACATCTAACTAAATTATTTAACAATTACATTGCAGACCCATACACATTCCCTGATACACTTACACATGGAATAACTTATATGAAACCTAAAGATCAAGCAGACACAGCAAACCCAGCTAAATATCGCCCCATAACATGCCTACCAACAATATACAAAATATTAACTTAAGTCATTACACAAAAATTAATGACACTTACAACACAGAACAAAATTATAAATGAAGAACAAAATTATAAATGAAGAACAAAAAGGCTGTTGCAAAGGAGCACGAGGATGTAAAGAGCAACTGATAATAGATGCAGACGTGACATATCAAGATAAAACTAAACAAAGGTCGCTACACTACGCATACACTGATTACAAAAAAGCTTTTGCTAGTGTACCCCACACATGGTTACTACAGATATTGGAAATATACAAAGTAGATACTAAATTGATACAGTTCCTAAAGTTCCTCTAAACAAGCCTTCTTGGTTACCCAAGCCTGCCAACCCAAAGCTTGGTACAGATTTATTGATGACATCTTCATGATCTGGACTCACAGTGAAGAACAACTCCAGAATTTCCTCTCCAACCTCAACTCCTTTGGTTCCATCAGATTCACCTGGTCCTACTCCAAATCACATGCCACTTTCCTTGACATTGACTTCCATCTGTCCAATGGTCAGCTTCACACATCTGTCCACATCAAACCCACCAACAAGCAACAGTACCTCCATTATGACAGCTGCCACACATTCCATATCAAACGGTCCCTTCCCTACAGCCTAGGCCTTCGTGGCAAATGAATCTGCTCCAGTCCTGAATCCCTGGACCATTACACCAACAACCTGAAATCAGCTTTCGCATCCCGCAACTACCCTCCTGACCTGGTACAGAAGCAAATAACAAGAGCCACTTCCTCATCCCCTCAAACTCAGAACCTCTCACAGAAGAACCCTAAAAATGCCCCACTTCTGACAGGATACTTCCCGGGACTGGATCAGACTCTGAATGTGGCTCTCCAGCAGAGATACGACTTCCTAAAATCCTGCCCCGAAATGAGATCCATCCTTCATGAAATCCTCCCCACTCCACCAAGAGTGTCTTTCCGCCGTCCACCTAACCTTCGTAACCTCTTGGTTCATCCCTATGAAATCCCCAAACCACCTTCCCTACCCTCTGGCTCCTACCCTTGTAACCGCCCCCAATGTAAAACCTGTCGAATGCACCCTCCCACCACCAACTACTCCAGTCCTGTAACCCGGAAGGTGTACACGATCAAAGGCAGAGCCACGTGTGAAAGTACCCACGTGATTTACCAACTGACCTGCCTACACTGTGACGCTTTCTATGTGGGAATGACCAGCAACAAACCGTCCATTCACATGAATGGACACAGGCAGACAGTGTTTGTTGGTAATGAGGATCACCCTGTGGCTAAAAATGCCTTGGTGCAGGGCCAGCACATCTTGGCACAGTGTTACACTGTCCGGGTTATCTGGATACTTCCCACCAACACCAACCTATCTGAACTCCGCAGATGGGAACTTGCCCTTCAATATATCCTCTCTTCTCGTTATCCACCAGGCCTCAATCTCCGCTAATTTCAAGTTGCCGCCACTCATACCTCACCTGTCATTCAACATCATCTTTGCCTCTGCACTTCCGCCTCGACTGACATCTCTGCCCAAACTCTTTGCCTTTAAATATGTCTGCTTGTGTTTGTATATGTATGGATGTGTGTGTGTGTGTGTGTGTGTGTGTGTGTGTGTGTGCGCGCGCGCGAGTACATACCTATCCTTTTTTCCCCCTAAGGTAAGTCTTTCCGCTCCCGGGATTGGAATGACTCCTTACCCTCTCCCTTAAAACCCACATCCTTTCATCTTTCCTTTTCCTTTCCTCTCCTGACGAAGCAACTGCTGGTTGCGAAAGCTCATAATTTTGTGTGTGTGTTTGTGTGTTATTTTATTGTGCCTGTCTACCGGCACAAGCTGCTTGTGTCTGTGTATGTGCGGATGGATATGTGTGCGTGTGTGTGTGCGCGAGTGTACACCTGTCCTTTTTTTCCCCCTAGGGGAAGTCTTTCCGCTCCCGGGATTGGAATGACTCCTTACCCTCTCCCTTAAAACCCACATCCTTTCGTCTTTCCCTCTCCTTCCTGAAGAAGCAACCATCGGTTGCGAAAGCTAGTAATTCTGTGTGTGTGTTTGTGTGTTTTGTTCATTGTGCCTGTCTGCCGGATCTTTCCCGCTTGGTAAACCATGGAATAATATAGATAGAGGAGTAAAAATTGACACACATGCTTGGAATGATATGTTCACAAAATGTCTGACAGATGGCGCTAGATAGCAAAACGTCAGTGCTACCGTGACGGGTGAGAGGTACATCGATATGTTACAGAATCGCATCATCCCCCGCCTGGCTGATAAACACCTGCTGGAACATACGATGTTTATGCAGGATGGTGCTCCACCCCATATTGCTAGACGTGAGAAGGATCTCTTGTTGTGTGGTGATGATCGTGTGCTCAGCTGCCACTTTCATCATGCTTGGCCTCCCAGGTCCCCAGACCTCAGTCCGTGCGATTTTTGCTTTGGGGTTACCTGAAGTCGCAAGTGCATCTCTAGGGATGCTGAAAGACAACATCCGATGCCAATGCCTCACCATAACTCTGGACATGTTTTACAGTGCTGTTCACAACATTATTCATAGACTACAGCTATTGTTGAGGGATGATGGTGGACATATTGAGCATTTCCTGTAAAGAACATCATCTTTGCTTTGTCTTACTTTGTTATGCTAATTATTGCTATTCTGATCAGATGATGCACTTTTGTATTTTTTTAGTTCTAATAAAACCCCATGTCATTCCAAGCATGTTTGTCAATTTGTACCTCTTTATCTACATTATTTCATGATTTATTCAGTTTTCAAATTTATACTGACTTTTTGATCACCTGGTATATACAGTCGTTTTTCCCTTGCTCTGTTTGCAAGTGGAATAGAGAAGGAAATGACTTGTAGTGGTATTGGGTAACCTCTGCCAAGCACCATACAGTGGTTTGCGGGGTATATATTAGATGTAGATGTAGAAATGCAATCAGTCTGCAATGGAGATTGCTTACAAAACATTCATGTGACCCATCTAGAATACTGCTCAAATGTGTGGAATATGCACCAAATAGGACTTATGGGATATCGAAGGTATACTAATGAGGGAAGCAAAAACAGTCACAGATTTGTTTGAACCGTAGAAAATGTTCCTGGAGATGCTGGAGAAACTGAACTGGCAGACACCTGAAGACAGATGCAGGCTACCTCGAGAAAGTCTAGTTATAAACTATCAAGAACTAGCTTCAAAAGATGAATCTCAGAATATACTATAATTCCCTATATATAATTCCCCCAAGGATCACAAGGTCAATTTAAGACTATCTTTACAGTGCACAGATGTGTTTATGCAATCATTCTTCCCATACTTTGTAAGTGAGCTGAATGGGAAAAAGCCATAATAACTGGTAAAACAGGAAGTACCCTCTGCGTTTTGTAGATTATGGCTGTAGATGGGGATTAGTCACTCATTTTATGAGTCATCTAGCTATCAAAATCAAAGGGATGAAGTGCGTGTTATCTGAATGATAACCAGCAACATTCAAATGCCAAATGTTTTTTCACTGTTACACATTTAGAGAACTGGTTAATGCTTATCTCGAAGAGGCAATATATTTAGCATTGCCTGCAGATACATATAAAAGTATACAGCATTACACTATTTTTATAACTATTAGTTCTGAAAGCTAGGATAGTGACACATAACTTCCTTTTATGTGCAGGTATCAGTATTTTGCCTCCTAAAGGTACGCCGTTCAGCAATGTGGCTATGACACAGACACCTCTACCTCCACTGGAAAGTTATATGCTGCCTGCCACCTAAGCATTTGGACATCTGAGGCAGCCTTGCACTTTGTCACTGTCCTGAGAGTACAAGGTGAGGGTCCAGCCATATTTATCCTCACCTGGATATCAACAATCAACAGAACACCATTACATCCTGGCCCTGAAGTGTGATGCAGCTTGACGTCTTCAGAGCCCTGGCTGCCAGCCACATTTCCTGTGGCCAGGGAATGCAGGAACTTGGCAAAGCACAAGCAGTCACAGCAACAGTAGAATGCAAGTCAGCAAATGGAGACCGCTACACTGGGGAAATGCTCTGATATTCTCTGCACTGCCAATCGATGATCATGAACAAGACTTGATGAAAAAACCATTGTAACCATCACTGGTGCTTTTTCACCTGCAGAACACACCTTTCCTCAGCAGACCATCCTAGCCCACACTAAGCCATCCTAAATACACATTTAGAACTGGCTCCAGATGTGTGGCCTCTACATCCACTCTGTTACATGTGGAAGAATGCTACTACAGGCATGCTAAGACTCTTGTGTAACCATCAAGTGTAGCATGTGGTTATTTAGAGAGATTCCGTTCATGTACATTTTTTTGGTTTGTTATATTAGTTACTAATTTATGAATTCCATATAGTATAAAGCATTTAGTGCAAAAGCTTCTCCAGTGCGCCTGCAACACCGTACCACCTCTAGTTTCAAAGGCATGCTAATGGAAGAGTGGAAATAATCTTTTGAAACAGCCTACTGGTGTTTCTTCTGACGCAGCTGCCTCACCTGCTCACTCTTCAGTTTGCCAACTATCTCAACATTTTACAGTTTTATTAATGATTATTTTTGGAGAATGAATACAACCTGAAAATCAACAGATCATATGACTAAAGTTTAAAACAATCTGAACTAAGGTTTTTGATCAATTTGTCAAGGAATTCACTACATTTTGGCAATTTCAGCCAGGTACCTGGAAAGAGCTAGGGCTCATAAATAAAATCTGAAAGAAGAAATTCAGTGTTTTGAACTGTGGCAATTATTAAAACCAGTTTCCAAGAATATTTTTTCCATATACCACTAAATTATAAGCAGTTAGCAAAAATAGAATAACCTGTGAAATTTAGAAGAAGAGGTAACAAGAACAAAGCTCCAGTGTGTCATATTTAAAAAAGACTTAAAACAACTTCGTAGGAGAAAGAAAAGAAATATCCAAACATGTCACAGGTAGACTGGAAAAACAAAGGCCGGGTTTGTCTGGAAATCTCAGAATAACTGAAGAAGGCAAATAAACATTAAAATATGGAATTAGATTGCAATAAGTGGCTCCTTACATACTACCTGCATTAAATATCAAGGGCCATAAATTGAAGGGGACAACATATTTAGCCGAGACCTTAAACTTCTCTCTGGCTTCCTTTTAGAGCCACTCAATAAATAACACATCATATATAATCTTTACTTTTGCTTCTTACATTGTTATTTACACTTTTTCTGAAGATATGTCTTTTTACAAAATGAAATGCTAAAAAAAGTTGTCATACTCACAGGGAAGGTTTTTGGATCATTTCCTGTGTTGTACTTGTAAATCATGCGGAATACTTGAAGAGCTTCATCCAGCCGACCTTTTGTCATAAGAAATTTTGGAGTTTCAGCACATCCGGATATTATAAGTGCTGATAAGAAGCTCGGTATAGAGCCTACAGCTACAAATACTCTCCAAGAGTTGTAAGTCACATAACCACCAAAGAAAGACCATGACCAGGGAAGAGGAATTATTCCCCATGCAATACCTGCCAAGTATCAAACATAAAGGTGAATAATGTAATAAAGGTCACGAAAACTAATGCTGTAAATTAAAAATTGTGTGTTGTCAGAAGATACAGATTTCACTTTAGTTACAAAAAGAATGTTCCCTAGATGCCTAGCACATACAAAGAAGGAGAAAGTGTGCAAGTGTGTGCACTCTCTCTCTCTCTCTCTCTCTCTCTCTCTCTCTCTCTCTCTCTCTATTTCCCCCCCCCCCCTCCCTACTTTGTTTAAAACCTTATCCCCCCCTGCTTTCTCTCTCCAAAACACTCAGTTCCCCCCTCTATCCTTTTGCTCTTTAAAACACACTATCCCCTCAGTTTTCTGTTTGTTGCTTCAATTAATTCTTTGTCATTTCCACCACAAATTACATCATATCTTCTCCATTCATGTATCCCTTCTGCAGCCTCTACCTTTACTCTCTCAGCACACACACACACACACACACACACACACACACACACACACACACACACACACAAACAGAGAGAGAGAGAGAGAGAGAGAGAGAGAGAGAGAGAGAGAGACTATTGGATACATTGGTGGAACAGAAGACTGTGTTATGCTGAAGTGGGAGCATGGACAGTGATAGGTGGGCCATTCATGTGGACAAAAGAATGTAGCACAGTGGTTGTGGCTTCAACACTACTGCTTCCAGATATAGCCCTGCCTTTGATGGGGTAAATGACAGTCGAGACTGGACTGGAGTACGTGGTTGTGGGAGAATGTATGGGACAGGTCTCACATCTTGGTCTATTACTGTGTTATGAGCCATGAGGCAGTGGGTTGGAAACAAGGGTGGAGCAGGGACAGACGAGAATAGTCCATAGGTTCACTGGCAGCAGAATACCACTGTGGGAGGTGTGGCAAATATAGTGGTCAGCATATTCCTCATTTCAGGACATGTCAAGAGTTTGTCAGAAACCTGACAGAAAATGTGATTCAGTTGCTCCATTAACAGGTAGTACTGGGTCACAAGGGGAATGCACCTATGTGACTGGATGATGGGACACTCTGTGGTTGTGCGTGACTGAAGAGATAAGGTACAGGAGATCTGTTTCTGTACAGGTCCCATACACACTCCCACCAACACCTACACCAGTCCAGTCGCAAGCATCACCTATTCCATCACAGGCAGGGCTACCTGTGAAAGCAGTCATGTGATCTATGAGCCAAGCTGCAACCACTGTGCTACATTCTGCATGGGCATGCCAAACAACAAGCATGAATGGCCACAGATAAACTGTGGGCAAGAGACAGCTGGACCACCCAGTTACTAAGCATATCGCTCAACACAATGTACTTTACTTCAATGACTTTTTCATGTCCTGTGCTATTTTTATTCTTCTTAGCAACACCAGAATTTATGATCCGCACAGGTGGAAACTCCCCTTGTAATATATCCTATGTTCTCATAACCTCCCTGGCCACAACCTTCATCAGTTCCTATCCTTCAGCCACCTATCCCCTTTTATCACCCCACTCCAGCACAACACCGCCTTCTATTCCATCAATGCACCTAAAGCCTCCCCCTCCCCCCTCCCCAATCTCCCTTTCCTACCCTTCCTCTACTTTTTCTCCCCCGCCCCTCTATTTCCGCTCTTCTACTGCTCTTCTTTGCCGCTCCCCCCTTTCTAAACTCACAACTGCAGGTAACTGCCCTATCCTATACCTGCCACATCACAGCATGCTTCCACAAGCAGCACTTTACTGTCGCTCCTCCCTAACCTGCTACCTCTCCCCAGCCCACCTCAGCCTCAGCCTCAGCCTTACTCCCACCACCCAGACTGAATCTACCATCACATGCAGTCACATGCAGTCTGGTCCTAGTAGATTGAGACAGTGGTCATATGTGTGCAAGTTGTGTTAGCATGAATATGTGAGTGGTACCTTTTCGCCAAAAGCTCACTCATTTAGCAATTTTTTGTTGTGCCTGTCTGTGACTCAAGATCTCCTCTGTATGGTGAGTAGCAATCTATCCTCATCATGATATTGTCATTATTGCACCCTGGATTTTTCGTTGTTTTTGCCCAGGGGCACCAGCTGAAGCTTGTCAGAGTTTCCATTGTTTGAGTGATAAAATTGTGATTAATATAATTATACAATGTTTTGGATGGGCTCAGACACATTAGCAGAAGTTGCAACAGCAGACAGACTTCATAGCGCAAGCTGCCTCTGCCTGTTGGAGCAAAACTGTTATAACTACAACTGTAAATGGCCTTTGTTGGCTCTCTGGGGGAGATTGAAGTTTTTTGTCTCATAGACGGTTTTGTTGTTGTTGATGCAATCCTGGATGGATTTTTTTTGAAAAGCTAAATTGTAAGGTTGGTCTCACATGAGGGTTATACTATTTTAATGTAAAGTACTAGCCACTTTACTCTAAGTTTTTAGCACACACAGGCTGATACTTTTAATATATGGCCTTCAGGTACATAATTTCTGAAGATCTTGTGCATTGAATGAGTGAAACATGTCAAAATAAAGAAAAAATTACGTGTAACTTGTGGCTGCTCTGGGATTTTAAAACTGCACTAGGGACAGAGTGATTTCCAAAACATTATTGTTGAGGTGATCAAGTAATTTCATTGCGAACTAATTTGTTGCTATTCACACATTTTACCTTCCCTTTACATGTCAGTGACATGTAGCCAAATCAACTCATCACTGATGATTTTACAGCAGATGAATCTTACAATTTTTTTCCTTGAGAGTACTAGTGTTCAGTGCCACAATAGAGATGCTTTAACTAAATTCATTAAATTCAGTTTACCCCAGGGAAAGGAAACAACTGCCAGATTATAAAAGGAGGGATCAATATTTGCAGTAGCTCCAAATAACAGGTGACCACAACATCTGTGGCACAATGATACTACTGGTGATCTATTCAGAATAGAGTAAAAATTTAATAACCATTTCCTATTAATAATCAACAAGTTAAATCAAAATTTTAATAATAGTACAGGGAACTATTTGAAAGTATTAAACTTGGCATTCCAAGATAATTATGTCACATGCAGCTATAGGAAATAAAGAACTTGGAGCTGCATGCACATGTCACAATATGTGATTAACAAAGTTGTGTATTCACCACTGTTTCAGGTGCCGATGCAAATGTGGAGTTAATAGTTTAAAGTACACCCAATTAGAGTGAATATAAGAAATGCTTCATGAAATTATTTTCTGAATCTTTTGTTTCTTCTTTACAGTTCCAAAGTGCATGATTTTCAGAATAGTTTACAAGGACTAGTGATGATGAACACAGTGTGCCAAATTCCCAAGCAACTTAGCCACATTTACTGAATGACACTAGCTCCTTGCAAGCTTCATTCATTAATTCATTCACTCTCTGTATTCTATAAATCTCAGTTTGAACTACAGCATTCAGGGATGTGGATTGAGCTAAAATATTAATTTTAGATTACTTTATTACTACACACACACACACACACACACACACACACACACACACACACACACACACACCACCACCACCACCACCACCACCACCACCACCGGTCTCTTGTAGGATTTGTTATGCTCATTTCCTCTGGTGTTTTGAAAGGTCCTTGCAAATTCATTTTTGCTGTGGATACATGGAATCAGATGGAACAAATACTGCTCATTACATGGTTTATGTATCGTCTAGCATCAATGGAAAATGCCAGTATGTTTCTCATTACACATCAAATGCTTTTAAATTTGAATTTCAAGTGTACATTTGGTTGAACAGATCAAAAATATTAAGTTCAACTTGATGAATTAACAGGTGTAGCAAAACTTAAAAAATAATCAGGACTTAAGCACCGAGACAGTAGTGCTATTGCATGCTGGTTGCAATGGGATAATGCAGCCTTGGATGGGAGACAAATTGGGTAAGTCACACAAGAACGATGTGGCAAATAAATGTTTATTAATACCATGAGTGCTGGAGTCTACTAGAATTTCCTTTTTTTGACCACCAGAAAGTCTCAGGACTGATTTGTGCTAAGTTGCCTTCCTGATAAACTACCATACTGCAGCATTCATCCATCATTTTTGGTATACTGGTTATTCTTCATGCTTTGATGACCCTGTTAATGCTTATAATTAAACTGAATATCATACCAGAATAATATGAACCACTTCCTCAAATACACAAGTTAAATTCCACTTTAGAAAAATTTTGTTTGTAATGAGAAACAAACTGAAGTTTTGCATAAATGCAGGGAATCACATGAAATGTGATAAGTAGTACACTTTTGGACTAACTCCTTATACAGATTGTGCAACTGAAAATTTCAAATACGTGCCAAAACACAAAATAAAATACACCTAAAGACTCTTAAAAAGTAGGTAAATGTAAGGGAAAGACAGACTGCTATTTAGTGTAAAGATGACACGTGAAGTTGCACATAGGCACAATTAAAAGACACTTACACATTAGCTCTCAGCCACAGCCTTCACCAGAAAAAGAAAGAAACATACACACAAGCACACCTCACACGCACATGATGCCATCTCTAGTAGCTGGTCCGAGCTCTGTGTATGTGTGTGTGTGTGTGTGTGTGTGTGTGTGTGTGTGTGTGAGAGAGAGAGAGAGAGAGAGAGAGAGAGAGAGAGAGAGAGAGAGGTGTGCTTGCTTGTGTGAATGAATGTGCGTGTGTGTTTCTCTATCTTTTTCTCGTTGGCGATGGCTGTGACCAAAAGCTGATGTGTATGTGTCTTTTGAGTGCCCATGTGCAACTTCATGTGTCATATTTACAGTAAGTAGGAATCTATGTTTTCCTTACACTGTTAATATTCTAACCTGGAGTTTCCATTGTTTAAAATTAACTAGTTTGGGAAAAAAGAGAGGAAACAAAGAGGCTACTTCCCTCACACTTATAATATTAGTTGTTTTTAATTAATATTTCACACCTATCATTGATGTAGCTTTCAAACATGTATTGGTTTCTTTATTTATTTATTTGTTTAAACTGTGGTAAAATTTAAAACTGTTTATTGTGGAAATTAATGTTAACTGATATTTACACCTGTAAATCCCAATATTCTAATTAATTATGCAAGGAGTGGCTAACAAAAGACACTTTTACTTTAGTTTCTAATATTTTAAGACTTCCAATTTCCTGGCTGATGATTGCTGGCAACCTGTTGAGAACTTTGAACCAGAATATAAAATTACTTTCTAAACCACACATACTGATTTGCATTTCACAAGGAAATATCTATTAACATCATCTTGCATTTCACATTTCACTCTAAATTTATACTAGTGGTATGCCCATAATGCTGATATTTTAAAGCACCCAATGAAGTTGGGTATTTACACTTTCAAAATCAGTTTTTATATGTTTTAACACCAGTGAAATAAAAATTACTGCAAATGAAGCTGCTTCCCCAGTTTGCCACTTACCCCCTTTCACTATATTGTTTCAAGCTCGCTGTAATTTCTTTCACTCATTCTTCCTTTCGTTTGTGTCATCAAATACCTTCAGGATTTTTCCTTTCTGTAATTTGAGGTGCTGTTAAGTTAACTTACAATGGGGTAATCACCGAGCAATTTTGTATTTTATTTCAGCTTAGCTTGCATAATAGAAGGGAGATTAGGGGTTACCATCCCGTCAACATCAATGTCATTACAGACAGAGTACAAGCTTGGATTGCTTCAAGGATGGAGAAGGAAATCAGCTATTCCCTTTTAAAGGAATCATCCTGGGATTTCCCCGAAGCGATATAGGAAAATCACGGAACTCCTAATTAAGGACAGCTGGACATGGATCTGAAACATCGTCCACCTGAATGTAGTTCAATATGCTCTTGCACAGTAGTTTGTGTTCCTATGACTCTGATTCATTGCAGAATTATGAAATTGTTTTAAATAAGCCAATAATGACATCCATGTGATACAATCAGTATTCTGTTATAGTTCATGGCTTTTTTAAAGAATCACTTGGTTGGGTGTCATTACTGGCCATTTGACCGGCCAGGCTGCTGGAGTACTTTTTTTTTTTTTTTTAAACAAATAATGACCTTCCACTTATTTCCTACCAGCAACTGCAAATATTGGGGTCAGTAAAGGACCCCACCTTGTATGGACAACCCAAATACTACAGAGAAGCATTAAGTGCCCTCAGAGTGTGTCCATTAATGACTGTCTCCAGAAAGCACAGCCTGATGTTGAGTTTCTATTATATGAGCTTGTACTATACAAAATTCCCACGCTATGCCTTGCTTTTTTTTTTTTTTTTTTTTTTTTTTTTGCGTCATCCGAAACACACACACTGATAAGATAAAACACTATGATCACTGTCCACCATGGCATCTGATGCCACCTGTTGGCAATGCGGGCACCTGAAGCAATCACAAAAGCACTCTATTGAAGATATAGGCTGCACACAGGAAAATCCATTGAGATAAGTGACTTTCTACACATAGCTCATGAATGAGTATCTCAAAAATGGCAAAGCTGATTGAATGTTCATGTGCTACCATCTTGGTAATCTATGGCAAGAGAAGAACAGTGAAACTATCAATAGGCACTAAACGGTTGGACTTCCACAACACTATAGAGAACGTGGGGTTCAGAGGATTGTCTGTTCCCTAAAGTAGGATAGATGATAATCTGTGGCATCTCTACCAAAAGGTCATGATGCCGGTCCACACAAGTGTTTCAGAGCACACTGCTCACCTCATCGTACATTGTTGAACGAGGAGCTCCACAGTAGACCACACCAATAAGTTCACATGTTGACCCAACAATGTCATCAATTACGATTGCATTGGGCATGGTTCCATTGGGATTCAACCATCGATCAGTGTAAATGAGTCAGCTCGTCGGGTAAAACAGATTTTTGCTACATTAGGTCAATGGTCATGTCTACAAATGCAGCACGCTATGGAGGACGCTATGGATACAGGGTGGTGGTAGCAGTATTACACTTTTCGTGGCATTCTCCAGCACTTGCATGAGACCTGTGGTACTAATCAAACACATTCTGACAGCTGACAATCAGCTACATCCTTTAATGCTTGATGTCTTCCCCAACAGCGATGTCATCTTTCAGCAGTATAAACGTTCATGTCTTGGAGTCAGAACTGTGCTACCACAGTTTGAGGGGCATTATAGTTAACTGACATTGATGTCTCGGTGACTAAATTTGCCTTGCATAAATACTATGGAGACCATTTGGGTCACTATCAGGCGCAATCATCGTGTACGTAAATCAATGGCTTGTTACTTACATGAATTATATGAGCTGTGCGTAGAGATCTTAATACCACATACCTCCACAAACCTACCAACAAACTGTCAGATACGTGATATGCAGAAGCAATGACGCATTTCATTCCAAAGACGGATGAACAAGCTATTAAGTAGGTGGTCATAATGTTTTGGCTATCAGTGTATGCATTGAAAAGCATCATGTCAACTAACCCCAAGAAGCTATGGTTTTCACAACAAGACTGGCAGAAACAAAACCATTTATGGTGCTTTCTCCTGTATACATTCAATATTCCATTTGTCATATTTGGCATGGGTCTCACACACAGACGCAAATATTCTAGAATAGATCTGACAAGCATTCTATGAACACTCTCCTATGTAGACTGATTTCACTTTCCCAGTATCATACCAATGAAATGAGGTCTGCCACTTGCTTTGCCTATGACTGAGCCTGTTAAATTTCATAATTATATAAACTGTTACACCCCTGTACTTGTACGTGTGGACTGATTCCATTAGGGACACACTGGTATTGTAGTGAATGAATATTACATTTCTCATTTTTTGGAGTTCACAATTTTACATTTCTGAACAAGTAAAGCAAGTTGTCAATCTTTTCAGAACTTTGAAATCTTATCCAGATTTGACTGAATATTTGTGAAGCATTTATTATAGATAACTGCATTATCTGCCAGAAAATAAGGTTACTGTTAATATTGTCTGCCACATCATTAATGTACAACATGAACAACAAGGTCCCAATACAAATGAAGTTACTTCCACACCTTTTGAGGATTCTCCATCCACGATAGCATGCTGCATCCTTCCAAGCTAAGAATCACACATTTCTTTTGGTATGGATTAGATTGGATTGATGGGGTTAAAGGGACCAAACTATGAGGTCATCAGTCTCCCCAATCCCATGTGTGTCAAGCCGAAAACAGTCTGGAGTGAGTAGAAACAGCAGGCAAATCCTGATGAACCTCATTGTAACTGATAATCAATAACACCAAGAGACAGAAGTAAGTAGAAGTGAGGGGGTAAGAGGGTAAAGGTGGGCGAGTTGCTCCAGCCAGAAAGCAGCTGGAGGCCCCCGGGTCATGTTACATGATGGGAGGCGCATCCAACCCGTGTTCTTATCCTTCATTACCACAACAGAACTAGCAATGCGGATAAGGTGATAAAAATCTCAGGAAAGAGAACAATGACAATGAGACAATAAATCAATAACAAATGTAAAAGAACAAGAAGAATTAAAAAAGTGGGCTGGGCAGGAGTGAGGCCAGACCACTGAGCAAGGGGTGCCGTTGGTCTCCAGGGTCAGAGCAGGCAATGGGGCACCCTTCCAGCCCTCAAGCAGCTTATGAATCCAATTTGCCCTACATCAGACATGAGCAGAAACCAGCTTTATGGGTAAAAATGATTATATTTTGTGTTAGTAAGTGTTAGTGTCAAACACTTTTCAGTAGTTCGAAACTACGGATATACTTAACTGCAATAATATATGGATTTCAGGATGTCATGCGAGAAAAGCTCAGATTACATTTTCCATGACTGATGTTTTCAAAATCCACACTGACTGGTAGGGAAGAGGTTATTTTGTTCAAGATAAGTCATTACATTATCACATTTGAGTTCAGAATATGTTCTAAGATTCTACAAAGATAGATGCCGAAGATATTGCACAATAGTTTTTTGCTTTGTACACCACCTTTGCTACTTTGCTACCCTTATAATAAGATGGCATGACCTGTGTTTACTTCAAACAATCTGGAAAAGTTGTGTGTTTTAGGAATTTATGGTACAATAGGATTAAAAAAGTGCTGTCTCAGCCACAAATTAGGTGTAGAATCTAATCGGGATGCCAATGGGCTCTGGAGCTTCATTTAGTTTTGAGAATTTCTGCTGACACATATTTATTATATCACTCATGTTTGTAGTGATGCAAGAATTTTAGTAATGTAAATCACAGTTCATCAGAAAACAATTTTTTTTATTATTAGTCACAAACATGATTACATAATAAATGTAGGAGTAAGTGAGTAATAATTACACAATCTTTGAACAGGACACTGCAGGATTGATCATTGTAGATATGTATTTTCACAATATTCCTATTTTTTGCTTTTTCTGAATAAATAATTTTGTAGTGACATTGATCCCAGAGGTCAATATGAACAAGTTAAAGCAAATAGTAACAATACTATCCATGTGTAATGTCTTTGTATTCTACCTTCTCTCTGTCTAGTGCACTGTAAACTTGCGGACTTTTTATGATAGCACATATGTTTCGAGTTGTGTAATTATTTATATTAAAACAGCTGGTTGCATTTCTTGGTGTCAGTGAGAACTTCTTATTCTGCCCACACACCACCACAGATAAAACCACACTGGTGACATGATACCTGTACAATTTCTATGGACTTATGAAATGTAGAGCCCTATCTTCCCATCAAACAATAGACATTGTGAATTAACATAGGGTATTGCGACCTTTTGCCTATGTTGATTGTGCTTGTAGTGGTTTGTGTGATGCAATGAACAATATGGGACAATACAAGCCTGACATTGCATGTGAAAGTGATTACAACCCCCTTCCAACTCTTGGACAGCACACATCACAGTTCTATGTTATTTTCCATGGAACTTCTAGATTTCTTTCCAACATAGGAGCAAAAGCAATTGATACTAGCAGGTGTTACTGGACCTACATCACATTTTTGTGCCCAAGTAAACTGCCACAGTTTCTGCCAAAGCAACCAAAAACCTGCTTCACAACTGTAAAATCTGCATTGTATTCATATAACTCTAGATTCCATGCCAGTTATTGAGGCAACGAATCCATTTCTGCCTTCTTGTGTAACAAGGCCAGCTGGGATCTCCATAAAAATATCTAGGTAACCTACTGCACCACACTGATCAATGGTGTTACATTTCATGATATCCCTGGATCAATTCACTTAGTACTCCACAGACACATTTCCAGAGATGTTCACATCAAGCAGCGTGTGTTACCTAAACTGCCAGAGTTTCTGCCAAAGCAACGACAAACTTGGTTCATAACTGTAAAATCTGCATTTTCAACTCGCAGTGTCATTGAGGATACAGCAAAATATTTTTCATTACTGTATAACATCAAGGGGCACACTTCTTATCACTTATTATCAGATACACAATCCTGTCACCACTTGATTTTTGCAGGTTCGAGATGGCTAAGTGGCCTTATTGCAAGGGTTATGCAAACAACAAATCTGCAGGCAATTTTCTCAGAGCAGTTGAGGAGACAGGCTCCTTCACAGTTTCGACACCATCCACAAACTTTGGTAGATACTCCTAAGTTAATACAAGAAAATACACCGGTGGGTAACATGGGTAAACAAATTGCCTCATGTTATTAAAGTGTCCTTGATAACAAATGAAGGCCAAATGCTTCCGATGAATCACGGCACCCCCTCCACAGGCTGATGTCTTGTAGCTCCTGAGGTGCAATGCAATAGTCTGACAATAACCGTCTAACACAGCATGCTACTCAGAGTTCTGACAGCAACAGACAAAGAGCACTTGGGTGCTAGTTCTGTGCTCATTTCGGTGCTGCCCCACTCGAGTGGACCTCTTCGTGCAAGCACCCAAACGTCACTTGCAATCTTCAGTAAGCATAAGAGCTAACAGAATTAAGAAAGTACGCTGAGGCACTATGCACATAAATCATACTACTTTTCTTCACACATCCAGCCACAATGACCACCTCTACATCCTCAAGATGACAACCGACCAATATTTTCTAGTCGACTCATGTTCTGAGATAAACATGATCCCCAGCAAAACTGTCAGTCCTCACACCACAGAAGCCTTGCTATGGACACTGCAGAAGCCTTGCTATGGCTAAGGACTGTGACTGCTTCAGCTATAATGATATACCATTCCAATACCTGCACTGCTGACTAAGATCGTGGCAAAATATTTATGTGGACTTTTATGTTAGATGACATTAATGAATCTCTGTTAGGGGCTGACTTTCTCTATCATTATCATGGTGCCCTGCCATAGGAAAGGAACTATGAGGCTTGTACCAAAAGTAAGGTTCCCATATTTTTTACAAATAGAAGACATTGTTTATTGTTATTAATTGATACATTGTTGAAAAGCTTACACTTTTGTCTGTTTTTCAACATAGTCTACATTTTTTCCAACATTGTTTTGAAGACGGTGCTCCAGCTTTTGTACTCCTAAGTCAAAGAAGTCTCCCGCAAACCCATTGAGGAAGCATGTGACCTCTGATCTGACTTCATCATCACTCTAAAAGCGTTTGCCACCTAAGTGTTCCTTTAGCTTGGGGAAGAGATGATAATCGCTGGGGGCTAAGTCCGGGCTGTACGAGGGGATGGGGCATAACAGTCCACCCAAATTTCTTCAAAAGCTCCTGTGTTTGAGAAGTGATGTGGGGTTGAGCGTTGTTGTGAAGAGGCACTACTCCCTCCGTCAGTAGTCCTCTCCGACAATTCCGCATTGCTCACCAGAGTTTGGTCAACGTTTCACAATATCTGTCTGAGTTTGCGAGTCACAGGTTGCATGAAATGGATGAGGAGAACCCCCTTCTGATCCATAAACACAGTCACCATAACCTTTCCTGTTGACTGGGTTTGTCTGAATTTCTTTGCCAGTGGTGAACCAGAGTGACACCGCTGACGACATTGTTGTTTTGTTTTGGGGGTGTAATGAAATACCCACATTTCATATACCATGATGATAGTGTCCAACAACTTCTCCTTGTTGTCTCCCCCCCTCACATTGTTGAAGAAACTTGTGAGCACAGTCAATGCATTGCTCCTTGGGTCCGCCAGTCAGCATTTGGGGGACCCAGCGAGCACGCATCTTGTGATAACTCAATGTTTCTGTTAAAGTTCTTTCAATTGTGCTGTGGGAAGCTTCAGGAATGCACTTAACAAGTTCACAGGCAGTGACCCTCGGATCTTTGAGCAGCCTACTGTTGATCTTCTCAACAACGCAGTCTTCCACTCCATTCTTCACCGTGAACTTTTGTGCAACCCTTTGCAAAAGCCGTGCGCCATCTGTGGACACGCTGAACAGACATGCACTCTTCACCATAAACCTCAGTGACTTGCCGATGAATCTTCATGGGCGGTAACTTCCTTGCATGGAGAAACCTGAGTACTGCTCGAACCTCGCACTTGGAGGGAACAGTAGTCATCACTTCCATTTTTGACGGCTGCCAAGCCAACACTGAGAGATGTATCGAATTGCAGATGGACGTGCTTGAGAGTGGGGGAACCACAGCACATGGCACTGTTGTCAGATTTAGCCTAGCACCTCTCCTCGAGACTGTACCTCATTGGGAACCTTACTTTTGCTACAACCCTTGTACTTTCCAATAGACCACCCTGAAACTGCATTCAAGGTATGGTCATCATGGCAAGCAGAGTTCTTAAAGCTTTCGGCACACAAGTTCAACAGTTCAAATCCTCACTAGCCAGACAGCTGATTATGGCAGATTAGTTGTAAATAAGCACCACAAGAGATCAGCTGGCATTTCAGGATGGAAATTTGTTGCTGTTTGAGACTTTGCATGACCGGTGCAGCAAACTGGTTGAGGCAAAATGTCAGCTATCATTGTTGAAGATCTGCTTGGTTATCAGATTTAATCATCACTCATCTTCTGACTCCAATCTCAAAGGCATATTACAAATAGAGGAGAGTTTACGGAATAGGATGTGCAACTTCAAAGACATTCCAAAGGACAATACATAATTCAAATACTTGGATTAGTTGCTTATCCAAACTATCGGATTTAGATGCTTTGAAGACTAGAAGCAATGAAGACATACAACATTGTATCAAACAACTGAAATCATCAGTGGCAACACCAATTAGTCTTCGTAACAACATTCTTCCAGGATTAACAGAATACTTACAGGTTAGTGACAGTCCACTCTGTGACGTGATCCCCATGTGAAAGTGATTAGTTCTTCTAAAATCCACAGCCAGCGTGGCATTAAGGGAGATACTAAATACAGGATAGATACTACAGAAGGACCACTCATCTTCCACAAAGCATGGTGGCTAACCCCTGCTAAATCACAGGTCACAAAAAGTGTAGTAGATTGATTATTAAAAAAGGTCATAGTACATGCTTAAAACATTGCAAGAGCTTCCCTGATACACTTAGCCCCAAGAAAGAAGGTACATATAAAATCTGTGGGGCTTGCAGGGCTTTGAATGCATGTACTGTACCCAACTGATATCCCTTTCCAAATATGCAGGGTGTCTTTCATTTATTAGCAGGTGCCCCAGTGCGATAGACTGCAAAAAAGCTGATATACAGTTACTTGGCTAAAGAGGACATTGCAAAGATGGTTATAATTACACTCTCTGAATTGTTTGAGATTTTGTACATGCTGTTTGGTTTGAAAAAAGCAGTGAGACACGGCAGTGCTTTACTGTTTCAGCTCTTGGCAAGCTTCTCTTCTGTTTCCATAACATCAATGATGCGTTAATTTTTTCTTCATCTCTTCAACAACACATGGACCCCTTCCAGGAACTCTTTAGTAAACTGGACAAATTGGTTGTCGTGAGCAAGGACCAATGTCAAATATGTCACCAATCAGTGACATTTTGGGATATTCAGTGTCGCAGGTGGGGATCAGACCAGTGGAAGAGAGAACAGGACTAATGAAATACATGTCTCGGTCAACCACATTCCAACAACTCTGAAGATTTCTGGGGATGATTAATTTTTTAAAGGTGACATACCCCACAAGATCCTAGAATCCAGGAGACCTTAACCAATTCCCTCACTGACAAAAATACTAAAGGCAAACAAACTTTACTATCGACAGCGGAAATCCTACACACTTTCGACACTATTAAACGCTACATGTAAACTGCCTTTATCCTGGCCTACGCCTCACAAACAGGCACATTTATCTATTATGGCAGATGCAAGTGAGACCACTATGGTGCAGTTTTTCAACAGACTGTTGACGGAATTCAACAGCCCCTGTAGTTCTTTTAACTGAAGTGCAATTAGTGCAACTGTTTTAGACAATTTGACTACATTGTACAATTTATTACCAACATCCATCATGTGTATAGGGCAGGCAACTTGGTCGCAGAATACCTGTCATGCAAGTAGGTGAAAGAAAGAAAAATATGTCAACATCTTAAATTTCAAGTTAACACCATGAAAGAAAACATTGATAAGCCAAAACATTACGACCATCTGCTTAATATCTGGTTTGTCAGCCTTTGGAACAAAATACATCACTGACTCTGCATATCAAATATCCGACAGTTTGTTGGTAGGTTTGTTGAGGCATGTGACATTAGATGTCTATGTACAGGTCATGAAATTCATGTAAATAATGGGCCACTGATTTGCATATGTGGTAATGGCATGTGAGAGAGACCCAGCTGGGTTTCACAGGATTTACATCAGGTGAACTTAGTCACTGAGACATCAACGTGAGTTCACTATAATGCTCCTCGAACCACCATAGCATGGTTCTGGCTCGGATACAAAGGCAATTACACTGCTGGAAAATGACAGCTCCATCAGGGAAGACATCAAGCATGAAGGGGTGCAAGTGGTTCACAGCTGTCAGTATGTCTTGGATTACTACCGCAAGTCCCACGCAAGCGCAGGAGAATGTCTCACAAAGCATAATACACTCCCACCATCCTGTGTCCGTGGCGCACTGAACCTTTTGAGCTGCCATTCACCTTCATAATGGCATTTGTGGAGACCACCATTGACTTAGTGTGTAGCAAAAATACGTTTTACACAAGGAGCCAACAAGTTTCCACTGATAAATGGTCAAATCCTAATGGTACCATGCCCATTGCAATTGTAAATGATTATGTCACGGGGCCAAGATGTGAACATATAGGATGCAGAGCTCCATGTTCAACAATATATAATGAACTGTATGCTCCAAAACACTTGTGTGTGGACCACCATTGTGCTCTTTCAGCAGAGTTGCTACAGTTCACCATATATCTTTCTTTACAGAGTAGACATTCTGTTAAGAGTCGTGGATGTGCAACTATTTAATGCCTAGTGGTAGTTTCACTATACTCCTATTTTTTGCCATAGATGCTCGTGAAGTAGCATGTAAACATTTCACCAACTTCATTGTTTTCAAGATACTCTTTCACAATAGATAACACAGGGGAACAAAAAAAGTTTCTGCAGCATAAGTTTACGGAGTCTGATTTGATATGTATGATGAAGTACTTAGCCCATAAATTATTTCACTTGAACAGACTCTGGATCTCATTATAAGAACTTCTATAAACAATACATGCTTTTTACTAATCTACCTTCATTAATGTGTCTTTTTCGAAGTAAGATACCTGTACTCAATATGGTCTGTGACTCAATATGATCCAGTGTCTTGTCTTGGTAGCTATAACAGGAATCTGACAGATTGCACCTCACGCGCATTTAGGAAACTTATGTTAACTATCTCTGTTTCTCACAGAGAGCACCATGAGTATCTGCCATTTCACAGGGGTGCTTCTGTTTGCCATTCAGTCATAATTATTTTGTACAGGTAAGCTTCTTGCAGTAACCATCCATTACAATTTTTCTACAAACATGATACTGTGTCAGTTACTCCATGAAACTGTCCCATTTGGATGGTTTTGTTCCAGAGAGTATGAGTTCTTCATGGAAGTCTTGTGTTAATTATCCAGACCATTTCTGCTGCACATGTGGTAAATATTATCAAGAAAATCAAGGATGCAATGTAAATGATTTTGTAAAACAAGACTATTGGGAATTTTTGGAAAACAACTTGGACAACACGATAAATGTTAGGCCCCACACAATGCTTGTAAAAATTGCATGGAGTCACTTTGATATTGGAGTCGTGAAGGATGAAAAGGGCTACTATTTGGAATACCAATGACATGGACAGAGCCAAGAAACCACCTCAACAATTGCTACTTTTGCGCTGTGAATGTAAAAGGTATGAATTGATACAAAAAGCACTGTATGGCTTATCCAAATGTACAAAGTGCTATTCCACCAATCTTGCATAGTGAAGGTTTGCAAATACCAGCATTTTCTTCCTTATCAGGCGATTACTGTGATGATGTCACAATGTTAGACAGTCAGAGTAAAAGCAATAGAGAAAATGAATTCGAAGAGTGCAGTCCCACACTGCAAGGCCTTTCTCAGGGCGAGCTAAATGACTTGATTTGGGATTTAAATTTATCTAAGAAATCAGCTGAGGTTCTTGCATCAAGACTAAAAGAAAAACATTGCCTTAAGCGTGGCATATCAATAACATCCTACTGAAATACAGAACAGAACATTCTTCCATATTTTAATGAAATGAGAACATCTTTTAATTTTTTTTTTTAATTGTGGATTTCCGCATAATGGAAAAAATTTGCTGTGATCCTAATAGCTCATTCAATCACTCTTCAGAAAGAATATCGAAATGTTAATCTTTAGAGACAATTTCATTTCACCAACATCACTGGCCACTATGTGTAGATTTAAAAATGGTGAATTTTTTATAGGGAAGGCAAAGTGGATACACTAAATATTCATGTTTTCATTGCCTGTGGGACAGTCATGTGAAAAATGAATATAGGAGCAGGAAAGACAGGCTGCCGAGAAATACCTTGACTATAAGAAAAGATACCATTGTTCATGAACTGTCAGTCAGTCAGGAAAAAATCACTCTTCTGCAACTACATATTAAATTAGGGCTTCTAAAACAGTTTGTTAAACCTTTAGATAAAATTTTGATTGCTTTAAATATATTTGACAATCATTTCCTGGTCTCAGTATGTTGTTGTTGTTGTTTTGTGGTTTCTGTTGTTTTTGCTGTTGCTGTTGTTGTTGTTGTTGTTGTTGTTGTTGTGGTCTACAGTCCAAAGACTGGCTTGATGCAGTTCTCCATGCTACTCTATCCTGTGCAAGCCTCTTCATCTCCGAATAACTACTGCAACCTACATGCTTGGCGTATTTATCTCTTGGTCTCCCTCTATGATTTTTACCCTCCATGCTTCTCTCAAATACTAAACTGGTGATCCCTTGGTGCGTCAGACGATGTCCCACCAACCGATCCCTTCTGCTGATCAAGTAGAGCCATATGTTTGTGACTATTACAGCATCATCTATCACAAGGCGAAAAAAGTGGTCCAACTAAAACATTCATACTTCTTTATGTACTACAATGAGTGTGTAATAAAAAATGGGAGTTCCTATTCTTAAAAAATGCAGTTGATATCCATTTGACCTATGGCAGCGCCATCTAGCGAGCCAACCATAGCGCCGTCTGGTTTCCCCCTCCAAGCTAGACAAGTTTCGTTCTTTGTAGTTTTTTCGTTTTATGCTTATTTCATGAGGTATTTGGCCCGCTCACTATCAACAGACCACCCTGTATATAGTTCACCTTCTGGGAATATTCCTTTATTTTTTTAAAATCTTGTGGATCTAATGAATGAATTGAGACTTATGCCAAAATCAACAGTTGTATTGGGTGATTTCAATGTCAGTTGACAATAATGCACACAAGGATCAATTGCTAATTCTCTTCACCTCATATAATTTAGAAGCCACATTAACTGATACCACCAGGTATGGAGATGGGTGTGTGACAACAATTGATCAGGTGTTTATTAACAAAGAGACCTGTAGTTATAAGGTTGAAGTAGCAGATACTGGTTTCTCTGACCACATGGCAATCAAGCTCTTACTAAAAAATATGGTTAGGAAAAAACTTAGCAGTGGAAACTATATAGCAACAAGATACATTAATGAAAGTAGCCTTTGGAATTTTCATAACATGTTGCCCAGTGTTGACTGGGACAGCAACACAAACAAAGCTGTAGGCTCAAAATATGAGTAATTTTTCTCTGATTCCAATACTGCTTTGATGTTGCTTCCTCCCTTAGCAAAGTAAAAATCTTTCTCAAATCAAATTCATGGTTAACTGCAGGAATTAAGAAATCTGCAGGTACTCTTAGAAATCTGGGTTGGCATGCTAAGTCTAACGCAGCATTAAAGCCGTCTCTTAGATGCCACAGCAAAGTTATTCATGCAGCAAAAAAACTGAACGATGATTTAATTATCAGAAAAGGCAGCAATAAAACCAAGTCAGTTTGGAAGGTCGTAAACAATATGTTGAATGACTACTACATTAACATTGCTCAAAATCTTATCAAGAACCTGTGGAACTCAAAAGGTAGTAAGTCAAAAGTTCACACAAATGAAAAGACAATGTTTTTGTGCCCAGTTACCCAATCAGAAGTAAGGAATGCAATTAATAAGCTGAAAAATAAAATGTCCTGTGGATGTGATGGTATTCCTGATAAGGTCATAAAATATAGTGAAAACAAAATAATAACTGAATTAGATGATATAATTAATACTTCATTTAAAACTGGTTAATTCTCTTCTGCACTTGAAAAAATAATAAGGCCACTTTATAAAAAAGACTGTCCATATACCACACAAAATGATAGACCATTGACACAACTGCCAGGTTTGATAAAGTACTTGTGAGGACTATGTATGAGAGACTGTCTAGTTTCCTAAGCAAATGCAAAATTCTAACCAATGCACAGAATGGGTTAAGGAAAAACAGGTCTACAGAAACAGCAGTATATCACTTCTTGGAAAAGTTTTTAACTGCAATGGATAATGAGGACTTAAACTGTGGAATAGTTTTGGATCTATCAAAGGCATTTGACCTCATCAGCCATGACATTTTGTTAGAGAAACTGTATTGCTATGGAGTCCATGGGAAAGCATATAGCTGGTTTCAATTGTATCTGTGCAACAGATATCAAAGTGTTGAAATAATACACAATGGCACAAAATATAACTCAATGCATCAGAAAGTCAACTGTGGTGTACCCCAGGGTTCTGTTCTAGGCCCTCTGCTCTTTTTAGTTTTTATTAATGATTTTCCTAATCATCTAACAAGAGGAGAATCAGTACTTTTTGCAGATGATACAAGCCTTTTTATCAAGAGAGTGAGTGAAGCTGACCTACAAGAAAAAATAACTTCAACAATGAATGAGGCAGCGGAATGGTTCAAGGACAATTACTTAATTATAAACGGAAAATAAACCACTTGGATGAATTTTAGGCACATAAATAACAAAGTAAAAAATAACATAAGAGTAGAGATTGGGGAGACGTCTAATTGAACAAACGCCTTTTACAAAAATTTTAGGTTTATGGCTGGATAATACCTTAAGATGGGAAAAACGTGTTTAACTATTGAATAAAAAACTTAGTAAATATTCTTATATGTTAAGAAAACTGAAAGAAAACTGCAATTTTGGAACAGCACTATTTGCCTACTACTCTCACATACATAGTAATCTAAGACATGGTATTATATTTTGGGGGAATACAAGTTTCAACAAAAGTTGTTATAAGCTCCAAAAGAGAGCTATTCATATTCTGAAGGGTGTTGCCAACAGAGATCCATGTAGAGGACTCTTTAAGGAGCTGAAAAATTTGATCCTCCCTAGTTTATGCATCTATGAATCAGTATGTTTCCTGAAGTCAGATCAAGAATTCTCTTCTCTAAACAGTGCCTGCTTCTGGTTTGATAGTTGTATCAAACCAGAAACAGGCATGATTTCCACAGAAACACACATTCAAAAGACCTGTACCAAAACAGTGTGAGGTACCTACCCAGAATAATGTTCAATGTGTTACCAAAAGGAATAAAAAGAACACAAAACTTACATATGTTTAAGAAAGAATTAAATTAATTTCTTTGCTATCTAAACAGATAGTGCTTATATTTAGATTTTTCTGTATAAACCTTGGTTTCTTTCAACATGCATGTAAAAGACTAAATATGCAAAGTGTAATTAATGTTAATGTTAAAGTGTAATTAAGAAAATGTTAAAGTGTAAGTAAGAAAATTTTATTTCCCTTAATTGTTAAAAATATAAATCATGCTCTCTCTCTCTCTCTCTCTCTCTCTCTCTCTCTCTCTCTCTCTCTCTCTCTCTCTCTCTCTTTCTATATGACAATTCCTATATCATGTATGTGATAAAATGGATGACAATAAATTGAATTTAATCAGATCTATGTCCTCTGCTATGTCCATAATATTGCCCTCAAGTACATCACACTAGTGTAGACCCTCTATATACTCCTTCCACCTTTCTGCTTTCCCTTCTTTGCTGAGGACTGGTGTTCTATCTGAGCTCTTGATATTCAAACAAGTGGTTCTCTTTTCCCCAAAGGTCTATTGAACTTTTCTGTAGGCAGTACCTGTCTTACCTCTAGTGATATAGGTCTCAGTATGGGAAAGTTAAAAGCAAGAATTTTTCATGGGCCACAAATCCAAACAATGATGATTTCACAAACCACATGGCCAGTTGAATTGGAAGTGTGGGACAGCTTTGTATCAGTTATCAAAATTTTTGGGGGGAAATCACAAAGCTGAAGAATATTCCTAAATAGCAGACAAAATGCTCCATATTTTCCAAAAACTATGAGTTAATATGTGTCACAAATTGCATTTTTGCACAGTCATTTAGATAAATTTCCTTACAACTAGGGTGATTACAGCAAAGAACAAGGGGGATAGTTCCACCAGCACATCAAGATTATGGAGGAATGATATCAAGGCCACCAAGACTGCCATATGATGGCAGATTACTGCTGGAACTTGCAGATAGACTGTCTGGACCAAAACTATGAAAGAAAATCCAGCACAAAATGTTTTTCTTGATTCTTATTATCATGTTTCTTTTGTTATGATTGATTTTATTATTCTTTGTGTCAATAACAGCTCTTTGTTTCTTTGAAATGATCTGTTAAATTTGAAATAAATGTTTTAAAAATATTCTCATCTTTTTTATAATTTAATTTCCAGTATAAATGGATTGCCTTTATCTTAAAAAGTAGAGCCAATTCAAAAAAGATATTATTATTTTTGTATTCAGCACACAAAAATTACCTGAAATTGATTAATAAATTCCAAGCCACAGAAACAGCGCCACCCTGTAAACTTTCCCTTTGCCTAAGTTGCTTATCTCAAAGGATTTCCCCATTTGCATCCCATATCTTCACTATGGTGATCCCCCATTCATGTCTGCTCTACTTATATACTTTTGTGACAGTGTCACGTGCCCACAACACCAACAGGTGGTATCCAATGTCACGGTGGACAATGGTCATAACGTTTTCATTTATCAGTGCACTTCAGACTGCAAAACATCCTGAACTGAGTTCTTGAGAAGTAGCATGTGTCTATGAACTGAAATTAGTTTAGTTTGTCGCATATCTGGACACACAAGAATTTTACATGAAGCTCTTCATTAGTGAATATTCAATATTGTCTATTCTGAATGCCACAAGATTATCTCTGCTTTTCTAAAATTGCATATTATGAGTTTTTGCAAGATTAAAGACTTGAACTATTTACTCTAGTCAGGTGTTGAGATGTTCAACTGTCATATGCGATCATTGGAAAGCCATTCATTTTTGTAGGAGTGGGAGTGGACAGAATACTGAAGCTTGTGGGATTTCAACATTTTTTTCCTCTATTCTGAATTTGTCAACATTTATGATTTCTTTTGGAAAGGTGGAACTATAACCATGCAAGAGTGTTGCATTTTATGTTGTAAATGTATGTCACATATATATTGCACACATAAATATATCTGAATCTCTGCTGTTTTATTCCATAGGCCTCCAGAGAGGATGTTATATTTATCAGTGGTATTCAACCATGTGACATGATCTTTCCTCCAAAACATGTGGACAAAAATGTTGTCTAGCTGCAGTGCACATTCTTGAGACCTGGTTCACAAACTGTACTGTGTAAGTACGAGATAAAAAGTATCCCAAGTCAACTAAATACAGAAAAAAAACACCAACAGATTATTTTTGAATATTTTTACAGATTCCCCTTCTCATCCCTCTCCCTACGGGTAGTACATGATCTTATTCCCACACTATTATTAACCCAATCTATTTTTCAGTACATATATTGTACACAGGATATTGGACAGAAAACCTTTTTATCTATTCAGTTTTTTAAACATCAAACATGCATTATTTAAATTTTTCTAACAAATTGGATCTACACAGTCAATAATTACAATTTTTAAAAACTACTGTTTATTTATAGCTTATTTCTACAATTAAATATACAAATTAACATTTTTTTCTTGCATAAGATACTGTGAGTTTGAATAGTAGCAGTTTTTCAGAAGGTAGGCTGCCACAGACTTTTTAAAGCTCTGTAGTTCAGGAAGAGATTTTATATGTATTGGTAATCTGTTGCACAGTTTTGTTCATGCATGATATACACCTTTTTGGCATAATGTGGTGGTACAATGACTAACATGTATGTCACTGTCTGACCGGGTGCTGTAATCATGGACACTTTTGTTTTGAGGAAAAATGTTTTCTTTTCTCAATATACTATTTATAGCATGCATGACTACTTTCAGTATACAAATGTAGGGAAGGGGTAAGATCTTTAAAGAAAGGTTTGCATTGTTTTCTATAATTGCCTTTTGTTTCCTGAAAACTGTTATGGCCTGGTGTACATTTCCATAGAAAATGATACCGTACTTCAGTACTGAATGTACAGAGGCAAAGTTGTTGTTGTTGTTGTGGTCTTCAGTCCTGAGACTGGTTTGATGCAGCTCCCCATGCCACTCTATCCTGTGCAAGCCTCTTCATCTCCCAGTACCTACTGCAGCCTACATCCTTCTGAATCTGATTAGTGTATTCATCTCTTGGTCTCCCTCTACGATTTTTACCCTCCACACTGCCCTCTAATACTAAATTGGTGATCCCTTGATGCCTCAGAACATGTCCTACCAACAGATCCCTTCTTCTCGTCAAGTTGTGCCACAAACTTCTCTTCAGCCCTAACTGTTTCTGAACTAGTTTTGTTGCAAAGAATTCTTACTACATAGCTCATCTTTGGTAGTCTTGAATTTAGGAACGTTATACGAGTGCTCCATTTAAGATTTTTCTGGATATGATTCCAAGAAATTTAGTTTCAGTGGCAGCACTATAATGTTATGGTTATCTATACATATTATGGGTTGTGCTGCATTTTTATTTTGATCTGTGTGGAAATTCACGAGTACTGTTTTTTTTTTTCAGCATTAACTATTAGCCTGTTTCTGGTAAACCATTCAGACACTTCTTTTGTAATATCTTTTGCAGATGCAGTAATATTTTCTTCTTCATTTCCTTCAATCAACAGTCTGGTATCAAGTGCAAACAGTAGTGGTTCAGAATCACTAATGTGTGATGGGAAATCATTAAAGTATACCAAAAAAAGAAAGGAACCTAAAATGGAGCCCTGTGGAACATCGTGACTTAGTCCACATGGTTCTGAAAGATGTACCTGGAGTTCATTTCCTTCCATGTACTTAATTTCAGTTATGTGAGAGCAATATTCCAAATATGATTTAATTCACTGATTTGGCACACCTCTTACACCATTTCGTTCAAGCTTCCTCAGAGTCACTGAATAATCAATAACATCAAAAGCTTTTCCGCAGCTCGTGGTCTTGCAGTAGCATTCTTGCTTCCTGCGCACGGGGTCCTGGGTTTGATTCCTGGCAGGTTCAGGGATTTTCTCTACCTCGTGATGACTGGGTGTTGTGTGTTCTTCATCATCATTTCATCATCATTGACTCGCAAGTTGCTGAAGTGGCGTCAACTAAAAAGGACTTGCAATACGGCGGCCGAACTTCCCTGCATGGGACCTCCCGGCCAACAATGCCATATGATCATTTCATTTCATTTATCAAAAGCTTTTGATAGGACCAAGAATCAGCCTGAGATTTTTCTTTGGTTGTTAACTGCATTTAAGACACGTGGGTGTTGGGATTTTCCAATCACGATAAGCAATTATTTATGACTCCCATTTGCATTAAAACACACCATTAATGTTACGCACTGTTTGTGTTACTTGTAATCATGAGCTTCCTTCTCTTTCTTGGCAGCTAATAGTTTTGGAGGGAGCATTTTGTAAAAGAGTTCTGTTTCATTAGCATTATATCAGGCATCAGCAGTTAAATCTTCTTCCTCTATTATCTTCCATATCTAGCTTACAAACTCATCAGCATCCTTATTATTAGTGAGTGACTTTCCCTGGTGACTATCAGCTGCCGAATGCCAAATTGTGGCCCCTCCATTGATGCCGAGTTGGATCCAGTAGTGAGAGGCAATGATGAGCCAGTCAATTTGGAATTATCAATGACTTTGTACACTGACATGTTACACAACCTTCCAGGAAGAGAAGAAATTGATGATGAAGAAGATGTTAGTAAGTGGCTGAACGAGAAAAAGTGTGATATGTGCCAAACTTTAACAGAAGAAGACATAATCAAAAGCATGCAAGAACGTAGTGATGAAAGTGATGAAGAAGACACAGGAGGAGAGAGCATGAAGATTTCTCACCCTGCTGGTGCTGAAGCTACCAAGGTCTTCCTGGAGTACATTAGGCAACAGCCAGGTACAGGCAGTACCGATGTAATGCTTGTAAAGTGGTTAAGTGGTTGCATGACAAAGCAGGCCAGCATCGAGTATCATCACTGCGACAGTTAAAAATTAGGGACATGTTTCATAGTGTGTGATACAACTGTATAATTATGTATGGTATACACTCAGGGACTAAGTTTTCTTTGAAAATTAATGTATTTTTGGATTTAATAAAGTATATCCTCTATGTTTAAAAATTATATCCTTCGGTTTAATAAATTCCAGTATGCTATATCCCCTATTTTTACAAAATAAATAAAAAACAAAACAAATGAATAAAATAAATTTCAGACACTCAATAATCCAGCACTTTCACTAATCCGGCACCCATACTTGCCAGGAACTGCCGGATTAATAACAGTCTAGTGTAGTTCAATAATTGCCACCCTGTTCCAAATTTTGATGAAATTGCTGAGTGCGCACCCCCCCCCCCCTCCCCACACACACACAAAAATCGCCTCCTCCCCTCCTCCTGTCCACCTCCTCCTTCCCTTTCTCTCAGTCCATCATCTCCTCCACCCACTCTACATTCATCTTCTCTTCCCTCCTTCTCTTTGTCCACCACCACCTCCCCCTCTGTATTCGTCATCTTCTCCCTCTCTCTGATTGCCTCCCCCCCCCCAATCCACCTCCTCCCCTCCCTCTCTGTCCATCTCCTCATCCCTCCTCTGGGTATATCCTCCCCCCTCTCTCCATCTCCTTACCCACCTCCCCCCCCCCCCCATTTCCTCCCTCTCCTCTCTCTCTCTCTCTCTCTCTCTCTCTCTCTCTCTCTCTCTCTCTCTCTCTCCCCATTTCCTGTTTCGTGCTCTCTCTGTCCATCTCCTATTTCACCCCCACCCCCAGATCAATGGAAGGTGGTTCTTGCCCCTTCAGTCCTTCCTTCCAGACAGTAAGTGGTGTGTGTACCAAGTCTGGTTGAAATCACACCTGTGGTGTGTGTGTGTGTATGTGAATCTTCTTTCTCTATTATCTCCTATATCTAGCTTTCAAACACATCAGCATCCTTATTATTAGCTGACAAACTGTGGGAAACTGCTCCATAAATTTTAAGTTATTATCATGAGTAAAGTGTTGTTCATGTGATATTATAGTGAAAAAAGGTATTAGAGCATGCTCACTTTTGTTGTTGTGAGTGCCCGTTCTTGCGTCAAGACAATGTAATTGTTTCTTGAATAATTCTGACATCATCCATGCTTTTTTGTTGGCACTGTAGTTTGTTAGTAGTGTTTTTATGTTTTTAAAACACCATGGTTTTTCCATTTGCTAATCACAAAAGGTTTAATTTTTGCAGAACCATCCATGTTCATGCCTAATATTACTGTCAGACAGACTTTGCTGTGTTTAACTCCGTGGGAGTTTTTGCCTTTAAAGGCAAGCGTTTTATCTGGCAATGTGCTGTAAAAAGAGACCTGTTTTGTCAATATTGAAGATATCCTTCCGTTTATACTGTTCTAAAAGTTCTTGTAACCAGCCACTCTGCCATTCCCTAACAGATTTCATATCCACACTGCATTCTTCACCACATAGAGTTTTATACACTACATTGTACCACTTCTTGAATCTATCTATCCACCCATTTGATGCTCTGAGGTCCTCAATCCGAAGTACATTGGTGACTTTCAGCACCTTTCTGCACAACATCATACGATTTATTGGAATATTCTATGCACGTGCTGTCTGAAACCAGTTCTTTGTAATTTCTTCCAGTTCTGCGTATTTCAAATAGCTGGCATATTTCATTTTTTTGGAATTTGACCCTCTGTTGCTTCACTTTCCAAAATGGTCTCTCTGTTTTTCATGATAGTGTTCAATGTAGATATGGGTATTTCTAAACTCTGCACTAATGCAACAAGTGTTCCACGGTGAGCTTCACCTCTTTCCAGAATTTTTACTTTTTCTTCCATAGAAAGGGTTTTCCATCTTAAACTGCGACAGAAAACAACAACGTGAAAGAAACAACTAACCACAGACTTCGATCACTTCACACAAGGCCACGAACAGTACACACAGTCACACAAACAAAGTGTTGTTGTTGTTGTGGTCTTCAGTCCTGGTTTGATGCAGCTCTCCATGCTACTCTATCCTGTGCAAGCTTCTTCATCTCCCAGTACCTACTGCAACCTACAGCCTCTCTCTCTCTCTCTCTCTCTCTCTCTTTTTCTTCCATTTTCTGTTTGCGATGTCAGCATGTGTACCTCAGCTATTGTTGTTGGTGTTTCTACATATCAAATATTTAAAGTCGGAACAAGGCCCCCGGAGTAGACAAACAAAGTAACAAACACAAACTCTTCGCAAGGCAGTTGTCAAAAGTGGCTGTGTTGACTGAAATTGACTCACTTCGGTTGTAGGAACAGGCTTGTTATGGTGCCAACCTTAGATAGCAAACAACACTGTACAATGCGTATACAAACCATGAAGAAAATTACCATATATTTGCAAGTTACAAATACTAGAAAATGGATATCCTCTGCATGTAATCATTATCATAAGGTGAAGTTGATGCCATAATGATGCGGATACTATAAAGTAAGGGTACTATTTATTGTAGCACACAGTACTGACAGACAAAGTTGGTATCGACTCAAAACAAATGAATGTTTCTCAGAAGTTGCGTGTTCTTCCGGCTTCTATCAAAACACTTACTCCCATCAGCCGCCACACCGAATTGTGGTTCGCAGCAGCAAGATACAAATCACAATTTGTTCCGACTTAAGATTTGCTAAGTAGAGCACCCTGGTGCCAAGAAAGTAACGTATGTAAAGTGTAAACACTACTTGAAGGCAAACGCAGTGCTTGCCTCATTTTGTCAATCATGCCAGCTTTTTTCCTCCATGAACAGTGTTCCATAAAACATAAATTCTGGCAAAATTACTGATATGTTAAAATAAAAACAGGTGAGAATTAACATAGTGAACATAGGAAATTTGGAGGTAGTGATAAAAAATGTTGTAAACGGAGGGAAAATGTTGTAAACGGAGGGAAAATGTTAATTCTGGGAACATAAAAGTGGAGTTATACTGTAGTTTGAAAATTTCTGCTACTGGCAGATGTAGATGTTAATGGTGGTCATACACTAAATGAAGGACTGTACGTAACATTCTTTGGGGTTAACTGAACAACAGATTAAAATGAAAAAGATCAGGGTTCAGGTTGTTTTTCAGTGTGTTGATCTGAAGACAAAAACATTGGCTTGTTTTTGCATATGTTCGTCCCCTTTTGTCTTATGAAATAATATATTCATCAGAAACAAGCAGTAAGAATGTTGTGTAAAGTAGATAACTGCATGTCCTGTACCAACCTTTTCAGTGCTTCTAAAATTCTTATACTCTTTTTCACTACATTCCCTCCTTAATGATACTTGTGATTGATGATAAAAAAAATAGTTTCTGCTTAACTGTGATATTAACAGTCGCAATAGAAGACGTAGAAATAATTTTGATGTACTGTTTGCCCCGTTGTCTAGAGTCCCATCTAACGTACAGGGAGACATTGGAAACCTCTAACAGTTCAAAAGACAATCAAAAACAGACCTAAGTAGCTGATATTTCTACAAATTATCTGAATATCTAGAATCAAGGAATGAAAACTCTGTTAGACAAATTACAATTAGCAGTATTAATTGTAAAGCTGCATGACAAATAATAATGCACTGAAAGCAGGCCACTGTATTTACAGGTTAGAAAACTAATTTCTATTAAAATAGCTATGTATTCCAGTAAATATTAAGTCAACAGTAGCAGACAAATATATTCCAGATCGTCTTGCCATCAGGCGTGCATAGTTAACACTGTTGTTGTACTGCAGAATAAGATACATGAGGAAATAAAAATTGCTTTTTTGTTTTTGTCATTAGTGTTCTGACTGGTCAGATGCAGCCCGCCATGAATTCCTAGCCAAACATTTCTATCTTCTAAGCCAACCTTTTCATCTCAGAGTAGCACTTGCAACCTACAGCCTCAATTATTTGCTGGATGTATTCCGACCTTCATCTTCCTCTACAGTTTATGCCCTCTGCAGCTCCCTCTAGTACCATGGAAGTTATTCCCTGTTGTCTTAACAGATGTCCTAACATCCTATCCCTTCTTTTTGTCATTGTTTGCACATACTCCTTTCCTCACTGATTCTGTATAGAACCTTCTCATTCCTTGTCCTATCAGTCCACCTTATTTTCAACATTTTTCTCTAGCACCACATCTCAAATCCTTCAGTTCTGTTCTGTTGCAGTTTTCCCGCTGCCCATGTTTCACTACCATACAATACTGTGCTCCAAATGTACATTCTCAGACATTTCTTCCTCAAATTAAGGTCTATGTTTGATACTAGTAGACTTCTTTTGGCCAGGAATCCTCTTTTTGCCATGTTAGTCTGCTTTTTATGTCCTCCTTGCTCCATCCATCATTGGTTATTTTACTGCCTAGGTAACAGAATTCCTTAATTTCATCTACTATGTGATAACCATTTATAATGTAAAATTTTTCACTGTTCCCATTTCTGCTACATCTCATTACTTTCGTCTTCCTTCAATTTACTCTCTATCCATGTACTCACTACACTGTTCATTCCATTCAATAGATACTACAATTCTTCTTCACTTCCAGTGAGGATAAAAATGTCATCAGTCAAACTTACCATTGATATCCTTTCACCTTGAATATTAATCCAGCTCTTGAACATTTCTTTTAATTCCACTATTTCTTCTTCAATGTATAGTTTGAACAGTCAAGACGAAAGGCTACATCCCTGTATTACGCCATTGCTAATCTGAGAATTTCGTTTTTGGTCTTCCACTCTTATTGTTTTCTTTTGGTTTTTGTACACATGGTTTACCCCTATTTTTCTCAGAATTTCTAACATACTTCACCTTTTTACATTGTCGAACACTATTTCCAGGCCATCAAATCCTACGATCGTGTCTTGAGTTTTCTCCAGTCACACTTCCATTATCAACTGCAACATCAGGATTGCATCTCTGTTGGCTTTACCTTCTCTAAAGCCGAACTGATCATCAAATAACAGATTCTCAACTTTCTTTTCCATTCTTCTGTATATTATTTTTGTTAGTAATGTGGACACACGGGCTGTTAGGCTAATTGTGCAATAATTCTCGCACTTGTCACTTCTTGCAAGCTTCTGAATTGTATGGATTTTGTTATTTTGAAAGTGTTGGTTTTTCTGTGGGAGGAGACCAAATAGTGAGGTCACTCGTCTCATCAGATTAGGGAAGGATGGGGAAGGAAGTTGGCCATACCCTTTGAAAGGAACCATCCCAACATTTGCCTGGAGCAATTTAAGGAAATCACAGAAAACCTAAATCAGGATGGCCGGACGCGGGATTGAACAATCATCCTCCTGAATGCAAGTCCAGTGTGCTAACCACTGTGCCACCTTGCTCGGTCTCTGAAAGTCTGATGGCATATTGCCAGTCTCCTACATTCTACATGCCAGCATGAACATTGATTTTGTTGCCATTAATATCAATGATTTCAGAAATTCCAACGGAATGTCATCTGTATCTTCTGCCTCATTTGACTTAATCCATCTACCTATGCCCTCTGCTGCATTTAATGGAGGAATTCTCATTGCACTCTCAGTGTACCACCTTTGTTTTTAGTATCACCAAAGGTTGTTCTATTTTTTATATATGGTGAGTCAGTCCTGACAACCACTTCTTTTTTATTTCTTCACATGTTTCATGCAGCCATTTCATCTTAGCTTCCCTGTACTTCTTTTTTATTTCATTCCTAAGTGACTTGTATTTTTATTTTCCTATATTTCCCTGAACATTTTTGTACTTCCTTCTGTCATCGATCAGCTGAAGTATTTGTTCTGTCACTCATGATTTCTTCACAGTTACCTTACGTGTATATCAGCTTTTCTTTCCAACTTTTGAAACTGCCCTTTTTAGAAATACCCAGACCTCTTCGACTGAACTGCCTACAGAGCTATTCATTATTGCAGTATGCCCGCAGAGAACTACAAACTTATCTCTTCATTTCTTAATATTTCTGTATCCCACTTCATCATGCATCAATTTTTCCTGATTAGTGTCAAACTTCAGCCTACTCTTCATCATTACTAAATTGTGATCAGAGTCTATATCTGCCCCTGGGTATGTCCCATAATCTAATATCTGATTTCAGAATCTCTGTCTGACCATGATACATTCTAACTGGAACCTTCCCATACCTCCCATACCTCATGCTCTTGTGATTCCTGAACAGAGTATTCATTATTACTAGCTGATATTTATTGCAGAACTCAATTACACTTTCTCCTCTCTCACTGCTGCTACCAAGCCCCTATTCCCTAGTAACTCTATCTTCTATTCCTTCCCCTATGACTGCAAACCGCATTCCAATCCCTCATTGCTATTACATTATCATCTCCCTTTACATACTGAATTACCTGTTCTGTATCCTCATATACTTTCTCTCTCTCTCTCTCTCTCTCTCTCTCTCTCTCTTTTTCTTCCATTTTCTGTTTGCGATGTCAGCATGTGTACCTCAGCTATTGTTGTTGGTGTTTCTACATATCAAATATTTAAATTGAAGCTAAAGATATTTCTAATATTTTAGAATAAAATTTAGTTGTATTACAACTGATGAATGACTTTTATTCTGAAATATATGTATACTACAGTTGTTTAAAAGTATTAGCTATGACTGAAATAATACTTCTAGTAAATCACTGTTTCTATTCTGCATGGGAATTTCTGAATTTGTAGAAATAAATGTTACTTTGACAACCATTGATAATACTTACTTGCATGCCTGAAAGAACAGACACTGTTGATGATCCAAAGCTGTACGAAATAATTTGAAATTCATTCACTGACAGCAAATTCTTTCACATCAGCTGAATAAGGTATGGATCTCCTACCTATTAGTGATGATGACAACACTGGTCTCAGTTCCTTGCAATATCATTCCAGCTGAGTAGGAATCCAATAAATAATGTAGGCAAGCATTAGGTGATGAATGTAGGGGGCTACTGAATGAAGATGTATACAATGTGACATGTGGAGGTTTGGTGCAGTCCGAAGAGAGTGCACAAATAGCCAAACTGGTTAAGACAACTGCTCACCATAAGTGGGAAATTTGGGTTTAAGTCCTGGTCTGGCACAATTTTTCATATGTTACTAATTGGATACAAAGAATTTGGAGTCAGAGAGTAAATTTAGAATTAGTTCCTGATAAACTTAGGTTGAAAGAATAGCTACATAACGTTAGTTTGTGTAGTTATTTATTTGATGCTACGTATTAGTGTGTCCTTATTTCAACCTGTCTTTAAACAATTACTGATAGACTTACTGATAGACTTAAATTATAAGAATATGTACCTACTTACTTTCATTTCATTGTTCTGAAATTAAATGTAACTGTATCCTCATTTTGGCCTGTCCAACATCACTTGTACAATTTGTAGTGTGTGATAAAGCTGGACCATCAAAAAATCAATAATATAACAAAGGAAATTGCAGCATTTTTCAGTGTAGGGGTTTTCTTGTAATTTACTGTGTTAAACAATTTTTAGCGTGAGCACAAACAGCACTACACCGTATAGTGAAGTTTATTGTTAACACAGTTTATGAGTTAAGTTGCTGCAATTCTGTTTTTTTAGTCATTCCAAATTCCTGAATGTTCTCCTCAATTTTATCTATGAAATTCAATTCATTAATTAAATTATTAATGACACTCCTGTTACATTTAACTGGCCTCAGTGGTAATTTTTCTGGCTTGTCAGTGCATCTTCAAAATGAGTAGCAGCCTTGTAAAAAAAATTGCGAAAAAAGAAAGAAAACCAGACCACATGTACAAGAAAACTGTGTTAGTGTAAAAACGATAATTTAATACAGTCTCCTATCTATTTCTAGTACCATATTAAGTGTTTCTTTCACCTGGAATGATGATTGTAGAAAGAGCAACAAAGAGGCCAGACGCCATCAGTACCCTTGTTCTGTATTTCGCACAATGAAATTCTGATATAAATGTTTTCTGTATAGAAACAGGGCCACAAATTCTGTAAAGAAAGATAAGGTAACATTACATCACTCATATTCCATGGATCCCCTGAAGAGATGTCTGCAGGATGTGGAAAGCAGTCAAGGTTGTACATTACACATAAATGCAATAAAACTGGATTACTTAAAATTATGTAATTTCACATTTTTACCGTGCTAAAGCATAAAGCGTGTGCATGCCCACATACACTCAAACGCGCGCGCCCACTCTCTCTCTCTCTCTCTCTCTCTCTCTCTCTCTCTCTCTCTCTCTCTCTCTCTCTCTCTCTCGCTGTAATATCATAGTGTTACTGTGCAAAATTGTAAAAAAAACTGCCTGGGGTTATGGGCTGTGTCAGCTGATTTTGGTAAGAGAACTGGAGGAAGTGGGGACAGGGCTGAAGGTGGCTGTGGGATAGGGGTTAGTTCAGAGAAGCTAGTACTCCAGAAGAGGAGGGGGCAGCAAAGGGAGTGTTTTTGGAGTGTTCAGGTGACACAATTTTGGATGCAACCACAATGATATTATGGATCTTGTGCTCAGCAACATCTTCAGCCACAGTGTGGTCAGCTCTGCACCTAGTCTCAGTTTCAATGTCAATATTCACACAGGCAGACAGTGTTTGTTGGTAATGAGGATCAGCCTGTGGCTAAACATGCCTTGGTGCACAGCTAGCACATCTTGGCACAGTGTTACACCGTCCGAGTTATCTTCTGGATAGTTCCCACCACCACCAACCTATCCGAACTCCAGAGATGGGAACTTGCCCTTCAATATATCCTCTCTTCTCGTTATCCACCAGGCCTCAATCTCCGCTAATTTCAAGTTGCTGCCACTCATACCTCACCTGTCATTCCACATCACCACACCATCTTTGCCTCCACACTTCCGCCTTGACTTATATCTCTGCCCATACTCTTTGCCTTTAAATATGTCTGCTTGTGTCTGTGTATGTATGGATATATATATATATATATATATATATATATATATATATATATGTGTGTGTGTGTGTGTGTGTGTGTGTGTGTGCGCGCGCGCGCCCCCATGTATATACCTATCCTTTTTTCCCCCTAAGGTAAGTCTTTCCGCTCCCGGGATTGGAATGACTCCTTACCCTCTCCCTTAAAACCCACATCCTTTCATCTTTCCTTTTCCTTCCCTCTTTCCTGACAAAGCAGCCGCCGGTTACGAAAGCTCAAATTCTGTGTGTGTGTTTGTGTGTTTTATTCATTGTGCCTATCTACCGGCGCTTTCCCGCTTGGTAAGTCTTGGAATCGTTGTTTTCAATATTCATTCAGGTTGACAACTGCTTGATGGCAATGTCCATGTAAAAGACTGTGCACTGCTTTCATAGGATGTCCTACCTGTAATAGGGAAAGATGCACCTGTGATTGAACTGAAATAGAATGCACTGGTTGGGTGCATATGATGAGTCTCATACCTGAGGGGGATATGGCCGCTGCTGCAAGTGGTTGGGAGTAGATATGGCCTACGGATGGACCAAGATATTTCATTTATTGTGTCACCAGTGGAATACTACTTCGGAAATGTGGGGACATTGTGGGAACCATGTTATTAAGTCCCAAGGATGCTAATAGGTAGTCAAATACCTGGGGAACAATGTAGAGATTATTCTAGTCTGGATGAGCGGCAAAGTGGTCAGCATCTGTTCACCAGTGGTGTGGCTGAAATTTATATTCTGGAACTAACTCTTCCAGTATTAACACTCTGAGTTCACTCAATGAGTCTCCTCTCTCCCACCCGATTTCAGGTACCACCTCGTGGAGCATTTTCATAACCACAATATTATCCAAAGTGGTCAATCCACTGCCGGTATCACTGGCTCAACTGGTCTTTCAGATTCTGGGGTGGCCAGGTTAAAATGTGATTCAACAGAGGAAGTTGGAGTCTTCTGACCAACTTAAAACCAAAACAAATACATTTTTTTGCAGCACTTAACACACAAACACTTTTGCAACCAAATGTACTTCATAAACTGGGAGGTACAATAAAAGAACAGAAGGTTTAAATTTTGGTACTTCAAGAAACAGATGACGGACAATAACACCATGGATTTTGGCAATTATCATCATTTTAAAAGTAAAATTAATAAAAGAATACTTAAAAGTCACCACATCTGTGAGCTGTTTTTGCAATCTCTAAAAATATTTTAAATTCAATAACTGGGATAGAACCCATTAACAATAGACCAATGACAATTTCTTTTAAATGCACCAGTAAAGCATGCACTTTAATTAATGCCCATATGCCAGTCAATGAGGATAACCTTAAAAAAACCTGAAGTAGTTAATGAAGCTTGTGAAAAGTTTAGAAAGCATCATCTCAAAAATTCCCTAACCTAACGGCCGATTTTAATGTTCAATTAGGTACAGAGAAAAAAATATATGCAAACAGTGGGTGGATTTCCTGCACATAAATGGACAAACCAAAATGGCCAAAGGCTTGTTGAAACATGCAAAAATTTTAACCTTAAAATCATGTCAACACATTTTAAAAAGAACCTTTCTAACCCCTTGGTGGGCACCCAATACATTTATTGGGGAATTTCAAATCAATCTTAGCAATTTCATACCCTAACTACAAAGAAATTTTAAATGTCCAAGTTAGGAAAGGGACTAATACTGATTCTCATCATTATTTGATGCATCTAAAAAGTAAAACTTCAACCTGACAAACGCTTCAAAACAAAAAATGTTATCCCAAAATTAGACACTGCTAAAATAAACCCAACTCTAAAAAGTGAACTTGATGTAAAACAACCCAACAATTGGCAAAGCCTGAAAGAAAAGTTCATTAAAATAACTCAAAATTTAATTCCACTTCGAAAGAAACAAAAACACCCTTGGTGGAATGTGGATTGTGAAACAGCAGTCGAGTCTAGGCATGAGGCATTCAAAAACTGGAATAGTAATAAAACTGAAAATGTGTACAATACCTTTCTAACTGTAAGTAAACAAACTTCTAAATTAATCTGACAGACTAAAAGAAGCTATGAAAATGCCCAACTTTCAGAAATTGAAAGAGATTTCCAAAAGAACAATACACGAAACTTTTATAAAACATTCAAAATGAAAATAACACATCACCAACCCCAAGTCTTTACTTCAAAAATGAAAACGGCAGTTTGGCTCTTAACAACAAGCAAAATTGTAAGGTACTTGCTGATCGTTTTGAAAAGCCAATAAACTGTCCAGAACCAGGAAATAAATTCTAACCACAGCGAATTAGTAACACCAACCCTAACTCTAACGAACCTGATGAAATCGAAATAACTAAACAAATTGAGAGACTTAAAAACAATATAGCATCTGGAATTGCCAAACTAATAAAATTGACTGGCTCTAACACTATAATAGAGACCACTCAACTAGTACGACATATCGGGCAAATTGAGAAAATAGCTCTGGCAGGAACACTGCCCTAATTAATACATTGCATAAAAAAGGGGATAGAACTGACATTAATAATTACCAAGGAATTTCTCTTGTCCTGGTCACATACAAAATTCTCTTGCAATGTTTACTTGATTGAGCCCAAGAACTGTTAGATCCTAAAATTGGTGAATACCAAGCAGGCTTCTGACCAAACAGATCCTGTCTGGAAAACATTCTTAATTTAAAACTTTTCCAAATTTTAAAGGACCAATTGCTAGATAATAAAACTCTAACACTGATTGAGGTAACATTAACTGACACTAGCTCTAAAGTTAAATTCATGGGAGAAATTTCAGAACAATTTGATATAAAGACTGGTGTTAGACAGGAACACAGATTTTCCCCATTTGTATTTAATTATGTTTTGGAAAAGGTAATTACAGAATGGCAAGAGCAAAAAGTCGGATCAAAATATAGATCAATCAATCGAGTTAGGTAGAAGTAATATTAGAGTAGATTGCCTCGCCTTTGCTGATGATCTGGCACTTTTAACTAGGGATGTTACCACATTTCAAAAACAAACTGAAATTCGTAAAGAAGTTGCAGAAAAAGTAATACTACAAATATAATAAAAACACACACACACACACACAAACGGAATATACAACATGCAACAAAAGAGCACCAAAGTTTTTGAACACAAAACATGGAAAAATAAAAAGTGTTTCTCAATTTAAATACTTTGGGGAAGTCATACAATAAAACGGTCTTCAAAAAATTACAAATGAAGCTCGCGGTCAAAAAATGGCAACTGCATTGAGATTAACACAAAATATTTATAATAAAAAAATCACTTTCTAATTTTAGTAAACTTAGACATTACAGCACTGTAATCAAACCTGAGTGTCTTTATGGAGCAGAAACTTTAATATTAAATAGGAAGATGGATATTGAAGAAATTTGAAAGAAAGAAAGATTATTAGGAAAATATTAGGCCCTACAATTACTGATGGAGAACTTATAGGCTGAGAAGGAATAAGGAAACAGAAGAATACACACATACATGGTGACATGAGAAGATGAAGGTTATGACCACATTAAATGAATGGCACCCACTAGGTTGACAAAACAAATAGTAGAATTCTGCAAAAACAGAAGAAAGACCAAAACTGAACTAATTAAATCATCGCTGCGTTTAAGGAGGATCTTAAAGTAGTTGATATAACTCAGGCAGACATTACAAATAGAAAAACATTCAGACAAAAGATATGTGATTGGAAAGTTGGTCACAGGTAAATTAGAAAGCAGACTGCAACACTGTGGTCTGATGAAAGAAATATATTTCATTCTGAAAGGATGAAACAAATTTGGACACAAAAGAAGGACAACCATCAAAAGCGACATTGATTGGTTGTACATTGTGCAGTCCTATTTGGCCCAAATGTGACTAATAATAATAGTAATAATAATAATAATAATAATAATAAATCCCGTGGAGGCCTGGGAAAAGAATAGGCCTCCGGTATGTTCTGCCAGTCGTAAAAGGCAACGAAAAGAACAAACCACTAGTAGGGTTAACCCCCTTTTTAGTGTGATTAGTTGGTTCAGGACACAACTAAAAAAGCCTCAGACAAGCGCTGTCATGGTCAGGGACGACGCTTGAACCCTATGCCCGTCCACAATGGTAACGACACAGCTAGCCAACTGGAAAATGATTTAAATCCAAATAGAGGTGTTTTGCAGGATATGCTTCCTGCAACCACCCTAGAAGGAAAACAAAGACAGAGGATGAGATGGTCAGATGAAGTTAATCGACACCTCATGTTCTGTTATTACCAAGCAACAAACTTAGGAACCAACACAACTGGATACAGATCACAAGTATACACAACATTTATTATCAGATACTCAGAATTAAAATTTTTAACAGAACAACGACTAGCTGATCAGATCTGTGTAATAATCAAAAATAACAGGATACCCCAGTCAGAATTAGAAAACATCAAACAACAAGTACAACAAATACTGGAACAAAATAATGTGCAATCAGAAGAAGAAGAAAATACAGTAATGGACGCACACATCCCAGAGCAAACATACAAAGAACAACACGCATCAATTAAACAATCAGAGGAAAACGAAATCTTAAGACTGCCACCAGAACAAGTACAAATAGAACACGAAGTGACACACATGTTAGATATAGAAGAAAAATTTCAGCTGACATATATAGAATACAAAGACACAAATACAGACATTAGACCATTCTTGCACAGACTACCAAATAACCCGCAAGTCAAAACAACAATAACAACTATCAACACAATCATACACAACAAAATAAATGAAAACACAACTATGGAAGAGTTACAACTACTGGTTTATATAAGAGCACTCACTACACTAAATATACACACTAGGCAGAGATCAGAACCAACCAACACACAGAAGAAACCAACAAAACCAGCATGGCAACAAAAGCTACAGATCAGAATAGAAAAACTGAGAAAAGACATCGGACAGCTAACACATTTTATAAGACATCAAATGTCAGAAAAAAAAAGAAAAACGAAAAAGGTTAGGTAAAATCTCACAACAAGAAGCGATAGAGCAATTAGATGAAAAGAAGCAGAAATTACAAGCATTGGCCAAACGACTTAGAAGATACAAAAAAAGTGAAAATTGAAGGAAACAAAACCAAACATTCAACACAAACCAAAAGAAATTTTACCAGACAACAGATAACACTCACATTAAAATAGACACTCCACCAAACATTACAGACATGGAACGCTTCTGGAGCAACATATGGTCAAACCCGGTACAACATAACAGGCATGCACGGTGGATACAAGCAGAAACAGACACATACAAGATGATACCACAAATGCCTGAAGTGATAATTTTGCAACATGAAGTCACTTGAGCAATTGATTCTACTGACAATTGGAAAGCCCCTGCAAAAGTTAAAATAGCAAATTTCTGGCTAAAGAAGTTCACCTCAACACATTCACATCTAACTAAATTATTTAACAGTTACATTGCAGACCCATACACATTCCCTGATACACTTACACATGGAATAACTTGTATGAAACCCAAAGATCAAGCAGACACAGCAAACCCAGCTAAATATCGCCCAACAGCATGCCTACCAACAATATACAAAATATTAACTTCAGTCATTACACAGAAATTAATGACACATACAACACAGAACAAAATTATAAATGAAGAACAAAAAGGCTGTTGCAAAGGAGCACAAGGATGTAAAGAGCAACTGATAATAGATGCAGAGGTGACATATCAAGCTAAAACTAAACAAAGGTCACTACACTACGCATACATTGATTACCGAAAAGCTTTTGATAGTGTACCCCATTCATGGTTACTACAGATATTGGAAATATACAAAGTAGATCCTAAATCGATACAGTTCCTAAACATAGTAATGAAAAATTGGAAAACCACACTTAATATCCAAACAAATTCAAATAATATCACATCACAGCCAATACAGATTAAGTGTGGAATATACCAAGGAGACTCATTAAGTCCTTTCTGGTTCTGCCTTGCTCTGAACCCACTATCCAACATGCTAAATAATACAAATTATGGATACAATATTACTGGAACATACCCACACAAAACCACACATTTGATATACATGGATGATCTAAATCTACTGGCAGCAACAAATCAACAACTCAACCAATTACTAAAGATAACAGAAGTATTCAGCAATGATATAAATATGGCTTTTGGAACAGACAAATGTAAGAAAAATAGCATAGTCAAGGGAAAACACACTAAACAAGAAGATTACATATTGGATAACCACAACGACTGCATAGAAGAGATGGAAAAAACAGATGCCTATAAATATCTAGGATACAGACACAAAATAGGAATAGATAATGCAAATATTAAAGAAGAACTAAAAGAAAAATATAGACAAAGACTAACAAAAATACTGAAAACAGAATTGACAGCAAGAAACAAGACAAAAGCTATAAATACCTATGCTATACCAATATTGACCTACTCATTTGGAGTAGTGAAATGGAGTAACACAGACCTAGAAGCACTCAATGCACTTACACGATCACAATGCCACAAATATAGAATACATCACATACATTCAGCAACAGACAGATTCACATTAAGCAGAAAGGAAGGAGGAAGGGGATTTATCGACATAAAAAACCTACATTATGGACAAGTAGACAATTTAAGAAAATTCTTTCTAGAGCGAGCAGAAACCAGCAAAATACACAAAGCAATCACTCATATAAATACATCGGCTACACCACTGCAATTTCATAACCACTTCTACAACCCTTTAGATCACATAACATCAACAGATACGAAGAAAGTAAATTGGAAAAAGAAAACACTACATGGCAAGCACCCATATCATCTAACACAGCCACACATCGATCAAGACGCATCCAACACATGACTAAGAAAAGGCAATATATAGAGTGAGACGGAAGGATTCATGATTGCAATACAGGATCAAACAATAAACACCAGATATTACAGCAAGCATATTATTTAAGATCCCAATACCACAACAGATAAATGCAGACTTTTCAAACAACAAATAGAAACAGTAGATCACATCACAAGTGGATGTACAATACTAGCACATACAGAATACCCCAGAAGACATGACAATGTAGCAAAAATAATACATCAACAGCTTGCCTTACAACATAAACTTATAAAACAACACGTTCCCACATACAAGTATGCGCCACAAAATGTACTGTAGAATGATGAATACAAATTATACTGGAACAGAACCATTATAACAGATAAAACAACACCACATAACAAACCTGACATCATACTCACCTATAAAAAGAAGAAATTAACACGACAAATCAAAATATCCATACTCAATACAACAAATATACAAAAAAAAAAAACAGGAGACAAAATTGAAAGATACATCCAACTGGCTGAGGAAGTGATGTGGCATCAGGATAAAGTTGACATTATACCAATTATACTATCAACTACAGGAGTCATACCACACAATATCCACCAGTTCATCAATGCAATACAGTTACATCCAAACTTATATATACAACTACAGAAATCTGTAATTATTGATACATGTTCAATTACCCGAAAGTTCCTAAATGCAATATAACATATACCATACAGTTAAAAGGAAGTCACGCTTGATCAAGGTCCGCGTCACTTTCTACTTCTGACCAGACATAACAACTGAGATAAGAAAGAAATAAACAACAAAAGGTATTAGCTTCCCATTAAGGTCCTTTTAGGTTCTCTTTTCAATGACACTGAGGCACAGGAATGCTAAGTAAATGCACGAAAACTTAAGGGAAATCTGTCACTTGGACAGATTAGCAGCTGAAACGACAGACAGAGAGATAGGTAGATAGATAGGTAGATAGCTAGATAGATAGATAGAGAGAGAGAGAGAGAGAGAGAGAGAGAGAGAGAGAGATGTTAGCATTGTCCTGTTCACAGCAGGGACAAGAGGGTAGATATCCATGCTGGGAAGTAAGAGATGAGCTAACATCTAAGTATGCACATTAGCACAGAACAAGGATAATACATGAGATTAAGTCTTTAATAATGTAAACTCAAAGCAGAAGAAAATATGTAAGCCAAAGTGGATGGGTAAGCTAAGCAGTACAGAAGGAAGTTCTAGCTAAAAATGGGAACAAGCTACCTTGAGAATAGGAAAGTGGCCAAAGGGTAGAAAGATACTTTGTGATCTATGTGATACTGAACCTCGATACAAATTGGTTAGGTGCAGCCAGTAAAATGAGAACCTGTACCATAATGGGGATGAAAGGAGGTAAGTGGACATTATTGGTGTAATAATTTAGGATTATGTTGGTAGTATTTTTTCACATTAAGCAGTGTCTTCACAGTCTCACAATGGTTTGATGCTATTTTTATGTGAAGACTGAACCCAGATAGTAAGGCAAATGAATTTAACCGTATAGTGCAGCTCCTTTAAGTTCCTTATTTGGCTAGATGAATGAATGGGAAAGTGGGTGGCTCAGCTTTGTTGTCTACATAAGATGCAACAAAGAACTGAGAGTTCCTTTTGGTTTGTAACTGCTCAAGGCAATGATTCTTGGTTATGTAAGTAATGTTGTGCATGTAAGACTTTGTCACTTATGACTTCAGGGTACCCTGGTGGATCCTATAAAGTGTCAAAGAAAGGCACAAATTTATGAATATGCTTTCATACAGTAAAACAACCTCGCATAGAAGCTAGTCATCAGATATATTAAGTAATAGTAAATAGGGGCTATACACAGTACTGAATTCCATGGTTGGGTTTGTAAATATTCTTATGGAATCAGCTTTACTTTAATTTAAGTACTTCCTTTCACATGTTCTGTGAGCTAATGACTTCAAACAAACTGAATAATGGGATTAGACTTTTATACAAAAGAATCACTCAACTTCTTCATGAATAATATGGGGTACAATTAGCAGCTGAATCTACTACATACTTAATGGACAATCGTATGTGTGTATTGGTTCAAGAATCAGAAAAGAATGTTGTATACATCGAAGAAGCCTGGAGATACTGACAGGTTTCAGACAGATTATATAATGGTAAGACAGAGATTTAGGAACCAGGTTTTAAATTGTAAGACATTTCCAGGAGCAGATGTGGACTCTGACCACAATCTATTGGTTATGAACTGTAGATTAAAACTGAAGAAACTGCAAAAAGGTGGGAATTTAAGGAGATGGGACCTGGATAAACTGACTAAACCAGATGTTGTACAGAGTTTCAGGGAGAGCATAAGGGAACAATTGACAGGAATGGGGGAAAGAAATACAGTAGAAGAAGAATGGGTAGCTTTGAGGGATGAAGTGGTGAAGGCAGCAGAGGACGAAGTAGGTAAAAAGACAAGGGATAGTAGAAATCCTTGGGTGACAGAAGAAATATTGAATTTAACTGATGAAAGGAGAAAATATAAAAAAATGCAGTAAATGAAGCAGGCAAAAAGGAATACAAATGTCTCTCAAATGAGATCGACAGGAAGTGCAGAATGGCTAAGCAGGGGTGGCTAGAGAACAAATGTAAGGATGTAAAGGCTTATCTCACGAGGGGTAGGATAGATACTGCCTACCGGGAAATTAAAGAGACCTTTGGAGAAAAGAGAACCACTTGTATGAATATCAAGAGCTCTGATGGAAACCCAGTTCAAAGCAAAGAAGGCAAAGCAGAAAGGTGGAAGGAGTATATAGAGGGTCTATACAAGTGCGATGTACTTGAGGACAATATTATGGAAATGGAAGAGGATGTAGATGAAGATGAAATGGGAGATACGATACTGCGTGAAGAGTTTGACAGAGCACTGAAAGACCTGAGTCAAAACTAGGCCCCGGGAGTAGACAACATTCCATTAGAACTACTGACAGCCTTGGGAGTAGACAACATTCCATTAGAACTACTGACAGCCTTGGGAGAGCCAGTCCTGACAACACTCTACCATCTGGTGAGCAAAACGTATGAGGCAGGCAAAATACCCTCAGACTTCAAGAAGAATATAATAATTCCAATCCCAAAGAAAGCAGGCATTGACAGATGTGAAAATCACCGAGCTACCAGTTTAATAAGTCACGGATGCAAAATACTAATGCAAATTCTTTACAGACGAATGGAAAAATTGGTAGAAGCCGACCTCGGGGAAGATCAGTTTGGATTCCATAGAAATATGGGAACACGTGAGGCAATACTGACCCTACGACTTATTTTAGAAGCTAAATTAAGAAAAGGCAAACCTACATTTCTAGCATTTGTAGACTTAGAAAAAGCTTTTGACAATATTGACTGGAATAGTCTCTTTCAAATTCTGAAGGTGGCAGGGGTAAAATACAGGGAGCAAAAGGCTATTTACAATTTGTACAGAAATCAGATGGCAGTTATAAGAGTCGAGGGACATGAAAGGGAAGCAGTGGTTGGGAAGGGAGTGAGACTGGGTTGTAACCTCTCCCCGATGTTATTCAATCTGTATATTGAGCAAGCAGTAAAGGAAACAAAAGAAAAATTCGGAGTAGGCATTAAAATCCATGGAGAATAAATAAAAACTTTGAGGTTCGCTGATGACATTGTAATTCTGTCAGAGACAGCAAAGGACTTGGAAGAGTAGTTGAATGGAATGGACAGTGTCTTGAAATGAGGATACAAGATGAACATCAACAAAAACAAAACGAGGATAATGGAATGTAGTCGAATTAAGTCTGGTGATGCTGGGGGAATTAGATTAGGAAATGAGACACTTAAAGTAGTAAAGGAGTTTTGCTATTTGGGGAGCAAAATAACTGATGATGGCCGAAGTAGAGAGGATATAAAATGTAGACTGGCAATGGCAAGGAAAGTGTTTATGAAGAAGTGAAATTTGTTAACATCGAGTATAGATTTAAGTGTCAGGAAGTCATTTCTGAAAGTATTTGTATGGAGTGTAGCCATGTATGGAAGTGAAACATGGACGATAAATAGTTTGGACAAGAAGAGAATAGAAGCTTTCAAAATGTGGTGCTACAGAAGAATACTGAAGATTAGATGGATAGATCATATAACTAATGAGGTGGTACTGAACAGGATTGGGGAGAAGAGGAGTTTGTGGTACAACTTGACTAGAAGGGATCCTTTGGCAGGACATAATCTGAGGCATCAAGGGATCACCAATTTAGTATTGGAGGGCAGCGTGGAGGGTAAAAATCGTAGAGCGAGACCAAGAGATGAATACAGAAGGATGTAGGCTGCAGTACGTATTGGGAGATAAAGAAGCTTGCACAGGATAGAGTAGCATGGAGAGCTGCATCAAACCAGTCTCAGGACTGAAGACCACAACAACAACAACCTGTGTGTATAGCACACACATTCCTGAGAGGTTAAAAAAAAGTATCAAGAACAATAGCATAAAACAAGATACAAGATTTTTTTGCCAGTTCTGCAAGTTAGATACACAGACTGATGTAAGCACCCAAACATGGAAAGGGACTGACACGTAACTGGTTAAAGACGTGAATTGAAAGGTAGTTAACACAGATTTAGTTTACAGTCATGAAATCGTCCATCTAAGTGGGGAGCTATGAGGTGTAATTGATCACTATGTCTTAAAGCAAGGTGTTATACCTTTCCGTTTCAATCCGACAAACCATGTCTGAGACTTTCAACAAGGAATTTTCATTTTTTATCTTATTAGACATTTATGACTTGCCTTCTGTGGAAATTTTGTTTTGTCTGTACATGTACTGTAACACGCGACATGTCTGGTAAATGGGACAGTGGGAGTGAATGTAGAATGTGAGAGTAAAGCGCACTGTGGCTCCTGCTGCAGCGAGTGATTATTCCAGGTGGCTTAAGTCTCGCCTATGAGATATGCTTCACTCCACAGAAATCCCAGGGAGTTGGAGTCTTGGTTGTTGACACCTCTAGGACGAGAAGTCAGTCATTAGTTGATAGCTAGGATATATGAGAGACGATGCACCAGGTTAATGTTGTATAGCTTTGAGTGCTACCAACTGTAAAACTGTAACATACTCATTATAACAGAAAGTGAATCTGAATATTTCAAAGAAGAAGACTCCAAAATCATTCAGCAATAGCTGGTCTCTTAAGTAACTTTCCAGGCTGACACAGGCATCACAACAGAGGAAAACAAGTCTGGAGCCAAGATACCTGTACCATGGTACTACTGCTACCACTACCACCAAGTGCAAGAAGGTAAAGTTTGTAACCTACAACAACCATAAAATATATGTGCAAACAAACTGGTACAGATGCGTGAAGCTTCATACTTTTTGACCCAATTCCAAAACCTTTCCAACAGCAACTCGTAAGTCATTTGCCTGTGTGAGTCACAGTACTTTCCTAGATAAATTGACATTTTATGGAATTGATGGCATATTCAACCAATGGATAATGTCATTTCTAACCAAAAGAATGCAGAAAGTTGTATATAGTAATTGAAGCAATATAGTCCAGTGACGTAATTTGGACTGGGGAGAAATCATGAAGGAGGGTTCCCAAGGTTCTTAGGTACACTATTGTCCCTCATATATGTAAATGATCTTACGTCTAGTATACAACAATCAGAATTAGTTCTTTTTCCAGATGACACTAATGCTGTAATCAATCCAAGCATATGTACAGATGCAGAAGAAATGGTAAACAAAATTCTTAACAGTATCACTGACTTGTTTTTCTGCAAATGGACTCACCCTAAATTTTAAAAAGACAGAACATATTCAGTTCTACACATCTTGGGGTACTACACCAATCATAAGTGTAACACATGGTGAAGAAATAATAATTAGGCTGGAATCTTCAAAATCCATTGGGGTCCACATTCATGACAATTTCAATTGTTATGTAAACACTGTTCAGCATTTTATTTTGGTACAATTACCACCAAGTTATCAGCCCAGATGAATGGTAAAGAACTGAGGGTGTTGACAACACACAATTTTTTGTTGCCCTCTACAACATGACAGTCCTGACTTTTATGCCTTTTTCACCAGATGTGCCATTTGGATTCTTCCCCAAGACAATAGTTTGTCAGAATTCTGCTAGTGGGAACTGTCATTACAACAGTTCTTGCCACCCACACTGTCTGCCTGTGTCCATTCATGCGAATGGACAGTTTGTTGCTGGTCATTCCCACATAGAAAGCGTCACAGTGTAGGCAGGTCAGTTGGTAAATCACGTGGGTGCTTTCACACGTGGCTCTGACTTTGATCATGTACACCTTCCGGGTACCAACAGGGCCATCTGGGATTCATGGTGGAGTATGTGGCTAATGTTCCTCCTGACTGATCGATTTGAGTAGGCAACTTGTATCTCTTGATCTTCTTAGCATCTCTTCATTTGACTCAATCAGTCCATGAAATATTCAACATTCTCCTCAAACACTACACCTTCAGAGCATGTATTAATAAAAAATTATCAAACATCCAGAAAATTTTAGAATTCTGCTAATGTGAAATACAGATAATTTGTTACTATCATTTTATCTCCTCTTTTGTGTAGTGACTTGACAAGAGCATATTAAGTATGTATAGGAACATTTCCCAATGAAAAGACACACTTTGTAATTAAAGAAGTACTGGTATGGTTCAAAGCTCACCTTAAAAATAATTTGATTCTTTTAATGTTGACTTCGTCATACCCATTTGAATATTTTTTTTAGAGAGTCAATAACTTTGAAAACACTGAAATGTGTAGCATTGTTCAGATTTTTCCCACTTATTATTTTTCTTATGTCATAATGAAGACATCAGAACCACATTATTTTAATCTACACTCCTGGAAATTGAAATAAGAACACCGTGAATTCATTGTCCCAGGAAGGGGAAACTTTATTGACACATTCCTGGGGTCAGATACATCACATGATCACACTGACAGAACCACAGGCACATAGACACAGGCAACAGAGCATGCACAATGTCGGCACTAGTACAGTGTATATCCACCTTTCGCAGCAATGCAGGCTGCTATTCTCCCATGGAGACGATCGTAGAGATGCTGGATGTAGTCCTGTGGAACGGCTTGCCATGCCATTTCCACCTGGCGCCTCAGTTGGACCAGCGTTCGTGCTGGACGTGCAGACCGCGTGAGACGACGCTTCATCCAGTCCCAAACATGCTCACTGGGGGACAGATCCGCAGATCTTGCTGGCCAGGGTAGTTGACTTACACCTTCTAGAGCACGTTGGGTGGCACGGGATACATGCGGACGTGCATTGTCCTGTTGGAACCGCAAGTTCCCTTGCCGGTCTAGGAATGGTAGAACGATGGGTTCGATGACGGTTTGGATGTACCGTGCACTATTCAGTGTCCCCTCGCCGATCACCAGAGGTGTACGGCCAGTGTAGGAGATCGCTCCCCACACCATGATGCCGGGTGTTGGCCCTGTGTGCCTCAGTCGTATGCAGTCCTGATTGTGGCGCTCACCTGCACGGCGCCAAACACGCATACGACCATCATTGGCACCAAGGCAGAAGCGACTCTCATCGCTGAAGACGACACGTCTCCATTCGTCCCTCCATTCACGCTTGTCGCGACACCACTGGAGGCGGGCTGCACGATGTTGGGGCGTGAGCGGAAGACGGCCTAACGGTGTGCGGGACCGTAGCCCAGCTTCATGGAGACGGTTGCGAATGGTCCTCGCCGATACCCCAGGAGCAACAGTGTCCCTAATTTGCTGGGAAGTGGCGGTGTGGTCCCCTACGGCACTGCGTAGGATCCTACGGTCTTGGTGTGCATCCGTGCGTCGCTGCGGTCCGGTCCCAGGTCGATGGGCACGTGCACCTTCCGCCGACCACTGGCGACAACATCGATCTACTGTGGAGACCTCACGCCCCACGTGTTGAGCAATTCGGCGGTACGTCCACCTGGCCTCCCGCATGCCCACTATACACCCTCGCTCAAAGTCCGTCAACTGCACATATGGTTCACGTCCACGCTGTCGCGGCATGCTACCAGTGTTAAAGACTGCGATGGAGCTCCGTATGCCACGGCAAACTGGCTGACACTGACGGCGGCCGTGCACAAATGCTGCGCAGCTAGCGCCATTCGACGGCCAACACCGCGGTTCCTGGTGTGTCCGCTGTGCCGTGCGTGTGATCATTGCTTGTACAGCCCTCTCGCAGTGTCCGGAGCAAGTATGGTGGGTCTGACACACCAGTGTCAGTGTGTTCTTTTTTCCATTTCCAGGAGTGTAGTTCAGTTAAAATATTAAAATATCAAAGTTCTGAGATGAGTGAAGATAATTATATTATGGTTTTAGTAATTTACATATTTCTATAATGCATTAGAAAAAGATATGTAGTTATGTGGGTTGGGACTTTAATAATGGCAACTATTTATTTACAACTTATACAAAACAGATGCATGTTTCGAAGTTTTACTGTCCTTCAGAGTAGTCACTATCATCATGTATATCACATTGCCAGTGATGTAGAAGTTGTAGGATACCATTAGCAGTGTCAGTTGTGTTGATAGTTTGAGTAGAGCATTCTACTGTCTGACAAATCACCATATCAGGCAGGAAGCGAATGCCATGATGTGCCTCCTCCATCTTCGGAATCAAGTTGAAGTGACATGGGATTTAGTCCGGGGAGTGCAGTGGGTGGTACAGCACTTTTTGATGGGTGGGTCCTGCAGAAAGTGCCGCTGCTTTTTTCTCTAATCTGGCTGCAGACTAGGTTCCTAAAATGAACAGCTCAGAGAAAGATGTAGCAACACTTTTTGCACGAGTTGTCCATCATTTTGCAGAACAGTGCTCAGGTGGATATGGTGCAAGTTCTGACTGATCGATGGGGCTGTAAAGCATTGCACCACTCGCCACACTCCTTGGATTTACGCCCATGTGAATTCAGCTCAGTACCTAAATTGAAGGAAACACTTCATAGAATTCACTTCAGAACTGTTACAAAGATTTATTGGGCAACAGGCCATTCCAGTCAAACTGTCACCACTATTGGTGCTGTTAAAGGTACCCTACAACTTCCACAGTGCTGGCATTAGGCAATAGGCTGATGACTACTCTGAAGGCCAGTAGAATTTTAAAACATGAATCTATTTTGTGTAAGTTGTAAATAAATAGTAGACACTATTAAAGTTCCAGTCCTTGCATAAATGAAAAGATAGGTACATGAAACGTATATAAGATTATAGTTCAGTTGTACTTACATTATGCCACCTAGAAATTTCATTAACACCAAGAACAGCAAACTTTGAGTAAAACTTCCAATGAAACTCAAAATTCCATCAAGAGTGTATGCAATTATTAAAAGCTTCCTTCTTCCAAGGACGTCTGACATGAAACCCCAAGCAAAAGCACTTGTAATCATGCCTGAAAAATATTAAAATTTTACCCATCTTACAGAAATGTCAAGAAAAACTGTCATTATCCTAAAGGTTTTACATCTACATCTATATTCCACAATCACCTCATGGTGTGGGTTACCATGTGCAACACTGTCACTTCGCCTCTTTCCTATTCCAGTTGCGAATGGTTCACAGAAAGAACGATTGTCGGTAAGCCTTTATGTGAGCCTGAATCTCTATTACTTCCTCCCGTGTACATTTTGCTAAAAGGCCACAAAGGTGAAATTAAACTGATTTCATTGGGAATGTATGCTCTGGGAATCTTAATGATAAAACAGACTGTGATGCAGGACACCTCTTCAGTAACATCCACCACTCCACCACTCTAGCTTGTTGAGCATCTCTGAGACGCTTCTGCGCTTACTGGATGAGCCTCTAATGGAGCGTACTGCTCCTCTTGGGATCTCCCTCTACCAATCCTATCTGGTATGGCTCCCAAGCTGATGAGCAAGAGTCAAGTACTGGTCCAATGAGGGTCTTGTAATCTGCCTCCTCTGTGGACTGACTACACTTACTGTGTGTTCTTCAACAAATATCAGTGTGGCATTAGCCTTATCTGCAATTAGTTTTATTTGGCATCAGCCTTATGTGCAATTCATTTTGTCACTGTTCCATTTTAAACTGCTCCATAATCCACAGCACTTTACTAGGTGTGGTCCAACTGGAGGAAGCGTGCCTTTGCCAAAGACTGTTTATTCAAGGACCAACAATTCAACAAAGGGCTCCAAAATGCAACGCAACTTGGCATTTTTCATATTAACAAACACTGGTGGAAGTGAAAGTAGTTATCTTACTGATAGTAATTTGTCTAACTACTTCTCCTTTCAAGGTTGTGCCAGCTTCTTTCTCTGCTTTTGGTCTGAAGAAGAAATATGTATGATATGCATTATATGATATGCGAACTCAAATGACACAGTGGCTTTGCACAACTGCACAGACTACCCATCACACCTTCCTCCTCTATCCAACTTCCCATTCACACCTCAGCCCACTTGGTATTCCCCCAAAACATGAAAGGTGCTGCAGAGCCTTTCCAACCATCCTGGAATAGCACGTCAACATCGAATGAAATGGAGGATCCTGCCTGAAATGCTAGCATAGGTGATTTAATCAAATGAAACTGTATGGTTCCACAGATCCTTGTGCAAAGCCACTGTGCCAGGGTGGTAAGTGCATGTGCATAGTTAGCAGGAGACTGGGGGTTTGGATTTCAGCCTTGGTACCAATTTTCTTTCATCACTTCAGTGTGCATGTAAACATCACAGATGTTTGAGTCTTGAAGAGGTCTCTGGTACCACATAATTTCGCTTGCAGAAACGTGTACTTCGAAGTGTGTTCAATTCTTATGTCTTTCACAAGCAAATACTGATTAGATCAGCTTTCTTGGTGAAAATTTAAAATAATCTCTTTCATGTCATGAATAGGAGAGACTTGGGTATCCTACACCTCTTCTGCTATTAGTATAGATGGAATTTTATGTACAAAATGCACCAGGAAATGAATACCAAATGAAACATACTTTGCTACAATATACTATTAGCTGGTTCTTCATTCACTCACCATGTGCCACATATCTCATCAAGAAGGATAGCATTAAGGGATCTTTTCAAACTATTTCATTAGCATCAGTAAAAATACAGCAACTTAGCATGAACCTTCGTTGCTCATTGTGTCAATTGCATAACCAAGCAGGGTCCTTTCTTTTTCCGAAATGAACCCGAGTGTCGTTGAAATTCAAACGCCAGCATTAAAGTAATATCATTCCATTTCACTGCTTTAATTTCAAAGTTCAGTTAAGGTATTCATAGCTGGCTACAATATTTAGATTACACAAGCACAAATTAAGAGTGTGAGTTTTGTTACCGTATTTTAGCTTACCTGTGACTGCAGCTCAGCTTGGTACGTACTAAATTTTACTATTGTTAATTGTTCAGAATCATTTAATTCAAGTTCAAAGTTAAATCTCTTATTTCTAAATTTCGTAGATTCAAGTAGCTTTTGAAATGATTGTTGAGGTAGCTCAAGACTAACCATATTTTTCTGAATTTCGATGTGCTTCAGAAACAAAGCTCACTATTAATTTCAGTCACTAAATTAACTTTCAATTTTCGGTTTTATTAATTCTTTTGCTAAATTAAGTCAGAGTGTAGCGAAATTTATTACTTCTGACAAACTTTCAGTTTTCACACTACACGTGTTAACCTTCAGTTGCCACACTTCTAGTGCTAATTATATGTGTAATAACCTTTCTTTTTCAGTTACTATAGTAGTTGTCCATAGGACTGGCGACCGTAATTTCCCCAAAATCTCAAATATCTAATTACCGCTAGTTAACTGTTAACGTAACGGCCGCACATTTACTTTCTTCATTAACTTTACGCCTTTTCAAAATTAATTTCCACCAGTTTCATTTGCATTTTTCCTTTCATTTAGATGTAACCCTTTCTTCCCTCTTTACTGACGGATTAACTTTGGTGACGATTGCTTTTCCCAAATTTCCATTAGGTACATGCGGTTTAATTTTTCACTGTCATTAAGGTCGATAAGTGAGGGGGAGGTTACATACGCTTGTCCGTCCTCCATTAGAATACTGATGCGCGGTGTAGGATCCTTACCAGATAGGATTGATGAAGTACATCGAAAAAGTTCAAAGAAGGGCAGAACATTTTGTATATTGAAAAATATGGGAGAGAGTGTCATTGAAATGGTACAGGATTTGGGCTGGACATCATTAAAACAAAGGCGTTTTTCGTTGAAACAGAATCTTCTCATGAAATTCCAATCACCAATGTTCTCCTCCGAATGCAAAAATATTTTGTTGACACCTGCCTACATATGGAAAAACGAGCACCACAATAAAATAAGGTAAGTCAGAGCTTGTATGGAAAGATATATGTGTTCATTCTTTCTATACGAGATTGGAATAACAGAGAATTGTGAAGGCAGTTCAATGAACCCTCTTCCAGGCTTTTAAATGTCACTTGCAGAGTATCGATGTATATGTAGATGTAATATTTCCAAGAATATGTTGGTGTTTTTAGAAGAAAATAGTTAGCCATATCTGCAACAACAGAAGCTTGTGATTGTGTAAATCACAGTTCAGATGAAATTGATCTTCATAATATCAATGAAGGAGTAAATGAGAAGCCATTTGGGTCAGAATTCCAGTATCATTAAAATGGACTCTGCAAGACGTGCAGTTATATATTTAAAACAATATTCTTAGTGCTTGCTTCTGTTGAGCAAATACTTTATTTTATGTTCACTGTCCTGAAGACAATTTTGTTAGACAGTGAAGAGTGAAAATATACAAAATAATACAACACTTTTATCTTTAAGTCAATTCAATGAGAACTAAGGAGGGAGGAAATTAGTGTTTAACGTCCCATCGACAACAAGGTCATTAGAGACGGAGCGCAAGCTCCGATTAGGGAACGATGGGGAAGGAAATCGGCCATGCCCTTTCAAAGGAACCATCCCGGCATTTGCCTGAAATGATGTAGGGAAATCATGGAAAACTGAAATTAAGATGGCCGGACGTGGGATTGAAACGTCTTCCTCCCAAATGGGAGTCCAGTGTGCTAACCACTGCGCCACCTCACTCGGTCAATGAGAACTATTTCTCAGAGAAAAACATAGTGAACTGGGCTTCTTGTTTTGTTTATTTATAGATTTATTCCATGTAAAGTTGTAATCTATTTCAGTCCTAAAGACTTTTAGGCACAGTGTGTAATTTAGTATATCACCGCTAATGACTACTTCTGGTGCTGCTTGTTTGCAATCACATAACATCAGTCTTTGTGACAGAAACACTTAACCATTAGTTATGAATGTTTTGTAAGCCTATTTAGCAAGCATCTGACCTTTGATACGTCTGAATTGGATACCTGACAATCATTACAATTTCTGAATGCCTTTAAAAGTCACTGGAAGCTGTAGGTCAAAATGTGTGAATTCCTAAGTGACCAAACTGCTGAGGTCATCGGTTATGTATGTCTAAAAGAAGAATGGCCCAATACTGATCCTTGCAGTATCCCACATGTTTTGGTCCCACATTCTAAGCTTACTTTCATGCCTGTGTCATAGTAAGTCAATGAGACCCTGTGGTATCTGGTACAAAGGTAAGGCCCCCATCCATGCAAAAGAAATGACACAACATTTCAGTTTTCCAAGAAGAATTTTGTGATCTGCGCAATTACAAGATCATACCAACAGAGAATTTTTCCCGTTTAGCTCTGCCAGCACTTCATTTTTGAGATGGTTTATTGCTGTCTCCACAGAGAATTCTTTATGGAAGTCAAAATGAGAAGCAGTTAAGAAGTTCTACTAAGAAAAATGGGTCAGTATTCTAGCACACCCTCATTCTCAAAAACGGATTGCAAACAGTCAAATGACTCTAATTAGGAATCTATTGCTAACAGCTTTGATGGCCACACTACTGCTGCTAGAGGTAGGGCTACCCTACACAGATGGAGCATTGCTGAGAGTCCTCAAATGGAGTGCAGATCAGACTCCTCAAAGTGAGTGCAGGTCAGCGGAGTGCACTGCCCAACAGTGCTCAAAGATAGATACTCTGGGAACTGGAAAGATGTCCTGGAAGCTAACGATGAAGCCGTTTATTGGCAATGAGAATTTAATGTGGACCGCTATGCCAAACTTGCTTCTGTTCAATTTGTAATTTGTGTTAATTTTTACTTTAGTTAAATATGTAATTTATAGAATGAGATTTTCACTCTGCAGCGGAGTGTGCGCTGATATGAAACTTCCTGGCAGATTAAAACTGTGTGCCCGACCGAGACTCGAACTCGGGACCTTTGCCTTTCGTGGGCAAGTGCTCTACCAACTGAGCTACCGAAGCACGACTCACGTCCGGTACTCACAGCTTTACTTCTGCCAGTACCTCGTCTCCTACCTTCCAAACTTTACAGAAGCTCTTCTGCGAAACTTGCAGAACTAGCACTCCCGAAAGAAAGGATATTGCGGAGACACGGCTTAGCCACAGCCTGGGGGATGTTTCCAGAATGAGATTTTCACTCTGCAGCGGAGTGTGCGCTGATATGAAACTTCCTGGCAGATTAAAACTGTGTGCCCGACCGAGACTCGAACTTGGGACCTTTGCCTTTCGCGGGCAAGTGCTCTACCAACTGAGCTACCGAAGCACGACTCACGTCCGGTACTCACAGCTTTACTTCTGCCAGTACCTCGTCTCCTACCTTCCAAACTTTACAGAAGCTCTTCTGCGAAACTTGCAGAACTAGCACTCCTGAAAGAAAGGATATTGCGGAGACACGGCTTAGCCACAGCCTGGGGGATGTTTCCAGAATGAGATTTTCACTCTGCAGCGGAGTGTGCGCTGATATGAAACATCCTGGCAGATTAAAACTGTGTGCCCGACCGAGACTCGAACTCGGGACCTTTGCCTTTCGCGGGCAAGTGCTCTACCAACTGAGCTACCGAAGCACGACTCACGTCCGGTACTCACAGCTTTACTTCTGCCAGTACCTCGTCTCCTACCTTCCAAACTTTACAGAAGCTCTTCTGCGAAACTTGCAGAACTAGCACTCCTGAAAGAAAGGATATTGCGGAGACACGGCTTAGCCACAGCCTGGGGGATGTTTCCAGAATGAGATTTTCACTCTGCAGCGGAGTGTGCGCTGATATGAAACTTCCTGGCAGATTAAAACTGTGTGCCCGACCGAGACTCGAACTCGGGACCTTTGCCTTTCGCGGGCAAGTGCTCTACCAACTGAGCTACCGAAGCACGATTCACGTCCGGTACTCACAGCTTTACTTCTGCCAGTACCTCGTCTCCTACCTTCCAAACTTTACAGAAGCTCTTCTGCGAAACTTGCAGAACTAGCACTCCTGAAAGAAAGGATATTGCGGAGACACGGCTTAGCCACAGCCTGGGGGATGTTTCCAGAATGAGATTTTCACTCTGCAGCGGAGTGTGCGCTGATATGAAACTTCCTGGCAGATTAAAACTGTGTGCCCGACCGAGACTCGAACTCGGGACCTTTGCCTTTCGCGGGCAAGTGCTCTACCAACTGAGCTACCGAAGCACGACTCACGTCCGGTACTCACAGCTTTACTTCTGCCAGTACCTCGTCTCCTACCTTCCAAACTTTACAGAAGCTCTTCTGCGAAACTTGCAGAACTAGCACTCCTGAAAGAAAGGATATTGCGGAGACACGGCTTAGCCACAGCCTGGGGGATGTTTCCAGAATGAGATTTTCACTCTGCAGCGGAGTGTGCGCTGATATGAAACTTCCTGGCAGATTAAAACTGTGTGCCCGACCGAGACTCGAACTCGGGACCTTTGCCTTTCGCGGGCAAGTGCTCTACCAACTGAGCTACCGAAGCACGATTCACGTCCGGTACTCACAGCTTTACTTCTGCCAGTACCTCGTCTCCTACCTTCCAAACTTTACAGAAGCTCTTCTGCGAAACTTGCAGAACTAGCACTCCTGAAAGAAAGGATATTGCGGAGACACGGCTTAGCCACAGCCTGGGGGATGTTTCCAGAATGAGATTTTCACTCTGCAGCGGAGTGTGCGCTGATATGAAACTTCCTGGCAGATTAAAACTGTGTGCCCGACCGAGACTCGAACTCGGGACCTTTGCCTTTCGCGGGCAAGTGCTCTACCAACTGAGCTACCGAAGCACGACTCACGTCCGGTACTCACAGCTTTACTTCTGCCAGTACCTCGTCTCCTACCTTCCAAACTTTACAGAAGCTCTTCTGCGAAACTTGCAGAACTAGCACTCCCGAAAGAAAGGATATTGCGGAGACACGGCTTAGCCACAGCCTGGGGGATGTTTCCAGAATGAGATTTTCACTCTGCAGCGGAGTGTGCGCTGATATGAAACTTCCTGGCAGATTAAAACTGTGTGCCCGACCGAGACTCGAACTTGGGACCTTTGCCTTTCGCGGGCAAGTGCTCTACCAACTGAGCTACCGAAGCACGACTCACGTCCGGTACTCACAGCTCTACTTCTGCCAGTACCTCGTCTCCTACCTTCCAAACTTTACAGAAGCTCTTCTGCGAAACTTGCAGAACTAGCACTCCCGAAAGAAAGGATATTGCGGAGACACGGCTTAGCCACAGCCTGGGGGATGTTTCCAGAATGAGATTTTCACTCTGCAGCGGAGTGTGCGCTGATATGAAACATCCTGGCAGATTAAAACTGTGTGCCCGACCGAGACTCGAACTTGGGACCTTTGCCTTTCGCGGGCAAGTGCTCTACCAACTGAGCTACCGAAGCACGACTCACGTCCGGTACTCACAGCTTTACTTCTGCCAGTACCTCGTCTCCTACCTTCCAAACTTTACAGAAGCTCTTCTGCGAAACTTGCAGAACTAGCACTCCTGAAAGAAAGGATATTGCAGAGACACGGCTTAGCCACAGCCTGGGGGATGTTTCCAGAATGAGATTTTCACTCTGCAGCGGAGTGTGCGCTGATATGAAACTTCCTGGCAGATTAAAACTGTGTGCCCGACCGAGACTCGAACTCGGGACCTTTGCCTTTCGCGGGCAAGTGCTCTACCAACTGAGCTACCGAAGCACGACTCACGTCCGGTACTCACAGCTTTACTTCTGCCAGTACCTCGTCTCCTACCTTCCAAACTTTACAGAAGCTCTTCTGCGAAACTTGCAGAACTAGCACTCCTGAAAGAAAGGATATTGTGGAGACACGGCTTAGCCACAGCCTGGGGGATGTTTCCAGAATGAGATTTTCACTCTGCAGCGAAGTGTGCGCTGATATGAAACTTCCTGGCAGATTAAAACTGTGTGCCCGACCGAGACTCGAACTCGGGACCTTTGCCTTTCGCGGGCAAGTGCTCTACCAACGCACACTCCGCTGCAGAGTGAAAATCTCATTCTGGAAACATCCCCCAGGCTGTGGCTAAGCCGTGTCTCCGCAATATCCTTTCTTTCAGGAGTGCTAGTTCTGCAAGTTTCGCAGAAGAGCTTCTGTAAAGTTTGGAAGGTAGGAGACGAGGTACTGGCAGAAGTAAAGCTGTGAGTACCGGACGTGAGTCGTGCTTCGGTAGCTCAGTTGGTAGAGCACTTGCCCGCGAAAGGCAAAGGTCCCGAGTTCGAGTCTCGGTCGGGCACACAGTTTTAATCTGCCAGGAAGTTTCATGTAATTTATAATTTTTATTGGTAATATTTGTGAAGTGTAATCATTCTTTTTTTCTATTTGCAACTTGGAACTTTAGATGTTAGTTGTCACATGACAAATAAATATATCTACTCACAATACAGAGGAATTGTTGAGTTGCAGACAGGCACAAAAAAAGACTGCTAAACATGTGACTAGTTTTCATTTTTTTCTCGTTCTCGTTTTATTGTTGCAGTATTATTCTGCAGTAGCAGGATACAGTAATATCCTTTGTTAGAATATTGATTCTTACCAGTCAAAATTACAAAAATTTAACTGAAAACTAAAACAATGTAAATTCCCGGAATTCTAAAAAAAATCCGAGGTTTTATCCCGGATGAATAAATTCTTGGGTTTTTCCCGGATCTGCCGGTTGTTCCAGGTCGTATACACCCAGAATTAATGACAAAATTTACCTACCTTAATTAAGGACATAAAAATGCCAGTTCTTCTTATGTTTTCACGTATCTGCTTTGTTATAAAAACAAAATACAACCAACCAAAAAATCATAAAATTCCAAGAATAAAAGTTATTAAAACAAAACTGTTGAACTGACTAATAAATGAGGCGTTAGCCACATATTGGCAAGTACCTGTCTCAGTGTACAAAGAAAGGGAAAGCGCTTTGTCAGTTGGTCAGAGAGAAACGTCAGTGGTGAAAGCTAGTAGCTTGTTATGCGTTGATGCTCTCTGGTTTTATTAACTGTGATTGATACACAGCATTAATGAGATTTGTTTTTGGAAATATATGGAAAACAACGTGTGACCAGTTTAATAATTAAATGACCTATTGTCCAATTTTTTAAAACAGTTGGAGAAAGCAGAAGATAGGTGTGCCAACCAGACAAGTATCAGAATTCAAATTCTTAAGCTGAATATATTCCTCTTGTCTCATAACTAGAAGCCCTAGCACAAAAATATTCACCATCATCGATGTCAGATGTGCTAACCAGCACTTTTATGTATGAGACAGGTTACACAGTGCACTACAAGAGTCAATGGAATTTATGTAAGATGCATTGTAATGTGATTGTTTGTCCTTAGGTTTAACGTTCTATAGTCTTTTTTGTAATGCTAATCAACTAAAGTTTAGTGGAGGTTGAGTTTGGAGTCCATCGAGTCAAGGTGTAGCTGTGGGCTATGCATCATGTCGTACCGGCTGAGTGAGTCCCCACCACTGTGAATTGACACCTCGGCAAAACATTACTAATTCCTAACAAATTATATTCCCTGACAAATGTTTTGTAATTTACAGTGTGTAAAACACTTTGGCGATGGTTACTGCAAAACCAGTTACCACTGTACAAACATTGTTTAGCAGCTGCATACTGATTAGAAATGACTTCCCAAAACAGTAAATCTGATTAGCATTTACGTAGTAGGCTATTGTCACATCAAAAGTAAAGTTAGGCTTCTGTTTCAACTAATAACATTCACTTTCATATTAAATGGGAGGGTTTCAGTATAAGAACTGTGGCGAAGAGACAGCTGGACGAGCCAGTTGCTGGGCACGCTGCCCAACATAATGTTCTTCACTTCAGTGACTTCGTAACAGCATGTACCATCTGCATCCTTCCTACCGACACCAGCTTTTCTGAATTGTGCAGATGGGAACTGGAAACTCTCCCTGCAATATATCCTATGTCACCATAACCCCCCCCTCCCCCCCCCCCCAGCCATGCATCTCCTTCCCCACTCCCACTCCAACACTACACAGCCTTCTACTCCACCTCTCTCTCTCTCTCTCTCTCTCTCTCTCTCTCTCTCTCACTCACTCTCACTCTCCTCCCCCCCCTCCCACCCCCACCGCCTCTTCTCTCTTTTTTTCCCCTCTCCTCCACTTCTTTCCGTTACTGCCCCACATCTAACCTCACAACTCTACCTATCCGCCCACTCCTGTCCCCACCACTTCCCTGTATTCTCCCACAAGCAGCACTTTATTGTCCTCCAACCCTACACTACTATCTCTCCCCCTTCCCATCCCAGCCACCGCCTTAACCCCAAAACCCTGATTGCTTCTCCCAACATGCACAGTCGCTTGCAGTGTCTCACCAGTGGCTAGAGACAGTACTCAGTTGTGAGTGAGTTGTGCTTATGAGAATGTGTCTGTGTTGTCTACTTTAGAAGAAGGGCTTTTGGTCAAAAGCTCACGTGTTTAGCATTTTTTGGTGTGCCTGTCTCCGACTCAACATCTCCGCTGTATAGCGAGTAGCAATCTATTCTCTTCATAATAATGTGATTATTACATCCTGGATTTTCCATTGTTTATGCTAAGACATCCAGGGGCGCCAGTTACAACACACATAATGGGTATAATGGGCAAGTCATGGAAAAATATGCTCACACGGTCCATAGCAGGTATGTGGGATTTTCAAGTATACACTCAGACCACCAGGAGGTGCATCGAAAGACTTACAGCCCCCCAGGTACCTTGCCAGGCAACAGGACATGATCGCAAGCTGCATCGATGACCGTGCCTACATCTGATCACGAGCTACTAGGGGGCAGCACATCTCTTCCGAGAGAATAGTTAAATGGAAACCCAGGGACCACTGCACACAGTTCCTGTCTATGAGAGCAGGCTGATTCACACACCGACTGCTTGCAGGCTCTCAGTTAAGTTCTCATCCATGTGATACTAATGAAGACAATGTGATGTTGAGAAGTAGGACTTCTGTGTTGAAAAACAGCTCTTGAGTGTTGGTCATTTCAGTGTTTAGTTTCAGCTCCTGGGAGTTAGTTGGGGCCAAATCCTCAGAATTGTGTTTCAGTTGGAACTGCATAAGAGGCAGAGTTAATTTGCAATTGTAAGTTAAGGTGGACAGTTATTTTGGTTTTCAGAAGGACAATAAAGAAGCTATTGTACTCCTACTTGAACTCTCTTTCAATTAGGAATAATAGACGGATTTTAAAGTTTAAATAAATATATCTCCATTTTTATATAAGAGTGTTACTACAGAATATTTAAATCCATCACAAAATGTTTTGAGTCATAACTTTATTACAAACACAGCTTAATATGCCTATGTCCCTCAAAGTACCAACATAACACTCCATAAAAGGTAACTTTACTTATAAAACAAAATTTAAATTAGTCACAAAAAGTAGTATCCACACTATTTATACTATCAGTTCATTTTATCTACGTAAAAATAAATCATAATAATGTGTCAGATTACATTCAGCTAATAGTTTTGCGAACACTGAAGAGACAAAACACGAGTAATCATGCAAATATCCTAAGATTGTTGTAAAATGTTAAAAGGAAATTTTAGCTTTGTTGGACAAAGATTTTGCTACATATTTGTTCACTGCAAAACACAATATCTCTGAGGTACAGTTGCAATAATATTGCTACAGTTGTAAATACAGAGCAATTAAATTTATGTAATGATGAAATTCTAAACAGCAGTATCTTAACTACTAATTTAGTGAATTGTAGCAGCAATTCAATAATTAGATGTTCCTGCTGTGGAACAATCACATGAAAGCACAGAAAACTTATGTTAGGGTCAACAAGACGTGGACTGAACCCTCTCTTCCTTAATAAGAATCAACTTTATCATATCACCTAGTGATTTTGTCTTTATACAGTGAATAAACTGCTTCACACATGTAAAATCAAACATGACTATTTTTAGAAAAGTCTGAAAAATAATTTATCATTGAAAACAGTTCTCCAACAATTTTGACAGCATCTAACATGTTATCTGGGCTTATTTTAAATGTTTTGTTCTGCTGCATTAATTTTCCATCAAGGTTACCATGCAACATGATGATGTGTAACAGTGATCATTAAATAGTTTATATATTAGGATCACACAATGGAAAATCCAGGATGGAAAAAAAAAACTGATTGCTATTCACTGTGTAGAGGGCACAATGAGTCGCAAACAGGTGCAACAAGAAGATTGCTATACATTGGAGCTTTCGGCCAAGAGGCCTTCTTCTGAAGTAGAAAATACACACACAAGCATGACTCTCATATCAATGGCCACTCCCTCTGGCTGCTGCATTTAGACGCAACTTCTCTTCACATCAGGTGTAACTACATTTACTTATTAATAAACAAAGATTTAACTCCTGTTAAAATGGCATATTTAGTTGTTATTATGTGACTGTAGGTATATTGAACACAAATTAAAGAATCACTTGGGCAAACAGACCATTTTAATATTCCTAAATAGATCCACCTGTGCTTAGTCTTAAGACTGACTCCTATGAGAGGGGCGGACTGAGATAAATTCAGATGTAAAAAATGTAACCCAGTAGCTCAATCGGTAAAATCACTGGAAGAAGAGTAGTTGACGTCCAGTTCACCTTAACAGGTGCAGCCCCTGCCCCCTCCAGTACGTTCAAGGACTGGAAGAACTGGCAATAATACGTGTTTGTGAAATTTTCCAGGTTATACTATAGTTCACATTTTACATACCAGAACATTCAACAATTGCCTTAATGAAGTCAATTGCTTTTGATAGTAGAGAAAGGATATACCATGGTGTACCGTTCTTTAACAGAATCATTCCTTGTAAAACAATATGATGTTCCAACTAATCTTCAACTTGGTAATTGGTTCAAAAATATGATGAAGTGTTAATAAACTATTACATAAGGACACAAAAATGCAAATTCATTGTCAGAAAGCTATAAACATTAAGTAACACAAGAAACAAAAGTACGTACCTCCATAACCAATGGCATTCAGAAGACCTTTGTCTGATGGTTTAAGATTTAAATCACAATGTGCCGCCGGAAGCAGGTAAGACATTGCAGTTGTGCTGAACTGATGAGAAAGTGAACAGCAAATAGCTGACAGAAGTATGAGGTAGTTGTATTTGCCAAATCCTGAAAAACAAAGTCAACAGTAAACTCTTCTTAAATTTTCTAGAAATTAACCATACTGTGCAGTTGTTTCATTCAGTTATATGAGTAGAAACAGAATCTTATGCTGACATTCAAATGAGACAAAAATTATATGCTTACTTGAGGAATCCACATCAAACTACTTCAGCACATGCAATAAATCACAATCATTCATAGCTGGAAGTAAAACACAGCTGCAGACTTATTAGACAAAGTAACAAGAAGTGCATATTCTTTATGAACATTGGGAATTAAAAATTTATATGTCTGATGCAATCTACTTATACTCATGAGCAACAGATCAACATAATTAGAGGTAGTTACTATGTTGGAGAGAATGAATGCTCCTGTCTCTATGGCAACTGGAATACTTCAATGTGACACTTGACTTGTAAGTCATCAAATTTTTTACCGGCTATCAGTGTGAGATGTTTGTGCTGGTCCCTCTATTTTTAGCTTTACTCAGAATGAAGATTAATATTAGTTTCAATATCCAGTATCTGAAAATTATAAAAGTAACTTTATCATACTTCATTCAAAGAAATGCAAGGAAACTCCTAAAACCAGATAAATGTTTTTTTCCATAGCCAAGTTATTACTATAATGTGTGCAGTTTTTTTCTTTTAATTATTTTAGGTTCATCTGTATGCCAGAAGGCAGAAAACTTCTCAAAGACTAATTTTCTTCCACTTTGCAACACTGCCTATCTGCAATGCCCATTAAGCCCTCTGAGCCTTGATGATCAAAGTCTTTTAGAGTATCTTTATTTTATTTTATTTATTTTTTATTTTGTATGCGTATTCCATGGATCTGTACATGCGAGTGACTCACTTGGATGTGGAATGTGTCAATACATTTGCACAAATACAATTAATGTAATCTGTAAATTGATTTCAAAAAACTGTGAAAATGATGTGCACTATACAGGTTTCCAAGTAACATGGCTTTCTCCCACATTTATTACCACCACAAATACTGTGATGACCAGATCAAGTTTCATAATACATGTTTTATGGAAAAGTTCCATATTACATGTTTTATGCAAGTTGGTACCTCTACCTCACTACACCCTAGACATGGCACTAACAACATAATCACTACATGAAGTCACAGTCCATTTTAGACACAACACAAGTATTAGCAGAACACAGGAGCTGTAGATTACGCAAACAGTGCACACATTTGAGCTTTCGAGATAGTCACCAGGATGATTAAATATCTACTGCATAAAACACAATAAAAGTCCGAATTAAACAACATCTCCATCAGCTCAAAAGAATTAATCTAGGTCCACTACTCGATAAAAGTATACAGATACTCCACACAAGCATGCTGCTCATATACTCAGAGTTAAAAGATTTTTGCAGAAATGTTAACGTGAACTTCACAAACAATGAATAGTTGTATAAGTGTCAACACAGTAATAGTGAGCTTTTCTATAAAGAACTCAGCACTGTAAAGAGATGCTGCAAACTAAAGAATCGACTTTAACACAACACAGACCAGCTGTGGTTTATCAAGATCTTTCATAAATGTTGCGCAAGTGCTAGCTGGTCCACACTTAAAATTTCAGGTGATGCCCGACTATTTCAAGACTGGCATATAGGCATATTGTGATCTTGGGAACTACATAATCATTTAAAAAATGACAGGTTTTATTTTGCTTATTAGGATGGACTTATACATATTACTGGTAATTTGATTTATGAAATATATTGTGAGTTGACAAAAAGAAAAGTTTATGACAAATATTTTATGCAATAATGAAAACAATCAAGATTCAGTCTTTCCTTTCCATCTCATATGGTAAGTCTACCCTGATCCGCAATTCAGGACAACTTTCCTGAAATCTACCCCTTTTCCTAGACTCTCCAGTCCTTTTCTTCACCCTTCCTCCTTCATCTTCAACCCTTCTGCCTGAAGAAGGAGCTTCCCAATCACAACCAACTTTTATGTGTATGTTCTGCCGCCGCTTTGTGAGTAGATTTTTTAACTGACCAATTAAATATTTTATGTAGCCATATTGGGAATATCTCATTTATGAGTTCAAGTACCATATTGAAAATTGTGGAAAATTAAGTAAAAATCTTAATTAATGGCTTCATCTATTAGTGAAATACATCATTTTGTGTATAACAATCAGGCCAAAAGATAAATTAAAATATGTTACTGAAAAGCCGAGGTGTCAGTATGATCAGAGCTGCTGATTAGCTCTCCACAAATTTACTCTAGTGTGCTGTATTAAGAAGTCTGACTATCCATATTTTTTTAATCAACAAACAATAAATCAAAGTGAAACTACTCCAATTATTTGTGTGTATGTTACATGTACACTTCATAGGTAACTGTATCAAAATGGCATCATGGAAACAGGAAAAAGATTAATTATTAGTAGAGGTGAAATAAAGGCAGGTGAGAGATGCAGCTTTCTCTGGGTTCTTCCCCCTCCATAAAATAATTTGTAAGTATTCAATCAACAACACACAACACATATTTCAGTTGTTCATTTTATCTAAATTCAGTATTTTGCTTCATTTAGGATGAAATTTTTCTACATTATTTACATATTTTTGTGTTTTTACCCTCCACCATGGACCCATGCTTCTTCCATCTGCACCAATAAGGGAAGTTTCCTTATCCCTAGGCAGAATCCAGTCCTATGTAATGATCCTGTGTTGTTGCTTGGTTCACAGAGTACCCCCCAAATGGCCTTACCATCAAATTACCCATCTCCAGCTGCAAACTGCTGCAACACCTCTTTCCGCAATGATATCCATCTGTTCAGATTCTGCCAGACCTCAACCCTCACCAAAATAGTCCTGCAAAACCATGTCAATAAGGTTCAAACCTCCATGCAATGCCTCCTTTTAATCCATAAAATTCTCCTACTGGTCAATCCCAAATTCTGGATCCCATCTAACACACAGATACTCTTGCCTTCCAGGAAATAGAGCAGCATGCACAAGGCCACCTCAAAAAACTCTCCAACCTCTTCACCTCCTAATCCCATCTTGCTGACCACTATCCACCACCTCTGCAACAACCTCCAAACCTCTCTCACATCTCCCCATAGCTGACAAACCCTGTCTTGCACACCTACTACATCTCCCTTCTACCACCATACTGAATCCAGAACCAAAAAAGACCCAAAACACTCTAATGAACCTTTCCACCAAAAGCCTTAGCCCCACAGAAGTATCAGTCCCTTTTTGCCCCACTCCTGAACTCAGTCATGCTAGACTTGATAAACACCTTCTTTCCATCTCCCAGTCCCTACAATGGAAACATTTTTTTTGCCACCAACCCTACCAATCAGACTCAACCAAAGGCCAATGTTGAACCACGCCTGACTTAGTTCACTCCTCCTTCCACCTGCGATCCACCCCCACTGACCCCAAATCACCCCCATTAACTTTCCAGAATTTCTTAACCTAAGACCTTGCCTCATCATCATTCCCCAAATCCCTCAACATGCAAGCTAACCTTACACCTGCAGAAAGAATCGCAATCCACCACCTAAAATCTGATCCCGACCTTATTATCTTATCTGCTGACAAAGGCTCCACGACTGTTCTTTGGACCACAAGGATTACATGGTAGAACTGCACCAGCTGTCAGATTTGCCCACCTACAAACCCTCCTACAGTGACCCCATTCTAGAAATCTAGCAGGTACTCCTGTCTCCCCTCAAATCCTTAGATCCATCCCAGAACCTATCACCAGATTCCACCTCTCTCCTCACCCCTACCAATCCCTGCACTCCTAACTTCTCTACATGCTTCATAAAGTCCACAGACCCAACCACTCAGGGTGCTCCATTGTGGCCAGTTACTGTGCCCCCACTAAGTGAATCTCTGCTCTCGCAGACCAACACCTTCAGCCTATTACCAACAACCTACTCTGCTATATAAATGATACCAAATATTTCCTCCAGCGACTCTCCACAGTTCTTTGTTTACCACACAGTGCCCTGCTCATCACTATTGATGCCATTTCGCTTTACTTAACATTCGTAATGCCCATGACCTGGCTGCTCTTGAACACATCCCCTACCAGTGCCTAATGGATTCCAAACAGACAACCCCTTTCCTGGTCCCCATGACTAGCTACATCATCACCCACAGTTACTACTCTTTTTTCACATCACCCACAAACAAATCTAAGATGTGGCAATGGGCACCCACATGGCACCTATTCATAGGCCATTTAGAAGAATCCTTCCCAGCCACCCAGAATCTCAAATCCCCAACCTGGTCCAGATTCACTGATGACATCTTTGTGATCTGGATTGAAGGTGAGGACAGGCTAAACACATTCCTCCACAACTTCAACACCTTCTCCCCAATTTGCTTCACCTGTTCCTCATCAAACCAACAAGCCACCTTCATTGATGTTCAACTCCACCTCAGACATGGTTACATCAGTACCTCTGTCCATAACATATCTACCAATCACCAGCAATGCCTCCACTTTCACTACTGCCACCCATACCATACCAAGAAGTCCCTTCCATACAGCCTAGCCACCCCTGGCCATGGCATCCATAGTGACAAGCAGTCCCTCTTGAAATACACCAAGGGTCTCATGAGGACTTCACAGACCATAATTACCCTCCTAACCTTATACAGAAACAGATCGCCTGATCTCTCCAGCTACCCACAACATTCCAAAGCCCCACCATCCGGCCAAAGAGGAGCATTCCCTCATGACTCTGAACCAACCAGGAATAGAGAAATTGAATCATATTCTCCGACAGGGTTTTAATTACCTCTCATGCCGTGAAATGAGAAATATCCTACCACTCCTACCCACTATCCTCCTCACTGCTCCCATAGTGGTATTCTGCACTCACCAAATCTGCACAATATCCCTGACAATCCCTGCACAACCCCTCCTTGCAAATTTGCCTCACGGCTCACATCCCTGTAACAGACCTAGATGCAAGATCTGTCTCATATATCCTCCCACCACCACCTACTCCAATCTGGTCACAAGCATCACCTATCCCATCAAAGGCAGGGCAACATGTGAAAGCAGTCATGTGATCAACAAGCTAAGCTGCAGCCAATGTGCTTTGTTCTATATGGGCATGACAACCAACACGCTGCTGTCATCATGAATGGCCACCAACAAACTGTGGTCAAGGAACAGCTGGATTGCCCAGTTGCTGATCATGCTGTCCAACATAAGATTCCTCATTTTAATGACCGCTTCACAGACTGTGCCGCCTGGATCCTTCCTAGCAACATCAGCTTTTCTTAACTGTGCAGATGGAAACACTCCCTGTAATATATCTGATGTTCCTATAGCCCTCCAGACCTCAATCTTCATTAGTTGTTGTCCTTCAACCACCTAACCCCTTCCTGGGTTCCGATTCCACATCCTTCTATTCCAAATGCACTATCACAGTGTCTTTATACTTCCCTCCTTTCCATCCCACCACCCCCCTCCCCCATCAAACCTCCCAACTGCACCTAGCTGCCCTGCCCTCTCTCCACCTCATCCCTGCAAGCTCCCACAACATCCGTATTGTGCTCTTCCTCTCCATTCCCACCCCAGCCTCCTCCTTACCCCCGCCACCCAGATTGCTTTTTTCATCTTGCACAGTTGCTCTCAGTCTGGCCCCAGCAACCAGGGACAGTGGTTTTGTGTGTGTGTGTGTGTGTGTGTGTGTGTGTGTGTGTGTGTGTGTGTGTATTTTGTAGATTTTGTAAGAAGGCTTTCTGGCCAAAAGCTTATGCATTTAGTAGTCTTTTTGTGTCACCTGTGGGTCAATACAAATTAATTGGTCCAATAAAAATTAAGTTGGTTGCTTGACCATTATTAAATACTTAATTTCATTTGTAAGCACACGACAGTGTTTCAGTTTAGAGATGTTAGCAAAAATATTAATATCTCTGCACTGACGTAAGTTACAACAACATTGCAATTGACATGATTGTTTTTAGAAAAGTCTATTACAAAAAATACCCTAAATTCAAAAATAGCCAGTCAAAATGACCTCCAAAGTTTGGTATCCAAATTTTCAAAAATCCACTTTTTAGACCCAAAAATAACAAACGAGGAGTGATTTTTTACACTACTAACAGACAAGGAGTGATTTATTAGAGTCTATTTTTCCTATAGTTAAATATCATATATTACTAGCCTCATATAGAGCAAGAACACTTACAAATGTTTCCTTAATTTTTTATGAATTTTTGAAAATTTTCATTTTTTGTAAAGTTTGGGGTTAGTTATATCAGGTGGGACCAAATACAAAAATATGATTTTTGCACAGTTTGTACACCTATATGATAGCAACATACTGCAAAAACTTCAACATTGATCTCTGACTTTGAACAAAGATATGAGTTTTTGAAAATGAGGAGATAATTCACATTACTCTACAACTGATATGGCAGTTGCCTTTCATGTGTGATATTGGCGGAATATAATCAATTATTATTGAAGTAAGGTACTGAATTATTTACAAAAAGTGGAAAAATAACTGAAATTAACATTTATATTATTTTGACATACTTAAAATAAATACTTTCAATTAACATCCTTCAAGATGCGACTGTTCCTAAACCTGATGGTGAATGTTAAGAACACTTATTTCTTCAGACAGCTTCTTTGATATAGAATAAGACCTCCCAGTTTCTGTGTTAAGTTCAAGCACTGGAAGTTTCCTTAAAACAGTTTTCATTGGTATCCAAACTTTGTCACTAGTAGATTTCTTGAATAATGTTCTTGGGGCAGCAGGATGGTAAAAATGCACAAAAACATCATTGTCTTCCAAACTTATTTTTTCAACCTCTGCAAGCCACCACTGTCCATCATACACATGTCACTATGCCATTCAACGTTAAAGAGAGACGTAATTTTACTGACACAATGATCCTCATAAATTTTGGTTTCTGATGTTACAGAGCATCAAACTAAGTTTTCTGCGATGCCAAGGAATTTGTGGAAATACCTTGTTCCTTTTATTGGTATACAGTTTTAAAGTCTGGTTTGAAGTGTTGTTTTCATATTCAGAACCATTTCTTCTTTTTTGATCAGCAAATATGTAATGTCTTTAATATTATCCTTGCGAAAGACATACATGTCCTGTACTGTGAGAATTTGGTCTGTGGTTGATCTTTGTAGGCTGGCTTTACTTACTTCACAGTTTGTTGTACCTCCTACTCTATTACTAGCATTTTACCATGGCAAGATGCAAAAAAGTGCCATTCAGCCTCCAACCCAAAGTTTACTTCGTGGTTTCACAGATTTGAAAAATTCTTTTTGTTCTTATACTTCAATCTGAAAAGTGTATCAGCTTCTCAACCTTGGGAAAATTTTCTTTTATGTTATTTATTACATACTTTTGAAACACATGTACAGCCAAAGTGTTGTGCTCCAAGTAGTCACTTAGAATGCAAATTGAAGAACTGCAAACTTCATCTTCCTCATTTTTAAAGTAGAGAATAAATAGATGCACCATTGCCTGGTCACTGACCCTTGTATTGCATCCTGAATCACAAATGTAAAATTTTCAGCAAAATCAGCTAGCATTGTGCATTCACTTTCATGAAGTTGAGCTTTTTTGTCCTTCAAAAACTTACTTTGGATTTTAGAAACATAGTGGTAACTTTTGAGTTTTTGTAAGTTATCAATTAAAGATTCCAAGTACTCTTCCTAAGATTTAACCACTGTTATCATTTCTGCAGCTGTGACCCACTGTTTGAAGTTAATATTGTCTAGCATTTCCTCATCATATTCGTGAAACAATTCAATAACGGTTTCCTTACCATGGAATTTACTACACTAAGTCATCATGCAGTCATAACTGTTAGTGCCACAGTATCACTTTGTTGTTAAGATCACTGAGTTTTGCACCCGCAATCATCAGTTTGACATTTTGATAATATAAACAAACACATACAGAGTGTGTCCCTGAGGATCCAGCCAAAATACACCACTTAGGGCAGAGATCACAAAATTTTGACCTTCCAATTTTGCATTCAGGATGAGAATTTTTTAAAGCTACATAAAGTTCATTTGAACTTTACAGCACTTGTCGTTTCTGCTTTGTTACTTTAACTCCATTTATAACAACTCTTTTGCTACCGTTGCAAGCTGGGCACATTCTACTGTTTTCATCATCATCATCATCATCATCATCATCATCAAAAAACTGCTAGATCTTTCACTTATACCTACGCTCTTCTTCTTTCATAAAACTGGAAGAATGCCATGCTCTTTCACTAATTTTTGGGTTAGTTTAACCAAATGATGAGAAACGTTGACTTCATGAACTATTTTTTCTCTTGACCATGAGTCAGGGAGCAAACTTAAAATATTAACTTTTTTCTCATTAGAGGTCACTGAACATTTAATTTTTAATTTCTCTATTAAGCTCAAATATTCAGTGTCAGATGGTGCTGGTGGTAGGTTTTCTTCTTCTTTAGAAATAATGTTGGTATCTGTATTATTAAAGCATATTTCCAAGACTTTCTTAATTTTGTCTGCAATCTGTTGTACCTTATTTTCAATAGATACTTTTCTTTTTCTGCTACTTGATTTTATTTCTTTCAAAGCAGGAGATATGTCTAACTTAGAACAAGCAAAATCCAATATACTAACAGCTTCCTCATTAGGAATATAAGCGTCAACTTATTTTGGCTGAAACCTAGGTAAAGATTGGTTTCTATTTGCAACTGAGGCTGATGTGTTATATGTTTAATTATCACAGTTGCTGACAGGGCTGCCCAATGTTAAAAATTCTCAAGTTTTATTTCCCTCAAACCTTTATTAATAGGCTTTTTATGAACTTTAGGTGGATCACAGCACTTTCTTCCAAAAATGTGATTGTACTTCAGAATATATTTCTTCTCATGACACTCACACACTGATGTTACAGAAGAACTTACTCAAAATTTAAACAAAGTTTGTTTAACTTCATCAAAGTTATTGACGTTTTTCAAGTTTTTGAAACTGAACCGTAAACTGTTTTGTGTCACACTTCACTTGCTATCTGTCCAACAGAGCACTGTTCATCCATGTTATTGCATTCCACTTAATCTCTCAAAATTATTACAAATTAGACACAGAACAAAGCACATACCACATTCTACACTCTCAATGAAGTATGTACATCCACTCTAACAGAAGTTTCAGAACAGACTGACTACAATAATGCCACACCCAGCAATAATGTACTTCTTTATTGGCAATAAACCTAAACGTAAACGTAAATGGGCATAAACTAAATGAATATTGGGTGACGGTGTTAACTAAATATATGTCACAATTAAATTTTATTACAATGAAACAATAAACCATTTAATAGGCAACAGCCATAAGATCAGTTATAGAGTAATGTGAATTATTTCCTCATTTTCAACAATTCATATCTTTGTTCACAGTCAGATATCAATGTTAAAATATTTACAGTGCGTTGCTATCATATAGGTGTACAAACTGTGCGAAAATCATAGTTTTATATTCAGTCCCACCTGAGATAACTAACCTCAAACTTTACAAAAAGTGAAAATTTTCATATTTCAAAAATTCATAAAAAATTAAGGAAACATTTGTAGGTGTTCTTGATCTATAGGAGGCTAGTAGTGTAAACAATCACCCCTAGTTTGTTATTTTTGGGCCTAAGAAGTGGAATTTTGAAAATTTGGATACCAAACTTTGGAGGTCATTTTGAATGGTTATTTTTTAATTTAGGGTATTTTGTGTAATAGACAATATTGTAGAGGGCACTTTTCTAAAAACAATCATGTCAATTGCTATGTTGTCGTAACTTAACACAGTGCAGAGATATTCAAATTTTCGCTAATGTCTCCAGACTGAAAAATCGCCGCGCGCCTACAAATAAAAATGGCCACCATCCAGTAAAAGTACAAGATAAATTATTTTAAAGAACTGTTTTGAACTTCTAAAATATAGGGCAATTACATATTAAAAAAATTAAAATATTTAAAAATGGTCAAGCCACCATCACTGGACCACCTCATACAGGTTGCCCCTGTCTGTGACTCAACATCTCTGCTATATGGCAAGCATCAATTTCTCCTTTTCATTATAGTGTACATATGGGATAGAGAAGCCACATAACACTAGGCAGAGAGATTTCCATGATCAATGCCACCAGATATACTAAGCAATGAAGATAGTTGCTTGGACTAGTAAGTCACAGCAAACAGTACACATTGACGGCAAGGTATGAGTACATTAGAAAGCACAGGAAGTCGTACGTCCCAACAGAGTGCTGTTCAGACAGATGATGGAAATATTCTATCAGAGATATTTAAATGCACCGGAGTGGAGCCCCTGATACATCTGCACTAATTTCTCACTAACAAATTTTACAGCAACCCACTATCCAAACCAGATAATGTGCATCAGTTTTTTGTTTGCCTACAACTCATTTCAGGCGTTGTACCTTTAACAAGACAATGAATTCTGTCACATAGGTTTGAGAACTGTTTAGCGCACACGAGGTTATCTATGTGGCCTTCTAGTTCCCTCAACAACAGTCCCACCATTTGCCTCATTGAGAAACATGTCAGCACTTTCAATCTGAGTTTGACTAATCTAAATGAGTTTGGGGTGACAACTGAGTGATCTCTAATCATGACGGTTTCCCAATGCTTTTGGTCTGTAGTGAGTTCGCATCACAATGCATTGATCTTTCAACTGGGGATAGGCCATCCTACTTGTTAGTTGGTAAGTATCCATTACTCAGTTGCTTATGAGTAAACTCGGTATTTAAGTTTTGTAATGTTCATTTTTTAAATATAGTACTCAGTTACGTTATTGTTACAAGATAAACTGCAGACCACTAAAATCACAACACCAGGAATGATAACAAATGATGAAATTTACTTATTGTGTGTATACTGCACAACAGGGAGAATGCACAGTTAAATGTTTTGGGTGCAAAATTAAGAAGACAGAGCTACCACCACTGGCAGCTACAGAGTCTCTGCCTCACTAGGGCAGCTGGTCATGCTGAGTCTGGACAACAAGTACAGGTAAATCATTTCATGCTCCTTTAACTCAATACCAGAGTTCATCAACTGCAGTGGGTGGAGAAGGGTGATGTGACAGCCTCTTGGCAACACACAACCAGATTTTTTCAAGGGGTGAGAGATCTCGACAATGTTCTGGCCGTAGCAACATGCACACCCCCTCTGTATTGATATAGTCCAGCACAGCATGAGACAAATGCCACCTCAGATTATCTAACTGAAAGTTAATGTCTTGGCAACCTATAATACTGCTACAGGCATTAACCAGTCAGAAATGCCAAGTTACTGGCAGCCCAAGTTACTGGCAGGCCAAACCAGAGATGGTCATGTTGTCTACCCAATGACACCCCATAACATCACAGTAGGTGATGGGCCCAAATTATTATGATGAGTAATGCAATCTGGCAATGTTTGTACAACTCGGAGCCTCTAAATGTGGATATGTCCATTGCGATGGGGTACGCAGAATCAGAACTCATCTAAAATGCTGACGAGGCCCCAATTCCGCAACCTGTGTCACTCCCTGGTGAACCAATGTTGGCACATCCCTCTGTGGCACCACATCAAGGGAGTCACAGCACAGAACAATAAACCGGACTCTCCATATGGGATGATGCTGCTCCTATCAGATTCCAACAAATGCTGGTAGAGGTTTTCCTCCTTTCATGAGGCATAACATGGTCTTGTTACAAACAAGCAGTAGTCAGATGGGATTGACAAGTGACAAACCCATTGTCTAATCTTTCCTTATATACTAAATATAGAAGCTGTTACTCTTCCATACTTTCGTGTGGTTGGGCTGAAATGCTTGCACGCAGCACACTTCATGCCAGTTAGCTTTCTGTTCCAAGCAGTCTGCACGGTGCTGCAGTTTTAATTGTTAGCAGTATATAAGATTCAAAACCACCAGTAAGGTAAGAAAACCCTAAAATAGGAAAAAGAAATCACATTGTGTCTATATGTGGCATCAGTACATGAACCTTTTGGCAGTAATGATTTGTAATCATGAGCAAATGAAGATACACGAAGTTCACTGATAGCGCCCTACAAATTAAGTTCATTTTAAAGAGTTCTTCCAAAAATTTATGAGAGAATAATTCCATATTTATAGGTGAATGGCATAGGCATATAAAACTAACTGACAGGTTAAAAATGTGTGCCGGACCGAGACTCAAACTCAGGACCTTTCCTTTCGCGGACAAGTGCTCTACCAACTGAGCTACCCAAGCACGACTCACGACTTGTCCTCACAGCTTCAATTTTGCCAGTACCTTGTCTCCTACCTTCCAAACTCCACGGAAGCTCTTCTGCTAACCAGTTGGTAGAGCACTTGCCTGCGAAAGGTAAAGGTGCCAAGTTCAAGTCTCGGTCCGGCACACAGTTTTAACCTGCCAGGAAGTTTCATATCAGCGCACACACCACTGCAGAGTGAAGATCTCATTCTGGAAGAATAGGCACATGAACTTCACTTAACAACCAACTTTGAGTGCTTTTCATCAATACAAATAAACTCTCTTCTTTCAGCTATTTCTTAATTCATTTCCACATTATGTTCTGTAGATCTCATCATCTTTAGGGACTCAGTGACTGAAGAAGCATATTAGAAAAGATAAGCAGCTACTCGCAGATGATGTCAGATTTTTTTTTTTTTTTTTTTTTGTCATCAGCCTACTGACTGGTTTGATGCGACCCGCCACGAATTCCTTCCCTGTGCTAACCTCTTCATCTCAGAGTAGCACTGCAACCTACGTCCTCAATTATTTGCTTGACGTATTCCAATCTCTGTCATCCTCTACAGTTTTTGCCCTCTACAGCTCCCTCTAGTACCATGGAAGTCATTCCCTCATGTCTTAGCAGACGTCCTATCATCCTGCCCCTTCTCCTTATCAGTGTTTTCCACATATTCCTTTCCTCTCCGATTCTGTGTAGAACCTCCTCATTCCTTATTTTATCAGTCCACCTAATTTTCAACATTTGTCTATAGCACCACATCTCAAATGCTTTGATTCTCTTCTGTTCCGGTTTTCCCACAGTCCATGTTTCACTACCATACAATGCAGTACTCCAGACATACGTCCTCGGAAATTTCTTCCTCAAGTTAAGGCCGGTATTTGATATTAGTAGACTTCTCTTGGCCAGAAATGCCTTTTTTGCCTTAGCGAGTCTGCTTTTAATGTCCTCGTTGCTCCGTCCGTCATTGGTTACTTTACTGCCTAGGTAGCAGAATTCCTTAACTTCATTAACTTCGTGACCATCAATCCTCATGTTAAGTTTCTCACTGTTCTCATTTCTACTACTTCTCATTACCTTCGTCTTTCTCCGATTTACTCTCAAACCATACTGTGTACTCATTAGACTGTTCATTCCGTTCAGCAGATCATTTAATTCTCCTTCACTTTCACTCAGGATAGCAATGTCATCAGCGAATCGTATCATTGATATCCTTTCACCTTGTATTTTAATTCCACTCCTGAACCTTTCTTTTATTTCCATCATTGCCTCCTCGATGTACAGATTGAAGAGAAGGGGCGAAAGGCTACAGCCTTGTCTTACTCCCTTCTTAATACGAGCACTTCGTTCTTGATCGTCCCCTCTTATTATTCCATCTTGGTTGTTGTGCATATTGTATATGACCCGTCTCTTCCTATAGCTTACCCCTACTTTTTTCAGAATCTTGAACAGCTTGCACCAGTTTATGTTGTTGAATGCTTTTTCCAGGTCGACAAATCCTATTTTCTTTTCCATTCTTCTGTATATTATTCTTGTAAGCAGCTTCGATGCATGAGCTGTTAAGCTGATTGTGCGATAATTCTCACACTTGTCAGCTATTGCCGTTTTCGGAATTGTGTGGATGATGCTTTTCCGAAAGTCAGATGGTATGTCGCCAGACTCATATATTCTACACACCAACGTGAATAGTCGTTTTGTTGCCACTTCCCCTAATGATTTTAGAAATTCTGATGGAATGTTATCTATCCCTTCTGCCTTATTTGACCGTAAGTCTGCTATGAGAACTAATTCTCACTAATTCTCATTAGTAGCTACCAACAAAAGAATGTCTAGAAATAAATTATAACAATAAAAAAGAGACATTAATTACTCCAAAAACCAATCCACTTAATACAAATGTGGCTTTATTCATAAATCTCTGAACAAAAAGAGAAATAAGCCTCTTGTGACTTCACACGTAGCAAGACAAAAGAATCTTACAGATAGTACAACATAAATGATACACAGAACAACTGATGTGAGCAGTACAAACTAAAAGAACACAGTGGGAGTGAATCAGTGCCGCTCCTCATGTATACAGGCAAGAATTACCGGTAAGTGCTGCAGGAGAAACTGTGCCATGTTCACACTCCCTACAGGTGGCCTCCAGTGGCCGGCCCATCCTGATACAGTTGGCAGTTGATTCAAGAACACACTCACATGCACTAGTAGCAGGATACAGAGATGCACAATGCTGCAACCGAAATTTTTGATATATGTCTGGCAGAAAGTAAAGTAAAATTTGAAAACAAACTAAAAATGTTCCCTCCTGATAACTCCTATTATCCTGTAGAAGAAATTCTGTTACTGTAATGTGTAAAAGGTGAGGCACATGATTTCAAGGTGGGTACTTAAATTTGAACAAAAAAGAAATCTCTGAGAACTCCAGTGTGAGGATGAAGATGGTGTCAAGATGATCTGATAAATTAATGGTGAGCAGTTGGACGGGAGGGAGGGGGATGTCATACCACAATAATGGCTTATCTTTCCTCAGCTGAGCCACACTATCAGTTTTTAAATATTGATAATTTACATGGAAAAAAATTCACATAACTACCACACTTTGAAATATCAAGTATTTTAAAATTTGTGATTTATAAAGGTCAATAAAATTAAGCTTCAAATCCAATATTCCCTATGGTTTTATGAAATTGCTGATATTCCCTTAGATTTTCCTTATTTTTACAGAAAATGTAAGTCCCTGAGAATTCCAGGTTTTCCAGAAGAATCACCAGCCTGCTCTCTCTCTCTCTCTCCCCTCTGCCTCCAAAAACACACACACACACACACACACACACACACACACACACACACACACACACACACACACAAACACACACACAAACACACACACACAGACAGAGAGAGAGAGAGAGAGAGAGAGAGAGAGAGAGAGAGAGAGAGAGAGAGAGAGATTACAAATTAATTTGTGATGTGAATGTAAAATGACTCATTCACATCATTCCGATTCATGGAACATGAAACAAATAAATTAACAATTCAACTAACCGTACACACACTTGCTTAGCTGGGCCAGTATACCTTCTCTTTCCACCAATATTCCCTCTGAGCTGCCACGTAGCTAGAGAGGTTACGGGCACTGTCATGGCTCGGAATGACAATGCGGGCTTTGGAGAGTGAGGCATATGGGTAGGCATGTGATGTGGTTTCATAACGGGCTATCAGGACACAGAACAGAAGAGCAATAAAATTGTGAGTATTCTCTAAACACTGACTATTGATGAACTTTCATATTCAAAATTGTAGTAACCAAGTAATACACGAAACTGAGCCAACTAACACAAACACGGCTTTATTGGTAAATCTCTGAGCAATAATGGAAATATGCCTCTCATTATTCCACACATAACAAAGATTGAGAAATCAAATAGAAGGGGCAACATAAGAAATACACAGACAGTTGATGGGTCCGGTACACTCTATAAGAATTTAGTTGGGTGTGTCACTTTGATCAGTTGCGCCCCTGATCGCAGTGGGCCCGCGTGCCACCTGACAACAGCACTGGGGACAAAGGTGCCATTGTGGTCTCTGCATCATTGTCATCAGCAAGCAGGTCACTGTGCTGAGGGGACGGAAATGAACCCACCAGCAATGATGGCTGAGGCAATGACAGCAACGGGGCCAATGGAGCAGCCCAACCGGAACAGAAGGCTGCGGCATGCAGCAATGTGAATATGCCCATTGTGATGGTGTACGCAGAATCAGAACTCATCTAAAATGCTGACGAGGCCCCAGTACCGCAACCTGTGTCATTCCCTGGTGAACCAAGGTCAGAGGCGGACCTGCAGCCAGCAACAGAAAGCTAGAAGCCCAGGACACTGTTTGTGGAGGAGGCAGCCAATGGGATGGGGCCACCTCCACAACAGGTGGCGACGGGCTCGAGCTGAAGGGTGGCAGCAGGCTGCGGCGAAGGGGGCTGCACCTGTGAACCAGTAGCTTCTGGCGGCGATCAGGGGCACAACTGGTCAAAGTGGTGCACCACCAGCCTGTCGATTGCACAGATGCCACAAAGACAGTACCCCTTGTGGCAGACAACAGTGGCCGGTATCTACTTAAGCCAGCAACCGAACCTCACGTCCACACTGGCAATTCCGGTGCGAAGAGGCCGGACGAACCTGACCTAGGCATGTGCGGCACGGGCCGCAGAAGATGGAGGAGTATGTGTGGCTGCTGGCCATAGAGCAACTCAGCCAGGCTCTGCTTCCCCAATGACGTGAAGTGATAGGAGCTCAGAAATGGGAGGAGGAAATTGACCGGCAAAGAATTCACAACTAAGTTTTTCATTTAGTACTTCAAACACACATACCAGTCATTCTGCCTCATCATTTGATTCATGGTGGTATGACGGAGCCATAACATATCAAATGCAGCAACAGGAGCAAAACAATTGAAAGGTGTGAGAAATGAAGTGGGCCCGTTATTGGAAACTAAGGTACAAGGCCACCCCGCAATAGAAAAAAATCTCAAAAGCGTATGAATTGTGTCCTCAGCAGAAGTCGGCGCACACCGGAGAGTGTAACTAACATGGGAAAATACAACCACAATCAAGAGCCAATATGAATTCAAGAAGGGATCCACAAAGTCTACACAAATTTGTTCCCATGGCTGGCATGGAGCTGGCCAGGGGGACAGAGATGCCCTTTCGTCAGGCCCACTGCTCACAAGCCACAACAAAATGGACAATGCCGTCATTAAGCCCTGGCCAAAAAACCAGGTCATTCACAGTGTGCACTAGGAACCTGTCAAGGCCATAGTGTGAGGCATCTGTCACCAAAACTATGTGCTACTCCAGAGAGCACGTAGATAGCCAAACAAGGGGCTGAGAGTATTTTGGATTTCAATATTTGAATAGCACACTTGCAATCTGGTCTCCAGCAAAAAGGTACATTCTTGCATAACAAAGCATGCAAAAGCTGGTACAATGTGGCTGCTCCCAGCAGGAATTTCTTCCCTAGGAAGGCCTGAAGCTCCTTCATGGACGAGGCACAGACATAACAGCAGATATGTGGTATGGCAGAGAGCAAACCCCATCCTGCAAGACCTTGAACCCCAAATTAACAACAGAAGATTGAAAAAACTTAGATTTCATGAGGTTAAACCACGGTAAGCTTGTGAACTGTAAGAAAGAAAACAAAACTTGCAAATTTTTCAAGTGATCAGCCATGGAGGAGTTTGTGATAGCAATACCATCCAAATAATTAATGCAAACAGGAACAGGCACAAAGTCAATTGCTCTAAAAATCATTGGAAAATATCAGGGGCACTGCCATACCAAATGGAAAATGCAAATATTGATAGAGACCAAAAGGAGCTTTTTTAATTTATTTATTCTTCATAACTACAGCCTATTATCTGGAAAGCAAAAATAGGCCACACAAATCACAAATCCTTGGGTAATAACACATTATGTATTAACTATTTATTTCTGATACTTAATGTTTAAAATACTACTTCTACTACTACAAAACTACAATAAAACCCACAACCAGTTACCCAACTACTAATACTAGTACAAGCACTACAGAATCTGTTCCGTTCGTTCATTTGTTTTGGTGCATTTAACTTTTAGTTCATTTCTGCTACTGGATCTGCGCTCATACTATCCCAGTCAACAGCCACTGTCTGTTGGATTCCTTGGGCATTGGGCAGAGTGTGAGCAGCGTTTCCACTATAGCAAGCAATCCCACCCATCACTGTTATGTCGAAGTCCACACTTCCATGATCACTTGCAGTAATGCAATGTAGATTCTTGGGGCACTATTTCATTCGGTGGCTGCTGATGTCAGTTACCTTCTCTCCATCTGCAGAGTATGTTGTCTAGCATGGATGGAAGCACACTGACTTATGGCTGAATGCCTTGTTAAGTCTTAGTGTCATCCACGATGCGCCAGGTCGACTTGCTCCTTAGTGCTATTTTGGGTCCAACATCTTTAATATCTGATGTCCATTACCTGCCATATCTCATTGTCGCAGGCAGTGCTACCAGTCATCTGTCATGATTTTGTATATATATGGAGCACACAGGCCATGGCCAGCCAGGTAATGCATCAATCCACTCAAAGGGTTACAAAATTTCATTCTTAATCTCTCCCTGCTGTCAGGGACAAATTCGTATGTTCTCCTACCTGTGCCTGAAGTGTCCCATTCATTTTTCTACAGTTGTAACATGATATTTCTTTGCATTTTTTGAACTGGCCTCAGTTCCAAGCACCCTTTGTACTTTGATTTGATTGCCTTTCTTTAACCAGTAACAGGTTTCCCTTTCCCTAATTTCAAAGTCCAATGGGCATATTCCTAGAATTACTAACGAAGTATCATTCAGGGTAGTGCAGTAGGTGTCCATTAATCACATTAGCACTTCTTGTTGAACTCTTCTCACTAATGAGGCTGGCTTTACTAGCTGCAATCTATGAGCCCAAATGCTTGTGCCATATCCTACAACTGATGCTAATATAGGTTGGTGGTATACTCTGTTTTCAAGAGAAGCTGAAATTGCCTATTTGCAACGATTTTAATTTTCTTCATCACATTTGTACCTTTTTGCCACCTTCCTCTATGTGATACGCAAAGTTATGACATTTTTCCAGAATTACCCCAGATATCTTGTTATTGCACTGCTCCTAATTGTCACATATTTAATTTTATTTTAAGGCTTCTTGTTAGGTTCTCTTTCAGCAGGAGGTACGTTGTTTTACGAGGAGTTAGTGACAATTTAACACTTCAACCCCAGCCCTCTAGTTCATAGACTGCCGCATTACATTTTTCTTCTACAATCCTCCTGGAACCACCACTTACAACGAACAGCACGTCATCTGCAAATGCTGTCAGTCTGCTTATGTTACTGAAGTCATGTAACGTCTGTAGTATGGGCTCCAGTGCAACATCCCAAAACTCTGGACCACACACTGATCCTTTCTGACAGCATTTTGTTGTTGTCTTCGTTATTTTCTTCCCTGGGGATGTTAAATAAGCATGTCGCCCATGGCAATAATCTCTTAGGCAGTTCTACAGCGCTTCTAAACACTCCAAATCCCCAAGGTGACCAAAGAAAGACGACCACCATAGGTTATCGAAAGCACTAGCAATATCAATCATCATTGCTAGAGCATACATAGAATGAGCATTTGCCACTAGGAAGAGTGCCTTATTAATTGCATCTGCAGTTGACTTGCCTCTTCTAAAACCATACTGGTAAGGGCTCACCTCATGGTGCAGTCGATGATCTTGTAATCTTTTGCAGAATAGTTTTTCAAATATTTTGACAAGGATGTTGAGAAGACAAATGGGTCTATAGGATTTGTGTACCACAGGATCTTTACTTTGCCATTAACTAATTATTACAACTTCAACATATTCTTCCACAGTGCAAGGACCTTTCCTTGCAAGGACACTTGTTGTACATTTCATACAGGTATCTATCTCATTCATAATGTAATGTAAATGAACAGATAAAAAAATCCACTCACGAAGCAGTGCAGGGACACGAACATACGCACAAAAGAATTTAGCTTTCACAAGCTTTTGGAGCCAGTGGCTTCTTCCTCTGGCAGAAGAGTTGAAGGGGAAGGAAGAGGGGTGAAGGAAAAGGATTGGAGAGGTTTAGGGAAAGAGGTACTGTTTAGAAAAGTCGCCCAGAACCCTGGGTCAGGGGACACTTACCAGACGGAATGAGAAGGAAAGAATGATTGTTGGGGACTGCACCGGATGAGATTCGAAAACCTGAGACATTAATGTTGGAAAACAGGATAATATACAAGACAGAATTACTACTAAAACATTGTGCATGGGTTAATAAGGGTGAAAAGCTAAGTGCATTATAAATAACAGAGGGGGGGGAATAATAAAAGTCAGAAAATTATGGTTGTAAAAACCTGAAATGGAGTGAAGAAAAAAAAAACAGTTACTGTGAATAAATACTGAGACAGAAGGAGTTAAATTAAGGCCAGGTGGGTGGCAAGAACCAAGGATGTATTGTATTGCTAGTTCCCACCTTCCAATGACAACCTTTTCATGGTTCGCTTAAAGGGGGCTTCTTCAGACCCTGGTTTGGTTTAAATACATTGATGACATCTCTGACATATAGACTCATGGTGAAGCTGATCTGTATAATACCTGGAATCTCTAAATACCTTCTACCAATTAAATTTCACGTGGCCCTATCCTGAATCCCTTACCACTTTCCTTGCTGTTGATCTCATCCTCATCGAAGGCCAGCTACACACCTAAGTCCACATTAAACACACTAACAACAGTACTTGCATTTTGACAGTCGCCATCCTTTCCATGTCAAACGTTCCCTCCCATCAGCCTTGGCATTCGAGGCAAACATATTTATTCAGATGCAGACTATTTACAGCAATACATCACCAATCTCACTTCAACCTTCACTGGATGTAATCACCCGAACAGCCTAGTCCAAAAGCAGATTTCCTGGGCAGTCACATCCAATCCTGGTACTGCTAATCCCTCCAAAAAACAACTTTGGAGCACACCACTTGTCACCCAGCACTATCCTGGTCTTGAATGTATCAATCAGCTTCTTTAACAAGGTCATGACCTCCTAAACTCATGCCCTGAAATGAGATCCATTTTGTCTGAGATTTTGCCCACCACACCGAGAATAGCTTTTTGTCACCCTCCCAATCACCGCAATATCCTTGTCAGACCCTATGCTTCTTCTGCACCCATCTCCCTATGCTATGGCTCCTATCCCCATGACCATCCCCGCTGCAAGGCTTCCCTATTCACCGTCCTACCACCACCTATTCCACCCCTGTAAGTGGCAAAACGTATACCATCAAAGGGAGAGACACCTGCAAAATGACACTTTATACACCAGCCTTTCCGTAAACACCATTCAGCATTTTACATCAGCATGACTACCACCCAGTTATCAGTCAGGATGAATAGGCATAGGCAGATTGTGTATACAGGCTACAAACAATAGCCTGTCGCAGAGCATGCTCTACAACATGACAGTCATGACATCGGAGTGCCTGTTTCACCACAAGCACCATATGGATGCTTCCCCCAGACACCAGTTTCTCATAACTCCGCAGGTGGGAACTAGCACTACAACACATCCTTGGTTGTCGCCACCCACCTGGCCTTAATTTACATTAATTCCTTCCTTCACTTTTCTACATCTTTCATTTTCTGACTTGTCTATTTTTTGCTGTCCTCCCCTCCTACCTCTGTTACATACTATGCACTCAGCTTTTTACTCTTATTAACTCATGCACGATGTTTTAGTAGTAATCTCTGTCTTGCATACTACCCTGTCATCCACCTTTAAGCTCTCAGGTTTTCAAATCTTGTCTGGTGTAGTCCCCATCAATCAGTCTTTCCTTCTCGTCCTGTCTGGTAAGTCTCACCTGACCCAGGGTTCTGGGTGACTTTTCTAAACAGTACCCCTTTCCCTAAGCCTCTCCAGTCTTTTTCCTTCATCCCTCTTCCTTTCCCTTTAACTCTTCTGCTAGAAGAAGGAGCCACTGGCTGTGTGTTCTCCTGCCAATGCTTGATTCTTTTACCTGCTCATTTACATTTTATTATCAATAATTAATTAATTTTGTTGTTGTAACTATTTAATTGGTCACATAGGGCTTGTATTACTTTGGCAGGGAGATTTTTTCTTTTTCAGTCTTAACATTAGTTGCTGAATTTCTCTTGTGTGAAGGGGTATACAGGTTTATTGTTTCTATAGTGTACCCATAACATTTTTCATAACCTGCAATGATATCTGTCTTGCCTCCTTCTCCATTGTCAGGAAGTAGTATTTCCATTAGTAGGGCAGCCAACCATTCCCAATTTTCTGTTACCACCCCATCATTCCTTCTGAACATGGATAAGATTGTTGGTGCTCATATTTGCTCACAATATTTTATATGGTTCACCCCAGTCTTCACGAATTGCTTCCATTTTTCCATTTTCATTTTCGATAACTCTTTCTTACAACATTGTTAATATACCTGTATCTATGCAATCTTTGGACTCTACATCTACATGGATACTCAACATAGGTTCAGTGAACCACCTTCACAACAATTCTCTATTATTCCAACCTCTTACGGTGGAAAAAATGAACACTTATATCTTTCACGTGAGACCTGTTTTCCCTTATTGTAGTATGGTGATCATATCTCCCTATGTAGGTCAGTATCAACAATATATTTTCAAATTCAGAGGAGAAAGTTAGTGATTGAAATTTCGTGAGAAGATTTCGCCACAACAAAAAATGCTTTTGTTTGTTAATCCTGTATCATTTCAGTGACTCTCTCTCCCCTATTTCACAATAATACAAAATGTGCTCCCCTTCTTTGACAATTCTTGATGTAAACCATCAATTCCATCTGGTAATGATCTCACACTGTGCAGCAGTTAACTAAAAGAGGGTGGACAAATGTTGCATAGGCAGTCTCTTTAGTAGATCTGTTACATTTTCTAAGTGTCCTGCCAATGAAATGCAATCTTTGGTTAGCCTCCCCCACAAAATTTTCTACATGCTACTTCCAATTTAAATTGTTTGTAATTAGAATTCCTAGGCATTTAATTGAATTTATGGTCCTTATATTTGACTGTTTTATCGTGTAACTGAAATTTAATGGATTTCTTTTAACCTCATAAGGATGAAGTCACACTTTTCATTATTCAGGGTAATTGTCAATTTTCGCACCATATAAATCATTTTATAATTTGTTTTTATCTTCTGATAACTTCATTAGTCGATAAAGGACAGTGTCATCTGCAAACAACTTAAGACAGCTGCTAAGATTGTCTCCTAAACCATTTATATAGATGAGGAACAGCAAATGGCCTATAACACTACCTTGGGGAACACCAGAAATCACTTCTGTTTTACTCGATGAGTTTCTGTAAATTACTACTAACTGTGCCCTCCCTGACAGGAAAATCCAGTCACATAAATGAGACAATATTCCATAAGCACACGATTTCACTACAAGCCACTTGTGTGGTACAGTGTCAAAAGCCTTCTGGAAATCTAGAAGTATGGAATCAATTTGAAATCCCTTGTCAATAGCACTCAACACTTCATGTGAGTAAAGAGCTAGGCCTAGTTATGTTTCTCAAGAACAATGTTTCCTAAATCGTGTTGACTGTGTGTCAATAGACTGTTCTCATCGAGTTAATTCATAATGTTCGAATACAATATATGTTTCAAAATCCTGCTGCATATGGATGTAAATGACATGGGCCTGTAATTTAGTGGATTACTCCTACTAGTTTTCTTGAATATTGGTGTGACTTGTGTAACATCACTGCATTAAATGACATTGCTCTGAAGAGAGGGAAGATCCAGCATTGCTGAAAGTCATACAAGTCTTGAAGAATGAGCAACTGATCAAAGGAGAACTCCAATTAATAAATGGAACATTGTATATGGCTCTCAGGTTTTCAAATCACATCCGATGCTGTCCTCAACTATCAGTCTTTCCTGCTCATCCTCTACGGTACACCTCCCCTGATCCAATGTTCTGGGAGACTTTCTCGATATCAACCCCTTTTTCTAGACCTCTCCAGTCCTTTTCCTTCTCCCTTCTTCTTTCCCTTTCAACCCTGACTCTGAAAGCTTGCCAATTACAACCCTATTTTCTGTGTGTGTTCCGCCATCACTTGGTGAGTAGATTTTTTATATATCTAATTAAATAAACGACTGATAAGTTTGAGAAACCAAGTAATGCTGTACCACAGTGCATGTAATAGTCTGAAGACTGACTATGACAGATTAGCCTATGTTAAATGTAGTAACACTATGAAAATGCCATCATGGATGCCAAAAAACACTTAATTTCATTATTTTTGAGAACTCCAATTGTAAGTGCAAAGCTGCATGTAAACTATTAAGAGTTACTTATTTATTTGCTATTTTCTTTTAGTTTGTTATTTATATAAAAGAACAGACCAAATGTTGCACATGAACTGGCATGAAGATAACACATACTATTTTAACATAATTTCCATTCTGTTAGTAATAACTAAGCATTATGCAGTAAAAGGGAGGAAATTTGCTAGAATATCTATATAAAAAGAAAATTTAGTCTGTTACACTATGCAGCATTGGTAAATCACAAATTTTATAATTTTGAATTCTGAACTGAACTGCTACGCAACACTGCATTAAACTACACTACACTACACTACACTACACTACACAACACTACACTACACTGACTACTGTATTTGGTATCAGAACCAAGCTGGACTTCTTTGTCTGGATTGTTAGCCCCCAGCAAGCTGAGGTGCAACACCAGATTCACAGGGACTGTGTTGGTATTCCACCCAAAATGTAGCAATTGGGAAATCCTACCTGGGCCTCCCCAAGGCTAATCTCCTCACTGCTTCACGTCTCATTATCATGAGTTATGACCTCTTTTCGGTTATCTCTCAGCCATGTAGGCCTGCATTCGTAAGCTGTTATTTTAGTTATCAGCAAGTTCAGCTTATGCCACAGTTCCTCATTCCTTACTATATTATAACCTATTGCATTACCAAATGCATCTCTGTCCTGGTCTGTAACGGCTTGCCTAATGGCACATTCCCAGATGACATGATCTGGACTGCAGACTGCTCCACATTCACAAGAGTCTGTGGTGTGCTGTCAAATTTTTATTAAGTAGCCGGGTTACAGACCATGTACCGACATGTAGTGTATAGCTCCCTTGGTCAGAAGGAAGTGTGTCACTCTTATTCATTCTTTTATGTTAGGGAGGAACTGGTAGGTTCTCCTCCATTTTCCTCCCCTGTCCCAGATTGTTTGCCATTCTCTATCAATGCATGCCTTTATTTCCTTACTGAAAATGGTTCTTCTGCCCAGTACCTGCTTTACCTTCTCATTTCACGCTTTTGAGCCAATACTGTGCACCTCTCTTTCTTATTGCTAGGTCTAGAGATAGCAAGTCTAATACCACCAGCAGCACCTCAGTTGGTGTTGTTCTGTAGGTGCATATTAGGCACAGGAGTACATTTCTCTGTGCTCACCACAGAACCTGTGCTGTCCTTATGTTCTGGCTTTATGAGGCCAAGCGCTCACCCACAGCCCACAATACTACTACTACTACTACTACTACTATTACTATTACTATTACTATTACTACCACTAAAAAAAAGTCATTTGATGACAATTTTGAGTCAATATGTCTTCGCCTGTTTCACGTGTGTGAAAAAGTCATAAAACATTTGCTAACATGAATGATGGCAAAAAAGTCACTTGATAACAATTTTGAGTCAATATGTCTTCACCTGTCTCAGGGGTGTGAAAAAGTCATAAAACATTTGCTAACAGGAATGATGGCAACAAGTATAACACACACAATAAGGAAAACAGACATACTATGCTGTTTACTCTCCATGACAAGCGACAGTTTTTAGCTATTAATATCTTTACCCATCTAAATATTAAAATGCAGCTCTTGGATTTGGTGAAGTTTTGAAGAAAGCTGTCACAAAATTTTTGCCAAAAACTACTATACAGTTTAAATGTGTTCTCTGACAGTGAAACAGCAAACTGGACTCTCTAAACAATGCACTGCCATATGAAATGTACTTTATAAAATATTCTCACTATGTGTCACTACATGTTATGCTACACTTGTGCAAATTTTTTCTGTATTATCATGTATGTTTATGCTAATTACTTCTTGTATTATAATGCATGTGTAATCTTAATCTTGTAACACTGATGCAGTCTATCTAGTCTTGGCTGGGGAATAATGTAGCTATGGTAATACTGAGTAAGATTGCATTGTGATATGTTCTTATTGCACTTAGTGGCAGCTGAAAACTTCTTTGGCCAATTGTTGCTGTATTATTTAAGATTTTAATGGCTCTCTGGCAGATGATTTCTACACTTGCATGAAAGTTTTGCTTTACGTAGATGTCAGAAACAGTGCTTCCAATTCTGTAAGTAAGCCTTGGATTACAAGTATAAAACAGCCATGTAAAACCAAAAGGGAAACTTATGTGCAGAAGATTATCTAAAGATTACACTGTACAATTTTAAAGAAACTAATACAGAAATCAAAAGCCCCTTCTTATGAGAAGAAAATAGATAATTCTAATGATAAAATAAAAACAATTTGGAGCATTGTAAAAAAAAAAAAAAAAAAAAAAAAAAAAAAAAAAAAAAAAAAAAAACAGGAAGAGATACAACAAGCAAAGAAGACAAGGTACCCTAGTGGATAACCCCAAAAGTATGGCTGAGATTTTTAATAAACACTTCCTATCAGTAACTCAACAGATTGGTTGCACGCCCAACATTGATGAAGCCTGAACTCTTTGTCAAGCGGTATATTCAAACACAGTTCCAGAAATGCACCTCAATCCTGTCACTGTAGATGAAATTTAAAACAACCACCATGTCTCTTAAAAGTAAGAACACTGCAGGGGTTGATAATATTTATAGCAATTTATTGAAATATTCATGTATGTGGTTAAGAGAGTTCTCTGTCATAGTTTCAATGCTTCCCTACAGGAAGGTGGTGTTCCCAGTAGACTTAAGTATGCCACTGTGAAGCCCCTGTACAAAAGGGCAATTAACTAACTTTTGATCTCTCTCTTTGCTGACAGCTTTCTCTAAAATTCTAGAAAAGCTAATACGCGTAAGAATTACTGATCATCCCATGAAGAATGGAGTTCTCAGCAAGAGCCAATTTAGCTTTCAAAAGGGCTGTTCAACAGAAGACACAATCTATGCACTTGCAAATGAAGTCCTAGAAACCCTTAGTGAGAAAATGCTAGAATTTGGTATCTTCTGTGCTTTGCCTAAAGCATTTAACTGTGTTGATCACCAGATTCTCTTGCAAAAGCAAATTTAGTAGGAATAACTGGTGCTGCAGGCAATTGGCTACAGGTGTATCTCCAAGACAGAAAACAAAAAGTTTTCTTTAATAGCTCAGGTGGAGTGTGTGACGATTCCTCACATTCTGAAAGGAGTTCCATTACATGTGGAGTGCGTTAAGGCTCAATTCTTGGGGCACTATTATTCCTGATTTTTATAAATTGTGTACCACGATGTCAAGTCTGCCACGTAAATTTACATTATTTGCTGATGATACCACAATTTTTATAAGCAGTAGAACATATAGTAATCTTGAGGAACTCATTAATCACATACTCTCATATGTGGTTAATTGGTTCAAGGTGAATGGTCTCTCATTAAATTCCAGTAAGACCAGCTTTATTCAGTTCTCTACAAAAACAGAAGAGAGAGAGAGAGAGAGAGAGAGAGAGAGAGAGAGAGAGAGAGAGAGAGAGATAAGTGTGACATGTGGTAATTAGCCAATAGAAAGAACGGAAACAACAAAATTTGTGCGAGTACACATTGACAAAAAAAAAAAAATGAACTGGTCTTCACATATTATAGATCTCTGTAAGAGGCTTAGCTCTCTCACATATGCTTTACAGGTTCTCACTACATGTGTTGAACCAAACACAGCCAGAGTGACATACTGTGGCTGTTTTCACTCACTGCCTGAATATGCCGTTATCTTTTGGGGCAACCAGCCATTAGCAAGGAAAGAGTTCATTGCTCAGAAGTGAGCTTGAATAGTCAAATGTGGGTTGCGGCCAAGACACTCATGCAGAAATAGCTTTCAAAAACTTAAAATATACACAACTACATGCCAACAGATTTTTTCTCTCTCATGTGTTTTCTCGGTAAAAATTATAGATATGCTGCAGGCAATTGGCTACAGGTGTATCTCCAAGACAGAATCATGAACATAGCACACAGAGGAAGAATGACATACACAACGATCATATAAATTTGAGCTTGGCGCAAAAGGGTGTCCACAACACTGGAACAAAACTCTTCAATGCTCTTCAAAGACAGAGATTCATAACAAGAGTAAGTTTAGGAAAGCACTAAAAATATTTATGCTAGAAAAAGCTTTTTACTGTCTAGATGAATTTTTAACTAAATAAATTGTAAAACTTTAATATTATATAATACAAGTTGACATAATGCCACTAAGAATGTAATTTAACTTCTGTCTGTACTCTGTATCTGTTTGCTGTAGTGCTATAGTGATTCTAAGAAAATATGTGTTTTCTTTTTTCTGTATTGCTGTTCAAAGAATTTACTGTATAAATTTTATATAATTATGCACTCAAATGTCTGCATATGCTATAAGATTATCATATTGTATTTGTAAAAAACTGACTCATTCAATGTCCTTGTGAATCAAAGGGTGATCATTTATTCTAATTGTGGTATTTCTCTTTCTTGATTATGTTCCTCTTAGTAACATATAAACTCTTTTGAGTGCTGCTATAGTTAATGTGTTTTTTATGCACCAGTTACTTAGCCTGTCCAACTATTTTCCTCTAATTTAGCTCTTGTGTGGCAGATACTATAATTAGCAGATCATCATCACAGGCAATGCAGACTCTAGTGTTTGTTACACACTGAAGTGGATTCAGTAATGGCTCTATGCGAACATCCAAGAACTCTGGACCACAAAGAGAGCCCTGTGGGCAGCCTTTGGTGATGTCTTTCACAATCTTCTTTCCAGAACATTCAAACAGTACCTGTCTGTCTATACAATCTTACAGACTGTTATCGACACACCTGGGACTGTCCATCTGTTTCAGTCTTTTGAACAGGCCAGACCACCACAAATTATCAAATTCCCTAGTTATATCAATCATTATGCTTATAACATACTTATCTGAGGTGTTCACAACATTCATTACACGATTTCCTGCATTCTAAGTGGGTTTCCCTTTCCTGCAGGCGGTTCATGCCTAATACCTGTCAGTGGTCCCTCAGGTGGCAGTACAGAAGCTTTTCCTGTACTTTGGGTAAATCATTTCCTTTGCTGTTCATATTGCATATTAATTACCTCACAGACAATATTAATAGTAAAATCAAGCTTTTTGCAAATGATGCTGTTGCCTATGATGAAGCACTATCTGAAAGAAGCTGCATAAATACTTAGTCAGCTCTTGAAAAGATTTCAAAGTGGTGCTTGCTCTAAATGCTCAGAAACATAAAATTTTGCACTTCACAAAGAAAAAATGTAGTAGCCCATGGCTATAATATCAATGAGTCCTTACTGGAATCCGCCAACTAATAAAAATACCTGGGTGTAATACTTGCAGAGATATGAAATGGAATGATCACATAGGTTCAGCCATGGGTAAAATAGGTGGTAGCTTCGGTTTATTGGTAGAATACTGGGGAAGTGCAATCAGTCTACGGAGGAGATTGCTCACAGATCATTGTGCAACCAGTTCTAGAAAACTGTTCATGTGTGTGGGACCCATTCCAGACAGGACTAACAGGGGATATTGAATGTACACAGAGAAGGGCAGCATGAATGGTCACAGGTTTGTTTAATCTGTGGGAGAGTGTCAAAGAGATAAAGAAGGAACTGAACTGGAGGACTCTTGAAGATAAATGAAAAGTACAGCCACAGGTTGCTACTGACTTTGCAGGTATGAGCAGCCCTTGGAGGCTCGCCTTCACCCATTCCCTTTAAATATTTTGTGACTAAAGCCATTCTGACCTGTTATTTATTTTACACATGACATGTAAGTACTGTCTCTGTCTTGTATTGTTAGTCAATGCTTACACTTTATTAAATAAAAAAAAAATATTTCTTCCCATAAGTTTATAATTATGTTATAGACAACTTTAAATGTCTAAATTCTCATGAAGGCACTCTTAGAAGTGTTGAAAGCTGGTTAATAAGACTAAAAAATTGTGACCCAGGGCTCATTTGTTTCAATTTTATTAGTGGTTAGTTGTCAAGAGCAATATATTTATGAAGGCGACTTATAGACTGTGTACCTGAAAGTTGCAAATTCTTATTTTTCACTTTTATGAAGCTTAAAATCATATGGTACTATTTTATAGGGAGACTAGTTGTGACCATGACATTTAATACTACAGAAGACATGCACTAGTAATTACTGGTTCTTCATAGAAGGCACATTGTAAATCTTTGTATATTCTGCTTAATTCGTACAAGAAGTTATTGGAAGCAAAACGGTGAGAAAATGTACATTGTTACAACACAATAAGCAATATAGGCATTTATACCCCATACCAGAGACTGTAAAAATCACGTAACAGCTATGAACTTGTGTGGCACAAATTATTTAATAACCTTCCACAATCTACACAAGAATTACCAGAACAAGTGCACGAGTGGTTAGTTGTCCATCCATTCTACAATATATTAATTTATTTTTTTATATTTTACATGGGGAAAGTTCCAGAATGACATTAACTAGGGTGAAAATATTATAATAAAAGTAGAGGTGAGTTTGAACTGAAGCTGTTAGTGTTGATATGAATGTCTTATAAACAGGGCCTACAACAGAACTTTGTTTGCTTGAGATATTGAATGCAAACAGTGCACATTTTGTTGCATGATTTTATTTTATTATATTTCGTGTTGCATAGGTTCAACTGTGTTGTGTTCACGAGGACTTGGGACGAGTCAGTTTTTTACAAATACAATATGATAATCTTATAGCATATGTAGACATTTGAGTACATAATTATATAAAAATTTATACAGTAAATTCTTTGAGCAGCAATACAGAAGAAAGAAAATACATATTTTCTTACAATAATTTAAAGCACTACAGAAAAAAGATACAGAGTACAGACAGATACAGAGCTCAAGTTAAATTACATTCTTAGTGGCATTATCTCAACTTGTAGTATATAATATTAAAGTTTTACAATTTATTTAGTTAAAAATTCATCTAGACAGTAAAAAGCTTTTTCTAGCATAAATATTTTTAGTGCTTTCCTAAACTTACTCTTGTTATGAATCTCTGTCTTTGAAGAGCATTGAAGAGTTTTGTTCCAGTGTAGTATACACCCTTTTGTGCCAAGCTCAAATTTATATGATTGCTGTGTATGTCATTCTTTCTCTGTGTGCTATGTTCATGATAATTACTGTTTGGTTTAAATATCTCTAATTTTTACCGAGAAAACACATGAGAGAGAAAAAAATCTGCTGACATGTAGTTGTGTATATTTTAAGTTTTTGAAAGCTATTTCTGCATGAGTCTCTTGGGCGCAACCCACATCTGACTATTCAAGCTCACTTCTGAGCAATGAACTCTTTCCTTGCTAATGGCTGGTTGCCCCAAAAGATAATTGCATATTCAGGGAGTGAGTGAAAACAGCCACAGTATGTCACTTTAGCTGTGTTTGGTTCAACACATGTAGTGAGAACCTGTAAAGCATATGTGAGAGAGCTAAGCCTCTTACAGAGATCTATAATATGCGAAGACCAGTTCTTTTTTTTTGTCAATGTGTACTCCAACAAATTTTGTTGTTTCCATTCTTTCTATTGGCTAATTACCACATGTCACAATTATATATATATATATATATATATATATATATATATATATATATATATATATATATATATATATATATATATATATATCTCTGTTTTTGTAGAGAACTGAATAAAGCTGGTCTTACTGGAATTTAATAAGAGACCATTCACCTTGAACCAATTAACCACATATGAGAGTATGTGATTAATGAGTTCCTCAAGATTACTATATGTTCTACTGCTTATAAAAATTGTGGTATCATCAGCAAATAATGTAAATGTACGTGGCAGACTTGACATCGTGGTACAAAATTTATAAAAATCAGGAATAATTGTGGCCCAAGAATTGAGCCCTGAGGCACTCCACATGTTTGAAACGAATGTGAATATTTCTCAAGTTGTATTTAAATCAAACAGGATACAGAATGGTTACCAGGCAGTTGGACACAGCTTTAATCTTCTTATACTTATCTGTATGTGACTTTTTCTTCTCACCCATAACCACCTTTACTGCCTCACCTCAACAACGACATAATTTCCAACTGCCTTTAATTTAAGTTGCAATTGAAATACAAACTGCGGGGGAGATGGAATCTTACACCTAGTAACAGTATCCCATTTGATACAATGGGATCAATAAAGGTATACCGGAAAACAGGCTACTGAATGTGGCGGGTACTCATGCGTAGAGATTCTTCAAATGTGGCATACAGAATAAGTATAGGGTGTGATGATCTCACACAGATACACCAAAATCTCCAAACTGCTGATGGGGTTTGTGGTACTGTCCCTCAATGTGTAGAGCATTGCGCACACACACTCAATAGGGTTTAAACTGAGAGAGCGAGTACAGCACTCTGGAATTGCGATGTTTCATTGGAGATACTTGCCCACCAGGCTAGTCACATCTGGTTGACATTATTGTTCATCAGTTGGAATTCAGATCAGTACACAACACAAAAAAGGCACAGATACCACTACACAGCGCCATTTCCATAGACCACAGTGATCAAACCACCCTAGAAAACACGTGCACTCTAAGTGTTGGAATTACACTGTCATGGAGACACTGTAGTGATCTGTATATTCAAATTGTCTGAGTAACACATTCTAGGCCACAAATTGTTTATTTTCAATCTCCTGTTTCAACCAGTGTAGGCCATCTCCAGACATCAAAACTCATCGCAGCCAACTGTCGAATGTCATCAGCTCACAGCTTGATGACACACAACAGTTACTGCAATGGGTTTTCAGCACTGGAGATGATCTAAACAGGCTAAAACTAGTCATTGAAAATAAATAAATTGTGGTCTATGGTGTGTATTGAGACAACACATACAGGCAGATACGTACTCCTGTCACAAAGCTGCCACAGACAAGAACACTGGAGCCATCACAGCAGTCTCTTTTTCAGATTTGACAGGGTTGTAGTGCATCAAAAAGGCATATCAGGAGAATGGATGGCATTCACCACAATTTGCAATGAACCACAACTCATCCATGAACAGGACAGTACCCCACCTTTCCTAGGTCCCCCATAATGAACAAGGACATACTCACTTAGATGTTGCAATGATATATCGATACATCAGAAACATCAATATTTTATATAAATAATATTCATTTTGTTTGGTAGCTTGATCAACAATATTGGTAGAGTTCCCTCATACACACTTCCCTCATACAGCTTTCACAATTATATTTTGTACATAATATTACTAGGAACTGCATGGAAGTAATCACTCTTTTTCATGTGTTCTATAAGAGTTTTAGTCACCAGACCATTGGTTGGTTTGATGCACATCTTCAAGTTAGTCTGTCCTCCACAAGTCTCTTTATATATGCATAATCAAGGAACTGATGATACAGCCAGCCACTGGATAATGTCATATGTACCCAAAATAACCAAAACGGCCTTGCTGTGCTGGTACTGCGAATGGCTGAAAGCTAGGGGAAACTATGGCCGTAATTTTTCCTGAGCTTTACTATATGGCTAAATGATGATGGCATCCTCTTGGGTAAAATATTCCGGAATGTAAAATAGTCCCCAATTCGAATCTCCGGGAGGGGACTACTCAAGAGGACATCATTATCAGGAGAAACAAAACTGGCATTCCACAGATCGGAGCGTGGAATGTCAAATCCCTTAATCGGGCAGGTAGGTTAGAAAATTTAAAAAGGGAATGGATAGGTTAAACTTAGATATAGTGGGAATTAGCGAAGTTTGGTGGCAGGAGGAACAAGACTTCTGGTCAGGTGAATACAGGGTTATAAATACAAAATCAAATAGGGGTAATGCAGAAGTAGCTTTATTAATGAATTTAAAAAAATAGGAGTGCAGGTAAGCTACTACATACACCATAGTGAACACCTTATTGTGGCCAAGATAGACACGAAGCCCACACCTACTACAGTAGTACACGTTTATATGCCAACAGGCTCTGCAGATGATGATGATGAAATTGATGAAATGTATGATGAGATAAAAGAAATTATTCAGATGGTGAAGGGAGACGAAAATTTAATAGTCATGGGGGACTGGAATTCAATAGTAGGAAAAGGAAAAGAAGGAAACGTGGTAGTTGAATATAGACTGGGGGGGGGGGGGGGGGGGGGGGGACAAGAAATGAAAGAGGAAGCCACCTGGTAGAATTTTGCACAGAGCATAACTTAATCATAGCTAACACTTGGTTCAAGAATCATAAAAGAAGGTTATATACATGGAAGAAACCTGGAGATACTGACAGGTTTCAGATAGATTATATAATGGTAAGACAAAGATTTAGGAACCAGGTTGTAAATTGTAAGACATATCCAGGGGCAGATGTGGACTCCGACCACAATCTATTGGTTATGAACTGTAGATTAAAACTGAAGAAACTGCAAAAAGGTGGGAATCTAAGGAGATGGGACCTGGATAAACTGACTACACCAGAGGTTGTACAGAGTATCAGGCAGAGCACAAGGGAACAATTGACTGGAATGGGGGAAAGAAATACAGTAGAAGAAGAATGGGTAGCTTTGAGGGATGAAGTAGTGAAGGCAGCAGAGGATCAATTAGGTAAAAAGACGAGGGCTAGTAGCAATCCTTGGGTGACAGAAGAAATATTGACTTTAATTGATGAAAGGAGAAAATATAAAAATGCATTAAATGAAGCAGGCAAAAAGGAATACAAACATCTCAAAAATGAGGTCGACAGGAAGTGCAAAATGGCTAAGCAGGGATGGCTAGAGGACAAATGTAAGGATGTAGAGGCTTATCTCACTAGGGGTAAGATGGATACTGCCTACAGGAAAATTAAAGAGACCTTTGTAGAAAAGAGAACCACTTGGTTGAATATCAAGAGCTCAGATGGAAACCCAGTTCTAAGCAAAGAAGGCAAAGCAGAAAGGTAGAAGGAGTATATAGAGGGTCTATACAAGGGCGATGTACTTGAGGACAATATTATGGAAATGGAAGGGGATGTAGACGAAGATGAAATGGGACACATGATACTGCGTGAAGAGTTTGACAGAGCACTGAAAGACCTAAGTGGAAACAACGCCCCGAGAGTAGACAACATTCCATTAGAACTACTGTCATTCTTGGGAGAGCCAGTCCTGGGAAATCTCTACCATCTGGTGAGCAAAATGTATGAGACAGGCGAAATACCCTCAGACTTCAAGAAGAATATAATAATTCCAAACCCAATGAAAGCAGGTGTTGGCAGATGTGAAAATTACTGAATTATGAGCTTAATAAGCCACGGCTGCAAAATACTAACACGAATTCTTTACCGACGAATGGAAGAACTGGTAGAAGCCGACGTCGGAGAAGATCAGTTTGGATTCCGTAGAAATGTTGGAACACATGAGGCAATACTGACCCAACGGCTTATTTTAGAAGCTAGATTAAGAAAAGGCAAACCTATATTTCTAGCATTTGTAGACTTAGAGAAAGCTTTTGACAATGCTGACTGGAATCTCTCTTTCAAATTCTGAAGGTGGCAGGGGTAAAATACAGGGAGCAAAAGGCTATTTACAATTTGTACAGAAACCAGAAGGCAGTTATAATAGTCGAGGGACATGAAAGACAAGCAGTGGTTGGGAAGGGAGTGAGACAGGGGTGTAGCCTCTCCTCAATGTTATTCAATCTGTATATTGAGCAAGCAGTAAAGGAAACAAACGAAAAATATGGAGTTGGTATTAAAATCCATGGAGAAGAAATAAAAACTTTAGGGTTCGCCAATGACATTGTAATTCTGTCAGAGACAGCAAAGGACTTGGAAGAGCAGTTAAACGCAATGGACAGTGCCTTGAAAGGAGGATATAAGATGAACATCAACAAAAGCAAAACGAGGATAATGGAATGTAGTCGAATTAAGTCAGGTGATGCTGAGGGAATTAGATTAGGAAATGAGACACTTAAAGTAGTAAAGGAGTTTTGCTGTTTGGGGAGCAAAATAACTGATGGTCAAAGTAGAGAGGATATAAAATGTAGACTGGAAAAGGCAAGGAAAGCGTTTCTGAAGAAGAGGAATTTGTTAACGTCGAGTATAAATTTAAGTGTCAGGAAGTCATCTCTGAAAGTATTTCTACGGATTGTAGCCATGTATGGAAGTGAAACATGGATGATAAATAGTCTGGACAAGAAGAGAATAGAAGCTTTCGAAATGTGGTGTTACAGAAGAATGCTGAAGATTACATGGGTAGATCACATAACTAATGAGGTGGTACTGAACAGGATTGGGGAGAAGGTAAGTTTGTGGCACAACTGGACTAGAAGAAGAGATCGGTTGGTAGGACATGTTCTGAGGCATCGAGGGATCACCAATTTAGAATTTTAGGGCAATGTGGAGGGTAAAAATCTTAGAGGGAGACCAAGAGATTAATACACTAAGCAGATTCAGAAGGATGTAGCCTGCAGTATGTACTGGGAGATGAAGCAGCTTGCACAGGATAGAGTAGCATGGAGAGCTGCAGCAAACCAGTCTCAGGACTGAAGACCACAACAACAACAGTCTGGGGATGTAATTCTGATTGGGGAGAAATCACTTATGGGGTTCCCTAGGGCTCAATCTTAATTCCAATATTGTTTGTCATATAAGGTGATTCCCAGTAATGTGTAAAACCTCCCGAATCAACATAGACAATGCTGAGGCATTTAATATGAAACCGAAGATGCCACAAATTTCAGAAAATACCGCAAAAGAGGGTGACATATGTCGAAAGTGTGATGTCATCAGATGGCGTACCTCAGTGCATGTGCAGCTTCTCAGTCCTACTCTCACTGGCACGGGGCAGTGCTACTCACTGCCCTGCCAGGCTACTCTGTTTTTGTAAATGTAAACCACTTGTTTTTCATCATAGTCTTGCATTACCACTACCATATCACATTAGGCATAACCCATATCACTTCAGGCAGGGGGGGGGGGGTTACCTTCAGGCCTCCAAAGATGATACTGTGAACACCATTTTGAAGATGCGGATTTCAGAAAAAAATTTCAAATGCTGTCTCTTTATAACAGTTTTAGATATTTTGTTAGAGTTTTTTTATTTGAAAGCTAACTTTTTTTTTTCAATAATGCCAATCCAGAAAAGTTAGATTTTTTTCTGTTGATTTGTACCATGTAGTACTACACTCTCTGTAAAGGAGAGTTTCCACTTTAAGTTGAACAGCTTTTATTCTAAAAAATCATTTTTTTTTACTTTCAAGGGTAATGTATGTCTTCACTGAAATTGTTTCTTACTAATTTCTTTGTTACTATGTTTATTTGTATTATCATTGTTGCAGTTATTTCTTATCACTTTCTTTGTTGCAGTTATTTCTTATCACTTTCTTTGTTGCAGTTATTTCTTTTCACTTTCATTGTTGCAGTTATTTCTTACACTTTGTTGTAGTTTCTCAGTTGTTGTGGTTGTTCATTGCAGGTTGCTGTATTGTAGTTGTTCAGTGCTAATTTGTTTACTGAAGATGCTTCTAAGAAATCTGAGACCATCGGGTCAGTTCTGTGTTTTCGTGAGAAATTTGCCAGTTGACACAGTTGCAGTGTGTTTTGTGAAAAGCACTGTTTGAAATGTCTTCTGACTGGGGCAACAAGAGAGTGGTGTGTGCTGACTATTTGCTTATCCGTAAAAGAGTGATACATAAGACATAAAAGAGTGATATATAAGACAAACATAAAAACAGACTCTGTTTAGGTTGGGTTAAGTGTTCTCATTTGAAGACTCTGTTTCAAAGTGAAGATGTTTCCAGTGATGACTTTGTGTTCTAAATGTTTCGACAGAATAACAACAATGAAGGTGAAGCCTCCCATTGTGCAGATGATGCAGATTTTGCATCAACAGAGGAAGAATTAAATACCATGAATCAATCAACTACAGAGATAGGTATTAGTCCTGTTAAGAAAATGTGGTCAGTGAAATCAAGTCATAAGCTCTGCACATCAAGAAAGTGCAGAGAAATTACTAAAGTTATGGGCTCAAAGAGATGAGTGAACTCTTATTGCATGCACTTTAAAGAGCAAGAAAGAAGAAATTTCATTTGTTCGTCCAACACCTCAGAAACAGCAGGATAATATTCAGATTAACAATCTGAGAAGGGGGATGTTTGTGGTGTGAGTGTATGACCGTGACTGGTGGATTGCCGAGATTTATAGACACCAATTATGAGTTAAACGAAACTGTAGTGAACTTTATGCTATCACATGGACCAGCTGCTGGATATAGGTTTCCAACTGAAGGACAGCAACAACACCCTCAATGCTCAATTCCTGTGCACAATGTTTTGAAGATTGTAAGTGCTCCAGTTCCTATTGGTTAAACAGGAAGGTATCACTCTAAATTAAAGGAAGATACTGAAGCAGTGAAACACATTTTTAGTTCATTGACGGGCTAATTTCAGTACAAAACAGAGTGCACAGAAGTTGTACAAATTGAAGCCTTTACGTCCAAAGAACTTTCACATACATTTTGGAACCATTTAAAATGCTTGAAAAATGAGCCTCTTACTCCTCTTTCACAACAAAAATTACGTTAAATAAGGTTAGGTTTTGATTTTTATGAGCCTGTTATGTGATGATGTGATAATAGAACAGCTTTTATGTACGGCAAAAATTACAATTGCTTATAAAACCTGTTCAACCTAAAAGTGGAAGCTCTCCTTTTCAGGGAATGTACAACTATATGGTACTAACAAACAGGAAAAAAACAATCAAAATTTTATGGAATGACATTTTTGAAAAAAAATCCATAAATTATAAAGAAAGTTCAGAACACTATAGTGAAAGAACTTAAAGTCCAAATGGAGGATTTCTTTGTAATCAAAAAGTTCTGGAAATACAGCATTTTAAAATTTTTCCCAAATTTTTGAGTCTTCAAAATGGAACGTGCAGTGTCATCTTTGGAGGGCTGTATCTTGGAGCAGAATTTTTTTTGGAGAAAACAAAAAAATGTGTGTTCTTTACTTAGTCCTTCATTTCAACATATGCTAAATTCAACAACATCCAAGACTATGAAGGTAAGTTTTTTTCCCTAAATTGATATGGGCTACGCCATCACAGAGTGCAAAAAAGAAAACAGAGTACCCTAGCAGATTCGTAGCACTTCCCTCTACCACAGAGGGTACGATTGACATGTCTGACCACTATAAGGGCAGTGAGGTATGTCATCTGGTGAAGTCATATGTTCAACATTTCTCATCCATTTTTACAGTATTTCCCAACATTTGCAGCCCCCATGTGTCTAATATTAAATTACTTGTCTCACTGTCTTCAGGGCCTTTTAAACTTCATGGCGAGTAGTAACTTTCCTTTTCGTAATATTGTTTCTCTCTAACATAAATTTAAGGTAATTAATTAGATCTACTAATTTTATTTCATTTAAAACTAATTTGAATCTGAATAAGGTTTCTTTTTATAACTGTTTATTGAGAAAACTCTTGTATAAATCAACAATGACAGACCACTCTTATAAGACATTTAAAAAAATTACAGTGCCTCTAGCAACTTTTTTTGAATGAGTGTTATTCTCTCCGATATACATAAAATCTGAAATATCACAAATATTTGTATTTTGCATCTGACATATCTGCAGAATCATTACTACTCAAGAAATTTTCCAAAATATCAATGTATTAACACTTCAGAAAAATTTGTCCTCTCTACATATGCTGAGCCACACGGAGAAACTGTATTGGCAGAACACATCTTATGGGTCGCCAAGCATATGGATCGACCTCTCTGAGCTGATGGTACCCAACTGTGTGCCACACGCACACACACAAAACACACAATCAGAACCACTACACCTTATACCACTGTTCACACACTATTGTCGGCTGTTAAATATGTCAGCTTCCCACCCCCACTGATCCAAGTTCGGTCCATTCAGTATCACTGTATATTTACATATGTACAAGTATATTTGCAAGTTGTTTATACCTCTCACTGCCAATTTCTCGCAACTGAGTACATTTGAAAGATATTTTACTAATATATATAAGTTCATGGGATTGTGTGACCAGTGTCATTTTGAATAAAATAATTCTGGGTATTAGGAGCACAGCAAGTCATTCGAAATATCAGCAGTTTAGTTGCTTTAGTGTTTTATAATACATAGCCTAATACCCAAAACTACTTTATTCACAGGTTAATTCACTGTCAGTACGCACAATGTGTGAGAGTTTACTGAGCTCCTTTCCATTCCCATGCTGAAGCTGTTGATGCAAAGGATCAATTTCTACCAGTTAAGTAACATACTTCCCTGAAAATGGTGGATTACTTTTTTTCCATTACAAGAGACTGGACTGATTTTACTGAAAGCATATTTTACTCACATCAGTGTCAAGTTACAAACGAGGAGGTTCAAATTTTGATTACTGACTTGTTCTGACATTAACTGTAACATTACTCTCTACATGTTTCTTGGACAATACACCGACAGGAACAGAAAGTGTTATACCATGAACACCTTGACTGCATGCTGCCAAATTAATACTCCAGTATTTCCAGGTTTGTGAGATGGGTTTATTAAAGTTTTATCCTTATGCGAGCTTATTTTGAGCACAGAAAAAATAAAGCCGTTCCTTGAGGTGAAGAATGTGTGAGTTCATAGCAGCTTGCAGAATTGTCTAATGTTACTGGAACTCATTGTGGGAAGGTTCCAGCACAACATGCCCTGAGGCTGTGCAAGGACAGCTGCCACCATCTTTCAGATTTTGTGAAAAACTGAGCCAACGGTACGGCTTACACATGAATCAGACACAGAAGGGTGTAGTGTGGTGACTGCAGATCAAACAGTGACGAGACGGAGTCCTGGGGACGGGAGTGCCCAGTCCTCCTGGAGGGACCCGTTGATTTTTTTATTTGATTTGATTTTAACAGGAGAGCTAAAACAGCTTAGGTCTAACCCGCCACTGCCCGCACCGAAACTAGGTTTATTGTGCGGTATTACTCCCTGTATATCTAGTAAAGCCAACCAGTGCCCTTAAATAGGGCAAGGAGTCCTTCTACCAGTTTTTGTTAGACAAAATTTCTTCAGGTCTAGTTGTCCCGAAGATTCTGTATCTTTTACTCTCCAATGCCACGCATTCAAAGATTAGGTGTGATGCAGTTTCTTCATCTTCATCACAGATCCTACACTTAGGATCCTCTTCCATAATACCCATTGTGTGTAGGTGTTTTTTGAAGTTCCCATGGCCGGTCATCAGTCCAGTCATGAGTTTGATCTCTTTCCTGTTCAATCCCAGGATTACAGAGCTTCTTTTGAAACATGGCTTGGGCATGTTTCTGTTCATGGACCTTGGTCCAACATCCTACGTGCTGTTTCCTAAGCCAGTTCCGTAGTTCTAATTTGATCATAGCCTTGGTGATTGTCAAGACAAGTTCTGGTCCAATAAATGGAGTTGTTGGCCCCATCCTAGCCAATCTATCGGCTTGTTCATTGCCACAGATCCCTGAGTGGCCAGGGACCCACACTGGGTACACCCTATTCCTTCGCCCTAGTTCCACCAGAGCCCTGCGGCAATCTGCAACAATCCTAGATCTTGTTGCAGGAGCTGCCAATGTTTCAGGGCTGCCTAGCTGTCTGAATAGATGTAGATGCTACGATCATTGTAGCACCTACTCATATTCTCCTCCACACATTCCCTAATTGCAGTAATTTGCCAGTTTCCCTAGAGAGATGCTGCTCTCCAGTCTTGGCTGAACCCCTTACAACCCTGCCCCAATGCCTTGATCTGTTTTCGACCCATCAGTGAACCAAACGATGTCCCCCGTACGGTGTCGAACTGTTTTCTCCCACTGCTCCCTACTTCCAATTATTATATTGTAAGGCTTGTCGAAGGAGTTAGGAGTTATTATATAGTCAGCGGGCATTTCCCCAGCCATACCTATATTACCTATGTTAGTGTGTGATTCTGGATATCCAAATGAGACCCAGTTTTGGCCAGTTTTAAGTCTGTATGCCCCAGCTGCTGCCTCCATCTTAACCCAAAGGTGAAGTGGAGGCATGTCCAGCATGGCTTCCATTCCAGCGATTGGTGTGCTGCTAATTCCGCCCGTTATGGCTAAGCAGGCCAATCTTTGCACCTTAACAAGCTCTTTGGCAGCAACCTGCTGTTCTACCTTCTTCCACCACACTACGGCCCCATAGGAAATCCTAGGTCCAACCACTGTGGTGTATATCCAGTGCATATCCCTGGGGCTTAAGCCTCAGTTTTTGCCACAAGCCCTCCTAGTACTCACTAAAGTGGTTTTTGCCTTGGAGCAGATACTATTAATATGAAGGGTCCAAGTTAGCTTCTCATCCAAGGTTACTCCTAGATATTTCACTGTCCACTTCACAGGTAAGAGTTTCATCGAAGATCTTTAGATTCCAACTTGCATGCTGAATATGTCTCTTCGTAAATGGCACAACAGTCTTCTTAGGATTAACTCTCAAATCCTGTTTAATGCACCATTTTTGCACAATGTCCAACCCTCCTTGTGCCATATTCCTAACTGTGTCAGTGAATTTGCCAAGTATTACTATGACAAGGTCATCTGCGTATCCTTGGCAGAAGCATTGTCTGGAATTTAGTTCCTCAATGAGTTTGCTCACTACTAGATTCCACAATAGAGAGGACAAAACTCCTCTTTGTGGGCAGCCTCTAGTGGTCGTAATTACAATCTTTTCATTCATCATGGTAGCTTTTACCTTCCTTCCACTAAGCATGGCTCTGGTCCACCTACATATAGTGTTCCACAGATCATGCACCTCTGCTGCCCTTACCATGGAAACGAAGGTCGTGTTGCTAAAGGCCCCCTTGATATCCAGGAAGATGCAGAGGGCTATTTCTTGGAAGTGAAGTGCTTTTTCCACCTTCCTGGTGAGTCGGTGGAGTGCTGTTTCACATGATTTGCTTGGTTGGTATGCATGTTGGTTCAGGTGTAGAAGGACCCTACATAGCCTCCTCTCCCCAACATATACATTAACCAGTTTTTCCAGTGTTTTGAGAATGAAGGAAGACAGACTGATTGGTCTCATGTTAGAGGGACCTGTACCTGCTCTTGTTGCCACCACTAGAAGATTATGGGATAGCCCAACTAGCTCTGATCAATATGTGAATGACAACAGCTGAAATCTGTTCAGAGTTTACAGACAGTGTGTTACCACAAACTGTAGGGGACAGATTACTGGAGGCTGGGTATAAATACTGAGCTTCCAAACATCATTTACATACGGTGTAGAGCCAGAGCCAACTGGTATACTAAGTGCCATTCTGGCTGATAAGCAATGCGTCTCCCTTCTGTTTGTTGTGATTGGATGGACACCAGGGTGTCTGTAGGTGGCCTGATTTTCAGGACCTGTACCTCTCCAACTGCTGGAACTGTGGTGTGGAGTGCCATTGGATGTGACCACAATTGTTGGAAGGAGGCTGAATACGTGCCAGAATGTGACAAAAATAGATAAGCCTGCTGTCATATCATGCACAACCAGGGTAAAAAGCAGCACACTTCATCAATACAATTTTTTTGTACCCTGCATGACCAGGGCGCCAAATAGCATATTCCACTACTATAATTTAAGGCCCCACACTATGGTCACACCACAAATGTATGTACAGATCCTTGCCTGGTCTACCCAATCCTCTAATTTAACTACAGGCATGATGGGAAGTTGTGTACTTTCGTACCAGCTCCTAGCAAGTGATGCTTGTGAACTGACACAGCACTCGTTTCAGACATGCCACAAGGAATAAAACATCATATTAGTACTTGTGGAGATCGCACCTCATACTGATGATGATGTACACCAGTTGTGAATGGTATGAAAGTTTAACAATTTAATACCCATTATTTCATGCATATCTTCACTAAGTTTGATAAATATTGGGCTGGTACTTCACATTTTCCATTCCCATCAGAGTAGCAAGTCAAATGCTTCGTTTGATTTCATGTTTATGTCTTAATCTTGGCGACATTTGTGACAAATTTTTGAAACTGCTCCTTCTACTGCGAAAATTACATAAACAGTGAATTATAAATCATTAAATTGATTAGTTGGAGCAGTTTTGAAGTAAGAGATAAAACATGCTGCATGTTCAATTTTTCGAAAGACTATTCATGCTAAGAGCATCAGATGGAAAACAGTATAAGGTTGGCGGAACATCAGAAAGTCAATGGGGTTTAAATCAGAATTATTCCTGTGACAATCTCACGTTTCTTACCTGTCAGAGAGGCTGCCGTTTCAAAGTCAGCAGGAGGTGGCTGATCCACAGCACCTACAAAGAAAAACTTGTGTTAATTCTAGACAGTTCATGGGAAACACAGGTGTAAAATACGTCTTTGAAGTAACAAATTCAATTTAAAGGGGCTTTCACTTTGATAACAGTTATGCTCCAACAGGTGCTGTGTATAATAGGGCACTTTCCTGACTGAATTTCTAAAGATGCAGCATAATTTAATACCTACAGGTCTCACTTATTTCATTTTTGCATTCCCCCATATTTAATGCCAACTTCTCATACTGTCTATCATATTTTAAGTTTTAAGTTGACATCCACTACTTGGTAAAGGTGTCCTCTAGACTTTGCTACTGTAATGAGAGCGAGAGAGAGAGAGGGGGGGGGGGGGGGTAACTCTATTATAAAGTTTTCAATGCCAATGTCGGGACTATATTTTGTCCCGTTTCTGAGCGCTTTGACGACTTTGTTTATTTATGTTAACTGCTGAGCAATATTTTATGCGTGAATACAAACAACGCTATTATTAGTCAGATATCTGAAAGTTAAGTTGAAAACATTTATCATATTACCAAACTACACATAAAGACACGCACACCACATGAAAATATCTAATATTGTACTATGCAAGAAATGTTAGTCAATAATTTAAAGAAGCAATTAATAATTAATTAAAATTTAATAACTCAGATTGTTAGAAATATTCATTAAAATTTAATAACTCAGATTGTTAGAAATATTCATAGTGTAAATCTGAAATTAAAATGTTATAGTTCTTGTTCTCCTGAGCCGCCAACCTGTATTTGTACTTCATTATGTACTCCATGGTGCTACCTACTGGATTTTTAATTAATTTCAGGAATTATAACCTTCCTAAACCCGTAATATCAACAATTAGTGGATTTGTTACGATAGTTAGAAATGTACTGACAGACGGCGTTGCATCCGCAAAACCAGTTTATTGCGGTGCATTACGCAGCTAATTTGCAACAATACAATATAGTTTCAGCTCAGATTGTTTGAATAAAGTACTTTCTTTTTTATTAAACTACAATCAAAGCCGGAGGTGTAATAGGCCCAGTCAATAAAAACCAAACGGGTCGAATATGGCAAATAATTGGCGCATTCCCAAATTTCAGTACAGTTGTAGCAGAGAATGTCAGGACTCACGGGCAACATAAAAATCTTAATCTGTACACCACAAACAGCAAAATACATGACCATGGGACCAAATTCCAGAAAGGGTTGGCATCTAAACACAAGAAACAAGTCAAGTCAAACAATCAAAATACTATGGGATAAAATTCTACAACAGACTTTCACAAGAAATTATCCACTTTTTGCCAAAGCCCAAAAAAATATTTACTAAATAATAGCTACTACACTATAAATGAACATTTTAATTAACTACAGGTTGTAACTTAGTGCGTAACGTTTTTAAACATCGTACTAAGTAATAATTTTGTGATATGATTAGGAAAATAGAATTATAGGAACTGTAAATACTGTAAGAGGGAAGTTTATTTTATTAGGAAATACTGTGCAAACATTTGACGGCATGCATACAATGTATATTGTTCCACGGATCATTCAATCATTAGAACAACCTGATCTGTGGGAGGTGACTGTGTGGGATACGTTTGAAGGTCACTTTTGTATGTTGTTCTTTTGTATGTTGTTCTTTAGCGAAAGAACTGCATACAAAATTGAACTACATTAAATTTGCTACAAAAACGACCCAATTCATTTTTTCTCTAGGACTAATAATAGTTTACGGGTCGAGTGCAGAAAATCTCGCGCTACGCGCATGCGCTGTAGCTTTGGTGGTTTTTGCAGGTCAACCTGAGGTACTTCCCCGACTTCGACAGACCACAAGTATCTATCTACATCCATACTTGCAAACCACATTCAAGTGCATACAGAGTACATCCCGCTGTACCAGGGTTTCCTCCTGTTCCATCCACGTATGGAGTGCGGGAAAACGATTGTAGATCAGATTAGATTAATACTTGTTCCATAGATCATGAATAAGACACTTCGTAACGATGTGGAACGTGTCAGGTTAATAAAAGATGTCTGTATAAGGTATAAGTTACACAAAATATTGTATGACACTAATGTTTAAGTTTTTTCCCTTAATTTATATCTAAAAATTCAGCCAATGAGTAGAAGGAGTTGTCATCTAGAAATTCTTTTAATTTATTTTTAAATGTTAGTTGGCTATCTGTCAGGCTTTTGATGCTGTTTGGTAGACGACCAAAGACTTTTGTGGCAGCATAATTTACCCCTTTCTGTGCCAAAGTCAGATTTAACCCTGCATAGTGGAGATCATCCTTTCTCCTGGTGTTACAGCTATGAACACTGCTATTACTTTTGAACTGCGCTGGATTATTAACAACAAATTTCATAAGTGAATATATATAATGTGAGGTTATTGTGAGGATCCCTAGATCCTTAAATAGATGTCTGCAGGATGACCGTGGGTGGGCTCCAGCAATTATTCTAATTACACTGAAAGTCTCTGAGCGTGCATCAATTATTCTAATCTTATCCTCAAGATACATATGTGAGCGATACGTAGTAGGTTGTAGAATATTCCTGCAGGCATTTAAAACTGGTTATGGAAACTTTATTAACAGTTTTTCTCGGGATGGTTTCGTCTATCTCCAAAAGTCTTCCAGTTAAGTTCCTTCAATGTCTCTGTGACTCACTCCCACGGATCATTCAAACCTGGGACCATTCGTGCTGCCCTTCGCCTTTATATGTTCAATATCCCTTGTTTATGCTACAGTAGAGTGCCGCTATTCCCAAAATCCGCCTATTCCAGACAGAGTTCAGGAAAATGCCGATTTGTTAAACTTAAGAACAGGAAAAAAAGAAACCGTACCTTTATGATTATACAAAGTAGTTAAATAGAGACGTATATAGAGCCTAAGTTTGATGAAAACGCCTGTAACCATGCTGGAGTAATGGCTGGTTACTGACAGTACGGTACATGTCGACTTCATTTATACAGTTCCGTAGAATCATTTTTAATCATTGCCAAACATAATTAATAACCAATTTACAAACATTTAAGAAGTAAAGATAGCCATTTTTTCTGAGGACGAGCACTGAATCGACGCGAGGATGCAAGGCTCCGCCATAACTGCGAGAACATACCATTTGCTGTTTGACTTGATTACGCGAGGCCAAGTCTGTGTGTGATAATGAGTTCAGTTTGAGCGTTCACCTCCTCCTCGCTTTCCACCGAGACGATCTCAGTTGATGAGCTCTGTACCACTGCTATGATGTCTTCTGTCTCCGTAATCCTGGTGGCCATTGTCGTCCACTCCTCAACACAGCTTTCTTCTGTGTCTTCACAGCCGGGGATTTTCTTGGTTAGTGGAAGAAGATCACAATCTTTCACTGGCGTAGAAGGTTTTTCAACAAAGTCGAATGTAAAACAGAGGTTTTTCCACGATTTTTGTAATGGTTCCTTAGTGGCGTTATCCCATGCATCAGCCAACCAATAAATCACATCTTTTATTGTAATTTCAATTTTTTGGAGAATTGAGATTTCATTTTAATCCTTTTCAAGTAAAGTGCGAAGCAGCATTTTTCTGTATTTTTGTTTAATGGCTTGCAACACAAGGCTGATGGGCTGATGAGATGAAGAAAGCTACATTCGGTGGCAGAAAAACCGCTTTGATGTCTCCACAAACAAAATTCGTTTCTTCTGGGTGGGACGGAGCATTATCTATAAACAGCAGAGCACAATTATGCAATCCATTTTCTCTATTGAACGCAGTCACTTTGGTGACGATTGGTGCTCGAATCATTCCTCAAACAAGTCGCGCTCCATCCAAGCATTTTTTTTTCTTTTTTTATTCTTATAATACACAGGAGGTGAGTTGATGTTAAAGTTTCTGAACGCTCGTGGTTTCACCGATTTGCCTGATACTATCAGCGGAAGTTTGCTACCGAGGCGTTGCTGCAAGCTAATACAGTTAAGACGTTGTTGGTCAGTTCTAAACCCTGGTGCAGATTTCTTATGAAGCAAGTATTTTTGTAAACAAAGTCTTAAAATTCAGTCTAGATTCTCCCCCATTATAAAATTACTGCGGTGAGCAGTTTTGAGAAGAAACAAGATCTTTCAGCTGACAATTTCTCCCCAGCAATCGTGAACCGTCTAATTCTGTGTCTCTTCTACTAGCGATCCAAAAAACCACAACCAACTGAAAATGATTTGTCTCCATCCATAAGATTGCTCAGTTGAAGCACCTTTTCTTTTACAAAAGGACCACAAGTAGAGGTTCCTTTCTGTCTTTCTTGGGTGAACCACACGAATAAGGCCTCGTCAGGTTTTTCATATGAAGACACAGTCGTTTCATGCCGCTTTCAAGAGTTATTTCACTTGAAGCGAAACAAAACTGCTCAATTTTAACGCGATTTTTTTCCAGTCACTAATCGTCGCTTTTCCGACATCATATTGAATGTTAATTTGGCAGCACTTTCTCTCTTGTCTAGTCTACACTTCAAGTTTTTGTTTTGTTTTAAAGTACACGAAGAACGACTTCATTTACTTGCCATGTTTAATGAGTAACAGATGACGTCAAGGATTACAAACATAAATACAAAAGGCAGAGTTACTCGGTAATGCCGGTATTAAAATATTCGTCAAATTTCTTTGTCAAAGGTCTTTGACGTGGCTCTAAAAAGGGATATTAGACTGTCGTCATATTTTTCATCAAATTTGAAGATGGCGGACAAAAACTTATGTGTTGCAGTTGCTAGTGCCCCAGTATCACTGCGTGTGTATTTGGAAGAAAAGTGTCGGAAAAAAGGAAACATACTTGGGTGAAACCACAGTTATTACGTCGAAATAGTAATGCATTCCGCAAAATTTGTTACGAGGGCTGCTTGTGGCGGACGTCAAGTCTTATACCCCTATAAATTACTTACGAATGGATGAGAGTGTGTCTCAGTATTTGCTCGGTAAAGTGGCTTCTCATGTCATAAAACAGAATACTCTCTTGAGAAATTCTATATATGCAGAATACAGGCAAACTGTGACACTGCGATTTCTTGGTACTGTAAAGAGCTACTGTAATTTATAGTTTACAACCCAGCACTCGAATGTCACATTACATAATAACCAAAATAATTCTAGAGACGTGTGAAGCGATTTATAAAGCACTGAAGGGGGAATACGTGAATCTAAATAAATGTTTAGTACACTATATGGGCAATAAGAAGTATTTTTATTTTTGAATAATTTAATTAATGGAATTAGTGTTCTAACAACTTCAAAATTAATAAAAAGTACCAGACATATGAGGTGCTTTATAACAAGTGGCACTCACGAGTTCAAAAATAAACAACGTAGAATGGAAAGGTAAGCAAGATTTTTTTTTATTTTAGAGTGTGACCACCACATCGTCTATTCCGGTTTGCTGAAAAGCTGCCTATCGTCTATTCCGGCTTGCTGAAAAGCTGCCTGGTTGTTCCCAGATGTAGAAGTGGATGATTGTAGCGGTGTTTGTGCACATGAAGTCGTCTGGGGCATATTCCACCTGCCCATCAACACACAATTAACAGCATGCAATGTGTGTCTTGCTCACACCCCACCCTAGGTCAAAGCAAGTTTATTGAAAAAAAAAAAAAAAAAAGAAAAAGTCTAAGGAACATGCCAACTTTGAGACCATGTTTACAAACACAATAGCGACGCTAGCACTCCAAGTGGTTACATTTCACATTGCAGTGAACAGAAGGCGAACAACTTTTATGATCAAATCTACGGCAAGGCCCTAGATTTTCATTTATTTAACGACAGGCGAGATTTGACAAAGTTCCCTGTTACACCATCAAATTTCTTTGACAAAGAAATATGATAGTGTAGCACCGGCCTAAAGTAACTAAGCACTCGCGGAACAAAGTTTAACAATAAGTTTGCAATAATGTGTTTGGAACACGGGAGGAACAGAGATAGGAATGGCGTCTGCGCCATGAGTTGTCGAAGGTCACGAGCAGATGACCCCGCATTTAATTTACCGCTTAAGTCAGTAAGTTGATATTATTAATGAAATCCAGCTATTCCGAATTCCAGCTAAACTGAACAGTGTTCGGTCCCAATTAGTTCGGTTTCCACACACGTCAGCAGTGTTCTGGAATCAGTCGCACGAGTGGTTTTTTAAGCAATCTCTTTTGTAGGCTGATTGTACTTCCCTAGAATTCGATCAATAAATCGAAGTCCATCATCTGCTTTACCCTACATTAAATTATTCTTCACGACTTAGTGTACACTAGTGTGGTTCGATGTAGACAATTATCGTTTACACCGGTGCACAGAATGCTTCAGATAACGTGTTTTAATTGTAACCTACAAAATCAGAGATGTGTGGAATGTTTATTTAAGAAGATACAGTAAAATGTAAAAAGTTAATCTTTTTGCGGAATTATGAACAATGTCTAATTATTTTTCTGAGAATTACGGCATCGAGTTGTAAATGTTTAAATACAACATTACGTTCTCTATAATGTAGTTTATGCGTCTAAACCAGCTGTGTACAGATCAGCTTAAATCTTTTCTATTTTAGTTAGGGAGCTAACAACATTTGAAGTTTTGAGGGTGGATGCAACGTGCTGCATGTTCAGTAACTGGCTGTGTTCATCTGTTATGGTAACTGAGTGTTCATTGAAGTTGTGTGTTCAAACTAGTGCCCATTTTCCTGAACAAGCGAACCAATGTGGCCTCAATATAAATTGCAGACATGATATACACCCTATGGTTGCTGGTGTCACAGTACGACAGCTTGCTCGATGCGTTGTTGGAAACCACATTCGGCTAAATCATTGGCTTTGAAGCTTACTGGGTCACGGCCCCCTTGATCTGAACCCAAATGCCCACGGCTCCTTTCCCTCAAATGCCCGCAGTCTTTTTCCCAAAATACACATCCGATTAGAAATGTGGTATAAATAAACTGAAGTTTCTCTCTCTCTCTCTCTCTCTCTCTCTCTCTCTCTCTCTCTCTCTCTCTCTCTCTCTCTCTCTATAAATAAGAACACCGTGACTTCATTGTCCCAGGAAGGGGAAACTTTATTGACACATTCCTGGGGTCAGATACATCACATGATCACACTGACAGAACCACAGGCACATAGGCACAGGCAACAGAGCATGCACAATGTCGGCACTAGTACAGTGTATATCCACCTTTCGCAGCAATGCAGGCTGCTATTCTCCCATGGAGACGATCGTAGAGATGCTGGATGTAGTCCTGTGGAACAGCTTGCCATGCCATTTCCACCTGGCGCCTCAGTTGGACCAGCGTTCGTGCTGAACGTGCAGACCGCGTGAAACGACACTTCATCCAGTCCCAAACATGCTCAATGGGGGACAGATCCGGAGATCTTGCTGGCCAGGGTAGTTGACTTACACCTTCTAGAGCACGTTGGGTGGCACGGGATACATGCGGACGTGCACTGTCCTATTGGAACAGCAAGTTCCCTTGCCGGTCGAGGAATGGTAGAACGATGGGTTCGATGACGGTTTGGATGTACCGTGCACTATTCAGTGTCCCCTCGACGATCACCAGAGGTGTACGGTCAGTGTAGGAGATCGCTCCCCACACCATGATGCCGGGTGTTGGCTCTGTGTGCCTTGGTCGTATGCAGTCCTGATTGTGGCGCTCACCTGCACGGCGCCAAACATGCTTACGACCATCATTGGCACCAACGCAGAAGCAACTCTCATCGCAGAAGACGACACGTCTCCATTCGTCCCTTCATTCACGCCTGTCGCGACACCACTGGAGGCGGGCTGCACGATGTTGGGGCGTAAGCGGAAGACGGCCTAACGGTGTGCGGGACCGTAGCCCAGCTTCATGGAGACGGTTGCGAATGGTCCTCGCCGATACTCCAGGAGCAACAGTGTCCCTAATTTGCTGGGAAGTGGCGGTGCGGTCCCCTACGGCACTGCGTAGGATCCTACGGTCTTGGCGTGCATCCGTGCGTCGCTACGGTCCGGTCCCAGGTCGACGGGCACGTGCACCTTCCGCCGACCACTGGCGACAACATCGATGTACTGTGGAGACCTCACGCCCCACGTGTTGAGCAATTCGGCGGTACGTCCACCCGGCCTCCCGCATCCCCACTATACGCCCTCGCTCAAAGTCCGTCAACTACACATAGGTTCACGTCCACGCTGTCGCGGCATGCTACCAGTGTTAAAGACTGCGATGGAGCTCCGTATGCCACGGCAAACTGGCTGACACTGACGGCGGCGGTGCACAAATGCTGCGCAGCTAGCGCCATTCGACGGCCAACACCGCGGTTGCTGGTGTGTCCGCTGTGCCGTGCGTGTGATCATTGCTTGTACAGTCCTCTCGCAGTGTCCGGAGCAAGTACGGTGGGTCTGACACACCGGTGTCAATGTGTTCTTTTTTCCATTTCCAGGAGTGTATATATATATTACTGCTTCACTAAGTTTTGACATGCTGTAACATTTTTAATCAGCTTTCAATGTTACTGTATCTTATTCTTGCAACAAAATCAATGGGAAGGATGAGCTTACTTCATCATCATCATCAGTTCTTTAAGTCTCGGCACAAGTTTGGAAATATGGCTTGTAGTCCTTCCTCCATATTCATTCGCGTCCTGTATTTCGTATTGTTGACTGCCATTACCGCAAAACTTAACTCACGTTGTAAGTAGGATGCTGAAAAACTTGACAGAAATGGCGGATACTTCGGCTGCGGTGGCACCCCAATATCGGTGGATTCCGCCGACGACCGACATTGGCCGAAGACGGTCGATCGTTTGAATCCGGTGCGCCACTACCTGCGTGGTCACAATGTGGCCGACCTCATCGTCCGAACGTGTATATTTCGGACGACAACCGGTGAAATTCAGATCAGTTTGTTTCTTTTGGGTATTAATGGCCGACACGACACGAAACATGAATTGTGAGAAACTGGAAAGTTTAGCCACAGGCGGAGTTTGTGGCACCCTGAACATATAAAATATCATAACCGGGATACAGTTCGGAATCTAAGGACTGAAATCGCAGGTTTACTGGCAACCCTAAGTGGGTAAAATCTTTATCTGGAATTTTAGTTGTGGATTATAACCTGGAAAAAAATGTGTTCAAGTGACAAGGACGGGTTGTCTTTTGCTTGAAGTTACTGTAGTGGATCTTGATGGGTTGTGGTAGGTAGACATCAGCTGTCTACAAATTATTATTACTGCTTACTGGCGTTGTTTTTATGGCAGTAGGGTCGTAATTCTGTTATAGGGTGGTGACTCTGTTAAATGAAGTGGTTTGTAAATGTCATACTCTGAACGCCTAAAGCGCTAAAAGCGTAAACACGTACGTGCACATTATACTAAATTGTGCGTTTGTCTTTCACCCGTATACTGAATTGCAGTCATTGATGGTTTATTGATGTATTCCTGCACAATGTTAAACAAATTCAGCAAAACAGATTTCGAGTTACCCCTACTTGTAGAGGTGTGACTTGAGTTCAATTAACAAATCCGACTGTCACATTAAAGATGCATTTCTTGTTCAAGTAAAACTAGAAGTGACACTGATATTGGACCTCTGTCGATTAGATCTTTCTAATAGTTAGGCCGATACCATGTTCTGGAAAGTATAGTTTAAAAGTTGTGTGCGATATGTTGCTCTAAATGCTAATTTAAAATCTAATTTTCGCCATAGCGCATCAAATACCAGTACTACGGAATTTTTAATTGACTCTACATCAAATTTTGGAACTGTGGAAGTGCACTAAAAGACGCTGTAATATTGTTGATTCTCTTTACTAAAAGCAATACTCAACCTGAAATAATACAGCCCCCAGGAATATCGTTATTTTGTTTCTTAAATCCACTGGATAAGTGTTCATAGAGCTGTGAAGTGTACTAGCATCTGATTATCGGAATATCCTGTCAGCACTGCATTAATTTTCACCTTTTTAGAATAAAGTGAGCTGTGAAAACACAAATCTACTTTTCATTAATTAGATAATACTTGCTTACCTATGCAAATATTTTAGTCATGCGTCATGCAAGAGAAACATGTACTTTCATCACGTAAATTAACCGTTATGTGCTCATAATCTCATGGGCAAGCATCCAACCCCTGTAGCATAATGAATCACAGTCTGTACCATGTGTTTTGGAGAGATCACTAGTGCAGTGTATCTCTGAAAATTGACATTTTCGTAATACACGCGAATAAATATGAAAAACATTAATTAAGGCTTGTTAGTTTCTAAGGTGGTGGTCCATTCTGACGCTAAATGCTGGTGAGAAGGAAGTGGCGTCTCAAAGTTAAAGCGTTTTTAACTTTCGTGTCATGGTGTTCTTCCCTGATACAGCTGATTTACACCCATCTTTTAATAGCAAAAGCCACACTGCAGCACTCGTCTCCAAGGACAGAGGTATCGTGATATCCATACCGTCCTTGGAGGTTAAAATATAACCTAATTCATAGATAAAATAGATTCTAACCAAACCTAACCTCATCGATCCCCTCAAAAAATTGGCGAATGAGATCGGACGCATAGTGAACAAGCTGTCGGCCGATGTTATCGGGCAACCTCTGGGGACGGTGTCTGACGACAGATGTAGGTGCCACTGTGAACGCAACCTCACGTTTCACCAAGTTCCAAAACTCAAGCAGTGATGAGGAAACAAACATCGATTTCAATGTGGAGTCTGATGAAATATCAGTAAATGAATCTCGGTTTTCAGTGGTAAGAGTTGATAATAGTTCTGTGCTGGAAGCGTCTTAAGGACCCAACACGCGAGCGACGGATCTTAGCGATCCGTTGTATGGGCGACCGATCGCTTCGTAGCTCGCACGTGTTGGGAAAATCGCAGAGATCGGTCGCTGATCGCTGGACGCATGGAAATCCCAGGCAATCTGATGAATCGCAAGCGATTCGCTCACGCAATTGGGCTGCCTAGCAATTCAGCAACGGTATGTGGCAATATGGCTGCGATTCGTTTTACTATCTATTTAGTGTGGTTGTACATTTTTTTACGTTTCGCTTTGCCCATGTTGAGTGAAAACACGTTACATTTTATAATTATCCAGGGACTATGAACTACTCTGGGAAACGAGATGGAAGTTGGAGTTGCCACTTATATTAAAAAGTAATACAAAATTCACCCTCCGATTTTGCAGTGATCAGCATTTTGAAACTTGTGCTATAGAACTGATTGGTAGTTCACAGTAACAGACGTGATACAATGGGCTCCCTCTTAAGATTTTGAGTTATTTATGAAACGATAATAGCCGCTATCAAAATTTTTAACTTCGAAACAAAATGATACCTGTACCTACTGTAATGTTAAGAGGGCATTTTTATTTCAACGTTCAGGGGCTTACTGTTATACACTCCTGGAAATGGAAAAAAGAACACATCGACACCGGTGTGTCAGACCCACCATACTTGCTCCGGACACTGCGAGAGGGCTGTACAAGCAATGATCACACGCACGACACAGCGGACACACCAGGAACCGCGGTGTTGGCTGTCGAATGGCACTAGCTGCGCAGCATTTGTGCACCGCCGCCGTCAGTGTCAGCCAGTTTGCCGTGGCATACGGAGCTCCATCGCAGTCTTTAACACTGGTAGCATGCCGCGACAGCGTGGACGTGAACCGTATGTGCAGTTGACGGACTTTGAGCGAGAGCGTATAGTGTGCATGCGGGAGGCCGGGTGGACGTACCGCCGAATTGCTCAACACGTGGGGCGTGAGGTCTCCACAGTACATCGATGTTGTCGCCAGTGGTCGGCGGAAGGTGCACGTGCCCGTCGACCTGGGACCGGACCGCAGTGACGCACGGATGCACGCCAAGACCGTAGGATCCTACGCAGTGCTGTAGGGGACCACACCGCCACTTCCCAGCAAATTAGGGACACTGTTGCTCCTGGGGTATCGGCGAGGACCATTCGCAACCGTCTCCATAAAGCCTGGCTATGGTCCCGCACACCGTTAGGCCGTCTTCCGCTCACGCCCCAACATCGTGCAGCCCGCCTGCAGTGGTGTCGCGGCAGGCGTGAATGGAGGGACGAATGGAGACGTGTCGTCTTCAGCGATGAGAGTCGCTTCTGCCTTGGTGCCAATGATGGTCGTATGCGTGTTTGGCGCCGTGCAGGTGAGCGCCACAATCAGGACTGCATACGACCGAGGCACACAGGGCCAACACCCGGCCACATGGTGTGGAGAGCGATCTCCTACACTGGCCGTACACCTCTGGTGATCGTCGAGGTGACACTGAATAGTGCACGGTACATCCAAACCGTCATCGAACCCATCGTTCTACCATTCCTAGACCGGCAAGGGAACTTGCTGTTCCAACAGGACAATGCACGTCCGCATGTATCCCGTGCCACCCAGCGTGCTCTAGAAGGTGTAAGTCATCTACCCTGGCCAGCAAGATCTGCGGATCTGTCCCCCATTGAGCATGTTTGGGACTGGATGAAGCGTCGTCTCACGCGGTCTGCACGTCCAGCACGAACGCTGGTCCAACTGAGGCGCCAGGTGGAAATGGCATGGCAAGCCGTTCCACAGGACTACATCCAGCATCTCTACGATCGTCTCCATGGGAGAATAGCAGCCTGCATTGCTGCGAAAGGTGGATATACACTGTACTAGTGCCGACATTGTGCATGCTCTGTTGCCTGTGTCTATGTGCGTGTGGTTTTGTCAGTGTGATCATGTGATGTATCTGACCCCAGGAATGTGTCAATAAAGTTTCCCCTTCCTGGGACAATGAATTCACGGTGTTCTTATTTCAATTTCCAGGAGTGTACTTAAGTCGCTTGCTATTTAACTCTGCTTCAAATAGTTTATAGCAAGAATTTCGATAATCACTAGTGCTGCTACTGACAACGTCTCTATACACACATCGAGTAAATTGTGTAAATACATGAAGTTACATTATAAGACTAATGAATAAATTGGAACTGCGGATAAGAAACGTAAAACGAATTGTATTGGCGCACTGGAAAGATGTAAACTACCCATTTGGCGTCAGTGAAAAATGTTAAATATAGTGTAAAGAACCTACAGTCCCAACAAAAGTGTTTCGAAACAAGTTTAAAAATTCTCTTTTATTTTAAATTTATATTTTGCAGGTATTCATGGGGTTATGGAAATCAAGTGCAGCTGCTGTTGGGCATAACAGTCAATTTTCCATAGCATAACTTCTCGACACAGTGACGTTCACAACACTGATCGAAATTGCTTGGCAAATCACTAGTGTTTAGGATGTCGAGGCGAGCGACTGACTACAGGCGATATCGTATGCGCTGATTAACTCGGCTCCTACTTTTGCAAGGTAGTTACTTCAGAAACTAAGTAATCAGTGAGTTCAGTTTAATGATCCACAAACGCAGCTGAAAGTCACTGTCTTCTAAATCCGTATTAACAACAGAGAAAACATATCTTTATCATCTAACGTTTTCTTCCACAACAGTAGTTTCTTTCTGACGGCTAGAATTTTGTCTGACAGTTGCAGAATGTTGTCTTATTGCCCCGACGCGATAAATTTACGGAACTGAGTTACAAAGATACGCCAGTTTCAAAACAAGATCACTGTCTGCGGACTTTCGGAATTCAAACGTTTCTCTCCTGAATTCTTATACGCTTTCAAGATGCTCCTAAGTGAAAGCCAGCGGGATTTACTGTCATAAATTAGAGAATGTGCTCATCTCCCATATCGACACACATTTGTTGATAACACCCCGACTTACGTGGCTCTCTTTTAATGAACTTTACCACTCCGATAAATGACTACAAGACTTCATGAACGACAGGGGTAATGTTTTTGCGCCAATTCTCGATGAACAGATCAGTGTGTCCGAGTAGCATGACAAATCACTTTATGGAACAGCCGTACTGTTGCCTCTATCTGAAAGCTACACAGTATACAGTTGTACCAATCAACGTTTTTTTTTTTTCCTTTCACAGAAGAGTGAAGTATTTCAAAGAGTTGTGTTACTCCAAGATTTATTTTCCTGACGAAGAGATCATCTTAAGAAATTTGTCGTGTATTAACAGCACGTAACGAATTGACAAAAGGGACACTTTCCATTTAACTTGTAGCTGACTCAGCTACCGTACCATACGTATACTGTGTCCGGAGCAGCTGGTAAAATACGGTCCTTCGCTATGGTGTAGGGGTTTTCGCTCTTTGCTGCACGGCAGGCATCTTAATAAGATAAGGGAAGAACCTTTGAAGGAAGTTTGTCATCTCTTAACTTGTAGGAAACGTATTCTCGTGGTTCATCAAACTAACGTGATTTGACACTGAATGGCATTAGAAAGCGTGCTCGCAGTAGCTAGCGCTCAGGAACAAATGACACACTGTGGTCGTTCTTTATTTCGACTCGTAAAACCGAAATTCAAGTAATCGTCGTCCTACTTCCGCATTTTCATTCAGCCATGTCTCTCAAACTGCATGATACATTCGAAATGGCTTGCTTTGCACTTACATTTAAAAATTTATCAATGCTGACAGAGAAACACGAATCACAGAACTCAAACAATAATTAAAAACGATCTGCATTCGACAAAACGGCACAATTTACGGCCACGACGGAGTAGTGTGGTGAGCTGGCAACCATTGGGCAAGAAGTAAATAATTAATGCTGTTCATGTTCTATGGTTCGCAGATTCTTGTTTGATCTGCATTCGACAAAACGGTCAAGTTTTACTTATAGCAACAGCGGCGTAGTGTGGTCACGAAGTAAATAATTAATGCTGGTCGTGTTCTATGGTTGACAGATTCTTGTATGTATCTTTGTCCGTTCGCTAAATTAATTATCCTTGTAAAGCGAACATTTCATAACAAAACGACTGCGTTAATATCAGCGTCATATCATTCTTCTAATTCAATGATCGTTGAGAATATCAGTACATTACGCCGCCGCTGCGGTAAGTAAAACTTAGCCGATAAAACTATACTTCAGAGTTCAGATTGGTTGTTACTGAATAAAAACAAATGAGTCGCGTGGTACGACTGCCATCTACAACGCTGCGATAGTGACAACACTCAATGAGGTTGGCAACACTTACCTGTAGGGCCACTAGATATCACTACAGGCACAGACGTTGTTCCGGTGCTCAGGAAACAAATTACTATTTATGAAAACACCTGGGAGCCGCTACGCACAGTTTGGACATCTTTGGTTACATTGCAGACTGTGTCCTTACACTGCCGTATACAAGGCAGGTGCCAAGCATAAATAAAAGAAGTTCGGTCTGTCTTTGATATTAAAGAGGAATAAATACGGTACACTCAGATGACTTTGTGGGAATGTGGGAGTAGCCAGTGACGCGTGCTTCGTTTACTCCATGCAAGTGCAGCGGACGTTAGATATAAGTTTTTGCTCTTTGACAGTTCAGTTTTCTTTCCCTACTAGGAAAATAAAGTTTTTGTGCAAAGCTGTACGTGGGTTTAATTTGTTGCCTACATAATTGGCGACCCTGGGAAAAATAACAAAAACTCTTGCAACATAATATTGTGCATCAGTTTTGCCAAAGATGGAAGAAGCTAACAAAATTCTGCAAGCAACAAAGGACGAGATACGACGGCTAAAGCAATGTATTGGGCTTTTGGAGCTTGCAGCGCCGAAGAATTATAGCAAAGCGGAATCCATGAATTTGCCAACTCCGGTAGTAACAGCCACACCACGAGCATATTCACATGCCGAATATTTTTCACGTACGAACGCGCCGTTATCAACCGCGCCACGATCGTAGTTAAGAGCGCCTCCATTCACGCCTACGCAAACAGACGTTTGGTTTGCGATTACAGAGAATATCTTCGAGCACCAACGCGCAACCGAAGACCGCGAAAAAGTCATTCTCGCAATTAGCAACCTGGTTCAGAGCGCAACAGCGATAGTCTCTGATAGGATCATACATCCGCCGCTCCAATAATCATACACCACACTTAAAACGGCGTTGATCGCTCGTTGCATGAAATTACTTGAACAGCGATTTTCCCAGGTGATGTATCGGGAGAGACGCGGGGACAGAAGTCTATCTGAATTTTGGAGACATTTAAGCACTACAGCAGATTGTAACGCCGAAAATGCATATCCTCTATTTCCATCTATTGTACTATACTTTTTTCCTTGTTTTGTTACCTCAAGATATGACATTCCTGTGTCTTTATATATTGTTATTGTTTTACTATATATATATATATATATATATATATATATATATATATATATATATATATATATATGTGTGTGTGTGTGTGTGTGTGTGTGTGTGTGTCGATGTATAATTGATGTTTTGTAAATATTCTTTGTATTTTTTCGCTGGGAAAACTATGCTATCGAACGAATACATCGATAGGTCGTATGGAGAACCAAAGTGTTTAGGATCTTTGGTAGTGTTAACTCTACCGCGTGGAGCGCGGGCAGAGCAGAGAGAGAGAGTCTGGCTGGAGGAGGGCAGTGGAGCAGATGTTTTGTGTGACGCTCCCGCGAGTTGCCGCACTTTCGGGGTTTGGCAGCATGTAATTGCGCTCGACTTGCTATGTTAGTTTCTGACACGGTGTCGCGAACGGGAAGCATTAACTGGCGCCATCAAGAGCCCGTTTCGCCTGGTGACCGTGTCGAGAAGAAGGCGCGCCAACATCCAGCTTCTGCAAAAGCGACGGCCGACAATGAGTGACTGTCGCCACCTCCTCGATTGACGGCTTCAAACCTTCAATCAACCACCAAGGAAAACTGGAAGCACGTAAAGTTTTAGAACTATATGGCAGACCTCAGCTCTTATAATTGTTGCATCAAATTACAGCAACTTAGCATGAACCTTTGTAGCTCGTTGTCCCAATTGCATTACCAAGCAGGGTCCCTTCCTTTTCCGGAATGAACCCGAGTGTCGTTGAAATTCAGACGCCAGCATTAAAGTAATATCATTCCATTTCACTGCTATAATTTCAAAGTTCAGTTAAGGTATTCATAGCTGGATACAATATTTAGATTACACAAGCACAAATTAAGAGTGCGAGTTTTGTTAGCATATTTTAGCTTACCTGCAACTGCAGCTCAGCTTAGTACCTGCTAAATGTTTATACTGTTAATTGTCCAGAATCATTTAATTCAAGTTCAAAGTTAAATCTCTTATTTCTAAATTGTGTAGATTCAAGTAGCTTTTGAAATGATTGTTGAGGTAGCCCAAGACTAACCGTATTTTACTGAATTTCGATGTGCTTCAGAAACAAATCTCACTATTAATTTCAGTCGCTAAATTAACTTTCAATTTTCCGGTTTTATTAATTCTTTTGCTAAATTAAGTCAGAGTGTAGTGAAATTTATTACTTCTGACAAACATTCAGTTTTCACACAATACGTGTCAACCTTCAGTTGCCACACTTTTAGTGCTAAATATATGTGCATTAATCTTTCATTTTCAGTTATTATAGAAGTTGTCCATGGGACTGGCGACCGTAATTTCCCCCAAATCTCAAATATCAAATTAACGCCAATTAATTGTTAACGTAACGACTGCACATTTACTTTCTTTATTAACTTTACCCCTTTTCAAAATTAATTTCCACCAGTTTCATTTGCTTTTTTCCTTTCATTTAGATGTAACCCTTTCCTCCCTCTTTACCGACAGATTAACTTTGGTGACGATTGCTTTTCCCAAATTCCCATTAGGTACACGTGGTTAAATTTTTCACTGTCATTAAGGTCGGTAAGTGAGGGGGAGGTTACAAGATGCAAGAATGATATTCAATGATTTGTTACTGAACGTCTGGCGACAGCAGCTTCATCAGGTTCAACTGCCGTCGATTGCTTACAAAGGACAGTCTCTCGACAAACAACTACAAATACCTGACGGAACTTTCGCTACTTTACAGTCGATGCTCGCAGGGTCTGTAGCAACGTCATCTGCCACCTCTGCAACGGAAGCCAATGATGACTCATCGAAATGGTTCGAAGAATCGACGTTATGCTGTGCAGCCACAGGTTGCAGATAAAAACGAAGCGTCTTTGAGGGGATCAGGAGACTGCAAGACGCGCTGGAAAATATGTGTACTCTGCTACACAGCTTGGAGCTGCAGACGTCCACCAGTAACAAGAAGAGGTCACACTCCAAACAGGATCAAGCTCGCACCGACAACTTTTGCCGGTATCATAGACGATTAGGGCCAAAAGCGACGAGATGCACAAAACCTTGTCGATACCCAAATGGCGAGGGTAGCCCTCTCTAGGCGCCACAGGCTGCGGCACTCACGATCGGCGCCGTATACGGACGAGGAACCAGGTGACAGTTGCAGGCAGCAACATGCACGGTCAAGGTAAGGCATTCAAGACTTCCTGTAGGCTATACCTTCATGCCAGTCTGCTTCACCCATCGCACAGATTACAGGTGGTTGATAGAATATCAGGCCGCAACTTCCTGATAGACACCGGCTCAGGAGTGAGTACCTTGCCGGCCGCAAGTTTTGTTAAGAAAGACGCGTTGGAGCCCTTGGAATTGATAGCAGTTAACAATTCAGGTAAAAACACGTACGGTTATAAAGAGCTCACGATAGATATTGGTTTATGTACCCGTTGCAAGTGGCAGATATTTTACAGCCTATCTTAGGCGTAGATTGCTTGTCTCATTTTGCACTCACTGTGAACTGGAAAAATAACTCTTACTACCGGGTCAAATAGGGGCATGATAAAAGGTTTTCGGTGCAGTGCGGCAGAGGCTGTTTTAGGAGTAGCCAGTAGCTCAGCTATACAGTCTCCCCAACAAGAAGCCACAAAGTCTCCAGCAGTTAAACATAATTTAGTGCATTATGTACGCACCACCCCACGTCCGCCAGTATCAAGACGCGCGCGCAGATTAGCCCCAGAGTGATTATTGGAGACAAAAACGATATTTGAGGAGATGATCCAGGCTGGAGTAATTAGAAGGTTTGACAGTTCTTGGGCGTCCCCTCTCCACCTACAGTGTGTTAACTGTAAGACGGCAGAGTTGTGAGGGGAGCACGGGGAGAGGAGGAAGCAAGCATTGGTTGGCGAGGGGGGGGGACAAGGCACGCCTACCAGTTGCAGTGCTGGCACTACAAATTGCGCGTCACACTTACTCAAAAGCAGACGAAATGCTTGGAAGTAAAACTCGCTTTAAATGTTGTTCGTAAACGAAACTGAAATCGTCATGTACATTAAAATATTGCCTTTCGCAGCAGTCAATCACACACAATATAATTTTGCGAGCATCGCTACGTAATATACTGGTTTGCTTCTAACCGTAGGACTACCGGTAGGGGTTGTTGGCGACTCCTGAGATGGGCTAGCAACTGCCTCTTCACTTATTTTGATAATGTTTAGCACACTGCACAATAAAAACACGCAGAACGGTACAGCGCAAAACAATAACGAAGCAGACGACAATGGCTACCTTTTAAAACACAGTCAGCTACGTAATGTTGGCAGCAGTCGAAACTGCGTGCCTAACGAAGCCTCCCGACGTTTACCGACTTCTACCGATTCAGGACTAGGGAGAGGTCTGCCATCTGAAAATTTACACACTGTAGTACGCAAGAAAGACGGCACATGGCGTTCCTGTGGTGACTACCGCCGACTGAAAAAGAGAACAACCCCAGACAGGTACCCCATACCAAACATTCAAGAGTTTACCTACGCTCTAGTGGGTTCGAAAGTATTCTCAGTACTATCAGATTCCTGTGGCTCTGGCGGGCGTGGAAATGACGGCGGTTTCTTTTGTGGTTTTAGGGCGCACAACTACAATGGTCATTATCGCCCAGACTAAGTTAGCAATGTACCGCGAGGCACAAGGTTAAAACAGTAACTAAAAGGGACAACACTATAAAAGACGTATTAACAGGCATAGGATTAAAAAAAAACAACAGCATAATAAAACGTCATTAGACAGGTGTGTCAAGTTGATAAAAAGAAGAACGCGAGCAGTAGCCCCTGGGTCATTCGCTAAAATGGCATCCAGAGTACATGGCAGGCCAAGATCAAGACGCAGTGTAGTAAAATCCGGACAGGACGTTAAAATGTGGCGGACCGTCAGCAATTGCCCACATGGACAGAACGGCGCCGGCGCACCTGTCAGCAGATGGCGATGGCTGAACCGGCAGTGTCCAATTTGTAGCTGGGCCAAAACGACCTCCTCCCACCGAGAAGGACGTGAGGAGGACGTCCAAGCCGCGGGAAGAGGTTTCAAGGCCCGAAGCTTGTTGTCTGTAAGTGCACCCCAATCGGCATGCCACAGCGATCAAATGAGCCTGCTACAATCTGATGAAGGGCCACAACAAGAAGCCGTCCGAGGCTGGCGGACCGCAGCCTTGGCCGCGGCAGCTGCAGCTTCATATCCAGGGATACCGACATGGCCAAGAACCCACATGAAGCTAACTGGAGACCCGTCGTCCACCAGCTGCTGAAGAGAGCGTTGGATCTGGTGAATGAAAGGGTGAACCGGATACGGATCACCGAGGCTCTGGATGGCGCTCAGAGAATCGGAGCAGACGACATAAGCAAAATGTCGGTCGCGGCAGATGTAAAGTACAACCTGGTAGAGGGCAAAGAGCTCAGCTGTGGAGACCAAACAATGGCCATGTAGCCGGTATTTGAAACTTTGTGCCCCAACAATAAAAGAACACCCGATCGCGTCATTGGTCTTAGAGCCATCTGTATAAATGAAGGTCATATTAATGAACTTCGAACGAAGTTCAACAAAACGGGAGTGGTATACCGAACCGGTGGTAACCTCCTTTGGGAGCAAGCTGAGGTCAAGGTGAACGTGAACCTGAGCCTGGAGCCAAGGTGGTGTGTGGCTCTCGCCCACTCTAAAGGTTGCAGGGAGTGAAAAATCAAGCTGTTGAAGGAGGCGATGAAAGCGAACTCCAGGGGGTAGCAGGGCAGAGACATACAACCCGTATTGACGGTCGAGAGAGTCGTCAAAAAAGGAATGATACGATGGGTGGTCGGGCATTGGCAGTACAGGCTTAAGGACAAAGCAGTATATCACGCCGGTAGGTGAGTGGCAATTCACCGGCTTCAGCATGAAGACTCTCGACGGGACCAGTATAAAACGCGATGATCGCAAGATGTAAACCCCGATGTTGTATGGAGTTGAGGCACCGTAAGATGGATGGCCGCGCAGAGGAGTATATGAAGCTCCCATAATCCAGATTGGAGCAGATGATCGACCGATATAGGCAAAGCAGGAAGGTTCGATCCGCTCCCCACGACATACCACTGAGAACACGGAGGACATTTAGAGAACAGGTACAACGGGCAGCCAAATATGACACATGTGGAGACCAGCTAAGTTTCCTGTCAAATGTAAGACCTAAAAATTTTGTTGTCTCCACGATTGGGAGAGCAACAGGACCAAGTCGTAAGGATGGTGGGAGAAACTCTTTGTAGCGCCAGAAGTTAATACAGACCGTCTTCTCGGCAGAAAAACGGAAGCCATTGGCGACACTCCAGGAGTAAAGACGGTCAAGAGAACGCTGAAGACAGCACTCCAGGAAACATGTACGCTGCGTGCTGCAATAGATGGTAAAATGGTCCACAAAAAGGGAGCCTGATACATCAGCTGGGAGATAATCCATTATTGAATTGAACGCTTTGGCGAAGAGAGCGACGCTCAAAACGGAGCCCTGTGGCACCCCATTCTCCTGGCGAAAGGTGTCTGACAGGACAGAACCTACACGTACCCTGAACTGTCGATCCATTAAAAAGGAACGCTCCCATGTATGCATGGTGTGGAGAACGGCCGCCCTCCAACAGATGTCGTAAGCCTTCTCCAAATCAAAGAACACAGCCGCGGTCGGGCCCTTCTGCAAGAAGTTATTCATAATGAAGGTTGACAACGTAACCAGATGGTCGACAGCAAAGCAGCGCCTACGAAAGCCACATTGTGCATTGGTAAGTAGGCGTCGAGATTCGAGCAGCCAAACCAAACGAGAGTTAACCATTCGCTCCATCACCTTACAGACACAGCTGGTAAGCGAGATGGGTCGATAACTGGAAGGCAAGTGCTTGTCCTTCCCCAGCTTAGGAATCGGTACAACAATAGACTTGTGCCAGCATGTGGGAACTTGTCCCTCAATTCAGATGCCATTGTAAGTACGAAGAGGGAAACCTTTACCCGCAGGAGAAAGGTTCTTCATCATCTCAATATGAATAGAATCAGGCCCTGGAGCAGATTACCGTGACCAGGCAAGTGCATTTTCGAGTTCCCGCATGGTGAATGGGGCATTATAAGTTTCATGATTCGAGGCGTGGAAGTTAGGTGGCCTAGCCTCCTCTGCCTGTTTTCGGGGGAGAAAGGCAAGGTGGTAATGAGCGGAGCTCGTAACCTCTGCGAAAATGCGGCCGAAGGCATTGGAGACATCCTCAGGGGCCACAAGGGCGTCATTCGCGACCGTCAAGCCAGAAACTGGTGAGTGGACCTTAGAGCTAGATAGCCGGCGCAGGCTACCCCAGACAACAGAAGGAGTAGAACTGTTGAAGATGCTTGTGAAAGCAGCCCAGCTGGCTTTCTTGCTTTCTTTAATAATAAGACGACACTGCGCACGTAATCGTTTATAATTGATACAATTCGCCACTGTAGAGTGTAAATCCAGTCGACGAGCATGTGAAGTGTCTCTACATGCTGCGGTCCACCAGGGGACCGGTACGTGACTTGGAGAAGAAGTAGTGTGAGGGATGGAATATTCAGTAGCAGTGAGAATGACTTCCATGAGGTGTGCGGCCTGACTATCGCAGGTTGTGAAGGGTTGATCCTGAAAGGATGTCCTGGAAGAGAAGAGCCCCCAGTCCGCTTTGCAGATGTTCCAACTAGTTGAGCACAGAGAGGGGGTATGATGCAGGAGACGGATAACACATGAGAAGTGGTCGCTCGAATATGTATCAGAAACTGCATACCACTCAAACCGGCGTGCAAGTTGGGTAGTACATACAGAGAGGTCTAAATGGGAATAGGTGTGAGATGTGTCTGAAAGAAAAGTAGGGGCGCCAGTATTGAGGCGGACAAGATTGAGCTGGTTAAAAATGTCTGCTAACAGGGAGCCCCTCGGACAGGATGCTGGAGAGCCACAAAGAGGATGGTGAGCATTGAAGTCTCCAGCTAACAAAAATGGTGCAGGTAGCTGAGCAATAATTTGCATCATGTCTGCCCTGGTAACGGCAGACGACGATGGAGTGTAAACAGTACAAATGCAAAATGTAAAAGTGGGGAGAATAATGCAGACAGCAACTGCCTGCAGGCCGGTGTCCAATGTGATGGGATCATAGTAGATATCATCCCGGACCAGCAACATAACCCCTCCATGAGCCGGAATACCTGCCTCAGGGGGTAGGTCAAAACGCACAGAGGTGTAGTGTGCCAAGGCAATGTGATCGCATGGGCGTAGCTTCGTTTCCTGGAGGGCTACGAGGAGCGGACAGTGCAAGCGGAGCAGCAGCTTTAAGTCCTCTCGGCTGGAGGGAATGCTGCGAATATTCCAGTGAATAAGTGCCATCGTGAGAAGAAGAAGAAGATGCAGGAAGGGGTTATCTCGAAGGCCGCTGAGGGCCTGGCTTCGAGCGAGCACTGCCGCCGCTAGCAGTAGGCGGACAGTGTTCATCCATTTATTCTATAGGTTCTTCGGCCATCTTGTTAAGACGACCAGGAGGGGGAACTTCCTCCGCTGGTGAACGGCCAGATTTTCGGCTACCAGCGGTGCGGCCAGGCGAAACGGATGATGGCTTGGGGCGGCAACCGCTGGTTGGCGCAGTAGAAGAAATGCGCCGTGGCGGGGAAGGAGAACTGTGCTTCCTATGAGCCTTCTTGGAAGGTCGTTTTGTGGAAGTATTGGTCGATGGCTGGGAGTTCGAGGTACGTAGGAAATCTGCACGAGACGGTTCCTTCGTGAAGGCCCGTTCATCTGACTTCTGGGTCTTCGTCTTGGCAGAAGCAGATATCCTCATAGTCTGCTTTGATGAGCGACGGCAGCTGAACACTATCAAAGATCAAGAAAAGTGTCCGGGTTGGTACAAGGTCATTGTTGACCTTTTTCATGACCCTATGGACAGCCGTCACGCCCTGCTCAGCGAGGAAAGGCTGAATCTCCTCGTAAGTCAATCCGTCGAGTGATGTAGTATATACCACACCACAAGACGTATTTAAAGTGTGGTGAGCCTCCACCTGGACAGGGAACGTGTACAGGAGTGTGGCCCAAAGCAATTTTTGTATCTGAAAGGCGCTCTCAGTTTCTAGTAACAAGGTACTGTTACACAACCTGGTACAAGACCTGACCGATCTGGCTATGGCATCTACGCCCTTCTGGCTAACGAAAGGGTTGGCAGAGGAAAAATCTTTTCCGTCCTCAGATCGAGAAACTACGAGGAACTTTGGGCAGGCGGTAGTACTTTTGTCACTGCTGGCTGGTCAAGTTTCCATTTGTAGGCAGAAGTCGAGAGAGAAGAAGAAGAGAAATCCATTGCGGAGGAATCCCCCATGATTGCCAGCGACTCCGATGGCGCACTCCTTCCTTGTGGGGACCCTCTCAGAGGGCACTCCCTACTTAGGCGATTGTTCACACCTCCCAAGAAACGGACGGAGGGACCAATTGGCATGGTCGGAAGGTGTCAGCTCAGGTAATCACCCCTCCCTGGGACTGGCCTTTACCAGGGGGTACGTGCGTGCCCTACTTGTCTACCCAGGGCGGGGAATTACGCGTTACCCCGTCACCGGGTACGCGTGCGAACGCGTGGGTCGGCCTTCAGGCACGCACATGGAGGGAGGAAGAAGAGGAAAAAGAAAGGAGAGAGGGAAAGAAAGGACAGACTGTCTCAAACGCCGAGGCAGAGACCAGAGAAGGCAAGGAGAAGAAGGCAAGGAGAAGAATGCAAGGGAAAGAGGAAGTAAGACAGTGAGATGGAGAAGAACAAAGAAAGGAATCAATCAAAGGAAGGAAGAAACCAGAAGAAGTGAACAAACCAAAATGACCGCCAATATAGGTCGTGGAACCGTCCGTCTCCGGACGCAGGCGCTAACTACCCCCTTGAGCGGGAGGGACTCCTTTTAGTCGCCTCTTACGACAGGCAGGAATACCTCGGACCTATTCTAACCCCCGGACCCGCAGGGGGGAAGACGGCCGGTGATCACACCCTTTGGGCTATTCAAATTTCTGTTTATGCCATTCGGACTCAAAAATGCGGCTCAGTTCTGGCAAACATTCATTGATGAAGCGCTCCAGAGATTACCTTCTGTTATGCATATCTGGATGTTATTTTGGAATTCTCAGAGGATATGCAATCACATGATAGGCATATTCAGGAGGTACGACACAACAAGGTTACACTTACAGCCGATACTCATGCTAGGAAGAAGGCTTAAGTTATGGTGCGATGTATCACGACAGAAGCCGCGCCCATACATTCCACAACAATTATGTAAGGCGGCATTTGACAGTGTTCATGGCCTGGCATATCCAGGGGCAAATGCCACGATCAAGTTGCTGACAGCACGTTTCATCTGGCCATCAATTAAAAAGGACGCCAAGGAATGGACCCGCGCATGCCTACAATGTCAGCGCTGCAAAGTAGGACAAGACGTTCACGCGGGAATTGGGAATTTCACAGGATCACCAGCAAGATTTGCCCACGTCCATCTGGACTTAGTGGGTGCACTCCCAGTTTCGGATGGCTATAAATACTTGTTAACAGTGGTAGGCAGATGCACGAGATGGGTGGAGGCCATTCCGATCACTGACATAGCGGCAGAAACGGTTGCTAAGGTGTTTGTCTCTCAATGGCTAGCTCGCTTTGGGTGCCCCCAAATAGATCAAGGCCGCCAGTTCGAGTCTAGTCTGCTCAACGAGCTAGCTAATTTATGTGGGTTCCAGCACCACCACATAACAATCTAACATCCAGCGAGCAATGGCACGGTGGATATGTGGCACAGGACATTGAAGGCAGGTCTCATGTGTCAGCAGAGAAGCTGGACAGAAGCGTTACCATCGGTCCTCCTTGGATTACGGACCGCATACAAGACGGGCATCGGTGCCTCGGTGGCGAAATTGGTTTATGGGAAACCACTGAGAATACCGGCAGATTATCTAACCGCCGCCGCATCGCCAATTTATTTTTATTTTATTTATTTATTGCCAAAGTATATACCTGTTACCTAATATTTAAAACAGTCGTACATCTTACAATTTTAGTTTTTCACCTCTTACAGTTTCCTTTCCTTTTGTTTTATCTACAACATTTGCAAAGAATAATACTTTTCAAAATAACAATAATTGAAGGTTGAAATATAAATAAAATTTTGTTGTTTTTAAGAAGAATATAAAAAGAAGGTAGGATAGATGAGAGATTTGTTAGTACCATCACCGAATGTGACTGACGGTGAATACCTCGGAATGCTTTCTTCGAGCCGAGTCACACACACACACACACACACACACACACACACACACACACACACACAAATGGTTACTAGTAGAGAAATAATCTTGCTTATCCTATTCATTACTAATCCTACGTATTAACTACTTTAGGTGCCCATCCACGTACAGCATTTGGTGATTTCTTGGCTAGATCGCCAGCGCTTTATGCTTATCTACTGTCACATCTCAGCTTCCTCCTCCTGTTCCTCCTCATTGTCACTATCTTCGCTGTCACTGTGGGTATCGCTGTCCATCCTCTGGAGATTGTTGTTACGCTGCACATAGGCATGTCTTTAATGTTGTGTCCGCATGTATTCTTCATGTGTTGTTTTTGAAATACTGTCTGTCAGTGCGTTTAATTGTGCCCATTATTCTTCGTCTCTTACTGCTGTGTATATATTTCTATGTCTGTATCTGTGTAGTCTAAGTGTAGTGTATGTCTATTGTTCGCGTATTGCCTGCAGAAAGAGACAGTGTGTTCTGGGGAACCTTCTTCCCCGCATGTGAATGTAGGTTTCTGCCTCAGACTCACACGGTTTAAGTGCGTGGGATAAGGCCTGCATCCGGTTAAGAAATGTACCATACCGCGGCTGGGATCGATATGTCTCATTCTCAACCGCTCCCTTATGCCAGGGAGGAAGTCGTGCAGTCTACGTCCCTTATCACTTACATCCCACTAACCTTGCCATGTATCCAAGCGCCAACTTTTAAGGTGACGTATCGTCTCTATGGGCACACCGGTTATTGTGTCTACCTTATGTAGTCTCCCATCTTTAAACAGTACCTTGCAGCTCTGGATTTGATCGTGATATCCATAGGGCATATTCCGAGCACTAAACGCAGTGCATCCGCTGAGGTGGTACCGAAGGCTCCAGATAGCCTAGGTAGGACACTTCTCTGCCCTCGTCTGACGGATGCTTTGTTGGTGACCAGGTTCAGTCTATGTGCCCCCGTGCTAGCTGCGAAGCTGAGTACTGATTCGAAGAGCGCACAGTGGTATGTACGTATGACTGGTAAATTCAAAACAGTTTTTGAATTTAGCCTCACCAGTTTGTGTAGTATTTTTTCTGCTCTGTCTGTTGTTAGCCTTGTGTGTTCGCGGAAATTCAATTTTTCATCTATGTGTACTCCAAGATAGCGCGTAATGTGTGGTCGTTTGATGTTTGTGTCCCCACTTTAACCGAAAGATTCCTTTGGAGTGATCCTTTCAGTAAAATGTATGTTGTTTTGTTTTCGGCTATCCTGAGTCTGTTGTTGTGACACAACTGAGTAATTGTTTGTAGTATTCCACTGGCTTTCACTTCTAACTGGGCTCTGTTGTTTGCAGTGACTATAACTAACAGGTCATCTGCGTAGGCGACAATTACGTCTGACCTGTCATCCCCATCCAGAAGTTGTAGGAGGGGTTCAATTGTTATGTCCCAGAAGATGGGGCCGCATCACCAATTCCAACAAACGTCTCATCACTGATTCGTGAAATCCGTGAGCATGTGGAAACAATAACAAAGTCTACGGTATCTAGACATGCTGGGCGACCAGTTTTCGTACATAAGGCGTTGGCAGACTGTACACGTCATGCTCCACACAGATTCATTCAGAGCGCCACTACAACCTCCATATACTGGACCTTATCAAATAGTACGTCGCAACACCCATACTATGGACGTCTAACAGAACGACAAAGTTACTAGAGTGTCCACAGAGAGGGTAAAAACCAGCACGGGTCTTACCAGAACTGGAGGATAATGACACTCGGCAGGATGATAAGGACCCAAGTTTGGAACTCATTACGCGTGATATGGCAGAAGAACCCATGGCAAGAGGACATGGAACCACAACGCGACAGCCCACGCAGTAACAAGTCGTCCGTACGAGAGCGGGCAGACAAGCCAAGTTTAAGTACCCACTTATCATCGGTGCTCTGCACTTTAAGGAGGGGGGGGGGGGGGGGATGTGGGAACGTGGGAGTAGCCACTGATGCGTGCTTCCTTTACTCCCTGCAAGTGCAGTGGAAGCTAGATATAAGTTTTTGCTCTTTGACTGTTAGTTCACTTAGTTTTCTTTTACGATTTGTGCAAAGCTGTATGTAGGTTTAATTTGTTGCCTACAACTTCAAACAGTGCATCGAGGAAGCTTGTCGCTCCGTGCCATAAGTGACTTTACATCTTGTACACAGATTGTTCAGAAGGCGCTTTGAGTTTCATTTGTAAAGTCTCAAACTTCGAAAGGGTGTTCAGTTAAATAAACACCGTGTTCGATAGTCAACGGCAACAAACGTCTACGGAGCCCAGACATTCGTCATCGGGTTTGACGTCAAAGTTCGGGGCCTGCTATTAGGTTTCATTCAGTATTACTTCGCCAGGCCACCCACTTACGGCTCACGTTTTATTAATTGAGCATAGTCTTCCTGTTAATATAAATAAAATAACTGCTACAGCTTGGGAAGCACTAAACCCTTCAGTTGGTCGCTTTAAATTTTTGCAACAACAACAACACATTCCGGCAAGCAAGTGCCCTACGCTTTCGCCACGTCTGTTTACTCCCTCATCGGATTGGCGCAACATGCACAGTCACTGTACATAATACTTTTCCATTGTTCTTCAGCTTCCCGACGACCTGTTTCTCAGTACTACAGTCGGCACTGAGCAATCGTTTCTGCGTTATTTACCTTGTTTGCCATACTTCGCACATACAAAAAACAAGTTCAAACTCCTCTAGGTTCCAGATACCAGAAGAAAGCCTGTGAGTGTACTTTCAAACAAAGCCGTGTAGCTTGTCTTCATCACACTTTCATGACATTGGAAATCCATATCTAACAAAGGTTTCTTGCTTTATATATATAGAAACAACTGACAGACACACTCGAAAAATTTCAAATCAAAATATGTGCACTGCAAGAAACGCGATGCACAGACGAGGACCATTTCAACACGGAGAATTTCAGAATATACAAAGGAAAACCATCGAGACAACTGAAAAACCTAAGGCTCTTTGGCACAGGATTTGCACTACACAGGTCCATCACGGACAGCATAATCGACTTTTCGTCACCAAACGAAAGAATCAGCATCATCACAGTGAAATCAGCCAACAAATCCTACACAATAATCAACGCACATGCACCGACTAATGACTACAACAGGAAAAACCCCGGACGAAATTGATGACTTCTGGACGACAATGGAAGAAACTATCAGAAAAATTCCTGCACATAGAGTCAAAATAATACTGGGAGACTTCAACGCTAAACTCGGAAAAGAAAAGATATACAGACATACCACAGGAAAACATACTCCACACAAGGACACCAACAAAAACGGAAAACATTGATAGACTTTTGCAAAAGCCACGACCTCGCCATCATGTCAACAAAATTCAAGAAACCAACCCGAAACCTTACCACATGGAAATTCCCCAGCGGAAAGCAAGAACTACAAATCGACCATGTAATAGTCCAGAAAGACTCTCAAAAAGAAATTTTGAACATAGACACCCGTAAAGGCTACTTCGACTGAGACCACCACCTACTACAGATCAGGATTCGTCTTTTGCCAAAGAAAAGGCTCCGGAAGAATAAAATTGTTAGACCAGATCCAGAATACGTTACTTTATACCAGACACAAATATTACACAAAATTAAAATGGAGAAAACGACAGACTGGATACAACTTTCAGGTAAAATCCGAGAGGCCATGAAACTAGCACAAGCACCACGCACAAGGAAACACCATTGGTGGAACCACACATGTGACCAAGCTATTGACCAACGAATAAGTGCACGGAAAAAATTTAGTAGCCATAAATCCCAAGAGAATTGGATGAACTTCTTGAAAACACAGAAGCAATCAAGCAAAATCATTCGCAGTGAAAAACGACAGTATGATAAACGGCGACTGACGGAGATCGAATCGGACTTCATGAAGAACAATACAAGAAACTTCTACAGAACGTTCAGAGAAAATATGACTGGATATCAACCACCCAACTTATGCTTCAGAAGACCGGATGGAACCCTAGAAACCAATACCAAAAACAATTGTGACATTCTGGCAAAGTACTTTGAAAAACTGCTCAACACAGACCCCCCAATGGAAGAAATGATGACAGAAACGAGCACGTACAATCCAGATAGTGAACCTCCAACTCTAGAAGAAGTTAAAGAAATAATCAAGTCACTCAATAATCGTAGAGCACCAGGAGAAGATGGCATCATCGCGGAAATATGGAAGTTACAAGACCCAGAACTCAACAAAGACATCCACAGGATCGTGGAAGACATCTGGAAGACCATGAAAATTCCTGACGACTGGAAAACTGCCCTGATACACCCACTACACGAAAAAGGCGACAAGACTGACCCGAATAACTACAGAGGAATATCCCTACTACCGGTCACATACAAGATCCTCTCTAAAGCTTTACTGAACAGACTAGAATGCCAGACCAACCACTTGACTGGGGAATACCAAGCAGGCTTCCGTAAAGGGCGGTCTTGCGCGGATCAAATTTGGAACCTGAAAATGATTTTACAACACAAACAGAACCTGATGATTACCTTTGTCGACTTCAGAAAGGCGTACGACTCTATCGACCGGAAAACTCTCTTCAAAATTCTAGCAGAATACAAAGTAGACAACAAAACACGGGCTATCATAGAGCAAACTTTAACCAACACGACGTCCAAAGTAAAGTTCTGTGGGGAACTATCAGAGCCCTTTGAAATTCGCACAGGTGTCCGACAAGGCGATGGCTTCTCACCTCTCCTTTTCAATCTGGTGTTAGATAAGGTCATAAAAGAATGGGAAACATCACAGCAGGGGGATAACCTTAGGAAACCTACAGATTAAACGCCTGGCTTCTGCAGACAATTTGGCGATTGTCATGAAAGGTATAAAGGAAACAAAAGACGCTATTGAAAAAATGCACGAAATCGCTTCCAAAACTGGATTACAGATCTCTTACGAAAAGACTCAATCTATGAGCACAAAGAAACTCTCATCTCTGAACACAAAGTATGGCACGATTTACAAAAAGGCAAACTTCAAATTCCTCGGTGATACACTACAAATGAGTGGACATAACAGAGACTCAAACGAAGAAAGAAAGACTAAACTGGACAAGGCATACAAATTAGTGTGGAATCATTACAACAAGAAGTATATCTCACAAAAAGCCAAATTACGCCATTACGACAAAAATCTTTCACTGGGTAACAACTAGAAACAACAAATGGGTGACAGAGGTAGAAAACGACCTGAACCAACTCAACATAACAGCAGGCACAATAAACGACAGAATAAAATTCAGAAACATCATTAACAAAAGTAAACTACATGAGATACAATGTGACAAACGAACAGGCATAAAATGGACTGAAGAACGCAAGCAAGATCACAGCCAGAAGATGAAAGAAATGTGGGCAGCCAAAAAGGCAATCAAGATGAAGCCGAAGACACGAAGCCGACAAGAAGCATGGACAGAGGACCGGAAACAGAAACACAGCGAGAGAATGAGAGAAGTTTGGGCAGCAAAAGGAACTGGCCATGTAGTTTAGTCCAAATGCGCTCTTTACGCGCAAAACACCAATAATATATATTCGGATTTTCTTCTTTAAATTACATATGTACTCTACAGTTTTGAACATTACGTGTGTCCTATTGCGAAATATGTTTGGAGACTAAACAAAAATTGTGTTCTTACAATAAGGTAGAACATCTGTAATTCATATTATTTTCTGTAAACACGGAACGGAGCTTTTTATAGATAAGAACTGATATCACAGTATCGGAGCATAAACAACTGCCTTTCGCCGGACGAGAATTTATAGCATTTGACAATTTAACAAATTACAATATGCGATACATAAGATTCAGCAGCTGAGCAAAGAGTACAATATGGAAGCCTCAGTTAATAAGACGAAGGTAATGACATGTAAAGGAGTTGAGGCAGTCATATCAAAATTGTTAACAATAACAAATAACTGAACACGTTAACAGTTTTAAGTTTTCAGGAAACCAAATAAGTTATAGAATAATACAGATAGAGACAAAAAGCTTCATCAATTGCTATATATGAGATTTGTACAGCAGAACACAAGGGAGGAAGGATAACTAGAGTTCAACATGGCATCGACGATGAGGTCGTTAATGATAGGGAAAAGCTCTAATTTGGATGAATGGGAGGAAGCTCTTCAAACGAGTCCCCCCCCCCCCCCCCCCCTTCAGCAGTCGCCTTAAGCCATCTGAGGGACCAGCGGCGGAAAATGTATATTTGGAATTTCAGCCCTGATCTCTTCCGGAATACAGTGTGAGCTCTGTGGCTTTACTACTGCACCACCTCGCTCGTCGAAAGTCTAAACGATGTTTTGGCCGACTTTTGGAACACACATGAAGTGATCGTATGGATCCCTGTCTAGGAAGACCCCCTCCGTGATTGTGCAGCTGTCTGGTACAAGTCTATCTATTCGACGCCACGTAGGTGACTTGCGCGTCTTTGCGATGAAAACGAGATGAAATGACTAGAACAACACAAACACCCAGACCCTCAGCGAATAAGATGTCCAATGCTGCCAGGAAAAAACCAAAGATCCCGCGATCTAGAGGCGACGACGCTAAACACGAACACAAAGGTGTTGAGGGTTGTTGTTGTTGTGGTCGTCAGTCCTGAGACTGGCTTGATGCAGCTCTCCATGCCACTCTATCCTGTGCAAGCTTCTTCATCTCCCAGTACCTACTGCAGCCTACATCCTTCTGAATCTGCTTAGTGTATTCATCTCTTGGTCTCCCTCTACGATTTTCACCCTCCACGCTGCCCTCCAATACTAAATTGGTGATCCCTTGATGCCTCAGAACATGTCCTACCAAGCGACCCCTTCTTCTAGTTAGGTTGTGCCACAAACTCCTCTTCTCCCCAATCCTATTCAGTACCTCCTTATTTGTTATGTGATCTACCCATCTAATCTTCGGCATTCTTCTGTAGCACCACATTTCGAAAGCTTCTATTCTCTTCTTGTCCAAACTATTTGTCGTCCATGTTTCACTTCCATACATGGCTACACTCCATACAAATACTTTCAGAAACGACTTCCTGACACTTAAACATATACTCGATGTTAACAAATTTCTCTTCTTCAGAAACGCTTTCCTTGCCACTGCCAGTCTACATTTTATATCCTCTCTACTTCGGCCGTCGTAAGTTCTTTTGCTCCCCAAATAACAAAACTCCTTTACTACTTTAAGTGTCTCATTTCCTAATCTAATTCCCTCAGCATCACCCGATTTAATTCGACAACATTCCATTATCCTCGTTTTGCTTTTGTTGACGTTCATCTTACATCCTCCTTTCAAGACACTGTCCATTCCGTTCCACTGCTCTTCCAAGTCCATTGCTGTCTCTGACAGAATTACAATGTCATCGACGAACCTCAAAGTTTTTATTTCTTCTCCATAAATTTTTATACCTACTCCAAATTTTTCTTTTGTTTCCTTTACTGCTTGCTCAATATACAGATTGAATAACATCGAGGAGAGGCTACAACCCTGTCTCACTCCCTTCCCAACCACTGCTTCCCCTTCATACCCCTCGACTCTTATAACTTTCACCTGGTTTCCGTACAAATTGTAAATAGCCTTTCGATCCCTGTATTTTACCCCTGCCACCTTCAGAAATTGAGGGTATAGGTACGGATTTTATATAGCTGGTACCTTAACATGTACACACTTCAGTATGTTATTTCTGCACGTCTAATAGTTTTCCCACAGACACATTGCATAATTTATTACCTGGTGGTTTGTGCACAGTCTTAACTACGCCACAAACTGATCTACGAGTTGTAACGGACCGATTATTGCAACAGATTTCGTAAGTCAGCACTTGACCTGGCCGTTATTTGATAGGGATACAGCTCAGGGTGCAACCAAGCTCCAAAATGGGAGAAATTCTGTGGTTAATCGGGTGGAAAACGTGTTGCAGAAACAGGGTAGAAGTATCCCTGGAGAAAGCATTGCGTTTTGCGTATGTTGACGACATCAAGCTGGAATCCTCACGTAACATCGAGGCGACGTTGTTTATTTAAGGCCAATTCACACTGGCCGTCACGTCATGTCACGTGAACAAATTCCAAAATGCATTTCAAATGACGGCATTCACAGAAGTCGTCAACGAACGGTCACGTCACATCAAGTTTTCTCGGACATGAAGTTTTGACGGTATCGTCGACTGTTAAGACTGTCAATGAAGCTATTTTCGCCACGTTCACTCACTCGTGCTTTAGAGTGGATTTTGTGTCGCAGTAATCTTTACTTTCTTATAATGCTTTATTTCCTTGGCAAATTGAAAATGTTCCGCCACAACTTGAATATTCTTCCAGTGATTGTTCTTACACAAGCGAGGTCAGATACCAGAAAGCGAAAGATTGTTTAGGTTTTGCAATAACAGGACAGTGATGACGTCCACAACGTATATAATTAAGAACATAAACTTACGAAGCAGTTTCCATCACATAATATTTTAAGTGGAAAGGTCAGCTTTAATGAACGAGAAAAATATAGCTATATTTATGATGTTATTAGTTACATAAGCAAAATTATACTGGATAGGCTAAACAAGATCCATTTATTCCTCTATAATTATTGTTTGATGAGAGTGTATGTATACATTTTCCCTTGTAAACAAATGTAGATGTTTTGAATGTTGTTTCACTTCTCGACGCTATACCAATCAAAACTGATCGTGAACACACATTATGTAGTTTACTTTGGCCAATAATAAATTTCGTCGTCGTTAGTTCCTCAACCCTGTACTGTGAACTGATTTTTTCACATTTTCGACTGATTAGAGATGTCTCGATTCCGCCACTTCGACGAAATGTTTTAACATATAGCTCTTGCAGCCAATCAGAATCACGAACAGACAGCAGGTATTGTGCTCTTGGGCCGTCATAAATAAATGGACCGATCTCCTGATTTTACGATGACTTTTGCGTAATCATACATTGATGTGATAGATAGTGGCTACTGGTACATTACCATATATTCTGTCCATGTGATATCTGTGGAATGGTCCACTGTTCAATGGATGCTGCACATGTCATAGTCCAGTACTGGTTTGCACCATACTGTTTTAAACCCTCGGTGCAAATGTTACTCAGAGCCACCTTAACAGAGAGGAATGGAATAGAATGATTTTACGTATAACCAAACGAACATGTAACTATCCTACTTCATCCACACGTTTATCCTATTTTTCTCAATTTTACGTACTTTCCATCAGCTTTTGCTATTTCATTGTTTTTTCCTCAATTTCAAGTATTTTCGATAAATTTTCGCTGTTTCACCAAATTTTCCAGTCATAATAACGTGTTTTACCCAATTACTCGAGTATAAAACCACTGCTCTCGACGACTTCCCACGTCGCGTCGCTTAGATCTCATGTTTCTCTCTCCTCAAATTAAATTAATACGCATCTCAAAGCAATGCGAGGAGATGCGGCTGACTGCACTGGCTATGTGCACTGCGCGCCTCCACGTTGTCCGATCGGTAACCCCACAACGCAGACTCCGGTGGGCGGTAATCACACCAGGCTGCTGCGACCGGCACCTGTGTCGCACGAGGCGAGCGTGCGGAGAGATCACAACCACGCGTACGTGACACCAAACTATTAACAGTTAGTTACCAAGTGTCATGAGACACCACTCCTCAATTCTTACATGCCTCCAAGCACTCGGATATATGCATCGCTAGTATGGGCTTTTCTGAACATTACGACACTTCCACCCCATCACGTAAACAGTGCACTATAGTACACGAAACACACATTGTGAGTCTGGGAACACTGTGCTACACTACCTATGTTATTTCATAAAATACGGCTGTGTGAATGTTCGGAATGCCATCGAACTTTACGCTGCATAACGATTGCATTGTCCATCCTAAGCTCCTTGTTTGAATAAACCTTCGAAAGAAATAGGGGAGCGGTGCAGTACCCTGTGAGAGAAAGCGGTTCACACTGCTGTAAACGAATCAAGTTTCCTCGTTTTTTTTTATTATTATTAGCGAAGATCGTCTTTTCTACTGCCCCCACGGCTGATCTTACACCACGCGACGTCGAGCTTTCTGCGGGGAGTGTGCCCTACTGCCAGTGAGAAACGGGGCCTTCCGGCATCTCTGAACACCCAGACCGTTCATTGCACTAAAAAATATCATCACTTTCCAGCGTGCGACCAATACCTCACGATCTCTAAACAGAAAGCCACGAACTAAAAACGCGACGTCACCCGGAAAAATCTCGCCGTACAAAGATAAGCGGCAGTAACTGTGCACAACATCATAAAGATTCTAAGGCGTGTTCTCCTCCCTCTCCGCACCAACTAATGCCGCTCCTGAGTCACTCACCACAGTGAAGCGGTTAACATTGCTTTCCTCACAGACACGTGATTTAATCACATTGAAATGATTCTAGTGGAGACTAGCGATCTGTCTGTAGGTGTTGGTAGCATCAGTCTTTTTTGAAGACATCTATACCGTGACAGCAGAAGTTGCACCGAGCCACCAAAGTATTGTAATCAGTCAAATGATGTCAACTCGAAAATGGAATGTGTAATTGAATACTGAGCTCATTTCCTTCGGAAACGATCCAAACTCATCGGGCCTCCAGCTTCCACATTTTTTCAGTACGAAACGGGCCTCTGTCTCGTGATGGGAGAGCGGTTGATCTTGTGACATGTAACTTTCGGTTTGAATGTGGGTTCTCCCAGTACAACAGGTCTATGGAAACGACTTGCTCCCGTGTTCCAATGAGTGCATGTTCAGTGACAGCTCGCCATCGAATATAAAAATTGCGAGTTTTTGCCTATATATGAAAGACGCTCTTCTGTCAAATGCTTTTTTATTCCAGTCTTTGACGATAACCGGTTTCAGTCAGTAATGACCATCTTCAGATCTGTTCTACACCATGTCCTAATGTGATAAGGCCGTAATGGCACCGTCAAAACATATAAATATACTTAGCACATTAGAACATGGTGTAGAACAGATCTGAAGATTGTCATTAGTGACAAACCGGTCTCGTCAAAGGAATTTATATTGAGATCAAAGACTCGGAAAAAAAAACCATTTGACAGTATTGGTTCACTATTCATATTCGCGACTATGTCGCAGCTGGTGACGATCTTTTGCGTTGATATTTCACGCACTTTAGAAACATGTAACAGCTACATGCATGAGAATTTATTTACGGTCTCTAACTTTGAACGCCACAAACTGGAAATGGCTGGAACCATGACCCTTTTTTTACTATCGGCGTAGTTGTGATCATTGGAAGTTTATACGAGAGTAAAAACCATGATGCATAAGTGCGTATTTCATGGAAACACACAACTCTACCACAGATACCTGCTCATAACGAGTCAGATAGTATCACATTTACGACGAATCTCAGGTGCAGGGCTCGGTTTTCGTAACTGCAAAGAGCACTAACCAACACTGCATGTGTGCAATGTAAAACAATGGGAATATAAAACTAGCAGATATCGTTTGAGTGAAACACAGCACAGCTGTTAATAAGCAGAGAGACTTATTCACACCTGAAAGACATTAGGTACAGTACTAAACCAATAATGGGATACAGGACATCGAATATTCATCCTAAATGAAAAGAACTTGGATATGTCTCTAGTAAGAATAACACAGTGGCTACAGTTATGGATATCCCTAAGAGATTTATAAAATATACTCCTGGAAATTGAAATAAGAACACCGTGAATTCATTGTCCCAGGAAGGGGAAACTTTATTGACCATTCCTGGGGTCAGATACATCACATGATCACACTGACAGAACCACAGGCACATAGACACAGGCAACAGAGCATGCACAATGTCGGCACTAGTACAGTGTATATCCACCTTTCGCAGCAATGCAGGCTGCTATTCTCCCATGGAGACAATCGTAGAGATGCTGGATGTAGTCCTGTGGAACGGCTTGCCATGCCATTTCCACCTGGCGTCTCAGTTGGACCATCGTTCGTGCTGGACGTGCAGACCGCGTGAGACGACGCTTCATCCAGTCCCAAACATGCTCAATGGGGGACAGATCCGGAGATCTTGCTGGCCAGGGTAGTTGACTTACACCTTCTAGAGCACGTTGGGTGGCACGGGATACATGCGGACGTGCATTGTCCTGTTGGAACAGCAAGTTCCCTTGCCTGTCTAGAAATGGTAGAACGATGGGTTCGATGACGGTTTGGATGTACCGTGCACTATTCAGTGTCCCCTCGACGATCACCAGAGGTGTACGGCCAGTGTAGGAGATCGCTCCCCACACCATGATGCCGGGTGTTGGCCCTGTGTGCCTCGGTCGTATGCAGTCCTGATTGTGGCGCTCACCTGCACGGCGCCAAACACGCATACGACCATCATTGGCACCAAGGCAGAAGCGACTCTCATTGCTGAAGACGACACGTCTCCATTCGTCCCTCCATTCACGCCTGTCGCGACACCACTGGAGGCGGGATGCACGATGTTGGGGCGTGAGCGGAAGACGGCCTAACGGTGTGCGGGACCGTAGCCCAGCTTCATGGAGACGGTTGCGAATGGTCCTCGCCGATACCCCAGGAGCAACAGTGCCCCTAATTTTCTGGGAAGTGGCGGTGCGGTCCCCTACGGCACTGCGTAGGATCCTACGGTCTTGGCGTGCATCCGTGCGTCGCTACGGTCCGGTCCCAGGTCGACGGGCACGTGCACCTTCCGCCGACCACTGGCGACAACATCGATGTACTGTGGAGACCTCACGCCCCACGTGTTGAGCAATTCGGCGGTACATCCACCCGGCCTCCCGCATGCACACTATACGCCCTCGCTCAAAGTCCGTCAACTGCACATACGGTTCACGTCCACGCTGTCGCGGCATGCTACCAGTGTTAAAGACTGCGATGGAGCTCCGTATGCCACGGCAAACTGGCTGACACTGACGGCGGCGGTGCACAAATGCTGCGCAGCTAGCGCCATTCGACGGCCAACACCGCGGTTCCTGGTGTGTCCGCTGTGCCGTGCGTGTGATCATTGCTTGTACAGCCCTCTCGCAGTGTCCGGAGCAAGTATGGTGGGTCTGACACACCGGTGTCAATGTGTTCTTTTTTCCATTTCCAGGAGTGTATATATCAGGAACAGCAGAGGTCCCAGGACGGTCCCCTGGAGAACACCTGATATCACTTCAATTTTACTCGATGATTTGCCGTCTATTACTACGAACTGCGACCTTCCTAATAGGAAATCACGAATCCAGTCGCACAACTGAGACGATACCCCATAGGCCTGCAGCTTGATTAGATGTCAATTTTGAGGAGCGGTGTCAAAAGCCTTCGGGAAATCCAGAAACTCTGAATCAACTTGAGATCCCCTGTCGATAGCGGCCATTACTTCGTGCGAATAAAGAGCTAGCTGCGATGCACAAGAATGATGTTTTCTGAAACCATGCTGATTACGTATCAATAGATCGTTCCCTTCGAGGTGATTCATAATGTACAGTATATGCTCCAAAACTCTACTGCAAACCGACGTCAATGATATAGGTCTGTAGTTCAATGGATTACCCCTACTACCCTTCTTAAACACTGGTGTGACCTGCGCAATTTTCCAATCTGTAGCTACAGATCTATCGGTGAGCAAGCGGTTGTATATGATTGCTAAGTAGAGTGCTATTGTATCAGCGTAATCTGAAAGGAACATAATCGGTATAGAATCTGGACCTGAAGACTTGATACGGCAAGTCTTCAGGTCCAGATTGTACACCACTATCTTCGACATGTAAATTCCTCGTCAATTTTTAATTATGACTACAGTCTTGCTTCTGAGGTGACATCATAAGAGTAGACGAAACCTTCGCTATTTTCTAGTTTCCCGCTATTTTTGAATTTCCCGCCATTTTTTGAATTTCCCGCCATTTTGCACATATCACAATTGATACTTGTCACTCAGGGCAGGAGTGGAGGAATCCGATAACGTCATCTTTGACATCGTACGTGACTGACTTTGGTGCAGAAGCCCCTCTGCCTATTGCAATGATAAAAATTGGGGCTAATATGACAACAGTAAATCAGCTACGTAAGAAGGATTGATGCGAAATACCGCTCGGCCTACAATACGGAAACGAATGCAATAAAGTAGAATGTGTAGCCACAGTACATTTGGCCAGTAACAGAAAAAATGTCACCATGATCTCTCCATTGGCAATTCCGGATTATTCCCCCATTCAGATCTCCGAAAGTACTGCCGAGGAGGAGGTAACGCACAGGAGAAAGGGACAGTGATTCGCATTCACCGCCTAGCACGGTCGTGGACACGCCACATTTGCTGAGGCTATGGGCCGCCGTCCTAAGGGCAGCCACCGGCGAGAGAGGCGCGGGGCAGACTGCCCGCCGCTGGCTGAGCCTACTCTGCGTGCGTGTGTGCGGGTGGGTGGATGCGGGTACACGCGCGTGTGTGGCCCGAGCTGGCTGCCTATTCTGTATCTTTCCGCCATTGTGCCAATCGTTTCGGTACTCAAGAGCACCGAACGGCCTAGTACTCGTATTAGAGTCGCTGCATTATTCAGTATCCATTTCGACAGCGATACCGTTCGGGTCTAGAGAACCGAAGCGCTGTTGTCGGTTCGCGTCGCGCAAGCCAATCAAAAGCAAGCGGCCGCAGATCCGCGCATGCGCACTGCAGCGCGCACAGCGCCACGAACACAAAGCAGCTAGCAGACGACATAGGCGCGCTGTTCTTCCAAGTACCGAAAATTGCGTTTACGTTGCCACAACTGCATGACCATCGCATTCCATCGCGCTGACGTGCCCGCCTTCATCGCCCTTGCCTCCTCCTTAACAGTATCAGGCGCAGTATATCCATTTCCATGATTCTCAGCCGAAACGCATAGAAAGTTTTACAGTTTCTGTGACCACATGTTTCCAAGCATGCATAATAACGACAGCGTATTTGACTGTATTCTGCAGATTGTCGTAAACGCCGCATTATGTCATCTTATTCTCATTCACACTAACATCATGTTTTGGATTTTACGTTTCGGAAAATGAGTTACGAATAATGTGTAGTACCACATTGTACTAATACATCTATAAAACATCCGAAAAATTGATTCCGAGAGATTCAAAGAATAAGAAGATATACAGAATATGGTTATAACTCGCTCCTAGAGATCCAAATAATTAAGTAGCCCACTTCCCTATATGATACGTCAACGATCTGGGACTTAAAAACAAAACTGAAAAAATGCTTTTTCGAGAGCTTCTGCAGCTCGTCGAAGTTTATAACATGCAACTCATGAATGAAAATGTTTCGTATATGGTGCTACAGTCTAAAAATATTACGGTAGAGATCTTTCATCTCTGTCTACTGTCGTTGAGGATTTGATCGCACATAAACAGTTGTGACGAGCAAGATTGTGAAGATAACCGCTGCTAGTTACATTCCCAGTAATTTAAGTTGTGCTCTTAGATTCCTGTGTAACCGCAACTCGGAAATCGCTACATATTCGGAGAAAATGGAGAATTATTTCTGCCAAGAAAAATTTAAAGGTCACTGTCGGTTGTTTCACTCACAGCAATTTCATCTCCAGCAATTTCATATTTCATTTTTTAAACACACAGAAATCACGAAATCATTACTGAGGAATGCCGGCCGGGGTGGCCGAGCGGTTCTAGGCGCTACAGTGTGGAACCGTGCTGCTACTACGGTCGCAGGTTCGAATCCTGCCGCGGGCATGGATGTGTGTGGTGTCCTTAGGTTAGTTAGGCTTAAGTAGTTCTAAGTTCTAGGGGACTGATGACCTCAGAAGTTAAGTCACATGGTGCTCAGAGCCATTTTACTGAGGAATGCGCTCTTACACGCAAGTAATAACTATTACTGCAGAAACATCTTAACTTACACGAATAACAATGTCTCAGAACGTGATGCATATATGAAGAGGAAAAAAAAAAGATTTTTTTATCCATCCATGCGCGAACCCATGTCCTTTTGAATGGTATTCCCTCACGGTAACCACTTGGCCACGCCAAACATCGGAAACTTAGTGCCCAATTCTTGTAGTATTGTGCAGAGGAACGTAGGCTGACTTCGTTGCAAACAGTGCTATGTACGTCATAAGTGTGTGGTAGTTTGGAAGGTTTCCAATATCAGGCTTCACATAATTGTTTTCCATTGTTACTTGGAAGTCGTAAACACGTTTCTATAATTCCTAACTAAGCCATTTGTTGGAAAAGTACACAAAGTCACTAGTAACGTCAGTTCACACTCGTGTAATATACGTAAGCAGAGGCGATGTCTTGATATTTAATGATCTTTAAACTCTTATTTGCATAAAAATAACACGTATTTTGAGGGAATATTGACCGAAAACGTTTTTTACTTTTTTTGTTTTTTTGCATGTAATCATTCACAGCAACAACCTAACGTAACCATATTTCTAACAAAGGAAAATAGTCTATTATGAACTCACTTTCCAACCAGATGAGTCCTCTGGTGATTTTTTTAGTAACACAATCACAAAATCCAAAGCTAAAACCGCTAAATATGTTTAAATAACAAATTATAGGTGTGCATAAACCACAGCTCACCGATCGACATGGCCTTACCGAAATCCAAAACCTCTCGGTACAATTATCGTAAAATCGGTGGGAGAACCGTTCGGTAACAGGTTTCAGAAGCTTACTGAATAGGAAATTTCGATAAAGAACCGACAATGGCGTCACTACCGAGACAAACCTACTACACCGTTCGGTAAGAACGATACAGAATAGGGCCCCTGGCGGCTCGCTGTACTCTCCAGCTGCTCGCGTCTCACATCTGCACGGCCAAATGTACTGTTCTCCAGTCTCGAGTGGCTACTGATCTGGAACTGTTGTATACTTAACCGCCAAACAAACTGGAATAGGCATGCATATTCAAATACAGATGTATATGTGAACAGGCATAATACGACGCTCCAGTCGCCAACACCTATACAAGACAAAAAGTGTCTGGCGCACTTGTTAGATCGGTTAGTACTGCTACATCTACATTTACATCTACATTTACACTCCGCAAGCCACCCAACGGTGTGTGGTGGAGGGCACTTTACGTACCACTGTCATTACCTCCCTTTTCTGTTCCAGTCTCGTATGGTTCGCGGGAAGAACGACTGTCTGAAAGCCTCCGTGCGCGCTCGAATCTCTCTAATTTTACATTCGTGATCTCCTCGCGAGGAATAAGTAGGGGGAAGCAATATATTCGATACCTCATCCAGAAGCGCACCTTCTCGAAACCTGGCGAGTAAGCTACAATGGCAGGTTATCAAGATTTAAGTGAGTTTCAACGTGGTGTTACAGTCGGCGCACGAGCAATGGGACGCAGCATCTCCGAGGTAGCGATGAAGTGGGGATTTTCCCACACGACCATTTGACGAGTGTACCGTGAATATTAGGAATCCGGTAAAACATCAAATCTAAGACATCGCTGCGGCCGGAAAAAGATCCTGCAAGAATGAAGACTGAAGAGGATAATTCAGTGTGACAAGTGTAGGCCTTCCGCAAATTGCTGCGGATTTCAATTCTAGGCCATCAACAAGTGTCTGCGAGCGAACCATTCAACGAAACATCGATATGGGCTCTCGGAGCCAAAGACACACTCGTTTACCGTTGATGACTGCACAACGCAAAGCTTTCCGCCTCGCCTGTGGCCGTCAACACCGACATTGGACTGTTGATGACTGGAAACGTGTTGCCTGGTCGGACGAGTCTCTTAAAAAAAAAAATGGTTCAAATGGCTCTGAGCACTATGGGACATAACATATGTGGTCATCAGTCCCCTAGAACTTACAACTACTTAAACCTAACTAACCTAAGGACATTACACACATCCATGCCCGAAGCAGGATTGGAACGACCGTAGCGGTCACGCGGTTCCAGACTGTAGCGCCTAGAACCGCTCGGCCGGCTAGTCTCGTTTCAAATTGTATCGAGCGGATGGACGTGTACGGGTATGGAGACAACTTCATGAATCAATGGACCCTGCATGTTAGCACGAGACTGTTCAAGCTGGTGGAGGCTCTGTAATGGTGTGGGGCGTGAGCAGTTGGAGCGATATGGGACCCCTGATACGTCTAGACACGACGCTGACAGGTGACAGCGTACGTAAGCATCCTGTCTGATCACCTGCATTCATTCATGTCCATTGTGCATTCCGACGGACTTGGGCAATTCCAGTAGGACAATGCGACACCCCTCACGCCCAGAATTGCTACAGATTGGCTCCAGGAAGACTCTTCTGAGTTTAAACACTTCGCTGGCCACCAAACCTCCTAGACATCAACATTATTGAGCATATCTCGAATGCCCTGCAACGTGCTGTTACGCCCCCTCGTACTCTTACGGATTTGTGGATATTCCTGCATGGTTCGTGGTGTCAGTTCCCTCCAGCACTACTTCAGACATTACTCGAGTCCATGCCGCGTCGTGTTGCGGCCATTCTGCGTGCTCGCGGGGGCCCTACACCAAATTAGACAGGTGTACCTCTTTCTTTGTCTCTTCAGTGTATTTCTGCGCCGATTTCGCTACTTTTTGGACTTTTTAGGTCGTGAACTCAGCGTATCGCGGACTTACAGGAACGTGTGTTCGTTTTCCTGTGCTTTGGTATTCTCATAGGAGCGAGTGAAGATAAACAGTCTACCTATACCAGACAGTACAGAAAACTACGAATCGGAGCGTAGGTTGTAAGAAGCCCGAAAACGGAAGGAAAGATACAAAATCCGAAACGGGAAATACAAAGGCTGAATCTATATGTAGCTGAGGTCGGTCAGTTCCAGTGGCAGACGGTACGAGAGAGACGTTGTGTATGAGGATGTGGTTTGCTGTCAAAATCCCGTGAGCGTACTTTGCTAGAAGAGTCAACCAGTGTATTGCTTACACCTAAGTATATCTCGCGAAAATACAGTGAAGGTAAAATCGGAGCGATTCGAGCCCACACCGAAGATCGTCAACATTCGTTCTCCTCCCAAATAACTATTCGCGACTGGAGCTGGAAAGACGGGACGTCACTGTGATACACAATGTACATTCCTCCACACACCGTACGGTGACTTGTCCAGCATAGATCTATGAGGGTCACTCCAAAAGAAATGCACACTATCTTTGTAAAAATACAGTTTTCATTCTGCATGTCTGAAAGTTTTACAGTGTAAAGATATATCCTTCCCGCTTGTTTTCAAACTTAGTTCAACCTGTTCCCGTGAGCGGCGCCGTCACAGCATGTCTTCAAGATGGCTGCTTCACTTGGCGTTCGTCAGAAGCAACGTGCTGTCATAGAATTCCTGTGCTATGAAAACGAGACAGTGGGAAACATCCACAAGAGGTTGTAAAAGGTGTATGGAGATGCTGCTGTCGATCGCAGTACAGTTAGTCGGTGGGCCAGCAGGTTACCTGATGAAAGCGGGCATGGTAATATTGAGGATTGTCCTCGCAGTGGCAGGCCTCGTACTGCACACACTCCAGACAATGTGCAGAGAGTTAACGAACTGGTGACAGCTGACAGACGCATCACAGTAAACGAATTGTCACGCTATGTTGGGATAGGGGAAGAAATTGTTTCAGAATACTGAAAGTGTTAGCGTTAAAAAAGGTTTGTGCCAGGTGGGTTCCCAGGATGTTGACAGTGGCTCACTAAGAAACAAGAAAAATGGTATGCAGTGAACTTTTCGAACAGTACAAGAATGGTGGAGATAAATTTCTTGGAAGAATTGTGACAGGTAATGAAACATGGCTCCATCATTTTTCACCAGAGACGAAGAGGCAATCAATGGAGTGGCATCATGCAAATTCACCCAAGAAAAAAAAAAATCAAAACCACCCCTTCTGCTGGAAAAGTTATGGGTACGGCGTTTCTCGATTCTGAAGGACTCTTTCTTGTGGACATCATGCCAAGTGGAACCACTATAAATTCTGATGCATATGTGATGACACTGAAGAAACTTCAAGCTCAACTGAGTCGTGTTGCACCACATCGGCAGAAGCAGGATGTTTTGCTGTTGCACTACAATGCACAGCCACATGTCAGTCCAAAAACCATGGAAGCGATCACAAAACTCGGATGGACAACACTGAAACACCCATCTTACAGTCCTGACCTGGCTCCATGTGACTACCATCTCTTTGGGAAACTGAAAGATTCTCTTCGTGGAACAAGGTTTGAAGATGATGATTCCCTTGTGCACGCTGCCAAACAGTGGCTCCAACAGGTTGGTCCAGAATTTTACCGTGTGGGTATACAGGCGCTGGTACCAAGATTATTGGTGGAGAAATAAAAATATTGTTCCTACAGGATGTGTCTACACACTGTAAAACTTTCAAACATGTAGAATAAAAGATGGATTTTTAAAAAAAATAGTGTGCATTTCTTTTGGAGTGACCCTCGTACATTCTCAGCAGTTGGCTACTCGCAGCCTTATGCACGGCGAGACCGCCCTCTGATTACGGGTGGGTGGTGGGTGTAGGTAAATAGAAATGAGTGTTTGGCATCATTGTCCAGGAGGCCCGTTACGGGGCAGGTCCGGCCGCCTTGGTGCAGGTCTTATTACATTTGACGCCACATTGGGCGAACTGCGTGCCGGATGGGGATGAAATGATGATGAGGACAACAGAACACCCAGTCCCTGAGCGGAGAAAATCCCCGACCCAGCCGGGAATCGAACACGAACCTCTTAGGACGGCAGTCCGTCACGATGACCATTTTTTTCAATAAAGATCACTCTGTTAAAAGGAACATGTAGATCATTTCATCGTATAATATGTGCATTACATATTGAGTGGTGAGAGAAGCGTGAGGTTCATTATGAGCTGTCAAATGTGCACACCGACTGCACCTGGCACATCCTAACTACATGGGGGGTCAAGGAAGACTGCCTGAAGATAGTTGGCAAAGGTTTTCCGATAGTGTGACCATCTATGAACCTCATTGTGGGCTTGCTGCAAGAAATAGCAAAAGTCAAGTCGCGACTTGACAGCATCCCCATAGAGGTACTCGATCGTCCAACCTTTGACCCAGATGATCGACTGTGATTTAGTCGCTGGAAAATAGTCACTCTCCGGATGTAAGAAGGAAGGAGGGGTAATATGTTGCGGGGTCACACGGAGATAGCAAGCCACCATCTGTCTCCCTAGGAGCCAGACGTCCTCCACAAGTTAAGCGGTGATGGTCGTCATCCACTTGGTGACATTTCGGGCACAATGGAGTGTCCACTAGCCCAATTGCATGGAGCCGTTGGTTGGTGTTGAACAGGCGACACAGTGCCCGAACGAAGGTAGGAAGGAGTTTTTGGTGCACATGTCTCCAAATCTTCGGCCAATGCAACCTGGGGTGTTTGAGTTCAATGACATTACGACTTATCCGTCGTAGCAGCCAAACATAAAAATCCTTCGCGCATGGCGGTCTCGTGCGCGGAAGCTCGTCTCTGATATAACTAAGTTTCACGATAAATGTTGAGACATGCGCAAAATGTGGCGTAATGTTGCCCACCGCCACCGGAGGTGTGAGGGACGCTGGAACCAGGAGATCCAGTAGGCGGGATGTAAGGGAATCACGTCCGCTACGCCATTGCTTGTACATCGTGGCTAGAAGGAGCGCCGTCGCTCGGCAGTGAACATTCGTAAGTCCGAGTCCCCCCTTGTCCGTAGGGAGCGTGAGCGTTTCGTATCGCACCTTGAGGGGCGATCCAATCATCACAAAATAGCCTAGTGCTGATTGAAGTCGACGTCCGAGCGTGAGTGGTAGGGGCAGGACCTTCGAAATATGCACCATTCGAGAAACCACATAAGTGTTCAGATACTCGATTCGCTGCAAAGGATGAAGGCGCCGTAGGAGACGTTGTCGGACCATGGTACGTGTTGTCTGTAAAATACGTCGGTAGTTAACTGCCGCAGTATGTTTTACAGATGAGGTAAAGTCTATGCCGAGATAGTGAAATCGTTGCACATAAGGGAACGGACTGATTTCTTCCGGCGTAAGGCCCCTTCCAACCGGCATTGCCGCCGATTTGTTCATGTTCACTGCACTACCCGCCGTCACACTGTGGTCCAACAACAGTTCAAGGACCGTCTTCACCTCTTCCTCAGAACGAACGAGCAGCAGCAGGTCGTCCGCATAGGCACGACATTTGAAGGTGTAGCCCCGTAGTTCAGCTATCGGGGCACACGTGGGTGTAGGTGAGCGCGTAGGAGGAGCTGTGCAGACCGCGTCGCCTTAGCCCCGCTGCTGTGCATCTGTCTCTCTTCGAGAGCCGTCTTCCCATTGCCTTCCGGCAGTTTCTGTAACGATATCGCAATCTTTCACGTTGCTCAGAAGTAACCGTAGCTAAAAATGCTGATTTAGAAAAGCTACACAAAACTTATGTTAGGAAGGACGATCGAGGGTTTGAATTGGGCCTAAACTACTTGTCAGAAAGTTCTACGCCTTTGCTAACTTCTTGTAGTCGAATCAACAGTTCATCGAAAGTAGAGATTTACTGCAGCAGATATCCTTCGAGCACTGTACATTTGTTCTGCCATATTTTTTGTATACACAATGGATACGAGAATTATGCTCTGTCGTACAGATTCTAGTCCAGTTAAATCTCTAGCAGAATGTTCTTTTTGTTCCACAGAAACCGACAGCGGGAAACAGATACAAAGTGTTCAAAAATGTGTGTGAAATCTTATGGGACTTAACTGCTAAGGTCATCAGTCCCTAAGCTTACACACTACTTAACCTAAATTATCCTAAGGACAGACACACACACACACACACACACACACACACACACACACACATGCCCGAGGGAGGACTCGAACCTCCGCCGGGATCAGCCACACAGCCCAGGACTGCAGCGCCTTAGACCAGATACAAAGTGTCACAAACCTCACACAGTGTACGCATTCGGTTAAGAATTATAGTACAAGTAGGCCGCGAAGGATTTTCGTACTGACATTAACTCGTATAGTATCAGCACTGTGACCACATTTTCTTTCTTTTATGCCCACAGTGTCCTAAAGCTGTCATATGGCGGTGCGCCCCTCAGAAAAATCTGCGATTTATTTTAAAAAAAGCGGGCATACTGTGCTATTGAGACGTAGTAGCTTCCCCAACTGCTGAAATTTTAATGGGCCCAATTTGGAGGAGGAAATGAGTTACTCGTACAAACTAACAGGCATTCCTCATGACAAAGTGCAACTAAACACAAGTATTTCGGCCACGGGGAATCAAACACGTCGCCCATGTTAGGAGTGGTAACGATTAAAATAGGCATTGCCTGGACTAGCTAGAGCTTCGAAACAACTTGGAACTGCGGACTTGGGGCAAATGTAGCAAAGGTTACAAACGCGACACCTAGCGCATACAGCAACTTTTAAAGTTGATTATACGTACTGATTTAAGTAGCCGATCTGAAGCTGCTATAAAGTTATGAGGCAGCTTTTTTTGTTTTGGCTCACTATCGACATTTCATAATTTCCTGATGTAACCAGCCTATGTTGCTGTATAAATGCGTTACCTACCAATTTCAGAGGATGTTATTCATCTCCGGTAGGTCGCACTCTTATCTATTCTACTACACAATTATGAGTGTAAAGAACATTCGATACGGCATTCTCCGGCGGGAAAAATCCTTAGATAAATACAACTGGAAAGAAGAAAGGTGATCACATTACCTTTCTGCGCACATAAGTTGTGCTAAAGTGATCGAAAATAGGAGCGCAGCGAAGAGCGTCAACAAAAGCGAGGCAAGAACAAAAATCTGTAGATGGTAATCTCGCCGAGAAAGACAAAGGCCACAGCATTAGCTGCTACGTCACATCCCTGTCGGGCACAGAAATAACAGTGTCCGGTAATGTCTTCAATAAATCTAATGTATCGAAAAAGTGACTGTTGCCAGTTATTTCTGTATGTCAAAGAACTTGAAAAAGCCAGAGAGTTCTCCAGAATCAACACCGGAGAGGACATTTTATGCTTTACAGCACTTGAGCCTTCTGCAGATCGTCCGCTAAATAATGACTGAAAACAGGATCAAGACATACGAAGACGTAAAACTTGTACGTGTAGCTAGAACGAAACCTGTGATACGGGAACGGTAAGTTAGTGGCACACTAACGTTGTCGTACAAAGATGATGATGACTTTGTAAGTAGGCTGTTTAGGTTTTAATGTTGATAACGCCACGTAGCGCTCTGTATGAAAATCACTGACTGTGCTGTGTGCAGTCTGTGGCTAGTTGGCATTGTTGAAATATTCTGTATTGTAGTGGTGGGCAGTTGGAGGTGAGCCGCCAGCAGTAGTGCAGTGGTGCATGTGGGGAGAGAGATGGCAGAATTTTAAGAGTGGACGATCTGGACGTGTGTCCGCCAGAAACAGTAAATTTGTAAGACTGGATGTCATGAACTGATATATATGATGACTTTTGAACATTATTAAGGTAAATACATTGTTTGTTCTCTATCAAAATCTTTCATTTTCTATGTCTATCAGTAGGTAGTGCCTTCAGTAGTTAGAATCTTTTATTTAGCTGGCAGTATTGGCGCTCGCTGTATTGCAGTAGTTCGAGTAACGAAGATTTTTGTGAGGTAAGAGATTTATGAAAGGTATAGGTTATTGTTAGTCAGGGCCATTCTTTTGTAGGGATTATTGAAAGTCAGAATGCGATCTGCTAAAAATATTGCGTGTCAGTGTAGTGTTGATGAGAATAAGTAAAGAGAGTAATGTCTGAGTACGTTCAGTTTTGCTCAGCTGCTTGATAATCAAATAACGTAAGAGATTTATCAGCACAATCATTCATAAATTTTTCTAAGGGGAGGTTTCAACTTGAAACTAAGTGAATAGAGACAACAGAGAGGAGTCTGACGGCTGTTGTTGCTGCTAGAGGAACAGCGTTAAGCTGGAAGAACACACATACACACACAGACAGACAGAGAGAGAGAGAGAGAGAGAGAGAGAGAGAGAGAGAGAGAGAGAGAGAGAGAGAGGTGAGTTCAAAGATTGAATTTAGGCACAGAAGACGAGCTGAACCTTGCGGGTAGTATATCGCAGGTATATTGTTAACAAAGTTTTGAATATTAAAATGGGAATATTAGCCACAAACCAACTTCAGTAAATCGCCATAAGCGGAAATTATCTACTGGCACCATGGTCTGCTGCTAGATAATTATTTTGCAGCACAGAGATCGACAGCCCTCTGAATAATCATCACCTTCGTTTGTCAGATAAGAATTCGACTAACCGCTGATTCTGCCACCGCACTTAACAATAGATACACCAGCTTCGCCTGAGATTCACGAAAAATATAAGAGTTTTAATCGCCATTTTTTAAAACAATTCTGCCTCGTCATCGTCCTCATGAGGGCGTAGAGGGAGGATAAGAGTGACAATGCGAGACTAAAAGGCAAAAACAGAACCTACATGTAATGGAGTTGTTGGAAGACTGTAAGACCAGGAATCTAAGTTCTCCAACGAAAGGTGTCACTGTGTTTAACGATCTGACTAACGCCCGCCTGCTGCGAATGAAGACACCACAGCATTCGGCTGCGTGACCCACCTTGAGATGCGCTCCTCGCTTTCCGGTTCTCCATCGCTGGCAGCGGCTCTCAGCTCTGGCGACGTTTCTTCCGTTACACGGGAGCTGCCGCTGCAGCATTATCAGCGTGGAGATTACGCGCAAGGCCCCATACAGCCAGACTTACTGTTAGCTAAAAAACAGGGCTCGTTACATCACACTGCGCAGTCATAAAGGTTACACGCATCTTGGTGCAGAAAACCCCCGGCTAGAAGGCAGGAAGGACAGAAGTATTCCTCAGCTAAGACCTACATGAAATTAGCCCATATTTACTACTGTGGTTTTTCTACCTTGTCACAAAATTTTGAATAAAGTGTCAGGAGCGAGTCTGAAGCGAAAACGAGTACGTTTATTTTTATACACAACAAAACTATTGCATACGTTTAAGCAGACAGGCACATACTCCAGTCAAGGATACCCTAAGTAGTGTCAAATAATACACATTAACATCGAAGCGTTCATAAATTATCATTTCGTTCAATTAAAAGAGTTATAAGATGAACAGCGACGAAGGGAAAATAAGAAAAATTAACTGCAGTCGAATTAAGGGAATTACATTAGGAAATCAAGACACTAAAAGCAATAAGCGAATTTTGTTGTTTGAGCAGCAAAATATCTGACGATGGCAGTAGTGCAGGGAATATTAAAATGTAGCCGCCAGAATAAACCTTTTCTGAAAGATAAAAACAGTTACGTTAAGTGCTAGGAAGACTTTTCTGAGAGTATTTGTGCGGAAGTGAAAACATTCTCTTACTGCCCTTCTGAAGCATCTGGCTTACATTAGTGTCACTTACAATGAAGGAACTTTGCTACGAATTTCCTCACGCGTCGGTAGTTGATAGCATTTATTTTGTCGTGACGGACTGACTGCACGTAATGGGAATAGCTTGAAAGTAAGGCGATAGCAAACGTCAGAGGAGATACTACCTGACAGACTAATACTGAGTGCCAGACCGTGATTTGAACCTGAGACTCCCGACTTAACGCCGCGTGCAACTGCTCTTCTGACTCAAGAGTCGAAGCAAGACTCTGGAAACTTCAGGTGTGGTTAGTCCTCACGCAGCAGAAACTTTCTGTAACTGAAATAACTATTTGATTTTATTGGTATTAAGTTGCTGTTCTGTTTATAGCAAGCTACCCATAATAGTATTTACATAAATGAAATAACGTCTTGTTCATTTTCTACTATCTATAAATGTTATAAAGTCACCTGCCGAGTTTTTCTGTCTGTACGTGCAGTCCAATCTCAGAAATGCTCCAGGGATTTTCATAGGGTTTTTAACAACAGGTAACCGATTAACGGGAAAACATAAGGTATTACCTCTACGGCAGACGGCACACATACTTAGTGCCACCCGCGTCAAGGCCGGACTGGGTGCTAGTAATTACCGCATCACTTTAAATAAAACTGTATTGTAGTTTCGTGCCAGAGTGTGAAAACATTTTATCTTGTCAGTCGGCTCCATAACGAGGTTCAAAAAACATAGCACTTCCTTATCTAACTACAGAACTAAAAAAAAAAAAACACACATTTCTAAGTCATGTTTTGCACCAGTAACTTGTATTTTGAACTTTTTAATTTTACTTATTAAGTGTACGTTATTACTTACTGCACTCATTTTTATGGTATGCCAGATTATAGTACTGTTGTCCACACGCACGCACACCTCTGGAACATATTTAAATTTCTTTCCAGTACGACCAATAAAACGGAAATATTAGCAATTATTGACCTTTTTCTTCTACATCCAGCTTGTCCAAGATCAATAATTTCTCCCAGGTATCGCTGCCGCCTTGGTAAAACTATGTTTAAATTATTTTTCATGTTACTGATTAAATTACAAATTGCTTGAGACTTCTGGGACTTCTCTTGTTCCTATTTCGATCACAACGTTTTCCAAATGTAGGTAAATTATGTACTTTGCAAACGTCAGCTGGTGTAGAGAGAGCTACTAGTTCAGCAGTTTGGAGCTACAACCACTATTGTTGTTGGTGTCCATGTTACAAATACTATCTAAAAGTACACAAAAATAACGCTTCCATCTGCCATTCATATATTTTAGTTGTGATAAAAGATTACCGATTATAACGTTCAGTTACCTGCAGTATTCTTTATTTTATTTGTCTTATCTAGTTTGTATTTAAAAGTAAACTCAGTCCAAAGGCCGACGCAGGGCCATCGGTACCGACCGTTTGCCGCGCCATCCCCTGCCAACGGTGACACTGGATGCTGTATGGAGGGGCATGCAGTTAGCACACTGCTCTCCCAGCCTTTGGTCAGTTTTCGTGAGTGGTAGGGTAAAGCCAGTTTGAGCGCATGTCGTTAGTGCGGGTTGCATATATTCAGGGGCAAACTTGATTGATTTATGACAGTGATTGATGTGTTCTCGATGTGGGAAGGCAGTTTTACATATAGCTTTTCTTCGAGAGGTGTTTATTTTACTTCTGTGAAATATCGCTTCTACACTACTGGCCATTAAAATTGTTACACCAAGAAGATGACGTGCTACAGACGCGAAATTTAACCGACAGGAAGAAGATGCTGTGATATGCAAATGATTAGCTTTTCAGAGCATTCACACAAGGTTGGCGCCGGTGGCGACACCTACAACGTGCTGACATGAGGAACGTTTCCAACCAATTTCTCATATACAAACAGCAGTTGACCAGCGTTGCCTGGTGAAACGTTGTTGTGATGCCTCGGGTAAGGAGAAGAAATGCGTGCCATCACGTTTATGACTTTGGTAAAGGTCGGATTGTAGCCTAACGCGATTGTGGTTTATTGTATCGTGACACTGCTGCTCGCATTGGTCGAGACCAATGACTGTTAGCAGAATATGGAATCGATGGGTTCAGGAGGGTAATACAGAACGCCGTGCTGGATTCCAACGGCCTCGTATCACCAGCAGTCGAGATGACAGGCATGTTATCCGCATGGCTGTAACGGATCGTACAGCCACGTCTCGATCCCTGAGTGAACAAATGGGGACGTTTGCAAGACAACAACCATCTCCATGAACAGTTCGACGACTTTTGCTGCAGCATGGACTATCAGCTCGGAGATCATGGCTGCGGTTACTCTTGACGCTGCAACACAGACAGGATTTTTTTTTTTTTGGTTATGGTTCTAGGGCGCAAAACGAGACTGGAAACCAGCTGCAGCGGCTGCGGCGGTGTACTCAACAACGAACCTGGGTGCACGAATGGATCCAGGTTCTTTTTTTTTTTGTGGTTTTAGGGCGCACAACTACAATGGTCATTAGCGCCCGGACTAAGTTAGGAATGCACCGCGAGACACAAGGTTAAAACAGCAACTAAAAGGGACAACACTATAAAAGACGTATTAACAGGCAGAGGATTAAAAAAAACAACAGCATAATCAAACATCCTTAGACAGGTGTGTCAAGTTGATAAAACGAAGAACGCGAGCAGCAGCTCATGGGTCACCCGCTAAAATGGCATCCAGAGTACATGGCAGGCCAAGATCAAGACGCAGTGTAGTAAAATCCGGACAGGACGTTAAAATGTGGCGGACCGTCAGCAATTGTCCACACGGGCAGAACAGCGCCGACGCAGCCGTCAGCAAATGGCGATGGCTGAACAGGCAGTGTCCAATTCGTAGCCAGGCCAAAACGACCTCCTCCCGCCGAGAAGGGCGTGAGGAGGACGTCCAAGCCGCGGGAAGAGGTTTCAAGGCCCGAAGCTTGTTGTCCGTAAGTGCAGCCCAATCGGCATGCCACAGCGATAAAATGCGCCGACAAATGACCCTGCTACAATCTGATGAAGGGACACAACAAGAAGCCGTCCGACGCTGGAGAACCCCAGCCTTGGCCGTGGCTTCTGCAGCTTCGTTCCCAGGGATACCGACATGGCCAGGAAGCCACATAAAGCTAACCGGAGAACCGTCGTCCACCAGCTGCTGAAGAGAGCGCTGGATCCGGTGCACGAAAGGGTGAACCGGATACGGATCACTGAGGCTCTGGATGGCGCTCAGAGAATCGGAGCAGATGACATAAGCAGAATGTCGGTGGCGGTAGATGTAAAGAACAGCCTGGTAGAGGGCAAAGAGCTCAGCTGTGAAGACTGAACAATGACCATGTAGCCGGCATTTGCAACTTTGTGCCCCGACAATAAAAGAACACCCGACCCCGTCATTGGTCTTAGAGCCATCTGTATAAATGAAGGTCATATTAATGAACTTCGAACGAAGTTCAACAAAACGGGAGTGGTATACCGAATCGGGGATAACGTCCTTTGGGAGCGAGCTGAGGTCAAGGTGAACGCAAACCTGAGCCTGGAGCCAAGGTGGCGTGTGGCTCTCGCCCACTCTAAAGGTTGCAGGGAGTGAAAAATCAAGCTGTTGAAGGAGGCGAGGAAAGCGAACTCCAGGGGGTAGCAGGGCAGAGACATACAACCCGTATTGACGGTCGAGAGAGTCGTCAAAAAAGGAATGATACGATGGGTGGTCGGGCATTGACAGTAGCCGACAGGCATATCGACATAGCAGTATATCGCGTCGGTAGGTGAGTGGCAATTCACCAGCTTCAGCATGAAAGCTCTCGATGGGACTAGTATAAAACGCTCCGATCGCAAGACGTAAACAACGATGTTGTATGGAGTTGAGGCGGCGTAAGATGGACGGCCGTGCAGAGGAGTATATGAAGCTCCCATAATCCAGCTTGGAGCGGACGATCGACCGATATAGGTGAAGTAGGACGGTTCGATCCGCGCCCCACGACATACCACTGAGAACACAGAGGACATTTAGAGAACGGGTACAATGGGCAGCCAAATATGACACATGTGGAGACAAGCTAAGTTTCCTGTCAAATGTAAGACCTAAAAATTTGGTTGTCCTCACGAATGGGAGAGCAACGGGACCGAGTCGTAAGGACGGTGGGAGAAACTCTTTGTAGCTCCAGAAGGTAATACAGACCGTCTTCTCGGCAGAAAAACGGAAGCCATTGGCGACACTCCAGGAGTAAAGACGGTCAAGAGAACGCTGAAGACAGCGCTCCAGGAAACATGTACGCTGCATGCTGCAATATATGGTAAAATCGTCCACGAAAAGGGAGCCTGATGCATCAGCTGGGAGGCAATCCATTATTGGATTGATCGCTATGGTGAAGGGAGCGACGCTCAAAACGGAACCCTGTGGCACCCCATTCTGTCTGACAGGACAGAACCCACACGTACTCTGAACTGTCGATCCATTGAAAAGGAACGCGTAAAAAGAAAGAGGCGACCGCGAAGGCCCCATGTATGCATGGTGCGGAGAATGGCCGCCCTTCAACAGGTGTCGCAAGCCTTCTCCAAATCAAAGAATACAGCCGCGGTCGGACGCTTCCGCAAGAAGTTATTCATAATGAAGGTCGACAAGGTAACCAGGTGGTCAACAGCAGAGCGGCGCCTACGAAATCCGCATTGTACACTGGTATGTAGGCGTCGAGATTCGAGCAGCCAAACCAACCGAGAGTTAACCATTTGCTCCATCACCTTACAGACACAGCTGGTAAGCGAGATGGGTCGATAACTGGAAGGCAAGTGCTTGTCCTTCCCCGGCTTTAGGAATCGGTACAACAATAGACTCGCGCCAGCATGCGGGAACATGTCCCTCAATCCAGATGCGATTATAAGTACGAAGAAGGAAACCTTTACCCGCAGGAGAAAGGTTCTTCAGCATCGGTATATGAATAGAATCAGGCCCTGGAGCGAGGGACCGAGACCGGGCAAGTGCATATTTGAGTTCCCGCATGGTGAATGGCTCATTGTAACTTTCATGATTCGAGGAGCGGAAGTTAGGTGGCCTAGCCCCCTCTGCCTGTTTTCGGGGGATGAAGGCAGGTTGGTAATGAGCGGAGCTCGAAACCTCTGCGAAAAAGCGGCCGAAGGCATTGGAAACATCCTCAGGGGCCACAAGGGCGTCATTCGCGACCGTCAAGCCAGAAACTGGTGAGTGAACCTTAGTGCCAGATAGGCGGCGCAGGCTACCTCAGACAACAGAAGAAGGAGTAAAACTGTTGAAGGTGCTTGTGAAAGCAGCCCAGCTGGCTTTCTTTAATAATACGACGACACTGCGCACGTAATCGTTTATAATTGATACAATTCGCCATCGTAGGGTGGCGTTTAAAGGTGCGTAAAGCACGTCAACGAGCACGTAAAGCGTCTCTACATGCTGCGGTCCACCAGGGGACCGGTACGCGACGTGGAGAAGAAGTAGTGTGAGGGATGGAATATCCAGCAGCAGTGAGAATGACTTCCGTGAGGTGTGCAGCCTGACTATCGCAGCTTGTGAAGGTTTGATCCTGAAAGGACACCCTGGAAGAGAAGAGCCCCCAGTCTGCTTTGGAGATGTTCCAACTAGTTGAGCACAGAGAGGGGGTATGATGCAGGAGATGGATAACACACGGGAAGTGGTCGCTCGAATATGTATCAGAAAGTGCATACCACTCAAACCAGCGTGCAAGTTGGGTAGTACATATAGAGAGGTCTAAATGGGAATAGGTGTGAGATGTGCCTGAAAGAAAAGTAGGGGCGCCACTATTGAGGCTGACAAGATTGAGCTGGTTGAAAACGTCTGCTAATAGGGAGCCCCTCGGACAGGATGCTGGAGAGCCCCAAAGAGGATGGTGGGCATTGAAGTCTCCAGTTAACAAAAATGGTGCAGGTAGCTGAGCAATAATTTGCAACAGGTCTGCCCTGGTAACGGGAGACGACGACGGAGTGTAAACGGTACAAATGGAAAATGTAAAAGTGGGGAGAGTAATGCGGACGGCAACTGGCTGCAGGCCGGTGTGCAATGTGATGGGAACGTAGTAAATATCATCCCGGACCAGCAACATAACCCCTCCATGAGCTGGAACACCTGCCACAGGGGTAGGTCAAAACGCACAGAGGTATAGTGTGCCAAGGCAATTTGATCGCATGGGCGTAGCTTCGTTTCCTGGAGGGTTACGACGAGCGGACGGTGCAAGCGGAGCATCTCGGTTGGTGCGAATGCTGCGAATATTCCAATGAATAAGTGCCATCGTGAGAAGAAGATGCAAGAAGGGGTCACCTCGAAGGCCGCTGAGGGCCTGGCTTCGAGTGAGCACTGCCGCCGCTAGCAGTAGGCGGACAGTCATCGTCCATTTGTTCTATAGGTTCATCGGCCATCTTGTTAAGATGGCCGGGAGGGGGAGCTTCCTCCACTGGTGAACGGCCAGATGTTCGGCTACTAGCGGTGCGGCCAGGCGAAACGGATGACGGCCTGGGGCGGCAACCGCTAGGTGGCGTAGGAGAAGAAATGCGCCGTGGCGGGGAAGGAGAACTGTGCTTCCTATGAGCCTTTTTGGAAGGTCGTTTTGTGGAAGTATTGGTCGATGGCTGGGAGTTTGAGGTACGTAGGAAATCTGCATGAGACGCTTCCTTCGTGAAGGCCCGTGCATCTGACTTCTGGGTCTTCGTCTTGGCAGAAGCTGATGAAGGTGCTTGTGTCTGAGGGGTGACAGGAGGAAGAGGAGATGTCGACCGGGCGATCTTAGCACTGGCCGAACGGACGACCGTAGTGCTGAAGGTCAGGTCGCATGTCTGCGTCGCCACCTCCCTGGTAGTCCGAGGAGAGGCGAGGACAGTACTGTATTTTCCCGCTAGGAGCAGCGTGGGCTTCCTACTTGCAAATAGCTTTCAAGCAGCCGAGGTGGACACTTTCTCTTTGACCCGAATTTCATGTATACAGCGTTCTTCCTTGTAGATGGGACAGTCGCGGGAGGACGCGGCATGGTCACCCTGACAGTTCACACAATGAGGAGACGGAGGTGGACAATCACCCTCATGGGCATCCTTGCCACAAGTGACACATTTAGCCGCATTGGAACAAGAGTAGCAAGTGTGATTAAAACGCTGACACTGGTAGCAGCACGTAGGTGTCAGGACATAGGGGCGAACAGAAATAACTTCGTAGTCCGCTTTCATGAGAGACGGCAGCTGAACACTATCAAAGGTCAAGAAAAATGTCCGGGTCGGTACAAGGTCATTGTTGACCTTTTTCATGACCCTATGGACAGACGTCACGCCCTGCTCAGCGTGGACAGACTGAATCTCCTCGTCAGTCAATCCGTCGAGTGATCTAGTATATACCACACCACGAGACGAGTTCAAAGTGCAGTGAGCCTCCACACGAACAGGGAACGTGTACAGGAGTGTGGCCCGAAGAAATTTTTGTGCCTGAAAGGCGTTCTCAGTTTCTAGTAACAAGGTACCGTTACGCAATCTGGTACAAGACTTGACCGATCCTGCTATGGCATCTACGCTCTTCTGAATAACGAAAGGGTTGACAGAGGAAAAATTCTTTCCGTCTTCAGCTCGAGAAACTACGAGGAACTGTGGGGTAGGCGGTAGTAATTTTGTCACTGGTGGCTGGTCAAGTTTCCGTTTGTGGGCAGAAGTTGAGAGAGAAGAAGAGAAATCCATTGCGGAGGAATCCCCCATGATTGCCAGCGTCTCCGATGGTGCGCTCCTTCCTTGTGGGGACCCTCTCAGGGGGCACTCCCGCCTTAGGTGATAGTTCACACCTCAGGTCACACCTCCCTGGAACCGGACGACGGGACCAGTCCGCATGGTCGGAAGGTGTCAGCTCAGGCAATCACCCCTCCCTGGGCCTGACCTTTACCAGGGGGTACGTGCGTGCCTTACTTGTCTACCCAGGGCAGACAATTACGCGTTAACCCGTCACCGGCTATGCGTGCGAACGCGTGGGTCGGCCTTCAGGCACGCACAGGGAGGTAGGAAGAAGAGGAAAAAGAAAGGAGAGAGGGAAAGAAAGGACAGACTGTCTCAAACGCCGAGGCGGAGACCAGAGAAGCCAAGGAGAAGAAGACAAGGAGAAGAAGGCAAGGAAAAGAGGAAGTAAGACAGTGAGATGGAGAAGAACAAAGAAAGGCACCAACCAAAGGAAGGAAGAAACCAGAAGAAGTGAAAAACCGAAATGACCGCAAATATAGGTCGTGGAACCGTCCGTCTCCGGACGCAGGCGCTAACTACCCCCTTGAGGGGGAGGGACTCCTTTTAGTCGCCTCTTACGACAGGCAGGAATACCTCGGGCCTATTCTAACCCCCGGACCCGCAGGGGGGAATCCAGGTTCCGTTTACAGCATCATGATGGGCGTATCTGTGTATTTGTCATGGCCGTACTGGCGTTTCATCCAGCGTGATAGTATGGGGTGCCATTGGCTACACGTCTCGGCCACCTCTTGTTGGCACTGACGGCACTTTGAACAGTGAACGTTACATTTCAGATGTGTTACGGTTGGTTTGGGGAAGGATACCAGACAGCGAGGTCATCGGTCTCATCGGATTAGGGAAGGACGGGGAAGGACGTCGGCCGTGCCCTTTGAGAGGAACCGGCATTTGCCTGGAGCGATTTAGGGAAATCACGGAAATCCTAAATCAGGATTGAACCGTCATCCTCCGAATGCGAGTCCAGTGTCTAAGCACTGCACCACCTCGCTCGGTCAGATGTGTTACGACCAGTGGCTCTACCCTTCATTAGATCCCTGCGAAACCCTACATCCCAGCAGGATAATGCACGACAGCATGTTGCAGGTCCTGTACAGGCCTCTCTGTATACAGAAAATGTTCGACTGCTGCCCTGGCCAGCACATTCTCCAGATCTCTCATCAATTGAAAATGTCTGCTCAATGGTGGCCGAGCAACTGGCTCGTCAGAATACACCGGTCACTACTCTTGATGAACTGTGGTATCGTGTTGAAGCTGCATGGACAGCTGTAACTGTACACGCCATCCAAACTCTGTTTGACTCAATGCCGTTATTATGGTCAGGGGTGGTTGTTCTGAACACTGATTTCTCAGAATCTATGCACCCAAATTGCGTGAAAATGTAATCACATATCAGTTCTAGTATAATATATTTGTCCAATGAACACCCGTTTATGATCTGATTTTTTTTTAATGGCCAATAGTGTATGTGTGATAATGTCGACTCGCGAATGTATTTTCTATTACATTTGTGGAAACTTCACACTACTTAAGCAATGAACAGACATAAGAGACTTTGTGAAGAAAGCTTATTTTAAGGTTAAACTTGGAGACCAGGACAAGGTATGGGCGCCAAAGAAGGTTTGCCATTATTGTGTCGTGAGTTTGAGGTTATGGACTAAGGGAAAGAAATCATGCATGTCATTTGCAACTGCTATGGTTTGGAGGAAGCCGAAAGACCACCTAATGACTCCTACTTCTGTTTAGTCAACATTCAGGGATGCAGTGCGAAAAATAAGAAGAGACATGGCATACGCAAACATTTCTTATGCCATTAGGCCCATTCCACATGGAGAGGACCAGCCTGCCCCTCTCCCTCCAGCTGATTTTGAGAACAGAGGTCCATATGGTCCTGAAAGTGATGCTACCGAAGATGATATTGATAGTAATTATCATAACTGCAAACCTCCACACGATGTAACGCCACAACAGTTCTCCCAGTGTTAACGATCTTGTACGAGATCTGAATCTGCCTAAGGAGTCTGCCGAATTACTGGCGTCTCCGCTAAAAAGTAACACCCTTCTGCCACCAGAAACAAAGTTATCATGGTACAGACACAGAGAAAAAGAACTAGTTCCTCTGTTCTAACATAAAAATTATTTAATTTGTTGCAGTAATGCAAGTTAATACAGTTCTAAGGAATCGAACAAGATTATAATCAGACTTTTTTTTTTAGTCTCATCAAAGAGAAGCCTCAAGGATGTGTTACTTCATAATGGGAATATTTATGGACCCTTGCTCCTTCAGTTCTAATTAAAGAGACATTTGACAATCTTGAGGTACCGTTAATAAGTATTAAATAAGAGGAACACGCGCAGTGTATTTGTGGTGATTTCAGAGTTGTTGATGTTGTTGCGGTCTTCAGTCCTGAGACTGGTTTGATGCAGCTCTCCATGCTACTCTATCCTGTGCAAGCTTCTTCATCTCCCAATACCTACTGCAACCTACATCCTTCTGAATCTGCTTAGTGTATTCATCTCTTGGTCTCCCTCTACGATTTTTACCCTCCACGCTGCCCTCCAATACCAAATTGGTGATCCCTTGATGCCTCAGAACATGTCCTACCAACCGACCCCTTCTTCTGGTCAAGTTGTGCCACAAACTTCTCTTCTCCCCAATCCTGTTCAATACTTCCTCATTAGTTATTTGATCTACCCATCTAATCTTCAGCATTCTTCTGTAGCCCCACATTTCGAAAGCTTCTATTCTCTTCTTGTCTAAACTATTTATCGTCCACGTTTCACTTCCATACATGGCTACACTCCATACGAATACTTTCAGAAATGACTTCCAGACACTTAAATCTATACTCGATGTTAACAAATTTCTCTTCTTCAGAAACGCTTTCCTTGCCATTGTCAGTCTACATGTTATATCCTCTCTACTTCGACCATCATCAGTTATTTTGCTCCCCAAATAGCAAAACTCCTTTACTACTTTAAGTGTCTCACTTCCTAATCTAATTCCCTCTGCATCACCCGACTTAATTCGACTACATTCCAGTATCCTTGTTTTGCTTTTGTTGATGTTCATCTTATATCTTCCTTTCAAGACACTGTCCATTCCATTCAACTGCTCTTCCAAGTCCTTTGCTGTCTCTGACAGAATTACAATGTCATCGGCAAACCTCAGAGTTTTTATTTCTTCTCCATGGATTCTAATACCTACTCCGAATTTTTCTTTTGTTTCCTTTACTGCTTGCTCAATATACGGATTGAATAACATCAGGGAGAGGCTACAACCCTGTCTTACTCCCTTCCCGACCACTGCTTCCCTTTCATACCCCTCGACTGTTATGACTGCCATCTGGTTTCTGTACAACTTGTAAATAGCCTTTCGCTCCCTGTATTTTACCTCTGCCACCTTTAGAATTTGAAAGAGAGTATTCCAGTCAACATTGTCAAAAGCTTTATCTAAATCTACGAATGCTAGAAATGTAGGTTTGCCTTTCCTTAATCTTTCTTCTAAGATAAGTCGTAGGGTCAGTATTGCCTCACGTGTTCCAACATTTCTACGGAATCCAAACTGATCTTCCCCGAGGTCGGCTTCTACTAGTTTTTCCATTCGTCTGTAAAGAATTCGCCTTAGTATTTTGCAGCTGTGGCTTATTAAACTGATTGATCGGTAATTTTCACATCTGTCAACACCTGCTTTCTTTGGGATTGGAATTATTATATTCTTCTTGAAGTGTGAGGGTATTTCGCCTGTCTCATACATCATGCTCACATCTTTGTCAGGACTGGCTCTCCCAAGGCTGTCAGTAGTTCCAATGGAATGTTACCTACTCCTGTTTCCTTCTCTCCCTTTTCCTACACTAGAATTCCAGTCACCCATGACGATTAAATTTTCGTCTCCCTTCACTATCTGAATAATTTCTTTTATCTCATCACACATTTCTTCAATTTCTTCGTCATCTGCACAGCTAGTTGGCATATAAACGTGTACTACTGTAGTAGATGTGAGCTTCGAATCTACCTTGGCCACAATAATGCGTTCACTATGCTGTTTGTAGTAGCTTACCCGCACTCATATTTTTTTAATTCATTGTTAAACTTACTCCTGCACTACCCCTATTTGATTTTGTATTTGTAACCCTGTATTCACCTGACCAAATGTCTTGTTCCTCCTGCCACCGAACTTCACTAATTCCCACTATATCTAACTTTAAGCTATCCATTTCCCTTTTTAAATTTTCTAACCTACCTGCCCGATTAAGGGCTCTGACATTCCACGCTCCGATCCGTAGAACGCCAGTTTTCTTTCTCCTGATAACGACGTCGTCCTGAGTAGTCCCAGCCCGGAGATTCGAATGGGGGACTATTTTACCTCCGGAATATTTTGCCCAAGAGGACTCCATCATCATTTAATCATACAGTAAAGCTGCATGCCCTCGGGAAAAATTACGGCCGTAGTTTCCCCTTGCTTTCAGCCGTTCGCAGTCAAAGCCGTTTTGGTTATTGTTACAAGGCCAGATCAGTCAATCATCCAGACTGTTGCCCTTGCAACTACTGAAAAGGCTGCTGCCCCTCTTCAGGAACCACACGTTTGTCTGGCCTCTCAACAGATACCCCTCCGTTGTGGTTGCACCTACGGTATGGCTATCTGTATCACTGAGGCACGCAAGCCTCCCCACCAACGGCCAAGTCCATGGTTCATGGGGGAGGGGGGGGGGGATTTCAGAGTTATAGGAATACTATTAAAGTGCGCGTCATTTACGACGGCGGCCGAGATTAGGGTCGTTCTGCTCATCTGACGTCACAAAACACAGTCAGCCAATGAACAGAGAACGACGTTGCCAGAGCTCGACTGCAGCGCAGAGCACGGAAGAGTGTCTTCAGTTTTAGAAACGTTCAGTCATAGATAAAGTAACTGAACAAAAAGCAATGTCTTGATAGTAGACTTTCTTTTATAGAAAGTTTGGAAAAAGCATTCTTTACACCAGTTGCTTCATATTCTATCAATTAATTAAACCAAACAAGCAATAAGTCTCCTAATTCAGGCGATAGCAAGGAAAGGTGTTTGCATCAATCTCACGAACCGCTTTTTCGCAATGAAGAACAGCGGTAATTGTTTATTTCCTATTGTACATCGGGGAAACGTGAGTAATTCATAGCCATACCAACAGTGTTTGTCGGTATTTTGCGAGGTGTCTTAGAGTCCTCCAGGACATCTGTTAAATGATGAGTTGCGTTAGCGCAATGGTTAAGGTGTTTGACTGCTAAGCGAAAGGTTTTGCATTCAAACCTTGCGCGGTGCTTGTATTTTCTTTATTTAAAAACAATATCGAAGTGTCTTACTTCGTTTAGACCAGACGCGTTTTTCTCTTTTGAAGCATCTTCAGAGGGCAGTATTCTGTCTCCTCTATTGCCAAGTCATCTTTCGTCGTTTTGTGCTGCGGTAACACAATATTCAACGTTTATGTCGGCTGATCATTGTTTTAGCAAATAAATGCAGTTTGTGTGTGCCACGCACAATAAATATATTTGACATAGCTCAGAGCACTTCATTGATACACAGACTATTCAAGTTCTAATGTTTATGTAAGTCCACAGTTTTGTTTAATGTATTTTGTCTACTTCCTTTTGATTGATTGAAGTGCTTTAAAATAAAGCCGCACGCTTCCAGTGTAAATAAGACTTTTATTACAGTCGCGTAAGACTGAATATTTTCCAATAATACATACGACACCTATCTGGTATTTAAATGAGATATTGTTATACAGTAAATTTTATATGAAATTTAGGTATCTTGTCCACATTTCATTCTCAACGTTGTGGCAACGAAAATCGTCCATAAGGAAAGTATACGCTATGGACTTTTACCTCCGTAAACTCTTCAAAATTTCGTGCAATGGTTTACTACATTTAATGCTGCACAATAACTGCGTTGAACATCGAAACAAAATTAAGTGTGAAGGTATCAGTCAAGAAGATGTATAAAAATCAAATTTTTGGGCCAAATAGTTTTTGTGAAATCGAATGATATGTGTGTCAAAGCAGTCGGAACACCATGTGTCTGCATAGGCGAGCAGTGCAGTGATGACAAAATCGCGCACAGCGCGGAATGCGGGGAGCACGTCTCTGTAGCAGCGAAAGGGTTACTGCGGCCGTGGTGGCTTTACTTCATAAACTGCGCGCTCTCCCCTAAACGTAAGTTTGCGAACTATACTATACTATACTATGGCGCTGCTTCTCTTGGCGCGTGCGTCGTTTGCAACTGACAACGCAGCATCTCCCGCGTCTGGGCGGGCATGCGCAAGCCGCCAAGATAAAAGAATTGAACTAAGACAACAGGCGGGATGTGCGAAAATGTCTTGCTTTTTATGTGTGGGGCAGCCGAGCGAAACACAGGCACTGGAGTATGAGACACTGGACATAGCGGCGGCATTTTACTCCTGGAACTAAAAATATCCTACGCAGACCGCTTGTGGATCCCAAGACAGTTTTGTTTCCACCATTACATATCAAATTAGGTTTGATGACGCAGTTTTTAAAGGCTCTACCACAAGATGGACCCTGCTTCAAGTATCTTTGAATGAAATTGCCCTTCGTCGTACGGGAAAAGGTAACCGTTGGAAGTTTTGTTGGTTCTCAAATTCGTAAATTGGTGAGGGATGAAGAATTTGAGGAGACAACGAATCAGAGAGAAAAGAATGCATGGACTTGCTTCATATCTGTCACTGTAAATTTTCTAGGAAATAAGAAAGATTCAAATTACAAGAATATTGCTGAAACTATGTTACAAAACTTCCAGAAGTTGGGCTGCAATGTGAGTGTTAAGCTCACTTTCTGCACACCCTTATCGACTATTTTCCGGAAAAGCTTGGACATTACAGTGAAGAGCAAGGTGAACGCTTCCACCACAACATTAAGGAGACGGAGAAAAGATACCTGGGAATGTGCAATGCAAATTTAATGGCTAACTAATGCTGGATCTTAAAGAGGGACGGTAAAGACAGAGAAGACGGCGGGTATGCAAGGAAGTTAAAAAAGAGACAATTTGCAAATTAATGAACATCTTCTCTTTGCACTTTGTTAGTCCAAATAATAGTTTGTAAGTAGCGTGCTTTTAGAATATCTCAGTAACGTTTCCTGGGAAAAATTGGCCATTTTGTAACATATTCGTTTGAATAAATTAGTTCAGTTCTTTGAAATGTAACTTCTTATTTTGTGGAAAAACATGACATGAGCCGGCCGCTGTGGCCGAGCGGTTCTAGGCGCTTCAGTCTGGAACCGCGCTGCTGCTACGGTCGCAGGTTCGAATCCTGCCTCGGGCATGGATGTGTGTGATGTCGTTAGGTTAGTTAGGTTTAAGTAGTTCTAAGTTCTAGGGGACTGATGACCTCAGAAGTTAAGTCCCATAGTGTCAGAGCCATTTGAACATTACGTGATGGAACAAAACGGAAGTCATTTCTGGAATCAGCATTAACAAATGATTCACTAACACGTAACAGTGACAGATCATTTGAGAAAAGTTCAAAAAATGCAGACTACTGTACTCTGTGCTTCTGAGGAACCCCCCCACACCTCCCCCTCCTCCAACCCTCCCCCTGCCCATCACCAATACAAGTACACTTTCAGGTTCTTTTATTCGAATTGCTCTCTCGCAATCTATCAATTTGAGTGACTAATTAATTAAATCGATCAATTAATTAACCTCTCTCCCTCTGGGAAGTCCCTCAGCCCTCACGACAGGATATTCAATTACACAGCAAAACATAGTGTTTTTTTTCTAGTTTAATATCGAGAGGTTGGATCTCTCTTGATCATCATTCTCTGCTGTTCGGAAAGATTCAGGTGTTGTAAAACACATCGAAAGTAAGACATTAAATCGATCGCTTATTTTTATTCCGATCGCTCGACGAATACCGTCGTCATAACTCACTGCACGTAATTACATTCACAGTATCGCGAAACGTCTGAACAGAACAATAAAAGGTCAAATTTGGATGCGTTTTAATCTTCACGGCACTTAAAAATGGACAGATATCCTCGCAGAAATAATTGCATAGTATAATCGAACCAAACATAGCACAAAGAAAAATGAGACCAATCGATGTTCGTGAGAGTGGACTCATGGATATCGGATACTATTGTATAAAAGTGCTGAATCGACGCAAGCGAAATTTAATGTAGGTGATTTGGCACAAATCTCAAAAAACAAAACAGTATACGGGAAGTCGTACCTCCCAAACTGGTCGAATTAGATATTCACAGTTTCCGAAGTGCAGAGAACAAATCCCAGAACTATCTTAAAGAATAGCAGTGGCACTGAAATTTCCGGATGCTTTTCTACTGAGAAAATGCAGTAGAGCTCAGAGCCGTACGTGTTTCTCGTAGAGCGTGTCATAAGATGTAAAGAGAATAGAGCGCTGGTAAAATGTCTTGGTTTTCCTGCAACACAAAACAACTAGACCGATGCTGAGAATTTGCTATATAATGGGGTGCACAGAGTACAACCAGCACTCTAGCATAACATGCGAGACAGGAGAAGCATTCCTGTCGAACTGCTCTTTCCGGGGTACAAGTACTGCGGACCTGGTACAAAGGTTCAAAAACGCTATAAGGGGACTAAACTGCTCGATGAAGCGTGTTTCGAACACGACATTGCATACACAAAACATAAATATCTTCCTCGAAGTCACGCTGTTGATCGAATTTTGGGTGATTAAGCCAAGGCAATACACGCACGAAAGGAGACTGGTATAGGACAATACATAGCAGTATTTGTTGTTGGTAAAAGCACACATTGTAAAATGAAGTTGGGCTTAGGGGCGATTAATTTCAAGCAAGTTATGAATACTGCACGCCGTGCACGGAAGGAAAAGACAATGATCAAAAAGAAGAAGAAGCCAGGGCAAGTGGCCTGAAGCATAAAGGACCAGTTAAAGTACCCAGGGTTCTGCCGATAACCAAGACTTCAGGTGGAATTACCCCCTTCCTCATTGCTGCCCTCGCAGGTCTCTCAGCGATGGGTTCACTGCCTGGTGGTACTGCGGCTATTGCCAGAACAGTGAAGAACGCACAGAACTCCCGGAACCAGCTAGAAGAAGCAACAAGACATATCTGAACGATGGAAGCAGCAGCCATCAGAAAAGGACTATACCTGGAACCATACAAGAAAGGACTAGGTATATTCATAAATAAATAAAAAGTCCATTAGCTATACTACTGGATAGACTGCTTGCAAATATAGATCTGTTCAAGTTGTTAGGAAAACAATTCAGCATTCCAAGATTCCGTGGTATATTTATGCGTGATACATTACCAAAGCCTGTGTGGAAACCCGGAGAATGTGGAATTGTGAATTTAGATACTGCTGGAGGATCAGGAACTCACTGGGTGGTGTATGGTAAGAAAAATACAAATAACGTCTACAATTTTGACTCATTTGGAGACTTGCTGTTGCCAGAAGAGTTACGATACACCACCGACAGAAGACGTGTGTTCTAAAATTTTCATCGCTAACAAGACTTTAATACCAACTTAAGCTGGCATTTATGCATCATGTTCCACCTGACGTTTATGAGGAAGCATACAAGCACATGCATTAAGTATACATCCATCTACATCTACATGGATACTCTGCAAATCACATTTAAGTGTCAATTTCGTATAGCGCGCGGAAAGAATGAGTACCTATATCTTTCCGTACGAGCTCTTATTTCCCTTATTTTATCGTGGTGATCGTTCCTCCCTATGTAGGTCGGTGTCAACACAATATTTTCGCGTTCGCACGAAAAAGTTGGCGATTGGAATTTCGCGAGAAGATTCTGTGCCGGCCGCGGTGGTCTAGCAGTTCTAGGCGCTCAGTCCGGAACAGCGCGACTGCTACGGTCGCAGGTTCGAATCCTGCATTGGGCATGGATGTCTGTGATGTCCTTAGCTTAGGTAGGTTTAAGTAGTTCTAAGTTCTAGGGGACTGATGACCACTGCAGTTAAATCCCAAAGTACTCAGAGCCATTTCAACCATTTTTTTTTGAAGATTTTGTCGCAACGAAAAACGCCTTTCTTTTAACGATTTCCGGACCAAATCTTGTATCATTTCTGTGACACTCTCTCCCATATTTCGCGATAACGTGCTGCCTTTCTTTGAACTTTTTCGATGTACTCCGTCAGTTCTGTCTGGTAAGGATCCCACACTGCGCAGCAGTATTGTAAAAAGAGGACGGACAAGCGTAGTGTAGGCAGTCTCCTTAGTAGATCTGTTACATTTTCTAAGTGCCCTGCCAATAAAACGCAGTTTTTGATTATCCTTCCGCCCAACATTTTCTATGTTTTCCTTCAAATTTAAGTTGTTCGTAATTGTAATACCTAGGTATTTAGTTGAATTTACGGCTTTTAGATTAGACTGATTTATCGTGTAACCGAAGTTTAACGAGTTCCTTTTAGCACTCATGTGGATGACCTCACACTTTTCGTTATTCAGGGTCAACTGCCACTTTTCGCACCATTCAGTTATTTTTTTTTTTCTAAATCGTTTTTCAGTTTGTTTTGATCTTCTGATGACTTTATTAGTCGATAAACGATAGCTTCATCTGCAAACAACCGAAGGCAGCTGCCCAGATTGTCTCCCAAATCGTTTATATATTTAAGGAACTGCAAAGAACGTATAACACTACCTTGGGGAACGCCAGAAATCACTTCTGTTTTACTCGATGACTTTCCCTCAATTACTACGAACTGTGGCCTCTCTGACAGGAAATCACAAATCCAGTCACATAACTGAGACGATATTCCATAAGCACGCAATTTCACTACGAGCCGCTTGTGTGGTACCGTGTCAAAAGCCTTCCGGAAATCCAGAAATACGGACTCGATCTGAAATCCCTTGTCAATAGCACTCAACACTTCATGTGACTAAAGAGCTAGTTGTGTTCCACAGGAACGATGTTTTCTAAACCCATGTTGACTGTGTGTCAATAGACCGTTTTCTTCGAGGTAATTCATAATGTTCGAATACAATATGTGTTCTAAAATCCTGCTACATATCGACGTTAACAATATGGGCCTGTAATTTAGTGTTGCTCGGTTCCAGACTGTAGCGCCTAGAATCGCACGGCCACTCCGGCCGGCGGTGGAAAAGAAATTGTGGAAACAGAACCTGGTGGATACAATATTGACGATTTAAACGAAGTTTTAAAGTGGTAAGAAAAAGGGATTGTGTTACGTGCAAACATCTATATACTTAAATCTGAAATAAGCACAACAAATGCAATGATTGACTTTAACCAGAAAGAATCAATAGAACGACTACAGGGTTTCACAGAAGGCAGGTTGTGAAGAAGTATAATAACAAACTCTACAGATCCGATCGGTCAGTGGGTACACTCCCTGTCAGTACAATTCATGTCAGGTGTAACATTGCAACAACGGATTGATTCATACAATTTACGGATTTCTTCCCCTCAGCAGGAACAGGGTATAAGATCGTTTTAGACTCCTGCCAACGCTATTTATCTCCCAGTAACAGTTCAGGCTTTGGACTATCTGGAGCTGCCGGTTGCGGACCAAGATAAATCAACTTATCTATTTTCGCGTCGAGAAAAATCACTGTTCAGCTACGTCTAAAGAAGGAACCAGTAGCGAGCAGTGACTTTGAACGTTCAGAGATCCAGAAGCACTGGCTGCCTTTAACCAGCCGGGACCTGTTGGAGGCAAACTCGGCGACCTTTAACTTACTGGACCAGTATCATCGGCGGCAAGCTTCAAAACACGTCAGGGATCACAGCAGCCTCGTGTTGTTACCGAAGAGACGGTGGGGTTAGGTATAAAACCAACATACGCAATGCGCAGCGGTGCACTTCACAACGGAACAGGAAGGTGATAATACATGCAAACTATGAGTTGATAAGTGAGTGGGTCTGAAGCTGCGCAATGATGCCATTCAATATAACTTTCCCGGTGGTATATGACGAGTGTATTACACGCCATGAATACTTCTCGCATAAGCCTTACCTGTCAACCACATTTAACAAGAACATGTAATTAGGATTGTCATAAACACCAAGATGCTTTAACCCTCCCATTGCTGCCATTGCTGATAGCGCCGTCTGCAGCACCGCCCTTGCAGCGTTTCCAGGACAGCACAGATGGACCAGCCAGCTGTCCACACGGGTAGCGAGCACCCAGTGCAAAACGTCTCCCGTGAGCGGATACCTACGTCTACTTGAATAGCAAAATAAACACGCATAATCCCACTGACGTCATTTAGTGAACAGAAGCCTGAGTCGTCGTCATCATCATCATCATCATCATCAGCAGCAGCAGCAGCAACAGCATCAGCATCGTCTCACATGCGCCCACTGCTGGACAGATCAATTATTACGGCCTTCAGTTACTCAAACCCGTGTTGTTTGCGCATGTTTTCTAATCTTCCAGCCACTTTCCATTACGACGCTGTGTCTGTCTTTCCGTTTCTGCTCGAAACCAGCAAAGAGCTTCCTTGACTCATTCGGCTGGCTACATTTCACCTACACCTACGTTTCATTTTCTTTGCGCTCATAATTTCATTCGAGTCTGTTCGGCGGCCCATTTTCCTGTCTGTGCAGTAATTCCCGACACGCATCTTTGCTTTACTCGTTCAGCAGCCCTCACATTTTGGATAGTTTTCGCATTTAAAGTTGGTTTTTCAGTGTCATGTCTCCGGTGTAATGTTGATGCATTAAGTTGTTCTGAAAATAAAAGAGGGTTAAAAGCTGTGAGCTATCTGGGGAAGTTAACCTTGCATTACTGAGCAACTGTTTCACCAGGTATCCAGCCTAGCTTACCAGATTCCCAACCAGACTAACATTAATTATACTCTTTTAATAGTCATCTTACGACAATCGGTGATTATATATAAAGAGAATTTAAATAAAAAGAAATAAATCAGTTTATATTTGGACATTTAATTTGACATTAATCATTTTTCCAGTAAAATTTCAGCATATTACACTTGACACATAACTAAACTGGTGCCTTATTTAGGATTGTGAAAATGTGAGTTTGTAATCTTACGGAACACATCAAATATGGAACCAAGATTGGGAGACTGCATACAACACTGCATTCATAAAATAACACACGAAGAATGTTGAAACATATGCAAGAGGAAATTAACCACAACCAACCGATTCAATTTTCACCCAAAGAAGTTACGTTCGTAGCGCAATCCTGTCCGTCATGAAATTATCACACACTGGTATACTAAATTCATACTAACTCTCTGTGAAATCTTCCCAAAAAGAATAGCTCAGGGCTACTTTGATGATTACACCACATGCTTCACGTGGTCAACTTGGTTTACACAAAGAGTGTCACTCCACAATAATTTTGATAATTAAAATAAATTACATCGAAACGCAATTTACAAAAGAAACACCTCGAACTGGTTACTATCGTCTTACTATTAACATGATGGGTCAAACAATTATATAAGCACGTGGTACTGGTCTCACAAAGTACACCCCACGTGGGTTGAACATAAAGAAAAGTTGCTATATTGAAAAAATATTGTCAACAAAAGACGTTGTAATCTCAAGCACATTAGCATTTAAGATAGATGATCTTAGAGTTGCTGATCAACACGTGGTTCCACTTTACTCACAAAGTAGTGAGAAAGCAACTACTGGAAGATATTCTGAACTTCACACTCGAATTACACTGCGTTGCAATTGAAGATAACATAAGATATTTTAGATCTAAACCTGAAATAAAGGTGATTAAATTTTCAGTTAGGCTGAACTTAAGAAATCCATTGTCCTACGGACTTAGCAGAGACACGCTTAGCCGGAGATCTTACCACTTCAGACGCTCGCCGCGGACAGACTGGCGTGGGCTCCTATCGAGGGTGCTTAACAGATTCAAACGGAAGTGACCAGAGAGGCAGCTTCCTATACCAACAGGGCAAGAGACAGACAGGACCATACTAAGAATAGAAACCTCTCTGCTTTTAGAAAGCGTAGCTACCTGTTCCGACGTTGGGCCTACTGTTCTCTAGCAGACAGGCTTGTCTGCTACCGTCAAGCATTCAACTAGAAATACATTTGCTCATTCATCCTTTCACACAGAAGGGAAAGGGGATGACAGTATCTTGTCATATACGCTATATAAAAAAAGCGCATGTGGGTTCCATATGAGACTGTGTGACATGAATTACATATAAACTGTGTTTTAAAGTGTAGTAGTGTGGCAGATCGTTCTTGTTTATGTGTAAAAGTAACACGTTCCACTGCTCAGTCTCCTCCCAGATGGAGTCAGAAACACCACAGTAAATTCAGAAGTGTAATGTATGCCGTAAATAGCAACAGATTTAAGAAATTAACATGAAAGGAAGCCAACAGAGACCTTTCACCGGTACTAAACCGATTACTAACTTTTCTTCCAGACACGTTCGAATTTAGTTTTGAAAATCATATTCAGTTAACCAAAAGCACCCAACGTCATTTTTGGTCTTTTATTAAGTTCATCTGTCCCAAGCGTTACAAAAATCCTCGTCAATTGGTTCTATGGCTTCAGAATTAGTTAGCAGTTTCTTTTTTGTTTTCGATACGCTGATAACACGCCATTTTGGTTTCGTTCTGACGGATTTTCAAGTGTACTTTCTAATTTGCTAAATATAATGTTTCTACACGGTGTTGAAGCTTCTCCACTACAGGCAAAACGTATGTCATCCACAAATCCGAGATTGTTCAGATATGAGTACGCATTAGGAGTGATTTAAAGTGGAATGATCATATAAAGTTGATCGTCGGTAAAGCAGATGCCAGACTGAGATTCATTGGAAGAATCCTAAGGAAATGCAATCCGAAAACAAACCAAGTAGGTTACAGTACGCTTGTTCGCCCACTGCTTGAATACTGCTCAGCAGTGTGGGATCCGTACCAGATAGGGTTGATAGAAGAGATAGAGAAGATCCAACGGAGAGCAGCGCGCTTCGTTACAGGATCATTTAGTAATCGCGAAAGCGTTACGGAGATGATAGATAAACTCCAGTGGAAGACTCTGTCAGAGAGACGCTCAGTAGCTCGGTACGGGCTTTTGTTAAAGTTTCGAGAACATACCTTCACCGAAGAGTCAAGCAGTATATTGCTGCCTCCTACGTATATCTCGCGAAGAGACTGTGAGGATAAAATCAGAGGGATTAGAGCCCACACAGAAGCATAACGACAATCGTTCTTTCCACGAACAATACGAGAGTGGAATAGAAGGGAGAACCGATAGAGGTACTCAGGGTACCCTCCGCCACACACCGTCAGGTGGCTTGCGGAGTATGGATGTAGATGTAGATATGATCCATTAACGTGAATATCTTCTTCGTTTTTCGAATTTGAGTGCTGGACACTTCTTCAACCACTGCCGAGAACAGTTTTGGCGCTACAGACTTTCCTTGTCTTACTCGTCTTTCAAGTATGAATGTTTCACTGTCCTCATGAAGTACAACTGAAGTTTTAGAATTGACGTACGTGTTTTCTACTAGCTCTTAACTTGAGTAAAGAAACAAAAATATGCAAAAACTGTTCTTTTTAGAATGGCTGGCTACACAGCAGTACAGTCACACGAAAAACAACTAATTACTTAGATCGAAAGGGAAACACTTCCTTGCAGTTCGGTTTCTAGGCGCATTTTCAGGTGCATAAATAGTAAGTTTGCAACCAAGTAACACGAAGTGTTATGGGAGACAGGACGATCCTATGGTGTATACTATATCTATGAAAGGTACAAAGACGAATTACTGCAGATATAAGAAGCGCATGATACAGAATGATAGAAAATAAACACAGAGCGAATAGGCGAGCTGACTCGTCCTTTTTCTATGTTTTTCTAAACTGCTTAAGTAAATACCAGGTTGGTTTCTCTGAAAAATGACGTAGTCTATTTCCTTACCCACCCTCGTCAATTACGAGCTTTTTTCTCGTCTGTAATGACTTTGCCGACCATGGGACGTTCAACACTAATCTTCCTTCCATCGTTCATTCATCCATTCATTCGTCCATCGTGTTCTGCAAACCCCATCACGAACGAGAGAATGTACGGACAAACGAGTTACGTTCCACATAAACTGGCAGAAGCAGGCAGGCTCTTCGGGCACTTTCTGTAAAGCGTACTACAGCCGACTGCTGCTAGGGTTAATATGCTCACATTGGTAACCACGGTAATTACTTCTACATTACTCCCTCTTTCTTTCTCGTATGGTATGCATCTGTTAAGTTTATCTGCTGCTTGATAGTAAGCATATATGTAACTACACAGAGAACTCTATCATCTTTCTATATACTGGAATAGTTGAAACCTGTCTGATCTGAACACTTAATTGTAATTCCCCATTACTAGTGTTCTGACAAATAGCAAAAGGACTGTTTAATAAGTGGAGTGGTTTCTTTAAAAGAACAAACACGTTTTCCTATTTTGCTCCTGTTGAATTAAGTTTAACTTCTGTATGTATTGAAGAACTAAATAATTATAAGAGTAAAAATAATGTCTTTTAAATTCAACAATTTATTTTCGTACAAAATATTTGTTCAAGATAAAGTTCGATATTTCAAATATTGTAGCGTCTTTTTTTCAAAACACGTTTTCTGTCATAGAGCTATTTTTATCTGTGCCTGCGACAGTCAGTTGTTACCAGACGACAGCCTAAGAATTCTAATACGCTGCTTTTGCGGACAAAAATTATTGCAGAACTTCAACATAGTGTTTCTTCTTCCCCAGTATTACCATGCGATGTAGGTCTGCTCTCAACAAGCGTCAAATGATTCAGTTAACGAGGAATTTGTTGTTGAAATCTTCTAGTATGGCGACCTAAGTATTTACAAAGAAGGAACATACGGAGTGAAAGAGAAAAAAAAAGATAATTCAGGTACTGGACATGACTGGTCTTTTAGATCGAAATAAATGTTAAAAAAATTAAACACCTTTTTTGAACGGCAATATTATAATGTGTGATTACTACGATAAGTCCTTAAACTTTTAACGCTTATGTCCCAGAAGTGTTCCTACTAAGTACAAACAGAGTTTGTCAACGTGGCATATTATAATGACAGCTACGTAGCATGGAAGGAAGCTGACAACAATACCTGCATTTAGGTCTCGTATCATCGGCGAGAAGGCATGCGCAACTATAATAAATATTCCTTGGAGTACTACACTGTACTTGGCGGCTGAACTGTGTTTTACTGTTGGTGAATCGGGAGAAAGTTTTTGCACAGCAAAATCATCGTTCCGCATGCAGATTAATCGGGAGGGAGGGGGGGGGGGGCTCGCATAAATTACACCAATATCTACAGCGTTTGTTCTGCAAAGCATTACAAAGTGCACCCTCAGCCGCCCCCATTGCAACATTGCAGCTGTCTCTGTGCGAAGTGATCTATCCCCTTCAACGCAAACTGACCGATTTTCAGATACGTTCCTAATAACGAATATTGCAAGAAATCTGTGGTGTAGCAGGTAACGCCATGATACCACAGTCACAACATAGAGCTGAAAAAGTATCGTGTCCGCGTGGCAGCAATTTTTCTGTGTTGCGGCTAAGTCGATGTTACAAACATAATTGTGTTACTTCATTTTCGAGTGCCTAATCCAAGTTATGTCACGCTGTTGAAGAAACAATGGAAATTCCTTATTTCGGATATCCGAAATTTGGAAACAGTATCCTATGGAACTACTCATTTTTTGCAGACGATGCCTGGAGCGGAAGGAAACCTTAAAATGGTTTAGGGATAAACATATAGTGTTTCTGAACATAGGTCGAGTTTCCAGCTATTTATCGTGCGCTACAAATGTAAAAGAATATAAACATATGAGATACGAGAGCGGGCGTTTATCAGTTGGCAATCAGAAGCAGTTTGGTCCATGAATTTTCGGCTGTGAATGATTTCTGAAGCGTCACCCAAAGTTAATGTCCCGCATATGGCAGTCAGTTTCAGAGGCATATGCCAAAGGCTTTCAAAGACAAAGCACAGATGCTTTTTCTTGCCGCCCTTGAAAGAGAAATGCGCCGAATTAATTTAGATCCAACTGAAATTTTTAACAGTTTGTCAACTGAACATGACAACTCGCTGTTTACATTAATAGAACAAAAATGGTAGAGCAACATACCAACTGATGATCAGCATATGCCACACAACACGTTTCTCGCACTTTGGCAAGTGAATATCGAAGTACTCGCTGTGACAAAAAGCTACGGATACCAGTCATTCAATACTGGCACCTATTTTGAAGGGACCAAAGGTGGAATTCTTCCTACACGCCGGTCACGGGGCCTTGAGAGGTTACAAGGGATGCTGTAATAGTAAAACTAATTTGCTGGATGTGGTAATGTTTACTGTGGAAGAACAGTTGGGGTGTAGCAAGCACAAGTCAATATATTTATGGAGTCACCTTGATAAAGAGAGGAGGCACCATATAACAGTTTCACATTGAATTACTTAGTTACATGATTGCCTATGTCTCAGTGCATAACTTGGTACATATTTTAATAATGTAAGGTGTGCTTGTCTTGCTAATCATTGGATTTGCTGGGTATGCGATCACTGAAATAGGAGTACTCCATAAACATAAGAGCTCTTCAAAATAATTCAAAACTCAAATTTAAAGCACAGTAGCAGGGATAATATTTTGGACATTAAAGAACATGTTTTATATAAAAATTAAGTTGGAAGGATGTTTGAGAACCTCTGCATAATAAGTTATTGTCTTTTATTGTGAAGGTACTGTTCAGTTTTCGATCTATGTAGAGCAAAATGAGGCAAAGATGTGATTAAGCAAAAGAAGAGGGGTGAAACTGCCAAAACGTGGAGTGCCCTTAAATATGTAAATAATCTGATGATTGTCTACAAAATAATATAAGGTACTTAGTTTTACGTATTTTAATATTGTAACATTATAAATGCATGATGGCCATGTTTAGCAATAATATATTTGACTAATGTAATGTCACGTGACCGGACACAGGACAGAGGATAGGGGACAGAGGTCCAGGTCCTTTGATCGTGGTCCGTCGGTGCGGCTAAGAGCCGCCGACATAGTATCACGTGGCCATCAGTGTGTTTTGTGGATGTGATTTAGTGAAATAAAAAACGTTTTCATTCTAAACTGTTAACGGTGTAAATCATTTGTGAACGATCGTGATTTAGACAAATGCTTGAATTCATTCACTGGTATTTACTCAATATAGGGCGCGAATGCAACTGTGCACAACCGAACCGCTTTTGCAGACGAGTCATGATAAAAGGTTGTGTACAAGCCCGAGTGAAGTTGCAGCCTGAAGATGGCGAAACGTTGCGCTGAAACTGGTTGTCCAAATAAAATAACGACTGGAAATTCGATATTTTAACTGAACCACCTGTATAAAGATGAACTTACAGAGACTCTTCCCCTTACTCTTCCTGATGCCCTAGAAATACCCTCTAAACCAAAAAACCACCATCTGAACACGTAGCACGCCGCCGTTCAATCACTACCTGACAGCTATTCCATCCACATTCAACAATCTGCAACCACCCTCCCCGAACAACCACAACCCCACTCTTCGAGGGTTTCAACATTATGTCAACATTGTTGTAATGTACATGCCATCACGCCACACTACGGTTGTTAAAACGTACACATACCAAAAATAATTCGCAATTCTTGTAAGTTAAATCCGAATTTCTCGCTAGATCCGCAGTGAAGTGTTTCACATCATTTACCTAAGGAAAAATGAAATATGGTAACTGCAAAGCCTAAAGATATCGACGTGAATATGTGCCCGTGTTTGATAAATGCAGTGGAAGATGTGAACTGCTTCGAACAAACGAGTACAAATAAAATCAAAAATCTATTATTCTAGAACAAAATCATCTGAAGACTTCTTTGATACAATAGCCAAAACGCGCTTAGAACGTAAACAGATATTTATTTATTTAACCTGGCAAGATCAGGGCTACCACAGCCTCTCTCACACGTAACCACGCGTTCTACATGCATATATTAAAGCAAGGATGTTATATTAAATTCTGAAGAATAAAAACTGCAATAGCATGCATAAAAATCCACGTACGCACAGTTTATATTCGCACATGAGAAATACAACAATAGTTTGATGTTGCGGTACGCAGCGCCGGATTTAAGGGGATTTGGGGGTGGGGACAGTGTTGAGTCTAAAATTAACCACATTACTTCAATGTTTGTAGTACTTAAACGTACCTTAAAACATTGGTTTTATAAAGCTTTCGGACTTTTTGAAATACCTAAAAATATACGGCACTTATTTGACATTGGCTATCAGGTGCGGTCGGTCATGAAAGGAGTGGGTATTGAAAAATAATGTATGAAACAATTCTACAATTCTCCATTTTGTAGCCATAGACGCCTATACGACGGTTTTCAGGGGGGTGAGAGCAAAGTGTGGGGAGAGGAGGTGTCGTAGCGCCCTCTTCCTCTCCCTCTCCTTCTCTCTCTCTCTCTCTCTCTCGATCTCTCGATCTCTTCATATAAAGTAAGTGTGAAAACGAAGCCATCGCCATCTCTGCCCAGCGCAAAGTAATGATTTATGGGGAAGTCCAACAAATATCTTTTGAACGGAAGTAGTACTGAAGTTACTAGCGAATGACTAAAACGAAATAATAGTTCATTTCATTACACTTTTTTCTAAATATTGGCTGGAAAGGTTCAGTACTTAGTGAGCCGTGAATGTTATTGTAATTGGCCAGACTTTAGGCTAAACTAAATGGGGTATTTTATTAATTTTCAAAAAATGATAATTTGTACTACTCAGTCACGAAAACCAGACCCCTTGCCGCGAAACACGTAAGGAACAGACAAGTCAAGGCTTGGGCGACGGCGCAGGCACAGAGGTGCGGGGAGGCAGGGTGTTGCGAAAAGAGAGCAAATACGGTATTACTCGTGATGATAAATACAACTGTAGCTTCGCAGTACTCATTTCATTACGTTAAAGAATTCAAATACACAGGTGTGATAACATGCCGCCTGCTTAGTTTGGTGTCAATACACTGAACTTTAATATGTAATTTGCAGTGGTTTTTCTCTAAAAAAAAAGTTTGAGAGTACTCTGGCATTTGATATAATGCATAAAAAATTACTTTTAACTGAAGCATTGGATACTATCCGTTTACTTTTAGCCATGACGTCATCAACATGCCGAACTAAAAAAAAAAATGTATCGGACTCTTCAGTTGATTTTACAGCTCAAATGAAGCAGACCATACCGAGAAACACCCAAACTTACAAGAGAATGTGGTATCGAACACTTCATTTTACATCACCTCCAATGAAACATGCGATTCCCGTCAACCACTGAACACTTCAATTGACCTATATTACACCTCAAATGAAACGGGTGAGTCCACTCAACCCTCCGACATACAAAACAATACAAGGAAATATTACCGAACACACATTTTAACCTATAAAACACCACTGAAAGACACAATACAACGAAAACCATCCAACCTATCAACAACAACTATAGAAACTACACTATAAAAATCTTTTGTAACGTTGTTTGGCTCCCGAAACGGCATAGATGATGGGTGGTATCCCGTGCTTCAACTGACCCAATTTTTAATACAACTGAAAATTTATTTAACTATAAAAGTATAGTGTAACTTACATAAATAGCATTACAACAGTTTCCAAATTGACTTTAGTTTATGGCTTCTGTAGTCTTTACGCCTTCTTACTTTACTCTTGCTATCAGTAGCAGTATGTCTGCCTTTCATGAACCAAGAGCGTACATAGTCCATGGGCTGGAACATCATCAGTGGAGGACCAACTAACTTTATTAACATCAGACTGCTGACTGTGGAAAGATGAAATGAAGCTCTTGCTAGCGAAACGATCAGATTCATTTGGGAAAACCCTCGATCACATTCACTCGTTGATATAGAAACACATTTCAGAGCATTCTGAAGAGGAAGGAGGGATGCTGGAATTTTCTTCTCCATCAAATAGTCCCTAAATCCCCTACATATTTCTCTTTCTGGAAGAGCAAAACGACAACGTAAAGTTTTGATATTTGTTTCACCATATGTTATTCCAGGATTCTCACGCCCATTTGACGAGTCCAAACTTTCGCACATTCAGAGAGCCATCTATCGGTAGCTCGGCGTTTGAGCTAACAGGCGAGGGCACTACATGCTTGTCGAACTGGTTGCCGGCGATTCAGTTGACGAGAACGGTTGCCACAGCTTCGAAATGCTTCAAACAGTCAATGACATCGCTTTTCCCAGCGAAAACTGCACTGGTATCGTTCGTATTGAAATTACCAACACGAAAAAAATGAAATAAAAAATTGATTCCCGTCAAATAAATTTTTGGCGCTCTTCCATGTTGTCAACATCGTAAAAAAATTACTTTGTCGACGAAAAGTTTAGGGGTACGCGTCCCCCAGCGTTCCCCCAGAAAAACAGCACTGGTAATTTGAACTATGGAGAATGGCACGAATCATATTGGGTTGTCGAATGAACAAATTGAATAAACGCTAAACTTTTGCTCCCAGAAGTACTGGAGGATTCTCTAGGATTATTTTGGCCAAATTGCCGAATTCTATGTATGTTGCAGTACGCTTCACAGATTGGTCCAAAGAATAGTATAATTCATTGACTTTTTTTTTCTTTGCACCGCTGATACACACTCAGAGCTCCGTTTCGCGCCTCACTTTGTGTCACGGGCTTACTACATGGCGTATGAGTCGCGAGAATTTCGTTCACTTTCATTCGCACGCCGTCTAAGTTGCAACGAAAGAATACACACTGGAATAACACAGCACCACACATTGTTACACTGCATTTGACGATTTACGCTCAGAAATTGTCGATAAGCATCCGGGGCAGGGTTCATGTTTTCGTAGTTGAGTAACAGTGACTGGAACGAGTGTCGTAACTGTGACACTGTTTTAATTTTTTGGTGAATTCGAACAATATTTTTATCTTTTAGTTCATTTTTTTCTGGTTACGCCTACTGATAAGTTATTTTCTTTTTCGTGGATGTAATACTGTAGTCGTGGAATAGAGCAGTACCTATGCAGTAATTTGACAGATTATTAAATCATGCCAAAAGAGAGGGAAACAATTTTCTAAAAAAAGCTTTCTGGTTCAGAAAATCGGAAGAAAATCTGAAAATGGAAAAGTTTTTAAAGAAACTAAAAATACATGAATATTCAAGACCTTAAATCAAATTTTGAGGAAAGTACTTCAGATATTGACTTACAAGTCCATATATCAGCCAATATTTCTCTAGATTCTGAAAATTAGGCACTAAAAATATACAATCTTCTATTCAAGGGGATCAAATTGACCAGCCCAGTAAATCCTTGAAGGAACCCTCTGAGATTTCTGCAAATCAAAATTAATATATGACTTGTGTGGTTGATGAAATTTCGACGAACATGGAATAAAAAATAGAATGTTTCTGATGTAGACACATGCGCAAAGTACTTAATGCCACAGATATAGATCACATTATACTATGTGGAGCCTCACAAGTATATCTAAATTTTCAAAAAGATGAAAATGGGAGTCATTTTTCTTCAACAAATTAGCCTACACAAGAAATCTATCATATGAAGGAACTGTCAGACGACGATGGCTAGTTATTCGGTATCAAATGGCAGTGTCTTTTGCTTTTGTTGTCGACTGTTTGACTTAAAGTCAACTGCTAATTTGACCACCTCTGAGGGTTTTAAAAACTGGAAATATTTAAGTGAAGCTTTGAAAATGCATTAAAATAGCCCTAACCACAAAAAAGTTTACTCATTGAACTGAAGCTGAAATCACGTTTAAGGCTGGATTAACTACTGACAAGGAAGAACAAAAGCTAATTTTTAAAGGAAGTTTACGATGGAACAATGTGCTTCAGTGATTGATGGGCGTAACTTTCTATTCGGTTGAAAATAATAAGGCATTCAGAGGGTTTCTCGATAAATAATTTAATCCAAATAATGGAAAATTCTTAGGCCTTGTATAATTATTGGCGAAGTTTGATCCCATCGCGAAAAGGGCATGTCAGCTTGGCAGTGAAAGGTGATGTGACTGACTATTATTGCAACAAAAATGTACAAAAAGAATCAATAGAATTCATGGCATCAAAAGTTTTGCCTACAGTAGTACCCCGCACAAAGGGTCCAAAGCATTATGCAATCATAGCTTATTGAACTCCCGCTGTAAGCCATAAAGAGCAATTCTCAATAACTTTAAGATGCGCCGACTCAGAGGATGGCGTAAGTGTAAAACAATATTTCATTTCATTTCATTTTTGAAAATAGATGATTCAACCGATACGGTTTTCACAAAAAGCATTTCAAAAACATTGAGTGATCTAGTCCTTAACATTAATGACTGCAGAGGACAGGGTTACGACATAACAGCAGGGCAACGCCTACTTAAACCTTAAACTCTGTCAAAAAGCATAACTTCAAGTGCTGTGTCCCAATACCTGGATAACGTTGCGTATTCTGTTAACAATAGCAGTGACTAAAACTTCCTGGCGGATTAAAACTGTGTGTGGTAGAGCACTTGCCCGCGAAAGGCAAAGCTCCCGAGTTCGATTCTCGGTCGGGCAAACAGTTTTAATCTGCCAGGAAGTTTCATATCAGCGCACACTCCACTGCAGTGTGAAAATCTCATTCTGGAATAGCAGTGACTGTTACAGGCGACGAAAGCGGTTTTTGAAAACTGAAATTGATAAATAGTACTTGCGAACTACAATGTCTCAAATGAGATGGATAAATCTGGCCTCATTGTCCATTGAAAATGAAGTTGCTGAAGACCTAGATATGGCTAATCTTATCAGAGTGTTTGCTGACAAAAAAGCTAGACACCTAAAGTTTTAGCTTCTTGTTTATATTTGTTTTTCATTAAATGTTTTGTGTCCAGACAACTGATAGACAATGTAGCCTCATTGCTTAGAGTTATAATAAATTCAATAAAATTTGGGATTCAATTCAAAACTAATTTTTTTTCATTATACATATTACTATACAACAAAAGGGCGCCGAATGCGTGACTCGACCGTGGCGCCTGGAAGGTTAAGATCGCCCGTGATGGTACGGTACAGTTCCACATATGAGTGCTAGCAACAGTGGGCGTCGGGGAAAGAGATGGAAGTGGGAGGGAAAGAGGAATGTGATAACACACAGCTAATGAATAGATGGGGAGAGAAGATGGTGTGACTGTTAGAGGAGAGGAAAGAGAGAGGAGCATAGCTGGGAGAAAATGGGGCATTGGCTTTAGTGCTTGACACAGAGAAAGTTGGCCATATATGTTAATTATCGAGGAAATACACTCCTGGAAATTGAAATAAGAACACCGTGAATTCATTGTCCCAGGAAGGGGAAACTTTATTGACACATTCCTGGGGTCAGATACATCACATGATCACACTGACAGAACCACAGGCACATAGACACAGGTAACAGAGCATGCACAATGTCGGCACTAGTACAGTGTATATCCACCTTTCGCAGCAATGCAGGCTGCTATTCTCCCATGGAGACGATCGTACAGATGCTGGATGTAGTCCTGTGGAACGGCTTGCCATGCCATTTCCACCTGGCGCCTCAGTTGGACCAGCGTTAGTGCTGGACGTGCAGACCGCGTGAGACGACGCTTCATCCAGTCCCAAACATGCTCAATGGGGGACAGATCCGGAGATCTTGCTGGACAGGGTAGTTGACTTACACCTTCTAGAGCACGGTGGGTGGTACGGGATACATGCGGACGTGCATTGTCCTGTTGGAACAGCAAGTTCCCTTGCCGGTCTAGGAATGGTAGAACGATGGGTTCGATGACGGTTTGGATGTACCGTGCACTATTCAGTGTCCCCTCGACGATCACCAGAGGTGTACGGTCAGTGTAGGAGATCGCTCCCCACACCATGATCCCGGGCGTTGGCTCTGTGTGCCTCGGTCGTATGCAGTCCTGATTGTGGCGCTCACCTGCACGGCGCCAAACACGCATACGACCATCATTGGCACCAAGGCAGAAGCGACTCTCATCGCTGAAGACGACACGTCTCCATTCGTCCCTCCATTCACGCCTGTCGCGACACCACTGGAGGCGGGCTGCACGATGTTGGGGCGTGAGCGGAAGACGGCCTAACGGTGTGCGGGACCGTAGCCCAGGTTCATGGAGACAGTTGCGAATGGTCCTCGCCGATACCCCAGGAACAACAGTGTCCCTAATTTGCTGGGAAGTGGCGGTGCGGTCCCCTACGGCACTGCGTAGGATCCTACGGTCTTGGCGTGCATCCGTGCGTCGCTGCGGTCCGGTCCCAGGTCGACGGGCACGTGCACCTTCCGCCGACCACTGGCGACAACATCGATGTACTGTGGAGACCTCACGCCCCACGTGTTGAGCAATTCGGCGGTACGTCCACCCGGCCTCCCGCATGCCCACTATACGCCCTCGCTCAAAGTCCGTTAACTGCACATACGGTTCACGTCCACGCTGTCGCGGCATGCTACCAGTGTTAAAGACTGCGATGGAGCTCCTTATGCCACGGCAAACTGGCTGACACTGACGGCGGCGGTGCACAAATGCTGCGCAGCTAGCGCCATTCGACGGCCAACACCCCGGTTCCTGGTGTGTCCGCCGTGCCGTGCGTGTGATCATTGCTTGTACAGCCCTCTCGCAGTGTCCGGAGCAAGTATGGTGGGTCTGACACACCGGTGTCAATGTGTTCTTTTTTCCATTTCCAGGAGTGTAGATTAGAAGATGGGCGTAAGGAAGTGCTCCAGCTTCATCTTAAAAGCAACAAGGCACTTAACTGTACGTGGAGTGCAGGGAAGCTTGTTCCAGAGGCCGACAGCAGCGGCAGCGAAGGAGTTTGCCAATATTTTGGTTTCGTGAGTGGTCGCAGCTAGGATACTAGATAAACTGGACCTCTGTTTCGATTATGATGCCACGAAAGGTGTATGATCTGTAATGCGAGGTAATGGGATGCTTGCGCACTGAGCAACCGATGAGCTAGATAAAGTGTGTGGTACTGTTGATAATTTTGGAATCTGAATCGATTGTGAGCGAGCAGCGATGTGGTAAAGCTGTATCGCAGAAGATAAGTTAGCATCTCTGATGTGCACGAGGGCGCAGAGGAGCAAAGTTACGCTGTGTTAGAGTGACGAAGCAATGACAAAATTACGTTTCAAATGTAAAGTCTCAATTTATCAACGCGTTTAATCAACATTATTAGATCAAGATTTTAACGGAAAGTTATTTGTGAAGGACGAAGTCTGTTGGAATGTCAGAGGTAATTATTATAATGAAGTTACTTTTTTTTCACTACTGCTGCGCCATTGGACTAACTTGGTTATTGTGCTGAGAGTTGCTAGATTTGAGAGATAGGAAAGCGTATTGTTTGGATGTTAAGACGTTCATTAAACTTAAAATCAGCCACGAGCACTTTTCCACAGCATAAAAAATACTCAGTGTTGTCATTTATGCGCATATTTCATTTTTTTACCAACCTTTCTCGTACAATTTTTAATGGATCGTGGAACGAAGTGTGTTCGGATAATAGTTCGTTTTGTAACTAACAGAGAACTCATTACACTTCTCGAGTGTCCCTGTGCAGATCCAGTAATTTGCAGCTTTAGGATAGCGGCGCGTAAGATAAAGCAGTACTGCAACGCGTTATCCAGATTTGCACAGAGTAGAGGTAAGGAATAAATATTTTGAGGTTTATTTATTCATCCAGGGCCAACTTATATCATTTAGAGACAGTTTTTGTGATCAGTTTTGCAAAACCAATTACTGTACGTTTCATGTTAAAGTTCATTATTTAGGCAGTTTATAATCTTCAAAATTATTGCAGTCAGATTGCTAACTTTTACAGTATGAGAAAGACTTCTCTTTTCATTACAACAGTTAATTACTATTACAGTGCAACTTTGTTTCCACATTACGACAATGTAAGTTTCAATACGACAGTTCATTTATTATTACAGCTCAGAGCTCACAACCAGAAACAATAGTTCAGTAATATTTGCGGCAAGCACCCTAAATGGGCGTATTAAGCCCTGACAATGATCTGTACGGACGTTGCAGATCTTACACGTAAAGCATTCGTTGTTAGTTCTGACCGTTTTGTGTTTTCATTTCTTGTACCATGCTGAATTCCACCGCAATAGTTAAAGATCGGTAGAATGAGTGCTTGCACGAATTTGCACTTTACATCCTGTGAAAATGTGTTCCAGAATTTTTTGAGGGCACAGATGGATGCGGTAGTTTTTCGGCACATTCTCTGCCCAGTTTAAATTCTCATCCAAAGTTACTCGCAACTTATTCAATGCTTTCTCATACAGTAATGGGATGCCGCCAAGTTGAATGGAAGGCAACTGAAATCTGAACGTACTAATGTATGGCGGGGCTGCTAAGATTACCTGCTACATTTTTGGGATTTAGTTTAAGGCCCACATTTGTCAATATTAGCACTGAATACATATCGTCATTCGTCTGGATATTCGCAGTATTTATATCTCCAGGTCTGGAACATAGGCAGAGCTGGAGGTCGTCGGCATAGAAATGATATTTACAGGAAGACAAAACTGATGACATATCTTTGGCATGTAAGGGAAACAAAAGTTCGCCTATGACTGACCCCTATAGCACTCCCGACGGAACATTTTACCCCGGCGATTTTTCATTCCCACGAAGACATTGCTATATGTGTTTCAAGTAGATTTCGAACGACTTCAGTGCGCTATATGAGAAATTTAACTGTCACATTTTACTGAGTAGTGTCAGTACCTCACAGCTGACAGTATCAAAAACTTAGGATGAAGTCTTGTAGTGTCAGAACTGTAGCCTCACGATTGTCCATGGAATATTTCAGGGTATCAATTATATTAATACGTGCAGTGTTTGTGCTATTGTGTTTACGGAAGCTAGACAGATATTTGTCAAGAAACTGAATTCGCACAAGTCTTTAGAAATTTGTTAAAGAGCAGTGTATTCCAGCGCTTTGGAATTAGTAGGTAATATGTTGATCGCTACGTAATCATAGGGCGACTGCGGGTTTCTGATCTCAGGAATATGTCGAACTATGCTCCTTTTCCATGGAATGGGACATGACTGAATTTTCTCATGTTGAGGATTCAGAAGGAGCAATCTATGTTTTACGTGGGAAAAACTTTCAATAGCGAAAATCGCATATATTAGTCTTTATTCATGGCAGCCGGTTTCGACAGTGGAAACTGCCATCTTCTGCTCTTCAAAATTTTTTTTGTTATGTGCTCCATTGTGGCTTAGTGCTTCATGCCGTATTGTTATTATGATGGATAAAGTACAGCATCTTATACATGGTGTCATAATCGTAGACAATATTAATAGTTTTAATTACTTGTCAGATCAGAAAGTGTTAATAATCTTAATTACACGTTAGATCGTAACTAGAAGTGGGCATTGACTTTCAGGTGCACGAAACAGCTGGGTGACAAACAAGACGAGATAACCAGTCCTGAAGCAACTGACAACTGTTTGCTTCTCAATGACTGACCAAACGCGCCAGTAAAGATTATCCTTTACAGTTCGTCAAGGCCACGAGGATCGAGGCGTCATTGGTAACCTTCCGAGGCGTGTAATGAGGAATTTGCAGTGGAAGTCAGGATGACAGTCAAACAATAAAAGAATCACATGTCGAGGAAAGCTTTCAAGGGAATATTCCCGACAGATACTGCAGAGGGCCGTATGCACTCAAAATCAACGTAGAACGGAACAAAAGCACAGAGAGGAGCAGATGAAAGGAGAGTAGAGATTCAGCGAGCAATCCGAGCACCCGGAGTGCTGTGGCTCTCCACAGCAGCACCTGGTGGAGCAACGGGCACTTCAGTTACGGGAAGTGGTAGACTGGTGCACACACGGCAGCTGCAAGCTAAGTACCAGTTCTCAGTATTCAGTGGAATAGCAAGGAACAGAAACTGCTTGGTACTTGTCTCTTGCACTACAGGACAAGCAGCCCTTGACTAAGTGTGAGCTACTTCAAAATGATGATCTACGATTTAGGCCAAGTGGTCAGTATTTAGCAGAACGAGTGGCAGGGAAAGCACAGTCTCTAATAAAAGACGTTCCCAGTTATTACTGAAAGAATCTGACATTCTGTTAAGGAGTTTTGGTTTGACACCTCACTCAACAAATGTGTTGGTTAGAACAATAGCCGAGCGGTTCTAGGCGCTTCAGTCTGGAACAGCACGACCACTGCAGTCGCAGGTTCGAATCCTGCCTTGGGCATAGATGTATGTGATGTCCTTAAGTTAGTTAGGTTTAAGTAGTTCTAATTCTAGGGGACTGATGACCTCAGATGTTAAGTCCCATAGTGCTCAGAGCCATTTGAACCATTTTTAGAGCAATAAACGTACGGATTGAAAGTGATACTTTGCTACTTCGGCAGAACAATCCTGCCGACTTCAAAAGAGTCACCAACCTGTTGTAACTGAACGCCCATCTCAACCAAGAAGAGTTCCTCCTCCTCAACTCCGCTATAAAGATTGACAAACTTATAACACCGAAGTCAGAAGGCCTGGGATAGGGAAACTGCTCTGGGACGCGACAATGAGTTTGTCATAAATAAAACCATTTGCTGTTTGAACGTACCTGGGCATGATCGAACACGTAGCACTCACACAGACTTGTTAATTCTTAAAACGCACAATATAAAGCAAAATGCACATTTGTACATTTGTACATCTGTTTAAGTTCGCATGAACAATTTACATAAAGACCTAAAATCACTTACCTAGGTTCAAAAACGGGTCCTAAATTCAGGAGCACAAATCTTCAATAAATTGCCAACAACCATTGAAACTTGCGTAATGGCACTTGCTAAATGTTTCCAAGGAGACATGTTGTTGTTGCCGTCTTCAGTCCTGAGACTGGTTTGATGCAGCTTTCCATACTACTCTATCCTGTGCAAGCTTCTTCATCTCCCAGTACCCACCGCAACCTACATCCTTCTGTATCTGATTAGTGTATTCATCTCTTGGTCTCCCTCTACGATTTTTACCCTCCACGCTATCCTCCAATACTAAATTGGTGATACCTTGATGCCTCGGAACATGTCCTACCAACCGGTCCCTTCTTTTTGTCAAGTTGTGCCACAAACTCCTCTTCTCCCCAATTCTATTCAATACCTCCTCCTTAGTTATGTGATCTACCCATCTAATCTTCAGCATTCTTTTGTAGCACCACATTTCGAAAGCTTCTATTCTCTTCTTGTCCAAACTATTTATCGTCCATGTTTCACTTCCATACATGGCTACCCTCCATACAAATACTTTCAGAAATGACTTCCTGACACTTAAATCTATACTCGATGTTAAAAGATTTGTCTTCTTCAGAAACGCTTTCCTTGCCATTGCCAGTCTACGTTTTATATCCTCTCCACTTCGACCATCATCAGTAATTTTGCTCCCCAAATAGCAAAACTACTACATTCCATTACCCTCGTTTTGCTTTTGTTGATGTTCATCTTATATCCTCCTTTCATGACACTGTCCATTCCGTTCAACTGCTCTTCCAAGTCCTTTGCTCTCTCTGACACAACTACAATGTCATCGGTGAACCTCACAGTTTTTATTTCTTCTCCATGGATTTTAATACCTACACCGATTTTTTCTGTTTCCTTTACTGCTTGCTCACTATACAGATTGAATAACATCGGGGAGAGGTTACAACCCTGTCTCACTCCTTTCCCAACCACTGCTTCCCTTTCATGCCCCCCGAGTATTATAACTGCCATCTGGTTTCTGTAACAAATTGTAAATAGCCTTCTGCTCCCTGTATTTTAACCCTGCCACCTTCAGAATTTGAAAGTGAGTATTCCAGTCAACATTTCCAAAAGCTTTATCTAAGTCTACAAATGCTAGATACGTAGGTTTGCCTTTCCTTAATCTTTCTTCTAAGATAAGTCTAATAATAATAATTAAAAAAAAGTACTGCAGAAGACATAGATGAGGGTGAGTCTATTGAAAGAAATGCTAACGAATTGCTTTCTCGATCTTCAGTTAGCCTTCCACAGTCTTTGAACGTAAAATTTGCTATTTCTGAGCCATCCGTACTTAAGTCGTCGTCCTAAACAAAGTGTTGAACCTGATGTTCAGTACCAGCAAAAACGGGAGTCCAGGTACGACTCGCTGTACTTTGACCGCGGTCGGGTTGGGACTTTTTGCAAATTGTGTGAAATGCATTTAAAAAAGGTATCAAAGACTCTACAAAGACCACGGGGCGTATTCACTTGTGTTCATTTCACTAAATTTAGAAAACCTATTGAAGGAATGGGAATACTAGAAAAGCACGCCAACTCAGAAAGAAATGCAGATTTGTGCATTTCAGAGATTAAATGCGCCAGTTCATACGCAGATAATGAAAAAAATGTGTAAGTAGGCTATTTAGGTTTTTATGTTGGTATCGCCACGTAGCACTCTGTATGAAAATCACTGACTGTCCTGTATGCAGTCTGTGGTTGGTTGGATTCATTGTTAGAATATTCGCTTGTGTAGTGTTGGACAGTTGGATGTGAACAGCGCGTAGCGTTGTGCAGTTGGAGGTGAGTAGGTTGCTATAAGCAGACGATCTGGACGTATGTCCACCAGAAAAACAAAAATTGTAAAAATGGATGTCATGAATTGATAGATATACATGGTGGTCCATTGATAGTGACCGGGCCAAATATCTCACGAGATAAGCATCAAACGAAAAAACTATAAAGAACGAAACTCGTCTAGCTTGAAGGGGGAAACCAGATGGCGCTATGGTTGGCCCGCTAGATGGCGCTGCTATAGGTCAAACGGATATCACCAGAGTTTTTTTTAATAGGAACCCCCATTTTTTGTTACTTGTTCGTGTAGTACGTAAAGAAATATGAATGTTTTAGTTGGACCACTTTTGTCGCTTTGTGATAGATGGTGCTGCAATAGTCACAAACGTGTAAGTACGTGGTATCACGTAACATTCCGCCAGTGCGGAAGGTATGTTTCGTGATATACACTCCTGGAAATTGAAATAAGAACACCGTGAATTCATTGTCCCAGGAAGGGGAAACTTTATTGACACATTCCTGGGGTCAGATACATCACATGATCACACTGACAGAACCACAGGCACATAGACACAGGTAACAGAGCATGCACAATGTCACCACTAGTACAGTGTATATCCACCTTTCGCAGCAATGCAGGCTGCTATTCTCCCATGGAGACGATCGTACAGATGCTGGATGTAGTCCTGTGGAACGGCTTGCCATGCCATTTCCACCTGGCGCCTCAGTTGGACCAGCGTTCGTGCTGGACGTGCAGACCCAAAGAGACGACGCTTCATCCAGTCCCAAACATGCTCAATGGGGGACAGATCCGGAGATCTTGCTGGCCAGGGTAGTTGACTTACACCTTCTAGAGCACGTTGGGTGGCACGGGATACATGCGGACGTGCATTGTCCTGTTGGAACAGCAAGTTCCCTTGCCGGTCTAGGAATGGTAGAACGATGGGTTCGATGACGGTTTGGATGTACCGTGCACTATTCAGTGTCCCCTCGACGATAACCAGAGGTGTACGGCCAGTGTAGGAGATCGCTCCCCACACCATGATGCCGGGTGTTGCCCCTGTGTGCCTCGGTCGTATGCAGTCCTGATTGTGGCGCTCACCTGCACGGCGCCAAACACGCATACGACCATCATTGGCACCAAGGCAGAAGCGACTCTCATCGCTGAAGACGACACGTCTCCATTCGTCCCTCCATACACGCCTGTCGCGACACCACTGGAGGCGGGCTGCACGATGTTGGGGCGTGAGCGGAAGACGGCCTAACGGTGTGCGGGACCGTAGCCCAGCTTCATGGAGACGGTTGCGAATGGTCCTCGCCGATACCCCAGGAGCAACAGTGTCCCTAATTTGCTGGGAAGTGGCGGTGCGGTCCCCTACGGCACTGCGTAGGATCCTACGGTCTTGGCGTGCATCCGTGGGTCGCTGCGGTCCGGTCCCAGGTCGACGGGCACGTGCACCTTCCGCCGACCACTGGCGACAACATCGATGTACTGTGGAGACCTCACGCCCCACGTGTTGAGCAATTCGGCGGTACATCCACCCGGCCTCCCGCATGCCCACTATACGCCCTCGCTCAAAGTCCGTCAACTGCACATACGGTTCACGTCCACGCTGTCGCGGCATGCTACCAGTGTTAAAGACTGCGATGGAGCTCCGTATGCCACGGCACACTGGCTGACACTGACGGCGGCGGTGCACAAATGCTGCGCAGCTAGCGCCATTCGGCGACCAACACAGCGGTTCCTGGTGTGTCCGCTGATCCGTGCGTGTGATCATTGCTTGTATAGCCCTCTCGCAGTGTCCGGAGCAAGTATGGTGGGTCTGACACATCGGTGTCAATGTGTTCTTTTTTCCATTTCCAGGAGTGTAATTTTATTAAATATCAGAGCTGAAAGAGAAATTTTAAATATTAGGACCGTTACTACTTTTTTATAGTACGGTGTCACTATAATCTGAAACCTGTAACATTTCACTGCTGACTTCTCAGGTCTTAGAAAACGTGGGGAATCTTAAGCGTAACTGCAGCAGCAACTGTGCTAATGTAATACGTGGAATAAAAACAGCCACCAGCTGCCGAAGGTAGTAGTCAAAGGCTCTTGACCTAGATTTCAGCCTATATAAATGGGAAAGTTAACAAAATGTTAGCAAAAGAAAAAGTTTATGTCTTAGAGTAAACAAACTCTCAGTTGAGCATGAAGTAGTCAGCAGCATAAATTGTAAACTTAAACAGAATGATGCTCTTATAACTGAGGCTGACAAAGGTAATGCAGTAATTGTAGCTTAAAAAATTAATATATAGAAAAAAAATTCGGAAAGAATGGCATTGTAGTCACAGGCAGACCTGACGGATAACTACAAAAAAAAAAAAGTGGTCTGAATAATACTGAAAAATTGGTCGGCAAGTTTCGTAAAGAATGGTTACTAAATATGAATCCTAAACCACCAATGCTGAGGAGCCAATTTAAAGTCCATAAGCAGGGGGCATCCAATCCGTCCAACCCTAGCCAGTAGCCACAGTGCTCATCGCAAGTTAGCCCGTTTTTTGCAAACAAAGCTTAAGACATATTATGTTTCTGAGAAAAGCTTTTCGATGAAAAAGTCTGACCTGATCAGTAGATTAATTAATATTAAATGCTCTCCTCAGACTAAATTAGTTAACTTCGATGTCGGTAGCTTTCACACTAACGTCCCAGTAGACAACTCTTAAAATAATAGGGAGGAATTTTCTAAACCGCAAGAAAGTAACTGTACTCGATATAAAAGAACTCATGGCTGTGCTTAGGATCGTTCTCAAATATAAATATTTCAACTTTGACAATAAATTGTAAACACAGCCCTTTGGTTTAGCCATGGGTAACCTCATGGCCGGTTTGCCAACTGAGATTTTCCTAAATTCTTTCGAAGTGAACTATTTTAAAGGAATTGTCGAAATATTGAATACCGTTAGTTTCTATGTGCGATACTCATCATTTTTGAAAGCAGAAGCGATGAGTTTGATCAACTGTTTAACTGCAGTCAGTTTCACGACAAAATCGTGTTTACAAAAGAGTTGGAAAACAATAGCTGACACATGAATTACATTGATCTTACATTACAACTACATGATGTCAGTATTTTCAGTAAGAAAACTTTTTCTTATAATATCATTCCATCTGACTCAGCACACCCCCAAGCGCATAAACTGGCCTCCTTCCATTCTAGTATCCACAGGACATTAATTATTCCATTAACTACTGGGAAATGGAAGGATGGACTGGCTCCAGGAAACGAATGGTGTCAAACACCGCAGGTCATTGTCATCTCTCCTCTTCATTGTGGTCTTGGACGAGATAATGACAAGGTGGCAGAAAGAAGTGGGGAAGACAAGATAGAAGCAGTGGTGTTCGGACTACTTCGATCATCTGCGGAAAGAGGGAGGTGGAGATTCAGTAATAGCTCTTGGGAAGAAGTTTTGAGATAATGTGGAACGAAATTTAATCTAAACAAATGTGAGATCCTGGTTACAACTAAAAAGAAAGATAGACCAACTAGCAGAATAAGGATTGAAGGTGAACAAATGAAGAAGGTGGGAAGCGTCAAGTATTTCTGAACTGCGACTGAGGAAAATGGAAGAAATGAGAAAGAAATCGGTGAACGTGGCAGACAGGCAGAAGAGTTCCTGCAAAGTGTTAGGAGCCTTGTTTGGAACAAAGACTGTCCAAAAAAAGCAAAGAAGTAATATACAGAAGTTACTACATCTCAATAATTGACTGAAACACTGGCAATGGAGAAGAGAGATACATGCAGATTACAGGCATGTGAAATGGAGTTACTCAGAAGTGGGATAGGAGTAACAAAAAGGGTCAGGATGAGAAATGAATGGATAATAGTGAAAGAAAAAAGGGAAGTAATGAAAGAGGAACCCTTGCACAGCAGGATAGAAACATCAAGGCTAATATGGAATAGGCACTTAAAGAGACCACAAAGTGGAGCACGAGGAAGACCGAGGGATAGATAGCTGAAAGGTGTGGGAGAGTGTGTTGGAAAAAGAGGCGAGGACTGGACCAGAGTGAACACAGAAAAATAGTGGGAAAATAGGACTAGATGGCGAGGTTTATGTTCCAAACAGACCCAGCTTGGGGCTGGAAACTGTTCAAGGTAAGGATGCGATGGAGCCTCCAAGATTATCGATTTACTGCGAGAGATGACAGGGCTTCAACTAAATTCAAATGAAGCCAAAATCGTAAGACAAACGAAAAACCAGAATTAAGTTAAAATTGATGTAAGGCTACCAGTACGAGAAGCTTTCAGTGAATTTGGAAACATAACTTTTATCTGTAAAATTGTCGCAATAACAATAATTCTCTTTCAACCTTAGTTCGCAGTTCTGCGAACTTTTGAATGACTCCATGATGCCTGCAGCTGTTTAACCTTTATTTTATTTTCGTAGTGTTGTAAAATTTCGACCTTTGTCATTTGCAAGTACTCTCTTATGGCTCTGAGCACTATGGGACTTAACATCTGTGGTCATCAGTCCCCTAGAACTTAGAACTACTTAAACCTAACTAACTTAAGTACATCACACACACCCATGCCCGAGGCAGGATTCGAACCTGCGACCGTAGCAGTCGTGCGGTTCCGGACTGAGCGCCTAGAACCGCTCGGCCACCGCGGCTGGCAGTACTCTCTTAAAAATGGTTTTTGTAAAATAATAATAGATCTTTAGAAAACAACATTCTAGTTGAAATGAGCCGACAGAGTACACGTTACGCTATCAGATAGATATAGGAAGTCTAAGAGACATGTATCGTCTTTGCAAATAAGCAGTGTATTGTTGGTATACGTTATTCGTAACTACACTTTTCGCTAAATTATTATTATTATTTTTCATCTCAAATATATTGCGATTAATGAGGTAACAAATGCATGTAGAAAGTAATTAAGTACAGAGTAACTGATGTACAGTAGCAGCTTTTAATTGTAACTAAAATGATGTGCTGGAGATATAATAATTTCGTAAAAGACTTAACGGGGTGCTGCAAATGAGCTAGTCTCCAAACTGTTCAACAGCGCGACAATAAAATAAAAATTAGCAGTTGTAGCCAATACAGAGCCATTAAACAAAAACAAAAATATTAAATGTAATTTTGTTCTCTATCTGTATATTATTATATGTTAATAAAGTACGAGCCAAGTGCCATAGCTTTCTACGTGGGAGGAAATGGTCCGGTTTCGAATCCCTTTAAGATGAAAAGCTTTAACCTTTGAACAGGATTCACTGAAAAACCTCACGGAAACGTCTGTGGAAGGCGTAAGATTAATTTTGAAACAATTTGTTACGTATACGAATCCGGGAGGTAAGTGAATTTCGTGCAGCAGAACAGCATCAGCATGCGTTCAAATGCACTTTCTTACCGCTACGAAGCTTCTATTTTTGTAAATCATATAGTAGAATTTAAGCATATCTAACGTAACTCTTTCATGCCTTTTTTTAAAAAAAATCCTTATGATCAGTAAAATTTTTGGTATGCAACGATAGTTTACAGTTCTTTAACATCGTTAAGACGCTCTCATGTCAGTGGGAGGCTGTTTGTCTTCCCATTGGCCACAGTGCCAGTCCACGCAGCGACCGCACTGTCAGCCTTGTGTTGGCTGGTTTGGGATTTGCGTACATGACCTTCCACCGGCGCCTCGAATTGCCCGGGCCAGAACTCCCAGCGCTCTCCCTATTATCCGAGGTCACTGCGCCACTTGAGGTTAACTGTTACTTGACCATCATTCCGACATTAGTTGGCTGGACGCACAACAACTGACTCTGTCCACGGAGTCCTGAAGGCTGATATGTGGCATCCCATCTCGTACTACCAATCGAGCTACCGCAGATGTGACTGTGATTTGATCTTCGACTAGCCATCATCGCAATCTAGGTTCCGCGAAACGCTTGCGCAGACTAACAAAGATGAATCGAATTATCGACGCAATTTTATTCATTTAGTGGCGGTCTATGTCATATGTTATACAATTTTATTTATTAATCATCGCGTCACACAAAGTCATACACAGATGTTAGAAAACCAAAATCTACTGTTAAAAACATAAATGTGCGAATTGTAACAAACATTTAATGAAATATTTTACAATTTACATCTACATCTATATTCCGCAAGCCACCTGACGGTGTGTGGCGGAGGGTACTCTGAGGATTTCTATCGGTTCTCCCTTCTATTCCAGTCGCGTATTGTTCGTGGAAAGAAAGGTTGTCGGTATGCCTCTGTGTGGGCTCTAATCTCTCTGATTTTATCCTCATGGTCTCTTCGCGAGATATACGTAGGAGGGAGCAATATACTGCTTGACTCCTCGGTTAATGTATGTTCTCGAAACTTCAACAAAATCCCGTACCGAGCTACTGAGCGTCTCTCTTGCAGAGTCTTCCACTGGAGTTTATCTGTCATCTCCGTAACGCTTTCGCGATTACTAAATGATCCTGTAACGAAGCGCGCTGCTTTTCGTTCGATCTTCTCTATCTTTTCTGTCAACCCTATCTGGTACGGATCCCACACCGGTGAGCAGTATTCAAAGCAGTGGGCGAACAAGTGTACTGCTAACCTACTTCTTTTGTTTTCGGGACCGATGACCATAACAGTCTGGTCCCTTTAATCCCACAAACCAACCAACCTTTGTTTTCGGACTGCATTTACTTAGGATTCTTCCATTGAATCTCAGTCTGGCATCTGCTTCACCGACGATCAACTTTATATGGTCATTCCGTTTTAAATCACTCCTAATGCGTACTCCCAGATAATTTATGGACTTAACTGCTTCCAGTTGCAGACATGCTATATTGTAGCTAAATGATAAAGGATCTTTCTTTTTGTGTATTCGCAGCACATTACATTTGTCTACACCGAGATTCAATTGCCATTCCCTGCACCATGCGTCAATTCGTCGCAGATCCTCCTGCATTCCAGTACGATTTTCCATTGTTACAACCCGTCATGTGACACAAACGTATCTCGCTACGATGCTTCATGGTACAAAATGTGTCAGTCAACGGTGATAATGTGCCGTGGAGGGACTGGAAGCGGACATTCGGTGAATGTGTCGAGCGACGCCTGTTGATGGCGCTCATTCTTCAAATTGTCATCGGTGTTCTGATTACAAACGTTGTTGTTTTTACTATTTACTGACCTATCTAAGGTACTGGCGCTTCGTACCCGAGGATACCAACGCACTCACGATTGTGCGGTGGCACTCGAACAGGGGGTTGCTGGTTCACATCCGAATGGGGCATCGGCTTCATATGGCCGACAAGACGGAGAGAGTTGCTGGCGTACAATTCCAGATCGCAAGACTTTGTGACATTCTGTGTGAAATTCTAAAGCTCTACGCTGTACCTCTCGGAGTGTGTGTGTGTGTGTGTGTGTGTGTGTGTGTGTGTGTATGTGACAGCGGCGTGACGGCGATCCGTCTGCCGGATGGCAGGCGTTAAGCCGCTCTACCTCTCGGAGGGAGTGTGTGTGTGTGTGTGTGTGTGTGTGTGTGTGTGTGACAGCGGCGTGACGGCGATCCGTCTGCTGGATGGCAGGCGTTAAGCTGCTCTACCTCTTGGAGTGTGTGTGTGTGTGTGTGTGTGTGTGTGTGTGTGTGTGACAGCGGCGTGACGGCGATCCATCTGCCGGATGACGCGTTAAGCCGCTCTACCTCTCGGAGGGAGTGTGTGTGTGTGTGTGTGTGTGTGTGTGTGTGTGACAGCGGCGTGACGGCGATCCGTCTGCCGGATGGCAGGCATTAAGCCGCTGTACCTCTCGGAGTGTGTGTGTGTGTGTGTGTGTGTGTGTGTGTGTGAGACAGCGGCGTGACAGCGATCCGTCTGCCGGATGGCAGGCGTTAAGCCGCTCTACCTCTCGGAGGGAGTGTGTGTGTGTGTGACGGCGATCCGTCTGCCGGATGGCAGGCGTTAAGCCGCTCTACCTCTTGGAGTGTGTGTGTGTGTGTGTGTGTGTGTGTGTGTGTGTGTGTGTTTGTGTGTGTGTGTGTGTGTGTGTGTGACAGCGGCGTGACGGCGATCCGTCTGCTGGATGGCAGGCGTTAAGCCGCTCTACCTCTCGGAGTGTGTGTGTGTGTGTGTGTGTGTGTGTGTGTGTGTGTGTGTGTGTGACAGCGGCGTGACGGCGATCCGTCTGCTGGATGGCAGGCGTTAAGCCGCTCTACCTCTCGGAGTGTGTGTGTGTGTGTGTGTGTGTGTGTGTGTGTGTGTGTGTGTGTGTGAGACAGCGGCGTGACAGCGATCCGTCTGCCGGATGGCAGGCGTTAAGCCGCTCTACCTCTCGGAGGGAGTGTGTGTGTGTGTGTGACGGCGATCCGTCTGCCGGATGGCAGGCGTTAAGCCGCTCTACCTCTTGGAGTGTGTGTGTGTGTGTGTGTGTGTGTTTGTGTGTGTGTGTGTGTGTGTGTGTGTGACAGCGGCGTGACGGCGATCCGTCTGCTGGATGGCAGGCGTTAAGCCGCTCTACCTCTCGGAGTGTGTGTGTGTGTGTGTGTGTGTGTGTGTGTGTGACAGCGGCATGACGGCGATCCGTCTGCCGGATGGCAGGCGTTAAGCCGCTCTACCTCTCGGAGGGAGTGTGTGTGTGTGTGTGTGTGTGTGTGTGTGTGTGACAGCGGCGTGACGGCAGGCGTTAAGCTAGGTGGTCGCCTTGGCGCCATTCGAGGGGAGCGGTCCGTGTGACGGCACCACACTAAACTCTGCGTGTGCTAACCGCAATCACCTACCGCGAAAAAATGCAGTTAAGACAACACTCATTATTCACGAAGGTAAGCTGTTATTGTACGAGAGGAGGGTGAGTCTTTTCAGCTAAACAGACCAACAACCCAATTGGAGTCCTCCAAGACAACACTGCTGTACAACCTTTCTTTCGTGAATGATACAGTATATATAACCCAGTTTCTGCTGCAAACAAAATTTTTAACTCGTGATTTACAGATACAGGGTGGACCATTGATCGTGACCGGGCCAAATATCTCACGAATTAAGCGTCAAACGATAAAACTACAAAGAACGAAACTTGACTAGCTTGAAAGGGAAACCAGATGGCGCTATGCTTGGCCCGCTAGATGGCGCTGCCATAGGTTCAAAAACGGGTGAAATGGCTCTGAGCACTATGGGACTCAACTGCTGTGGTCATAAGTCCCCTAGAACTTAGAACTACTTAAACCTAACTAACCTAAGGACATCACACACATCTATGCCCGAGGCAGGATTCGAACCCGCGACCGTAGCGGTCTCTCGGTTCCAGACTGTAGCGCCTAGAACCGCACGGCCACTCCGGCCGGCGCTGCCATAGGTCAAACGGATATCAACTGCGTTTAAACAAAATAACAACCCCCATTTTTTAAATTACATATTCGTGTAGTACGTAAAGAAATATGAATGTTTTAGTTTGGACTACTTTTTTCGCTTTGAGATAGATGCCACTGTAATAGTCACAAACATATGGCCCACAATTTTAGACTAACAGTTGGTAACAGGTAGGTTTTTAAAATTGAAATACAGAACGGACGTACATTTGAACATTATATTTGTTCCAATGTGATACATGTACCTTTGTGAACTTATCATTTCTGAGATCGCATGCTGTTTCGGCGTCATTACCTGTACATACCACATTGATGCAATCAATGCTCAAAATGATGTCCGTCAACCTCAATGCATTTGGCAATACGTGTAACGACATTCCTCGCAACAGCGAGTAGTTCGCCTTCCGTAATTTTCGCACAGGCATTGACAATGTGCTGACACATGTTGTCAGGCGTTGTCGGTGGTTCACGATAGCAGATATCCTTCAACTTTCCCCACAGAAAGAAATCCGGAGACGTCAGATACGGTGCTTCCACGACCAATCCACCTGTCAAGAAATTCCAAACATGAAAGGTAAATATGTGTACATACAGCCAGAGAAAGAATTCTTACTAATAGATGAATCCAAAAGGCAGTACGCGAAACTTTCTGCGGAGGAACTAAAATGCAAGGAGCTAAGTAAAAATAGGAGACTGTGCAAACAAGCATTCGCCTTGCTGTCAACATTCGACCACGAAGAGTGCGAAGCCAAATTGTTGCAACCGGTAAGAGAAATTCCGGAAGATTGTGTGCGAAAAATAGTCGCACTGAATCAGAGCCTTTGGACTCATCTAAACAGTAACGAATGGCTATATGTAGCACCGAAGGAAGAAGGCTTAACAGTATTGTGTGGAAGGGAACCACCAAAGGACCTAGTAATAAAAGGGGTAGGAAAAATTAGTTTTTACAGTAAATGTAAGGGGTATGGCACTAGAGTGTTCATACAAACAGATAGAGTGATCCAGAGTAATGTGCGAAGAAAGACATAGTTCCGCAGATCAATCTAGAATTCAATTGTTGCGTGGTAAACAAGGAAAAAAGGAATGTCTCAACGTTAGCATTAGATTTGCCATTGGACCAGGTAATAACACAGTTAGACGACTTGAAAGTCGCAGGAAAAAGACTGGATGATGTCCAGAAGATGGTAGAGAGACAAGAGGAGGAAATGAAGTACTCCAGGTACTTCACACATTACTCCATAACTACGTATGTAGCCATATCAATAGTTATTCTAATCATAATAACATGCTGTTGTAAAAACTGTAAATGTTGTAAAGACTGTTTTAAAAGTATATGGAAATATTTTGAAGACAGTGATTGTTGTGGAAAAGTATGTATAAGAAATACCATAGTGAACCAATACCCAGAGACTAGTTCAGCTAGAAGACACAGTAATAAAGAAACTGAAGAGATAGTAATTTATGAAAGATGTGGAAAAGACCAAGGTGATACGGTCGCTTTCAGAAACAGACGTTAAATAACTGTATTTGAAATATGTAATTGAAATGTAACTGTATTTGAAATGTGTAATTGAAACGTAACTGTATTTGAAATGTAATTCTAATTGAAATGTGAATGTATGTATCAATGAAAGTGTCTTTTGATTTTAATGCAAATGCTTTTGACATAACTGAATGTTAGGCATGTATAATGTAATTGTATTATTGTGTGTTTAATGAATTTGACTTTACTAAATGAAAATGAAAAATATAACATATCAGATGCTAATGTAATAAACAAATCTGTAAAGCATGCAATGGAAAAAAAATAAATAAAAGAGTCACAATTGACGCTACTCTGAGGAGTAACGCCAATTTCCCTGGCGGGGGAGGTGTTGTAACCGCAGAAAAGCCAAGTCTAAATGCAGTTGTTCTCAGACGATACACCAGAAATCATACGGGGAGATAGAGTTAACAGGGGACGCCAGGCGTGTCAGAGGGGTCACAAAAGATAACGACGCAGCCAGATAGCCGAGGCGGCGGTCCAAGCGGCCAGGCAGCTGCGCGTGGTAAGCAAGGAAGCCGACTCAGCTATTAAGATAAACAGGGCGCTCTGGGCAGGTCCCTTAATAAACAATAACTCGCAGTATCAACACTCTTGGCTAGAGGGAGAAGTCTGGGAGCGGAGAGAGAAAGAAAGAGGGCCCTAGGTGGGGACCGCACTACGTCATGAGGAGCCAATGAAGGGCTCAGGACGCAGTGCGTGACCATATAGGGAGAGGCCCCTCTACCCCTCCACCCAGCTTCTGAAGAAAAGTACTGAAGTTAATACTAAAACAATCCCTAATAAGGAAAAGTTGCACTCGACGCTACGTCATGCCAAGCGCTGGCGGGGTCGAAGGGGAAGAGCTAACAAAACTCGGAGGCACGCCGCTCCGGAGATCTCTCTCTCCCTCGGGTTTAGGCAGCGACGGTAGTCAGCGTGAGTAGCAGCCGACTTGGGCTGAGGGCGGGCTGCAGGCAGACAGTTGGAGATAGTCGCCGATGAGCGTTTAGGCAGCGACCGCGGGACTCTGACGTAGGGTGCTAGTGTGGGCAGCAAAGTGCTGGAAAGTTCTATCAGGCAGCCAGAACGGTGGAAGTCAGTCACCGTCTCTGTAATGGGCTTGGCTATTCTGTAGGTACAATCACTACGCAGTTAGGGTGATCTGTATTCTTTATGAATAAATTAGAACTTTTATAACGTCCATACGAGTTTACTTCTACCAACATCCTAGCCTTGTACCTTCACACCAGGGAATTTAACATCTTAGCCAGATCAAAAGTCTCCCTCTCAATTAGGTCAACCGGCTAATTCCCGTTTACGAACCGTGTCGCTCAATCCCTCGCAAAACCCACGCTTGGGACGCGACAAGACGAGTTTCGTTCTTTGTAGTTTTTTTTCGTTTGATGCTTATTTCGTGAGATATTTGCCCGGTCACTATCAATGGTTGGTTAGTTGTTTGGGGAAGGAGACCAGACAGCGTGCTCATCGGTCTCATCGGCGTACGGAAGGATGGGGAAGGAAGTCGGCCGTGCCCTTTCAGAGGAACCATCCCGGCATTTGCCTGCAGTGATTTAGGGAAATCACGGAAAACCTAAATCAAGATGGCCGGACGCGGGATTGAACCGTCGTCCTCCCGAATGCGACACTATCAATGGACCACCCTGTATACGAGTCTGATTTCGGCTACTACGCCATTTTCAAACGCTCGATTTAGAAATAACAAAATAGCGCCTTGAAGCGTCCTTCTGAGAGTTTCTCTCAGATTTTGTGGTGTTGCCGTTTCAGGTGTGGTGGTCACTTTTTGGTTACACTTATCTTCATTTGATAGGAAACTTACCTCAGTCAATCTCCACTCCACTTGAGTGAAGTAAGCTTCCTGTCAAATGAACAAAGGTGAAAATAAAAAGTCTGCACCAACGTAAAACTCCAACAGCACAAAATGTGAGAAAAAACTCTTAGCAAAACATTCCAGGATGATATTTTGTGACATCTAAAACTATCTCTTGAAATGGCTTAACAGCCGAAGCCGGATTCGTCGTATGTAAATAACGAGCTAAAACAATCAGTGTGCAGCAGGAAGTAGAAAAATACGTAGAATGTCATTTACTGACTTAATACGAACTGTGGATCCATCAGAAAAGAAACGTTTCCTCACTTATTGAAAGTGTTATCCTAATACTCGTTTATCAAGTAACTGCAGTATTTGTAATTGTTCAGTGTATAATGAAAATCGGTTAAATCTTCGAGTCTAAATGGCTTCCTATAGGGAAACCACCGTAATATTTTCACGTTGTGCCCACTGAAATTGTTTCTCACTCGGTGAACCAGGCGGTGACATCATTGTTTGAGTGCAGCCATCTTGCGGGAAAACATGATTCATGACGTGCTCTAGGCGGAAGCAGCGCTAATTGAAACGAATGGGAACTCAAGGGAAAGTTTGTGGTATTTCAGTTCACGGATTTTTTAAAAAAAACTTGTTTTTGTCATTAAGGTAAGAATTTTTGTGCTTATATAAACAGCGATAATATCAGTTGTTAAAGATTACGTAACATTATGTACACTACATGAAGTTTCACTAATGAATGCTTATGTTTATACCAGTGCTTTCAGTCGAAATCACCGTGCCATGCATCATTTTCGATTTCGAGGTATGTATGTGGTGAATCTCTGGAAACAGTACACATTACTGAATAGCTTTACAAACAGGTGATCTTACTGTGAAATACTCTTAGACAAAATTTAGTGAGGGCAATAAATATAACAGAGTGAACCAAAAAGAAAAAGATGGATGCATAACTTCAGAAAACTGCAGAAAAATTGTGAAGAAGTGTAATAAGAACCTGGGATTCATTGAACAAGCAGATATGTTAAAGTCAAAATATGACACTGGCCGCAAAAGTGGAAAAGAGTGGCACAGGATCTTCTGGCCCCGCACTGATGCCAGTCTTGCGAACGTTTCTTCAGCTTCTATCATTATCGTTGTTAACCTTTTATTTAAACTTTCCAGTAAGTTGTGCAAGTTGTCATTGACATCTTTAAGATGTGAGGTAACTACTGGACTTCTCCCGGCATCAGTTTCAACCCCTTTGAGGAGGAGGAAGCCAGATAGTCGAAGAAATCATTTCAAGCCATACGTTTCAAAAGGCATCGTGTACTGAAAATAGCAAACATGCCTGTGAACAGCACTTTTGAAAGTCGTGTCTACTGCAGCGGCGAGCAAAATCCCAAACGGACAAGACGGATGTGTTTCTTGTGTAAATTTAGACTGTGTTTGACGAAGGGAAATGGGTGCTTTCAGCTGTATCATTAGCAGTGCTTTCGCTTGTGAGGACTAAACGTGAAGAACCAACAGGACGTTTAATGTGTTTGAAATGAAGGATCATCGAAAATTATATGCTATAGATTCTGATTTCGTGATTCTGTCCTCAGTTGTGTTAATTTTGCAATAATACTTCTGTTAAAAACGTGGCTGATGTAATTAATAATTTTCATTTTTGATAAATAGAAAGGTGACAGTTTTTATGTATGATTCTACTGAAGCTGGTACCACTACAGTGGTAGCACACGGAACCACCAGTTTATGATCTAATGGTACATTAAAATTAAAAACAAAAGTTGTATTCCATTTCTTGAGGGTACTTTTTGTTCCGCCGTTACAACTACATATTACTAGCTGCACATTCAATCGCTGATACAAATGCAACTCACAAAATGTCTTAGTTACTCCAGTGATTGACTCAATAATAAGTGGAAACGATAGTGACACTGGTACTGTCACAGCGGTACGTCCCCTTTGCAAACATCAACGCCCGCCTACTACCGCTGCTGATGCATATTTCCACCAGTCAGCTGTGGTGTAAGTCGGCGGTGCACGGTCGCACGCAGAGAACCGAACCTCGCTCGCAGACACCGTTAAGTCCCCCGTATCATCTGAACTCAGAGTCGTCCGCGACTAGAACGAGCAGCCTTTCACCTTCCACATCCAAACCAATAGTGTCAGTTTTCGAGTGCCCCTATTCCCTACTCTGCTGGTTGCGCCGCTAGCCAGGTTATACAGGGTGTTAAAAAAGGTACGGCCAAACTTTCAGGAAACATTCCTCACACACAAAGAAATAAAATATGTTATGTGGACATGTGTCCGGAAACGCTTACTTTCCATGTTAGAGCTCATTTTATTACTTCTCTTCAAATCACATTAATCATGGAATGGAAACACAGCAAAAGAACGTACCAGCGTGACTTCAAACACTTTGTTACAGGAAATGTTCAAAATGTCCTCCGTTAGCGAGGATACATGCATCCACCCTCCGTCGCATGGAATCCCTGATGCGCTGATGCAACCCTGGAGAATAGCGTATTGTACCACAGCCGTCCACAATACGAGCACATTTGGTACCGGGGTTACGTAGACAAGAGCTTTCAAATGCCCCCAAAATGAAAGTCAAGAGGGTTGAGTTGAGGAGAGCGTCGAGGCCATGGAATTGGTCCGCCTCTACCAATCCATCGGTCACCGAATCTGTTGTTGAGAAGCGTACAAACACTTCGACTGAAATGTGCAGGAGCTCCATCGTGCATGAACCAAATGTTGTGTCGTACTTGTAAAGGCACATGTTCTAGCAGCACAGGTAGATTATCCCGTATGAAATCATGATAACGTGCTCCATTGAGCGTAGGTGGAAGAACATGGGGCCCACGCAAGACATCACCAACAATGCCAGCCCAAACGTTCACAGAAAATCTGTGTTGATGACATGATTGCACATTTTCGTGCGGTTTCTCGTCAGCCCACACATGTTGATTGTGAAAATTTACAATTTGATCACGTTGGAATGAAGCCTCAATCGTAAAGATAACATTTACACTGAAATGAGGATTGACACATTGTTGGATGAACCATTCTCAGAAGTGTACCCGTGGAGGCCAATCAGCAGCTGATAGTGCCTGCACACGCTGTACATGGTACGGAAACAACTGGTTCTCCCGTAGCACTCTCCGTAAAGTGAAGTGGTCAACGTTACCTTGTACAGCAGCAACTTCTCTGACCTGACATTAGGGTTATCGTCAACTGCACGAAGAATTGCCTCGTCCATTGCGGGTGTCCTCGTCGTTCTAGGTCTTCCCCAGTCGCGAATCATAGGCTGGAATGTTCCGTGCTCCCTAAGACGCCGATCAATTGCTTCGAACATCTTCTTGTCGGGATACTTTCGTTCAGGAAATCTGTCTCGATACAAAGTACCGCGCAACGGCTATTGCCCCGTGCTAATCCATACATCAAATGAGCATCTGCCAACTCCGCATTTGTAAACATTGCACTGACTGCAAAACCACGTTCGTGATGAACACTAACCTGTTGATGCTACGTACTGATGTGCTTGATGCTAGTACTGTAGAGCAATGAGTCGCATGTCAACACAAGCACCGAAGTTAACATTACCTTCCTTCAATTGGCCCAACTGGCGGTGAATCGAGGAAGTACAGTACATACTAACGAAACTAAGATGAGCTCTAACATGGAAATTAAGCGTTCCCGGACACATGTCCACATAACATCTTTTCTTTATTTGTGTGTGAGGAATGTTTCCTGAAAGTTTGGCCGTACCTTTTTCTAACACTCTGTATGTTGGTGGTTCCGCCAGTAACGTGAAAACTGCCGCGTTTAATACTTTCCCACCACAGAATGTCTCCAGATGCGAGCCAATCAGAGCAAACCTTTCGCGCCAGTTTACTCTAGAAATTTCCGTTAACAATGTAACAGGAACTGAGCGAACCATCTCTTTCCACCGTGTAGGTCAGGACATTCCAAGAGTTGTGAATTCTCGCCATAAATTATCAGGTGGCATCCACCACTTCACCCTCTACAGCGGCGAACTGTGGCCAATACCGCGAACCTCACCTTAGCTCAATCGACAGGGCAGTTGCGCGAGTCCCACCGGGTGGTTCCTTGACTCGCGTAAGCCGGCACAAAGCCTCTGAATGCCGTGCTGTCTCCCCTGTCGCTCTCTCCAGCTGTGTGCCAGCTGAGTGGTCCTCACGCATTCTCAGAATTGAGCTACGTATAAGCCTCGGTCGACAACCCCAGCAGTTTCATAAAAGACATTCGACAGCATTAAATAACGTTATGACTCTTTTGGCATGATGAAGCTAAAGAGTCCTACCAATCGCGAGGCGTGACTTAGGACATGATTTTAGCGTAGAAATGGAAGGAGACAAGCCAGACTGCTTGTAATCTTTCAAACAGGCGTATGTATCATTTCATGATCCATGTCCAGATCCAGAACGAATAATGGATAACTACTAACAGAACCTGGGTACGGTCTGACAGACATCCGTTGCCCTCGCCACTTCCTGCGCATCCATCCCAATGAGCACCTCCCTTCACGAACCACCAAGGATTAAATTGGCTTTGTTGGTTTAGGAAAGTTTCGGGTTCTCCCTTCCTGTTACTGTACAGATTATTTCCGCAATGAAGGTACAATTTCAAGAATGAGATTTTCACTCTGCAGTGGAGTGTGCGCTGCCATGAAACTTCGTGGCAGATTAAAACTGTGTGCCGGATCGAGACTCGAATTCCCCCCCCCTCCAGAACATCCCCCAGGCTGTGGCTAGGCCATGTCTCTGCAATATCCTTTCTTCCAGGAGTGCTAGTCCTGCAAGGTTTGCAGGAGAGCTTCTGTGAAGTTTAGCAGGTAGGAGATGTGATACTGGCGAAATTAAAGATGTGAGGACGGGTCGTGAGTCGTGCTCGGGTGTCTCATTCGGTAGAGCACTTGCCCGCGAAAGGCAAAGGTCCCGAGTTCGAGTCTCGGTGCGGCAGACAGTTTTAATCTGCCAGGAAGCCTCAAGGTACAGTGTTACATACAATGAGCAATACATACAATATTAAGCCATAGGGCCACATCAGTCTGTGACTGCCTTGCTTTCGTTCTTCCCATGGGCCTCCAGCGCAAAGAGTATGGTATCCGTCTTCTCTGTGCCATACTGCACCGTATGTGACTGTGAACACGGCAGTTGTGAGTGAAGGACTACCAGGCAAACACTACCCCAGTTGATAGATGCTCTGATGTCATTGTTGGCGTGGTTGGCGTGGTTGTTCGTTGACAAAAATGCCACCTTCCGTACAGAACACGATCGTACGGACATCTGTTGACATTTTGTATGGTTATATCATGAATTAGACACAGGACGGAAAAATGGAGGCATCTTGTTTTAATTTTGGACTCGAATGTATGTCTACTTTTTTTAAAAAAAGAATCAGTATCAGTACACCAATGAAATCTTCACATTTTCGCTCACAATTTTTGACAGTTTCCTGAGTAGATATGCCTATTTCAACCTGTTACATTAACCGTTTTCCACTATCCCTTTAGATACGTTATGGACATAATTCATATTTTTTTGGGATGCCCCAGACTACACGGTTTCTTTACTAACGGGCGCACCTACAGCACTTATTCGAGTTGTGAAGCTCCTGCCAGTCTCTCCGGTATATTGCTTGTCATAACCTTTAGATTGTATTCTACATTACTCGGGGCGGTTATTAGATTTGCGGCGTACTTTGAAACCATACCTTCATGTGAAGTTGATTTGAAGTGGAAGGAAAGATACTTTATGGAGGCTGATCAACAAAGATTGAGCTGATTTTTTCACAGATGTTTTCTTTTTCAAAGGTGACCCCTCCCACTTGAATGCACTTTTCATAGCGTCCCTGTCAGTCCTCGAACACATGGTGCAGGCCATTCTTTGTTAGGTCCTTCAGGATCGCCTCACTTTTTTTGAGCATTGCTTCAGAGTTCTTAAATCGAATGCCCCGAAGCTTTGCCTTTAAGAGATGCGACTAAAAAAAATCACAGCATGCAAGATCGGGGCTCCAACGCAGATTTAGTTTACAGATAATGTTGAATTGAGTCAGAAACTGTACGATTTCATTTGTGATATGAGGCCGCGCATTGTCATAATGAAGTCACCACTCACTCCAAGAAAGTTCTGGTCGTTTCCTTGCAGTGCCCTTCCTCATTTTAGCCAATACTGACGTTTAGTATGTCACTGCAACTGTAGTATGAGGGGGGAACTGCATGCCGGTAAATCATTCCATGACAGACAAAAACATCCTGCAGATGGACCAACTTCCGCTGTTTTTGGTATTGGAGAACCTCACGGTTTCCACACTGTGCTGGTCGTTTCCCTCTAGGATCATAACGATGCGGCTATGGCTCATCACCGGTGATAATCGATTCCAAAAACGCATCCCCTCCATCGGTAAAGAGACAGCTCGTCTCCATTCGCGCAGCGTTGTGTATGGGAGTCAACAGTTGTGGCACCCACAACATGCACAAAGACAGGTCATATGGAGATGATCGTACATTATCGTAAAGACGTTGCCATATGACATTCTCAACACTTCACTCAGATTACGTAATGTTTTCCACCAATCCTCACAGACAATCAGAGTAGCTGCATTGATGTTGACCTCAGTCACAGCAGCAGCCCCAGAACACCGGGGCTGCCTCGCTTAACATACAGATGTAGGCTTTCTTTGAAGTCCTTGAACCACCTAACAGTGTTGCAAGAGGTAGTGCAACTTCACTGTCCATTTGCTGCAGCTTTTTGTGAATTTCAGTGGCTGTATGGTTTAAACGAACACAGAATTTTACTGCGCCGTATCGCTCCTCCCGCGTCACCACCATTGTCTGGTGCGCGGAATTAAAAGAGCGTCTATAAAATAGAGCATTACTGCCAACCTACTGATATGAGACTGCTGCCCCTTATGGACATTATGTATAAGAATCCGCTATTTTCATATAATCATGGTACGCGTAAGCAACTATCACGAAAGCTACAGGAAAAAATCTGTCTCAGTCTTTGTTGATCACCCGTGGTATGGCGTACACTACTGATTGTAAGAACGGCACACAGCACACATCCGGATGAATCAACAGATAACTTGGTAAGGGGACAAGGGAGGTGGCTCATTTTCTTTTGAGAAGGGGAGTTGGATACGTAAGCCAAAGCTTGTAAACAATTAGTGGGGTCAGACAGATTTAACGCGTAGAGAGGAAAGTATGAAAATACTTACAGATTAACGTGCACAGCTGCATCAAACCAGTCTTCGGAATGAAGACTATAATAACAATAACAAAATTCGAGCTATTTTTCCCAGGTGGTTCTGTAAAAATTTATCACTTCTTTCTATATAATTTAGTAACTTGTCAAACTTTTACGTATTTGTTTTTGGTACTTCTCTTACAATATCTAGATCTTTGTCGTTTCCGTATCCGAGAAGCGGCAGTTTGAGTAGTCTATTTATCATAACTTTAAAGCCATCACATTTGTATGCTTCAAGTTGGCCAAGCACTTGTCTGAAATCGAGTTTGTGCTGGTTGGTCTTTTGAAATGTGCTGCTACTCAGCAAAAACCTTGTCATTTTGGAATTCCACAGTAAACTTTATTTTATGGTTTATGCTGTTCTGCATCTTGTACAGCTTGTTCATCCCCTGTATGTTACGCATCATCAGCTTATTTTCTGTATTATCTGATATTTTCTGTATGTCGCCAGCCGCGATGGCCGTGCGGTTCTAGGAGCTGCAGTCCGGAACCGCGGGACTGCTACGGTCGCAGGTTCGAATCCTGTCTCGGGCATGGATGTGTGTGATGTCCTTAGGTTAGTTAGGTTTAAGTAGTTCTAAGTTCTAGGGACTGATGACCTCAGAATTAAAGTCCTATACTGCTGAGAGCCATTTGAACCTTTTTTCTGTATGTCAGGTTTTAGCATAGGAAAAGACGTTTTCTGTTTCATTCACAAAAATGTCCGTTGTGATTATTGCAAGCTCTTTTACACTGCAGGGTCTTGTCTCTGGTGTAAATTTTTTTATGTTGAACTTAAAATACATTGAGGTGAGAAAAGTCTGGGATGCCTCCTAACATCGCGTCGGACCTCCTGTTTCTTGGTGTAGTGCAGCAACTCTAAGTGGCATGGACTATACAAGTCGTTGCAAGTCCACTGCACAAATACTGAGCCACGGTGTCTCCATAGCCGTCCATAATTGCGAAAATGTTGCCAGTACAGGATTTTGTGCACGAACTGGCCTCTCGATTTTGTCTCATAAATATTCGATGGGATTCAAGTCGGGTCATCTGCGTGGCCAAATCATTAGCCTGAATTGTCCAGAATGTTCTTCAAAGGACTCGCGAACAGCTGTGACCTGTGTAAGGTGGCAGAATAAATGGTCAGATTCGCACCTTACATGAGACCTTTACAAATCGCAATGAGAAGGTGAAGATGACACCTAACGTAAATTGACAGTTATGAGAACGTTTTCCTATCAATATGTAATGCGAAAAGGGATTACACTCAATCGACGATAAGTAACACACCATTACTATACAATGCATGCTTTTGAGCGGAAGGTAGAACACGGAACGCGAGTCGTGTCACTTTTAGTTTTGAGAAGCCAGCTCCACAGTGGCGTAGCGAAGCCGCGCTGCAGGAGTTACACCGGCAACCACTTAAATGGGTGACAGGAAAGAGGACAGCGACCCCGGGCCAGATGATTCAAGCTGGAGGGCCACCTGTTGCGAGGACATCGGTACAAGAGCAGAGAAGAAGCTTTAGAAAACTGCGTTTCAAAATTCCAAAGGGATACGAACAAAAGCAAGTGACACATTTTCATCCAGCGAGTGCAACACACGAAAAGGTCAATGTACTTTAGGCGTCTAGAACAGGCACAAACGTCCGATTGGTGGAAACTCACTAGGAAGGAGCAAACTTAGGAAGGAGAAAACTACTGAAGTTTCAACGCAGTTTGATAGAAGGGACGTTGCGATTGGTAAAGGGTGTTTCTACAAAATAAGAGGAACGCTCATATTGGTCGAAAAAAGCCATGATGTGAAAAAGGAACCCAAGTGAAGGGAGGAAGTTTTACCATGAGCAGGAAAAGAGAGAAATTTTGTGTTGGACTTGTAACGCAGGAAATTCATATCCTCCTATTTCCATCTATAGTACTATAAATTTTTTTCCTTGTTTTGTTACCTGAAGATATGACATTTCTGTGTGTCTATATATTGTAATTGTTTTAATATATATATATATATATATATATATATATATATATATATATATATATATATATATATGTTGGTTTGTTTTGTAAATACTATTTCTATTTTTAAGCTGGGTCTTGCCTAGGGAAAACTATGCTACCGAACGAATATATCGATAGGTCGTGTGGAGAACCAAAGTGTTTAGGATCTTTAGTAGTGTGAACTCGGCCGCGTGGAGCGCGGGCAGAGGGAGTCTGGCTGGAGTAGTGCAGTGGAGCAGGTGTGTTCTGTGACGCTCACGCGAGTTGCCGCGCTTTCGGGGTTTGGCAGCATGTAATTGCGCTCGAATTGTTATGATGGTTTCCGACACGGTGTCGCGGACGGGAAGCTTTAGCTGGCGCACATCAAGAGCCCGTTTCGCCTGGTGACCGTGTCGAGAAGAAGGCGCGCCAACATCCAGCTTCTGCAACAGCGACAACCGACAATGAGTGACTGTCGCCACCTCCTCGATCGACGGCTTCAGACCTTCAGCCAACCAACAAGGAAGACTGGAAGCACGTAAAGTTTTAGAACTGTATGGCAGACCTCAGCTTTTCAAACTGTTAAATTTTTCCCACTAAATTACAGCAACGTAGCATGAACCTTTGTTGCTCATTGCCCCAATTGCATTACCAAGCAGGGTCCCTTCATTTTCCGGAATGAACCCGAGTATTGTTGATATTCAAACGCCAGCATTAAAGTAATGTCATTCCATTTCACTGCTTTAATTTCAAAGTTCAGTTAAGGTATTCATAGCTGGCTACAGTATTTAGATTACACAAGCACAAATTAAGAGTGCGAGTTTTGTTAGCATATTTTAGCTTACCTGTGACTGCAGCTCAGCTTGGTACGTGCTAAATGTTACTATTGTTAATTGTTCAGAATAATTTAATTCAAGGTCAAAGTTAAATCTCTTATTTCTAAATTGCGTATATTCAAGTAGCTTTTGAAATGATTGTTGAGGTAGCCCAAGACTAACCTTATTCTACTGAATTTCGTAGTGCTTCAGGAACAAATCTCACTATTAATTTCAGTCACTAAATTAACTTTCGATTTTCCGGTTTTATTAACTCTTTTGCTAAATTAAGTCAGAGTTAGCGAAATTTGTTACTTCTGACAAAAATTCAGTTTTCACACAACACGTGTCAACCTTCAGTTGCCACGCATTTAGTGCTAATTATATTTGCAATAACCTTTCTTTTCAGTTACAATAGTAATTGTCCATAGGAATGGCAACCGTAATTTTCCCCAAATCTTAAATATCTAATTACCGCTGGTTAATTGTTACCGTAAAGGCCGCACATTTACTTTCTTTATTAACTTTACCCTTTTTCATAATTAATTTTCACCAATTTCATTTGCATTTTTCCTTTTATTTACATTTAACCCTTTCCTCCCTCTTTACCGACAGATTAACTTCGGTGACGATTGCTTTTGCCAAATTTCCATTAGGTGCACGCGGTTTAATTTTTCACTGTCATTAAAGTCGGTAAGTGAGGGGGAGGCTGCAGCCTCTTCTCTGAACTGGCATCAAATACAGAACGGATCACTTAACGCTCCATAGGATGCAGAGAAGCAATTGGTGAGGGCACTGCGTTCACAGCGGCTGCATTCCATCTAAAATAAACTGTAGGAACGTTTAGCTCCAACTGTGGAGATACGAACCAGCTAAATTAGTTAACTGTTCTTGCGAGAACTGAGAGGGAACTATAATATGCATGCTGCTCCAACCACGCGTGTTCACCACATAATAAGACTAGGGCTGAATACATGTTTTCTCACATCACGAGAAACATAGGGAAAGTTTCCGCTGGAAAGTTCAGCAAAGACCAGATTAGTTCTGTAGGAATTTCAGTGGGGGAGAGCAGCCGTGCAGACAGCAGCACGTCGCAGCTTAAGGTAAATACCGCATGCACAGGCATAAACTTTGTTGGTTCACCAGCTTGTGTCCACTGTGAACCCGAGCGGTCTTGGGTAATCTTGCGCTCAGATTTGTCACTTGGCTAACCATCCACCGTAGACTTGATTGTCGTCCTAAATAGTAACGAACTTTGAACCGGAATCGGACGATTTTCGTGGTACTGACCAACATCATCACGTGAAACCTCTGGCTACTGAGAGGCTTCTTCAGCTTATATCTCGTGAATGAAAAACGGTTTGCCAAGGTCGGTGCGGATGTAGGCGAGTGGGACTTTTCTGCACGACACTGTGCCAGCAATAATCTGTGTCATGCTCCAACATTCACAAACTGATAGAGATGACAAAGATGATGTGGACGAGCGCTATGCATTACCACTGTCTGAATCGACTGAGGTGACAGCAAGTATTAATTTATGTAAAAATTTGCAGTATTATTCATCTTTACTAATTAATTATTCTCTTGTCGTAACATCAACATTCAATTCCAACTTTTTCAGTTGAAGAGTAAGAGCATCTCACTGTTCAGCCTGGACTTCCCCGAGCACCTGATGCTTTGCTTGGATCTTCCACTGTCAAAGACCCTTCGTCTGAAGTTTCTAGTACCCAAGAAGCATTGACCGGACCTTCAGAAACCAAATGAAGGTGAGTGAAAAAACTGTGTGCATGATACCTGTACGGGTACTTGCTCATACATAAATACTTCACAGGACAACTTATATGTCTTTTTGTATCCATGGTCTGTCACTAAATTCTTCCTTTCTTTTCCAGATGGGGACCCTGTGAGAAGAGATTACCCAAGCATGGTGCCAAAAAACACTGTTTTGTGTCGATCCTGCGGTACAAATTCGAATCTAGGGATAACCAATCTTCAAATCCACTGTTGAAAAATATTTGCATATATAAGGTTTCTTTGAAGTTTGGCAAATGCTAGAGATCTGTCATGGCTATCGCATTGACATGTGTGTAATCACAATAAAGCCTATATTTTCGTGTTCCATCCTTTGACCTTTTTGGTACAACGACTATTCCTGTCCCGTGCACTATTACTTTCTTCAGTTATTCCTTGTTTTAGCTGTTGATCAATAAATCCCTCCAAAACTGGCTGCAAGTACCTGCGTATTCTGTACGGTTTGCAGTAGACTGACGCTTCATTTCCCGTTGGTATGAAGTGCTGCCCCCCCTCCCCCCCCCCCCCTGAACCATGAACCGTGCCGTTGGTGGGGAAGATTGCGTGCCCCAATGACACAGATAGCCGTACCGTAGGTGCAACCACAATGGAGGAGTATCTGTCGAGAGGCCAGACAAACGTGTGGTTCCTGAAGAGGGGCAGCAGCTTTTTCAGTAGTTGCAGGGGCAACAGTCTGGATGATTGACTGATCTGGCCCTGTAACATTAACGAAAACGGCCTTACCGTTGTAGTACTGCGAACGGCTGAAAGTAAGGGGACACTACGGCCGTAATTTTTCTCGAGGGCATGCAGCTTTACTGTATGATTAAATGATGATGGAGTCCTCTTGGGCAAAATATTCCGGAGGTAAAATAGTCCCCCATTCGAATCTCCGGGCTGGGACTACTCAGGAGGACGTCATTATCAGGAGAAAGAAAACTGGCGTTCTACGGATCGGAGCGTGGAATGTCAGAGCCCTTAATCGGGCAGGTAGGTTAGAAAATTTAAAAAGGGAAATGGATAGCTTAAAGTTAGATATAGTGGGAATTAGTGAATTCGGTGGCAGGAGGAACAAGACATTTGGTCAGGTGAATACAGGGTTACAAATACAAAATCAAATAGGGGTAGTGCAGGAGTAAGTTTAAGAATGAATAAAAAAAATATGAGTGCCGGTAAGCTACTACAAACAGCATAGTGAACGCATTATTGTGGCCATGATAGACACGAAGCCCATACCTTCTACAGTAGTACACGTTTATATGCCAACTAGCTCTGCAGATGATGAAGAAATTGATAAATTGTATGATGAGAGAAAAGAAATTAACCAGGTAGTGAAGGAGACGAAAATTTAATAGTCAAGGTGACTGGAATTCGAGATTAGGAAAATGGAGAGAAGGAAACGTAGTAGGTAATATGGATTGGGGCTAAGATATGAAAGGGGAAGCCACCTGGTAGAATTTTGCACAGAGCGTAACTTAATCATAGCTAACACATGGTTCAAGAACCATGAAAGAAGGTTGTATACATGGAATAACCCTGGAAATACTAGAGGGTTTCAGATAGATTATATAATGGTAAGACGGAGATTTAGGAACCAGGTTTTAAATTGTAAGACATTTCCAGGGGCAGATGTGGACTCTGACCACAATCTATTGGTTATGAACTGTAGATTAAAACTGAAGAAACTGCAAAAAGGTGGGAATTTAAGGAGATGGGACCTGGATAAACTGAAAGAACCAGAGGTTGTACAGAGTTTCAGGGAGAGCATAAGGGAACAATTGACAAGAATGGGGGAAAGAAATATAGTAGAGGAAGAATGGGTAGCTTTGAGGGATGAAATAGTGAAGGAAGCGGAGGATCAAGTTGGTACGAGGGTCAGTCAGAAAGTAATGCCTCCTATTTTTTTTTCTACGCTTAATTGTCAGGAAATTTAAATGCAATTACATATGTTGAAAACCACAACATTGAGGATCATTTTGTCATTTTTCAATGTAATCTCCGCCCATCTCTACAGTTTTGGTCCATCTTTGAACAAGGGCATGTATCCCAGCACGGTAAAAATCACAGCTCTGCTTCCTAAGCCATTGACGCACGGATGTTTTAACGGCCTCCTCATCTTCAAAATGAATCCCACGATGAGCTTCTTTTAGTGGCCTGAACAGATGGAAGTCTGATGGTGCCAGGTCAGGGCTGTGTGGGGGATGAGGCAAAACTTCCCGTCCAATTTTGACAATCTCGTCAGAGGTGTGACGACTGGTGTGTGGTCTTGCATTGTCATGCAAAAGAAGAACATCTGCCATTGATTTTGTTGGGCGAACTCGCTGAAGACGTGCTTTAAGTTTTTTGAGGGTTGTGACGTATTGAACAGAATTTATTGTGCATCCCTGCTCCAAAAAATCAACCAGAATCACACCCTCTGTATCCCAGAAAACTGTTGCCATAACTTTCCCTGCCAATCGCACAGTTTTGAATTTTTTCTTCCTCGGCGAGCTTGTGTGACGCCACTCCATTGACTGCCTCTTTGATTCGGGTTCAAAAAAATGCACCCATGTTTCGTCCCCGGTCACAATTTTTTTCAGAAACTCATCTCCCTCCAAACGGAAGCGCTGCAAGTGTTGGGAGGCTATTGTTTTCCTTGCCTCTTTATTCTGATCGGTTAACATTCTTGGAACCCACCGTGCACAAACTTTTGAGTACCCCAATTGTTTAATAATCGTGATCACACTGCCTTTACTAAGAGAAATAATGCGACACACTTCATCTGCAGTCACCCGACGGTCACCACGAATGATGTCATCAACTTGCTGAATGTTGTGTGGAGTCACTGCACTCACCGGCCTGCCGCTCCGCTTTTCGTCAGTCAACGGTGTTTGCCCTTCAGCTTCCTTACAACGACGAACCCATCGTCTAACAGTGCTGACATCCACTGTCACAACACCATACACCTTCTTCAGTCTTTCATGAATGCGTATGGGCGTTTCACCTTCTGCATTCAAGAATTCAATCACACAACGCTGTCTCAAACGAACATCGATGTCGGCCATCTTACAAACTTCTGCTGTGCTGCCACCTGTTGACACAGAAAGTTACTACTGCAGTGGATTGCAGAAGAAGGTTTGAAGAATGGCGCCAAATTCAAATTTTTCACTTAACTTAATTTTTTTAAGTAGAAAAAAATGGGAGGCATTACTTTTTGACCGACCCTCGTAAAAAGACAAGGGCTAGTAGAAATCCGTGGATAACAGAAGAGACAGTGAATGTAATTGATGAAAGGAGGAAATACAAAAATGCAGTAAGTGAAGCAAGCAAAAAGGAATACAAAGGTCACAAAAATGAGATCGACAGGAAGTGCAAAATGGCTAAGCAGGGATGGGGAGAGGACAAATTTAAGGATGCAGAGGCTTATCTCACTAGGGGTAAGATAGATACTGCCTACAGGAAAACTAAAAAGAAATTTGGAGAAAAGAGAATCACTTGTATGAACATCAAGAGCTCTGATGGAAACCCAGTTCTAAGCAAAGAAGGGAAAGCAGAAAGGTGGAAGGAGTGTATAGGGGATCTATACGGGGCTAATGTTCTTGAGGGCAATATTATAGAAATGGAAGAGGATGTAGATGAAGATGAAATGGAAGATATGATATTGCGTGAAGAGTTTGGCAGAGCACTGAAAGACCTAAGTCGAAACAAGGCACCGGGAGTAGACAACTTTCCATTAGAACTACTGACAGCCTTGGGAGAGCCAGTCCTGACCAAACTCTACCATCTGGTGAGCAAGATGTATGAGCCAGGCGAAATTCCCTCAGACATCAAGAATAATATAGTAATTCCAATCCAGAAGCTGACCTCGGGGAAGATCAGGATTCCATATAAATGTTGGAACACGTGAGGGAATACTGACCCTACGACTAATCTTAGAAGAAAGATTAAGGAAAGGCAAACCCACGTTTCTAGCATTTGTAGATTTAGATAAAGTTTTTGACAATGTTAACTGGACTACTCTCTTTCCAGTTCTGAAGGTGGCAGGGGTAAAATACAGGGAGCGAATGGCTATTTACAATTTGTACAGAAACCAGATGGCAGTTATAAGACTCGAGGGACATGAAAGGGAAGCAGTGGTTGGGAATGGAGTGAGACAGGGTTGTAGCCTCTCCCCGATGCTATTCAATACGTATACTGAGCAAGCAGTAAAGGAAGCAAAAGAAAAGTTGGGAGTAGGTATTAAAATCCATGGAGAAGAAATAAAAAACTTTGAGGTTCGCCGATGACATTGTAATTCTGTCAGAGACAGCAAAGGACTTGGAAGAGCAGTTGAACGGAATGGACAGTGTCATGAAAGGAGGGTATAAGATGAACATCAACAAAATCAAAACGAGGATAATGGAATGCAGTCGAATTAAGTCGGGTGGTGCTGAGGGTATTAGATTAGGAAATGAGACACTTAAAGTAGTGAAGGAGGTTTGCTATTTGGGGAGTAAAATAACTGATGATGGTCGAAGTAGAGAGGATATAAAATGAAGATTGGCAATTGCAAGGAAAGCGATTCTGAAGAAGAGAAATTTGTTAATATCGAGTATTGATTTAAGTGTCAGGAAGTCGTTTCTGAAAGTATTTGTATGGAGTGCAGCCATGTATGGAAGTGAAACATGGACGATAAGTAGTTTAGACAAGAAGAGAATAGAATCTTTCTAAATGTGGTGCTACAGAAGAATGCTGAAGATTAGATGGGTTGATCACATAACTAATGAGGAGGTATTGAATAGAATTGGGGAGCAGTTTGTGGTACAACGTGACTAGAAGAAGGGATTGGTTGGTAGGACATGTTCTGAGCCATCAAGGGACCACAAATTTAGCATTGGTTGGCACCGTGGAGGGTAAAAATCGTAGAGGGAGACCAAGAGATGAGTACACTAAGCAGATTCAGAAGGATGTAATTTGCAGTAAGTACTGCAAGATGATGAAGATGGCACAGGATAGAGTAGCATGGAGAGCTGCATCGAACCAGTCTCAGGACTGAAGACCACAATAACAACAATGCTGTGCTGTATAATACATGTAGCTGGTAATGGCACTTTTGGAAAAAATAAATCCTTAAGTTCAAAAAGTAATTCTTCCATCCGTTCGCTATTGCTTCCCTCCAGGTGCTTCACATTTCCTTGTAACGCAGTTTTAATGGCGTCCGGCGATTGTGTATGGCTGGTATCCCTCGTGCCCCATTCTTCTTCCTCCAGGATATCCATGTTAGTGATTAGTATCCTGTACGCTTGTACGCTTGCAGTACCTTTATCAACTAAGCAACCCACCTGACCCAATACTTCAGTCTCTTCCGATGTTTCAACCACGTACAAAATTCTGGCAAGCTACACTCAAGACTGACCCAAAGTGATTGCCTAGCGCCCTTAGGTACACAGTTGTGCGGTTCAAGCCTTAGTGTGGTCGTCAGCGGTTTAGTCGGTTCGTAGCATCCAGTCTTACTGGAAATGGCAGTAGGTGGACTTGGGGTTCCCGTTGGCGTTTAACATCTTATTGTTCGCCGGTCCTCTAGTTCTAAATCCATTGCTTCCTCTTAATTCATCCACACCACGCTGTGGCCGGCGACACTGCCCCCTTACACGTCCCGTGCGCCAACAACTGAAATATTTTATACTAGCTGTTAATTCTGCGTTCCAATCGACCAGTTGATCTTCTCACACTCTATATGTAACTGCACTGTTGTGTGCAAATCCGTCGAACCCCGTGTCTATACATGTCTAGACATATCTGCATGAAACCTGCTTAAAAATGAATTGAGAACCCTCTGCTCACCTTTCGCAAAATAATTTCATTGACTGAAGCATTCTGTCCAAATTTTCCTTATACTACCCGCATATTGTTCCACTTTTTCCGTGTTTATCTTAGTTATTACGCCTTATTGTTTTCCCTTTAGTGTCTAGCACAATTTCGTTTCTTATATCTCTGAATTAACCCTTATTTAAATGTTATGGCTCTCTTAAGAGCTTCTGTATACCCTGCATTAGTTTAAGATTCCCCTGTTAGGGTCAGTTTTCAACACTCAGTAACACGTTATCAGACCAACCTTCCGTCTGAGCCACGTTTCCAAGGTCTCCCCCCCAAAGGCGTACACATCCTGGGTTGCCTTACTAGACAAAGGACCAATTAAACTAGCGATTGACAAGTCTACAGCCCGTTGTGGCTATCATGGTTCTACCAACCCATACACTTCTGTATTATCTGCTGTAAGTTGTGCTGACTTTTCTAACAGTGTGCATACTGATCCAGCTCTGACACACCTTGTGTGTCTGGTTCCGTCGAAGCTTTGTCCTTGACAACACTCATTTTGAGAACTAACACTCACAAGACAAGAAAGCAAAATACGTTAACTTAATGGTTATGTTTATTTATGAGCCATCTCAACTACTGGTATTGCCTAACCATATTCTCCACCGATTACATATATAACATCTTACTGGAACTGATTCCATAAATGGCGCCGAATGGCCCTCAGGGTTACACTACGCACATCTACCAGGCGCTAAATAATGGCGACTTCCATTACCTCTAAGACTAGACAAATCCACTGGCGCTCGGTTCACAACAAAATCTACTTTTACGGAATGCACGACCAATAAACCCTTTCTTCATGACAAAATACAATAAAAGTTTCTGGACTCACCATACCGTGCACTTTAGGTTCAGATGTTGCTCTAAGGAGGCGACGTCAATGATCTGACACCAGTGTTAGATGACGCATCGATTGTCAGTTGTGGAGACGTCAGGACAGCAGTGGATTTGTTTAATTAACTTCTTTATTCCAGCCCTCGGCCGTAGTACATCAGGAACAGCTTGATAGAGGCATCCAGTTCTCTCATGTGAAACAATATACGTCCGGCATTGCTGACAGTGCCAAGGTAGCGCCAAGCATGCATCACTCAGATGCCATTGTCAGCGACCTCTCCATCTGCGCCGACATGACAGTGTGCTGGTGCAGCTGTCAATTCCGCAGACGCAACCGTGACCATCCTCGGACAAGCGAGCAGCTCTCTGCTCCACCAGCAGCTGCTTTTGTGACTCATGTCAGGGTGCCCCGTCCTGTGCTCGAATGGCGGACCCCGTACTGCCTTCCAGAATGTCTCTCCAGGTGTCACAGGCTCATGGTATAGGCTCATACTGAGATGAGAATATATTAGTACACAAATGGCTAAGTTATCATGTTGTTGTTGTTGTTGTGGTCTTCAGTCCTGAGACTGGTTTGATGCAGCTCTCCATGCTACTCTGTCCTGTGCAAGCTTTTTCATCTCCCAGTACCTATTGCAACCTACATCCTTCTGAATCTGCTTAGAGTATTCATCTCTTTCTACGATTTTTACCCTCCACGCTACCCTCCAATGCTAAATTTGTGATCCCTTGATGCCTCAGAACATATCTTACCAACAGATCCCTTCTTCTCGTCAAGTTGTGCCACAAACTTCTCTTCTCCCCAGTCCTATTCAATACATCCTCATCTAATCTTCAGCATTCTTCTGTAACACAACATTTCGAAAGCTTCTATTCTCTTCTTGTCCAAACTATTTATCGTCCACGTTTCACTTCCATACATGGCTACACTCCATACAAATACTTTCAGAAATGAATTCCTGACACTTAAATCTATACTCTATGTTAACACATTTCTCTTCTTCAGAAACGCTTTCCTTGCCATTGCCAGTCTACATTTTATATCCTCTCTGCTTCGACCATCATCAGTTATTTTACTTCCTAAATAGCAAAACTCCTTTACTACTGTAAGTGTCTCATTTCCTAATCTAATTCCCTCAGCATCCCCCGATTTAATTTGACTACATTCCATTATCCTCGTTTTGCTTTTGTTGATGTTCATCTTATATCCTCCTTTCAAGACACTGTCCATTCCGTTCAACTGCTCTTCCAAGTCCTTTGCTGTCTCTGATAGAATTACAATGTCATCGGCGAACCTCAAAGTTTTTATTTCATCTCCATGGATTTTAATACCTACTCCGAATTTTTCTTTTTTTCTTTACTGCTTGCTCAATATACGGATTGAATAACATCGGGGAAAGGCTACAACCCTGTGTCACTCCTTTCCCAACCACTGCTTCCCTTTCATGCCCCTCGACTCTTATGACTGCCATCTGGTTTCTGTACAAATTGTAAATAGCCTTTCGCTCCCTGTACTTTACCCCTGCCACCTTCAGAATTTGAAAGAGAGTATTCCAGTCAACATTGTCAAAAGCTTTCTCTAACTCTACAAATGCTAGAAACGTAGGTTTGCCTTTTCTTAATCTTTCTTCTAAGATAAGTCGTAAGGTCAGTATTGCCTCACGTGTTCCAACATTTCTACGGAATCCAAACTGATCTTCCCCGAGGTCCGCATCTACCAGTTTTTCCATTCGTCTGTAAAGAATTCGCGTTAGTATTTTGCAGCTGTGACTTATTAAACTGATAGTTCGGTAATTTTCACATCTGTCAGCACCTTCTTTCTTTGGGATTGGAATTATTATATTCTTCTTGAAGTCTGAGGGTATTTCGCCTGTCTCATACATCTTGCTCACCAGCTGGTAGAGTTTTGTCATGACTGGCTCTCCCAAGGCCGTCAGTAGTTCCAATGGAATGTTGTCTACTCCGGGGGCCTTGTTTGGACTCAGGTCTTTCAGTGCTCTGCCAAACTCTTCACGCAGTATCATATCTTCCATTTCATCTTCATCTACATCCTCTTCCCTTTCAATAATATTGTCCTCCAGTACATCGCCCTTGTATAAACCCTCTATATACTCCTTCCACCTTTCTGCTTTCCATTATTTGCTTAGAAGTGTTCATATGCCTTTTTTTATATTTTGTATAGAATGGTCATCTTCGAGAAACGCTTAGTTCTTGAAAAAGTTTGGTCTTATGGGACAAAACTACTGAGGTCATCGGTCCCTAAGTTTACGCACTACTTAAACTAACTTACGCTAAAGACGAAACACACACCCATGCCTGAGGGAGGACTCGAACCTCCGACAAGGGAAGCCGTGCGGACCGTAACACGACGCCATTGACCGCGGGGCTATCCCGCGCGGCTACTTAGTCCTTGAAATATAAACGAAAAATTGAAAAAAGTGCGCAAACTTTGATGTTGTTTGGGCTTTTCGTTGTGAAGACGATCTACTACAAGTCAAAAAACTTGAAATTCGGGTTTAGCTCCGCAAAAAAACATAAAACCGTCGAGGAAAAATAGCTCTCGTAATTTTGTTTCGAAATCGGCTAGTTTGGTCACCAACTTACTGGACTACCAACACACTGCAACATGAAGCATGACGTCTTATTCATTTATTTATTTAGAGCCAGTATAATCACATTCATGATATTGGACTTGTCGAAGTACAGAACACTATAAAATATTACATATTTACATCATGTACAAAATCCTATCACTCTAATCACCACATCTTTATAACAAAAACATTATTCTGCTTAATTAGATTACATAATTATATACATACATACAGATAAAATAAAATCTAGCGACACGCCTTAGTTGATTTACAAAAACTATTAAATACCACTATTTTAGTTAAATAGGCATAGTAACATATGGCACAAACGTTTAGATACATACATGGATAAAATAAGCTTAGTTTTATCTAGGAATGGTTTGATAATTATTAACTTTTGTTTAGAGTGTTGTGAAGCAGACCTACAGATTTGAGCAAAATTCCAGGTATTCATTAACGTTGTAGAAACCGTTGTTAATTAGTAGATTTTTAGTTCTTTTTTGAATGTATTAATGTTTGGTATTTTTTGAGAGTATCTGACAATGCACTGAAGAGAATTTTTTGTTTGTAAACGGCACATTCCTGATATACTGTTTTCTGTGCACATCCTTTTGATAGTCATCCCTGTTCCTTGTTTGATAATTGTGGATCTCACTATTCAAGTCTGAAACTTGAGGGTTTTTAATAAAGCAGATACTTTCAAATATAAATGGTAAGGTAATGATTTTTAATTCTTTAAAGATACCTCTACATTTGCTCTGTAAGCAACATAACTTACTAATCTTACAGCTATCTTTTGAAGCTTTAACAATGTTTCGGTATTGCACTAATATTTAAGTATTCTTAATATGTAACAGTATTTGCTTAATTTTTTGTTAAGCATTTTTTACATGTTTTTCCAATCTTAGATGCTCATTTAGCCATAAAATAAAAATTTTATGTGATTATTTTGCGGAATTTGGCTATTCCATAATGTGAAATTTACATTGGTCCTTTTTGTTCCTTACATGGTTGAAGTTCATCCACACAGTTTTCTTGTCATTGACAACTAGACAGTTACCTTATACCATTTTTCTGCCACATCTACTGTTTTGTCGAATTTTTGCTGCATCTCATAATCATTCTTCCCCTTTATAATGAAGCTCGTATCATCAGCAAATAGTGCAGTATCATGATGTGATGTTTAAAGCTTTCCCGGCGTACTGATTGTTCCATAAAAACACGAGAGAACTGCCGGATATCAGTAACGTTCTGCCACGATATTTCGGCGCAGAGTCTTCTGGCCATCTTCAGGTGTATGCCACTGTAGTAGTACAGGCGAGTACGCGCTGAGCTCCGCTATTTAAAGCCTTCTGAGGTGACATTGCGCATGCGCTGCTCAGCGTGCGTGTTCATAACGGCTCCGTGCGCTGCGCCTCGCGCCCTCCACTGTGAAAGCCTGGCGTATCGATATCAGGTCGATTTCCATCTTTATGTAGATAACTACGTCGACTACGAAGTTTCTCTATAATAGGATTCCAAGCAGAGTTTAGCTGATAACCGCTATCTCGATTGATGAGAGCCTTGTTGTCAGACAGTATTATTTCCACAGATTCATTGATAATCGAGCTCCAAAAGTTTGATGTATGGGCCAAAATTTTTGTGTCGTCGTAATTCATGGGATGGTCTGTGGAAATACAATGTTAGGCGACTGCGGACTCGGTGGGTTGGAAAAGGCGAGTATGCCATTGGCGTTCCACAATGCGTTCCTGCACAGTTCGTGTCGTTTGCCCTATATATGATTTGCCGCATTCACACGGAATTTTGTAAACACCTGGTTTACGCAGGCCCAGGTTGTCTTTAACGGATCCCACCAGTGATGAAATTTTGGAAGGAGGACGAAAGATGACTCTCACTTGATACTTTCTCAATATTCTGCCTATCTGTGAAGAAATATTGCCAATAAATGGTAGATAAACAGTCGACCTGAAGGCCTCGCCAGTACTACTACAGTGGCATTCACCTGAAGATGGCCAGAAGACTCTGCGCCGAAATATCGTAGCAGAACGTTACTGATATCCGGCAGTTCTGCCGTGTTTTTATGGAACAGTGCAGTATCAGCTGTTGAAAACAGTTGTGGTAGATCATTAATAAAAACCAAGAATAACAATGGTCCCAATACCGAGCCCTGGGGCACCCCATAATTAACTCATTTTATATTCAGAATGGTACAAATTTCCATCCTGAGAAATTTGCACTCTTTGTTTCCTATCAGTTAAATAGTCAAAGGGCTCTGAGCACTGTGGAACTTAACATCTGAGGCCATCAGCCCCCTAGAACTTAGAATTACTTAAGCCTAACCAACCTTAGGACATCACACACACCCATGCCGGAGGCAGGATTCGAACCTGCGACCGCAGCAGTCACGCGGTTCCGGACTGAAGCGCTCGGCCACCGCTGCCGGCTCCTATCAGTTAAATTTGACTTTAACTACTTATAACACCTCAGACATCATGATTATATAGTTTTAATAGTAGTATATTATGATTTATAAGATCAAATGCATTGGAATGTTCCAAAAACAACCCACAGATCAGCTCCTTGTCCTCAATAGCTTTGCAAACAAGTTTTGGGAAACTGAAGAGAACTGTTTGTGTAGATTTGCCTTTTCTGAAACCATTCTGTGCGGTTACAAGAATTTTATTTTTGCTTAGGAAGTCTAGCAATCTGTCATACACTATTCTTTCAATTATTTTCGAAAATACATATAATGACGACAGTGGTCTGAAATTTTTAGTTTGAAACTTGTCACCACTTTTACAAGGTGGTATTATTGTTGAATGCGCACGTTTACTTGAAAACACACCAGTTTCGAAGAAGTCATTGATTATGTCCACAAGTTGAGAGACAACATTATTGGTACTATATTTGATAATTTTGTCAACTATATAATCAAATCCGCAGGTCATTTTACTCTTTAGTTTGCTGACAGCTGTTTGTACTTCTTTGGGTGTTACGGGATATGGATACATTGTCCTTTCATTTATTGGAGTTATTACCTTCGTCTTTGGATTATATTTTGTTGTGATCAGGTTTTGGGCTACATTAATATAATAATTATTAAATATATTAGCTATTATTATTAATTAATTATTAATAACTTTACACATAGATTTCATTTTGTTGTTATCCTTTCTTATATATGAATCATAGACTTCTTTTTTGCAGCAACTATAGCTTTTTCCTATAACAGTTTACATATTTTGCTTTGCACACTTACATTGCATTATAAGACTTTCTGATGATTCTTTGATTTCACTTGTTATCCATCAATTTGATTTTTTGTTTATTTTCACTCTCTTCAGAAGGAATGAAACATCATGGCAGTATTTATAATTTGACAAGAGTGTGTTGAATTTTATATCTACATAACTATTGGTTTTCATGTTCCAGTTTACCTTTTTTAACATGAGGTTAAGGACCCTAATGTTGTGATCATTTTTTAATCTTCTCTCAATATACCTCCTGTTGTCAATTTTCTCACGAGATATGTCTAAAGTCAATTTAATTTCTTGATAGTTAGAGAAACCTGTATCCAATGCCTCAAATTTAAAGCCAAATTTTGATTTGTCAATTAATATTTGGTCAATATTACTTTCACTTTTGCTGCCGTATCTGATGCTATCTTCTACACAAATGTCGAATTGTATGTTTTTGGTAGATTAACCAGTTTCTGCCCTTTTTTTTACGGTTGTCCTTGAAATTAACTTTGAAATTCCCGAGCATAATTATGTATTTTGACTGACTATTTAGATAGTTCAGAAAATATTCCAAATTTTCAGAGAACAATTCAAAATTGCCAGATGGGGACCTACATACACATGCAATTATAATTTTACTCTCTGCTAGTTCACTTAAACAATATTCGATATCTTTTTCAATAGAGCAGACATTTTAAACCTAATATCCTTTGATTTAATACCTGTTCTTATATATATATATATATATATATATATATATATATATATATATATATATATATATATATTTTCCACCCCCTCTGTATGTTTCCCTGCAAAAGCTGCTGATCAACTGGAAATCTGAAACACTGGCTGCACATTTTTGCATTTCTTGCAGCCAGTATTCAGTTACACACCAGATTGAAATCTCCTTTAATGTACCATTCAAAAGGACCTCTAGCTCATATACACACGTCAAAAAAAGCTTTCCATCACCTCAGTTCCGAGAGTTCCAGAACCTCTAAAGAAAACTGGATCAGAGATCGACATAAACATCATTTCCGCCTTTTTTATTGCTCATAAGAACCACACTTGCACGTTGTACCACCACACAGTGAGACCTTCAGAGGTGGTGGTCCAGATTGCTGTACACGCCGGTACCTCTAATACCCAGTAGCATTTCCTCTTGCATTGATGCATGCCTGTATTCATCGTGGCATATTATCCACAAGTTGATCAAGGCACTCTTGGTCCAGATTGTCCCAATTCTCAATGGCGATTCCCTCAGAGTGGTTCGTGGGTTACATCGTCCATAAACAGCCCTTTTCAATCTCTGCCAGACATGCTCGATAGGGTTCATGTTTGGAGAACATGCTCGCCACTCTAGTCGAGCGATGTCGTTTCCTGAAGGAAGTCATTCAGAAGATGTGCACGATGGGGGCGCGAATTGTCGTTCATGAAGACGAATGCCTCGCCAATATGCTGCCGATATGTTTGCACTATCGGTCGAAGGATGGCATTTGCATATCGTACAGCCGTTACGTCGACCCCGCATAATGCCATCCCAAAACAGCAGGGAACCCCCACCTTGCTGCACTCGCTGAACAGTGTGTCTAAGGCGTCCAGCCTGACTGGGTTGCCTCCAAACACGTCTCTAACGATTGTCTGGGTTGAAGGCATATGCGGCATTCACTGGTGAAGAGAACATGATGCCAACCCTGAACGGTTCACTCGGGGGTTCACTTGTTGGGCCCATCTGTACTGCGGTGCATCGTTTCGTGGTTGCAAAGATGGACCTCGCCATGGACGTCAGGAGTGAAGTTGCGCATCATGCAGCCCATTGCGCACAGTTTGAGTCGTAGCACGACGTCCTGTGACAGCACGAACAGCACTATTCGACATGGTGACGTTGCTGTCAGGATTCCTCCGTAGATAGCCGTCATCGAGTGCATTAGTAGAGCCCTTGTGCGGCCTGAGCGAGGCATGTCATCGACAGTTCCTGTCTCTTTGTGTCTCGTCCTTGTCCGAAAAACATCGCTTTGGTTCACTCCGAGACGCCTGGACGCCTCCCTTGTTGAGAGCCCTTCCTGTCACAAAGTCACAATGTGGACGCGATCGAACAGCGGTATTGACCGTCTAGGAGTGGTTGAACTACAGACAACAAGAGCCATGTACCTCCTTCCTGGTGGAATGACTGTAACTGATCGGCTGTCAGACCCCCTCCGTCTAATAGGCGATGCTCATGCATGGTTGTTACATCTTTGGGCGGGTTTAGTGACATGTCTGAACTGTCAAAGGGACTGTCTCTGTGATACAATATCCGCAGTCAAAGTCTGTCTTTAGGAGTTCTGGGAACCGGGGTGATGCAAAACTTTTTTGATGCTTGTAGTTTATTACTTCTTTACTACTAACTGTATTCGTGACACATTTTGCAGATAGTATTCTCATATACCACTGAAGATACCAGAAACATTCCGTCATTGTACGACACTTAGTTCAGGTGATATGACATCATAAAAACTGAAATGCTTGAAAAACTACCGTATCGTGCAAAATGGTTCAAATGGCTCTGAGCACTATGGGACTCAACTGCTGTGGTCATCAGTCCCCTAGAACTTAGAACTACTTAAACCTAACTAACGTAAGGACATCACACACATCCATGCACGAGGCAGGATTCGAACCTGCGACCGTAGCAGTCGCACGGTTCCGGACTGCGCGCCTAGAACCGCGAGACCACCGCGGCCGGCGTATCGTGCAAGATGTTTAAATTTATTACTTCTTTGCTACTAACTCTATTTGCAACAGATTTTGCAGACATTATCGACATAAGCCAATGACCATACCTAGGCAAATTCATCATTGTACGACACACATTCCAGGAGATGCGACGTCACGAACACTGAGATGCGCAATAAACCATTACTTCTTTACTGCTAACTGTACTCGCAAATGTTTCACAGATGGTATACACTTATGCTGCTGAATATACCTAGAAAAATGTGTCACTGAACAGCACAAAGTTCAGAAGATACAAAATAAACACTGCACTACATGAAAATGAAACTGTTCTGAGTAAAAGAACACACAGGTAATAACAAACAACACTTTATTACATTAATAATACTGGTGGAATATTATACTTCTCACGGAGTGGCTGCCCTATTTGTCCGAGGCACGTAGGCTGAATGTCCACATACCACTGAGAGTGAGCCTTCTGTCGGCTGGCCGCTTGTGTGCACTGCGGCGAGGCTGCGCGCACGTCCCACAGTGGCAGGCTCTGCCGGTGTTGCGACTACTGTGCCACACTGCACAACTGCGCATCCAGATCGCGGGTGTGGAGTCTTACGGGGTCACTACTCCTGTTCTCCCTTGGGGGCGGGGCGTTGCTGATTCCCCAGGCAATGAATGGAAAGCCGCTACGCAGAGATAGTGCCAATGTCCATGGAGGCCTCGGAGGAGAGAGGGAAGAGCAACTCTTAACTGGCGGAGACCTTGGAGGATGTTCGAACGTGGCCAGCGCAAGGAGCGCCCCGATGCCAAACTGTGGGAGCACGAGACGGCAGGACCGGCGATGGCCAGTCCAAAGCAGGATCAATGGCCACACATGAAACATTGAACCGGCAACGAGCATGCCCACAAGCTAGAGAGGCACCGTAGCTGCTGCCAGATGCTGAGATAACTATGGCTCATCGGGCAGCACTGCCTCTGGCGGAAATTGAGGTTGGAACAACGGTCAGTAGCCAGCGCCCCACGGCCGGGGCACCTGCGAAGCGTGACGGTTGCCTGTAACCGACGAGGGTGCCGATCAAAACCTTGCATGCAGACTGCTGTTAGTGATGAAAAGTGCAGGAAAACGATGGTGGGCGAGAACGCAGATGGAGGAGGTGGAGCAGCAGCAGCAGCTGGCATCTGTGGAGAAGCTGAGCAGGACAATGGGAACCAATAGGAATCGTTCAGTAGCCTCTCGGAGAAAAACAATAATGCCTCGAAGGCAGGGAAGTCATACAAATATTATTTCGTCTGGGTCCTTAAGATGCGAACCACATGCTCATCCTCCAAATTAGATAGGGGGTAAAAAGGGGGGGGGGGGGGAGCCAACTTGACGAATGCCTGCCCACACACAGAAATCACGAAGCGCCTCAGAGAGGAATTGACGTCAGTTGTCAGAAACGAACATAACTGGAAGATCTTCCCCAGAAAAAAATTATGGATGAGCTGAAACTTCTGTATCGGCTGAGGAGCACCGTCACGTATGGTTAGCACGAAAATACATCAATGACATTCAGCCAAAACACATTCAGAGATGCATTCACAAATTTCACATTTACGCATTCCCAGGGCTGGGTTGCTGGAGGCCATGGGGACACAGAAGTCTTGGGAGCCACCTGTTGACTAGAATACTGTGGACACACAGCCAACAAATGCTCCAGCTCCCGGTCAATGCTGGGCCAGTACAAGTCTCCAAGCCAAGCATTGGTGTGGGAAACAACCCCAGGGATACTCATGCAGCAGCTGTAAGACCTCTCACCACATACTCCCAGCAATGACCACTCTGGAGCTGCATCATCCGTAGAGAGGAGGAGGACCCCCATAAGATGGTCCAAACAGCCTATTTATGCAGCAGATCGGAAGTGCAACCAAGATGATGAGATGACCAACCCCATTGGATGAGGCAGATGACATGCTTGCGAATGGGGTGAGACACTGTGGCCTTCCTAGTACTAGTGATCAGAAAGCCGTCTACCACTTGGCAGGGGGAGACATCCAAATGAAAACATCAATCAAACTCAGGGTCTGGACTGGCAGGCAGCTAGGAAAGGTGTCTGCATTAGCATGGCGCCCAGTGGGTCGAAAATGGATGTCATAGTGGTATTTGGAGAGGAATAAGGACCACCACTGCAAGCTGCAGGTCTCATTAATGGGGATCTGGGTGGATGGACTAATTAACGAAACTAAGTTCCTGTGGTCTAATGAGTTAGAATTTAATACCTTACAAGAAAACATGAAATTTGGTGATCGCATACAAAATGGCCAGAGCCTCCTTCTCGACCTGAGAGTAGTGGACCAGTGCTAGACTGCGAGTTCTGCACGTAAATGCCAGCAGCTGCTCTGAGCTGTCAGTGTTCTGATGGGAGTGGACTGGTCGCACACTGTACATTGAGCTGTCTGTACCCAAAACCAATGGTTTGTTAGGATCTAAAGTAGAAAGACATGGTGCCGACCTGAGGTGGCACGAAAGAGGCCTGGTATCATGTAAGAGACCAGAAAAAGGAAGCACCCTTGCAGAGAAGAAGGCAGAGAGATGTAAGCCAGTCCAGCTTTACCTCATCTCATGAGTGGAGGGCTATTATCATTTGCCGAGCACGAAATAATCTAGAACGAGCTGACAGCTTTAAGGTTATTTGGGCTTTGAAGTTTGTGGCACAGCCTAGACCTTCCTCAAAAACATCCTGAAAAATTGGAAGACATGGATTCCAATGACTGACAGGGGATGTCTGCAGATACCGACTGTACAGAGTCCACAACTGAAAAACAAAAGGCTGAAAAGGCATAAAACCCAAAAAGATCTGCTGAACTAGCATCATGAACAACAATAAAATTGCTGCTCTATAGGCAACATCCGCTGTTAATGGACCAAGCAAGGGGATTTGCTGTTTACCATATCGCCATAGGCGACAGTGGAGGAGAGCTGAGGTCTGAATATCTCTGGAATTAAGCAGGGAAACTACCACACCAATGTACATCTGCAGAACCAAAACATCGATAGAAAGCTTGTCAGACTTATGATCGGGAACCAGTTCCAACATGGCACTTCCCAGATATCTGTATCCATGTTCTCTGATACTGCATTCTTTGCCCACTAGTGGCAGGCTACCGCAGTGTGACCTTTTTTCCAACACTTGTGACAGAAAGTCCAACGTTGAGGCACTGATCTATCCTGTGTGGGTAACGAGACGCACTCAACGGCAACATGGAGCGACAGCTGAAGCACTGCTGACTCATCGGCAATTTTGCAACGCTGCCACGCTGTATTCCCCAGATGCAGCAGGGTCGCTCTGCTCCACCTCGCCGCGGCGTCGCACCATGCTGCCAGCGGCCGACCAGTGGCGTCTGACACCTCATACGATTTGGCAGTGGACAACACCCCATCGAGTGGAGGGCTTTCTAATTGGAGGGTTCGTTGCCAGAGTTCCTTATCTGGGGCCGATCGGATTTCAACAAGAGGAACCGTGACATGTGCAACTCTTTTGATTTGGACGTGACAAAATGGCGCTGCAACTAAGGCCGTGGAGAGTAGCAGGCTAGGGACGATAAGACTAATCTAGCTGTATTTTGCATTGGTGGAATTCAACGCTAGTGGCCACGACCTGCGTACAGCAGTGATTATAGGAAGACAACGAAGTAGATTCGTGCAATGAGGCCAACTGCCGAAACACGCGATATGAGGCGGGAGAAATCTGTGACAAAACAGTGCACGACATATGTCCGCATTAGTAATATGGAGGGCGTGGAAATGTTGCCATAGGCAGTCTCCATAGGCATACCTATCTTCCACCGTCTTGTCAAACGACGGAAATGGAAGAGGAAACGTAGCTGGAGACGACGGAGCTGAGAGCAATGCCGGCACACCCTGTCATATGACCGTGAGAAGCTCATATGCTGTTGCACTAACATTGAAAGCAGAGCCTACGTGTCACAACAAGAAAAATATCACAGCCGAATGCGAAAAGCAACTGCACAGCCAAACACAAGAGAAACGACCCTACTCGTCTTCAATGTGTTTTGGAACACAATACTTCATTATTTCAAATATACTGGGAAATGAAAACACTTGCTATGGGATAGCTGCCCTACTTGTCCGAGACAAGTAGGCTGAATGTCTAAATATGACTCAGAGTGAGGCTGTCTGGCCCCGACTCTATAAGTCATCAGTTGGCTGGTAGAGTACGCTAATGGGAGGCTGTGAACGCATCCAAAACTGGTGGACTCTGGTGGTGCCGCCATCTTGCGTCTTCCGTGGCGCATCGTACATCTGCATGCCTGGATCACGAATGTTGAATCTTATGTGGGTCACCACAGCAACAGATGGGCAAAATTCACTAGACACACAGGTTGAATATGTGTACAAATACGTGTGAAATTTGTTAAATATGTGGTAAATATATTTGACATGTGTGAATGGGCAAAGTCATGGGTAAAAAGCTCATGATAAACCCTGGTACTATTTCAATCAAATTTTGTGCACATATTAGTTAAAATCTGAAAAGAGATGCTGAAGGGGCAAGAACAACCAACTTCCTATTAAGGCGAGTGTGATAACTTGGAGAGACAGAGAGACAGAGGGACAGAGGGACAGAGAGACAGAGAGAGGCAGAGAAGGGACGATGAGGAGATGGACAGACAGCAAGGAGGGTACAGGCACAGGTATGAGAAGACAAACAGAGGTAAGGGAGATGGAAATGGACAGAGAGGGGGGAGATAAGGAGATGGACAAAGAAAGGAAAGTGGATGAGACAGTCAGAGACAGGGGGAGGAGGAGTAGCAGAAAGAGGGGGAGGGGGAGATGAACAGACAGAGCAGGAAGAAGAAATGGCAGAGAAATGGAAGAGGAGGAAATGAAGGGAGAGAGGGAACAGGAAGAGATGCACATAGAAAGGAAAGGGAGAAGATGAAAAGGGAGAGGGATGAGGAGGAGATGGACAGAGAGGGGGGGAGGAGATGGGTGGACAGCGAGAGGAGGGCAGATAAGATGGATGGAGAGAGCGGCGATGAGGAGTTGAAATTAGAGAGGGGGGCGGAGGTAGAGAGGGAAAGGGCGGATGGGCAAAGGGGGGGGGGGGCAGGAGCAGCTTGAAAGAGAGAGAACAACAGCAGCTGGACAGAGAGAGAGGGTAGAAGATGGATCGAGAGAGGAGGGAGGAGATGGACAAAGAGACAGGATGGTGGGATGGACAAAGAGATGGGGATGGAGGAGGTGGACAGAGAGAGGGGGGAGGAGATGCATAGGAGAGATTGGGCAGTGGGATGGAGAAAGAGACAGGGGCAGAGGAGGTAGACAGAGAGGGAGGGGAGAGATGGACAGAGAGACAGGGTGGAGGGATGGACAAAGAGATGGTGATGGAGGAGGTGAACTAATAGAATATGGAACAAATACACACTCAGGTAATGGAAGGCACGCATCTAATTTTATATGAAGGAACATCGTGACGAGATATGATTCTATCACACAATGGAAGAAGTTCATATGTTACACTGCGCTACATTTAAACCAGATGCTACAGTTACAGATAGTAATACTTATGCTATTTAACAGTAACTTCTTTTAACTAATCTGACGATCGGAAATGGATGAGGTGGTGACCAACGAGACTATATAAATAACTATCTGGAATATTAATAAACCGATTGGAATAATTAGTAACGAACATTCGACATTGACTGCTGGATGAAGGTGGCCTCAAAAGACTTCTGCGAGCACTATGATTAGCAGTCATAAGGTTATATGTTGCTCGTGCAGATTTCCAAGGTCGTCTCTGCGCAGCTTCTATTAGACCGCATCTTTGGTATTTTCTTATCTCTCAGAACGCAGCAGAGGACTTTCTTAGTTTACCCCAATCCGTGGCACGGCCACCGACAAGGAAGTTCCATTTCAACTTGTTGCCTAATCCATCTGTTTTCCTGCCTACTACCCATATGCCAGCTGATCTTTAAAAATTTATTTCGTTAAATGTCAACACTTCACATATAAACCACCCCAGGAAAAAATAATTTCACACTTCTTAAATGCTTTGCGTCAGACCTAAATAACAATGATTATTTATTTACAAGTATGTCTGGAAGAACAGACACTGTTGACGATCCTCAGCTGTACGAAACAGTTTGGAAATTAATTCGCTGACTGCCGAATTCCTCGACATCAGCTACATTAGGTATAGCTCCATTATCCAATAGTGACATGCGAAAATTTGTATCGGAACGCGACTATAGCCCAGATTCCCCTCTTATCGCGAGCGGTCGCATTAATCACTTCAGCTTCCCGTGCACGCTGGTTAAGGCGATTGCTCGCGATAAGAGGGGAATCTGGGTTCGAGTCCTGGTCCGACACAAATTTTCGTACGTCACTATTGGGTAGTGGAGCAATACCTAATGCAGCTGATGACAATGAATTCAGCGGTCAGTGAATTAATTTCAAAATAATGAGAAGTCTATATCTAGAAATTTTTGTAAAAAATGTGTCAAGTCTTTCCGAAAAGTAGTGCTAGTGTTATTGTAATAGTAAACTACAAGGCAGGTCACCTCACCTCCCCTCCGTACCTGCGATCCCCGGCCCTTATATGACCACCGTGCCTGTGAGCACTTCTATGTCACAAGGAGCGGAAACGGCGCGTTTTCAGTTTATACAACAGAAAAATGGCCATATGTTGCAGATCCATTCATAGGGAGAGCTGCTGATGGGAATAATTTTTAAAAAGAGTTGGGGCTAAGAACGTGTCAAGAAGGCAGCCATCGTACGTTGACGTGCTATTATCATTAATATTTGTTGAAATGACATCAATGACGCCACCACTGGTTGATACCAATGCTTCACATATGAATGTGGACATCGAAAGTTTGCCCACATTGTAATTCAAGACAGATGCCAATCTGTAGTATAAGGAGTAAGACTTTCTCGGTGAATCTGATGCAAGGTTCCATGCTTCTATATCATCCTCGTTATTTTCAGCTGGAAAGCAAATGACTGTGAAAGAGATGACGTTAATCTAGACATGTAAATGACTAAGTGATTCCTCCTACGACCGTACGTACCTGATTGTCAAACAGACAAGGGATTGAAACGGTTTTCGACCGTTTAACAAAATCGAATAGATGTTGCGTCATTGTCTCGATCTCCCTGATATTTCCGCGTTTCCGCGTTTCCGTGTAAATGTGTTGGTAGCCACCTCGGATAGTCTACTCAGGCCGTTTCCCAACAATGTACTAAACATCGGCGACAGGTCAAATACAAGCATTCAATAGTCAGCGGTAACCGAACACAGCGTTTTGAAAAAGCAACGTTTATTGTCTGGGAAACTCGTGGAACTACTGGTACTTATGTGACCACGAAGGCAGTGGGCAGTGGAAACTAGAATTTTCGTCAACAAATTTAATGAGGTGCTGGTAACGCATTCAACAATATAACAGTGTGGATGGACAGAGCTGGATTATCGAGAGAGAGAGAGAGATAGAGAGAGAGAGAGAGAGAGAGAGAGAGAGACGACAATGACGATGACGTCATCGCACACGACTCCATAACATTTGTGGAACATGTACAAGACCAAAACAGAGGTTCTATGCAATGTCCAATGGATGAGGCTGCAGGGACGAGATTCTACTTCAAATGAAGGCTTACCGCCAAAATATCGAGAATTTGCGTCCTATCAAAAGCCAAGAGATATCTCTTACATCCACATATACCTGTTGAGCATCCAAGTACGACTCACGGCTCGTGGTACATAGGTGGTGAGATACTGTCGGGAGTAGGATCAGCCCTGGAGAGAAGTCACTTGACCTCCTGGGACCAGTTTTATGACGCCTACAGCGGTGGAAAAGAGGCTAGTGTGCTCTATTAACAGGGGTATAATATTCTGACCAGTTAGAGTATAAGTGCAAATCTGGGTAGAAGGCTCCAAAGAAACAACAGAGCGTACTAAAAAAAATCGAAGAAAGCTTAAAATTTGTTATTACTTCACTATGTAAAATAGTATCACATTGACCTGGTACACTGTCCATTAGGGAATATTGTACCAGACATAATGTACGTTGTACTTTCTCACAAGTTTAAAGTATTATCACGTTAGTTTACGACTGTTGGGTTGGGTTGTTTTGGGGGGAGGAGACCGAACAGCGAGGTCTTCAGTTTCATCAGATTAGGGAAGGACGGGGAAGGAAGTCGGCCGTGCCCTTTCAAAGGAACCATCCCGGCATTTGCCTGGAGCGATTTAGGGAAATCACGGAAAACCTAAATCAGGATGGCCGGACGCGAGATTGAACCGTCGTCCTCCCGAATGCGAGTCCAGTGTGCGAACCACTGCGCCACCTCGCTCGGTAAAGACTGTTGTTTAGTTTCAGCTTGCCTCCATACAGTGAGTCAGCACTAAATAAACGTATTGTCCCACGTTATCTCCGACATTAAACTTAAGCAGTGAGAAAGACAGCGGTACGCAGATTCTATCCACCACGAGCCCAGAACTGAAGAACGGTGCAGTCGCATTGGCTGAAAGCGTGTCGAGTAATTCACGTTGAACTATTCTTTTACAACAGCAGTATCTCGCAAACACTTCTGCGCAGAAGCGACGGAACAGCAATTGTTATGAGATGCATTCCTGAGACAGGATTACCAACGTGACCCGCCGGAGTTTCAAGCTCTTAAATAACTCGCGTAACGAAGACCGCTTTCTTTGCGCTTTCCGAAAATTTCGTTCAACGTGGTCGCAGTACAGTGTTGTAAAACCCACGCATTCCGAGTGCAGGGTGGCACCCAATAGAACGTGTGTGCTCCGGATCGTATACGGTAGCGCGGCACTCGCAACAGCTTGTCGCGTGTCAGACCCACCATACTTGCTCCGGACACTGCGAGAGGGCTGTACAAGCAATGATCACAAGCACGGCACAACGGACACACCAGGAACCGCGGTGTTGGCCGTCGAATGGCGCTAGCTGCGCAGCATTTGTGCACCGCCGCCGTCAGTGTCAGCCAGTTTGCCGTGGCATACGGAGCTCCATCGCAGTCTTTAACACTGGTAGCATGCAGCGACAGCGTGGACGTGAACCGTATGTGCAGTTGACGGACTTTGAGCGAGGGCATATAGTGGGCATGCGGGAGGTATGGTGGACGTACCGCCGAATTGCTCAACACGTGGGGCGTGAGGTCTCCACAGTACATCGATGTTGTCGCCAGTGGTCGGCGGAAGGTGCACGTGCCCGTCGACCTGGGACCGGGCCGCAGCGACGCACGGATGCACGCCAAGACCGTAGGATCCTACGCAGTGCCGTAGGGGACCGCACCGCCACTACCCAGCAATTAGGGACACTGTTGCTCCTGGGGTATCGGCGAGGACCATTCGCAATCGTCTCCATGAAGCTGGGCTACGGTCCCGCACACCGTTAGGCCGTCTTCCGCTCACGCCCCAACATCGTGCAGCCCGCCTCCAGTGGTGTCGCGACAGGCGTGAATGGAGGGACGAATGGAGACGTGTCGTCTTCAGCGATGAGAGTCGCTTCTGCCTTGGTGCCAATGATGGTCGTATGCGTGTTTGGTGCCGTGCAGGTGAGCGCCACAATCAGGACTGCATACGACCGAGGCACACAGGGCCAACACCCGGCATCATGGTGTGGGGAGCGATCTCCTACACTGGCCGGACACCTCTGGTGATCGTCGAGGGGACACTGAATAGTGCACGGTACAGCCAAACCGTCATCGAACCCATCGTTCTACCATTCCTAGACCGGCAAGGGAACTTGCTGTTCCAACAGGACAATGTACGTCCGCATGTATCCCGTGCCACCCAACGTGCTCTAGAAGGTGTAAGTCAACTACCCTGGCCAGCAAGATCTCCGGATCTGTCCCCCATTGAGCATGTTTGGGACTGGATGAAGCGTCGTCTCACGCGGTCTGCATGTCCAGCACGAACGCTGGTCCAACTGAGGCGCCAGGTGGAAATGGCATGGCAAGCCGTTCCACAGACTACATCCAGCATCTCTAAGATCGTCTCCATGGGAGAATAGCAGCCTGCATTGCTGCGAAAGGTGGATATACACTGTACTACTGCCGACATTGTGCATGCTCTGTTGCCTGTGTCTATGTGCCTGTGGTTCTGTCAGTGTGATCATGTGTTGTATCTGACCCCAGGAATGTGTCAATAAAGTTTCCCCTTCCTGGGACAATGAATTCACGGTGTTCTTATTTCAATTTCCAGGAGTGTATTTCCAACTCCAGACCATGTGGTGCTGGACCGTTAGCGCTGGTCGGAGACAAGATAAAAATTATCAGGAGCTTCAGGGATTTCACGCATCGGGCATCAGGTTAGAGAGTACAGAGTGAAGTAAGAACTGAAATGCACTGTAGCTATCCTACAACACCCACAAGGGAATGGTCCATTGTTTGCCGCCAGACGTCTGGAAGTGTACAGACCTACATATTGCGCAGCCTTGGCTGCCTGTTCGTGGTGTAAACACAGAACACGCCACAAATCGATCGTAATTTGTCGAGTTGGCAGGTTCTCGGGCGCAGTGTTCAGAACGATGACTCGCTTGAATTTAACGTCCATACACAACAGGGAGGGAGGAAGATTAGTGTTTCACGACCCGTCCACACCTGAGATAATTGAAGACGGAGCTTTGGTCTGATTTCTTACTACTGGAGGGCAGGGATGGGATCATGGCTCTTTTAAGGAACCATCCCGGCACTTGCAAGGAGTTATCTGGGTGAATGCAGAAAACCGACACCTAGATGGCCAACTGGAGAACTGAACCCGGACATCTCGAATGCGAGCAGAGCGTGTTAGCCTCTGCACTACTCGCTGAGTCTCCGTGGAGGCAATCCTGTATTATATGCACTGTCTTTTCTGCATATCTAGCTGCTGATAGAATTTGTGTACGTCCAGGTTTGAGGAACTGATAGTGAGGTACTGGCATTTCGGTATAAACAATAATTTTATAGGAAAATCTTTGCAAAATAAAGACGGAAAGTGAGAAAAGAGAAAATTCTTACTGAAATTTGCCTCTAATTCTGATAGGTAAATTTCTGAATACATCGAAAAGTCAATCTGTGTACCATGTGTGCACTGTTATAGCCGACGTCCGACGTCTGAGTGTATAGCTCGCTGTCTACGACAGTTTTGTACAAAACTGGAACTTAGGAAGCATTAAAGCCAGCACATTCTGCGCGCTGACGCGGTTTTAATCAGATTTGGAAATTGCGGAGACAAACGGAAACTGTACGGGCGACTGCAGGGACTAAGGTTGAAGCGATTTGTGAATATTGGTTTCTCTGTTACGGCAAAACCTATAGTTCCGACGGAGCAGTCACTAACGATAGAGACTGAAGAAATCTCAAACTACTGAGGCATATTCGTCGTGCAACGAGAATTTAACATTATACTTTCCCATTCTGTCAAGATGCATCTAACAATGACACAGCTGTTTTGTGACAATATACGGAAACTCGTTAAGGAAGGGCTGTGTTAGTACGAAACCGAAAAAATGGAAATGAGCGTTTGGCATCATTGGCCGGTAGGCCCCTTACGGGGCAGGTCCGGCCGCCTTGGTGCAGGTCTTATTACACTCGACGCCACATTGGGCGACCTGCGCGCTGGATGGGGATGAAATGATGATGAATACAACACAACATCCAGTCCATGAGCGGAGAAAATCCCCGACCCAGCCGGGAATCGAATGCGGGCCTGTAGGACGCAATCAGTCACGCCGACCACTCAGCTATCGGGGCGGACTACGAAACCGAAGAGAACTAGCGATACATTGGTACGGCGACGTCGATTGCTTGCCTTCTTTCAGTGGCACGGTGGCGCCATGGACGAGCGGGTTACTGTACATCCCCACTCACACCACAACAGAACTTCCAGCCACGTCTGTGGAATCACGGGTCATTCACGGCACTGTTGCGTCCCCTGTGTGTGTTAACTCGACCTTCAGTCTGTGCGAGCTGGTCGTAGAGGAGAGCTGTGTCTGCTGTCATACAGCAGGCCGGTGTGGCCGAGCGGTTTAGGCGCTTGTCTGGAACCGCGCGACCGCTACGATCGCAGGTTCGAATCAATCCTGCCTCGGGCATGGATGTGTGTGTTGTCCTTAGGTTCGTTAGGTTTAAGTAGTTCTAAGTTCTAGGAGACTGATGAGCTCAGATGTTAAGTCCCATAGTGCTCAGAGACATTTGAACCATCTGTTGTCATACAGTCAGTACTACTTCACGTCAATACGGGTGCTTGGTTTTGGGCGGGGAGTTGTAAGACGAAGCAGTCAGGTAATGAAGGAACTTCACGTCTGATCAAGTAATGGGATTGATTGTAGGTCAGTGTCTAGTCAACATAGTGTCAAAATAACGAAGAAGAGTAAAACTCACATCCCCTCTTTCTTCAAAAACTTTGATTTGTGTATTCTGGTGCCGACGAAGAGACCATGCCTCAGCGTGTGATTTGTTTCGGAATGCTTTCCAACGGATGTATGAAACTATCAAAACTTGAAAGCCACCTATCAATTAGACATCTACATCTACTTGGGCACTCTGCAAATTACATTTAAGAGCCTGGCAGAGGGTTCATCGAACCACCTTCACAATTCTCTATTATTCCAATCACGTATAGCGTGCGAAAAGAATGAACACTTATATCTTTCCGCACGAGCTCTGATTTCCCTTATTTTATCGTGGTGAGCGTTTCTCCCTATGTAGGTCGATGTCACCAAAATATTTTCGCCTTCGGAGGAGAAAGTTGGTGATTGGAATTTCGTAAGAAGATTCCGTCTCAACGAAAAACGCCTTTCTTTTAATGATTTCCAGCCCAAATCCTGTATCATTTTTGTGACACTCTCTCCCATATTTTGCGATAATACAAGACATGCTTCCTTTCTTTGAACTTTTTCGATGTACTCCGTCAGTACTATCTGATAAGGATCCCACACCGCCCAGCAGTATTCTAAAAGAGGATGGACAAGCGTAGTGTAGGCAGTCTCCTTAGTGGATCTGTTACATTTTCTGAGTGTCCTGCCAATAAAACGCAGTCTTTGGTTAGCCTTCCCCACAACATTTTCTATGTATTCCTTCCAGTTTAAGTTGTTCGTAATTGTAGTACCTAGGTATTTAGTTGAATTTACGGCTTTTAGATTAGACTGATCTATCGTGTAACTGAAGTTTAATGAGTTCCTTTTAGCAATCATGTGGATGACCTCACACTTTTCGTTATTTAGTGTCAACTGCCACTTTTTGCACCATTCAGATATCTTTCCTAAATCGTTTTGCAGTTTGTTTTGGTCTTATGATGACTTTATTAGTCGATAAACGACAGTGCCATCTGAAAACAACTTTAAACGGCTGCCCAGATTGTCTCCAAAATCGTTAATATAGATAAGGAACAGGAAAGGGCCTATAACACTACCTTGGGGAACGCCAGAAATTACTTCTGTTTTACTCGATGACTTTCCGTCAATTACTACGAACTGTGACCTCGCTGACAGGAAATCAGAAATCCAGTCAATAACTGAGACGATATTCCACAAGCGCGCAATTTCACTACAAGCCGCTTGTGTAGTAGTGTTAAAAGCCTCCCTGAAATCCAGAAATACGGTATCGATGTGAAATCCCTTGTCAATCGCACTCAACACTTCATGTGAATGAAGATCATGTGATTCACAAGAACGATGTTTTCTAAACCCATGTTGACATTGCGTCAATAGACCGTTTTCCTCGAGGTCATTCATAATGTTCGAACACAATATATGTTCTAAAATCCTGCTGCATATCGACGTTAACGATATGGACCTGTAATTTAGTGGATTACTCTTACTACCTTTCTTGAACATTGGTGTGACCTGTGCAACTTCCCAGTCTTATGTGTAGGGAAGTCAATCGATTTGTTTTCAGATCAAGAAAAGAATTTTTTTATGATTAAATCCGCCATGGAAAAGGCTTAAAACCAGAACATACTAACCAGAGTTTCTTACGAGCTTTTTTTGTTAATTGCAAAGCTGGAATTAGCTCACACAGTTGGAGATGAACGTATCATACTAGCAGCAATAGTAACGCTTTGTCTAATGAAAAATGTTTCCAAAAAGTAAATGAAATTCCGCTGTCAAGCACAACTGCGAAGGGAAAAACTGATGAAATGACAGAAAATGTGAAAGAAGCTGTCATTTCTGCTTTGAACCAAAGCGAATAATTTTCGCTGCAGCTTGATGGGTGTACAGACGATGCTGGCCAGGCTGCTTTACTTACTTCTGGTTTTTTTGAGTTAAATGACAATATTCGAGATTAACTGTTGTTTTGCCAGTGGTTGTCAACAAAAATAACTGGTGAAGGCATTCTCAAGTCTGTTGACAAAGTTATGAAAGAGAATGAAGTACATTGATCATAGCAGGCAGGTCTGACAATTGAAGGGGTACGTGCTGTTCACGTATTCATACTGTGTTAGCCACCAAGAGCTAGGTCAGTTGGTCTCTTGGTTCATTGAATACGTAGAGATGCTCTTCCAGTTACAGATTTGGAAGAGTATCTCAAAAAAAACTCTTGACAGCGCAGTAAAAATCGCAAACTTCATTAATACAAGGCCTAAAAACTCGAGAATCTTTGATGTTGTGTGTGATGAAGTGGGCAGTAAACACATACCACTTCTGGTTTACTGCGAAGTTCGGTGGCTGTCGAGAGGTTAAGTACTGTCAATATTATTCGGCCTCTGTGACAAACTCAGGATTTTTCTTATGGATGGGTACTGATGAAAAACTTGGAAGTTTCTACTTACACAGTGTAGTTGATGAAAAGTGATTGACGGGGTTGGCACATTTGGCGGATATTTTCGGTGCCCTCAACGTTCTTAATTTAACTCTCCTTGGTAAGAACATTCTTACGTTTTCTGTGCAAGGCAAAGCAGAAGAAATGATAATGAAACTTCAAAGATGTTCGCAAAAAGTGGAACAAAATTCCTCCCCCGTATTTCCAGTGTCACGTGGTTTCCTCCTAGTTAACGGAATCAAAATTAATACAACAGCAGCTACAAACATAAAAGATCGCTTCAAATCCTTCGCCTCAAGCCTTAGGTAATTTAAAATTATATATTTTCCTAAAATTTACGAAGATATTTTTGATAATCCTAATTGTAAACAGTTTTCTTTAAACAGTAACTTTGTAGGAAACAGTCTTTCAAACCCTACGGTTTCTAAACTTAATAATAATTTATTTTAGTTACTTGTCTTGCTTTTACTGTGATTATACATTACATTTTATTCTTCATTGCAATGAATGAGAAATCTACCAGCAAACTTGCTAGAGCAGCATCTAAGCCTCCTCATGTTTCTTTTACGAATTCTCCTCCGTAAACTTGACAATGAAGTTCAATGGATCAGAAATCCCTTTGAAGAAGATTTTTCAGACAAAATTGAAAATGTCATCAACTGAAGAAGACCCGTTAATTGAACTGTCATGTGGTTAGATTCTAAAATCGTTTTTAGACCACCACCACTGATCCTGTCCTGGGTAAGTCTTCGGAAAAAGTATACAGAAACTGCTAAATTTGCACTGAGACACTTGATGGGCTTTTCGGCAACCTATCTGCGTGAATGAACCTTTTCAATTTTACTTTTTTTTTTAAAGTGCGTATAGGAATATGTTGAATGTGCATACTGATTTAAGGTTAAAAGTAAAGAGTCTTACTCCAGATATTGATATAAGGGTCTATTTGTGTGTACTTATGACTTTTACATGTATATTTTAGTTACTGGGGCTCTCAGATTTTTGTACAAAATAAGTGGTCCGCACTGCTAAAAAGATTGCAAACCATTGGCCTAAATGGTTATATTTCTGTGGCTGAAATCCAGGTTACGTCAGGGTTAGTATCGAAACACTGTATGCTATAGTGCACTAGAGGTATATAACAGATTAAAGTTTCGCAACGTAAGTCACCTCGGCTAGTATAACAGCCTGTTTCAGAACGGGTTTCGAGGCAGCAAAGCTAATTTTCATCAGAAAACGAAGTATGTTCGAAAGAATAGATTGTTTTGTTCCATAGTAGGCGGTTGTAATCTTGTGGGGTTTCAATTCATTTCTGACTGAAAAGGTGCTACACCAAAAATGGAAAAGATCTTTATACATCACGTGCAAATTAACTGCAACATCTGGCAACACTGGCTTCATTTACATATCTACGAGTTTTATTTAATTTATTGGTCTGTAAATAATTAGAAATCACACACATAAATTCAACTGCCTGAGTTAGTGTTCTTGTATAGGTGTGCACACCTCAGCAGTTCTTTAATGTGTCTGGTGACACCTGTTGCAGAAGACACTACCATTCTTGAATCCTCCTGGACCATACAGCATTCACCTTCGAAGATGCCTATTGATTACATAATCACTCATACGAGGTTAGCAAGCACAGTTTGAGAACATAAATGTGTGGTAACGGTAACACGTAAGTATTCACGGTGGCATGATATCATGTGGAGTGATATCGTCAACACAAGTAGTCTAGGGCATGTTCCTTGGCTTTGAATCTAAAACGTGGGTTCGACAGTAGGCAAGTTTGGCGCCACCTCCGTAACAAAAAAGTGGGCACTGGTCATCATCACTCACTGTTGCCCACTGGCTACAGGAGATCCTCTTCAGAGGATCCGAAGCTATAAGCGGGCGATTTTTGTGGCCTAGGTTTTGCTGAGGTTCCTGCAGCTGGCAATAGAGTCTAATACCTCCTGATGGAAGACTTTTTGACTACGGACTGTTTGGTTTCTAAGTACAATATTGATTGATCTAGGACACTCTGTAAATCAATTCACATTAATATCGTGCTTCGATTGTGTGTTTATAACTTTACATAGTAAAATTAATGTTAGCTGTCAGAAGAAACCATAATCGCACCCTGATCATTGATTTCAACAGATTTAGTTTTCATGAAAAATCAGGTTTTACATTAAAATAATCCTTTTAGCCTTGATGGAATAGTTCAGCTGGTATTTGATGCACATAAAATTAATATGGTGTTACTCCCACTTAGAAGGAGACCATAAGGTTTAGAAGAAGAACTTCAACGATTTCATATGGTAAAATATTTGACAGGTTCATACTCATCTTATTGGTAAATTTTTATGGAGAAGTGTCTAGAAAATTACCTCAGTTACTTCCTCAACACATTTGAGAATACGTGAATTACAAGACCAACGTCAGCATTGGTATCAGGGAAAGGATCAAGTACTTACGAACCCAAATGAAAATCTCGCCCCTCACAACACGATAGGTCGCTAGGTTTTTTCCTACAGGTGGATCCTGAACAGTGAATATTGACAAATTAGTGTCCCATATGATGATGAAGAAGACTAATCTGAAAAGTTGCAAACAGTGTTGTTATTCCATAACATGTGGCACTGAGTACAGAATTTCTGAAGACATGGACTGCCTGGGAAAAAACCCTGAAGTATAAGATTTTATTGAATCCATGACAACAAAAATTATAATTTCAAGACTGACATAGATGTTATGGAGAGACTGGCTGTCATTATAACCATGCCTGTGCATTCGAAGGCAGTTGAATGTGTACTTCATAAGTTGTGTATACCTCCCTGGCCGGCGGTCATAGTGGTGCATTCATAAACCGCCCCTTCACCAATTTCAAAAATTTTCACAAATCTGTGAAAATGCATGTGAATTCTGAATGATTGAAAAGTCAAGTAATTTTGCTGCTGTTAAGACAAACAAAACTAGGAATGTGCAACAAAATGTCAATGAAAACCTGAAAAATTAGTACTGATTAACTGCACAAAAGTTGAAGTCAGTAGTTTCTTGCGTTTTCTTTCATGCATTACATGACTTACTTTTGAGACGGAGAATAAATTCAAATGCTGTTTTTCATTATTTATTCTGGTTTAGAGTATAGGCAGATCACGAAACATTGCGGAAGCATTTTGTGAATGGCCGCAAAAAAAGCATCTTATTCCTCATAGAACTCAGAACGATTTAGGTTCTAAAACAAACTGTGCAATTTTATGTTATGCGTTATTCTACAGGCTGGCATGAGTCGGGACATGAAGTAGTCTCCACATAAATCGATTTGGAAACTGATGTTGAAGTTTGTGGTAGTGGTTTAAAATCGAAAAATGAGGGAATCCTTATCCACACGAATTTTTTTATGGTAGGAAAAGCAGTTCACAGAGAGAATAGATCTTGCCACAGGACCAACAAAAAGTGACATAAATGGCGGGAAAGGCAAAATCTTGTCATGAAAAACAAGTATTGCTATAATTATACTGTTAGCTTGCTTATGTTTATAACTTTGGCTAGGCATTAAAAGTGCCCCGTTCTCACAGCTTTACTTCCGCCAGTACCTCGTCTCCTACCTTCCAAACTTTACAGAAGCTCTCCTGCAAACCATGCAGGACTAGCATTCCTGAAAGAAAGAATATTGCGGAGACATGGCTTAGCCACAGCTAAGCGAAATGCAAAATTCCCGAGTTCGAGTCTCGGTCCGGCACACAGTTTTAATCTGCCAGAAAGTTTCAAAAGCCAGGTCTACTTGTCGGAAATAGTAAAGTACTGCAGAAATAGTTAACGGTCGCTTTTGTAGGAGCTTTCGTGATGTCTCAGCTTAGCTACATGGAAATTCTTGTCCTAACAGGAGGTGTTTAAGAAAATAGCCCAGCATAACACCGATTGTATTCTTCCTGATGGTCCTAACGAGGCACCCCATCCATCACGTGTTACTCTTCCTGGAAATTGCGACGTCTTGCTTTCAACATACGTCTCAGCAATGCTAAACATTCTCGCCACTATGTAGAGGCTCCTACGTCCCAGCACAAAGGGTGTCTTCATCTACATCTACATCTACGTGATTGCTCTGCTATTCACAATTAAGTGCCTGCCAGAGGGTTCAATGAACCACATTCAACCTGTCTCCCTACCGTTCCACTCTCGAATGGCCCAAGGGAAAAGCGAGCACTTAAATTTTTCCGAGCAAACCCTGATTTCTCTTAATTTATTGTGATGATAATTTCTCTCTATGTGGGTGGGTGCCAACAGAATGTTTTTGCAGTCGGAGGAGAAAACTGGTGATTGAAATTTCATGTGAAGATCCTGTCACAACAAAAATCAACTTTGTTTTAATGATTGCCACTGCAATTCACGTATCATGTCTGTGGCCTTATGTCCTCTATTTCGCGATAATACAAAACCAGCCGCCCTTCTTTGAACTTTTTCAATATCATCCGTCAGTCCCACTTGAGATGGATCCCACACCTCACGGTAATACTCCAAAATAGGGCGGACAAGCGAACTGTAAGCAGTCCCTTTAGTAGATCTGTTGCACCTTCTAAGTGTTCTGCCAATGAATCACAGTCTTTGGTTTGATCTACCTATAACATTAACTATGTGATCGTTCCAATTTAAGTTATTTGTAATTGTAATTTAGTTGAATTTCTAGCCTTCAGATTTGTATGACTTATCGCGTAATCGACATTTAGCGGATTCTTTTAGTACTCATGTGAATAACTTCACACTTCTCTTTATTGAGGGTCAATTTCCACTTTTCGCACCACACAAATATCTTATCTGAATCATTTTGCAATTCATTTTTGTCATCTGATCACCTTACAAGATGGTAAATGACAGAATCGTCTGCAAATAATCTAAGAGAGCTACTCAGATTGTCTCCTATGTCGTTAATATAGTTCAGGAACAATAGAGGGCCTATAACACTTCCTTGGGGAACGTCGGATAGTACTTCTGTTTTACTCGATGACTTTCCGTCTATTACTGCGAACTGTGACCTTTCTGACAGGAAATCACAAATCCACTAGCACAAATGAGGCGATATTCCATAGGCACTCAGTTTGGGTAGAACACGGTTGAGAGGAACGGTGTCGAAAGCCTTCTGAAAATCTAAAAATATGGAGTCCATTTTACATCCTCTGTCGATAGCACTCATTACTTCATGAGCATAAAGAGCTAGTTGTGTTCCGCAAGAACGACATTTTCTGAATCCGTGCTGCCTATGTGTCAGTAAATCGTTTTCTTTGATGTACTTCATAATGTTCGAATACAGCGTATGTTCCAAAACCCTACTGCAAATCGACGTTAGTGATATGGGCCTGTAATGCAGCCCATTACTCCTATTTCCCTTCTTGGGTATTGGTATGACTTGAGCAACTTTCCAGTCATTAGGTACGGAACTTTCTGTGAGCGAGCGGTTGTATCTAATTGCTAAATATGGAGATATTTTATCAGCATACTCTCAGAGGAACCTGACTGGTATACAATCTGGACCAGAAGCCTTGCCTTTATTAAGTGATTTAAGCTGCTTAGTTACACCGAGGATATCTACTTCTATATTTCTCATCTTGGCAGTTGTTCTTGATTAGAATTCAAGAATATTTAGTTCATCTTCTTTGGTGAAGGAGTTTCGAAAAACCGTGTTTAATAACTCTGCTTTCGTGGCACTGCCATCAGTGACTTCACCGTTGTTATCGCGCAGTGAAGGTATTGATTCCGTCTGTACACAGGTGTGCTTTATACATGACCAGAATCTCTATTTGTTTTCTTCCAGATTCCGAGACAGAGATTTTTTGTGAAAATTATTAAACGCATTTCGCATTGAAGCACGCGCTATATTTCGAACTTCTGCAAAACTTTGCCAATCTTGGGGATTTTGCGTTCTTTTAAATTTGGCATGCTTTTTTCGTTGCTTCTGCAACAGCGATCTGACCCGTTGTGTGTACCATGGGGGATCAGTACCATCACTTATTAATTTATTTGGTAAAAATCCCTCCCCCCCCCCCCCCCCCCCCCCCCCCGTGATCCATGGACCTTGCCGTTGGTGGGGAGGCTTGCGTGCCTCGGTGTTACAGATAGCCGTACCATAGGTGCAACCACAACGGAGGGCTATCTGTTGAGAGGCCAGACAAACGTGTGGTTCCTGAAGAGGGGCAGCAGCCTTTTCAGTAGTTGCAGGGACAACAGTCTGGATAATTGACTGATCTGGCCTTGTAACAATAAGTACTTGGCGTTTCTTTTCGATGGTTGTAGGTGTTACGGTATTGAGCCTAGCAGCAACTGCCTTGTGGTCGCTAATCTCTGTAACCGTCATGATAGTCCCCATTTGACCCAGATAATTTGTTGCTAAGAGGTCAAGTATGCTTTCGCAACGATTTACGCCTCAAGTGGGCTCATGAACTAATTGTTCAAAATAATTTTCTGAGAAAGCATTCAGTACAATTTCGGATGACGTTTCATGTCTGCTGCTGGCTTTAAACGTATAATTTTTCAGCATATCGAGGGTAGATTGAAGCCGCCATCGACCATAATTGTATGAGTGGGGCAACTATTTGATATGAGACTCAAGTTTTCTTTGAACTGTTCAACAACAGTATCTTCTGAGTCGGGGGGTCGGTAAAACGATCCAATTAATAGTTTACTCCGATTGTCAAGTACAACCTCTACCCATACTATTTCACAGGAGGTATCTACTTCAATTTCACTACAAGCAATAAATACTCCACCACCAACTGTATTTAATCTATCCTTTCTGAACACTGTTAGATCGTATGAAAAAATTTTGGCTGATCTTATTACCAGCTTTAGCCAGGTTTTTGTATGTATAAATATTTGAACTTCAGTGCTTTCTATTAGGGCTTGGAGCTCTGATTTGACCTTCTGGTTTGAACTTCCTGCCATGACGTCATTGCAACATTGCTATATCTACTGCCACCATCTTGGATCCGCCATCTTGCATAAATTTGGCAACAATGCAGAGTGGGGTTGGCCCACTATTCACGAGCAACTTGCATGTGGAGAGCTAAAAAAAATGGTTGAAATGGCTCTGAGCATTATGGGACTTAACATCTGAGGTCATCAGTCCCATAGAACTTAGAACTACTTAAACCTAACTAATCTAAGGACATCACACACATCCGTGCCTGAGGCAGGATTCGAACCTGCGATCGTAGCGGTCGCGCGGTTCCAGACTGAAGCGGCTACAACCACTCGGCCACTCTGGCCGGTGGAGAGCTAAAGAGAATGAGCCTAATACATGGAACACAACAGTAGACACCTTCAACTAGCAATGGCTTTCAAATGAGTGACAATTACAATGCTGTTGGTCCTGATGAATAGCAGAGATCATTCCTACACTAGTAATTTACATTTCTAATTATGCAACATTGTTACAGTTGTGGGAATTTTGTGAAGATTGACAAATAACGTCTTAATGGAATGTTGTACTTGGTTCTGTTTGAAAGATGCATTTATTAGTACGTGAAGTACTGGTGAACTTGTAACATCTCTGTGAGCCTCGCTTTTTCCAATACTGATCGAAAAACGTGCCATCAGTGGAGACCTGTATTAAAAAAAAAGTGAAGTAGGTAGCTAAGCAGAATGTGTGCAAGGTGTGAGGCTGTCTCAGTTTTTGAGGTGTAGCGAGGAGCATCATAGATGGGAATGTGCGGGCATGTTATCTGCTTTCTGGACACTGCGCTGACGCCAGGGGCACAGCAGCACCTTCACAGTCCAGGGTGCCTATTCTGTAGCTTACCGCCATTGTGCCAATCGTTTCGGTACTCAATAGCACCGAATGGTCTCGTACTCGAATTAAAGCCCCTGCGTTATTCAGTATTCATTTCGATTTCGATACCTAAGTGCTGGACTCGCATTAGGGAGGACGACGGTTCAATCCCGTCTCCGGCCATCCTGATTTAGGTTTTCCGTGATTTCCGTAAGTCGTTTCAGGCAAATGCCGGGATGGTTCCTTTGAAAGGGCACGGCCGATTTCCTTCCCAATCCTTCCCTAACCCAAGGTTGCGCTCCGTCTCTAATGACCTCGTTGTCGACGGGACGTTAAACATTAACCTAACCTAACCTAAGTGCTGTTGTCGGTTCGCGTCGCGCAAGCCAATTAAAAGCGAGCGGCCGCAGATCCGCGCATGCGCACTGCAGCGCGCACAGCGCCACGAACACAAAGCGGCTAGCAGATGACACAGGCGCGCTATTCTTCCAAGTACCGAAAATTAAGTTTACGTTGCCATAACCGCATGACACCGCATTCCATCGAGCTGACGTGCCCGCCTTCTTCGCTCTTGCTTCCTCCTTAACAGTATCAGGCGCAGTATATCCATTTCCATGATTCTCAGCTGAAATACATACAAATTTTTACAGTTTCCCTGACCGCATGTTTCCATGCATGCATAATAACGATAGCGTATTTGACTGTATTCTGCAGTTTGTCGTAAATGACGCATTACGTCATCTTATTCTCATTCACACTTACATCGTGTTTTGGACTTCGCGTTTCGGAAAATGAGTTAGGAATATTATGTAGTACCACATTGTACAAATACATCTATAAAAACATCCGAAAAATTGATTCCGAGAGATTCAAAGAATAAGACGATAAACAGAATGTGGTTATAACACGCTCCTAGAGGTCCCAATGATTATGTAGCCCACTTTCCTATATGATGCGTCAACGATTTGGGCCTTAAAAACAAAATTTAAAAATCAAATACTCATTTTCGAGAGCTCCTGCAGTTCGTCGAAGTTTATAACATGCATCTCATGAATGAAAATGTTTCCTATGTGGTGCTACAGTCTAAAAATATTACGCCAGAGATGTTTCATCTCTGTCTACTGTGGTTGAGGATTCGATCGCAGATAAATACTTGTGACAAGCAAGATTATGAAGATGACTGCTGCTACACACGAAATTTCGCATTGGAAGAGAGCGTCTCGAAATGTATTCATCTGTTGATCAATCAGTTTAATGTGCCAAGTTAAAACTGTGTATTGCACCAGCCAGGATCTGCGTTCGAATCCCGGTACCGCCATAGTTCTTAACTCCTTATACATAGCAGTAATGCAGTCTTCGCACAGTAAAATAATTAATTTTCATCTGTTACTTAGTTTTCAACAAAAGGCATGGACCTCATTATTAGACATCAAAATTTAGCATACCAAGTACGGTATCCACCACGTGACATTACCCATCCAAAGATTCTCTAACAAGAGCAGTCAAATTACCAGCATTTCTGTGTCCATAAACAAGAGTGGTGTGCAAGGCGAGAGCGAAGCTCGAAAAAGTACAAATATCTCTGAGTAATGGCTCTGCACTAGGAGAATTTCTGTTTCCTGTTGAGCCCCCTCAGCGCTCTCTCTCTCTCTCTCTCTCTCTCTCACACACACACACACACACACACACACACCTTCTTTCGTCCTTCGTGCCTCAATGTACCGCCATATTTATTTCCTTCCACGCTTACTTCACTCATGAAATCATAAAACACGTAACAAAAACCTTTTCACGATACGCATGACTCAACTGAATTCTGGTTCTCGTCGACTTTCAGGACTTCCCACTGCAACACCTATTTTTGACGTATTTTCTATATGTAGCAAAGAAGGGAAAGTAGAAAGGTGGAAGGAGTATATAGAGGGTCTATACAAGGGCGATGTACTTGAGGACAATATTATGGAAATGGAAGAGGATGTAGATGAAGACGAAACGGGAGATACGATACTGCGTGAAGAGTTTGACAGAGCACTGAAAGACCTGAGTCGAAACAAGGCCCCCGGAGTAGACAACATTCCATTAGAACTACTGACGGCCTTGGGAGAGCCAGTCCTGACAAAACTCTACCATCTGGTGAGCAATATGTATGAAACAGGCGAAATACCCTCAGAATTCAAGAAGAATATAATAATTCCAATCCCAAAGAAAGCAGGCGTTGACAGATGTGAAAATTACCGAACAATCAGTTTAATAAGCCACAGCTGCAAAACACTAACACGAATTCTTTACAGACGAATGGAAAAACTAGTAGAAGCCGACCTCGGGGAAGATCAGTTTGGATTCCGTAGAAATACTGGAACACGTGAGGCAATACTGACCTTACGACTTATCTTAGAAGAAAGATTAAGAAAAGGCAAACCTACGTTTCTAGCATTTGTAGACTAAGAGAAAGCTTTTGACAATGTTGACTGGAATACCCTCTTTCAAATTCTAAAGGTGGCAGGGGTAAAATACGGAGAGCGAAAGGCTATTTACGATTTGTACATAAACCAGATGGCAGTTATAAGAGTCGAGGGACACAAAAGAGAAGCAGTGGTTGGGAAGGGAGTAAGACAGGGTTGCAGCCTCTCCTCGATGTTATTCAATCTGTATATTGAGCAAGCAGTAAAGGAAACAACAGAAAAATTCGGACTAGGTATTAAAATCCATGGAGAAGAAATAAAAACTTTGAGGTTCGCCGATGACATTGTAATTCTGTCAGAGACAGCAAAGGACTTGGAAGAGCAGTTGAATGGAATGGACAGTGTCATGAAAGGAGGATATAAAATGAACATCAACAAAAGCAAAACGAGGATAATGGAATGTAGTAGAATAAAGTCGGGTGATGCTGAGGGCATTAGATTAGGAAATGGGACACTTAAAGTAGTGAAGGAGTTTTGCTATTTGGGGAGCAAAATAACTGATGATGGCCGAAGTAGAGAGGATATAAAATGTAGACTGGCAATGGTAAGGGAAGCGTTTCTGAAGAAGAGAAATTTGTTAATATCGAGTATATGTTTAAGTGTCAGGAAGTCATTTCTGAAAGTATTTGTATGGAGTGTAGCCATGTATGGAAGTGAAACATGGACGATAAATAGTTTGGACAAGAAGAAAATAGAAGCTTTCGAAATGTGGTGCTACAGAAGAATGCTGAAGATTAGATGGGTAGATCACATAACTAATGAGGAAGTATTGAATAGGATTGGGGAGAAGAGAAGTTTGTGGCATGACCAGAAGAAGGGATCGGTTGGTAGGACATGTTCTGAGGCATCAAGGGATCACCAATTTAGTATTGGAGGGCAGCGCGGAGGGTAAAAATCGTAGAGGGAGACCAAGAGATGGATACACTAAGCAGATACAGAAGGATGTAGGTTGCATTAGGTACTGGGAGATGAAGAAGCTTGCACAGGATAGAGTAGCATGGAGAGCTGCATCAAACCAGTCGCAGGACTGAAGACAACAACAACAACAACAACAACATGTATACATGTTTCAGTTATGTGAAACTTTTGGACGACGTTGTTTAAATTATGTTTGTGGATTCAAATAACTAATAGAATGATTGCTATGTAATGTACTGTAAATGACTTGGTCTATAGGTAGGGAACATAGGGTTGAATGTAGATGATGCGATGATGAGAGGAAACCCCGCAACTATGGTAGTAGCGTGGCAGAGTGGTAATGGTGTGGTGACGGGTAAGTAGTCAGGGCTGAGCAGTGCTGTGGTTAACATCTCGTTAATACTAGCGAATAATTGTGGCTCATATTCCTCGAGTTTTGAGGCCAGAAGAGCTTATGGGCCTTGGGTGCTGCGTTTCGTGATACCATTATCATGGCAGGATTTTTGGCGCTAAAAATATTATTTCGACGCCAAGATGATATGTAACAGGGCGAGGCCAACAGTATTGCTATCGTTGCATCACCGCTAGCTTGATAGCCACTGCAAATTACGCCACCAGTACCGCCAGCACTTCCACTAAATTGTTTATATTTGGCACTCTGTAAATGGACTAGGTATCTGTGAGATGTGGTTGATTTTAATAATAATCGTGGTGTTGCTAAAAACTCTGTCTTACACCCGTGATTCTTCCACATCACAAACATGGACAGGAATTCCATCCTAGTGAATGTAATTGCGAGTGTCCTAATTTATTATGAGAAAGTGGTTGAACTTTTATTTAATGTTGTGTTGTCAGTTGCACAGCCGATTATAGTTTTGATTAGGTCAAAAGACTGCTTATGAAAGCACTTTTGTTATTTAAAGATTTACAGTTTGTTGTGCTTTAATTAATTAATAATTAATGATAAGAGAACTTACCATTTTTCATACATCCTGGTGTAGTTTTGTTAATGATCATGGTTCTTCAAGCTATGAAAGTTTAAGGATCCTCATGTACTAGGCTCCTCCCCCCATGAACCATGGACGTTGACGTTGGTGGGGAGGCTTGCGTGCCTCAGCGATACAGATGGCCGTACCGTAGGTGCAACCACAACGGAGGGGTATCTGTTGAGAGGCCAGACAAACGTGTGGTTCCTGAAGAGGGGCAGCAGCCTTTTCAGTAGTTGCAGGGGCAGTAGTCTGGATGAATGTAGATGATGCGATGATGAGAGGAAACCCCGCAACTATGGTAGTAGCGTGGCAGAGTGGTAATGGTGTGGTGACGGTAGCCCTGCGCCTGCTACACGGACGTCTGAGTCACAGCTCTTGTACAAGATAAGTAGTTTAAGTAGTAATAAACTGTTTTTTAACACTTTAAACTAATTTATTACGTTAATTATAGTGCTCTGCAAGCATACCATTAAAGGTTTTTGTCTTACTCGCGTATTTTCACAGTAATCACGTAAAGTTCATTTTGTTTACATATCGCGGCCAGGCCGAACTTTTGAGTTTTCAGATTAAACTTCATACCGCAATCTTAAGTGCATTTACTGATAGTTTAGTGTGCTAAATACGTTTGCTGCCCCTTTATATCTGTAGAGTATCGTCATCTCTTAAGTAATTTCCAGTAAAAAACTTCTGAACCACTGTTTACATAGTCGCGAGTAGGCCTAATTTTTCGTACACGTATTTTCATTGTTTTCCGGTAACTTAATTGTCTTTCTGTCACTAAAATAGATTTGTACCATGAGTGTAAAGTGCCTGACGTGCCGTAGGATCGTTAGCTCCGGGGTCTGGTGTGATGGATGTAGTAACTTTTTTCATTGGGGCGACTGTAGTGGCGTGGGAATTGGGAAAATGAGCGAGACTCATCAGTGGTTCTGTAGGCTATGCAGTAGAGATAGGAAGATTGTGGAACAGGAGGGGAAAATTGCTGCCCTTCAGGCTGAGTTAGATGAGGCTAGGCGAGAACTGGGCAGGTTAAGGGGGGAGATGGGTAAACAGGGGTGGGAAGTGGCAACAGGCATGAGGAACAGGCCAAGAAATTCTTCTGACCGCTTTGTTATTAATGTACAAAATAGGTTTGACCTGTTGCCTCAGTCAGAAACTGATGAGCCTCTCACAGAAGTAGATGTACACAGGGCTCAACAAGCTTTCAGCAGCAAATTGATTAAGAATGTAGGGAAGTCTGCAAAGAGAAAGAAAGTCTTGTTGCTAGGTAGTTCGCATGCTAGGGGTGTGGGCCAACTTCTGCAGGATGAATTAGGGTTGGATTACCAGGTCACAAGTTTTTTCAAACCTAGTGCTGAACTTGGGCAGGTTACAGAGGATTTAGGTTCACTATGTAAAGGTTTTACTAAGGAAGACACCGTGGTTATTGTGGGTGGGCCGGGCAACAGTATTGACAGAGATCCGGGGTACAGCATAGAGTGTGACCTGGCAAAGATTGCATCGGCATCGAATCATACCAGTGTTGGGTTTGTGTCGGTTCTGGAGCGCCACGACCGACCTCATTTGACCTCTTCTGTCAGGAGAGTTAATTTGGAGTTGGAACGGCTACTTGGATCTGGTGCGGGGTCACACATTGGTGTGGTTCGTGTTGATTCACTCTGTAGGTGGGACTATACTAGACATGGCCTACACCTCAACAGGAAAGGGAAGGGTAAACTGGCTGGGCTGATAGCAGGAAATTTAAAGGGGGGAGGAACTACATCTCATGGTGGAAACTCTTTTTTAGTGTAAGATCAGTGTCCAGTGGGAAACTCAGCCATGCAAGTACTAAAGATGTCAAAAAAGTTCAAGATAGTTGCAAAAGTAAAATGAAAAATGTTAGTATATTTCATCAAAATATTGGGGGATTGAACAATAAAATTGATGAGCTTCTGCTTTGTTTAGAAGATATAGAAACTGAGAATGTAATAGATGTACTATGCCTGTCTGAGCATCACATTGTCACTGATATGCAAAAGGTTAGCATCAATGGGTACAAATTAGCTGCACATGTAAGTAGAGATAATATGATGAGAGGAGGAGTTGCCATATATGTCAAAAGCTTCCACAGTGCAAAAAATTTAGAAACTAAAAAATTTTGTGTAGAGCAACATATGGAAGCATGTGCCACTGAACTTAAACTAAAGGATGGCACTTTCATAATTGTAACAGTGTATAGGTCCCCCTCAGGGAATTTCCAGCTATTTCTGGAAAACTTGGATGCTTTGTTGTGCTATCTGTCAGACAGGGGGAAGCAAATTATCATTTGTGGGGATTTCAATGTTGATTCCCTGAAAGAGTGTAATAGGAAGAATGACCTTTTAGTATTACTCAGCTCTTTCAATTTGAGCTCCGTCATTGATTTTCCTACTCGGATAACAAAGAACAGCAGTACATTGATAGATAACTTTTTTATAGACCAAGATAAGTTTAAGGACATAAATGCTTATCCTGTTGAGAATGGTCTTTCAGATCATAGTGCACAGCTTGTTACAGTACATGACATAGCTCCATGCAGTATAATAAATCAGACTTTCAAAGCAGTGCGTTCAATTAACAATATAAATATTGCAAACTTTAGGGAAAGCCTACAGCAGCTAGACTGGGATGAAGTGTATAAGGAACCCGATGCAAACTTGAAATATAACTTATTTCACAATACATTTTTAAGGGTATTTGAAAATTGTTTTCCCAAGAAAATAGTTAAACATAATTCCAAGAAAACATATAAAAAACCTTGGCTAACTAAAGGAATAAGAATATCTTGCAACCGCAAAAGAGAACTGTATCTAACAGCAAGATGGAGTACTGACCCCGAAATTGTTCAATATTATAAAAACTATTGTGCGGTACTAAGAAAAGTTATTAAAAAGTCCAGAAGCATGTGTATCATGTCTGAGATCAGTAACTCTGATAATAAAATTAAAGCAATTTGGAATATTATTGAAAGGGAAACAGGGCAACCAAGAGCACAGGAAGACTTTAGTGCAATAAAATTGAATGACAAGTGCACTAACAAACAATCAGAAATTGAAAATATTTTGAATAATCATTTTTTAAATGTTGTGGAGAAAATAGGATCTAGATCTTCACTAGAAGAGGCAAGGCTATTAATAGAAGAGGCCATACCTGCACAGTTTGAAACAGCTGTAATTCCACCAACCTCTCCCTCTGAAATCAGTAAAATAATAAACTCACTGAAAAGTAAAAGCTCTTATGGAATTGATGGCATTTCCAGCAAAGTACTTAAAGCTTGTTCCCCACAGATAAGTAGAATTCTCAGCCACGTATGTAATAGCTCTTTGGAGCAGGGTGTTTTCCCTGATAGACTGAAATATGCCATTGTAAAACCATTGCATAAAAAGGGGGATATGTCGGATGTCAACAACTACCGCCCAATCTCTCTTCTGACAGCTCTATCAAAAATTTTTGAGAAAGTAATGTATTCAAGAGTAGCCTCCCATATTTGTAAAAATAAAGTACTAACAAAATGTCAGTTTGGTTTTCAGAAAGGCTTTTCAACAGAAAATGCTATATATGCTTTCACTGATCAAATATTAAATGCTCTGAATAACCGGACATCACCTATTGGTATTTTTTGTGATCTCTCAAAGGCCTTTGATTGTGTAAATCATGGAATTCTTTTAGATAAGCTAAATCATTATGGTTTGAGTGGGGCAGTGCACAAATGGTTTAATTCATACTTAACTGGAAGAATGCAGAAAGTTGAAATAAGTGGTTCGTGTAATGTTAAAACAGCTGATTCCTCAAACTGGGGTGCTATCAAGCACGGGGTCCCACAGGGTTCGGTCTTAGGTCCTTTACTGTTCTTGATATACATTAATGACTTACCATTCCACATTGATGAAGATGCAAAGTTAGTTCTTTTTGCTGATGATACAAGTATAGTAATAACATCCAAAAACCAAGAACTAAGTGATGTAATTGTAAATGATGTTTTTCACAAAATTATTAAGTGGTTCTCAGCAAACGGACTCTCTTTAAATTTTGATAAAACACAGTATATACAGTTCCGTACAGTAAATGGCAAAACTCCAGTAATAAATATAGAATTTGAACAGAAGTCTGTAGCTAAGGTAGAATTTTCAAAATTTTTAGGTGTGTCCATTGATGAGAGGTTAAACTGGAAGCAACACATTGATGGTCTGCTGAAACGTCTGAGTTCAGCTACGTATGCTATTAGGGTTATTGCAAATTTTGGTGATAAGAATCTCAGTAAATTAGCTTACTATGCCTACTTTCATTCACTGCTTTCGTATGGCATCATATTCTGGGGTAATTCATCGTTGAGTAGAAAAGTATTCATTGCACAAAAACGTGTAATCAGAATAATTGCTGGAGCCCACCCACGGTCATCCTGCAGACATCTATTTAAGGATCTAGGGATCCTCACAGTAACCTCACAGTATATATATTCCCTTATGAAATTTGTTGATAATAATCCAACCCAATTCAAAAGTAATAGCAGTGTGCATACCTATAACACCAGGAGAAAGGATGATCTTCACTATGCAGGGTTAAATCTGACTTTGGCACAGAAAGGGGTAAATTATGCTGCCACAAAAGTCTTTGGGCACCTACCAAACAGCATCAAAAGCCTGACAGATAGCCAACTAACATTTAAAAATAAATTAAAAGAATTTCTAGATGACAACTCCTTCTACTCATTGGCTGAATTTTTAGATATAAAGTAATTAAAAAAAAAAAAAAACTTAATCATTAGTGTCATGCAATATTTTGTGTAATGTAATTTCTTGTACAGACATCTTTTATTAACCTGACACGTTCCACATCATTACGAAGTGTCGTATTCATGATCTGTGGAACAAGTATTAATCTAATCTAATCTAATCTAATTGACTGATCTGGCCTTGCAACATTAACCAAAACGGCCTTGCTGTGCTGGTACTGCGAACGGCTGAAAGCAAGGGGAAACTACAGCCGTAATTCTTCCCGAGGACATGCAGCTTTACTGTATGATTAAATGATGATGGCATCCTCTTGGGTAAAATATTCCGGAGGTAAAATAGTCCCCCATTCGGATCTCCGGGCGGGGACTACTCAGGAGGATGTCGTTATCAGGAGAAAGAAAACTGGCGTTCTACGGATCGGAGCGTGGAATGTCAGATCCCTTAATCGGGCAGGTAGGTTAGAAAATTTAAAAAGGGAAATGGATATGTAGAAGTTAGATATAGTGGGAATTAGTGAAGTTCGGTGGCAAGAAGAACAGGACTTCTGGTCAGGTGACTGCAGGGTTATAAACACAAGATCAAATAGGGGTAATGCAGGAGTAGGTTTAATAATGAATAGGAAAATAGGAATGCGGGTAAGCTACTACAAACAGCATAGTGAACGCATTGTTGTGACCAAGATAGATACGAAGCCCACACCTACTACAGTAGTACAAGTTTATATGCCAACTAGCTCTGCAGATGATGAAGAAATTGAAGAAATGTACGATGAAATAAAAGATATTATTCAGATAGTGAAGGGAGACGAAAATTTAATAGTAATGGGTGACTGGAATTCGAGTGTAGGAAAAGGGAGAGAAGGAAACATAGTAGGTGAGTATGGATTGGGGCTAAGAAATGAAAGAGGAAGCCGCCTAGTAGAATTTTGCACAGAGCACAACTTAATCATAGCTAACACTTGGTTTAAGAATCATGAAAGAAGGTTGTATACGTGGAAGAACCCTGGAGATACTAAAAGGTATCAGATAGATTATATAATGGTAAGACAGAAATTTAGGAACCAGGTTTTAGGTTGTAAGACATTTCCAGGGGCAGATGTGGACTCTGACCACAATCTATTGGTTATGACCTGTAGATTAAAACTGAAGAAACTGCAAAAATGTGGGAAATTAAGGAGATGGGACCTGGATAAACTGAAAGAACCAGAGGTTGTACAGAGTTTCAGGGAGAGCATAAGGGAACAATTGACAGGAATAGGGGAAAGAAATACAGTAGAAGAAGAATGGGTAGCTCTGAGGGATGAAGTAGTGAAAGCAGCAGAGGATAAAGTAGGTACAAAGACGAGGGCTGCTAGAAATCCTTGGGTAACAAAAGAAATATTGAATTTAATTGATGAAAGGAGAAAATATAAAAATGCAGTAAATGAAGCAGGCAAAAAGGAATACAAACGTTTCAAAAATGAGATCAACAGGAAGTGCAAAATGGCTAAACAGGGATGGCTAGAGGACAAATGTAAGGATGTAGAAGCTTATCTCACTAGGGGTAAGATAGATACTGCCTACAGGAAAATTAAAGAGACCTTTGGAGAGAAGAGAACCAGGTGTATCAATATCAAGAGCTCAGATGGCAGCCCAGTTCTAAGCAAAGAAGGGAAGGCAGAAAGGTGGAAGGAGTATATAGAAGGTTTATACAAGGGCGATGTACTTGAGGACAATATTATGGAAATGGAAGAAGATGTAGATGAAGACGAAATGGGAGATACGATACAGCGTGAAGAGTTTGACAGAGCACTGAAAGACCTTAGTCGAAACAAGGCCCCCGGAGTAGACAACATTCCATTAGAACTACTGACGGCCTTGGGAGAACCAGTCCTGACAAAACTCTACCAGCTAGTGAGCAAGATGTATGAGACAGGCGAAATACCCTCAGACTTCAAGAAGAATATAATAATTCCAATCCCAAAAAAAGCAGGTGCTGACAGATGTGAAAATTACCGAACTATCAGTTTAATAAGCCACGGCTGCAAAATACTAACGCGAATTCTTTACAGACGAATGGAAAAACTGGTAGATGCAGACCTCGGGGAGGATCAGTTTGGATTCCGTCGAAATGTTGGAACACGTGAGGCAATACTGACGTTACGACTTATCTTAGAAGAAAGATTAAGAAAAGGCAAACCTACGTTTCTAGCATTTGTAGACTTAGAGAAAGCTTTTGACAATGTTGACTGGAATACTCTTTCAAATTCTAAAGGTGGCAGGGGTAAAATACAGGGAGCGAAAGGCTATTTACAATTTGTACAGAAACCAGATGGCAGTTATTAAAGTCGAGGGGCATGAAAGGGAAGCAGTGGTTGGGAAAGGAGTGAGACAGGGTTGTAGCCTCTCCCCGATGTTATTCAATCTGTATATTGAGCAAGCAGTAAAGGAAACAAAAGAAAAATTTGGAGGAGGTATTAAAATTCATGGAGAAGAAGTAAAAACTTTGAGGTTCGCCGATGACATTGTAATTCTGTCAGAGACGGCAAAGGATTTGGAAGAGCAGTTGAACGGAATGGACAGTGTATTGAAAAGAGGATATAAGATGAACATCGACAAAAGCAAAACTAGGATAATGGAATGTAGTGAAATTAAATCGGGTGATGCTGAGGGAATTAGATTAGGAAATGAGACACTTAAAGTAGTGAAGGAGTTTAGCTATTTAGGAAGTAAAATAACTGATGATGGTCGAAGTAGGGAGGATATAAAATGTAGACTGGCAATGGCAAGGAAAGCGTTTCTGAAGAAGAGAAATTTGTTAACATCGAGTATAGATTTATGTATCAGGAAGTCGTTTCTGAAAGTATTTGTTTGGAGTGTAGCCATGTATGGAAGTGAAACATGGACGATAACTAGTTTGGACAAGAAGAGAATAGAAGCTTTTGAAATGTGGTGCTACAGAAGAATGCTGAAGATTAAATGTGTAGATCACATAACTAATGAGGAGGTATTGAATAGGATTGGAGAGAAGAGAAGTTTGTGGCACAACTTGACTAGAAGAAGGGATCGGTTGGTAGGACATGTTTTGAGGCATCAAGGGATCACAAATTTAGCATTGGAGGGCAGCGTGGAGGATAAAAATCGTAGAGGGAGACCGAGAGATGAGTACACTAAGCAGATTCAGAAGGATGTGGGTTGCAGTAGGTACTGGGAGATGAAGCAGCTTGCACAGGATAGAGTAGCATGGAGAGCTGCATCAAACCAGTCTCAGGACTGAAGACAACAACAACAACATGTACTAGGCTAGTTACTTAATGAAGCAATGCAAAGGCTCCTTCAGAGCCAGGGTAGTTAGATCTGCATTCTGTTTCGTTGCTTCAGTCCCAGTTTAAGTAAGAACTATTCACTGTGTTATCTATTATAATGAAAGCTGGTTGACGCACAGGCGTAGAGATCCTGTACTAAGTAACGAAGTTACAGACTGTGATCAACAGCAGACCCCTTGATTGCCGGCCGTAGTGGCCGAGCGGTTCTAGGCGCTTCAGTCTGGAACCGCGGGACCGCTACGGTCGCGGGTTCGAATCCTGCCTCGGACATGGATGTGTGTGAAGTCCTTAGTTTAGTTAGGTTTAAGTATTTCTAAGTTCTATGGGACTAATGACCTCACATGTTAAGTCCCATAGTGCTCAGAGCCATTTGAACGCTGATTTAAATTCAGAATCATTTCAAGTTTTTCCCTGTTCAGTATTGCCACTTGTTTCATGTTTGTCTATAATAGGTTTTATAAACAGCTACACCAAGTTCATTTGAGGTACTTGTTGTCGAGAGGCATATGTTACTGTTCACTGTCTCATTGGCCATCTGTTTGTTAGCAGCACATTTAGCTGCAAGTTTAGGTTACTGTGTTGTAGTGTGAACAAATATATGGAAAGAGTTTAGTGTGTGTGTGTGTGTGTGTGTGTGTCAAGGAAGATTAGCTTAACGTTAGCACTGCCTTCTGCTTTATCATTTTGCTTGACGCAAGAATGCCTAATTAGGCTGGCGACTTCTTTTAATATGTAATGTTTCAATTTTCTTTTGTGGTGGGAGAACGTCTACTCCTGACCCACCGCTTACTGTTGATTTTACTCTGTTGGAGAGTTTCGGAAACGAATCCCTGTTTGATTGCTCTGTTTCCATTGGGTTAACTCACGGTCACAGCTAATCAAAAATTGCTCACAGAGGTGTAACGTTAGCATCGATTGCCGTAACAAGGTGGTCCGTGGTACTGTTACACCACCCAGCAGTTATTGAACAAAACCACGAAAGCTGTATTTTCTCTATGAAGTGTTAGAGTCCGAACTCTTCATTATCGGATGAAGTCTTTCAAAGCAAACATTCTGAAAATACATCGAATTCACTGCTCGTTAGCATGATCAACACTTGTCTCGATAATTTTTCTTTCACTGTTGTCATTCGCAAATTGTCATGTTGAAAAAGAAATTACCACATACGATAATAGACTAATTACCGGTACGTCAAAACTACCGCATAAACGACACGTAAATTAATCTTTGTGATCTTTCACTAATTTCCCTTGAAACTGCAAACGAAGTCTATTAGTTAAATTTATTGGTTAGATAGTACTCTAAGTTTAAGAAAAATTACCGATATTCTCTGTTTGTTGTTGCTTGTAGGTGGTAAAAGTTTACACTTATGTCAAGCTACGACTTTCGCAGACTGAATGGTTCATATTTGTTAGCATTTAATGAAGATCACAGTAACTTAGGTTATACTGTTGCACTTGATATACGTGAATTAACGCTGTTCGAAAGACTGTTACAATGTAAATTCTTCCATGTTTGTTACCCAATAGTTAATGTATCGTATATTAGATTATCCCGATCTTCCCAGAGCTTCATAACGGATTCTTAAGTTACGATGTTGGATATGCTGGTTCGATACTATTCTCAGATTCAAAAAGATTAGCGGTATTTTGCTCGTACACTGTACGAGAGTCTAAAAATAAGTAAATTGTTCCGTGTTGAAGAGTGGGTATTTACAACAGAGGTGTGTACATTAGATCATCCAGGTGGTGGCAGGGCCGTTTTTGCAGTGGCTTAGCGGAAGATACGGAACGTGACTTACACAAGCGTTCCAACTCTGCCGACGTTTCTGCCGGCGCCGCCGCGCTGACCTTGGCCGCAGAAGCCGCTGGCATCTTTCCCGCCGGCCTTACTAGCAGCTGGCGTTCCCCGCTTTATCGGCAGGCGCTACTTCTCGCAGCAGACCTCCGCAAACTGCGTTTCAGTTCCGAGCTCGTAAGCGCACAGCGCTCCTGCGTGAACGGCACTCACGGCGGCCTCGCGGCTTACTGGCAGACTCTCCCGACAACAGAATAAACGGACAGCCGCCGATACCGGCCGGTGGCTCACGGACCGGATCTACGTCACCAGCTGCGTCGTCTGACGCGCAAATCTATCGCCGTGCACGCCAGTCTGCGCCACTGGATACACCGCGCCGAGTCTGAATGCTGACTCACTTAACACGACCTGTGCGGCGATGTGTTGCTGCTGACGGACCGAATCTGTTGCGCGTAACCCGGATGGGTGCTTCATTCGAATCATCGCGTGTCTAATGTTGCTCGTGAACAATCTAGTTTAACGACAACACATCTAAAGTAACTGTATATCTGCACGTTACACAACTCAACAAGTTTAACGTTTTCTTCTTTCGTAATAAGACTGAAAGGCAACAGAGCAAGATGAAATTTATCTATAGAGGAACTTAAAAAATGTTATGTACTCCACTAAAACTCATATTTTTTAATAATAAAAGTAGTTCGCACAGAACTCTGATTATGGTAGTTGGGCGAAACAATGCGAAGAACGAACTACAAAATTTGGCATGGAGGAAAAGATATAGAAGATGACGAGAGTACACTGCACGGTCAGAAGTATGCACCGTGTCCTGAGAGGAATCGTCAGTGTTTAGGGATGTGACAGGAACAACAACTCGAAGCAAAACGCTCCGGTAAACATGGGCCCTAAAATGAATACCGGAAGAGCTGTGAGCACTGTATCTTCGATAATGTGAAACATATCTCTTCTACTGGAAGTTTAGTTTTAGTTATGTCATGTTCCATAGATCATTTTCCCGATTATTTTATCGATATGATGTGGAACAGCTCATATTACAAGACCTATATACGCATATGAATAGTGCTAATATTAATATTACTGAAATTTTTAGATCTATATATGCAACTACATTTAGAGGTACAATCTTTTTCTTTTTACCATTTCTGAAACAGAAACTCGTCCATGGAGTAGAAGGAGTTCTCCAAAAGAAATGATTTTAAGCTAGATTTAAAACTTGATCTGATACCTGCCAGACACTTTATGTTGTTGGACAAAAGATCAAAGATTTTTGTTGCTGAATAATGTTCTCCATTTTGAGCAGCTGACAGCTTCAAAGGCGGATAGGAGAGGTCATTACGTATGAACATCACTGTTCTTCGCAAATTGAGATGGATTATTTGTAACGAATTTCACTAGCGAATATATGTACTGAGATGGTGCAGTTAATACCTAACTCCTTGAAAAGGTGCCTACATAACGTCCTTGGGTGAACACCACTAGTTACTCTCACTTCTCTCTTTTATGCAACCAATACTTTATGTCTAAGTGGTGAGTTATCCCAAAAAACAATTCCATAAGACATTACTGAGAGTAAATATGCGAAGTACTGTAAGTAAGCTGTTTAGGTTTTTTTATTGGTAACGCCGCCGCCACGTAGCGCTCTGTATAAAAATCACTGGCTGTGCCGTGCGCAGTCTGTGTTTAGTTTGCATTGTTGTCTGCCATTGTAGTGTTGAGCAGCGGCAGCTGGATGCTAACAGCGCGTAGCGTTGCGCAGTTGGAGGTGAGCCGCCAGCAGTGGTGGACGTGGGGAGAGAGATGGCGGAGTTTTGTAATTTGTAAGACTGGATGTCATGAACTGATATATATATTATGACTATAAAGGTAAATACATTGTTTGTTCTCTATTAAAATCTTTCATTTGCTAACTGTGCCTATCAGTAGTTAGTGCCTTCCGTAGTTTGAATCTTTTATTTAGCTGGCAGTAGTGGCGCTCGCTGTATTGCAGTAGCTTGAGTAACGAAGATTTTTGTGAGGTAAGTGATTTTTGGAATGTATAGGTTAATGTTAGTCAGGGCCATTCTTTTGTAGGGATTTTTGAAAGTCAGATTGCGTTGCGCTAAAAACATGTCTTTTCAAGTACATGGTAATATTTTTTTACAATAAATTTTTGTGGTGCGCCACTTTAATTGCATAGACATTAAGATGTGAATAGACATTGTCCTTATCTGCATTGTTGTCTTTAGTGTAACATTTTTTCTGATTGAGCTTTGTCATGTTTAGGTATAAGTTATAGCATTTGCTGCAGCTGTTTGCCATTCATAGTGCTACTGAATGTCACTTTGTATTACTAGGTTAAGCCAATTTTATTACTGATTTATTTTTCTTGTTTGCTGTGCATTGCCTTATATTAGTTGTAATATTGCTGCCTTTGTTTGCCAATTTCCATTTTTTAACATTGCTGTTTGTGTAAATTGTTTTGTGCTGCTGCATTGCCTCATCCCTTAGTTAAGCATCTGAGCTCAGTAGATTTAAGTTAGCTTAAGAGGGGGTAGCCTATATAAGAAAATAATTATAATGAATTGGAAGAAATGCATTGAGAAACTATAAGAAAATGGTTTGGCCAAAAAAGTAGTGTATAGTGGAGGAAAACTATTTTTGAAAGAGGATGTGAGCATAATACAGAAAGCAGGCTTCGATATGACTTTTTAGAAATAATGAAGAATGAAGGGAGATCTCCGAGAAGTAAAGAAAGTTTTGGTTGCAAAATACTGCAGTGAAACAAACCCTGTCCTTTCTTTGTGTTATCCAACTGTGTGTTTGTGTACCCTTGTGTATTTGTTTTCTTCCTGTCTCTGTGTACTGTTTCATAGAATTTTTTCTCTTATAATACTAAGCTACATTCACTATGATGAGGAATACTGTTATCCTCAAATATAATTTGCATTAATAACATGTTATTTACTTCGTAAAGATGTTTACACATTATTTATTCTGTTTTGTTCTAATGCTCATCTGTGAAGTTGAGGTTTCAAAAGTTATTCTGATCTTTTATGTATGTACTTATGTCATAATTTTTGTAACACTGATGTATTTGTTATTTCGATTCTTTTGTAAAGCCTGTATTACTGCAAACGTTATCTGTACTATTATGTTCTTTAATGATATATTTTGTGTCTTTGTTATTGTATTCTCATGTTATAAAATTGTAATTGACACCAGTCCATCAAATTAAGTAACTTGTAAATTACATTTCACTGCACACGTTTCTGTTGGTCATAGTATATGGACAATATGTGAGAAGTAGGGACTGATAGTGTTTGCACGTGTGTTAATAATTCAGCAAGAGACTGGATAACAGCATTGCTGGTTCTAAGGACATTTCAAACAATTTCTTTGTAACTGGACAAGTGGTGGTTTATGGACTTGCTATATTCTCCGCAAGACTCTTCGAGAGTGATTGTGCACCTGCACAGTCGCAACAGATGGCTGTTGGCCATCTCTACAAGGACTACAGTGCGTCTACACCTTTGATGACCCACCAATATAATTATTTCTACAAGGACTGCAGTGGGTCTGCACCTCTGGTGGCCCACCAATAGTAATCTCTACCAGGACTACAGTGGGTCTGCTCTGTGATGACCTACCTACCGATAGTCTTCAACATTGACTGACTCTGCTGTGGCCCATTACCTGTCTGCATGTCAATAGTCAGCACTGTCTTTCCGTTGGAAGGACAATACTACTTCTTCAAGACTGCATGGAAATCCACTACTTTCGTGTGCATTTTCTTTTACTACTCAGACCTTGAGAAAAACACTGCAATTTTACTTTGATGAATGATCAGGACTGTCTTTATGGACTGTGAGAAAATTTTAGCTCTTGACCAACATTGTATCGATAAGTGTGTGCATTTCATTTCTTTGTTATTGTAATTATGAAAAAAATTTTCAAATCTGTATTGGCCACTGCCCAAAACAATTTGTAAATTTTTTTGTGGGGAGCATGGGGGCTATGTAAGTAAGCTGTTTAAGTTTTTTTGTTGGTAACGCCGCCGCCATGTAGCGCTCTGTATAAAAATCACTGGCTGTGCCGTGCGCAGTCTGTGTTTAGTTTGCATTGTTGTCTGCCATTGTAGTGTTGAGCAGCGGCAGCTGGATGCTAACAGCGCGTAGCGTTGCGCAGTTGGAGGTGAGCCGCCAGCAGTGGTGGACGTGGGGAGAGAGATGGCGGAGTTTTGTAATTTGTAAGACTGGATGTCATGAACTGATATATATATTATGACTATAAAGGTAAATACATTGTTTGTTCTCTATTAAAATCTTTCATTTGCTAACTGTGCCTATCAGTAGTTAGTGCCTTCCGTAGTTTCAATCTTTTATTTAGCTGGCAGTAGTGGCGCTCGCTGTATTGCAGTAGCTTGAGTAACGAAGATTTTTGTGAGGTAAGTGATTTTTGGAATGTATAGGTTAATGTTAGTCAGGGCCATTCTTTTGTAGGGATTTTTGAAAGTCAGATTGCGTTGCGCTAAAAACTATTGTGTGTCAGTTTAAGCACAGTCGTGTATAATTGTTCAAAGGGGACGTTTCAGTACGTTAGGATGCTGATCTGTTTATTACCAAGACTAGCGATAATGCGAAGAGCAAAAGAAGCTGAACTTAGTTATTTGAGAAGCTCTGTAATATGCTTCTTCCAGTTCAAGTTGTCATCAACGTGAACTCCCAGAAATTTGGAGAAATCTACCCTGTTAACTGAGCCCTGTTCATATGCTGCAACAATTGTCACTATGACTCTATTCGGTGTACAGAACTGTATATAGTGAGTTCTTTCAAAATTAACGAGAGTCCATTTCCTGAAAACCACTTAATAATTCTTTGAAAGACATCCTTCAAAATATCTTCAGCTGATTTTTCTGGAATGGGATTTGTTAAAGCACAGTCTAAACATGGGTTTAGAAAACATCGTTCTTGTGAATCACAACTAGCTCTTTATTCACATGAAGAGCTGAGTGCTGTTGACAAGGGATTCCAGATCGATTCCGCGTTTCTGAATTTACGGAAGGCTTTTGACACTGTACCATACAAGCGGCTTGCAGTGAAAATGCGTGCTTATGGAGTATCGTCTGAGTTATGTGACTGGATTTGTGATTTCCTGTCAAAGAGATCACAGTTCGTAGTAATTGACGGAAAGTCATCGAATAAAGCAGAACTGATTTCTGGCGTTCCTCTAGACAGCACTTTGCTGTTCCTTATCTACATAAACGATTTGGGAGACAATCTGAGCAGCCGCCTTAGGAAGTTTGCAGATGACGATGCCGTTTATCGACTAATAAAGTCATCAGAAGATCAAAACAATTGGGGAACGATTTAAAAAAGGTATCTGAATGGTGCGAAAATTGGCAGTTGGCCCTAAATAACGAAAAGTGTGAGGTAACACACATGAGCGCTAAAAGGAATTCGTTAAACTTCGGTTACACGATAAATCAGTCTAATCCAAAAGCCGTAAATTTAACTAAATACCTTGATATTACAATTACGAACAACTTAAATTGGAAGGAACACATAGAAAATGTTGTGGGGAAGGCTAGCCAAAGACTGCGTTTTATTGGCAGAAAACTTAGAAAATGCAACAGATTTACTAAGGAGACTGCCTACACTACACTTGTCCGTCCTCTCTTAAAATATTGATACGCGGTGTGGGATCCTTACCAGATAGGACTGACGGAGTACATAGAAAAAGTTCAAAGAAGAACAGCACGTTTTGTATTATCGCGAAATATGGGAGAGAGCGTCACCGAAATGATACAGGATTTGGGCTCCAGCGGAATGTTCTCACTTAATTCCAGTCACCACCTTTCTCCTCCGAATGTGAAAATACTTTGTTGAGACCGACCTACATAAGGAGAAACGATTACCACCATAAAATGAGGGAAATCAGAGCTCGTACGGGAAGATAAAGGTATTCGTTCTCTCCGCGCGCTATACGAGATTGGAATAATAGAGAATTGTGAAGGCGGTTCTATGAACCCTCTGCCAGGCACTTAATGTGATTTGCAGAGTATCCATGTAGATGTACAAATTGACGACCATCCCCAGGAAATGAGAACATTTGGTCACCTTAGTTTTATGATTGTAACAGGAGACTAGGATTTCTGTGCCGTTGGATGTTCCCTGCGGTGGGGGTTGGAGGGGGAGGCGCTATTGGGGTGATAGAGGTAGTAAAGCAGAGGGTCGTCATTTTATCGCTTCTGGCCTAGGGAGGTAAAACAAGTAGCAGCGGCCCTGTATTAGTCTCGTTGCCACATAGGGACTACCAATATTCTCAGACGAAACATTATCAAATGATTAAAAAAAGATAAAAGACAACACAAATTCATCCGCTGTTATTACATGTTATAGTTCAGGACGCTCAAATACAATGATCCACAAGTTGAAAGTATTAAATAAGTAGCTTATCGTTAGAAAAGAATGGACCAATCAAGTCTGCCAGGCTGCAAAACCGCCTGGGCATAATATTCCGCGCGCTACTGAGTAGGCGCCAGTCACATGAACTGTTGTGGACAGCCAGGAGAACGTAACGCTGCCGAATAGCCTGCGAACATGGCACATTACTTGTAGAGCCACTCTTGGCATGGGACCTTTCAGGGCTGAGGGAGTAAATCCCAACAGAAAATACACACCAGTGTTAGGCCTAGCGAGTCAGCTGTTGAGTGTGGATGTATTGCGTTCGACACTAGAAGTAATCTCGGAGCGAACAAACCAAATGTAGACTCGTCTTCTTATGTCCCTGGAATGAATTTTGATCTGCTGGAGTGCGGTACTTACTCTGGGAATACGAGAAGGAATCCTAAATATGACCCCTATGCAAGGAGTTGACGTAGACAATGGATTTGCGAATGGGAACTCTGAGCATCTTGACACTAACTGGGAAAATGGAACAGGTAGTGGACATCATGGAGGGAAGGAAAATGCTATACGTACTTTGATTAAATTAGAAAGAATGGAAAGGAGCAAATTAAAAGAAAAAAAAACGACGGAGTGGATCTGGTGCTTCGGGGGGAGGGAGGACGGGGGGGGGGGGGGGCACAGATGTGATTGCAGATGTCATCTATATTAACCTGGAATCATTAAAGCCAAAACAAATACTGTGAAGAGAACTGTACACATGTATGCCACGCCACAAGTATGTAGCAGTGAGGACGAAAAAGTCTTCCTCCACAAAATGGAAGGCCGAATTATAAGCAGACTCCCACGACTGCACGTTTGTTACAAATTTCTTCTTTTACAAGGCAACAAATAGCGTATAAGTGTATTGCGCAACACTTGCTAGAATACTATTACTTCATACCATGTGATCCTACGTGTTTTTTGTTTCATCTGTTATATTCCAACTATGACCAAAACTTATATACGCACGTTTCATCGGCCGAATACGCGAACCTGGTACGCGACTTTTACGGCGAAACGTATCGCAACTTCTTTGCTCTCGCAACAACCATTAGCAAATGTAAAAGATTTGTTCCACCCCTCAGTGGAGTATAGGAAGCGTTACTACGTTCGTAATCATAATACTAGTAGTAAATTTTGTCAATGTTAAACAGAGGATCCACTAAACCGGACAATTGTCGAAGAAAAAGGCTATCGAATATTAAATCCCAAAGTAACTAGTAGATACGGAGGTGCGATCGTACCTGTAACACAGGTATGAAAACACTTGACTGCATTTATCTCCGCCTACCTTTATTATCGTTTGTTGATAACGTGATCACATACGGCAGTCAATCTGTCGTTGTCTGTAGGAGCACGATGGGAGCTGCTTGCAACTCCCCTTTCGGTCAACCCCGTGAAATATGTGTTGTAACTGCGAATTTACAGTCGCCACTAACTAAACGGTCTAATTTTCTTTATTGCTTCCGAAATTTACTGTGAAGCAATAGTTTTATCGGTGTAATTTGTGCTAAAAAAATCGAGACAGAAGGAAGCAATATTATTTCTGGTGCAACAATTAGGCAGACGTATTTAAAATTTCACTCGGGCAATTACTGAAAATTATTAATCAGATCCTGCACTTCAGAAACTGCACTTTCATTCGAGCAAAATTAACGCCAGAAATGGAAATAAAGCGAACGCTCCCTTAACTTCATGTTCCGTTCTGTTTAAACGAACAGAACTAGAACTTGATATACTTGGGAATCTGAAAAGTTTTCGGATTGTGGAAATACGATTTTTCACGTCGTAATTTAAACACGAGTCATTACTTAGAACATATATGACAAAGGAATTAGGAGTGTGATTAAATTGCAGGTTAAATGAAGCTTTGAAATATTGTGGACATAGAATTTACAGGGTTCAAATTCTGTTCAAAAATGGTTCAAATGGCTCTGAGCACTATGGGTCTCAACATCTTAGGTCATAAGTCCCCTAGAACTTAGAACTACTTAAACCTAACTAACCTAAGGACATCACACACACACCCATGCCCGAGGCAGGATTCGAACCTGCGACCGTAGGACTGCAGCACCAGAACCGCACGGCCACCGCAGTCGGCTCAAATTCTGTTCTCTTCAGAACTTCACTGAGATGTGTGGCACTCTGTTCACAAATAAAAGTATGTAAAATAATGGAAAAGTCTTGCCTCGTGGTGGCAAATAATGTTAGACGGCTTATTCGCATCTCCGACCAAATAAATTGACGTCGACCACCACGACGGCCTTCCAGAGTCACATTTCGAAGCGAATCCGTGGTTCGAAAAAGTGGAAAGTCGTAAGTCCGGAAACTCTCACACCCGCGACAAATAATTTCAGAGACGCATTATAGAAGTGCGAGAACTTCACAGCTAACATAAACATAGCCAACGCCTTGCAGACAAACAAAAATTACGCGAAGCGAAATGTAACGTGAGGACGGCCATGCGAGAGGCGTTCAATGAATTCGAAAGTAAAGTTCCATGTACTGACTTGGCAGAAAATCCTAAGAAATTTTGGTCTTATGTCAAAGCGGTAGGTCGACCAAAACAAAATGTCCTGACACTCTGTGACCAAAATGGTACTGGAACAGAGGATGACAGACTAAAGGACGAAATACTAAATGTCTTTTTCCAAAGCTGTTTCACGGAGGAAGACTGCACTGTAGTTCCTTCTCTAGATTGTCCCACAGATGACAAAATGGTAGATATCGAAATAGACGACAGAGGGATAGAGAAACACTTAAAATAGCTCAAAAGAGGAATGGCCGCTGGACCTGATGGGATACCAGTTCGATTTTACACAGAGTACGCGAAGGAACTTGCCCCTCCCCCCCCCCCCCCCTTCTTGCAGCGGTGTACCGTAGTTTCTAGAAGAGCGTAGCGTTCCAAAGGATTGGAAAAGGGCACAGGTCATCCCCGTTTTCAAGAAGGGACGTCGAACAGATGTCCGGAACTATAGACCTATACCTCTAACGTTGATCAGTTGTAGAATTTTGGAACACGTATTATGTTCGAGTATAATGACTTTTCTGGAAACTAGAAATCTGCTCTGTAGGAGTCAGCATGGGTTTCGAAAAAGACGATCGTGTGAAACCCAGCTCGTGCTATTCGTCCACGAGACTCAGAGGGCCATAGACACGGGTTCCCAGGTAGATGCCGTGTTTCTTGACTTCCCCAAGGCGTTCGATACAGTTCCCCACAGTCGTGTAATAAACAAAGTAAGAGCATATGGACTACCAGACTAATTGTGTGATTGGATTGAAGAGTTCCTAGATAACAGAACGCAGCATCTCATTCTCAATGGAGAGTACTCCTTCGAAGTAAGAGTGATTACAGGTGTGCCGCAGGGGAGCGTCGTAAGACCGTTGCTATTCACAGTATACATAAATGACCTTGTGGGTGACATCGGAAGTTCACTGAGGCTTTTTGCGGATGATGCTGTGGTATATCGAGAGGTTGTAACAATGGAAAATTGTACTGAAATACAGGATGATCTGCAGCGAATTGACGCATGAAGCAGGGAATGGCAATTGAATCTCAACGTAAACAAGTGTAATGTGCTGCGAATACATAGAAAGAAAGATCCCATATCATTTACCTATAATATAACAGGTCAGCAACTGGAAGCAGTTAATTCCAGAAATTTTCTGGGAGTACGCATTAGGAGTGATTTAAAATGGAATGATCATATAAAGTTGATCGTCGGTAAAGCAGATGCCAGACTGAGATTCATTGGAAGAATCCTAAGTAAATACAATCCGAAAACAAAGGAAGTAGGTTACAGTACGCTTGTTCGCCCACTGCTTGAATACTGCTCAGCAGTGTGAGATCCATACCACATAGGGTTGATAGAAGAGATAGGGAAGATCCAACGGAGAGCAGCGCGCTTCGTTACAGGATCATTTAGTAATCGCGATAGCGTTACGGAGATGATAGGTGAACTCCAGTGGGAGACCCTGCAAGAGAGACGCTCAGTAGCTCGGTACGGGCTTTTGTTGAAGTTTCGAGAGCATACCTTCACCGAGGAGTCAAGCAGTATATTGCTCCCTCCTACGTATATCTCGCGAAGAGACCATGAGGATAAAATCAGAGAGATTAGAGCCCACACAGAGGCATTCGGACAATCCTTCTTTCCACGAACAATACGAGACTGGAACAGAAGGGAGAACCGATAGAGGTATTCAAGGTACCCTCCACCACACACCGTCAGGTGGCTTGCGGAGTATGGATGTAGATGTAGATGCAGATGTAGAGTAAAAGCCACGCCACCTTACAAGTGATCTGCAGCACAATTAACTGCAGTCGTACGGAGATCTCGAACAGGGGCCCAGCCACTCGTCTAAACCTATCAGAAAAGTACCGTCTACTGCCCAAATATCTAACATAATTAAGCTGTATCAGGACAAATGGTGTAATGCAATCAACCCAGTAAAGCTGTTCTAGCTCAAGTATAAACACTAGCCATATCCACGCCACGGTCATTACATCGCTGCCGGCATGTAACATTTGTAACTGGACACTTAGCATGTAAGCAACTAACAGGTAAAATTCAAAACACATAACTGAAGGTTAATTAAATATCCCCAAGAAATAACATACTTTACATTCACACACCACAGCGCTTTCCACAATGTACAGTCGTACTCAAAAGTATCCAAACGACCTGAATTGCGTTTCTCTTTATTCGCATGCATAACGCAGCTGTCTAGCAAGGGCCTCTAATCGCTCCTCGATACAGTCGTTTGACTATTGAAAATGGTTCCAGCAGGTCACCACTATAAAACACTGCCCTGCGTCACAAAAACTCAAGATGTAAAGTAATACCACGATACTAAAAATATCAGGGAACACCTTATCACAGATAAGACTGTCCTTAAGGCTTGTAAGCTCACATTTATTACAATAAATGACAGACCTGAAATGTCACCACTCTCATTATCACGTCAGATAGGTGATGCACGTAGTAAGTTCGTCGTATTCATGATTTCCTCTTCAAAGTAACATACTGTACTTATTATTTAACACAAAATGACAACAGATCAAGGAGTCGTCAGTTCTAATGTGGTAGGGGCCAGCGTGTGCGAGCTTTCTGTTTTGATTTATTTTATGGAGCTGCGAATTTCCAGAAAAATTCTGTAACGAAATCGGAAGAAAATCTTTACACATAAAGTCCTCTTGGTAGCTCGACTCAGTAAGTTGTGTTGATGGTCACAGATCTCGGCTTTCTGACTGCCAAGCTGCTTCACAATACTGTCTCTGAAGAAATTCGAATCAACCATCAACGATACGAATTTCAATATTGTTCTTCACTTAAGCCTCACATGCCAGGGTATTAAGTATGAAGGAAATGAACCTCTTGATTACTATAGGGCCTCTATGCTAATTTTCCACAGTAACAATTAGGAACTCTCTGCAGACATCTGCTAACAGCAGCTCTAGCAACTTACTTTTTCTCTAGGTAGCTTCAAATATAGGCAATTTTGTTGCCTTAAATCCAATTGAATATTTTAAATATCACTTTTGAACAGCGTTCACTTCTCCATTAATTATTGTATGGATCTCCAAACAAGCAATTTGCCTGAGTAGCTATAGAGTAGGTTCTGAAAGGTATTGACACAATATTTCGCATCCATTTACCACAGGGAATCAAAGAAAGAAACCAAACACATTACATTGCATTTACTCTCTGTGTCTTGACTAAAACATATGAATTCATGACAAAAATAATTTGAAGTATCTCCTGTGAAAGGAGAAAGATGCTTTAATTATAGCACCCTGGATCAGAAACAATGAAATTAAGTCTGTGCCACATTGATGTATTACATTATAGTGTAATAAAATACGCATAAAATAAAAACGGTTTTGAGCCTCCGTTGCTATCCAGTGTGAAACACAAATCATAGATTTTATGGGTCACCACTCAACAACATTGCAGCACTTTACACCATCGAGAGCGAGGAGTGGAGCAGACGTTGTCGGCAGAAGGCGAAGCAGCACAGTGCCTCAGCCCCCGCCGGTAGGCAGCAAACGGGTCCCAGAGAACGTAGACGCATGCGGTGTTCAGAGGCAAATGGTCGGCCAAGAAATCTGTCGCTAAAATATTGTTGAACCAAACTGTTGTTACCAATGTGGCAGAAAGCGAAGTATACTGTAGATTCGTTTGAATTACACTCACAGCTTCAGCACCGAGAGGAAAGGGGCGATAAAAGTTTTGTCGACGTGTGCTTTCGGTTGCCAGACGTCGTATTAGGTAGTCACGCCTTTTACCTCAAGACTACGGTCGTAGTCAAGAGTGATGTACTCAGACTGCAGTCAAGACTTCCTCCGGGAAGTGCCGCAGTCTACAATGTTGCCAGATTGAGCACATTGCCGGGGAGCATGACTGTATTGTCCACCTTACGTGAATTTTTTTGTCTAAGACTGTATCTACAACACATATATCACGCTGAAGACCCAGAAGAATAAAAAAAAAAAACAAATTAATTTATGAGAGCAACGTTAACTATAGTGTTCGAAGTATTCACTGTATTGTATACGTGTATGTAAACGTCTTCCAGTGCCCACTGAAGGAAAACAAGGATACACAGTCTAGGTTCAATATTATGAATACGCCTCAGTTTGTGATAAACTCAGACTTAGGTTGATAATCATTTTGAATATTTAGCAGTACTGTACTCATGGGTGTTTAACTCGTTTTCAACCAATGAGTCACACAGCTACAGAAACACTACTTGTGATACCTCTTAGATAAAATACTTACGCAGTGCTATCAGACGAAAAGATCAACCTGACTCAAACTGTGGGAAGTTTGTTTTACAACCTTCGTACCTGGATGAAGAGCTTTTTCTATTTGAGATATCTGTGAACGTTGCTACGTAAGACGATTTAAGAAGAAACTAAATCCCTTCAGCTACGACAATGTTTAAAAAAATCGTCTTAACAACACTAAATCGTGGTTGGTAAATCGTTTACCGGCCGTACTCTGCCGAATTTCGCTGGTTGGAAGGCAAAAAGCTTACTGACAAATTTCACAGAAGGAAAAGGGGGACGAAATGTTTCCCACAGGAAGATCATGTTGTTTTATTTAAATAATTACAAAATCAGGTAAAACGAACAGTGAGGCTGTCAGTATTAGCACATTACTGATGTCACTATGATGTTGCACTGCCCAGGGCCTGTAATGATAAAGGGCCTGTTTAAGTCAGGCATATTGTATACAGAAGTGGAAGAGAGAGCACCACAAAATTCTACAATCCGTAAAATTACTGTTACAGTGTACTTATGGAGCCCAATGAGTGAATTGCATATTTCCCGGTGAGAAAGAGCACTGGCGAACAGTCTACGCTACATTAGGTAACTTAAACTGGTGTCTCTCTGAGCTAGAATTTATGGTCAGCGACTAAGTGTAAGGTCAATGAGTCGGAACTGCAACTGTGAAATACTTCCCTACATTATAGCAGCGAATATTAAATTTGAACTAATATTGCGAAAATTTTTAACTTGGGTAACTTAGAATGAAAATCTTTCTGTTTATTGCAAAGGAAAACAATTGATTTTCTAAAACATTCTCTGTCATACACAACTTGAAATAAGTCACTTCGACCAAATTATATGGAAGAACTGACAGCGACCTTTATTGGAAGGCAGTAAGATCCCTTGCCTTTTGGTTTTGACAGCCAATTCTAGGTGTAAGTAAATGAAGAAAGGCAGCGCGTTTTTGTTATCAAGTAACGTCTTCACTAATTACTTTAGTTTTAATGTAATCTACGAGTAATTGCTGATATTTGATATTAACATCAAAAGGATTCCGTAGACAGAGAAAGAAAATGCTCTTGGGCAACTACTTCTATAATGACCAAAAGGCATTAAATGATCTTCAAGCACATGTGTTCCAGAAGCAGTATGAAGAAAATGATAGCAATAATGACGGTAATAATTAAATTATCCGGTAACTTCACACTTCACAGTGGATTTTCTCGAACTAAGAAATTTGCTGAATTAGTGGAAATTTCTAAATGGCTCCACATCGAGGCTATGATGCCTAGAAGAGTCTTTACATCCTGCTGACGTGGGAATAGCATAATCTCCGCGTCAGAAGCTTGCATCTACTTAACCATTTAATAGACTACCATTTTTTCCACCGTGACTAATTTTGGAAGCAAGCACATCATCTGTTACAGCACACTATTGGGGCTGGGAAATGTGCCCACAGTGGTCTGGTGGAACAAACTGTCACAGGTGCAATGCGTGGGTTCAGGCATTTACTTTTAAGAGGCACAAATAGATTTACTTTACCTCTGGTAACCCCAAGAGAAAGACGTTATAACCCGGAATCCGCATTAAACATCACGTTCCTTCATTACCAACTGTGCAGAGCCGGGTTACGTTGGCAAGTGAAATAGGCGGAAGTCATGGTAAACAGAAATACTGTCGCCAGTAAGCTTACTTACATTGGAAATTTTTATTTTATTTGGCGAACCGATAGCCATTTAAAGGAACAGGGCTCTTATTTTACTTGTACTTGATTGAACTAGAGATGTTGAAAAATTTGGTGCTCGACTGTGATTCGAATTCGTGTCTCCTCTTTTGAGAACCTGAATCTCTCAGAACAGTATAGTTCAATCATTTCGTTCGTTTTCCCAAGACCGCAATCTTCTCTAGGTCTGCTCCAAAGGTAAGTGTGTGGGTCCCAGTCCTGATCCAGTACAGAAAGATTCATAATTTCATTTCAAGCCCTATCACGTGCACACCGTCCTGCTAGTGAAAATTAACGTGCATTTTTAATGTCTGTTCATGTGTTGCCAACAACCGCAATAGGTGTCGTTATTTCTGATCACACACGCACACATCTTACTGTTGGTGAGTAAGCAATTGATGCTTAAGCTATATTCGTGGATGAATATGAAGGACGGTAGGTGCGCGGTTAGATTGTCGCTCAGGCACAAAAATTTGTATCCTTATTTTAGATTCAAACACCTAGCAGCTAGTAAGAAAAACCGATACATAACATTTGATTTTACTTAATTAACAATCCGATTACGTGTTGGGTTCGTATCTCCTTCACAGAACTTAACACCATGCGCTTCATATTTAAATGCATGCACACTTTGTTACTTCTGAATGGAGGTATATCAGACAACTTTCGTGGTTAGTTAACAGGGACGAAAGGGTCTTAGTTTATTACAAAAACTGTCGTCTTTTATTTTCAAGTTTAGATTTGGTTACTGATATTGGAGAAAATTTCGGTAATTCATGACGCTTCATGGCTAGTCAGCAATATGATTAGATTGGATTTGATTAGATTAATACTTCCCCCATAGATCATGCATACAACATTTCGTAATGATGTGGAACATGTCATTTTAGTGAAAGATTTTACGTACCATGATTCCATTTCTTTGCAACAATTTTTTACTCTCTTCTCATTCTTTTTTATGTTTATCTCTCTCTCTTTCTCTCTGACACACACACACACACACACACACACACACACACACACACACACACACACACACACTCTTTATTTTTATTTGTTTGTTGTACTCGTCTATCGGCCAGGCACGCAAACGTCCATGTATGAGTTTCTTAGTTTTGAGTACACTTACGAAAGAAATACGAAAACAACTATGAGAGCCACTAATTTATGATGCTTAGTTTGCAGTCAGTTCTGAGTATTATTAGTTACTACGCTCCAGTCCCTAAACCTAGTTACAGAAATGCGAATCAGACACATTATGTATTCCAGGCCGTGGCAGCCGTGTCTTTGAGACGCCAGCTGTGGTCACTTCCCAGCCGACTGTAGGAACACATTGGTTCGTCTTCTTGCTGCTGCTACTGTAACTGAGATTTGGCAAAAAGGCAAGGTACGTTTGGCAACTCTGTGGTCGACGAGTTACTTCCTGGTGTGCACGGAATTAAGCTCAAAGTTCACTTGATTTTTCCTGTCATTTCCATTCCAGAATCTGAGTTATTATCGCCTGAGGTGTAACAAAAGATTGTAAATTTACGGTTTTCAGCCCAGGAAAGTCGTTGCACTTGGAAATCGCAACTAATCTAGTCCTTTAAACAGCGGTTTACGAGTTTCAGCCACTATTGGCCCCGTAAGAGTAAGCCAAGACACATTCCTTTTCGCTAGCTGTGTGGTAACGTGCTAACCTCTGAGAAAACCTCTGTTATGGTTCGCGGTTCCAGTCTCGCTGGCTATAAAGATTTTATCCCACCTGTGAAAGAGCTACAAGCAGTCAGATCAAACATCGATAAGGAAATCGCAAGAAAATACTTTCGGCTCATAGTGCAATGGTGAAAAACTTAAAATGCTGCACAACAGGTAACGCCTCTTTCCGCTGCTGACAAGCAAATTTTGGGTTTCTAGGAACACACGACTTTATTAATGAAATGCCACATTTGCATACCTGTTGAGTATGACACAGCACACCAATTAAACACAGACCCAATCGAAATCTTAAGTGAGTAGTATTTTACGAATTCGTTCCGATAGAGGCACACTTGTATACAGATACTCAGTTTTATTAAAACATACTTTCGTTGTAAGGTCATCTTGGGTAGTTTTATTTCATTTCTTATCATACAGTGCACAATTTTCGTATGGTTTCTTTTAGTGATGCTAAAAGAATAGTAAACATGAGAGAGAAATTAATCATCAACGATATATGCCAATTCTCTGATGTTATCTATAACAGTCTGACAATGCACACGCAGTTTATTGATTACATGCATGTGGAAAACTTGTTCTGAGTTAAAGCTGTCAAACAGGGTTTGAAGAAGAATAAAATGCCACTACCACACGACAGCTAGTGTATAAAACACTTTTCTGACGTATTTAGGCACGATGTGCTCTCCCCACACATAATCCAAAAGTTTCGAGATGCATCTGCTACCTGGCCGTCTATTAAACTTGAAAAGAACAAAATGTCGCAGAAGTTAGCCCTTTTTCCACATGCGACTATTTTGGGTTGAGAAGTGAAGGGAATTATGTTCAAAGTTCCATTAGATTGATAACTTCAGCAGACAGCAGAACTGTATTTAAAAAAATGTAGCAGTGTACGTGATTTTATTTCGGTGATTACAAAATAGAGTCGAATGTATGCACTGGGTAGCCGAGGCAGCTAGTTCATGGCGATTCGGTCAACCAAGTAAACGAATGTACTGAACATGCTGCAAACAACAGGGAGCCTGTGTGTCAGAATTCTCATCCAGTGTGGCGCAACGGCGTTACAATAGATAAATGAGCCACAGAGAAGAGGCTTTGGTGGTCTGTTGGATTGATGATCGGTTCATATACTTATGGTCTGGGTTCGATTCCAACTTCTGCTGATGATTTTTGATAGGGAGAGACAGATTCTATTTGCATCTGGCTACACCAAGAGTGAGGTATAATGGCATTGTGGTCTGAAATTCACATTAAACATGATATTCCTTCTCTACCAAGTAGACGTAAGGTTGAACCACAATAAAGTCAGGAGTGGCGAAATGTGGGAACTCTATTACCAATAACCTTTCTTATACTGGTTATTTATTTCTAGTGACGAAACAAACGCTATGTAGGGTCACAGGACCCTTATTACATCTTTTATTTGAGCTTCTGTATGTCGATAAAATTGGTTCTGAACTACGAATGCAACTCAGACCGCCCTTAACGCGGAATTTGATCCCTTCGTGACAATACAGCTCGACTACAATTTGTTGTTTGTTCAAAACTGCAGATTCCTCAACATCTCCACAAACTGTGCGTGAATGGGTTCGAATCCTGGCCCGGCACTAAAGGTTTCATTATGTATTATCAAGCTCTAGCATGATAACAGCTATCTGCTGATGGATAATAATTTTGATTTCTAGTGTATTTTCATTCGTTGCCAACACTGACGATATCTGACGTTTTTGACTCCCAGTGAGACACTGAACCATTTGCGAGACCACTGTAAGTTCAAGGATGTTATTCCGAGCTGCTGATGGAGAAAAATTGGGTAGCTGACGTCTCTTTGTATGTAGTCAACAACGATATGTATGGGGTTCTATTCCCAGCCAGCACTGAACTCTTCGTCATATTATTTCTAGTTCATACATGCTCAAATGTCGCTGCTGGTGCAACAAACCCATATTTAACGTTCGTTTTCTCAAGAATATAACAGCGATAGGTGCCAGGTTGGAGTCCTGGGCAGGGAAAAATTAATGTTTCATCTCGTCATTTCAGTTAAAACATCTAGCTACGGCAGAAGAAAATCCGATATGTCAGTTGATTGTGCTTCGATAACAATCCGATTAGGTTCTGGGTTTGAATCCCTGTGCACCACAAAGCTTTACCTCACGGAATTTCGAGTAAATTACTTGTGAAGAATCAATATATAACATCTTTCGTAGTTCGTTAAAAGGGACAATAGATGCTGGGTAGGAATTCGCGCCCGTTAAAAATGTTTACGTTATGTAACTTAAAGTTGACATTTGCTAACTGATACTGTCTAAAATGGAGGTATATGACTCTCTGTATGCACAGTCAGGAATGACTGTTAGTGTCCGTCTGTCACGAAATCTTTGCTTAGTCTGCATGACCTGGGTTTGAATCCATATGCAGAACGAGACGGTTCGTCATGTCGTTTGAAGTTCATACATATTCTCAGCTAGCTGCTCGTGAATAACTTAAATTTTTAATGTCCTTTTGTGTTAAATAATAAGTACGGTATGTTACTTTGAAGAGAAAATCATGAATACGACGAACTTACTACGTGCATTAACTATCTGACATGATAATGAGAGTGGTAACATTTCAGGTCTGTCATTTATTGTAATAAATGTGTGCTTACAAGCCTTAAGGACAGTCTTATCTGTGATAAGGTGTTCCCTGATATTTGTTGTATCGTGGTATCTCTGCCTCTTATTGCGGTGCAGAGCAGTGTTTTCTTGTGGTGAATTGTTGGAACCATTTTCAATAGTCAAACGACTGTACAGAGGAGCGATTGTCCGCAGCTCGTGGTCGTGCGATAGCGTTCTCGCTTCCCGCGCCCGGGTTCCCGGGGTCGATTCCCGGCGGGGTCAGGGATTTTCTCTGCCTCGTGATGACTGGGTGTTGTGTGTTGTCCTTAGGTTAGTTAGGTTTAAGTAGTTCTAAGTTCTAGGGGACTGATGACGATAGATGTTAAGTCCCATAGTGCTCAGAGCCGTTTTCGAAGAGCGATTAGAGGACCTGCTAGACAGCTACGTAATGTGGGTTGCATGCGAATAAGGCGAATGCAGCTCAGGTCGTTCGGATAGTTTTGAGCATGACTGTACATAATCGTTGCAGTGTTTGTGTAAATAGTGTTTAGAAATAGTAGACTGTAAACTGAACTGTAGCGAACTGGGACTCAAAGGCTCGAAGCGTTTCTGAGGCTTTCAGACCTGGCCATCTCTCTCTCTCTCTCTCTCTCTCTCTCTCTCTCTCTCTCTCTGTGTGTGTGTGTGTGTGTGTGTGTGTGTGCCACTGTTACCAATAAGAATAATTGCTGTTTGCAATATGGAATATGTTTTTTAATCTACATGGAGAATTGTTAAACGAACGACCTGTTATAAAACGAGAGGCAACTGGTCTCTAAATGAGCAATAAATGAAATAAAAAAAATCAAACTTTCAAATTATCGGCTACGTGGACCGGAGACTACTGTGTTGTGTATCGAATGGTACCGCATACCGTCACACGTGATGGCGGCCCGTATGACGATGACGACTGCAGTTCCGAAACGTTCGTTCTCCTCGCACCCTCAGCGCAGGGGGACACGTCTTCGTCGTGACGCTGCACGCAGGTCCGGACTCTTGAGAAATCGCCGTGGCCGGTGGCCGCAGCTGCTGCGTCCAGTGCTGTCGCATCTCTCTCTCTCTCTCTCTCTCTCTCTCTCTCTCTCTCTCTCTCTCTCTCTCCCCTCTACCACCTCTCGCTCTGCTGCCACATCCGAAGCTGTTAGTGCATATTCAGGGACCTGTTGCCTAGTATGTTAAAGCATTTTACAACTTTTCATATGATAACGTAAATTGTACCGTATGGAAAGCAAATTACATTTTCGGCAATAAAAAAATGGAAGTAGTAGTAATGATGTGCAGATAATAATTAAATTTGCAAGTGAAGTAAGTTTGAAGATGACAGAAAAGATCTCACGTCAGTTGTGGACTCCCACTTCCAATCTGACGGTATAAATCTATCCGGTGGTGGGAAAAGTCCCCGACAGTCTGAGTAGCATCACTTAGACTTCCCCTGACAGACGTTCTTTCGGTAACAAAGCTCGGGTGCCGTGTCCATGTAGTGACCGCAAAGCATCGACTCGAGGATCACGCGGTGATATGTGCGTAGTGCGACAAGCGCTAATCTAATGTGTTCAGTGCTCAGTCTTACTTGATTGTGTAATAGACGCTCGGCCTTGTCGGAAATTATCTGCATGTGGTTACGAAACTCTGGTTGACAGTGCTGCCACAGTAGCAGCACCAGTTCCCGTAGACTAACGACGTTAAGCGCTGTCGCGTTTAGCCAACACAGGCGCGGGTGACCATCCAGCTCTGCCAAGCGGTGTTAGCACTCAGCCCTTGAGGCAGATCGAGGAGCTACTCGACGGAGAAGTAGCGGCTCCGGTCACGAAAACTGACAACGGCAGGGAGAGTGGTGTGCTGACCACACGCTACTCCACATCCGCATCCAGTGACGTCTATAGGTTGAGGGTGACACGGCGGTCGATCAGTACCGATGGGTTTTCTGAGACCTGTTCGGATGGTTATATTATGTTATGTTTATGCACGTACAATGCGCGATACGGAAACGTTGCATAGTTCGATGACGTCGTCTCTTTGTCGTTTGCATTTTAACGTTATGTAGACTGTCTTGTTGGTTAACCGTTTAATTTGTTTTTGCACCGACTGTTTATCTCGTATAATGCGTCGTTTGCTTTATTTTCTATGTGCGCTTTTCACTTGGCCGCTGATGTCGCTATGAGATCGTCCGCCTTAGGAAGACTCCACTGATGTCCACACTTTTCTTCCTCTAGCAGTTGCAATCTAAGTGGATAAAAACAATATCCCGAAAAACTGCCCCACAGATAAAGCCCTGCGCCCATCCCTTAGTGACCTGGTTCACAATCTTGCAATGTCACTCACGCCAGTCTGCTATTCTGTCTTTATAAAATCAGCCATATTTTATAACAACATGTATCTAAAAATATCAGTCGCATCCAAAAAGTCGACAAGGATTAGGAGCTTCTGACGATTGTACACTCATGTTCATAAATTAAGGATAATTCCAGAAAGCGGTGCCACACAACGTGGCACTACACAAAACTGGCGCTGACAGCATAGGCACATAGGGAACACGCACTACACGGATCTGTAAGTACACGGTATTGGTCATTAAGTTGAGAAAACCGTCCCGAAACACATGTGCTACAAAACGCCACTGTTTCCTGCGCATATACCCCGACATCAGTATGGGATATGATCACCGCGCACACGTACACAGGCCGCAAAAAGGATTGGCATACTCTGGACCAGGTGGTCTAGCAGCTGCCAGTGCCTGTCGGAGCTCAAGAAGTGTCCTAGCGGTTGAAAGACGTGCAGCGATACGTCAACCGAGAACATCCCAGACGTGCTCGATGGCGTTTAGGTCTGGAGAACAGGCAGGCCACTCCATTCGCCTGATATCTTCTGTTTCAAGGTACTCCTCCACGATGGCAGCTCGGTGGGGCCGTGCGTTATCATCCATCAGGAGGAAGGTGGGGCCCACTGCACCCCCGAAAAGGCGGACGTACTGGTGCAAAATGACGTCCCGATACACCTGACCTGTTACAGTTCCTCTGTCAAAGACACGCAGGAGTGTACGTGGACCAATCATAATCCCACCCCACACCATGAAACCACGACCTCCATACAAGTCGCTTTCAACGACATTAAGGGGTTCGTATCTGGTTCTTGGTTCAGGCCAGATGAAAACCCGGCGAGAATCACTGTTCAGACTATACCTGGACAAGTCCGTGAACGTAACCTGGGAACACTGTTCCAGTGACCGTGTACTGTGTTGTTGAAACCAGGCTTTACGGGCTCTCCTGTGACCAGGGGTCAGTGGAATGCAGCTTGCAGGTCTCCTGGCGAATAAACCATGTCTGTTCATTCGTCTGTAGACTGTGTGTGTGGAGACAACTGTTCCAGTGGCTGCAGTAAGGTCCAGAGCGAGGCTACCTGCAGTACTCCGTGGCCATCTGCGGGCACTGCTGGTGAGATATCGCTCTTCTTGTGGTGCTGTACACTGTGGACATCCCGTACTGTAGCGCCTGGACACGTTTTCTGTCTGCTAGAATCGTTGCCATAATCTTGAGATTATACTTTGTGACACACAGCTGACCCGAGGTACGACCTGCTGTGTTTGACCAGCCTCCACTCTCCCTAGTCCTCTACCCCCTCATAACGTCATCAATGTGTGTTCTTTGAGCCATTTTCAACACACAGTCACCATTATCACGTCTGAAAACGTCTGTACCCTTACTAGCTGCACTGTACTCTGACATGCACCAACACACGTCTGCGTATGTGGACTGCTGCCAGCGCCACCGTGCGACGACCGCAGGTCAAATGCACCGCATGGTCATACCCCGAGGTGATTTAAACCCGCAAACCGCCCACCAGGGCGTTGTTTCACCATGTATCGGCATTATCCTTAATTTATGAGCGTGAGTGTAGTTATCCAACTTGATAACAAACAGAAGTATTTACGGAGAAAGTAATATTTAACACGTGCTTTATTGTAACTTACTTTGGTGAATTAGGCAGTGAGCTAAGCAAGGTTGGCCGCTGAAGGGCAGAGGGGCGCGGCTGCTGCGGGGCACAGGATGTGAGGAGGGGTGGTTGGGTGTCCTGTAGCCTGACTTCCAGTACTGACAACTCAGGGGCTTGTGCGACTCGTGTATCTGTCAGCTCAAAATGGCTCTGAGCACTATGGGACTTAACATCTATGGTCAGCAGTCCCCTAGAACTTAGAACTACTTAAACCTAACTAACCTAAGGACATCACACAACACCCAGTCATCACGAGGCAGAGAAAATCCCTGACCCCGCCGGGAATCGAACCCGGGAACTCGGGTCTGTCAGCTCCTGTGGTATAAATTCTGACATGGAAGTAACATAGATTCTTAAATGCGCAGTATAGAGACAGTAATCTTCAAATGACGTACCTATCTGTAGCAACGAGGATGAAATTAAATTATGGGTGTTGTAATACAGAGGAGTGAGTAGACGACAATTGAAATTCAGAACATGTAGGAAACATTTATCATCGTGTCCCATAGTGCATTTAAATAGAAGTACAGTTACTGTTATTGATCAGTTACTCTTCCACTCATGCAGAAAGCACACCAGTTGTTCTCGCAGTGACGGTGTCACACCTAAGGGCTCACTGAGGATGGCAACAATCTGAAACGGAGAACAGGCGACACACAGTGTTCGGAATGGCGCCGACTTTTGACGCTCAGTACTCAGACGTCGGCTGCTAACTTATCGCGCCTTTATTATAGCTAGTCTCTTGGGGGTTCGCAACAAATTGATTTGCACTACTGGCCAAGAAGAAATGCAGATGATAAACGGGTATTCATTGGAAAAATATATTATACTAGAACTGACATGTGATTACATTTTCACGCAATATGGCTGCATAGATCCTGAGAAATCAGTACACGGAACAACCACCTCTGGCCGTAGTAGCGGCCTTGATACGCCTGGGCATTGAGTCTAACAGAGCTTGGATGGCGTGTACAGGTACAGCTGCCCATGCAGCTTCAACACGGTACCACAGTTATACTGGTGTATTGTGACGAGCCAGTTGCTCGGCCACCATTGACCAGACGTTTTGAATTGGTGAGAGATCTGGAGAACGTGCCGACGTGCTGGCCAGGCAGCAGTCGAACATTTTCTGTATCCAGAAAGGCCCGTACAGGACCTGCAACATGCGGTCGTGCATTATCCTGCTGAAATGTAGGGTTACGCATGGATCGAATGAAGGGTAGAGCCACGGGTCGTAACACAGCTGAAATGTAACGTCCACTGTTCAAAATTCCGTCAATGCGAACAAGAGGTGACCGAGACGTGTAACCAATGGCACCCCATACTATCACGCCGAGTGATACGCCAGTATGGCGATGACGAATACAATGTGCGTTCACCGTGATGTCGCCAAACAAGGCTGCGACCATCATGATGCTGTAAACAGAACCTGGATTCATCCGAAAAAATGATGTTTTGCCGTTCGTGCACCCAGGTTCGTCATTGTATACACCATCGCAGGCGCTCCTGTCTGTGACGCAGCGTCAAGGGTAAACGCAGCCACGGTCTCCGAGCTGATAGTCCGTGCTGCTGCAAACGTCGTCAAACTGTTCGTGCAGATGGTTGCTATCTGGCAAACGTCCCCATCTGTTGACTCAGGGATCGAGACGTGGCTGCACGATCCGTTACAGCAATGCGGATAAGATGCCTCTCATCTCGACTGCTAGTGATACGAGGCCGCTGGGATCCAGCATGGCGTTCCGTATTACCCTCTCGAACCCACCGATTCCATATTCTGCTAAAGTCATTGGATCTCGACCATCGCGAGCAGCAATGTCGCAATACGATAAACCGCAATTACGATAGGCTACAATCCGACGTTTATCAAAGTCGGAAACGTGATGGTACGCATTTCTCCTCCTTACACGAGGAATCACAACAACGTTTCACCAGGCAACGCCGGTCAGCTGCTGTTAGTGTATGAGAAATCGGTTGGAAACTTTTCTCATGTCAGCACGTTGTAGGTGTCGCCACTGGCGCCAATCTTGTGTGAATGCTCTGAAAAGCTAATCATTTGCATATCATAGCATCTTCTTCCTGTTGGTTAAATTTCACGACTGTAGGACGTCATCTTCGTGGTGTAGCAATTTGTGTGGCCAGTAGTGTATGTAAGTTATTAATTAATAATAAGACGGCATACATCCGGCTCGAGGTGGCGTCCCACAAAGTCAGTATTGGCTCTTGAGCAAAAATGTTTAATAACCACTGGTCTGCGTGATTTTGGATCTGAACGGTCCCTAACTGCGAGGCCTTAACACTTGGGGTAATCTGTGGGGCAGTTTGTTGTACTAGTTCTGGATGGACGCCATCATGACCTGGGGCTTTCTTTCTTTTCAGTTTCACTATCGTCAGAGCGACCGTCTCTCGCGCGAGGGGGCAAACGACGGTATGTGACGTGTACAGCTGTGCCCCTCTTCTGAGCCGCGCTCTTGTGTGGCCACCTGCTGCCTGCTGGCAGGCCGACGTCCTGGAGGGGCCTGTGCCGGACGTGTTGCGCCGCGCATCTCCGTCCTCGACTCGCTACACCTGCTGACTTCCTCAGTGTGGGCGAAACTAGTAGGGCCTGCACTCTCTCTGTGCTAGCAGCCAGTGTGGTGCTCTCCAAATGGAGCTGTGTTTGTACACGCCTATCCCAGTGTAGTCGAGTGTCGTCGTCTTGTCTCGGCCTGTCTGAGCTCAGTTCTCCTATATTATTTATTTTGGTTCTTGCTTCCCTGTCTCTTGCTAGTTTTGCTTTTTGGTACGCTTTCGAGTCTTTCCTGTTGGTTTTCGTAGCATTGTTAGCTCACAGCTCCACAGGTGTTTCGTCCATGTACTGTCTGAAGTTGGCATTGCGCCAGACTGTTCTTTTCCAGTTAGCTCTGTTAATTGACGATGCTTCCTTATTTTGTCAATAACAAGTCATTCTCTATACGTCTCCTTAGTCGAAGTCAGTCGGCCTTACTCAGAAGCACTCTGTCCTTCTTATCGAAGCGTATTTGTTTGTTAATTGCAGTCCCTATAAGTATTGCATTATGGTCACTCTGTGTAAGCGTTTTTCTAAAACTGCCCCATTTGCTATAGATCTCAAGGCACTGACATTCGCCACTGTGTTATCTGTGTTGCATGTGTGGAAGGCCTTCTCTGATATGTCGATAGCTGACTCTCTCTCTCTCTCTCTCTCTCTCTCTCTCTCTCTCTCTCTCTCTCTCTATTTAGATTTTACAGCTTTCATCTGATGTCATTTATTAGTTGGTCCCTTTCGTCTCTTGTTGTCGCATGCCCCAGCGTGGCCGTGCTAACATAATTAACGGTTGTTTGTTGTGAAGCCAGCTACATCGTGTATTAGTTGAGCATAAGGGTCTATTTGTCTATTTCATCCCTGTATTCTACATAAAGGGTTGTTTCAACCCATGTCTCGGTGCTTGCTGTGGCTTTGTAGCTCAACAGGTCTCTCTGACCTTTGAGGGCAGAGATATTGTAAGTAGCCTGTGTGTATGTTGGCAGCGCTGCAGACTGTATTAATATCGCTGACAACGCTCTGCGACCTTGGCAAGAGATACTGTGGTTGGTCGGAGTAGCAGTCAGCGAGTGGATAAAGTAGTGATGGACATGTTTTTTCTTAGTGGAGACTCTGTGTTGGTAGGACACGTAATGTGAAGTGAGGCGAAATTTCTTATAGGAAAAGATGCAAGGAAAGGAATGATAATGGATATATGTTTGATAATGTTTAGGTAGTGGAATTACTGACAACTATATAATTTTTGGAACTGGATGTCACATGTATAAGGCAAAATTTTCTAAATGCATTATTTGCTCTTCAACAAAATCTTTCTTTTACTAACTATATGCCTCCTGGCAGACTCTTTAGTAGCTAGAATATTTTTATTTAGCTGGCTGTAGTTGCTGTATGCTATAATTGCTGTAGTTCCGTGCTATGAAGTTTTCTGTGAGGTAAGTGACTTATATAAAAAAAGGGGGTTTCCACTATCGGTATTTGTGACTGAAATGAGTTTAAGGAATTAACAGAGCTGGAGGTAGTTCCATATTTCTTTAATTTCATATTTTTTTGGATTTGTATTATTGTTAGGATTTCTTGCAATTGAGGGCCATTCTTTTGTGTTAGTTAATGGAAGTCATGTCGCCAATGTATAGCTTTCAGATAGCGTTGGGCTTATATATTGTGGGTAATAAATGAATAGGTTAAGTTTTCGAGTTGTCTTTCTCAAGGAAAATACAGTAGGTCAGCGAATAATAAAAATATTAAAGACATGTTTCAGTATTAGTTTCCAGTCCTTTGTATAATGTTCTTGGAGGCACACCAAGTCCACAAAAAGCTCTGCCCAATTCACTGCTACTCATTGCATTATCTATCTACATACGTACTCCGCAAGCCACGTACGGTGCTTGGCGGAGGGTACTCCGTACCAACACTAGTCCTCTCCTTTCTTGTGCCTCTCACAGACAGAGCGAAAACGACTGTGTAAATCCCTCCGTGTGGGCCACAGTTTCTCGTATCTTTGTGGTCCTAATGTGCAATATATGTTGGCGGCGACAGGATAGTTGTGCAGTCAGCTTCAAACGCCTGTTCTCTAAATTTTCTCGATAGTGTTCCTCGAAAAGAACGTCGCCTTCCCTCCAGGGATTCCCGTTTGACTTTCGAAGAATCTCTGTAACAGTTGCCTCTCGTTTGAACCTACCGGTAACAAATCTAACAGCCTGCCTCTGAATTGTTTCTAATTCGAGCTGGTGCGGATCCTAAACATTGGAGCAGTACTCAAGAATAAGCCACATGAGCGTCCTATATGCAACCTCCTTTATAGATGTACCTCACTTTCCTAAAATTTTCCCGGTAAGCCGTTGTCTACCATTCGCCTTCCTTACCACAGTCATCACGTGCTCGATCCATTTCACATCACTTTGCGACGTTATACACTAATATTTAAACACGCAACTCTGTCAGGCAGGTCACTGCTCATGCTGTATCCGAACAATACGGGTTTGTCTTCCTACACATCTGCATTAACCTACATTTTTCTGCATCTACATTTGCATCTATACTCTGCAAACTACAGTTATGTGCTTGGCACAGGTTACGTCCCATTGTACCAGTTATTAGGGTTTCCTTCTGTTCTATTAACGTAGGGAACGCCGGAAGAATGATTGCTTGAGTGCCTCTGTGCATGCTGAAATTTTTCTAATCTTACCCTCACGATCCCGATGTGAGCGATACTCAGTGTTTGTAGTATCTTGCTAGAGTAATCATGTAAAGCCGGTATTTGAAATTTTGTTAATAGATTTTCTTGGGATGGTTATGTCTGTCTTCAAACGTCTACCACTTCAGTTCCTTCGGTATCTCTGTGACCCTCTCCCAAGGGTTAAGCAAACCTGTGAGCATTCGTGCTGCCATCCTCTGTATACGTTCAATATCCCCTGACCTATCTGGTATGGGTACCATATACTTGGGCAATAGTCTAGAACCAGTTGCAGGAGTGATTTGTAAGCAATCTCCTTTGTACACTGTTTGCATTTCTCCAGTATTCCAACAATAAACCGAATTGTGCCAACTGCTTTATCCACGACTGAACCTATGTGATGATTTCATTTCACAGTCCTACAAAGTGTTACCCTCAGGTATTTGTATGAGTTGACCGGTTACAACAGTGACCCCTTGATGTTATAGTCATAGGATACTACATTTTTTCGTTTTGTGAAGTACACAATTTTACATTTCTGAACACTTAAAGCAAGTTTCCAACCTTTTTACCACTCTCAAATGTTATCGAGATCTGACTCAATGTTTATGCAGCTACTTTTAGATAGTACTTCACTACATATAACTGCATCATCTGCAAAATGTCTGATTGTACTGTTAATATTGTCTGGAAGATCACTAATATGCAACATGAAAAGTGAGGCCCCCAACATGCTTCCCTGGGGCACACTCGAACTTCATTCTACATCTAACGATGACTGTCCATCCAAGACAACATGTTGCGTCCTCCCTACCAGAAACTCCTCAATTCAGTCACAATTTTTTTTACAATCAGCGTAGTGTGATACTGAGTTAAATGCTTTTCGGAAATCAAGAAATACAACATATACCTGGTTGCCTTGATCCAAAGACTTCAGAATGTCATGTGAGAAAAGAGCAGTTGGGTTTCACACGATCGATGTTTTCGAAATCTGTGCTGGTTGGCAATGAGGATTCCATACTGTTCAAAATACCTCATCATGTTTGAGCTCAGAATCTGTTCTAAGGTTCTACAACAAATTGATGTTAAGGATACTAGACAGCAGTTTTGTGGAAAACATTCAGAGCCAACTGCTGTTCATGACACCAACTATAAATTTTGTCTAAATCATCTTGTATCATCCTATTGATCTTTTCATCCTTGGAGAGGCTTGTGATCCTCAGCGATAAAGATAGCCATACTGTAGTTACAACCACAATGGAGCGGTATCTGTTGAGAGGCCAGACAAATGTGTGGTTCCTGAAGAGGGGCAGCAGCCTTTTCAGTAGTTGCAGGGGCAACAGTCTGGATGATTGACTGATCTAGCCTTAAAACATCAACCAAAAGGGCCTTGCTGTGCTGGTACTGCGAATGGCTAAAAGCAAGGGGAAACTACGGCCGTAATTTTTCCCGAGGACATGCAGCTCTATTGTACAGTTAAATGATGATGGTATCTTCTATAGTCCCCCTTTCGGATCTCTGGACAGGAATTACTCAGTAGGATGGCAGTATCAGGAGAAACAAAGGCGTTCCACAGATCGGACCACGGAATGTCAGCTCCCTGAAATGGGCAGGTAGGTTAGTAAATTTTAAAAGTGAAATAGATGGGCTAAAGTTACATATACTGGGAATTAGAGAAGTTCGATGGCAGGAGAAACAGGACTCTGGTCAGGTTAATACAGGCTTATAAATACAAAATGAAACATGGGTAATGCAGGAGTAGGTTTAATGACGAATAAAAAAACACGAACACAGATCAGGTACTATGAACAGAATAGTGAATGCATTATTGTAGCCAAGATACATACGAAGCCCACACCCACTACAGTAGCACAAGTTTGTATCCCAACTAGCTCAGCAGATGGAAAAATGTATGATGAAATAAAAGAAATTATTCTGCTATTTAATGGGGACGAAAATTTAATAGTCATGGGGGACTGAAATTCGACAGTAGGGAAAGGGAGAGAACAGAAAGGGTAGGTTAATATGGACTGGAGCAAAGTCATGTAAGAGGAAGCAACATGGTAGAATCTTGCTCAGAGCATAGCTTAATCATACCTAACACTTGGCTTAAGAATCATGAAAGAAGCTTGTATGTGGGGAGGAGACATGGATATACTAAGCCAGAGATTTCGGAACCAGATTTTAAACTGTAAAACATTTCCAAGGGCAGATGTGAAATCTGACCACAATTTATTCGTTATGAACTCTAGATTAAAACTGAATAAATTGCAAAAAGATAGGAATTTAAGGGGATGAGACCTGGATAAAATGAAAGAACCAGAGGTTGCTGAGAGTTTCAGTGAGACCATTAGGGAACAGCTGGCAAGAACAGGGGAAAGGAATATAGTAGAAGAAGAATGGGTAGCTTTGACAGAGGAAATGTTGAAGGCAGCAGAGGATCAAGTAGGTAAAAAGACGTGGGCTAGTAGAAATATGAGGGTAACATAAGAGATATTGAATTTAATTGATGAAAGGAGAAAATATAAAAATACAGTAAATAAAGTAGGCAAAAGGGAATACAAACGTCTAAAATATGAGACTGACAGGAACCACAAAATGGCTAATCAGAAATGGCTAGGGAGAAATGTAAGGATTTAGAAGCATATGTCACTATGGGAAAGATAGATCCCGCCTACAGGAAAGTTAGAGAGACCATTGGAAAAAATAGATCACCAGCATGAATATCAAGAGCTCGGATGGAAAACCAGTCCCAAGCAAAGAAGGGAAAGCTGTAAGGTGGATGGAGTATATAGAGGGTGTATACAAGGGTGATGTACTTGAGAGCAATATTATGGAATATTTCATTTATGTATACAGAAAGTAATAACGGTTCTATCAAACGTTGGTAGGGCGCTCCTGACGATACCCTTATCTCTGACAAACACTCGCCATAAAGGAAAACACAATGGTTTCTATTACTGAAGAAGTCTTCCAACCACTTACATACCTGGAAACCTATTCTGTATGCTCATACCTTCGTTAACACTGTGCAGTGTGGTACTGTGTCAAACGCTTTTCGTAAACTAGAATAATTCATTCTGTCTGTTGCCATACATTCACAGTTCTTAATTAAAGACATTTAGTAAAAATGTAGCATGGCATTGCAGACTTAGTGTGATCAAAATTGTCCTCACTTGTGCTATTACTAAATCATCTTAGCTCTGGTCGAGATTCAGTGTTTTAGACCTCTTTGCACACACTTCAGTTAGAATGTCACATAGTTCTCTAGGGGCAGTCAATATGTTATATAATCCTAACATCATACAATCAGTCCATTACGTTGTTGGGTAACACATACTATTCTCTAAGGGGTGTATAATTAATCGTTACACGGTTTGAAAGAAATGTTTATTTTCAAGGCTGTTTAGTGTGACATGCTCTGGTATAGTTATGATGGTGGCAGGCACATGGATTGATTTTGCAGTATTGCCTGTGCCTATAGTGTTGTCAGGATCCTGTAGTAGCCAGTGGAGGTGGCACCCTCTCCACACCATCAGATGTCAGTGATGCTGAGGCTTGCACAGTGATATCAGCAGGGGGTGCAAGTCCATTTTGTTAGTGCGGGTTGCCTACATCAGGGGCAGGTATGCACTCAGGGCCACATGTATTGTTCCCCTTTGACTGACGGAGTACTTAACCTATTGTTCTGTTAAGTGGTGTTCCATGTCGCCCCCATATTCTTCTGATTGATATGCACTTATCCTATTCACCCTCCAGCATAAGCATTTTTAGAGGTACGCATGCAATTTCATGGTAAGAAGCACGAAACATGGTCAATCTTGTTTCTGACGTTGGTAATATTTGACACCGAAAATGGTACGCTCGTTAGCAAGAAGAATTTAAATGTGCTTACTCCTATTACAGAACCCTTTTGCGATAACATTATGGTAGTTAAAATGTGATCGGAGTGGACTGCCAGGAGTAGTTAGAGAAGGGATGATCTTTAGTGTTAAAGAAGGAGATGCGTGGCTCACTTAACTGTTATCTATGTAGTAAATTCTCCAAGTTCGTCACAGCAAGACATGGTGTCAAGGCGAAGTCACCATTTCTCTTACATGGAAGCGATAGTTTGACAGCAAGAGGAATATTGGACAAAATCGGCAAGGAAGCACTGGAGACGATTTCGAAGAAATCTAAAAATCCTGTGGCTGTGCCATATGAAGTGGAATTAGCGGACGTTAAATTGGATGTTCTAATGGAGGAGTTGTCCTGAATATTGCAGCAGCTACTTGTAGAAGATTATTACCTTTTGGATTTAGACATAACGCAAGACTTTGTCAGAATTTTTAATAACATGGAGATGTGCGAGTACCTAATATCAACCCACGCCTTCTGCATGGAATGAGAGCACCAGGGACGCAGCAATGTGATTGTGGACAACGATAAAACAGCTGGAATAGACTGTTTAACGTGGATGAGCTCCAATTTTAGGGTAAAGGTATATAACAAATTTATATGTCAAAAGACAAGTCCAGGAGTACACAAACTTATAGGTAACCATCTCATAAATCTTATAAAGTGTCCAGACACGCGGCTACTGGAAACTTTTACTTCTTCTTTGGCTAAGAAGCATGGCATTGCCAGGCTGGAGACCATAATATACAACTATAGTGGCCTTTGCACACAACGTCGGCTTACAGTCAACTGATTTCCCGATAGGGGCATGTGTTTCCTGCTAAACGGATAGTGGCCTTTGCACACAACGTCGGCTTACAGTCTACTGATTTCCAGACAATGGCATGTGTTTCCTGCTAAACGGGTAGTGGAATTTGCACACAACGTCGGCTTACAGTCTACTGATTTCCCGACAATGGCATGTGTTTCCTGCTAAACGGGTAGTGGAATTTGCACACAACGTCGGCTTACAGTCTACTGATTTCACGATAGTGGCATGTGTTTCCTGCTAAACAGGTAGTGGCCCTTGCACACAACGTCGGCTTACAGTCTACTGATTTCCCGATAGTGGCAAGTGTTTCCTGCTAAACGGGTAGTGGAATTTGCACACAAGTCAGCTTATTGTCTACTGATTTCCGGATAATGGCATGTGTTTCTTGCTAAATGGGTAGTGGAATTTTCACACAATGTTGGCTTACAATCTACTGATTTATTGATATTGGCATGTGTTTCCTGCTAAACGGTAGTGGAATTTGCACACAATGTCAGCTTACAGACTACTGATTTCTCGATAATGGCATGTGTTTCCTGCTAAATGGGTACTGGAATTTGCAAACAAGTCGGCTTATAGTCTACTGATTTCTCGATAATGGCATGTGTTTCCTGCTAAATGGGTAGTGGAATTTGCACACAAGTCAACTTACAGAATACTGATGTTCCGGTAATGGCATGTGTCTGCTGCTAAACGGTTAGTGGAATTTGCACACAATATCGGCTTACAGTCTACTGATTTCCCAATAGTGGCATGTGTTTCCTTCTAAACGGGTAGTGGCCTTTGCACACAACGTCGGCTTACAGTCTACTGATTTCCCGATAGTGGCATGTGTTTCCTGCTAAACAGGTAGTGGCCCTTGCACACAACGTCGGCTTACAGTCTACTGATTTCCCGATAGTGGCAAGTGTTTCCTGCTAAACGGGTAGTGGAATTTGCACACAAGTCAGCTTATTGTCTACTGATTTCCGGATAATGGCATGTGTTTCTTGCTAAATGGGTAGTGGAATTTTCACACAATGTTGGCTTACAATCTACTGATTTATTGATATTGGCATGTGTTTCCTGCTAAACGGTAGTGGAATTTGCACACAATGTCAGCTTACAGACTACTGATTTCTCGATAATGGCATGTGTTTCCTGCTAAATGGGTACTGGAATTTGCAAACAAGTCGGCTTATAGTCTACTGATTTCTCGATAATGGCATGTGTTTCCTGCTAAATGGGTAGTGGAATTTGCACACAAGTCAACTTACAGAATACTGATTTCCCGATAATGGCATGTGTTTCCTGCTAAATGGATAGTCGAATTTCCACACAAGTCAACTTACAGAATACTGATGTTCCGGTAATGGCATGTGTCTGCTGCTAAACGGTTAGTGGAATTTGCACACAATATCGGCTTACAGTCTAGTGATTTCCCAATAGTGGCATGTGTTTCCTTCTAAACGGGTAGTGGCCTTTGCACACAACGTCGGCTTACAGTCTACTGATTTCCCGATAGTGGCATGTGTTTCCTGCTAAACAGGTAGTGGCCCTTGCACACAACGTCGGCTTACAGTCTACTGATTTCCCGATAGTGGCAAGTGTTTCCTTCTAAACGGGTAGTGGCCTTTGCACACAACGTCGGCTTACAGTCTACTGATTTCCCGATAGTGGCATGTGTTTCCTGCTAAACAGGTAGTGGCCCTTGCACACAACGTCGGCTTACAGTCTACTGATTTCCCAATAGTGGCATGTGTTTCCTTCTAAACGGGTAGTGGCCTTTGCACACAACGTCGGCTTACAGTCTACTGATTTCCCGATAGTGGCATGTGTTTCCTGCTAAACAGGTAGTGGCCCTTGCACACAACGTCAGCTTACAGTCTACTGATTTCCCGATAGTGGCATGTGTTTCCTGCTAAACAGGTAGTGGCCCTTGCACACAACGTCGGCTTACAGTCTACTGATTTCCCAATAGTGGCATGTGTTTCCTTCTAAACGGGTAGTGGCCTTTGCACACAACGTCGGCTTACAGTCTACTGATTTCCCGATAGTGGCATGTGTTTCCTGCTAAACAGGTAGTGGCCCTTGCACACAACGTCGGCTTACAGTCTACTGATTTCCCAATAGTGGCATGTGTTTCCTTCTAAACGGGTAGTGGCCTTTGCACACAACGTCGGCTTACAGTCTACTGATTTCCCGATAGTGGCATGTGTTTCCTGCTAAACAGGTAGTGGCCCTTGCACACAACGTCGGCTTACAGTCTACTGATTTCCCAATAGTGGCATGTGTTTCCTTCTAAACGGGTAGTGGCCTTTGCACACAACGTCGGCTTACAGTCTACTGATTTCCCGATAGTGGCATGTGTTTCCTGCTAAACAGGTAGTGGCCCTTGCACACAACGTCGGCTTACAGTCTACTGATTTCCCAATAGTGGCATGTGTTTCCTTCTAAACGGGTAGTGGCCTTTGCACACAACGTCGGCTTACAGTCTACTGATTTCCCAATAGTGGCATGTGTTTCCTTCTAAACAGGTAGTGGCCCTTGCACACAACGTCGGCTTACAGTCTACTGATTTCCCAATAGTGGCATGTGTTTCCTTCTAAACGGGTAGTGGCCTTTGCACACAACGTCGGCTTACAGTCTACTGATTTCCCGATAGTGGCATGTGTTTCCTGCTAAACAGGTAGTGGCCCTTGCACACAACGTCGGCTTACAGTCTACTGATTTCCCGATAGTGGCAAGTGTTTCCTTCTAAACGGGTAGTGGCCTTTGCACACAACGTCGGCTTACAGTCTACTGATTTCCCGATAGTGGCATGTGTTTCCTTCTAAACGGGTAGTGGCCTTTGCACACAACGTCGGCTTACAGTCTACTGATTTCCCGATAGTGGCATGTGTTTCCTGCTAAACAGGTAGTGGCCCTTGCACACAACGTCGGCTTACAGTCTACTGATTTCCCGATAGTGGCAAGTGTTTCCTGCTAAACGGGTAGTGGAATTTGCACACAAGTCAGCTTATTGTCTACTGATTTCCGGATAATGGCATGTGTTTCTTGCTAAATGGGTAGTGGAATTTTCACACAATGTTGGCTTACAATCTACTGATTTATTGATATTGGCATGTGTTTCCTGCTAAACGGTAGTGGAATTTGCACACAATGTCAGCTTACAGACTACTGATTTCTCGATAATGGCATGTGTTTCCTGCTAAATGGGTACTGGAATTTGCAAACAAGTCGGCTTATAGTCTACTGATTTCTCGATAATGGCATGTGTTTCCTGCTAAATGGGTAGTGGAATTTGCACACAAGTCAACTTACAGAATACTGATGTTCCGGTAATGGCATGTGTCTGCTGCTAAACGGTTAGTGGAATTTGCACACAATATCGGCTTACAGTCTAGTGATTTCCCAATAGTGGCATGTGTTTCCTTCTAAACGGGTAGTGGCCTTTGCACACAACGTCGGCTTACAGTCTACTGATTTCCCGATAGTGGCATGTGTTTCCTGCTAAACAGGTAGTGGCCCTTGCACACAACGTCGGCTTACAGTCTACTGATTTCCCGATAGTGGCATGTGTTTCCTGCTAAACAGGTAGTGGCCCTTGCACACAACGTCGGCTTACAGTCTACTGATTTCCCGATAGTGGCAAGTGTTTCCTGCTAAACGGGTAGTGGAATTTGCACACAAGTCAGCTTATTGTCTACTGATTTCCGGATAATGGCATGTGTTTCTTGCTAAATGGGTAGTGGAATTTTCACACAATGTTGGCTTACAATCTACTGATTTATTGATATTGGCATGTGTTTCCTGCTAAACGGTAGTGGAATTTGCACACAATGTCAGCTTACAGACTACTGATTTCTCGATAATGGCATGTGTTTCCTGCTAAATGGGTACTGGAATTTGCAAACAAGTCGGCTTATAGTCTACTGATTTCTCGATAATGGCATGTGTTTCCTGCTAAATGGGTAGTGGAATTTGCACACAAGTCAACTTACAGAATACTGATTTCCCGATAATGGCATGTGTTTCCTGCTAAATGGATAGTCGAATTTCCACACAAGTCAACTTACAGAATACTGATGTTCCGGTAATGGCATGTGTCTGCTGCTAAACGGTTAGTGGAATTTGCACACAATATCGGCTTACAGTCTAGTGATTTCCCAATAGTGGCATGTGTTTCCTTCTAAACGGGTAGTGGCCTTTGCACACAACGTCGGCTTACAGTCTACTGATTTCCCGATAGTGGCATGTGTTTCCTGCTAAACAGGTAGTGGCCCTTGCACACAACGTCGGCTTACAATCTACTGATTTCCCGATAGTGGCAAGTGTTTCCTTCTAAACGGGTAGTGGCCTTTGCACACAACGTCGGCTTACAGTCTACTGATTTCCCGATAGTGGCATGTGTTTCCTGCTAAACAGGTAGTGGCCCTTGCACACAACGTCGGCTTACAGTCTACTGATTTCCCAATAGTGGCATGTGTTTCCTTCTAAACGGGTAGTGGCCTTTGCACACAACGTCGGCTTACAGTCTACTGATTTCCCGATAGTGGCATGTGTTTCCTGCTAAACAGGTAGTGGCCCTTGCACACAACGTCAGCTTACAGTCTACTGATTTCCTGATAGGGGCATGTGTTTCCTGCTAAACGGATAGTGGCCTTTGCACACAATGTCGGCTTACAGTCTACTGATTTCCCGACAATGGCATGTGTTTCCTGCTAAATGGGTAGTGGCCTTTGCACACAACGTCGGCTTACAGTCTACTGATTTCCCGATAGTGGCATGTGTTTCCTGCTAAACAGGTAGTGGCCCTTGCACACAACGTCGGCTTTCAGTCTACTGATTTCCCGATAGTGGCAAGTGTTTCCTGCTAAACGGGTAGTGGAATTTGCACACAAGTCAGCTTATTGTCTACTGATTTCCGGATAATGGCATGTGTTTCTTGCTAAATGGGTAGTGGAATTTTCACACAATGTTGGCTTACAATCTACTGATTTATTGATATTGGCATGTGTTTCCTGCTAAACGGTAGTGGAATTTGCACACAATGTCAGCTTACAGACTACTGATTTCTCGATAATGGCATGTGTTTCCTGCTAAATGGGTACTGGAATTTGCAAACAAGTCGGCTTATAGTCTACTGATTTCTCGATAATGGCATGTGTTTCCTGCTAAATGGGTAGTGGAATTTGCACACAAGTCAACTTACAGAATACTGATTTCCCGATAATGGCATGTGTTTCCTGCTAAATGGATAGTCGAATTTCCACACAAGTCAACTTACAGAATACTGATGTTCCGGTAATGGCATGTGTCTGCTGCTAAACGGTTAGTGGAATTTGCACACAATATCGGCTTACAGTCTAGTGATTTCCCAATAGTGGCATGTGTTTCCTTCTAAACGGGTAGTGGCCTTTGCACACAACGTCGGCTTACAGTCTACTGATTTCCCGATAGTGGCATGTGTTTCCTGCTAAACAGGTAGTGGCCCTTGCACACAACGTCGGCTTACAGTCTACTGATTTCCCGATAGTGGCAAGTGTTTCCTTCTAAACGGGTAGTGGCCTTTGCACACAACGTCGGCTTACAGTCTACTGATTTCCCGATAGTGGCATGTGTTTCCTGCTAAACAGGTAGTGGCCCTTGCACACAACGTCGGCTTACAGTCTACTGATTTCCCAATAGTGGCATGTGTTTCCTTCTAAACGGGTAGTGGCCTTTGCACACAACGTCGGCTTACAGTCTACTGATTTCCCGATAGTGGCATGTGTTTCCTGCTAAACAGGTAGTGGCCCTTGCACACAACGTCGGCTTACAGTCTACTGATTTCCCGATAGTGGCAAGTGTTTCCTGCTAAACGGGTAGTGGAATTTGCACACAAGTCAGCTTATTGTCTACTGATTTCCGGATAATGGCATGTGTTTCTTGCTAAATGGGTAGTGGAATTTTCACACAATGTTGGCTTACAATCTACTGATTTATTGATATTGGCATGTGTTTCCTGCTAAACGGTAGTGGAATTTGCACACAATGTCAGCTTACAGACTACTGATTTCTCGATAATGGCATGTGTTTCCTGCTAAATGGGTACTGGAATTTGCAAACAAGTCGGCTTATAGTCTACTGATTTCTCGATAATGGCATGTGTTTCCTGCTAAATGGGTAGTGGAATTTGCACACAAGTCAACTTACAGAATACTGATGTTCCGGTAATGGCATGTGTCTGCTGCTAAACGGTTAGTGGAATTTGCACACAATATCGGCTTACAGTCTAGTGATTTCCCAATAGTGGCATGTGTTTCCTTCTAAACGGGTAGTGGCCTTTGCACACAACGTCGGCTTACAGTCTACTGATTTCCCGATAGTGGCATGTGTTTCCTGCTAAACAGGTAGTGGCCCTTGCACACAACGTCGGCTTACAGTCTACTGATTTCCCGATAGTGGCATGTGTTTCCTGCTAAACAGGTAGTGGCCCTTGCACACAACGTCGGCTTACAGTCTACTGATTTCCCGATAGTGGCAAGTGTTTCCTGCTAAACGGGTAGTGGAATTTGCACACAAGTCAGCTTATTGTCTACTGATTTCCGGATAATGGCATGTGTTTCTTGCTAAATGGGTAGTGGAATTTTCACACAATGTTGGCTTACAATCTACTGATTTATTGATATTGGCATGTGTTTCCTGCTAAACGGTAGTGGAATTTGCACACAATGTCAGCTTACAGACTACTGATTTCTCGATAATGGCATGTGTTTCCTGCTAAATGGGTACTGGAATTTGCAAACAAGTCGGCTTATAGTCTACTGATTTCTCGATAATGGCATGTGTTTCCTGCTAAATGGGTAGTGGAATTTGCACACAAGTCAACTTACAGAATACTGATTTCCCGATAATGGCATGTGTTTCCTGCTAAATGGATAGTCGAATTTCCACACAAGTCAACTTACAGAATACTGATGTTCCGGTAATGGCATGTGTCTGCTGCTAAACGGTTAGTGGAATTTGCACACAATATCGGCTTACAGTCTAGTGATTTCCCAATAGTGGCATGTGTTTCCTGCTAAACGGGTAGTGGAATTTTCACACAACGTCAGCTTACAGTCTACTGATTTCCCGATAGTGGCAAGTGTTTCCTGCTAAACGGGTAGTGGCCCTTGCACACAACGTCGGCTTACAGTCTACTGATTTCCCGATAGCGGCATGTGTTTCCTGCTAAACGGGTAGTGGCCCTTGCACACAACGTCGGCTTACAGTCTACTGATTTCCGGATAATGGCATGTGTTTCTTGCTATGTGGGTAGTGGAATTTTCACACAACGTTGGCTTACAATCTACTGATTTACTGATATTGGCATGTGTTTCCTGCTAAACGGGTAGTGGAATTTTCACACTGCGTCAGCTTACAGACTACTGATTTCTCGATAATGGCATGTGTTTCCTGCTAAATGGGTATTGGAATTTGCACACAATATCGGCTTACAGTCTACTGATTTCCCAATAGTGGCATGTGTTTCCTTCTAAACGGGTAGTGGCCTTTGCACACAACGTCAGCTTACAGTCTAGTGATTTCCCAATAGTGGCATGTGTTTCCTGTTAAACGGGTAGTGGAATTTGCACACAAGTCGGCTTACAGGCTACTGATTTCCCGATAATGGCATGTGTTTCCTGCTAAACGGGTAGTGGAATTTGCACACAACGTCAGCTTACAGTCTACTGATTTCCCGATAGTGGCATGTGTTTCCTGCTAAACGGGTAGTGGCCCTTGCACACAACGTCGGCTTACAGTCTACTGATTTCCCGATAGTGGCAAGTGTTTCCTGCTAAACGGGTAGTGGCCTTTGGACACAATGTCGGCTTGCAGTCTACTGATTTCCGGATAATGGCATGTGTTTCTTGCTATGTGGGTAGTGGAATTTTCACACAACGTTGGCTTACAATCTACTGATTTACTGATATTGGCATGTGTTTCCTGCTAAACGGGTAGTGGAATTTTCACACTGCGTCAGCTTACAGACTACTGATTTCTCGATAATGGCATGTGTTTCCTGCTAAATGGGTATTGGAATTTGCACACAATATCGGCTTACAGTCTACTGATTTCCCAATAGTGGCATGTGTTTCCTTCTAAACGGGTAGTGGCCTTTGCACACAACGTCAGCTTACAGTCTAGTGATTTCCCAATAGTGGCATGTGTTTCCTGTTAAACGGGTAGTGGAATTTGCACACAAGTCGGCTTACAGGCTACTGATTTCCCGATAATGGCATGTGTTTCCTGCTAAACGGGTAGTGGAATTTGCACACAACGTCAGCTTACAGTCTACTGATTTCCCGATAGTGGCATGTGTTTCCTGCTAAACGGGTAGTGGCCCTTGCACACAACGTCGGCTTACAGTCTACTGATTTCCCGATAGTGGCAAGTGTTTCCTGCTAAACGGGTAGTGGCCTTTGGACACAATGTCGGCTTGCAGTCTACTGATTTCCGGATAATGGCATGTGTTTCTTGCTATGTGGGTAGTGGAATTTTCACACAACGTCGGCTTACAGTCTACTGATTTACTGATATTGGCATGTGTTTCCTGCTAAACGGGTAGTGGCCCTTGCACACAACGTCAGCTTACAGTCTACTGATTTCACGATAGTGGCAAGTGTTTCCTGCTAAACGGGTAGTGGCCTTTGGACACAACGTCAGCTTGCAGTCTACTGATTTCCGGATAATGGCATGTGTTTCATGCTAAGTGGGTAGTGGAATTTTCACACAACGTTGGCTTACAATCTACTGATTTACTGATATTGGCATGTGTTTCCTGCTAAACGGGTAGTGGAATTTTCACACAACGTCAGCTTACAGACTACTGATTTCTCGATAATGGCATGTGTTTCCTGCTAAATGGGTATTGGAATTTGCACACAATATCGGCTTACAGTCTACTGATTTCCCAATAGTGGCATGTGTTTCCTTCTAAACGGGTAGTGGCCTTTGCACACAACGTCAGCTTACAGTCTAGTGATTTCCCAATAGTGGCATGTGTTTCCTGTTAAACGGGTAGTGGAATTTGCACACAAGTCGGCTTACAGGCTACTGATTTCCCGATAATGGCATGTGTTTCCTGCTAAACGGGTAGTGGAATTTGCACACAACGTCAGCTTACAGTCTACTGATTTCCCGATAGTGGCATGTGTTTCCTGCTAAACGGGTAGTGGCCCTTGCACACAACGTCGGCTTACAGTCTACTGATTTCCCGATAGTGGCAAGTGTTTCCTGCTAAACGGGTAGTGGCCTTTGGACACAATGTCGGCTTGCAGTCTACTGATTTCCGGATAATGGCATGTGTTTCTTGCTATGTGGGTAGTGGAATTTTCACACAACGTCGGCTTACAGTCTACTGATTTACTGATATTGGCATGTGTTTCCTGCTAAACGGGTAGTGGCCCTTGCACACAACGTCGGCTTACAGTCTACTGATTTCCCAATAGTGGCATGTGTTTCCTGCTAAACGGGTAGTGGAATTTTCACACAACGTCAGCTTACAGACTACTGATTTCTCGATAATGGCATGTGTTTCCTGCTAAATGGGTATTGGAATTTGCACACAATATCGGCTTACAGTCTAGTGATTTCCCAATAGTGGCATGTGTTTCCTTCTTAACGGGTAGTGGCCTTTGCACACAACATCAGCTTACAGTCTAGTGATTTCCCAATAGTGGCATGTGTTTCCTGCTAAACGGGTAGTGGAATTTGCACACAAGTCGGCTTACAGGCTACTGATTTCCCGATAATGGCATGTGTTTCCTGCTAAACGGGTAGTGGAATTTGCACACAACGTCAGCTTACAGTCTACTGATTTCCCGATAGTGGCATGTGTTTCCTGCTAAACGGGTAGTGGTATTTTCACACTACGTCAGCTTACAGACTACTGATTTCTCGATAATGGCATGTGTTTCCTGCTAAATGGGTATTGGAATTTGCACACAATATCGGCTTACAGTCTACTGATTTCCCAATAGTGGCATGTGTTTCCTTCTAAACGGGTAGTGGCCTTTGCACACAACGTCAGCTTACAGTCTAGTGATTTCCCAATAGTGGCATGTGTTTCCTGTTAAACGGGTAGTGGAATTTGCACACAAGTCGGCTTACAGGCTACTGATTTCCCGATAATGGCATGTGTTTCCTGCTAAACGGGTAGTGGAATTTGCACACAACGTCAGCTTACAGTCTACTGATTTCCCGATAGTGGCATGTGTTTCCTGCTAAACGGGTAGTGGCCCTTGCACACAACGTCGGCTTACAGTCTACTGATTTCCCGATAGCGGCATGTGTTTCCTGCTAAACGGGTAGTGGCCCTTGCACACAACGTCGGCTTACAGTCTACTGATTTCCCGATAGTGGCAAGTGTTTCCTGCTAAACGGGTAGTGGCCTTTGGACACAATGTCGGCTTGCAGTCTACTGATTTCCGGATAATGGCATGTGTTTCTTGCTATGTGGGTAGTGGAATTTTCACACAACGTTGGCTTACAATCTACTGATTTACTGATATTGGCATGTGTTTCCTGCTAAACGGGTAGTGGCCCTTGCACACAACGTCAGCTTACAGTCTACTGATTTCACGATAGTGGCAAGTGTTTCCTGCTAAACGGGTAGTGGCCTTTGGACACAACGTCGGCTTGCAGTCTACTGATTTCCGGATAATGGCATGTGTTTCATGCTAAGTGGGTAGTGGAATTTTCACACAACGTTGGCTTACAATCTACTGATTTACTGATATTGGCATGTGTTTCCTGCTAAACGGGTAGTGGAATTTTCACACAACGTCAGCTTACAGACTACTGATTTCTCGATAATGGCATGTGTTTCCTGCTAAATGGGTATTGGAATTTGCACACAATATCGGCTTACAGTCTACTGATTTCCCAATAGTGGCATGTGTTTCCTTCTTAACGGGTAGTGGCCTTTGCACACAACATCAGCTTACAGTCTAGTGATTTCCCAATAGTGGCATGTGTTTCCTGCTAAACGGGTAGTGGAATTTGCACACAAGTCGGCTTACAGGCTACTGATTTCCCGATAATGGCATGTGTTTCCTGCTAAACGGGTAGTGGAATTTGCACACAACGTCAGCTTACAGTCTACTGATTTCCCGATAGTGGCATGTGTTTCCTGCTAAACGGGTAGTGGAATTTTCACACTACGTCAGCTTACAGACTACTGATTTCTCGATAATGGCATGTGTTTCCTGCTAAATGGGTATTGGAATTTGCACACAATATCGGCTTACAGTCTACTGATTTCCCAATAGTGGCATGTGTTTCCTTCTAAACGGGTAGTGGCCTTTGCACACAACGTCAGCTTACAGTCTAGTGATTTCCCAATAGTGGCATGTGTTTCCTGTTAAACGGGTAGTGGAATTTGCACACAAGTCGGCTTACAGGCTACTGATTTCCCGATAATGGCATGTGTTTCCTGCTAAACGGGTAGTGGAATTTGCACACAACGTCAGCTTACAGTCTACTGATTTCCCGATAGTGGCATGTGTTTCCTGCTAAACGGGTAGTGGCCCTTGCACACAACGTCGGCTTACAGTCTACTGATTTCCCGATAGTGGCAAGTGTTTCCTGCTAAACGGGTAGTGGCCTTTGGACACAATGTCGGCTTGCAGTCTACTGATTTCCGGATAATGGCATGTGTTTCTTGCTATGTGGGTAGTGGAATTTTCACACAACGTTGGCTTACAATCTACTGATTTACTGATATTGGCATGTGTTTCCTGCTAAACGGGTAGTGGAATTTTCACACTGCGTCAGCTTACAGACTACTGATTTCTCGATAATGGCATGTGTTTCCTGCTAAATGGGTATTGGAATTTGCACACAATATCGGCTTACAGTCTACTGATTTCCCAATAGTGGCATGTGTTTCCTTCTAAACGGGTAGTGGCCTTTGCACACAACGTCAGCTTACAGTCTAGTGATTTCCCAATAGTGGCATGTGTTTCCTGTTAAACGGGTAGTGGAATTTGCACACAAGTCGGCTTACAGGCTACTGATTTCCCGATAATGGCATGTGTTTCCTGCTAAACGGGTAGTGGAATTTGCACACAACGTCAGCTTACAGTCTACTGATTTCCCGATAGTGGCATGTGTTTCCTGCTAAACGGGTAGTGGCCCTTGCACACAACGTCGGCTTACAGTCTACTGATTTCCCGATAGTGGCAAGTGTTTCCTGCTAAACGGGTAGTGGCCTTTGGACACAATGTCGGCTTGCAGTCTACTGATTTCCGGATAATGGCATGTGTTTCTTGCTATGTGGGTAGTGGAATTTTCACACAACGTCGGCTTACAGTCTACTGATTTACTGATATTGGCATGTGTTTCCTGCTAAACGGGTAGTGGCCCTTGCACACAACGTCAGCTTACAGTCTACTGATTTCACGATAGTGGCAAGTGTTTCCTGCTAAACGGGTAGTGGCCTTTGGACACAACGTCGGCTTGCAGTCTACTGATTTCCGGATAATGGCATGTGTTTCATGCTAAGTGGGTAGTGGAATTTTCACACAACGTTGGCTTACAATCTACTGATTTACTGATATTGGCATGTGTTTCCTGCTAAACGGGTAGTGGAATTTTCACACAACGTCAGCTTACAGACTACTGATTTCTCGATAATGGCATGTGTTTCCTGCTAAATGGGTATTGGAATTTGCACACAATATCGGCTTACAGTCTACTGATTTCCCAATAGTGGCATGTGTTTCCTTCTTAACGGGTAGTGGCCTTTGCACACAACATCAGCTTACAGTCTAGTGATTTCCCAATAGTGGCATGTGTTTCCTGCTAAACGGGTAGTGGAATTTGCACACAAGTCGGCTTACAGGCTACTGATTTCCCGATAATGGCATGTGTTTCCTGCTAAACGGGTAGTGGAATTTGCACACAACGTCAGCTTACAGTCTACTGATTTCCCGATAGTGGCATGTGTTTCCTGCTAAACGGGTAGTGGAATTTTCACACTACGTCAGCTTACAGACTACTGATTTCCCGATAATGGCATGTGTTTCCTGCTAAACGGGTAGTGGAATTTGCACACAACGTCAGCTTACAGTCTAGTGATTTCCCAATAGTGGCATGTGTTTCCTGCTAAATGGGTATTGGAATTTGCACACAATATCGGCTTACAGTCTACTGATTTCCCAATAGTGGCATGTGTTTCCTTCTAAACGGGTAGTGGCCTTTGCACACAACGTCAGCTTACAGTCTAGTGATTTCCCAATAGTGGCATGTGTTTCCTGTTAAACGGGTAGTGGAATTTGCACACAAGTCGGCTTACAGGCTACTGATTTCCCGATAATGGCATGTGTTTCCTGCTAAACGGGTAGTGGAATTTGCACACAACGTCAGCTTACAGTCTACTGATTTCCCGATAGTGGCATGTGTTTCCTGCTAAACGGGTAGTGGCCCTTGCACACAACGTCGGCTTACAGTCTACTGATTTCCCGATAGCGGCATGTGTTTCCTGCTAAACGGGTAGTGGCCCTTGCACACAACGTCGGCTTACAGTCTACTGATTTCACGATAGTGGCAAGTGTTTCCTGCTAAACGGGTAGTGGCCTTTGGACACAACGTCGGCTTGCAGTCTACTGATTTCCGGATAATGGCATGTGTTTCATGCTAAGTGGGTAGTGGAATTTTCACACAACGTTGGCTTACAATCTACTGATTTACTGATATTGGCATGTGTTTCCTGCTAAACGGGTAGTGGAATTTTCACACAACGTCAGCTTACAGACTACTGATTTCTCGATAATGGCATGTGTTTCCTGCTAAATGGGTATTGGAATTTGCACACAATATCGGCTTACAGTCTACTGATTTCCCAATAGTGGCATGTGTTTCCTTCTTAACGGGTAGTGGCCTTTGCACACAACATCAGCTTACAGTCTAGTGATTTCCCAATAGTGGCATGTGTTTCCTGCTAAACGGGTAGTGGAATTTGCACACAAGTCGGCTTACAGGCTACTGATTTCCCGATAATGGCATGTGTTTCCTGCTAAACGGGTAGTGGAATTTGCACACAACGTCAGCTTACAGTCTACTGATTTCCCGATAGTGGCATGTGTTTCCTGCTAAACGGGTAGTGGCCCTTGCACACAACGTCGGCTTACAGTCTACTGATTTCCCGATAGCGGCATGTGTTTCCTGCTAAACGGGTAGTGGCCCTTGCACACAACGTCGGCTTACAGTCTACTGATTTCACGATAGTGGCAAGTGTTTCCTGCTAAACGGGTAGTGGCCTTTGGACACAACGTCGGCTTGCAGTCTACTGATTTCCGGATAATGGCATGTGTTTCATGCTAAGTGGGTAGTGGAATTTTCACACAACGTTGGCTTACAATCTACTGATTTACTGATATTGGCATGTGTTTCCTGCTAAACGGGTAGTGGAATTTTCACACAACGTCAGCTTACAGACTACTGATTTCTCGATAATGGCATGTGTTTCCTGCTAAATGGGTATTGGAATTTGCACACAATATCGGCTTACAGTCTACTGATTTCCCAATAGTGGCATGTGTTTCCTTCTTAACGGGTAGTGGCCTTTGCACACAACATCAGCTTACAGTCTAGTGATTTCCCAATAGTGGCATGTGTTTCCTGCTAAACGGGTAGTGGAATTTGCACACAAGTCGGCTTACAGGCTACTGATTTCCCGATAATGGCATGTGTTTCCTGCTAAACGGGTAGTGGAATTTGCACACAACGTCAGCTTACAGTCTACTGATTTCCCGATAGTGGCATGTGTTTCCTGCTAAACGGGTAGTGGCCCTTGCACACAACGTCGGCTTACAGTCTACTGATTTCCCGATAGTGGCAAGTGTTTCCTGCTAAACGGGTAGTGGCCTTTGGACACAACGTCGGTTTGCAGTCTACTGATTTCCCGATAATGGCAAGTGTTTTCTGCGAAACGGGTAGTGGAATTTGCACACAAGTCGGCTTATTGTCTACTGATTTCCTGATAATGGCATGTGTTTCGTGCTAAGTGGATAGAGAAATTTGCACACAACGTCGGCTCACAATCTACTGATTTGTGCAGAACTGTTAAGTGTATTAGACACCAACAAGCAGTATTTACAATGTGCTCCACTTTACTCTGTGCCAATTGCATCCATGTGGTGTCAGCTAACTAATAATTTACAGAACAGTTGCAGTGTGGTGTTTTAACAACGTTCTACAATTTGTATACTGGGGTCATAAGAACACCCGAAAATTGACTGGTGTGCAAGTAAGTCTGCCTGACTTCCAGCACTGAGAAAAGCTTGTAAGTTATGCTCTGTCTGCGTACAGTTTTAACTATCTACCTGTAAACTACTTGGAGGTTCTTAACTCTCACTCCAACAAAGACAATATAAGTATTATGGATAAGTGTTATGTTAAAGCAGGAGAAACTTATTTTTCTCAGTGTAGAGCCCTGTTCTCCACAATACGACCGATATAGATTTCGCCGCATTGGATTAGGTTCCTACAAATAATGTTACACCTCAAGTCTTAAGAAAAAGGACTAGTGTAACAACCACACTTAAACCATTCCCCATTAAAGAAATTACTCCTTTAAGTGTAGTTAATGTATTAAGTGTACGGAAACGAAAACTGGAAATGGAGGACCTCGAAGTAAATAAAAGGAAACTGGAGTATATGGAGAAGGCAACTGCTATAAAGGAGGAATATAAGCTGCAATTGGAAAAGGAAGAAGCTATTGCCGATGTGCAGGCCAGGTTTTTATACTGATTTAAACATTCTGTATGGAAAATCTGACTATGAAGGGGGAATACAAGATAATAGCCTTACTGTAAAGAGAAGTGGTAAGTGGCCATATGTTGGTGTACTGTCCAACATCAGTGCGATCGAGAACGTTTACTGTATTAAGGGACACACGCAAAATATGTTTATCAAACTCCATTCCTTCTTAGAGCTGCTTTAAAAGGATGGACACATTATATCGAAGTGTGGTGGGCTCGATGTCATACAGTTCGCAACAGGACAGTCGTTTGCAGAGCTTAAAACCAACGGAATAAAGACCTTTAATGGCAATTCGTTTGCAAAAGTTGTAAGCTTGAAGTTCTATACCAAAATACCGCAAGAATGTGCAGCAGAAGAACTTGAAGCTTATATCCAGGAGGATGTGGAATGTTATACCAACAGTGTCATGCAGGAAATAAGAGGAAAATTTAAAGTCCCCGAATGCTCTCGTCTAGAAGAACTGCCAGAAGGAACGGAGCTAATTATTAAAGCTTTAAAAGAGGTAGTTTACAGGAAAAAAAATAGATATCTACTGGAATTCAAAAACATATCTTCTCTGTATTTGTCAAATTACTGACTGGAGAAAGAAATCGATGATTCAGATGTGGATTTAAGTTATAAGTTAAAAATGAAATTGGACATTATTAAAGCTACACCTACCAAAAATATGGAAAGAGTTGTTTCCTGTATTTAATTTTATATGCAAAAGTTAATAAAGATTTGGTACTAGAATATTTGCTTGTCTTATTTGCTAATCTACCAAAATTCCTAAGAGATTTCCTATGTACATTTATCCGACCCCCTTTTCTTACCTATATGAAACCGTACTGGAAAGGGCTTGGTCTATTCATAAATAAGAAAAAAGCCCATTAGCGGTCATACCATATCGACCCCTCACAAATATAGATCTTCTTAAGTTTTTTACAGAAATTCAAGATACCAAGATTCCGTGGTGTGTTTATGCGGGATACATTACCGAAGACTATGTGGACAATAACGCATACATTCAAGGAGCTCAAGAGGAGAATATGACCACAATTAGCAAGATAGTATGGAAAATGCCTCACATCAGTGTATCTGAGGAGGAGCGTTTGAAGCTTTTGAAAGTCCTGAATTCAGGTACATTTCTGTCACTGACATTTCGCTCGTGGAAGATTTTTGAGTACACAGTGTTACTGACTGCGAGCAGACAAACATGGGCTATTAACACCTTGAGCCAGCTAGAAACACCTAGATTCATCATGCTTGCGTTTCAGACTGATAGAAGAGGCAATATAGCAAATGATTCCACCGTGTTCGATAACTGCAAGTTAACTAACGCCAAAGTCTACCTCAATGAAGAATTCTACCCATATGAAAATTTACACATGCAGTGGAATTAGACAGTATGCAGTCTAGCTTATGAAAAGTATGCAAGGTTTCGTGCTTCTTACCATGTATTTGCCGAAGGAGAGGGAGGAGGGTGTGGACTCGGTCCAAGTAAGTTCAAGGAGCTTTCACCAATCATTTTAATAGACTGCTCGAAACAGAACGAGATAATTAAGTCTGGACCTATAGATGTGCGAATTTAATTTGAATCTTCGACAAATATCCCAGAACACACTGCCACATATGCTCTAGTTCTAGTGTCCGTGTTATCAACTACTGCCTGCTCACCGGTATTGTGCAACGAGCTGTATAAATGAATAGGTGCTACACCATACCAAGAGCATTTCACAATGGCTGCTCAAGGTGTGAACATCATTGCGGACACTCAGGGTTTCAATGGTGGTGAGTGTAGACAGTTCATATTTAAGGGTGTTGCGTTTGTAGCGTACACACAAGATGCTGGAATAATAGAAACATTGTCTGCAGACATTGCATCACTGAGGTCTTTCAAGTATGTGAAGTGTGCTAAGACACAGAAGATTGCAAAGCTGTTAATGCATTTCTATCAAGGAATTCACTGGGATGATCCTGGTATACCCTATAAAGATATGGTGATGGTTCTTAAATTATTCGATCACATGGATATCATCATCTATGTGAAGGGAATGAACAGATCTCATGGATGCGTCGAATCTTTAAGTTTATTGCTATTCAAAACCTGGAATTCTATGGGTGTCCTCCTCTCCATCGACTCAAGAACATGAATGAAAAAAGTGTTGTTGTGTCTGCTTATGAAAATTTAAAATTGCTTTTAAGTAGGATCAGAAATAAATGAATTATTACCTCACAATCTCTGAGTTCTTTTTTCTCAACCGTGCTCCTGCTGTGACAGTGTGCAGTTTTTTAACCACATCCTATGTCCGTGGTTTTCTTGAAGTACAGGAGATATTATTTGAGATATGTCCGCTATATATCTTTGGAAGCGGACACGGTCACGTGCCTCGTGCTCCCATAACTCAATTCGTGCTGCATGATAGGCGTAATTTCATGCAATCATTATACATATCTTGTTTTCACCCATCTTGAACTTCACTTACTTGACAGCACTCATATTCAGCAAAAACTAACGTCATTTGAGACAGTGCTCCCACACTGGCAGCAGCCGCCGTTTGGCAGGTAAATTCAGTGATGATCGCTAGGAAGAATGCACCCTGTGCTATTCTGGAAAGCATTGCAACATTTTTTGGCGCTGGACCCCCTTCGCAGCTACGCGTCATCGCATATGGGTCCAGCGTGAATGCGCCTTGGAGTTCTGTGACGTCAGTATAACACTCGAAGAATTGTAGCTGTATACACGAAAACAGACCCAGCTTTCACCTGCAGCGTTGTGATAGCGATGGCGCCCAGCGGTGGCTCATGGTGGCGGCTGCGGCGGGGGCGGCGTCGGCGTATGTAGTCGAGGTGTAGGATGTGTTTTTTTATTAGCAATCTTTTGTTTAAACCATATGCCATCGATTTCACCAACCAATAGGATGCTGCGAATTAAGAAAAACTACCCCATACATGTGAAGAATACCTATTTAATTAATCTGCATAAATTCTTATATCAATGGGGTGATAGCGGTCCAGTAGGTTATGTGCAGAACACTACGTTAATTTGCATAATTATTGTGTTAAACGCAGTACAATAATAGAAGGGTGTGTGTGACAGACAAATGCTTCAGAAATGGCGTTCATACAGCATCTGAAATTCGAAAGTGTACCAGAAAATGGTGGGAGGAGATAACTAATTATTTACTTTCGTATCAAAAGCGGACAATAGTTTAAGTGTGATGACATTTGAAACCATTTAACAGAACAATAGGTTAACTGCGACAAAGGGCCATTCATTACGTTAAGACACCCAGAGTACAGTGCCAAACATTAGGTTATGCAACATCTTAGCCCCATGTAATTGTTTCTTGCCAGACCTAGATGTTTCCAAACAGCAGAGAATGATGAGCAAGAGAAATCCAACCCACACAAACTGAATTTTTTTATAAATAAACAATATATCCTTTCCATATATTCAATACATTGTCTAAATTTTTTAAACAATATTCCATAGAGAGCAATCGATTTCCCTCCAAATGACCAATCAAGTGAGTCTTCTACCTGCTATTTTTCGGGTGAGAGGAGAGGGTGGGAGGGGAGGGGGGGTTTACCAGACGAGCAAAGGTTAATTAATTGATCAACTTAATTAAGTAGTCAATCAAATTGATAGTAGTGACAGGGCCTATTCCATTAACTCAGATATGAAAGTATACCTTTAGCAGCAAGAGGGGAGGGAGTGGAGGCAGGGAACAATAGGTTAAGGGAGGTGACATGGAAAACCACTTAACAGAACAATAGGTTAATTATGACTTATGTCCATCATATCCAGCACAGGCTGAGTCCTTGTCCAGCCAATTCCTAGGAAGAAGTGGTGGTCGGATGACTTAGATTAGTGGAGGTAGCCCAGGTGCCCTTTTTCCCCGCCATTTTGTTAGGTTAGTATAGGTAGCTGTGGTATGTTGCATTATCCTGATAGAACTTTAACTTCCCGCCATTTTCTGAGAGAGGAGAGGGGAGAGGGAGGGGAGGGGATTTACCAGTGGATGAGAGGTTAATTAATTGATCAATTTAATTGACTAGTCAATCAAATTGATAAGAGTGAGAGGAGCTATTCCATTAACTCTGACCTGAAAGTGTACCTGTACCAGAGAGGGGGGAGGGGGTTGTGGGAGGGGGAGGTTGCTGGTGGGGGAGTAGGATAAATGCATGTCAATAAAAAGGATATGGGGGTGGTATGGAAAACCACTTAACAGAACGATAGGTCAAGTACCTGTCACTGAAAGGAGAACAATAGGTGTGCACCTGAGTGCATACCTGCCACTGAGTTAGGCAACCTGCACTAACAAAATGGGCTCGCACCGGCATAGCCCCCCTACTGATATCCAGTGCCAGTACCAACACAATGTTTCTCTCCTTGCAGATAGTCTTCGTTGATGGTTCTGATGCTGAGTGACTTGCGTTTCCAGTGTTTGTTGTGAAGCTCACTACAACTATTGCCATCTAGTCCGCTCTTTAGTCACATGTGGCGATCAGTTGTCTAAACATTCAAGTGAATCCAGCATGGCAGTTCTTCAGCAAAAGTCGTCGGTCGGAGTTGCAGAGAAAAGTTATTCAACGGTCTACTCGTATAGAAGCTGTCGCTGCCATTGGCACCGGACCAACGTCACTGGACAGTGTTCACGTCAGGAGAGTGAACTTAGTTCTCAGCCAGGTCAGTATTATAATTGTGTTACACCACAACTGGAGTTGATGGTTCACGATCCCTTGAAATAAAGGATGTTACTTGAACATTGTGTGAGTCATTTCTGTTGTGGTGTTATGGAGGGAGAGAACACAGGAACACGTCAGTGGCATTTTCTCATGGTCAACAGGCAGATTCCATATTTCTAGATGTCTAGAAAGCATTTGATACGCTGCCCCATTGCAGGGTATTAACAAAGGTACGAGCGTATGGAGTAAGTTCACAGATATGTGAGTGGCTCGAAGACTTCTGAAGTAACAGAATTCAGTATGTTGTCCTCGACGGCGACTATTCATTAGAACAAGGGTATCATCAGGAGTGCACCAGGGATGTGTGACAGTACTGCTATTCTCTATGTACATTAATGATTTGGTGGACAGGGTGGGCAGCAATCTGCGGTTGTTTGATGGTGATGTTATCGTGTGCAGTAATGTGTCGAAGTTGAGTGACTGTAGGAGAATACAAGACGACTAAGAAAAAATTTGAAGTACGTGTGATGAGGTAACACTGCAAAGCGAAATGAAATGTAACGAGTATGTGAGGACTGTGTAGGGAAGGGGAATGGTCTTTAGTTTGCTGGGAGAATTTTAGGATGGTTCAAATGGTTCAAATGGCTCTGAGCACTATGGGACTCATCTGCTGTGGTCATTAGTCCCCTAGAACTTAGAACCTACTTAAACCTAACTAACCTAAGGACATCACACACATCCATGCCCGAGGCAGGATTCGAACCTGCGACCGTAGCAGTCGCACGGTTCCGGACTGCGCGCCTAGAACCGCGAGACCACCGCGGCCGGCAATTTTAGGAAAGTGTGGTTCATCTGTAAAGGAGACTGGATATAGGACGCTGGTTCGAGCTATTCTTGAGTGCTGCTCGAGTGTCTGGGATCCGTACCAAGTCGATAGAAGGAAGACATCGAAGCAATTCAGAGGTGGGCTGCTAGATTTGTTACCGGTAGGTTCGAACGAAACGTAAATGTTATGAAGATGCCTCGGGTACTCAAAGGGCAGTCCGTGGAGGGAAGGCGATGTTCTTTTCGAGAGAAAATATTGAGAAAATTTCGATAACCAGCATTTGAAATTGACTGCCGAATGATTCTACTCCCACCAACATGTTGTTGTTGTGGTCTTCAGTCCACAGACTCTCCATGTTACTCTATCCTCTTCATCTCCGAATAACTACTGCAACCTCCAACCTTCTGAATCTGCTCAGTGTATTCATTTCTTGGTCTCCCTTTACGATTTTAACCCTCCACGCTTGCATTCAGTACTAAATTGGTGATTCCTTGATGCCTCAGAACGTGTCCTACCAACCTATCCCTTCCTTTAGTCTAGCTGTGCCACAAATTCCTCTTCTCCCCAGTTCTATTCAGTACCTCCTCATTAGTTACATGGTCTACCCATATAATCTTCAGCATTCTTCTGTAGCTCCACATTTCAAAAGCTTCTATTCTCTTCTTGTCTAAACTACTTATCGTCCACGTTTCATTTCCATACACGGCAACACTCCATACAAATACTTTCAGAAAGACTTCCTGACACTTAAATCTATACTCGCTGTTAACAAATATCTCTTCTTCAGAAACGCTTTCCTTCTCATAGCCAGTCTGCATTTTATATCCTCGTTACTTCGACGGTCTTCAGGTATTTTGATTTGCAAATAGCAAAACTCCCATTTCCTAATCTAATTCCCTCAGCATCACCTGACTGAATCCGACTACATTCCATTATCCTCGTTTTGCTCATATACTCCTTTCAAGACACTGTCCATTCCGTTCAGCTGCTCTTGCAGATCCTTTTCTGTTTCTGACAGAATTGCAATATCGTCGCCAACAACATTGCGCATAAGGACCACGAAGATAAGATACGATAAATTAGGGCTCATATGTAGGCATATAAACAGTCTTTTTTGCCTTGCTCTGTTTGAGAGTGGAACAGGAAAGGAAATGGCTAGTAGTGGTACAGGGTAGCCTCCGCCACACTTCATACTGTGGCTTGTGGAGTACCTATGTAGATGTAGTTGTAGATATCTGAGGCACTCCGCTAAGGTTATAACAGTGGCGCAGTCGACACGGAATTTATAATCTAAGTGGATCCTGCAGTCGACAGTGAATTTCGAACAGGCAAGTTATTCTACAGAGTGGAAAGTATATGGCACAGCGTCTTATCCTACGTATGTTTTGCACACCACAAGTTTTGGAATTCAAGATAGTCAGTGGTCACAGTGCGTCTGGACCATTTTGTTGTGCCGCGTTTCCTATAGAAAGTTTTTCTTCTCTTGTTTCCTGCCTAATGCCATTTCTTTCTTTCTTTCTTTCTTTTTTTTCTTTTTTTTTTAGAAATTCAGGCTGAGGACAATATTTTGTAATCAGTTTCAGTTCAGATGGCGCAGCAGCAAATTGATCTCTCGATCTAAATCTTACACTTACATCTTTTGCAGTCCGTTAGTGCTACACGGGAAAGGCTGTTACAAGGGCTGGGTAAGTGGAATAGCTGGCTGGCAAGAGGCAGTCGGACGCCTCCAGCGTTCCATCCGAGGCCGACGACGGAGATGGGCCGCGGTGCGTGAGTCACACACAGCACGCGACACTGCAGGTCTTATAACACGAGTGCCGGCAGCCGCGTTGACAGGGGAGCGATTAGCTGCCCCATACGAGTTTAATAAGTTGAAGTGTGCGTTTAAGTTCGTGCAAACTCTAGATGGCACACGGCGAAGTTAAGATCTTTAGTGGGTACCTTTTACTGACATATTGACTTCCCGTGGGCCATGCATGAAGCCGGGTGTTCGCGAAGTACGATGGAGGAGGCGATTAGTGCGACGTCGTTAGTTCGTTAGGGGGTCCGTATTCCTCGTGAGTCTCTGTCCCGTCCATCTGTCGCAGCAAAGGAAGCACGGTCTGGCGACATTACCAGACTGGAGCGACACTTCACGGCACACAGGACAGCAGGTGACGTCACCAAACGCGCTTTCCTGTGCGATTAGTCTTCTCGGGTTTGCCATCGTATTGCGCACATCTCATTATATTTCGTCGATATAGCTGTTCGACATATTCACCGGCAGCTAGTAGCAATGAAAACAGCAGCTGCCACCACCTGAAAATGTCGAACAGTTGTATCGACGAAATATTGTGCGATGTGCACAATACGATCTGACGGCAAAACTGAAAAGTGTATTGGCAACAGATCCACCAGGTAAGCCTGAAAAGTCACACGTGCTTTCTTGTTATCCATTGTTGCCGCTCGCACTTACTCGTTGGTGCAATAGTTGTCTCTGTATAAACACCTGTGTGTGTTATGTTACAAGGAAGTTAAGGACAGATTGACTGACTATTTTGATATTACGAGTCACGTGATGATGGCAGGCCTTAGTTTTTATAGGGCTTACAAAAAAACAAGTATAAAATGGCTCTGAGCACTATGCAAAAAACAAGTATATTTTCAAGGAATGGAAAGCCATGCTTCAAGGTCTCACTAGGGATTGTAACAGTCCCCCTACAGATACGATGGTCAGGGACATGCTCATTCTTCATGCACCCAACTCTGAGTACCAGGAGGTCTCACCCTCTTAAATAACACCACACTTCAGGAATGTTTGTTCGCTATAAGGGTTTTGAACAAACGGAATGGGCCCTCACGCCATGGTTTTCAAAACGAAACTTCATACTACCGGCGACTCTTCATGTTGCAGGGGCAGGTGAAACTGCAAATCGCCGGCTGGAGTGGCCGTGCGGTTCTAGGCGATACAGTCTGGAGCCGAGCGACCGCTATGGTCGCAGGTTCGAATCCTGCCTCGGGCATGGATTTCTGTGATGTCTTTAGGTTAGTTAGGTTTAATTAGTTCTAAATTCTAGGCGGATGATGACCTCAGAAGTTAAGTCGCATAGTGCTCAGAGCCAAACTGCAAATCCCATCCAGCCATTAGCGCCAGGTCCACCCGACCCAGAAATGGCAGCTCAAACGTCGTTGCAGAGGACACACTTAGTCTGCAATCTAAGGCGAAATCTTATGCTCAAGTATTTCATTACTCATAGCCGCCAGTTGTGTTGTTCCAAAAACATGAAGTGTTTACATAGTCAGAAAAAGGTGCATACGACCAAAGATTGCCTTCAGAAGCAACAGAATGCCAGGTACATTAGTTGCAAGCATAATTCTAACCATCCAGTGGATGACTTCGAAAACAGGATTGAAAAGTGGTTTCTCAAGACACTCAGGTGGTTTCGCTTGATGTCGAAGTTAATGCAAAGCGTGAGGCATTTCTAGTGGATACAGGTTCCTCTAAATCTATCATCCGTATTGCTACTTATGACTTTATTGGCTCCCAAGATTAAACGGACTTCAAGACGCACTGACACGTTACAGCGACCAGACGATTCAGACCAAAGGTCAGTGTACTGTCCAATACCAAACTAAACTTTTACATTGCTCCTGGTAATACAGTCTCCAATGGCTGCCAGTATCATGGTACTTGATCTCTTTCAGCAGCTAGGGATATAGGTCAGGTTTGTACCAATCAAATCCAGGTAATGGATGGGAATGAGGAATATACACAACACTGTAAAAGGGTACAATAAACTTGTTCATGGCTCGAATTGTAGTGTTAAGGATTACCAAGTAGATGTCATCTTGAAACCCAATGGGATCCCAAAGTTATGTAAGACTCAGCCTGCTCCATATGCCTTGTGGGACAATGTCAAGCAGGAACTGGATATACTGGAAGCGGCTTCATCAGACCTGTTTCCAAGAGTCTCTGGGCAACGCCTTTGGTTGTTTTTCTGGAAATCCAAACGGGAAACTATGGCTGTTTGGGGACTTTATGTCAAAGTGTGCCGTGGCTACCTACCTCATTCCAGTGGCCAAAGAAACAGTGGGGAACTGGTCACAGACAGTATTATTCCTGCATTGACTTGACAGATGTTTACCTGCAACTACCTCTTGACAAAGAGATCCAGCAGGTGATGGTGGTGAACACACATTTGGTATAAGGGGTTGACCTTCAGCATCAATTCGTCCACAGCATTGTTCCAATGTCACCTGGAACACCAGCTTCAGAAAATTTCAGGAACAGCGAATTACCTTGACGACATAATAGTCTCTTGGTACACCATGCAGGAACATGCCCACAACTTGAAGAAGTTTATTTATTATTTCAGGTGGGACTTTATTCCAGGTGGGACTTTCTGTTAATATGGACAAATGTTCGGTTTTTCAACACGAAGCAGAGTACTGGGACATATTTTGTGAAAAGAATGAATCTGTCCCACAGCCAAGTACCTACAAGCTATTTCCAGGCTCCTGGTTCCTGTCAACATCAAGCAATTGCAATATATCTTAGGCCATATCGTCTGCTGCACAAAATTCATTACAGCAGAAGCCACAATAGCTGAACTACTCCATAAATTGCTCGGGGAGGACGAACGTCGCCGCTAGGCACTGGACTGTCAGCAGATGTTTCAGAAATTAAAGAGTGCTCTGTTAGATTCCAAGTGTTTATTCGCCCATCTTCCTAGAAAATCTCTGTTAGTGGCAATCGGCATGTTTGACACTGGAATAGAGGTGGTGTTTTCCCATAGGGTGCCAATGCAGAGAAACTGCTGAATGTGATGCAACTGCCTTACTCGCAGATCGAGGAGGAAGCCCTTGCTGTTATTTCCATTATCAATAATATCATGACTATGTGTATGGGTACAAGGTTTTGGTCCAGACAGACCACAAGTCCTCGGTGACTTACTTCCCTCTGGCTGCTCAGGTTCCCATCAAGATGCAACATCATTTGCAAAGGTGGTCGCTGTTCTTATCATCTTATAGGTGTGACACTAAATTTCATATATCCCCCGCACACAGTAACCCCAGTGCCCTCTCCCGTTCACCAGGGGGCAGTGATACAACATTTAATGCATCTCTGTAGGTGTGTTCTAGGTCGATACTCTCTCCACCCGGGTGGTGATGGGCTCCGGCTCGATGATAAGGTTATAGTTGACACGGACTCGGCAGACGGAATGTTCGCTCAGGTTAAGCATTTTATGCAAACACTGTTAGGGCCACTGTGTCGAAAATTATGTCCTGAACTTGCCCATTTCTAGAATCTGAAAAATGCGTTATCACTATGCCAGGAGGTTATAGTCCTCCATATTGTGGATGACGAGGAGTGTGTCATTATTCTAACAGCTCCTCAGACACCTCATTTGAACCTGTACACAGATGCGATTGGGGTCTATTGGAAGTGAACAAATTCGCTGTGCACAGCTACATGCTGTGTAACAAATACCAAACTGTGACACCAAATTGGTATTTTCCTCGGTTCAAAGCATTAGAACACTAGAGTTGGCTCCACACAGACGAAGCCAGACAATATCTGGAGCCTCATTAGCTTATTCTGGCAGACACTCACACCGTCTATTCTTAGCTTCTTTCTAGCCGCGCGGGGTAGCCGCGCGGTCTCGGGCACCATGCCACGGTTCGCGCGGCTCGCCAGCGTCGGAGCTTCGAGTCCTCCCTCGGGCATGGATGTGTGTGTGTTGTCCTTAGTGTAAGTTAGTTTAAGTTAGATTAAATAGTGTGTAAGCCTAGGGACCAATTACCTAAGCAGTTTGGTCCCATAGGAACTTCACCACAGATTTCCAAATTTCCTTAGGTTCTCGAGATGGATAGTACAGGGGCTCCCAAACGGTTACCGCTCTCGAACAGATCTTTGCAGTGGGAGCAATTCCAATTGTTCTTGTTATAAGTAATATCACCCAATTTACTGCTCACGAAGTTTTACACATTCTCTACAGCTGGTGGAAATACACCCCACCTGGGGTACAACGGGCTTGCTGAACGTTTTGTGTGAACGTTCAGGTCTCAGATGAAGAAACTTAATTCTGAGTAAAATCTGAAGATAACCTGGAACATATTTCTTCCTTCTTACAGAAGCTCTCCCCATATGGACGGATCTCCAGTCCAGGGCCTACAAACCAGTCTCAATTTCAAGCGAAGACAACACGCCTACACTGCAAGGGGATGGGGAGCTGCAGAACCGCAGCAGCCTGCCGCCAGCACCACCGATGACAGTCGAGTCGGATGGCAGCTTCTGTCCAACTGGGTGTTTGGTTTTTGTTGTTGTTTCCTGCAGTTTCCGTGCACGAGTGGTTTCAGCTGTCTTTGTTGTACAGTACAGTGTGCTGGGATATTTGTTACAGTTCTCAGAATTTGTAGTCTACATTTGCTTATGCGTGTGCTATGACGCACTTCTTCTGAGTTTGTATTTAGTATCTTTTCATCCAGTTCTTCAATCTGTAGCAGTAGACTTGTTTGATTTGTGGCCTCCTGAAGGAGCACGCGTTTCAACTTCATTACCACCTCATCATTAACTGAGCCTGCCGTAGCCACATCATCAATGCATTCAGTAGCATCTACGAAGCTCAAATGGATTGCTTCAGTATGCGCTAGTCGAGCAGTAATGTCTGTGCTATGTTGGTTCGCATTGTGTAAATCCATTTGCGTTCACCACGACACGGCTCTGCATCAGTACACACTCGCTGAGGGTGATTTGTGCTTGTGCTGTAAGTCTGTTGTTTTCTGGGTCCTGCTATTTCCCAAGTCAGTGTCATATGTGGGGTAGTGTAATGGTCGTCTACCTCTCATGTTACTGTTGTATTTGTCCATTTTTTAATTTAGCCGAATTAAATCCTTTCCAACAGCCTGTCCAAAAATTGCTGATTTTGTGCAGTCTGGTTCACCACCTTTATTGCAGCGTTGCCTTTTTCTTTTCTTGCAGGTGATGCAGTTTACTCTGACTTCTTTATTTTTATAGTCTCACTTTCTGTCTCCGTGGCCTATACACTTATCACACACACTGTCGGTCACGTTGCAAGCTTTGCTGATATGATCGAGGCCTCAGCACTTCCACATTTGGTTGCAGCAATATGGTCCTTAATCTTTAATCACAGGCAGAACATTTTTTCATATTCTTTGCTGGGAAAGAGACGATTAATGTCAGGACAAAAAATTATTATTTAGCAGAAACCAAATACTGAACCAATACAAAGCAGAAATCAAAACGTCTTTGAACATTCACTAAATAAGGCACAAATCATTCAGTTCTTGGACACTATTATTTCCACAATCACTTCACTCTGTATTACTGTTTCGTTCGATTTGGCATTTTTTTTAAAATTTTAAAATTAGAAGTAAAATGTTTACGAAGCAAGGCAGCATCACATTGACGACAGCGAGAGAGTACTAGTCATCAAAATCTAAGTTGCAGAATTAATGAACTACAATCAAGTTCCCCTGCACCGTTTAATCCTTTTAATTGGTTAAATGGCTGTTATATTCATATATGACACATCAGACTCAGAAATCGTTGTTGGAGAGCGGAAAAATTTGTTGACACGACACCAGCGTAATATTTACTTTCAATACAACGAAATGATTTCCACTACACTAACAGTGATTATCGGTCTTATGTAAAGAACATTAAATTGTAAGCTTGAAAATTGGGCTGTTCGTGGTGCGCGATCGTTGCGTCAACAAACCAACCACTTCGACATTTTAACAGGCTGAAACATTAACACATGTTTAATCACTAATAGTAAAAAGGAAATATCACATTACTAGAGAATAAAAACATAGTTTGACACATATCAATTATTATTCAAGCAGTAATTCAGAGCATAAGAGATAGGTCACCTTACAGCATGGCGGTCGGAACAACAAGTGTAGCAAGGGATATAACTGAAAATCGGAAAAAGATACTAATGCTATAGATAGAGATGAATTCTGCATCAAGCATAATGTTTCCATCTCTGACACAACGAAATATGATGATTCTCTGCATTACCAATCTATATTTGTTGACATGTCTAAATGTCGTACAAGACAACAGACTCCCAACTAGCGAAGACATAAACGAAGACTGGTCTAATATTAAAAACGGTATAAAACAGGTATCAAGTGAACTGCTAGGTGAAAAACTAATAGGAAAAGAGGTTAAAAAATATAGAACGAAGATATGCAAAAAGTCATAAACGCTAAACAGAAAGCATATAATGAATACTTACAGAAAACTTAATTGGAATCTAAAGAGTAATACCAACGAAAAAGAAATGAAGCAAAAACGATGGTAAAATCAGGACATTGTACATCGTGGGATGCGTTCATAAGGAGAGTTTAACATGATTTCCATGGGAAACAAGAAATAGCATACAAATTAATGAAACATCTCAACAAATAAGAAAGAAATACCGTAAATCTAAATGTAAGCAACCACCTGACAGGATTACACATTACAAAGAACTATGGTGCAAACCAGGAATCAAAGAAGTTGATACGAAAGAACATCTGCAAGGAATAGAGCAAGAATGTACTGAACTGACGGAACTGAAGTCAGTTTAAAGAAAATGAAAAACCGAAAACCACGAGGACTAGATAGAATCGATATCGAATTGATTAAACACGGAGGAATTCTCATAGAGCAGTCAGGGACTCCGTCAAATTATTATAGATCCCTCAATAACTATCTGTGTAAGTAAATTAATCCCATTGCAGGGCATATTAAAAGGAAAACTATCGTTCAACGTTCCGTCGACAAGGTCATTTGAAAGGGAGCACACGATCAGACTGGTCAACGAAATCAGTGTGCTATTTTCAAAGGAACCATTCCGTCATTTGTTTTAAGAATTCCACTTAAGATTACAACAAAAAACATGAGTGTGCGTGGCCGGTGTGGGATCTGGACTGCTGTGCCTACAGGTGCACTGCACGGCCTCGTTAGTAGTTCCCACCTGGCCACAGTGACACTGCTCGCCGCTAGAGCGCAGCACTGAGAATGCGACGTGCAATGTAAGTCGAACTGGCGTGAGTGTATTACCACACATATCTGAATCTGCCAATCATTAGCATATTCTGTATGTAGTGAATACAAGGAATTACACAGTAGGTAACTAGCTTGGAAGTCGCACTTTTAAGTTATTTGTTTGTAAGGAGAGGGTGTTATGCCTCGTGTAAGAAGAAGAAACTCCTGCCAGGACCAGTTGGAATTCGACAACAGCAGGATGTTGGCCGGTTGGAACTGCGGTTTATCATGTCGCGGTGGTCGGGGTCCCAGTACTAGATGCACGAGGGGCACACTCAACGCCGTGCAGCATATCAATGGTCACGTGGGACTAGCGCCAGAGAGGACAGATATACTGTTTTTTTGTTCGTACAGGATCGTGAAGCCACGTCACCAGGGCCGGTTCGAGAACATTTTCCCACGCAAACAATGTTGTATGTGGCGTACCACTCCCATTGACTCCCCTACACTAGCGACATTTGAAATGCCGCTCGCCTCCTTCCCTCCCTCCACCATACCTTAACTGCCATTTCTTGAGCTCTTGTTAAGACCTTAAAATATGAATAATCTAGTGAGCGTGGAAATGGATTGTTTTCGCGCTGATTATGATACACCCTGTGTACAAATTTTGCACTTAGGCTTCTGTGGTGCCCTCCCTCCCTCTCACCCCCCCCCCCCCCACCCCCCACCACGACCCCATCTTGGCGCACCAAGTGGCGGCTTGTGACACTTTTGCATTAAACCAGCCCTGCATGTTACATGTCTTCAGTCTGAAAATAAGCATGGTTCCAGCAAGATATCTACCAATGAGAATCCCAAGAAAAGACGCTCGTTATTGGCAATTCATCAAGTCTCCACAACTTTTGCAGATCAATCCTGCCTGGGAGAAGAATGCAACCTCAACCTGTAAACCTGTAAACCTGTAACAGTTGACCGCTGCAGAGCATGAAGCAGAGATGAAACACCAGTTTCAAAACTGGACCAAACGTCACTCAACAGTCATCCAAATGGTTGAAGTCAGTCCACAGGTAAGAAGGTATCTACTGCAAAAGGACCACGTCTGCCAGAGGAAGGGAAAGTAACAACGATTATTTTAGTACATAAGAAAGGTGAGGGAAGTAATATGTCTAACTACAGAGGCATATGTATTCTGAATATTGCTTTCAAAACCTACAGCTAAATAATGAATGAAAGACTGTGCAATATCGCAGAAGTAATTTTAATTGCGGACGAGGCACGTTCCCGAAAGGGAAGACCATGCATAGACGACGTTTTTGCACTGAAACAGATAATCCAAAAGAGACGAGATTTTAATCTGGAAACTCACTCAGTGTCTGTAGATTATGAAAAAGCATTTGACAGAATTCAGTATCCTAAAAGAGGACGGACAAGTTTAGTGTAGATAGTCTCTTTAGGTAGATCTGTTACATTACCTAAGTGTCCTGACAATAAGTCATCGTAATTCTAATTCGTAGGTATTTAGTTGAATTTATGGCCTTTAGATTTGACTGATTTATCATGTGACCGAACTTTAACGATTACTTTCAGCACTCATGTTGATGACCTCACACTTTTTGTTATTTAGCGTCAATCGGCAATTGTCGCACCATACAGATATCATTTCTAAATAATTTTGCAATTCATTTTGATCTTCTGATGACTTTACTAGGTGATAAACGAGAGCATCATCTGCAAACAACCTAACACGGCTGCTCGGATTGTCTCCCAAATCGTTTATCAGGATAAGGAATAGAAAAGGGCCTATAACACTACCTTGGGGAACACACGTATCACTCCTGTTTTAATCGACGACTTTCCGCCAATTACTACGAACTGTGACCTCTCTGACAGGAAAATCCCGTCACGTAACTGAGACAATATTCCATAAGCACCGAATTTCACAACAAGCGGCTTTTGTTCAAAAATGGTTAGGCCTTACTGACTATGATATGTAGAGTGTTGATATGCAGCTGAAGCGCGTGAGTATTCCATATTCCAGAGAAGATGCTATATTCATTAACTCTTGGTGCACATTGACAAAGCCGTACTATACTGAATTCTCAAGTTCTTCATATTGCTGTAGCAGTACAGCGGCTACGTCACGGATTACATGAATTCAGTGTGTTCAAGACGGACCTGTTGTCGTACAAGAATATCGTGATTTTGCTTGGAAAGAGACGCGGCTTGGTTTGAAATGTTGTCCCAACGATCAGCATCAGTCTGGTCAGGAATACCTAATATTGCCGGCCGGGTTGGCCGAGCGGTTCTAGGTGCTTCAGTCTGGAACCGCGCGACCGCTACGGTCGCAGGTTCGAATCCTGCCTCGGGCATGGATGTGTGTGATGTCCTTAGGTATAAGTAGTTCTAAGTTCTAGGGGACTGATGACCTCAGATGTTAAGTCCCATAGTGCTCAGAGCCATTATGCCAATACCGAATACTGTTTTCGTTACGGTGCCACCTGCATTAAACCAGGCTCGTTTTGCGCTGCGGAGTGGTATGGCATCTGCAAAGCTTCTTAATTATTCTTCAGATGCAGCAAGTATCTGTTTAATGTCCCATAGGGTATGAAAGGTTTCGTTATGGCCTAGGTTGCGTAGCGTAGATTCAAAAGAGATTAAGCTGTTAGTAATTTGTTGCACAGCTGTTTCTTCCTCCTTTAAAACCATTAGATTCAGATCAGTCCCTATGGACACATGATGCGGAATATGCCTGACGCTGAGGGATGATTCTGAAGTGGTGTGGCACACATAGTATTAATAAACGGTACGAATACAATGCAGCACTTCATGATAAAGAGGGCGTATCGATTACAAGTCTCATGGCAAACACGGTAATCCTGGTGGGCTTTGTAAAACAGCAGTACTGGCTAGACAACCAGGTACCTAAAACGCATCAATATACCAATTACTTCAAAGCTGAAATGGTCGTTATATTATACAGATATATTGCACATAAGTAAAATGGCACTCGAGAATGTAGTTACCTTGTGGTGATGGAAAGTGAGTAGGGTCTAGATAATGGCTGATGTCGTCGATGTGACCTGTTGTCACCGGCGAAAATAATATTTAAAGTCCCTAACAGCAGTGAAACAAAGTTCTTGTCGCAAGACGATTGTTTCAGAAAGTGCGAAGTATCAGAGGATAGTAGCCGAAGTTCGTAACGTCCTCGGAAACAAGCGAGTCAGCTCGAGTAGTGAGGGAACAAAGGCATTCCTTGGTTTCGAAGATATGCTGACCACAACTACACTACACTATTGTAAGTTGACGCCAGAAGAATGGTTACTGGGGCTGGGTAGCTCCGCCTGTAAATCAGCTGTGTGTGCGCCGTTGCGGGTCTGCGGCGACGATGAAAGGAAATGAAGCTGCATATTGCGTAGGTAATTTGTGACGAAGAAGGTACATTATACCCCTTCCTCACAAATAATAGTTAAATGTATAGCACTGTTGTTGTAATAGTTAAGAGAATGTTTTTGTGTTAATAAAGCAACACGTAATAAGAGCATGTGTAAATTGTCAAGATACGATGTGAGAGTTTATTAGTGGATCATTTGAAGTGTAAGTACATCATCATTATGTTATGAGCAACGAAGTATCGGTGTTTCCCTTAGTATTGTTCCTCAAAGCAAAGTAGACAGTTTGTCACGGGCAATAATTGCTATTAAATTTTCTTTCAATCTATACAGCGTTTGTCTTTCACGTAGTTACCACTCGCCCAGTGGAAATGATTGCCAGATGCAACCAGTTACCTCTGTTAGCGTCATTAAGCGCCTGATGAAAGCTAAGCAAGTGGTATTTTAACATCAGGGCTTTCGTCAGCGTTTGGGGAAAGGTTTTCGTGATAGTGCATCTCCGAAGAGTAACGAAGACAATGAACCGTACTCATTTGGTATACTGGGTTAACCACTTCACTCGTAACAAATTAGATGAGAAAATAATTCCGATACACTCAAGTGTAAAGTAATTATTTTGAGATGAGTTTTTTACCTTATTTAACAAGACTTATGCATGCTGATACGAAGGAAATCCGACGAGACATTGAGAAAACATGTAGGAGGTGACTGTATGATTGACACGAAGGAATACTGTAAGGGAAGGCTGAAAGGGACTCTGAAGAGAACGAGGTAATACTTTGACAGACTCTTGCGGCTATAAGAATGTTATGTTCCGATAAGGGGCTAAAGACGAGTTAATACAAAGTGTTCTGCCGTGTAGTGTGTGTAGTTGTAGATGTGATGAGTTTTTGTTAAAATTAATCATCACTCAGCATTTTCTTGAAGATGATGATTGAAGATTTGTTATCCATCGAGCAGTAGCAATCGTGTAAAGTGTAGACATAATGGCGCACAGAACATATTGATGCTAGGTGGCTTCACGTGACCATTATTTCGAAATGTGTTTTTGTTTTATTATGTGAGCAGGAGGTGCGATGTAGCGGCGGAACGAAGTTGCTATAGTGCACTTAAATTTGCTCAAGGGATAGTAACAACACAATCGGTAAGAAGGAAAAGTTTAATAGAAGATGTGAAATGGTTAGTTGGCTCTGAGCACTAAGGGACTTAACATCTGAGGTCATCAGTCCCCTAGAACTTAGAACTACTTAAACCTAACTAACATAAGGACATCACACACATACATGCCCGAGGCAGGATTCGAACCTGCGACCGTAGCGGTCGCGCGGTTCCAGATTGAAGTGCCTAGAACCGCTCGGCCACACCGGCCGGCGAAATGGTTAGTTGTTGTGTTATTTGTTTGTATTAGCAAAGTGCACCGGCTCTGCTCCCTCAGGGGGTAGTATAGTGGTATAATTTACATGATAATGAATAGGCCAAAAATACGCGCCTACTTCAAAGATTCTTAGTCAATCAAAGAGTGACATTTCTAGTGTTGTTATTACGATAAACTGCACGAGCTGGACTGCAAGGGTTTAGCATCCGCGTGCAGTACTGGGTGTAAAAATGTAGAGTATAAAAGGTATATGTGAACACGCGTGTGTGACTGCATGTAAGTAGAACATCGTGTACAGCCAGAACAGAACTGTGACCAGTGGTGTTCTGCCGCAGGCCGCATTTAGATTGTGTTGCCGACGAAATCGTAAGTTCACTGTTGGGTACAATCGAGAGCTTGGCCATGGGAAAACAGGCGAAAGCTGAACAAATAGGTTTTAGTGTGAAAATTAGGAAGTCCGTCACCTAGTGCGCTCTTGGCGCGAAAACGAAACAGGTAAGTATCTTGATACGCTAATGATGGAGGAAATATTTTGTATTCCAAGCCATGTGCTTCTAACACGTGTGGTTGGCAATCACACTGGGCTATGTGCATACATAATAAGTTACAATAGAACCATAGTTGACTATTACTTATCGATCCATTATGTGTGAATACAAAACTGAAGCTGTTAGGTAACTAACGTATGCTTCGATGTTTCGTGACTGAAGTTCCATGCGGCTTTTCGCTGATGATGCTGTAGTATACAGAGAAGTTGCAGCATTAGAGAATTGTAGCGAAATGCAGGAAGATCTGCAGCGGATTGGCACTTGGTTCAGGGAGTGGCAATTGACCCTTAACATAGACAAATGTAATGTATTGCGAATACATAGAAAGAAGGATCCTTTATTGTATAATTATATGATAGCGGAACAAACACTGGTAGCAGTTACTTCTGTAAAATATCTGGGAGTATGCGTGCGGAACGATTTGAAGTGGAATGATCATATAAAATTAATTGTTTATAAGGCGGGTACCAGGTTGAGATTCATCGGGAGACTCCTTAGAAAATGTAGTCCATCAACAACGGAGGTGGCTTACAAAACACTCGTTGGACCTATACTTGAGTATTGCTCATCAGTGTGTGATCCGTACCAGATCGGGTTGACGGAGGAGATAGAGAAGATCCAACAGAGAGCAGCGCGCCTCGTTATAGGATCATTTAGTAATAGCGAAAGCGTTACGGAGATGTTTAACAAACTCAAGTGGCAGACTCTGCAAAAGAGGCGCTCTGCATCGCGGTGTAGCTTGCTCGTCAGGTTTCGAGAGGGTGCGTTTCTGGATGAGGTATCGAATATATTGCTTCCCCCTACTTATACCTCCCGAGGAGATCACGAATGTAAAATTAGAGAGATTAGAGCGCGCACGGAGGCTTTCAGACAGTCGTTCTTCCCTCGAACCATACGCGACTGGAACAGGAAAGGGAGGTAATGAAAGTGGCACGTAAAGTGCCCTCCGTCACACACCGTTGGGTGGCTTGCGGAGTATAAATGTAGATGTAGATGTAGATGTAGACGTAGAAATAACAGAGTAACGATGGGATGTCAGAAACTGACACCTTTCAGAAAAGAGTAAAGAACAAATATGAATTGGGGACATCAGCAACGCAGAAATATGTGTCCGCGCTAGAAGCACCATCTGGTGTGCACCTAGAATTCATGACTTCCTTCCAGCTCAACACGTCGATCATTATGGAACAGAATCGAGAGGTGGGAAAGTAATTTGAGGAGAACTCCAAGCCGGCCGCGGTGGTCTCGCGGTTCTAGGCGCGTAGTCCGGAACCGTGCGACTGCTACGGTCGCAGGTTCGAATCCTGCCTCGGGCATGGATGTGTGTGATGTCCTTAGGTTAGTTAGGTTTAAGTAGTTCTAAGTTCTAGGGGACTGATGACCACAGCAGTTGAGTCCCATAGTGCTCAGAGCCATTTGAACCATTTTTTTGAGAACTCCAAGGAGGATTGTTGGTGTTTACAGTACAGATGAATGATGTGGTGGATAACGTCGGAAGACTCCGTGACGCTGCGTCTGCCAGGTATTTAATACGAGTACACCACACGAAGATCAGGGATCCAAATAAGTGCCCCTAAGTTACTTCCACGTCTCCCGCTGACTCTCCATGCAAGAGAATATGCTCTGCCGTCCCTACTTGACACATAATATGCGAGTACTTTCGTTAGTAAATTTTCGTCTGGTAGTCACTTGAATGCTTTTTGAAAGTCAATAAATAATGTTTCCACCTATTTGACTCGGTCCAAGGCTTTCTTTATGTGCGTGAGAAACATGCGAACTGGGACTCGTTATGACCGATGTTTTCGAATCCATGTTGCAGGGGGCCATTCCTTTCGAGATACCTATAAGGGGCGACCAAAAATGTCCGAGTGCCGTGCAGACCAGAACTGGTGCGTCAGTTGGGCAAAAAGTCCGTGAGCATGAGGCAATCATCCTTCCGACGCGCCGGGTTGGTAACGCCCGTCTGGTGAAACACCCTATCTGCTGCGTGAAAAAAGTCCGTGATGGCGTTCCCCGTATCCTCGTCCGACTGGAATCGGCGATTCTTCGAGGGCGCTTTGTAAGGTACCGGAGGCGCGATAATCGCATGAGGAGAGATCGTGGCTACAGGACAGGTGGTAGGGTGTTTCCTACTAGAGTTGCCGTAACTTCTGCCTGACTACATTTGCGATGTGGGAAGGCCCTTTATCATGAAACGGCAGGACGGCTTGGCGCACCATTTCACAGTGGTGGTTCTCGACGTACGTACTGTCCCATACATATTCTTCATTCTCCGATGGATGTCTACCTTTGTTGGTCCTTTGGCAGCCAAGAAAAGAATAACAGCATGTTGGTCCAGTTTGGAGCCTTTGGTAATAATGTCGCCGTGATTCACGTTTCCGCATATACCGCACGCACGTCGGAAAGACACGAATGCCACACTAACCCCCTGAATACACATTGGTGCTTATATACCCGCAGCGGAGTCGCGCTACGTTGCATATGCGCTTCAGCAACTCCCTCAAACGGAAACTTTTTGATCGCTCTTTGTATTTAATTGCAGCTCAGAATATGTTTTAACATCGTACAACCATTGGACGTCGATGATATAGGGAGTCGTTTTGTGCATTTCATCTACTACCCGTTTTGTACTTGGGCGTGACCTATGGTTTATGCGAACCACTGGGGACAGCTGTTTGTTCAAGAGATGTAGAGTATATTTTCGTTAAAAGGGGGCTAGCAAAGTTGAAAATTCTGTGTACAATCTGACAAGGATAATTTTTTTAATTTTACCGATGTTAGCTATTTCTCATCGCCAGTGATGCTAATACTTGTAAATCACTCATGTTAGCAGCGGTGTAAGGAGTAAATTGCGGCAGTCCTTCTGTGTCTCCTTAAATAAAATCTCATTTGAAAACCGAGTTCATTATTTCTGGTTTCGCTTTGCTGCCCTCAGTTTCCTGTGTCATCCTCGAGTGATGGAACACTAACTTTGGTGCCAGTCAGAGCCTTTACTTACGACCAGCAATTATGAGAGGTCTTCCCATACGAGTCTGCTGTGGCAGTCACTGAAGGCTTCTTCAAAGCCAAAGGCGTGTCATTCATTATCTCTGCCTCTACAGACCTCGACTTTGTTATACACTTATTCTGCGGTAATTTCTGTTTCTTTAAGAAGTTTCTTTGTTCATAACCTATTTTGTGACTCATTATAATTGTTACGTGATAGATCTAACCAACATTATAATGCTGTGGAGAGTAAGTTCGTTTTTAATTAATTAATTTTTTTTTCGAGGGCGCCACACACATCACTTATCTATGGCGCAAAGGACGTGTTCTAATGCGAACTCTTTGAAGAACCCCGTAATATAGAGAAGGTTTCGTAATTGTTTGACATTCATATCGGAACTTGACTTGGAGATATCTTATGGAGACAGATAAGGGCTGTGAAGTCGTTTCCACTAACAGATTCTCTTCACTTTCTGTCTACTATGATGAAACAAGGTTTGTTTCAAACACTCTGAGAAATACTGCGATAATTAGTTTTCACAAATTCATCAAAAATTCTAATGCAATACTAACTGCAGTATTCACTGTTAACTTAGTAAATCAAATTAGTTTTATTAAGTTTAATTCATTGTATCAGTCACAACCTGTATTACAAATCATACTTTATGTTGCAAATCGATGGCAACATCGATATTACATTTGAACAGGAAATACGAAAAATCAATAACGATAAATTTTCCAACTTTTGTCCTTAACTATTTATCTTAAAAATCGTTAACTAAACAAAAATTGTGTAGAAGCAATCACTAAATGAAGTATAAAATGTGTACTCAAACAGGAAATGAAGCCAGAGCCTTTTTCGACTAACAGTTCTTCTTGAAGAACTACAGTGTCGTCTGCACAAAGCCGGTCGAACCGCTTATCATTCGGCTAGTCTCGTAGGAAGGAACACATCTGAAGCTCTTTGCGAGACTTGTACTAAAGTACTAGCATAACAAGTTTTTACCTTCCATTCTATGTACTCTATTTTCTATTGTATCTTTTCTTTTGTACTGTTCGTTATCCATTCTCCTAACTATTTAAAACAGTCTGTTTTAGATATTACACGGTTATAAATTTTTATATTTTGGGGAGCATAATTGATTCTGCCATGCACTGTATTTTTTCAAACTATATTTTTAGTCCTATTTTATCTGCTTGTTTCTGCAGTTATGCGATTTGTTCTTTGGCGCTATCCAATGAGTGAGTAATTAACGCTTTACCGTCTGCAGAAGCTAAACAATCCACGGTCATTTTATTTGCGTTCTTTCTCTGACATCACTAGTGACTATTACACATAAATACTTTTTTCATAGCATAACAACTTGTGGGTATTACGGAGTCTCGAGCGCACTGTTTGAATGGGGTCTCTTACCTGATCTGATTTTTTATTTTCTATGATCTGATGAGCAGCCAGCATGGCTGTGCTCCGGCAGTACTGATAACAGCTGAAGTAGCAACAGATGGACTCGTTATCGTGTCAAAACAATCCCACACTGAACCGAAACATTACTGTCTTATAGAAACGCTGCAACAACAAGCAAAGACACGGCTGCACACACTAGTGTGACGAAAGGCTTGCGGTACTCATATACAGATGGCGGCAATATCGCGTACACAAGGTATAAAACGGCATCTGGTTGACGAAGCTGTTTTGCCCTCGCTCCTGCCCTCCAACTGTCCCAACGCCTTCTCCAGAATCGCCTTGACCTTTTTGCCACTTGGTGTAACCAGTGGCTCCTGGTAATCAATCCTTCCAAGACTCAGGCAATAGCCGTAGGTCGTACCACTCGCTCCTTCCGGCTCCTTAATTTCTCCCTTACCATCTGCGCCCGTCCTGTCCGCCTCTCCCCCCACCCTCACTTACCTTGGCCTCACCATTGATCGTCACCTCACCTGGATCCCTCATCTCCACTCTATCCAATCTGAAGCCCAAAACTGCCTCCAACACCTCGAACTCCTCTCTGGCTGGACATGGGGTTTGAACTCCTCTACCATCCTCCGCACCTACAAATCTGTCCCATCCCCTGTTATGCCAGTCCCGCCTGGATATCCGCCCCCCCCCCCCCCCAAATTCTATAAGTCCCTCCAGATCCTCGAGCACCATGCACTCACCCTCGCCTTCCGTATAGGCCTCCCATCCCCCACGCGGATGCTCTATAACTTGATTCCTTTCCCCCATCTGTTCCTAATCCTCGAACATATTCGCATACTCTAAACCTCCCGCGGACTTGATCCCCTTCATCCCCTGGTTGCTCCACTCCTCTGCAACCCCCGCCCTCTGCCGCGCCTTCGCCATTGTTTCCCCCTACCCTCCATCTCTACACCCTTCATCTCCACTCCCAAGGTAGCTTCTGTCGACTCCCCCTCCCAGATGATGCCCTCTCTCCCTCAATTTATCCCTCCTATCAACTCTGATCCTCACCTCCCCCTCCCTTCCTCTGTCCTTTTCCTGTGCTCCCTCCCCCCACCCTTCCATCCTGCTTTTTCTCCATCTACCCTCTCTCTGCCTACCTTCTTTCCACCAAGTTCTTTTGCATTTACCTCCTCTGCCTTTCCCCAATCCCTCTTGTGTCTGCCCTGCGCCCCCCCCCCCCCCCCCATTATGAGTCCTCTCCCTCCATTGGTTCCCACCCATTTGTTTTTCGTCTCCTCCCCCTTTTTCCCGTCATCTGTCCAAGTGCCTCCCCACCCTCCCCTATGTGCCCTTGACTGTGGTGTATCATCTTTGTGCCGACTTTGTAGTGCAGTGTTTCCAGTGTGAGTTAAGTATTGTGCGTCTTTTCCGAAGTGTTGCAAACGGACATCATACTGTCGCTGGGTGTGATTTTTATATCTCTCGCAAACAGTAACCAGACTGTCGCCATATTTTTTAATTGTCTGTTTACTATTTTACCTGTCTGCTTCCTATGTATTTTATTAGCTTCGCCAACCCTTTTGTTTTATATTTTAACTTTCCACAATTTTCCGCCGTTTTACAATTTAAGGCACCGTTTTATCACCCGGTTTTATTGTTTCTTATCTTCTTATATTTTAAAAATTCTGTAAGCTGAAGAGCTGCGTACTAAGCTGCTGCCAGCAGGCATGCTGTACGTGCTTCATATCTCTCCGTATACAGAACGTCTTCGTCCTGCACCTCGTTGTACCGTGGGAGTACGATTGTATCTTCACTACTCGCAGTTCTTTCCAAAAAACAAGATTGTTTGTACGCGTAGTAGATGCATTTATCTTGAGGTGCCCATTTCTTACATTAATGTGAAGCTATGTACATCCCACCATCGAGACATCTACATCTACATGACTACTCTGCAATTCACATTTAAGTGCTTGGCAGAGGGTTCATCGAACCACAATCATACTATCTCTCTACTATTCCACTCCCGAACAGCGAGCGGGAAAAACGAACACCTAAACCTTTCTGTTCGAGCTCTGATTTCTCTTATTTTATTTTGATGATCATTCCTACCTATGTAGGTTGGGCTCAACAAAATATTTTCGCATTCGGAAGAGAAAATTGGTGACTGAAATTTCGTAAAAAGGTCTCGCCGCGACGAAAAACGTCTATGCTGTAATGACTTCCATCCCAACTCGTGTATCATATCTGCCACACTCTCTCCCCTATAACATGATAATACAAAACGAGCTGCTCATTTTTGCACCCTTTCGATGTCCTCCGTCAATCCCACCTGGTAAGGATCCCACACCGCGCAGCAATATTCTAACAGAGGACGAACGAGTGTAGTGTAAGCTGTCTCTTTAGTGAACTTGTTGCATCTTCTAAGTGTCCTGCCAATGAAACGCAACCTTTGGCTCGCCTTCCCGACAATATTATCTGTGTGGTCCTTCCAACTGAAGTTGTTCGTAATTTTAACACCCAGGTACTTAGTTGAATTGACAGCCTTGAGAATTGTACTATTTATCGAGTAATCGAATTCCAACGGATTTCTTTTGGAACTCATGTGGATCATCTCACACTTTTCATTATTTAGCGTCAACTGCCACCTGACACACCATACAGCAATCTTTTCTAAATCGCTTTGCAACTGATACTGGTCTTCGGATGACCTTACTAGACGGTAAATTACAGCATCATCTGCGAACAATCTAAGAGAACTGCTCAGATTGTCACCCAGGTCATTTATATAGATCAGGAACAGCAGAGTTCCCAGGAGGCTTCCCTGGGGAACACCTGATATCACTTCAGTTTTACTCGATGATTTGCCGTCTATTACTACGAGCTGCGACCTTCCTGACCGGAAATCACGAATCCAGTCGCACAACTGAGATGATACCCCATAGGTCCGCAGCTTGACTAGAAGTCGCTTGTGAGGAACGGTGTCAAAAGCTTTCCGGAAATCTAGAAATACGGAATCAACTTGAGATCCCCTGTCGATAGCGGCCATTACTTCGTGCGAATAAAGAGCTAGCTGCGTTGCACAAGAGCGATGTTTTCTGAAGCCATGCTGATTACGTGTCAATAGATCGTTCCCTTCGAGGTGATTCATAATGTTTGAATACAGTATATGCTCCAAAACCCTACTGCAAACCGACGTCAATGATATAGGTCTGTAGTTAAATGGATTACTCCTACTACCCTTCTTGAACACTGGTGCGACCTGCGCAATTTTCCAATCTGTGGGTACAGATCTATCGGTGAGCGAGCGGTTGTATATGAGTGCTAAGTAGGGAGCTATAGTATCAGCGTAATCTGAAAGGAACCTAATCGGTATACAATCTGGACCTGAAGATTTGCCCGTATCAAGCGATTTGAGTTGCTTCGCAACCCCTAAGGTATCTACTTCTAAGAGACTCATGCTAGCAGATGTTCGTGTTTCAAATTCTGGAATATTCCATTCGTCTTCCCTGGTGAAGGAATTTCGGAAAACTGCGTTCAATAACTCCGCTTTAGCGGCACAATCGTCGATAACAGTTCCATCGGCACTGCGCAGCGAAGGTATTGACTGTGTCTTGCCGCTTGTGTACTTTACATACGACCAGAATTTCTTCGGATTTTCTACCAAATTTCGAGACAATGTTTCGTTGTGGAACCTATTAAAGGCATGTCGCATCGAAGTACGTGCCAAATTTTGTTACAATGAGTTCTCGCTAACGCTATTTTCATATTTCGTGTAAAACTTTCAAAAATTACTGACCCCCCAGTGTTAGAACCTTTTTTCTTCCTTTCCGTAGTTACATACGCTATCCGTTGAGACACAGAGCGCTGCCGCGTGTGGTACCTCTGATGCTTACCTTATAAACCAGAAATTTGGACTAAGCTTTGCCAAGAATAATTTAATTGTGCGTTGGGTCATATTTCATGACTGATAATCGACAATCTAGTTATAACATGCGGACTCATTCGCAAAAGTTCCACAGTTCCTTAGTTTTGAAGGAGTCTAGCGATGTCGCATAAAGCAAAGAAAAGAATGTCAAATCTTTGCTTATATCGCCGCTCTAAAGGAGTGGAGCATAAACGCATCAATTTTCGTAAGTTTTCCACTAACGACTTTCATAACTTAAAAATTGTAAAAGCGTTTTCCATGACTAAATCGGTAAAGTACTTGCAGGAAAAGTATGTAAAGACCTATTAACTTCAGCAAACACTCCTGTAACACAAGTATAGCTTCGTCTTACTCCACCTGTGACGTTACGAGAGCTTCAGCCAATAACAGAGAGTTTTCGATCACGTGACCAAATCTTGACATTTAATGATTTTTCATCTTTAATTACATAAAAGTAAGAGATATTTGTTGAGACTATTAACCATAAATGCGATCTGGATGTTATAATCACTCCGAATAACAACAATCCAAACTATATTTTTAACATAGGAAAATTGCGTATTGTTCGCGGTTGGTTTGAAGAACATTCTAGACACTTGGAGCGAACGATATGGCCACGCAGTTCCCCCGCGCTGAGTCCCATCGATAATTTATGGGACGTGATCAAGTCGTAACACTTTCGCAGTTACGGTCGGGTATGGAGACGGCATGGCACAATATTTCTGCAGGGGACTTCCAACGACTAATTGAGACCGTGCCACGTCGGGATGCTACAGTATGCTGGGCGAAAGGAACACGGACCAGTGCCAGGACATGACATTTGTCACCTCAGTGTGCGAGTGTGCGGAAGACAGCAGCGGGATTCGGGCAGCTCGCCATAGCCCTGCTAGAAAAGCTGTTTAGCACATTCGAGGATCGGTTGTCGGGGATGGAACAGGTGGGCTGCAACTTACACATTTCTCGAAAACCATTATTTTGTGACTGCGAATAAAATCAAATATATGTGAAGTTTTATTTGAAATGATGACACTTGGTTTATCTAATCTTATTACGAGCTATCAGACACGCGAAATGTTTTACTGAATCTGGTTTACTGAAGCCGGCCGCTGTGGCCGAGCGGTTCTAGGCACTTCAGTCCGGAACTGCACAGCTGCTACGGACGCAGGTTCTAATCCTGCCTAGGGCAATGATGTGAGTGATGTACTTAGGTTAGTTAGGTTTACGTAATTCTAAGTCTGGGGGAGTGATGACCTCAGATGTTAAGTCCCATAGTGCTTAGAGCCATTTTGTTTTACTGCATCACGTTTTTATTCCGAAGACACACTTGTACACACGGTCCTAAATTCGTCTGAGTGTTATGTGGTTTGAAACACCCAGGCTTAGAAATAGCTACATCACAAAATGTATACCTCCAGGATAGTTTTTTTTTCTTCGACAAGTTTTTGCGGACACCTTTAGAGTGTGCGTTTTCATGATACAGGGCCTTCCCTGTGACGTCTCCGTGGCTATCGACACAGGCGGGAGGCAAAATGTCAGCTACGAACTGTTACGCTCGGCACGAGCAGGACCAACACCGACTCAAAGGAAGGCCTCGGTGCTTGTTGGTGACGTCACCTCAGCGAGGCACGGCGAACGCCAGGTCTGTTGCAGGCAGAAACGCCTGGGCGTGCTTATCACTATAAATCTCTTATTTTTGTACAGAAGTTTGGTATTAATTTGGATTCTGCAGTTTTATTTAGATGAAATATTTTCTTACTATCGTAAAGCTACAAATGAAGATCATAGTTCTGTGTTACTGAATCCAGTGGTAACAAACGTAGATCAACATGAGAAGATGCTTTGCCCCATTGCAAGCTTCGGAAATTTTACATTCAAGTAACTATATTTACTTCATCCATTTTTTTATCGAAACTTACCCCAACCCCCTTACAGTGAACTCGTTTCTTTTATTTATTTATTTTCTTTTGATATCGTCACTGGAAATGTGAACTAATTTACATATGTAAATGTCCAGCTGTTGCCAGTCATTAGATTACAGTCGTTTTCAACGAAAGGAATTCTAAACAGGAAACAAAATAGCTTCATACATCGAAAATACTGCTGAGCTTAAACTTTTTTAAACATGCACATTGGAAAAGATAAATTTTCCCCTCTTGCAAGTGAAAGCAGAAACTTCATAAGATAACAAAATTTTATTTGATAAAACAAGTATCTCTCTTTTGCCTCTTCTTCTGTTACTCCCCCCCCCCTTCCCCAACGTGTACAATCGCAAGATATTTCATTAACATTCAGTGCTCCTCGCCCCATAGTCAACCAAGGTACCTAAAGAAGACACCAATATGTTCAGTTTCTTGTAAAAGCAACCCAGTACAAACGTAACTTCCTCAAATTTACAAATAAGGAAAAGAAGCACGAATTCTGTTGCTGCTGGACCATGAAGTTGTTTTTGTATGTCAATCCTTAAAACAGGTGGAAAATTAAGTTCAGGCGTACAGTATTTGTTAAGAAGTGTAATGAATTGCACAATTAACTGATTGCAGAAATCTCTCAGAACAATGTGTGTTGGTCAACTGCCGCCAATAGTTTCACATTTTCCTGAGTCAGAGAGGGAGACAGCACCATTATGAGTATGCCTGCAGCAGACCTGGCGTTGGCCGTGCCTAGCTGACGTGACGTCACGAACAAGCACCGAGGCCTTCCTTTGAGGCGGTGTTGCAGGACTCGGGCTTCGTGCGCTTCACCAACTGCCGCTGCTCGAGTCCTGTTCGGGCCCCGTTGAGAATGTGCTAGCCCTGTGGGCTGTCAGTACACCGGTGATTTCCTGTACGGTGGGAACAGGTAGCTTGTGAAGCGAAGGTTCTCGAGGATTACAATTACCGCCGACTGCGGCCGAGTCTACCACGCACTGCAGCCAGGAAAGGAAAACGTGGTGAGGGACACAGTGTATTCGGTACTCCTTGTCACTATCTACTTGTTACAGGATAGCGAACTGGAGATGTGTGAAAACTGTCGAGTCGTGCGCGAGAGGAGACACGCGAGTAACGAAACGTCTGAGGCGGCAACGAACGTGGGCGCAGTCTGGTGGAACACTCGCTCCTCAGTAACGGGAAGTCTACGATGTGCAACAGCCGTAAGGGAGGGCCATGGAAGCTGATGTGAATTTATTTCGTGCGTCCGCCAGCGAGTGGTGAACGGCGGCGGCAGGGGGCGTAGCGGCGGCGGCTATCAGCGACACGCGACACCGCGGCAGGCGGCGGGGGCGGCGGGGGCGGCGGGGGCGGCGGACGTGGCCCGCACACTCTGACACATGGCGCCGCACGCACCGCCTCTGCCGCTGCTGCTCCTGCTGGCCGTAACGGCTGTTATAAACGGTAAGCTCTCGTCAGCGCCCGCCAGCGAGCCTGCTGTTGCGTCGCTTCTGTTGGCGTCTTCCTCTTCTCCACGCTGCTGGCGTTCACCTAACAGCGTACGATTCTCGTTGCCATTCCCAGCGCAGCGTAGGTCCTAACCTACCTCTTCCTATTCACCCGCTGCACTGATTCTGACATGTCTGCTGCCGAGACACAAATCACAGGCCTCATTAGCTCAGCCAAAGAGTTCTTCTTCTTCTTCTTATTATTATTATTATTCTTCTGCCTATCCATTAATGGATGTTCGCGACCCGGTGGATCTTTATTTTATGGGCTGTAGTATCGTGTCCCCACCCTTTTGTTAACAAACTGAGATATTCTTCTACGCCCTTTTCTTCTTTTACCCTTGATCTTGCCTCATGCGATGAACTCTAGAGGTATATATTTGATGCTCCGTTAAGATATGTCACTTGCACGTACTTTTTCTAAACGTTGTTGAGATTTCTCGCCGATTACGTAAACTTCACAACACTTTGCTGTCACTTATTCTTGCTGTCGACGGTATTTTAAGCATTGTGCGGTAAATTCATATTTCAAATGCCTCGATCTTTCTCGCTGTTGGCTTATTTAACGTCCGTCATTCAGAACGGTAAGTAGGTACGGTTCAAATGGTTCAAATGGCTGTGATCACTATGGGGCTTAACTGCTGAGGCCATCAGTCCCCTAGAACTTAGGACTACTTAAACCTAACTAACCTAAGGACATCAGACACACCCATGCCCGAGGCATGATTCGACTCGCGACCGTAGCGGTCGCGCGGTTCCAGACCGAAGCGCCTAGAACCACTCGGTCACTCCGGCCGGCTCTAAGTACGGATCAGGCCTACCATCTTACGTCTAAGACCGTTTGTGCCAGTAGATTCAAAACGGCTTTTTATGCAGGGTGATGCTAACATAGGCGATATAATGTTGCTTCTTTTTTATTAGCGCGGTCCTTACGCGAATTGTAAGTTGTGGTTTGTAGAATTCCTCTGTGGGCAGCTTCACATGTCCTTTCTCAATAGTGTTCCTCGAAAAGAACGTCGTGTTCCCTCCATGGATTCCCAGTTGTCCTACTTGGCGGGTGTAATCTGACTGCTGAAAAAAATTACTCGCTATAGAAAGTGACTCTCATGATCAATTTAATTAATTAGCCTATCAAATTGATATCAATGACATACCACCTGGCGGGTGGAAGCGATGGCTAGGGCATCACGAAATGATTCTCGACAAGCGTTTCTTTTTTTTTTTTCGTTGCGGCAGTATCTTTTAACGAAATTTCAATCTCCCACCTACACAGGGCGAGATAGGCTCTCAGGATTTGTTTCCTAAACGATAGTATGATATAGCATGGCATTGGTAAAAGGGTATCTGCCATAGTGCACAAATCACCTACGTTCTCTTGAATTATAGCTTCTTGTTGTCAAACGTTAAATGAATTTTTTTTTTTGCGACATGTGTGCCAATGGTGTGAAAGATTGTCTGAAATGTTTGTAATACACACGTGAATGAGAGTTTATTTGCAGACACTGAATGCGAGAGATGCTCTCAGGTCGTGTAATATATTCAAAAAGCTGGAAGAAATTGCTTAATATAGAATTTTTTTCTTTGGAGTTTAAACACTCGTTTTTTCTTTACTCTGATGACGATTTCGAAATAACGAGTACATTCTGTGGTGATTGGTAATTCTCGCATCAAAATAGTCGAAGTTTTTTTTTCCTGATTTTACGCAGGTCTCTGCTGATCATATGTCATCGATGGCAGTACACTTCTCTGGCCATCACAAAATAATGAGATGCGACTGCAGTTGAACATATAAACTATACCGATTTTGCTCATAAAACTAAAAGAAAATGGACTTTACCTATTTTCTTGGAAAAAAGGGCATTTATTATGGTCGCAAATGTGTTTTGCTTTTTTAAATAGATGCTTGATTATAGATGCGTTGACGTCAGATACAATTGTTCTCCATCGCCGAACGGCAAGCTGTTGTGCGTGAGGGGGAGGGGTGGGGGGCGTGTCTACTACAATTGTGGTCGCTGGACGCAGCCGCTCTCTGTCTGGAGGGGGGAGGGTGGAGGCGGCGTGTGGGTGCTCTTTCGCTAAATTTTAGGTGCATAAGTTGCACTTAAGGTGGTCGTCCTTTTACCTCCTATTGTTTCAAAAATTCTTCAAATGGCTCTGAGCACTATGCGACTTAACTTCTGAGTTATCAGTCGCCTACAACTTAGAACTAATTAAACCTAACTAACCTAAGGACATCGCACACATCTATGCCCGAGGCAGGATTCGAACCTGCGACCGGAGCGGTCGCTCGGCTCCAGACTGTAGCGCCTAGAACCGCACGGCCACTCCGGCCGGCTCCTACTGTTGAGTTGACTATACACGCTACTGTGTTGGTGTAGGAACATCGCCTTAAGATGGTGGAAAGCCGAGTTTTGCGTATCATCTGGACCACTCTCCAGGTGGGTGATGCTAGGGTACTTAATTTCCCTTTTGTGTTGTCTAGGACAGTCGCCTTAAGGCAGTGGCCAGATGGTGGCAATGAAGAGCGGCCCGCGACATGCCCACGCCGTGAGGCAGTCGGCGGAGCAGCTGGCCACTTCAAGGAGCACGTGCCCCCCCCCCCCCCCACATATGGGGATGGAGGGAGGGAGGGGTGAAAGGAGATAGGAAGGGGGCTTCGATTTTCGGAAGTTTGTGGACGCCTATCGAGGATAACGACCATTCAACTACCGCAACTGCAGTCTTTTAGGATGACGCTTTTCCCCAGTACATGTGCTCCATTATGACCTGTTCATTATGAGTGCTGGTTTTTTCACGAGAATTTCGAAGTGCAATTAGAAGTATGACGCATTTTTTGGATCAATTGTGGTAGCATGTATTGGTATCGATTAACTGGGCTGCAGGGTGGTTTATGAGCAGACATCTGTAGCGAACTCTGACGTCAAACAACGATAGATACGGCGTGCTTACAGGTAATATACTTTTTAAACTCTTCTCTGTCCACCACCAGCATCTCGTCAGTTGAACGTATTTCCCACCAGCTTGTAGGTATAGGGTAGAGTTTGAGTGTATCTGTTGCTAGTTTCGATTGGTATTGCGAAATTTTTTCCGAGCAGGATAACACCAGTTGTATGGTATCATCAGTTTTTGAGCTTTATTGCACTTTAATGCCGTCCTTGTGTAGCGCTATGCATATAGTTGTGTAATTAGGACTGATCATTGTGATTAATTATGTAATTAGGTTCGATCTTAACATCAATTTCCGGACCAAAATAAATAAAGTACACTAACCTAACCTTCCTCTCCTGCATCTGGACAGTTTCCATGTCGTGATGGTGGGGAGGGGGGGGGGGGCGGCATTTGGGCTTTCCATCTAGTAGAATCTGGGTTCAGTACCCAGAAAGGGCACTGTCATTTTTAATTTCCCATGAATTCCAAGCGCCTCTGGTGGTTTAATTGTGTTATGGGGGTGCACTCAAGCTTTCGACTCAGGAGGACCAGGGTTCGAATCCCAGAAACGGACGTGCCAATTTTAATTTCCTGTCAATTCCCACGTGGCTTGGTGGGGGTGGGGTGTGTGTGTCAGCATAACCTTGGGACAAAGAAATTCCCAAGAAAATTCGAAATTCTCACCAATAGGGTAGGTCGAGAGAAGTGGGGAGGGAGAGAGGGTAAGGGGAGGAGGGGTCTGGGGCACACGTGAAGATGAGAAAACACGTGACGTCATCTGGGGCGGTGCTGGGCGTTGCCGGGAGCGGGTGTGGGCAGGTCAGGGGTGATTAATTGATCAAGTTAATTATATATCAATTTGATATCAAAAGTATCCCCACTACCCTACTACTCCCGCCTGGTCTAACGTCTCGAAGATCCAGGATCCAAAGTTCTTAAACTTATCTACTCTTTGTACCAAGGAGCGACTGACTCGCAGATCCGCATTTGTAAGGGGTTTGGGATGTCGTGTGACAGCCGTAAAATGTGTCTTTTTGATATCCATATTTAGATGATTTCTTCTGTAACCTTCCACTATGTCTACGAGTTGTTGACATGAGCAGTCAATACTGTACCATCAGCATAGCGAATGCTATCGATGGAGATGCCATTGACCTAGATACATCGTTAATTAAGAGCCTACGGTACAAGACGTTAGTCACCCCCTCAAAATAACCTGCTCGCCACCTTGTAGTGCTGCAGACGGTGTAGAAGTATTTTCAGGGAATCACGTGACCCTCCACCTCCGACGTATGCCACAGCACAGAATTGGTGTGTATGTGTGTGTGTGTGTGTGTGTGTGTGTGTGTGTGTGTGTGTGTGTGCGTGCGTGCGTGCGTGCGTGCGTGTGCGTACGTGCAAGTCGGCTCCCTGCAGTCAGCACGGTCAGGTGTGCTGACATGGAGACGTGACTCAGTGGTGCCCGCGTAGCCACAGCTGCACCGCGAATGCTGTCGTCAGGTTTATCATTGTACCAGCGTGCACTGACTCACGTGTTAACAAGGAGTGGTTCTCCACGCCAGAGGGAACTAGTCTCACAGCCGCCAGAAACCGCTGCCATCTGTCAGTGCGAGCCTGTCTCGCCCAGTTTCTGACTGAGTTCTGCGACAGAAACTCGTGCAGTGGACGCCTCGTGTAATCAGCTGCATCACGAAGCGGCCGTCGCCCACTGCGACACGTGCGTCCTAAAGCTCCACGTCTCCAGTGGGCCAAACGAGACACTAAATGGCAGCAGCCGACAGGAGGCGGAACGGCCCAAAGAGTCGCGATTTTTCGCTTCTCCAGATGAGGCGAGGCGCCCGGGCGGTGATAGCTCCGTGAGGCCGTGGAAAACTATACAGAGTTCCGGCCAGACCTGGGACTGAGGGCAGCATTTGGGGGTGCTTCTCGTACCGAGACTCAGGTCAAGTCATTCACGTTGCACGAACCGGGATGTTTTATTCGACATTCTCTTCTCGGTGGGCGCTACCACCTGCCAAGATGGTGGCGTGGGGCGCACCAGTCCGCATTGGCGGACACAACACCCGGGCACCCTGCCGTGTCCCAGCTGCCCTGCTAAGTCGCCCGACTGTAATCCCACTCAAAGCGCCTGGCAGTCTTTGGAATAGCAGCAAATAGCATCCCCGTAAATCTTGCAGCTCTACGGTGTCTGATCAGCAACGAGTTGCTTCAGCTGAATATGGCACACCTGAAGAAACTTACGGGCCATTAAGAAGGACACCGGTGGTGTTAAGCAGTATTTGCGTGATACCTGTTGGAAGTGACCGATCTTCGACACTCTCCCGAAGTCTTTCAAAGGCGTCCAATAGTTTCGTTTCTGCCTAAGATGTCTAAAACGAAGGAAAGCAGCAGGCCTACACGGAGTATTCCCAGAATGTATCATGCTAGACACGGAACTCACACTGCTAGAGCAAGGGTCAGGCACATTTGAAGATAGCAAAAAAAAAAAAACCTTGCAGTCCTCAAACGGCGGAAACCGAAAGACGATGCCTCGAGCTATCATCCAATCGCCCTTCTCGGGGTCTGTAATAAACTACTAGAACGGCTTATCTACAACAGGATTTACCGAACGGTTCAGAGTGAAGTGCCTTAGAGCGAACCAGGCTTCAGGCAAAACTATAGCTGCTGTGAACCAAGTGCCGGCATTAATTTTTTACATCGAGGCTGGTCTCTAGACAGGATTAAAAACTTCACAAGCGTTTGTAGATCTAACAGTGTGGCTGGATGGACTGATGTTGAAGCTAAAACAAACCCACCTTGCTTAAGACTAACGGCACTATTGTCCTAACATGTTGAAAACCGGTATTCGTGAGTGTGCCTTCATGACAAAACGAAGAAGTCATAAACAATCAAGAACGCTCTACCACTGGGATCTGTTCTGCCCCACTTGTGACGGTGCATAACGGTTTACTACTGAGTAGTGACTCTCTGAGCAGCTATCCATACGAGCAAAAAAATGGCCACTTTACCTCACATTGCTCGCACCTTAGGTAACTAGGCTACGCACGACTCTGTCAAAAAGAACAGCGCGACTTAGTCACAGGGTCGAGCCGTGCACGTCTGCTTTCATGTCCAGCCGCTAACTCGCTGCAGCTAATAATCTGTAGTTGTGATCCCGCAGTCAAAAAGTCTACATATTGGCCCATACTAAAACGTGCGGAAACTGAGTTCATTTCTAGATTACAATACACTAAATATTCACCAGCTCAAAACAGTTCAGACTTCGAAATGATAATTTATAAAATAAAACTTGCGAAATAACGACTAGAAACTTATACTTTGACTATTATCAATTCTGTAATGCAATCATAGAATGTCGGGGTACCGTGGCGACGGTGCACCGCCCAGAATCAGCCACCTACATGTCCGAATAATACATGTTACCTCAAGGAGATCTGCCTTCTACCGGCAGCAACGTAATAATATCCCTTGTAGATTTAAACGAAAAGTGTCCTCAAAAATTAGTCTTATAGCTGCCATCACCGCCCAGAATCTATCACCTACACGATCGAACAGCACACGATAGCACAGGCGAATTTGCCTTCATCATAAGCTCAACATAAACTTCCTACAGCACACCACCGGAAAAAAGTGCCGGTCTCGACTTTATCCCAGTGGTGTACCGCCACTGTCTGCTTCTCCATTGGCCGAAGGTCAACCCTACCAAACGTACGTCATCCTCAAGTTGTAATGGTTGCTTGCTTATTCTTGAATCGAGAACAACTGTGTGAAGTGAAATTACAAGTTTAATGTCGCAATCTTTCTCACCAAGTCGCCAACATAAAAAAAGCGCAATGGATAACGCATCTTGCCAACATCAAAAACTAAAATAAGTTTATACACAACAATGTTAAACATTAAGTGTCTGAAAGAACATTAATCTTAAGCACCATATTATGAAAGTTTAATTGGACGATTCTTTACAAAATTGCTCCTACACATACATTATGATGTTGGTCAGTACCTCGCCACGAAAATCGTCCGATTCCGGTTCAAAGTTCGTTACTATTTAGGACGACAATCAAGTCTACGGTGGATGGTTAGTCAAGTGACAAATCTGAGCGCAAGATTACCCAAGACCGCTCGAGTTCACAGTGGACACAAACTGGTGAACCAACAAAGTTTACGCCTCTGCATGCGGTATTTACCTTAAGCTGCGACGTGCTGCTGTCTGCACGGCTGCTCTCCTCCACTGAAATTCCTACAGAACTAACCTGGTCTTTGCTGAACTTTCCAGCAGAAACTTTCCCTATGTTTCTCGTGATGTGAGAAAACATGTCTTCAGCCCTAGTCTTATTATGTGGTGATATACACACGCGTGGTTGGAGCAGCATGCATATTATAGTTCCCTCTCAGTTCTCCCAAGAACAGTTAACTAATTTGGCTGGTTCGTATCTCCACAGTTGGAGCTAAACGTTGCTACAGTTTATTTTAGCTGGAATGCAGCCACTGTGAACGCAGTGCCCACACCAATTTCTTCTCTGCATCGTATGTAGCGTTAAACGCTCCGTTCTGCACTTGAAGCCGGTTCAGAGAAGAGTTCCCCTACCAAATTTCTCTGTTGTCCTGCTCATGGCAGAACTGCCTCCCCCCACTTGGGTTCCTTTTTCACGTCACGGCTTTTTTCGACCAATAGGAGCGTTCCTCTTATTTTGTAGAAATACTCTCTACCAATCACAGCGTCCCTTCTATCAAACTGCGTCGAAACTTCAGTAGTTTTCTCCTTCCTAGTGAGTTTCCGCCAATCGGAAGTTTTGTGCCCATTCTAGACGCCTAAAGTACTTTGACCTTTCCGTGTGTCACACTTGCTGGACGAAAATGTGTGACTTTCTTTTGTTCATCTCCTGTTGGAATTTCGAAACACAGTTTTCTAAAGCTTCTTGTCTGCCCTTGTACTGATGCCCTCGCTACAGGCGCCCTCCAGCTTGAATCACCTGGCCCGGGGTGGCTGCCCTCTTTCCTGCCACCCATTTAAGTGGTTGCCGGTGTAACTCCCGCAGCGCCGTTTTGCTATGCCGTTGTGAAGCTGGCTTTTCAAAACTAAAAGCAACTCAACTCGCATTCCCTGTTCTACCATCCACTCACAGACATGCATTGTATAGGTATGGTGTGTTAAATACTGTCGATTGACTGTCATCCCTTTCTTCTTTACATATTCATAGGCAAATGTTCCCATAACTTTCGATTTACATTAGGAGTCATCTTCACCTTCTCATTGCGATTTGTAATGGTCTCCTGTAAGGTGTGAATCTGACCATTTATTCTGCCACCTTACAAAGTTCTACAGAAAGTGAACTCACTTTGTACGCCTCAGTCACAGTGTAGACACTTTTTTATTGTTTCAAGATGAGCGGTTTCAACATTCTTGTTGCCATCATCTGATGTAACGGGAAAACGTAAAGATGATAAAGGTGGGCATAGAGAGACTTCAATTCATATCACAGATTATGTAAAATACACAAAATTCCAATGATCTTTTCGCACCTGTTATAAAACTGCAATGATACATTACCTGAAGTCAAAGTATAAAAGGCATTCTCGACATATACATGTCTCGATAAAAATCCAGTTGATAAAATGCACACAGTTAATAAAATCGTCGTATCGTCCATGTAAGCTGGCTTCTCACTAGCTTGCCGCACAGCAGTGCGCTGTCAGCAGTGTGTTGACTGAACAGGAGGTGGCAGGCCCGCTACCAAGTTACCGATCTCGCCGCTGGGTGGCGTGTGTAGTACACGCTAAGTGATCACGTGCTAGGGTTGCAAGCAACGAATAGCGGAGCACCAAAGTGCCCAGTTTCACGATTAGAAGTGCCACCTCGCCATACATATAAAATTACCATGGGCTTGTGTTCCATTTAAAATACGTACTACTTGCTTACTATGTGCTTGTTGACAGTGAGAAAATAACAGTAATATTCAAAAAAATTTAGAAAACCTATATCTTTGTCTAACAGAGCGACGTCATGTAAAAAGAAAACCAGACTAATGCGAGAACGGATGCTTTTAGGCCACACCTGGTGGGGTCCCGCGAAGTATCACCTGGATTAGGGGCGGGGGGGGGGGGGGGGAGCATATTGCAACAAACGGTGTATTTCTATCGCTGCTCGTTTAGTTTGTATTGCCGTTTCAAATATATCGGTCATTTTTGAAACACCCTGTAGTCCTGTTTATATCTACAAAGGTTTACATCAGTTTACAGCTTGAACATTGCGCTATTTTTCGACATAATCACCATTTCTGTCGATGCATTTTTGTAGACGCTGCGGCAATTTTTGTATGCCCATGTCATACCAGCTCGCCGTCATGCTGTTCAGAAAGTTATGAATCTCTTCTTTCACCTTGTCGGCGGAGCTGAAACGCTTTCCGGCCAAATGTTCTTTTAACCTAGGGAACAGCTGATAGTCACTGGGTGCCAACTCAGGACTATAGGATGGGTGGGTGATTATGTTCCACTGAAACTGTTGCAGGAGAGCAACGGTTTGCCGACACGGGCGAGCGTTGTCATGGAGAATGTGTACGCCCTTGCTCAACTTTCCCTTCTCCGGTTCTGAATTGCCCGTTTGAGTTTTTTCAGAGTCTCACAGTAGCTGTCAGCGTTAATTGTGGTCTCAGTGATTCAGCTGTGTAGTTGTACAAAAGGTGCAACTCCGCCAGAACTGCCTCTTATAACGTTGATCTCGCCAGTCTGAGTATCTTCTGAATCTCACTTTTTCCGGCTTTTTCAACTGCTCGATTTCGGGCCCCCTTTCCTCGTTCACCAACAGACTCATACGCATACAGGCAATATTTGTGACTACTGTTGGAACAACTTCTATAGTTTCGAGAGATGAACACTTACTTTCTTCAGCAACATCGATCGTTTCACTTATAGGCTGTACACTTTTAATTTCACCTCTCTCCAAACATCGCTCACTTAAAAGATCATTTCCAATATCCCTTCCTTTCTCCTCCATATCTATTGTATACATTATAATTTCAGACCAACCGTCAATCTCATGAACCACTCCCAGATTTTTTCGATCTGCTTCTAAATTATCTATTGCATCTAAATCTTCTGCAAAATGTGTAATTTTGTCGCCCTTTTCAGAATAAAATATTATGTCTCCTTACTCTGATGTAATGTAAACCTTCAACCTCCTCACAATTACTCACACTACTTACTTCATCGCCCTTTAAAAAAACCGTCACTTGAATGAATTTTTCATCTCCAGCATAGTGTGCACTGATATGAAACTTCCTGGCGGATTAAAACTGTGTGCCGGAGTGAGCCTCGAACTCGCGACCTTTGGCTTTCGCGGACAAGTACTCCTTTTCAAATTCTACTGCTGTATCTGACTAAAACAGATTTAGTGGTTACTTCCTCCAGCGCCTTTGCCTCAGCACACAATTCTTAACATCGCCATACAACTCACCCCATATCTTTTCCAACTTTTCTCCAAAGTCTTTTCCTCCTACTGACTTTGGTAGTAGCCAGGCCACCCTCCTCAGAAACATTGCCCACACCTGTCCTTACAACTACTAATTTTGAATTGACCGTCTCTTCTTTTTTCGATTTAATTTTTTTCATCTCAGATTCTACTCTTTCTGATACATTTGTCTCTACATCCTCAATTTTTTTCTACATTCTCAATTTTTGTTTCTATGGTTTCAATTTTTCTTCCTACTAAACCTGAGTCTTATATTTTGACTAAAGTGCAGTCTTGATCACACCATTCATGTCTCAATGACATAGGTAACCGGTTTCGCCTATTTTTACATAACCATCATCAGACCCATGGTTTCCTTAGGATGGTAGGTGGAGCTCTTCTCAGCTGCTACGAAGTCGACTCAGGAGAGCTCCGCCTACCATCCTAAGGAAACCATGGGTTTGATGATGGCTATGTAAAAATAACCGAAACCGGTGATATATGTCATTGAGACATAAATGGTGTGATCAAGACTGAACTTTAGTCAAATATAATAATCTATTGATCACTGTATTCCAAGTATGTTTACCAAAAAAAACCTGAGTCTGTTTTTATAGAGCTTATCTCTGTTATTACTGAACCTAGCGTAGTACTAAAAGCCCCCATGTTGTTGTTGTCTTCAGTCCTGAGACTGGTTTGATGCAGCTCTCCGTGCTACTCTATCCTGTGCAAGCTTCTTCATCTCCCAGTACTTACTGCAACCTACATCCTTCTGAGTCTGCTTAGTGTATTCATCTCTTGGTCTCCCTCTACGATTTTTACCCTCCACGCTGCCCTCCAATGCTAAACTTGTGATCCATTGATGCCTCAGAACACGTCCTACCAACCGGTCCCTTTTTCTTGTCAAGTTGTGCCACAAACTCCTCTTCTCCCCAATTCTATTCAATACCTTCTCATTAGTTATGTGATTTACCCATCTAATCTTCAGCATTCTTCTGTAGCACCACATTTCGAAAGCTTCTATTCTCTTCTTGTCCAAACTATTTATCGTCCATGTTTCACTTCCATACATGGCCGCACTCCATACAAATACTTTCAGAAACGACTTCCTGACACTTAAATCTATACTCGATGTTAAACGCTTTAGAAACGCTCTCCTTGCCACTGCCAGTCTACATTTTATATCTTCTCTACTTCGACCATCATCAGTTATTTTGTTCCCAAAATAGCATAACTCCTTTACTACTTTAAGTGTCTCATTTCCTAATCAAATTCCCACGGCATCACCTGACTTAATTTGACTACATTCCATTATCCTGGACTGCATTGGTCCCATACCACATTGGAAAGCCAAAGAAACTGGTATTCCTACCTAATATCGTGTGGGTCCCCAGCGAACACACAGAAGTGCCGCAACACGACCTGGCATGGACTCGACTAATGTGTGAAGTACTGCTTTAGGGATAAATACGTTAGTGCACTGCCTGTGTTATCCTGACGACGAAGCACTGCGGCGACCACAGCCATTACGAAACACATATCGGGAATGTGACTTCCAAGCACAACGTCTAATATGTACGGGAACACACATAATGGATGTGCGAGTACAGATCGTAGACGTATGGTTGGTGACATACGGAAGTTTGGGTCTAATTGTGGGTCGTGCACGGCTACCCAAAAGGTAAGGCGACCACTCGCAATATGCGGGAAATCCGGGTTCGAGTGAGGTCCGGCACAAATTTTCACTGTGGTCATTCCATTCTACAGCTGATGGTAGTCATCATTGGCAATTGCGAATTCACCTGATGTGTTTCGTAACAGCTGTGGTCGCCGCAGAGCTTCGTCATCAGAATAACACAGGCACTGCAATATCGCATGCTCAATAATGTTCATGTCTGGGGAGTTTGGTGGCCATCAGAAGTGTTTAAACTCAGAAGAGTGTTCCTGGAGCCACTCTGTTGCAATTCTGCAAGTGTAGGGTGTAGCATTGTCCTGCTGGAATCCGTCGGAATGTATAATGGGCATGAATGGATGCAGGTGATTAGACAGGATGCTTAGGTACGTGTAACTTGTCAGAGTCGCATCTAGACGTATCAGGGCTCCCATATCACTCCAACTGCATACACTGCACACTATTACAGAGCCTCCACCAGCTTCGATAGTCCCCTGCTGACATGCAGGGTCCATGGATTCAGAAGGTTGTCTCCATACCCGTGCACGTCTATCCACTTGATACAATTTGAAATGAGACTAGTCCGACCAGGCAGCATGTTCTCAGTCATCAACTGTCCAATGTCGGTGTCGACGAGCCCTGACGAGGCCTAAAGCTCCGTGTCGTGCAGTCTCGAAGGGTACACGAGTGGGCCTTAGGCTCCGAAAACCCTTATCGATGATGTTTATTTGAATGGTTCGCACGCTAATACTTGTTGATGTCCCAGCATTGAAAGCTGCAGCAGTTTTCGGAAGGGTTGCACTTCTGTCACGTCGAACGATTGTCTCCAGTCATCATTCGTCCAGTTCTTGCAGAAATTTTTTCCGGCCGCAGCGATGTCGGAGATTTGATGTTTTACCAGATTCCCCATATTCACGCTACACTCGTGAAATGCTCGTGTGGGAAACTCCTCATTTCATCGCTACCTCGGAGATGTTGCGTCCCATCGCTCGTGCGCCGACTATAACGCCACGATCATACTCACTTGAATCTTGATAACCTGAAATCGTAGCAGCAGTAACTGATCTAACGACTGCGCCAGACACTTGTTGTCTCATATTACTTATGACTATATTTGAATACGCATGTCTATACCAGTTTCTTTGACGCTTCAGTGTAGACTGCACTGGCACCTCATTAGAGCTCAAATTTGACAAAACTTCTTTTAAGCAGGCCTTTGAATCAATGGCAATTACATCCCCTTTATCCGACATCGGAGTGTTTGCCCCACTGATACTGTCGCTATCAATACTACCACGTTCAGATTTAGGTCTAACTAGCCCACTAGCATTACGTGAACCACACAGACCGGATAATTGCTTAATCGTTGGAAGCTCCGTCACTGGTGATGACTCTGCGGATTCTCACATGTTGACATTATCGGCGCACGTGGGAGGATGTATGGGATGGGTCTTGCCTCTATGTGTATTACAGGTGTATGAGCTATGAGGTAAGTGGTCGGGAGGATGGATTGTATAGGGATGGACGAGTATATTGTGTAGGTTCCGTGGACGGTGGAATACCACTGTGACAGTTGTGGGAAGAATAGTGGGCAGGACATTTCTCATTTCAGGGCACGACGAGAGGTTGTCGAAACATTGGTGGAAATGTAATTCAGTTGCTCCGGTCCTGGGTGGCACGGAGACCTGTACCATACATCCTCCCACCATCACCTACTCCAATCCGATCACGTATCTCATCAAAGGCAGGGCTACCTGTGAAACCAGTCATTTGATCTACAAGCTAAGCCGCAACCACTGTGCTGCATTCTATGGAATGACAAACAACTAGCCGTCTGTCTGCTTGAAAAGCCATTGACAAACTGTGGCCAAGAAACATGTTGGCCATCCGGTTGCTGAGCACACTGCCCAACATGACATCCTTCATTTCAGTGACTGCTTCACAGCCTGTGCCATATGGATCCTTCCCACCAGCACCAGCTGTTCTGAATTGCGCAGGTTGGAACTTTCTCCGCAGTACACTATGTGATGAAAAGTATCCCGACACCTGGCAGAAAATGACTTACATGTTCTTGGTGCCATCCAACGGTAAATCTGGATTTCAGTATGGTGCTGGCCCACCATCAGTCTTGATGTCAGCTTCCATTCTCGCAGGCATACGTTCAATCAGGTGCTGGAAGGTTTCTTGGGGAATGGCAGCCCATTCTTCACGGAGTGCTGCACTGAGGAGAGGTATCGATGTTGGTCGGTGAGGCCTGGCACAGAGTCGGCGCCGGCCGGTTCTAGGCGCTTCAGTCCGGAACCGCGGTGCTGCTACAGTCGTAGGTTCGAATCCTGCCTCGGGTATGGATGTGTGTGATGTCCTTAGGTTAGTTAGGTTTAAGTAGTTCTAAGTTCTAGGGGACTAATGACCTCAGATGTTAAGTCCCATAGTGCTCAGAGCCATTTTTGAACAGACTCGGCGTTCCAAAACAACCCAGAGGTGTTATGTAGGATTCAGGTCAGGACTCTGTGGAGGCCAGTCCATTACTGAGATGTTATTGCCGTGTAACCACCCCGCCACAGGCCGTGCATAATGACCAGGTGCTCGATCGTGTTGCAAGATGCAGTCGCCATCCCCGAATTACTATTCAACAGTGGGAAGCAAGAAGGCGCTTAAAACATCAATGACGGCGTGTGCTGTGATAGTGCCACGCAAGACAAGGGGTGCAAGCCCCCTCCATGAAAACCACGATCACACCAAAACACCAAACCGTCTCCGAATTTTACTATTGGCGCTACACACGCTGGCAGATGACATTCACTGGGCATTTGTCATACCCACACCCCGCCACATTGTGTACCGTTACAGACGCTCCTAACGTTCTAAAGAGAAATGCCTGAAAATCTTTCAGCAATAAATATCGTCTAGAGTCGTCCGTTGTAAGGAAATGACACAAAAATGCACAAAATTTCTTACGTAACTGTCCGCAGCTCGTGGTCGTGCGGTAGCGTTCTCGCTCCCGCGCCCGGGTTCCCGGGTTCGATTCCCGGCGGTGTCAGGGATTTTCTCTGCCTCGTGATGACTGGGTGTTGTGTGATGTCCTTAGTTTAGTTAGGTTTAAGAAGTTCTAAGTTCTAGGGGACTGATGACCATAGATGTTAAGTCCCATAGTGCTCAGAGCCATCTTACGTAACTAGTGGGATACTTGGGTACTGGGGTAGTGCTAGTTAGTGTAAGAAAAACATGAAACTAACGAAAGTTATTATTTATTTTGCAAAAATTCTGAGAAATCACAATTACACTTTAAGTTATGAATTCAACAAGTTATATCCTGGTTCTTTTCGGAATGTGAAGTTACCTTTCAAGGATAGGATTCGCTAATGAAATTTCTATACAAAGTTTAAGATGCTTGTTGCTTTGGCAGAATGGCTGAGAGGCGCGCCTACTCGACTTGAATAATTATACTTTAGAATGTTGCTAGGTACGGTCGAGGCTGTCGCGTGTGAAATGCAGTGAAGTGTACTGTTGTGGAGGAAATATGGGGCTCGCAATAGCTGTAGCGCACAATACCGTAATCTGCGATGATTGCTGTCTGCGCCGCTTGCTGCTGACAAATAAGATAACTCTCGTTCTATCTGGATTGACCTTCGCTAATCAAACTCTCCCTATGCCTTGATGAAGTCAAGGATTCCTATTCGCCCCTAGTCTAACTATTGGCGTGGTACACCGATCAGATAACCAGTCTACCGCAATCCCACTCAAAATTCGCTCGCAGGCGTTTAACTATAACTCTGTCCGTTCACACCGCACAATAAGTGTGTCGGCCAACACAGTGAACAACGCTTAATCGCATGGACTCAGTATAGAGTCGCTCTTTGATTCACTCTCGGCAGAGATGCTCTCCCAGTGAAGTACTGAGGGGAGACTTGTTCCTCGCTCTTTCGAGTACACGTACGAGCGCGCACGCTCTCGTTATGTGTTCTCGCTCCAAGAGCGACAACGGGACGGCGCCTCTCCACACTAGACGCGAAGGGGTATATCTTTCGGTCTCTTCCGTTATTCCTTCAGCTCAAGGCGTGAGAAATGTCGTCTGCCAATCAGCATTGCTCTTCTAAAACGGGAGAATGACGTTTCGTTTAATGCGACCAATCCGGAAACCTGTAGCATTGGCGTTTGGCATTTGCTGTCTCCCTGTGAAAATCTCTGAAACTGCGTGCTATGTGTAAAGAATGCATAGGCTGGCCACTCCCACACAATGTAGCGGAATTAGCTTTTAAGCCGAACACGGGGTTGTTTGCCCCTTTCCTCTCGGGTCCACACTGTGTGCTATGGCGGTCACCGGCCGAAATGGGCTGGGTCGTCCTCTGAAGGGCCTGGCGTCCTGCTCTGCGGCCTCTCTCCCGAACTAAAAGCCTCTGTGACCGTCGTGTCTGGAATGTATGTGTTTACGCCAGCCTCGAGTATTTCAACCACAATGCGCTCACTTGTTAATTGCATATCGTTTACATGAATTCATACAACATTGAACATTGACTTTATCTTACCGAGTTTGGGTTCGAATGAAGCGTCTTGATGTGCGGAACATGATTGTGAGGGCGGAACATGTGAGCAATGAGGGTCAGGAGACCACAACATCTTACAGCGTGTCCCTTCACGTTCCCACTTCACTATCAAATTGGAAGCAGTGGACCTAGGGATGTTTAGGAGTGTGGAAATCCCGCGTACCGACGTATGACACAAGTGACACACAATCACCTGACCAAGTTAAAAGTCCATGAGTTCTGTGGAGCACCACATTCTGCTCTCTCACAAAGTCTGATGACTACTGAGGTCGCTGATATGGAGTACCTGGGGGTAGGTATGAAAAACGTATGTTTTTGGGGTGTTGGGATACTTTTGATCACATAGTGTATATCCTTTTTTCCCAAAATCCTCCTGGCCTCAAGCTTCATTAGTCATTGTCCTCACCCATCCAGCTCCTTCCCTGTTCCCATTTTAGCACTATACAGCCCTGATTCCACTATCTCACCCAGTCTTTTCACTTCTCTCCTTTATCACTACCTCCTTTCCCCACCTCTCCCTTGCCCAGCGTCTAAACTCCCGACTGCACACAGCTGCCCTACCCTCTCCACCTCGTCGCTGTGTGGTCCCTAACAGCATTGCACTGTCTGCCACCCCTACGCTACTGCCGGCCGCTGTGGCCGAGCGGTCGTAGGCGCTTCAGTCCTCGAACCACGCTACTGCTAAGGTTACAGGTTCAAATCCTGCCTCAGGAATGGATGTGTGTGAGGTCCTTAGGTTAGTTAGGGGACTGATGACCTCAGATGTGAAGTCCCATAGTGCTTAGAGCCATTGAACCTACGCTACTATACCTCCCCCTCCACACTCCAGCCTCCTCCTTACCACCACTCAGTCACCACTCCCATCATGCACTGGTGCTGCTGCTCACAGTGTGGCTACAGTCGCCTTAGACTGGAGTCATGTGTGCGTTAGTTGAGTTTCTTCGCTGTGTGTGTGTGTGTGTGTGTGTGTGTGTGTGTGTGTGTGTGTGTGTGTGTGTATGTGTGTGTGTCTGTGTGCGGTCCATTTTTGGCAAAGGCTTTATGGGCCAAAAGCTTTATTTGGAACAGTCTTTTTGCTGAGCCTATGTGCGATTCAGCATCTCTGCTTTATGGGGAGTAGCAGCTTTCCTTTTCATCTATCTATATCCAGATCCCACTCCAGCTACTGCCGTGTCTGGGTGCTGACGAGTCCTCTCCATTTGGCTCGGTCCCCCGACCACTTTTCTTCCTCCACTTGCTGCCAGGTCACACCTCTCCTTTCCACAGATATTCTCACTCCCATTTTCCACCGTGTTCTTGGGTGCCCTGTAGGTCTTCTCCCATCCATATTTAGTTCTTCCATCATTTTGGGGAGTCTCTACCCATGCATCCTCTTAACTTGCCCATACCATCTTAATCTCTTTTTTTTTCAATTTCTTCTCTCATACTTTCTTGTTTAAGGTCCTTTCTAATCTTTACATTCCTTACTCTGTCCATTATTGTTTTTCCCTTAACTGTTCTGAGAAATTTCATTTCCCCTGCTTGCAGTCTGCTCCAGTCCCTTTCTGTCATTGTCCATGTTTCTCCACCATAGGTGACAATAGGGAAGTAATAATTCTTATACATAAGGAATTTTGCTTTTTCGAAACTTCTTTATTCCAAATCAGGTGTTTTATTGTTTGGTAGAAATGGCCTCCCTTCTGTAATCTCATATTAATTTCATTAGTTATTCTTCCATCTGTAGATATTTCACTCCATAAATAAGTGAAACTTTCTACCACTTTGAGGGGTTCTCCATTCAAGGTAATACTTCCATTGATCCCTTTCTCTCTTCCAAATACCATTACTTCACTCTTATCTTTATTTATTTTTAATCCATACCTTTTCATTATTTCCTTCCACGCATCGAGTTGTAACTGTAGATCTACCTCTTTATCACCCAATATTACCATGTTGTTGTTGTTGTTGTTGTGGTCTTCAGTCCTGAGACTGGTTTGATGCACCTCTCCATGCTACTCTATCCTGTGCAAGCATCTTCATCTCCCAGTACCTACTGCAACCAACATTCTTCTGCATCTGCTGGGTGTATTCATCTCTTGATCTCCGTCTACGATTTTTACCCTCCACGCTGCCCTCTAATGCTAAATTTATGATCCCTTGATGCCTCAGAACATGTCCTACCAGCCGATCCCTTCTGCTTGTCAAGTTGTGCCACAAACTTCTCTTCTCCCCAATCCTATTCAATACCTTCTCATTAGTTATGTGATCTACCCATCTAATCTTCAGCATTCTTCTATAGCACCACATTTCGAAAGCTTCTATTCTCTTCTTGTCCAAACTATTTATCGTCCACGTTTCACTTCCATACATGGCTACACTCCATACAAATACTTTCAGAAATGCCTTCCTGACACTTAAATCTATACTCGATGTTAACAAATTACTCTTCTTTAGAAACGCTTTCCTTGCCATTGCCAGTCTACATTTTATATCCTCTCTACTTCGACCATCATCAGTTATTTTGCTCCCCAAATAGCAAAATTCCTTTACTACTTTAAGAGTCTCATTTCCTAATTTAATACCCTCAGCATCTCCCGACTTAATTCGATTACATTCCATTATCCTCGTTTTTCTTTTGTTGATGTTCATCTCATATCCTGCTTTCAAGACGCTATCCATTCCGTTCAACTGCTCTTCCAAGTCCTTTGCTGTCACTGACAGAATTACAATGTAATCGACGAACCTCAAAGTTTTTATTTTTCTCCATGGATTTTAATACCTACTCCGAATTTTTCTTTTGTTTCCTTCACTGCTTGCTGAATATACATATTGAATAACATCGAGGAGAGGCTACAACCCGTCTCACTCCCTTCCCAACCACTGCTTGCCTTTCATGCCCTTCAACTCTTATAACTGCCATTTGGTTTCTGTATAAATTGTAAATAGCCTTTCGTTTCCTGTATTTTACCCCTGCCACCTTCAGAATCTGAAAGAGAGTATTCCAGTCAACATTGTCAAAAGCTTTCTCTATGTCTACAAATGCTAGAAACGTAGGTTTGCCTTTCCTTAGTCTAGCTTCCAAGATAAGTCGTAGGGTCAGTATTGCCTCGCGTGTTCCAATATTGCTACGGAATCCAAACTGATCTTCCCCGAGGTGGGCTTCTACTAGTTTTTCCATTCGTCTGTAAAGAATTCGGCTTAGTATTTTGCAGCCGTGACTTATTAAAGTGATAGTTCGGTAATTTTCACATCTGTCAACACCTGCTTTCTTTGGGATTGGAATTATTATATTCTTCCTGAAGTCTGAGGGTATTTCGCCTGTCTCATACATCTTGCTCACCAGATGGTAGAGTATTGTCAGGACTGCCTCTCCCAAGGCCATCAGTAGTTCTGACGGAATGTTGTCTACTCCCGGGGCCTTGTTTCGACTCAGGTCTTTCAATGCTCTGTCAAATTCTTCACGTAGTATCGTATCTCCCATTTCATCTTCATCTACATCATCTTCCATTTCCATAATATTGTCCTCAAATACGTCGCCTTTGTATAGACCCTCTATATACTCCTTCCACCTTTCTGCTTTCCCTTCTTTGCTTAGAACTGGGTTTCCATGTGAGCTCTTGATATTCATACAAGTGGTTCTCTTGTCTCCAAAGGTCTCCTGTAGGCAGTATCTATCTTACCCCTAGTGAGATAAGCCTCTACATCATTACATTTGTCCTCTAACCATCCCTGCTTAGCCATTTTGCACTTCCTGTCGATCTCATTTTTGAGACGTTTATATTCCTTTTTCCCTGCTTCATTTACTGCATTTTTATATTTTCTCCTTTCATCAATTAAATTCGATATTTCTTCTGTTACCCAAGGATTTCTACTAGCCCTCGTCTTTCTACCTACTTGATCCTCTGCTGTTTTCACTACTACATCCCTCAAAGCTACCCATTCTTCTTCCACTGTATTTCTTTCCCCCATTCCTTTCAATTGTTCCCTTATGTTCTCCCTAAAACTCTGTACAACCTCTGGTTCTTTCAGTTTATCCAGGTCCCATCTCCTTAAATTCCCACCTTTTTGCAGTTTCTTCAGTTTTAATCTACAGTTCATAACCAATAGATTGTGGTCAGAGTCCACATCTGCCCCTGGAAATGTCTTACAATTTAAAACCTGGTTCCTAAATCTCTGTCTTACCATAATATAATCTATCTGAAACCTGTCAGTACCTCCCGGCTTCTTCCATGTATACAACCTTCTTTTATGATTCTTGAACCAAGTGTTCGCTATGAATAAGTTGTGCTCTGTGCAAAATTTTACTAGGCGGCTTCCTAATTCATTTCTTAGCCCCAATCCATATTCACCTACTACGTTTCCTTCTCTCCATTTTCCTGCTACCGAATTCCAGTCACCCATCAGTATTAAATTTTCGTCTCCCTTCACTATCTGAATAATTTCTTTTATTTCATCATATATTTCTTCAATTTCTTCGTCATCTGCAGAGCTAGTTGGCCAATAAACTTGTACTACTGTAGTAAGCGTGGGCTTCGTGTCAATCTTGGCCACGATAATGCGTTCACTATGCTGTCTGTAGTAGCTTACCCGCATTCCTATTTTCCTATTCATTATTAAACCTACTCCTGCATTACCCCTATTTGACTTTGTATTTATAACCTTGTATGGCCTGACCAAAAGTCTTGTTCCTCGTACCACTGAACTTCACTAATTCCCACTATATCTAACTTTAACCTATCCATTTCCCTTTTTAAATTTTCTAATCTACCTGCCCGATTAAGGGATCTGACATTCCACGCTCCGATCCGTAGAACGCCAGTTTCCTTTCTCCTGATAACGACGTCCTCTTGAGTAGTCCCCGCCCGGAGATCCGAATGGGGGACTATTTTACCTCCGAAATACTTTACCCAAGAGGACGCCATCATCATTAACCATACAGTAGAGCTGCATGCGCTCGGGAAAAATTACGGCTGTAGTTTCCCCTTGCTTTCAACCGTTCGTAGTACCAGCATAGCATGGCCGTTTTGGTTAATGTTACAAGGCAAGATCAGTCAATCATACAGACTGTTGCCCCTGCAACTACTGAAAAGGCTGCTGCCCCTTTTCAGGAACCACACGTTTGTCTGGCCTCTCAACAGATACCCCTCCGTTGTGGTTGCACCTACGGTACGGCTATCTGTATCGCTGAGGCACGCAAGCCTCCCTACCAACGGCAAGGTCCATGGTTCATGAGGGGGCCATATTACCATATCATCGACAAAAATCATATTTTTGTCTTTTTCTTTTGCTATATCTTTAACTGCCCTATTCACTCCCTCCATCACAACATTAAAAAGCGCAGGAGATAGAATACTTCCTTGCTTAAGTTCTTGTCTTATTTCGAAGTATTCAGAGTTCCCCAATGGTTTTTTAGTTCTACAATTTTGTCCTCTGTACATTGTCTTTATTACATCAATGCAACCATCTTCTATATCCATCTTCTTCATTTCTTCCCAGATTCTTTCCCTGTTAACTGAGTCATATGCCTTTTCTATGTCTATAAAAACCATTATCACCCTTGTGTTATACTCCCAACTTTTTTCCATCAGGTGACGGATAGAAAACATCAGGTGGATGGTGCTTCTTCCTTTCCTAAACCCATGCTGTTCTTAACTCAGCTCCTTTCCTATTCTTTCACTTATTCTATTTAGTAAAATTCTTTCACAAATCTTGGCTGTATGACATGTAAGGGTTATTCCACTGTAGTTTTTACGAAGTCTTTTATTGCCTTTTTGAAGATAGGAACAATGTCTCCTCTTCTCCAATCGTCAGGTATTGTACTATTTATCCACACACTTGATAGTACTCTATACAGCCACTGCATTCCCACTGGACCTGCCGCCCTTATCATGTCCACTGATACTTCATCAGGTCCTGGGGCTTTCCCCCCATTCATCTTCTTCACATCTATTTCCATTTCTTCCAGTGTAATTTGTCCTAATTCTGCTTCCCAACTTCTCTCAATTTCTTCATTATTTGTTTTTTTCCTCGTGTACCTGCTCCTCAGCGTTTAACAGTTTCTTAAATGTTCTTTCCAGAGATCTTTTATATTCCATGGATCTTCAATCACGGTACCGTCCTCTGTTTCCATCTTTACTGGTACTTCAGAAGCCTTCCTTTTATTTTTCATCATTTTATAGAATATTTTTCTTGTTGTTCTTCACATCTTCTTCAAGTTTCTTTGTAAACTCTTCCCATGCCTTTTTCTTTGCTGTTTCCACTATTTCTTTGCAGTTATTCTTTTCTTCTATATATCTTTTATGGTCTTCGTCATTTTTATTTATCCGCCACTTTCTCCATGCTCCATTTCTTCTTCTAACTGCTTGGATTGTGGTATCATCCCACCAACTTCACTGTCTTACTTTCTCCTTTCCAGATGTTCTACCACATAATTTTTGTGTTGCTTCGACTAAAGTCTTTGAATAAACTCCATTCTTTTTCTGCATCGCAGAAAACTTCTTTTGAAAATTTTTGTGTGATTAATTCTCTGTACTTCTCAGCACTTTCACTCTCCTTCAGTTTCCAATCCCGAATCGTCATCACTTTCTTCTGTTTTCTATTTTTCACACACTGATTCATTTTCCATTGTCCCACCAGTAATCTATGGTTTCCATCTGCACTCGCACTTGGAATTACCTTCACATTTGTTACTTTCTCTCCCCATTCCCTATCTACTAGAATATAATCAGTTACACTCTTGGTTCGTCTATTCCAACTGTATCTAGTGATAACATTTTCTCTCTTCATAAACCAGTTGTTTGCTATTTTCATTCCATTCCTCTGGCACAATTCCAGGAGTCTTTCCCCATCTTCATTTTTGCCTCCATATCCAAAACATCCCAAAACTTGCTCAAATCCCTTTCTGTCTTTGCCTACCTGTACATTAAAATCTGCCATACCTATTTAGCACTCTCTATATAGTTTTCTAACTCATTTTCAAAGTCATTTCCTTTTCATAATATTGTTAAAGTGATTGCTGAGTCCGACAGTTTGAAGGTTGGCTGCCGGTCTACAGTGCGGGGCTCACGTATGTGTGAGTGTGTGTGCCTGTTTGCCGACAGGGGAGGAGCCCTGCCCGCGCACCCCCGGGCCGCAGTCGACGGTGGCGAGGCTCAAGGACCAGCTGCTGAGCCACTATGTCGTCGAGGAGATGCCGCCCACCCAGGGCGGCACCGCCCTGGCCGTCGAGCACGCGGTCCTCATCAAGCACGTACCGGTCTGTACCTCTTGTCTTGTCAGAGACCTCGGTTGTGAAGTATCCAGGCTGCCCGTTCAGGACACCTCCCACCTCAAAAGTCAGTTTGTCATCGTTCTGGAAATGCCTCCTGCGAAATGGTTTCTTCAACCAAAGAAAAGACGAGGAAGTCATGTAAGGAGAACACGGCGTCGAGGCAAAATCTGACAGTTCAACGAAACAGGACATGTGACTGTGTCTTCTGGTGCAGAATGAGGTGTAACCCTGTCCCAGAGAAAATCCATCTCCTTACACAGGATTTTTTTATTTTCTATTTTGCACGTCCAGTGCCATAGGGCCAAATTGAGGAGGAAATCTCCATGGTCATGGATGGTGTCAGTACGTGAAATTACAATAGATAAGTAATAACATGTAAAACAAAATGTTTATTATTCCTAAAAAGACGTCAATCTATAAGTTTTCTTAAATGCAGTCAAAATGTAACACAGGAATGAGCTTAATTTTTCAAGGAACTCCTAGACAGGACAGAAGGGGTGGCCCATGAGGGATCTCTTCAGTTTCGATTTGAAAGCGCGTGGATTACTGCTAAGATTTTTAAATTCTTGTGGCAACTTATTGAAAATGGGTTCAGCAGTATACTGCACACCTTTCTGCACAAGAGTCAAGGAAGTGCGATCCAAATGCAGATTGGATTTCTACCTAGTATTAACTGAGTGAAAGCTGCTAATTCTTGGGAATGAGCTGACACTGTTAACAAGAAAGGCCAATGTCAGAATACCCAGACTTGTGAACAGGGGTGACCAGAGGTTCGGGAACTTACACCACTTATTGCACAAACCGCCCGTTTCTGAGCCAAAAATACCCTTTGAGAATGGAAAGAGTTATCCAAAATATAATACCACACGTCATAAATGAATGAAAGTAAGCAAAGTAGACTACTTTTCGTGTCGAACTATCACTTACTTCAGATGCTGTGCCAATAGAAAAAATGGCAACATTAAGTTTTTGGGCAAGATCCTGGACATGGGCTTTTCACGACAGTTTACTATCCATCTGAATATTGAAATTTGAACTGTTCACGAATCATATGCTCATCCTGCGTAATTAAGACGTAAGGTTTTGTTGAATTGTGTCTTAGAAACTGTAAAAACTTAGTCGTACTATGATTTAGTGCTACTTTATTTTCTACAAGCCATCAACTCATGTTTTGAACAACACTATTTGAAACAGTGCTAACATTGCACACAAAACCCTTTACTATGAAGCTAGCGCCGTTAGCAAACAGAAATATTTTACAATCACTTGTAATAGTAGAGGATATATCACTTACATAAATAAGCAGTGACCCCTGGTGCACCCCCCCCCCCCCCCTAAATTGGACTGTGCCCTGATTTGACCCCGCATCATAGCCCTTCTCAACACTGTGAATAATGACCTTTTGCTGTCTGTTGTTAAAGTAAGAGCTGAACCAACTGCGAGCTACTCAATTTATTTCATACTGGTCCAACTTCTGGTGCAATATTTTGTGATCAACACAACCAAACGCCTTAATTAAAGCAAAAAATCTTTTGTTTAACCCATCCAGTACCTCACAGAGAAAAGAGAATACAGCGTTTTCAGTAGTTAAACGACTTCTAAAACTAAACTGTGCATTTGACAGCAAATTATGTAGCATTAAATGATCAATTATTCTTACAGATATTGTCCTTTCAATAACTTTAGCAAACACTGATGGCATAGAGATATGTCTACATTTGTCTATATAATCCCTTTCTCCCTTTCTCCCTTTCTATAATGCGGCTTTACCAGTGAGTACTTAATGGTTTAGGAAACTGACCATTCCTAAAGAAAAAATTACCAATATGTCTAAGTAAAGGGCTAACATGTGTAGCACAGTACTTTAATATTCTGCTAGGCATTACATCATACCCGTGAGAGTCCTGAGTCTTGACTCAGCCACCCCCTTTTCTGTATCACAGAAGAGTATTTCAGTTATCAGTCTCGGAAAGGCATTTTACAAGAGAGTTTTTTCATTCCCTGTAGAAACTAGATTCTTATTAACTTCACTAGCTATGTTTAGAAAATGACTGTTAAATACTGTTCATATATCTGACTTATCAGTAACAGAAATATTTTTACTATGAACTGACTTTATATCGTCGACCTTGTGCTGCTGACCAGACACTTCCCTCACGACTGACCATATAGTTTTAATTTTATCTTGCCAATTAGCTATTCTGTTTGCGTACCACATACTCTTTCCCTTCCTAATAACATATTTAAGCACCTTGTGGTACTTTTTTGTAATGGGCTGCTGTAGCTCGATCTGACTACTAAAAGTTTAATATAGTTCTCATTTCCCTCTACATTATAGTCTTACCTCACCAGTCAGCCACCTGGGCTGTCTTTTACTGCCACTATCCTGTTTAGAACGTTCTAATGGAAAGAAATTTTCAAAGAGCATTAAAAATATGTTAAAGCATTATATTTGTCATCTATGCTATCGGTACTATATTCATCCTGTCCCTCTTGTTCCTTAACGAGATTAAAAAAAAAACCTCTTTGGCCGTTGGAGTAGTTTTTCTACATAGTTTGTAATTATACACTGATGTCCAAAATGTAAATAATACAAGGAAATTTTGCTAAGTTAGGTTATTTTGCTACAAAATAGTGTAAAAAAGTGGTAGGAAAGCAGAAACAATGAAATGAATACAGAATGTAATAAACTGCAACTTGCATAACTGTAGACAAAAGTGTACTTCGTTTTTTTCTACTCAGCGGATTTGCACAGACATTCCAACACCTGGTTAATGTGCTCAGTATGGGGTGTGACCACCTCTGGCAGCAATACAGATCTTACAACGAGGGGACATGCTGTGAATGATGTCTTCAATCTCACGCTGAGGCAATAACGCCCATTCTTCCTGAAGAGGTGCACGCAGGTCTTGGAGAGTGGTTGGTGGATGCTGACGTGATTCAACCCGTCTCCCTAGTGCATCCCAGACGTACGCTATGGGATTCAAATTGGGAGAGCAAGCGGGCCACGTTATGCTTGCAATGTCTTCTGTTTCCAAGAAAACATCAACCATCTGTGCTCTATGAAGTCGAGAATTATCGTCCATCAGTATGAGATCTGGGCCCACAACAACTCGCAACAACAGCACATGAGTTCCCTAGGTCTCGTCAGGATACCTGACAGCAGTTAAACCAAGCCGATTCACCCATATAGTTTTATGAAGAGTGGTCAACATAATTCCTGCCCACTTCTTGATACCGGACTCTTTCCCATAATATTTGGGTCCCGAAACCATGTTCCATATTCCCTCCAGATGCGAATCCGTCGAGAATCACTCTCCAGACTAAATCGGGACTCATCTGTGAAAAGGATTTGGTCCACTGTTCGACCGTCCAGGTGGCATGTTGACAACTCCACTATAGACGTCCACTTCTGGGAAGACGCGCCAAAAATACACATAAAGCAGGTCTCTGACAATAAAGTCCACTCTTCCGAAGTCTTCTGTACAGCGTTTGCCTCGATACAACTCGTCCAGTGGATGCTGCGAGGTCAGATGCCAGGTGTGGTGCAGTACTGGGGCAGTACCCTCGTGCTCTTACAGCCATATAACGGTCGTCTCTTCCTCATATCACACATGGTTGGCCCTTCCCTGGTCTTCAGGATCCAGTTCGGTCTGTATAAACTGTCGCAACATCCGTGGAACAGCTTCCATTCTTCCTACGACCGTCCACCGCAGGGCGTCTGTTAGGTGTCTTCTCTGTGTCATACTGCACCGTCTGTGACCGTGTGCACAGCGATTATGGATCGGAGACTAACAGCAAATTCTACCCCATTTGATAGGTGCCGTGACATCATCGTTGCTGTGGTTGATCGGAATGCTATCTCCAGTGCAGAACACGATCGTACTTCTGATGACAATCTGTGTGATTATATAGTGAATTAGACACAGGACGGAGAAATAGTATTGAGTAAATAAACCTTTTAGTGTCAAAATTTGTTCATCGTGATCTCAAAGGCCAATTCACCCGTTTACTAACAGAATGGACAACGAATAAAAGTATTGTCTGTATTTGTGCTACTGTTACCCTGCACCCTGATTGGGAAAAATACAGTCTGAGTCAGATCATATGAATTTAGATATTCCAACATCCTTTTTCTTGCACAATAACATACAAAATTAATATTGAGGTCACCACATACAACTAATTATTTATGCTTCCTATAAAGTGAACCATGAACCCTCTCTAGTTTGAGCAGAAATGCTTCGAAGTCAGACTTAGAGGACCTATATGCAACGACGATTAGAAGTTTGGTTTCACTGAATTCACCTGCCCATGGGCAACATTCAAATACCTGTGCAATGCTTTGATACATCTATGGGCTTAAAAGGAAAGCTATTTTTCACATACATGACCACTCCTTCACTCCGCAAAGAACTCCTTGAAAAACAGCCAGCCAATCTGTATCCTGATAAAGGAAGCCTCTGAATTGTCACATTATTTAAATGGTGCTCTGATATACCAAAAATATTAGAGTCAAGTTCTATTAGCAGTCACTAACTTCATCGCTAATATCTCTTATATTTTGATTAAATATGCTACTTCCTTTTCTACCTGGATACTTAACCTCCTCTCAAGGTGATTCCCTTGGCAGAAGGACTTCCTTTACGCAGGTATACCTATCAGCTGACTTCAATCTTAAAAAGGTGCACGTTTAACACCAACTACTACAGGAATTTTTCTATGAGTGATCACACTACCTCCCACTACACTGTCGCCCATAAGCTTTGCCAGCCTTCCCTTGCCAAACCTATTGAGATGCAGGCCATGCCTAGTGAAACCCTATCTATTGATAGACCCAACTGCCACCACTGAAATGTGAGCCGTGTCCTCCGCTATCAGTGCCTTTTCAAGCCCCATGTTAACACGCCTAATAGCAACGTTAAGATGAGCCGATCATGACGCTGAAACAGTTGCACGAAGTACACATTTGTGCCACCAGTTTGAGTAGTTATCTTTTCCAAGTCACAACTACATCACACTCTCCGTCCTTATCAAGATTATTCCCAGCCCCACCCACAATCAGTACCTGATCCTCTTTCGTAATATTCCTATGTAGCTGCCCTAAATTAACAGCCACCTGGCGCGCGGAGTCGCCGCGCGGTTAGAGGAGCCATGTCACGGATTACCCGGCCCCTCCCGCCGGAGGTTCGAGTCCTCCCTCGGGCATGGGCATGTGCGTAGTTCTTAGCATAAGTTAAATTGAGTAGTGTGTAAGTCTAGGGACGGATGGTCTCAGCAGTTTGGTCCTTAAGGAATTCCTACACATTTGAAAATTTAACAACCACCTAAGCCGACACTGCACTAGGATTCACAATGCTGGTGACCTGGTACTCACTTCCCAACACTTCCTGCAACTGCTGGCCTACTCATCTACCATGAGAATACCCCATAGCAGAATATTTTCTTTATATTTGAAACTACAACTGTCATAGTGTTCGCAACTACTGAGATCTGCTGTATGTTTCCTACACCACAGGAGGCTCCTCTCCACTGAACTCTGACAGTTGATCAGATCTGTAGGTGATACACAAAAGACAACTGTCTTGTCCTCCTAGCTGCCTTCTTACCAACTTACACTCCCCAGCGTCCTTCGCCCTCCTCATCCTATGTAGTTCCTCCTTTGGCAATGCTTCGTCTTGAGAGCACTTTGTAACCTCGTCAGGAGAGTGCCGCTTTCGAGCATAATCTGATAGCGCAACATCACGGCAGTCCTTAAAAAAAAACCTACAGCATCAGCTTGTCCCATGATGGTCCGCTCTTCCATTTTCTCGGCAGAGGGGAATCCTCGTGTTTCCACTGCTGGCTTTGTCCCTACGTTCGGTGTGATAGTGATACAACCGTCACTCGTGCATGGTGATTAGGTGATTGAAGAAGTGGGCTAGACTAGTCGGACACAGCTGCTACGTTTCCTCCGCCGCTTCGGGCTTTCTCAGTGGCTGTGAGCAGTCACGGCACCCAGGAGTTAGCGACCTCCATCGTGTTCAAAATGGTGTGCTAGATGTTGGGAAATGACCCGCTGCCGATCTCCGCTTTTTGTACGATTCCTACTCGGAGAGTCATATGCGGTGCATTCTTGGCGTTCACTTCCGCCGACTGATCATTAATTCTTGCTGAACTGTTTCCTTTCAAAGGCAGAAAATGAATTATCCAACAAGATTGCACTTTTTGAAAGGGCTGTATCTTTTAGTTTTGGATCCTATAGCGACATGTTACGCTAGTGTCGTGTGGGGATTTCATTGTGTACCAGGACTGCAGACATGTATTTGAAAAAAGAAAAAAAGGCTTACTTTTTTTGGAATTGATGATTAAAACATTCATTACCACTTTTCGCAATTCCTGATACTCAACGAATGCACAGAGAAAAGTTTTGGAACAAATTGATAGCAGAAGGCAACACTGTCTGTAGAAGCGTCAGCACCTTGTACTGTTGCCAGTTCTTGAAAGTAAGCTGAATGTATGCATTAAAATGATTAATGGACAATCTCATATAAAGATGTGAAACAAATACTAACAAAGAGATAGAGGGGCTGACCAGTACTTACCTCAGCTCAGTACAGCCGATAGATAACACAAAACAGAACAGAAAATTTATATTCCTAGCTTTCGGAACTTTGTTCCTTCATCAGGGAGGAGAAAGGGGAAAAAAGGGAAGAAGGGAAAGTGGATTTAGTTACTCACAACCCAGGTTATGAAGCAACAGGGAAAGGTAAACAGGGAGGGTAGCAAGGATGGAGGCATGGTTGTCAGAGGGAAGCCAAAAATATTCTACTGTAAGTACTGTTTTGTGTATCTATCGGCTGTACTGAGCTGAGGTAAGTACTGGCCAGCCCCTCTATCTCTTTGAATGTATGCATTAAGCAGACAAGGCAGCTGCTGGATGGCGATGAGGTCTAACAATATTACAGCACAGCCACGAAATTAAAGGTAATAACTGGCTGGAATTCGTTTCCAGTGAGACAGGGAGTCACAATTCTCATCCAGCGTGGCGCAACTTAGCTATAACAAAGTCTGGAGTAACCAAAGTTCGCTTCAGTGATCCGGTGGGTCGACGCTGTCTTGTTATGCCCAAAGCCTGCGTAAGATTCCCCCGACATGCGATGACTTCCCGAAGGCACGAACGGACTCCTTCAGCTCTGGCAATGCCAGGTTGTGCTGGGGCAGGTTGGCTGTCCTGAAAAGATAGTTTATATCGCCTAAAGGTGCAAAGTTTAATGCTCTGCTTGTCACGCGGATTTTAATGCGGACGGCACACAAACACTCGCTAAACCGGAACGAAGGAGACGAATGAAGTTCAAACCCAGTGCGAGCATAGTATCTCTCACGATAACTTAACATTCCATTGCATGTAGTGATTCAAGTCTGGCGCTCACTACGGCAGTTACCTACCGTCACCAGCGAACACACTGCGACCTCCCACTGTCTGACAGGCACACCCACTACCTGACCAACTGTGACTGCGACGCACTATCGCATACACACACACACACACACACACACACACACACACACACACATTCTGAAGGTATCTCTGGACCCGTTTCGAGTAGTTTGAGCATTGGTAGTGCCTACCCCACACATAGACTGCAGTTGAGAAATTTGGACCTCGAGTTTATTTGTTTTTCTTCTCTCGTTGTCATCCAATTTTGTGCGACTTCTCTAACTACTTGCCACAGGGTTACTGCTCAAGTAGCATGTCCGGTCAGCGAGTGGTCGGTCGCCAGTGGACATGTTGCCCATGTTGACGGCGTACCTATTCTCCCACTGCTGTGCCAATGCGTAAAGTTGGCGAGCAGTCTGTTTAAATCTGTAGCGTAGGAATGGTACGCCTGCCATATCGTGCGTTTCTCTGGTGCTCGGTGTTCGCCTTGGGAGATGTAGTGCAATGCGTAAGGCTTTGGTTTGAACCCGCTGTATTGGGTCGATTTGTTTATTGTCTGCATTACCTCACACGACAGTAGTACACTCTAGAATAGATCGTATAAGGGCTAGATACAATGTTACTCCACAATGTGTGGGTAAAGTCGAACTGGGATTCAGCAAGGGGTAGAGCGTTTTCGTACTAGTGCTTTCGCCCTGACCTCTCTGACAAGTGAGGCTCACTTTAGATGTCTCTCATGGGTCACGCCTAGGCACTTCCCTGTTCGTGATCAAGAGATGGGGCCTCCCATGGTGCGAATCGGTTCTATGTCTCCTGGTAGCTTTTCCTTGGTTACGATTAAAGCCTGGCTCTTCTCTGCGTTCATTTTGAGCCCCCTCTTGGTGGCCCAAGCTCCGACCGTGTCGCATGCTTGGTGAAGGCGACGTCTTACTACGTGTAGTACTAAGCTGCGCACAGACAGTGCAGTGTCATCGGCATATAACGCCAGTTCAGTTCTCGTGGTTTTCGGAGTGTCGGCAGGATGCAGAGTGTGTAGTAGGGGCCCAAGTACAGAGCCCTGTGGCACTCCCGCCCTGATTTGTCGCGCTGTCGAGATTCCTCCATCGGCTTTAACATGAAATGTTCTGTTACTGAGGTATCATTGGAGCAGGGCCTGCCGGCCGGTGTGGCCGAGCGGTTCTAGGAGCTTCAGTCTGGAACCGCGCGACCGCTATGGTCACAGGTTCGAATCCTGCCTCGGGCATGGTTGTGTGTGATGTCCTTAGGTTAGTTAGGTTTAAGTAGTTCTAAGTTCTAGGGGACTGATGACCTGAGATGTTAAGTCCCATAGTGCTCAGAGCCACTTGGGCAGGGCCACGTGAGACACCGGTACCCCTCGTCGAGACGCTTGAACAGGAGGCTGTTATGCCACAAGCTGTCGAAGGCCTTCGACACACCTAGTAGTACTGCCGCAAGTTATTCCCGGCGACCTAGTGCCCCCCACGCCTTGCTCAACTAACCTCAGTAATTGTTATTGTGTGGAGAGCCCCTCCGGAAACTGAACTGCTTGTCCGGTAAGAAGCGCTCCGCTGCAACTTGTCTGTGCAGCCATTTAGCATATAAGCTTTCGAATACTTTCGAAAGTGACAGCAGAAGGATTATAGGCCTATAACTGCTCGGAAGTCTGGGGTCCTTACTCGGTTTTGTAATGGCTGCCACATCCGCATGTTTCCACACGGAATCCTTAAGATGTTAAATACCGCGATTAACGTCCAAACTTCTTCAGGGGGCAATTGTTAGGCGATCTTGTTTCTGATATTATCCACTCCTACTGCCTTACGAGTGTTGATGTGTGATAGGTGATTTTAGTTCTCATCATCAGAGACGTCGTCAGTGAGACCGTTTTCGTCTGCTTTTGCGAGAAAGACGGGAAGCCGCGCCTCCACAAGTTGACTGTGGTTTTCGTCCAGTAAGTTGTCATTAGCGTGAAATTCTTTACAAAGGCATCTTACACGGCGTCGGCCTCGCGGATGAGCTCACTCCCGAGTATGGCTGATTGCGCAGCTTTTTACATAGAAACTGTTCTATTATGCGCCTGGCAATATAGTAATCGACTCTGAGGGTCGCGATTCTCTGCTCCCTGTCCCGATTCTTGTGCTTATCTACGGCAAGCTGGATTTCACGTCGAAGGGAGTTTTTAACCGTTTCGTCACGGGATTCCGTGTGAGATGCCATTCTCGAACTAAACCGTTCTTTTCCGTAATGACCTGCAGTAAGTCAGCAGGAAGCTGTTTTGCAAAAATCCTTCCCTTTAGGTGGCTTTCGGGAGTGGCCGGTTGGAATAAACTGGTTAAATACTGCAAGAGCCTCGTCCGCTCCGACTTCGCCTGCGTTGGGTATTGCAGCGGATTTATTTTTTGACGAGAGAGAGGGAGCAGGATTCCACGCAGAATGTAACCAAAAACATGCATCCCTACTTATAAGATTATTTGCAATGGGAAGCCCATTGTCATCTATTACTCCCCATCTGTTTATGGAAGACTTCGAGGAACGTGCCTTGGAGTCGGCGGCTTTGAAACCTGCGTATTTTTTCAGATATGTAGACGATAATTGTGTTGTTTGACATCATGACGACGAGAATTTGAGCGCCTTGCTAGAACATCAAAATTCACTCTCCTCGAAAATTTGTTCCACGATGGAGGCGGAAAGGGATGGCTTCCTTCCCTTACTTGATGTCTTGGTTAGGAGGGAGGCTGATGGTACGCTGGGACAGTACGGTGTGTCTGCAGTAAGCCCACCCACAGTGTCTTGTGTCTGCTGGCTGGTAGTTGTCACCAAGCGGCTCTGCGTGAAGGGGTAACTCGTTCCTTGGATCACAGGGCCCACGTCTTCTCAGACCGAGTTAGCCCGTCTTGAGGTCACCTTTCGTCAGAATGGTTGCAGCCAAAAGCAGACCAAACATGCACAGCTCCATCGACCAACCGTGAACACCGAGGTGGCACAGAAGTCAGAGTCCTTTCGGCCTTATGCAAGGAGCATTTGCAATAGGATTAGTCGTACTTTGCGGAAATATGATGTGAAATGTATTTTTGCAACACCATCTAAGATCAATGTCCTTATAGGTTCCGTAAAGGATAGTCTAGGTTTTCGTAAAATCTCCTATATTGCTTGCACCTGTGTCATGGCACATACTGGTCGGGCTATCAGAACCGTGGTGGACCGGTGTACTGAGCATAAGCGGCACACACGCCTACAACTGCCGAGCAAACCTCCTATGCTACGGCACCGGTCGTGCTATGGAATATAACAACACGCAGATTCTGGCTTGAACTTCCAGCTATTGGCATAGCGTTGTTTAGGCAGCAACTGAAAGTAAATTAGCTAGTAACCTTATAAACAGAGATGGAGGTTTTTGCTTTAATTCTGTGTAAAGTCCTGCTCTTTCGTTTGGAAAAAAAGAGTGGAGAGGGACAGTTACCGCTACCTCGCCCGTTTGTTACGTTGATTCGTAATTTTGTCTATTCATAACTTCCGTCATCTTTGGTAGTGTGTTGGCGCTAAAGTGTGTGTGTGTGTTTTGAAAAGCGTTCGTAATTATTTTAAAAGACATGTACGGAAATATTTGTGTGAGGTTCCATCTCTGACCGACTACAAACAAAGGAAAAGTGAACATAAAATTAATTACTTTTCTCACGAACTATAAAGAAATCAACTCTCAGCCATCTGACTGCGAGTTTTAAAATATCTTCTAACGACTCTGCAATGCTCCGGTACAAAACAGACAACTTACCTCATCTTGCGGTTGCAATTGCGTAATGAGCAACACGCTACAATATTTCAAAGAGCAATACTACGATCTATGCAGAGTGGAATGCATGGACTAATTGCAATAATTACTGCCATACGTTTATACATACAAACTGAATGATCAGGAGGGGTTTGGTCAACTAACCTTAAACGATGTAAAGAAAAATGAAAGAAAACAACAAAAAAATTTAATTTACTATATTCAGAAAATTGATGACTTACCTGCTGACAAACTTTGCACAGACTTTTAATTATTCCACAATATCTGTACTCAGTACACACGTTCCTGGCCACATCAAACATACAAATATTACTCTGAGTGAATGTATACAGGGTGGTCTATTGATCGTGACCGGGCCAAACATCTCACGAAATAAGCGTCAAACGAAAAATCTACAAAGAACGAAACTTGTCTAGCTTGAAGGGGGAAACCATATGGCGCTATGGTTGGCCCGCTAGATGGCGCTGCCATAGATCAAACGGGATCAACTGCCTTTTTTTAAATAGGAATGTCCATTTTTATTACATATTCGTGTAGTACGTAAAGAAATATGCATGTTTTAATTGGACCACTTTTTCGCTTTGTGACAGATGGCGCTGTAATAGCCACAAACTTATAAGTACGTGGTATCACGTGACATTACGCCAGTGCGGACGGTATTTGCTTCGTTACACATTACCCGTGTTAAAATGGACCATTCACCAATTGCGGAAAAGGTCGATATCTTGTTGATGTGTGGCTATTGTGATCAAAATGCCCAACGGGAGTGTGCTATGTATGCTGCTCGGTGTCGTGGACATCATCCAAGTGTCCGGACTGTTCGCTGGATATATACGTTATGTAGGGAAACACTACGTGTTCAGCCACATGTGAAACGTCAACCACGACTTGCAACAAATGATGAAGCCCAAGTAGGTGTTTTAGCTGCGGTCGCGGCTAATCCGCACATTAGTAGCAGACAAATTGCGCAAGAATCGGGAATCTCAAAAACGTAGGTGTTGAGAATGTTACATCAACATCGATTGCACCCGTACCATATTTCTATGCTCCAGGAATTTCATGGCGACGACTTTGAACGTCGTGTACAGTTCTGCCACTGGGCACAAGAGAAATTACGGGACGATGACAGATTTTTCGCACGCATTCTATTTAGCGACGAAACGTCATTCACCAACAGCGGTAACGTAAACAGGCAGTATATGTACTATTTGGCAACGGAAAGTCCACGATGGCTGCGACAAGTGAAACATCAGCGACCTTGGCAGGTCAATGTATGGTGCGGCAGTATGGGAGGAAGGATAATTGGCCCCCATTTTATCGCTGGCAATCTAAATGGTGCGATGTATGCTGATTTCCTGCGCAAAGCTACCGATGTTACTACAAATGTTTCATTGCACGACAGAATGGCGATGTACTTCCAACATAATGGATGTCCGGCACATGGCTCGCGTGCTTTTGAGGGGTTATTGAATGGCATATATCATGACAGGTGGATTGGTCGTCGAAGCACCATACCATAGCCCGCACGTTCACCGGATCTGACGCCCCCAGATTTCTTTCTGTGGCGAAAGTTGAAGGATATTTGCTATCGTGATCCACGGACAACGCCTGACAACATGCGGCAACGCACTGTCAATGCATGTGCGAGCATGCGCTGTTTAGATGAATGTCGTTAAACGTATTGCCAAATGCGTTGAGGTTGACTGACATCATTTTGAGCATTTATTGCATTAATGTAGTATTTACAGGTAATCACGCTGTAACAGTATGCGTTCTCAAATATGATAAGTTCACAAAGGTACATGTATCACACTGGAACAACCGAAATAAAATGTTCAAACGTACCTACATTCTGTATTTTAATTTGAAAAACCTACGTGTTACCAACTGTTCGTCTAAAATTGTGATCCATATGTTTGTGACTATTACAGCGTCATCTATCACAAAGCGGAGAAAGTGGTCCAACTAAAACATTCATATTTCTTTAAGTACTACACGAATATGTAATAGAAAATGGGGGTCCCTATTTGGAAAAAAAACGCAGTTGATATCCGTTTGACCTATGCCAGCGCCATCTAGAGGGCCAATCATAGCGCCATCTGGTTTCTTCCTTAAGCTACACAAGTTTGGTTCTTTGTAGTTTTTTCGTTTGACGCTTATTTCGTGAGATATTAGACCCGGTCACGATCAGTGGACCATCCTGTACATAAATGTGAGAAACTCCCTCCAGTGTGCAAGCAACCAACAACCACGTGCAGCGAAAAGTCAAATTACCCAAAATTGCTCTATTAATGCCGCAGTCTCCTCTGGCGCCACTAGTACGATCACGGCAGGCTGCGACCTCTGGTGCGGCGCGGCATCTCTCCACCGTACTCTGCTTCCCATCACTGCCGACTTCCCTCGACAACGGCTCGCTCGCTAAGAAAGCCCCTGGTCATGATGGCATTCAAAACCATGTCCTACAGGAGTTCACGGATAAAGCAACCGAGTAACTAACACACATAACGAATGGCATACTAAAACACCAACACTTCCCCGCCTTTTGGAAGACGGCCAAGGTCCTGACGTTCAGGAAGCCGGGGAAAGGCCACAGCCTCCCACAAAATTACCTACCCATCAGCCTTCTGAGCTCGCTCAGTAAGATTGTTGAGAAGGTGATTCTCAAACGCATCACTAGACACTGCATAACAAATGACATCCTGAGACCGGAGCAATTCGGCTTCAGGAATCACCACTTCACAACACAACAAATCTTACCGGTCGTTGAACATATAACACATGGCTTCAACATAAACAAAGCTACAGGGGCGGTGTTCCTGGACATCGAAAAGGTTTTCGACCGTCTATGGCACAACGACCTCATCCGCAAACTCAGCGACGCGGGATTCCCCGACGGGCTGCTGCGTCTCATACACTCATACCTCACAGACAGGAGTTTCAACACTGACGTGAAGGGAAAACAATCGACACGACACGGTATACACGCGGGAGTACCCCAGGGAAGCATCCTAGGGCCCCTGCTGTTTAACCTCTACATAAACGATCTCCCAACCACACACGACACAACGATGGCAATCTACACGGATGACACAGCCATCCTGAGCAAGAATGGAAACCATCAAACATTACGTCACGCCTACAGACTGCACTCAGAGTGGCTGAGCCTTGGTTGGAGAAATGGCGTGTTAGAGTAAACGTCGACAAGTGCGAAGCCGTTCTGTTCACTAGAAGACCGAAGCAACTGCGCAAACACCGATACTGCAGACCAATAACTCTACATGCACGCCTAATACGTTTCCGTGAGAAAGTCAAATACCTCGGTGTCTGGCTGGACCGGAAATTACTCTGGGGGGGGGGGGGGGGGGGGGGACCACATACAACACATGACCTACCGAGCTAGCACGAAGCTCAAACAGCTCTACCCTATGCTCAACAGGCGTAGCACACTGAACTGAAGGGTGTCGAGGTCCATGTACATGACACTTATCCGACCCCTGATGACGTACGCAGCCCCTGTCCGGGGATACGCTGCGCCAACACGCCTGCGCCGTCTGCAGCTCATACAAAACAAAGTACTCAAAATCATAAGCAATGCTCCACGATACACACGCATCGCGGACCTTCACCGGGAATACCGACTTGAGACTCTCACGGAGGTAATCCACAGACTCACCACAAGACTATACAGAAACTCCAGACATTCGCAGAACCCGTTTATTTTGAATCTGGGGAACTACGACCGCAACCATAGATCGAAACATAAAAGACCAAAAGACATACTTGTAAGGACTTAACATCTATGGCCAAGCATACGCATACATAACGGTACAGGTGAGCCCCTGTTAATCAGACGCCAATACTGGATATCTAGCTGGAATACACTGCAGAATAACTGGCACCACGCAGGGAAGCCGTACCGTACACTGCATGCAGACAAGCTCCACACATCCCCCACACAGTGAGATGATCTATGGCCGATCTCCCACTACTGTATAACGATCTTGATTGTTCTAGGAATGTAGGGGCTGCAGCAACCGGGATACATCGCCATCGCTTGCCACGGTAATTATGCATGATACCCATACTAACAAATCCAACCTTACATGAACCATCGCAGCTAGTAAGCCACTACTGCTCTTACTACCCATCCCACTGTCGCAGAGGCTTTTTTTTCCCACGGCACGAGCCATGGCACCTTTTTCCCTCTGCTCTTCATTTCGCTACACTCACTTGCGTTTCGTCCACTATCTATTACCTGATGGACCGTGTTAATAAGTAGTCTTTCACAGACCCACGGATAACATCACAGCCCAGCATCCTGTGATCCACTTACTAGATAAGTAACATGTTTGCGGAGGTGACAGTAGAACTTTTGGTTTGGACACCACCTCACCACGTTGGTGCGGGCGTGGAGGGGCCCCATCTCTCCCGGCTAGCTCGCTACTACTCGCGATAATAATATCTCAGAGTTAGTGTACGGATACAGCAGAATCATAGGCGTCCAACTTTCAGTGTGTGTGTGCGGGGGGATATTCTTCTGGATTCCCCTCGCGAAAAGTTGTTTTAAATGCCCTTTCATAGTGCTTCCTTCCTGCAGTTTTGCCTTGAAAGTGACAGGGTGTGAACCTGTCGAAATGTCGGCGGTTGTGCGACGACGTCCCCCAATTGTTGCATTCCTCTAAGTTATTGGAACAATGAATATATTATTTTGGTAGCGTAATTTCTGTCAAGGATATTAAGATCTTCTTAACATGGTCACCGTAATTAACTGACACACTCGACCATTTAACTAAATATCTGTTGTTCTTTTGCAGGGGATCTATAACAACGTGGCCGAAGTCCAGATTACAGTCGCTCTGGTAAGTGTGACTGTTGGTTTCTTTCTGATTTGTAAGTAAATGAGTAATTATTTACCACGGATGTTCAAATGTACAGTCGTGAAACGTTTCTAAGCCCTTGCTGAGTGTCAATTTAAAACATATGTTTTCTTATTTCTTTCGTTGCTCTTCGTGGTCGCCTGTGACGGCAGAGTTGGCACGACTCCAGACTGGAATGGGACCCCGCTCAGTACGATTACCTGTGGACTATATTAGCAGATTCTACGAGTATCTGGGTTCCTTTCATCGGCGTTCAGAGGTAAGCAAGAGCAGGTCCTGTGTCCGTAGCTACCTCCATGCTGAAAACGTAGTCTGTTTCGTCATCAAGTGTTCTTTCTCTTACATTTATAGCATGCATGGGCAACCTTTGGTGACCCGCGGCCCTGCTTTACATACACTGATCGGCCAGAACATTATGACATTATGACCAACGATCTACTGTCCATATACAGGGTAGTCCATTGGTGACCGGGCCAAATATCTCACGAAATAAGCGTCACACAAAAAAACTACAAAGAACCAAACTTGTCTAGCTTGAAGGGGGAAACGAGATGGCGCCATGATTGGCCAGCTAGAAGGCGTTGCTATAAGTCAAACGGATATCAACTGCGGTTTTTAAAATAGTAACCCCCATTTTTATTACATATTCGTGTAGTACTTAAAGAAATATGAATGTTTTAGTTGGACCACATTTTTTCGCTTTGTGGTAGATGGCGCTGTAATAGTCACAAACATATGGCCCACAATTTTAGACGAACATTTGATAACAGGCAGGTTATTTAAATTAAAATACAGAACGTAGGTACGTTTGAACATTTTATTTCGGTTGTTCCTACGTGATACATGTACCTTTGTGAACTTATCATTTTTGAGAACGCATGCTGTTACTGCGTGATTACCTGTAAATACCACACTAATGCAATAAATGCTCAAAATGATGTCCGTCAACGATAATGCAACGCCAATGTAACGACATTCCTCTCAACAACGAGTAGTTCGCCTTCCGTTCCGTAACGTTCGCACATCGATTGACAATGCGCTGACGCATGTTGTCAGGCGTTGTCGGTGGTTCACGATAGAAAATATCCTTCAACTTTCCCCACAGAAAGAAATCTGGGGTCGTCAGATCCGGTGAACGTGCGGGCCATAGTATGGTGCTTCGACGAACAATCCACCTGTCATGAAATATGCCATTCAGTACCGCCTCAACTGCACGCTAGCTATGTGCCGGACATCACTCATGTTAGAAGTACATCGCTATTCTGTCATGCGCCGGCCGCGGTGGTCTCGAAGTTCTAGGCGCGCAGTCCGGAACCGTGCGACTGCTACGGTCGCAGGTTCGAATCCTGCCTCGGGCATGGATGTGTGTGATGTCCTTAGGTTAGTTAGGTTTAAGTAGTTCTAAGTTCTAGGGGACTAATGACCACAGCAGTTGAGTCCGATAGTGCTCAGAGCCATTTGAACCATTTTCTGTCATGCAGTGAAACATCTTGTAGTAACATCGGTAGAAGATTACGTTGGAAATCAGCATACATTGCTCCATTTACATTGCCATCGATAAAATGGGGGCCAATTATCCTTCCTCCTATAATGCGGCACCATACATTAACCCGCCAAGGTCGCTGATGTTCCACTTGTCGCAGCCACCGTGGATTTTCCGTTGCCCAATAGTGCATATTATGCCTGTTTACGTTACCGCTGTTGGTGAATGACGCTTCGTAGCTAAATAGAACGCGTCCAAAAAATCTGTGATCGTCCCGTAATTTCTCTTGTGCCCAGTGGCAGAACTGTACAAGACGTTCAAAGTCGTCGCCACGCAATTATTGGTGCATAGAAAAATGGTACGGGTGCAATCGATGTGGATGCAACATTCTCAACACCGACCTTTTTTAGATTCCCGATTCTGGCGCAATTTGTCTGCTACTGATGTGCGGCTTAGCCGCGACTGCAGCTAAAACACCTGTTTGGGCATCATCATTTGTTGCAGGTCGTGGTTGACGTTTCACTTGTGGCTGAACACGTAGCGTTTCCCTACATAACGTATATATCCGGCGAATAGTCCGGACACTTGGATGATGTCCACGACACCGAGCAGCATACATAGCACACTCCCGTTGGACATTTTGATCACAGTAGCCATACATCAACACGATATCGACCTTTACCGCAATTGGTAAACGGCCCATTTTAACACGGGTAATGCATCGCGAAGCAAATGCCGTCCGCGCTGGCTTAATGTTACGTGATACCACGTACTTATACGTTTGTGACTAATACAGCGCCATCTATCACAAAGCGAAAAAAGTGGTCCAACTAAACCATTCATATGTCTTTACGTACTTCACGAATATATAATAAAAAATGGGGGTTCCTATTTTTAAAAAACGCATTTGATATCTGTTTGACCTATGGCAGCGCCATCTAGCGGACAAACCATAGCGCCATCTGGTTTCCCCCTTCAAGCTAGACGAGTTTCGTTCTTTGTAGTTTTTTCATTTGATTGTTATTTCGTGAGATATTTGGCCCGGTCGCTATCAGTGGACCACACTCTATAGACCCGTCCAGGCGCCAGTAGCTTTACCTGGCGAGGAATGACTGCTAGTCAGACACTCACGCGATGCGTGTAGTATTAGTGACCGTGCTGTCCGAGTGTAGACTGGGTAATGCGCGCTGTTTATCTGAGTTTGACCGAGAGCAGATATTGATGGCCCGGAGGCTCGGCGCGAGCATTTCTGAAACTGCATGCCTTGTCGGGTGTTCGAGGAGTGCTGTGGCGAGCGTCTTCGGAAGTCCAGATGTCGTGGGGTTGGGTTGCCACCGCTCATTACAGATGTCGGACGTAGTAGGCGGGGTAGACTGGTAAAACAGGACAGGCAGCAAACTGTAGCGCAACTGACATCAGAGTTTAATGCTGAGCAGAGTACAAATGTGTCTGAACACACGGTGCACCGAACACTTCTAACGATGGACCTCCACAGCCGACGACCCGTGCAACAGCCAATATTAACACCACGACTTCGGCAAGTACGACTGAAATGTGCACGTGACCACCGTCCCCGGACGTTGGCGCAGTGGCAGAGTGTTTCCCATATACCTTCGTCAGCATGCAGTTGTGGTTGGTGGGCACTAGCAGTCTACAAATTATTATTGCTGCTTAGTGATGCTTGTATAACAATAGGCTGTCTTTCATGAGATGGTTTGCAAATGTTCTCTATGTGTTTCCATTTTACAGTACTTTCGGTATTCACAGTAACTTATTCCAAAATTTGTGTTCGTCTTCCACGCATACCCTGAATGACAGTCATCGAAAGTTAAGTCAGTTTTGTTGAACCTATTTGAAGTTGTGCACAATGTTATAATCTTGATTTTGAATGTTACCACGAATCTGTATATTGAGCAAGCAGAAAAGGAAACAAAAGAAAAATTTGGAGTAGGTATTACAATCCTTGGAGAAGAAATAAAAGCTTCGAGGTTCGCCGATGACTTTCTAATTCTGTCAGAGACAGCAAAGGACTTGGAAGAACAGTTGAACGGAATGGACAATGTCTTGAAAGGAGGATATAAGATGAACATCAACAAAAGCAAAACGAGGATAATGGAATGTAGTCGAATTAAGTCGGGTGACGCTGAGGGAATTAGATTAGGAAATGAGACACTTAAAGTATTAAAGGAGTTTTGCTATTTGGGGAGCAAAATAACTGATGATGGTCGAAGTAGAGAGGATATAAAATGTAGACTGGCAACGGCAAGGAAAGCGTTTCTGAAGAAGAGAAATTTGTTAAAATCGAGTATAGATTTAAGTGTCAGGAAGCCGTTTCTGAAAGTATTTGTATGGAGTGTAGCCATGTATGGAAGTGAAACATGGACGATAAATAGTTTAGACAAGAAGAGAATAGAAGCTTTCGAAATGTGGTGCTACAGAAGAATACTGAAGATTTGATGGGTAGATCAAATAACTAATGAGGAGGTATTGAATAGAATTGGGGAACAGAGAAATTTGTGGCACAACTTGACTAGAAGAAGGGATTGGTTGGTACGGTATACTCTGAGGCATTAAGGGATCACCAGTTTACAATTGGAGGGCAGCGTGGAGGGTAAAAATCGTAGAGGGAGACCAAGAGATGAATACACAAAGCAGATTCAGAAGAATGTAGGTTGCAGTAAGTACTGGGAGATGAAGAAGCTTGCACAGGATAGAGTAGCATGGAGAGCTGAATCAAACCAGTCTCAGGACTGAAGACCACAAACACAACAACAACCACGAATCATATGTAATATGTGACTGAACATTTCTCTCTTCATCACATGTATTCGTAAAATTTGTCTGGTTATCCCAATGACTAAGGGAAGTGTGTTCAGTATTTGTCACGTTCTTTTGGAGATGCTGACCAGAGTATAAATGTGTCTGAACACACGGTGCGCCGAACACTCCTAACGATGGACCTCCACAGCCGACAACCCGTGCAAGAGCCAATATTAACACCACGACATCGGCAAGTACGACTGAAATGGGCACGTGACCACCGTCCCCGGACGTTGGCGCAGTGGCAGAGTGTTTCCCATATACCTTCGTCAGCATGCCGGTGGGAGAAGGCAAAACCGTCGTCTTCCACGGGAACAGACCCTTTATACCTGTACTGTGGGACGGAGACAAACTAGCGGTGGCTCCGTTATGCGCTGGGGAACTTTAACGTGGCCATCCATGAACCCGCCGAGCTCGTGCAAAGCACCACGACGGCGAGGGAGTATCGTACACTGGTTGCACACAACGTACACCCCTTCATGACGATCATCTTTCCCGATGGCAGTGGCATTTTTCAGCGAGATAATGCGCCGTGTCAGCAAGGCCACGAGTGTGATGAAGCGGTTTCGGGTGGGAGGTTCCTACTCCATTCTGTTTGATCTAGCAGTCGGGCCTACTAGATGAGTGACTTGCCAAGCGAGTGCAATTATTATTCGTACATCAGGAATATTTTCATGATTATCATTCCCACTGCAACTATGCTTATGAGCCCTAGAGCTCATCAGTTAAGCTATAATTTATTCTCGTCCTTACTTTTTAATGCAACGGAATGCACATTTCTGATGGACTCACTCCACCCTGGAAGGCCACATTTCCTTCCTGTCGTATGTATTTTATCCAGCTTGGACAACCCAGCAAGAAAATGGAGGTTATGTTAAAATACCTCAACAAAATGGCTACCCACAACTCAATAATCAAGACCACTAGTTGTCGCATACAGGGTGTTTCAAAAATGACCGGTATATTTGAAACGGCAGTAAAAACTAAACGAGCAGCGATAGAAATACACTGTTTGTTGCAATATGCTTGAGACAACAGAACATTTTCAGGCGGACAAACTTTCGAAATTACAGTAGTTACAATTTTCAACAACACATGGCGCTGCAAGTGATGTGAAAGATATAGAAGACAACGCAGTCTGTGGGTGCGCCATTCTGTACGTCGTCTTTCTGCTGTAAGCGTGTGCTGTTCACAACGTGCAAGTGTGCTGTGGACAACATGGTTTATTCCTTAGAACAGAGGATTTTTCTGGTGTTGGAATTCCACCGCCTAGAACACAGTGTTGTTGCAACAAGACGAAGTTTTCAACGGAGGTTTAATGTAACCAAAGGACCGAAAAGCGATACAATAAAGGATCTGTTTGAAAAATTTCAACGGACTGGGAACGTGACGGATGAACGTGCTGGAAAGGTAGGGCGACCGCGTACAGCAACCACAGAAGGCAACGCGCAGCTAGTGCAGCAGGTCATCCAACAGCGGCTTCGGGTTTCCGTTCGCCGTGTTGCAGCTGCGGTCCAAATGACGCCAACGTCCACATATCGTCTCATGCGCCAGAGTTTACACCTCTATCCATACAAAATTCAAATGCGGCAACCCCTCAGCGCCGCTACCATTTCTGCACGAGAGACATTCACTAACGATAAAGTGCACAGGATTGATGACGGCGATATGCATGTGGGCAGCATTTGGTTTACTGATGAAGCTTGTTTTTACCTGGACGGCTTCGTCAATAAACAGAACTGGCGCATATGGGGAACCGAAAAGCCCCATGTTGCAGTCCCATCGTCCCTGCATCCTCAAAAAGTACTGGTCTGAGCCGCCATTTTGTCCAAAGGAATCATTGGGCCATTTTTCAGATCCGAAACGATTACTGCATCACGCTATCTGGACATTCTTCGTGAATTTGTGGCGGTACAAACTGCCTTAGACGACACTGCGAACACCTCGTGGTTTATGCAAGATGGTGCCCGGCCACATCGCACGGCCGACGTCTTTAATTTCCTGAATGAATATTTCGATGATCGTGTGATTGCTTTGGGCTATCCGAAACATACAGGAGGCGGCGTGGATTGGCCTCCCTATTCGCCAGACATGAACCCCTGTGATTTCTTTCTGTGGGGACACATGAAAGACCAGGTGTACCGCCAGAATCCAGAAACAATTGAGCAGCTAAAGCAGTCATCTGCATGTGAAGCCATTCCACCAGACTCGTTGTCAGAGGTTTCGGGTAATTTCATTCAGAGACTACGCAATATTATTGCTACGCATGGTGGATATGTGGAAAATATCGTACTATAGAGTTTCCCAGACCGCAGCGCCATCTGTTGTTGACAATTGTAACTACTGTAATTTCCAAAGTTTGTCTGCCTGAAATGTATTGTTGTCCCAAGCATATTGCAACAAACGGTGTATTTCTATCGCTGCTCGTTTAGTTTGTATTGCCGTTTCAAATATACCGGTCATTTTTGAAACACCCTGTATATCTCCTCTTTTATTACAATAAATTCTTTCACGCTAATGTTGAAAAATTCCTAGCATTACACTTAAACACAATAGTTAAACAAGTGATTATCCACCCAATGGGTATGATATAACATAACTATTTTACAATTTTATGGTCTCGTAATGCTTCTGTCTATTGCCACTGTGCACATTCTGGATTGGTAAGGAATCTTTTGCTACTTCGTTCTGTCCCACACTCTCCTAATCTCATTCATTAGAAACTTAACAAATTTACTGACTTTCGTGCTGTACTAGGAAAAATCATGCTTGACCCACTAAATTCGCTACTGTCTCGTGCAAATCACACAGATTAAATACACATAATAAATCACACTGACAGTATAAAACACATATCTAAAAACAAAATGTTTGGTTTTCTACTCGTTCTGCTTTCCCACATCAAACAATAGTCACCCCTGATTCACACGTCACTGACCCAAGTAATAATTTTCTTACCACTAACTCTGGAGGATTTATGCACATCTCCCTGTGCAATGCAACCCTCATGGAGTTGCCAGGTAGATGGCTGACTCACCTTAATTCACTCTCAGAGTATCTGAATATCAAGCTGGCGTCACACGAATGCATCTCATAATGGAACTTTGGTATCTTATTTATTTCATACACGGATCCTCAACTGAATGCTAGGACTAGCACTTCTAATTCTTTTTGTTGTCTCACAGTCAGGTTGAGACTCACACTGTACTCACCACGTGGAAGTGCTTGTCTCTAATTCAAGTTCTGCACACGGAAATCTTTATTATTTTCAACTTAGATTTACACATGCACGTATTTCATCTTAATACTACCACACGCTAGTCTTTCGTCTTATAATTACGACACGTGATTTCTTTGTCACTTCCGAAGAATCCTCTGTTCCCCATGAATTTTTTTACCTGCCTATCTTTTCCGAACAATTTATATGAGCCTCCCACGAAAAGTTTCTGAAAAGAGAAATTATTAGTTCACATACTTCTAAATATTGCACATGCACAACATTTTCATTTAAATTTTTTTTCTGGAGCACACATAGAGCACGTCTTCACACCTCAGGAACCAGTGACATAAAGTGCTGAAACATGGCTTCCGCAGATGTGGGGGAGGACCTTGCCAGCGTATTGGTCAGCCACATTCGAGGCCCTCTGGTGCTCTGGTATACTTCCTCTCTTTGGTCCGGCCAAAGGTTACCAGAGTACCTCCTCAAAGATGATTACAGAATCTACCTTCACTATCTGTGGTCAGCAGACGACCAGCCATTCATTCAATTCACAAACATTACCAAACTGGATTCAGGGATCTATTTTAAGGAAGTGCACATCTGAATAATTAAACATACAAATTGCCCTTCTTTCCTACATTGGTATCCGACTTCGGTGATTTAAATAAAACGGTGTTATTCTACAAAAAACGCTGTTCTGACAAGAACAACAAAGTATGCTGTTATACATCTTTTCTATGTCGGGCAGTACTGTGCCCTTTCAGAAGAACACAGCTGCGAGTTCAGTTGATGTGCTGGTCCCCCGGCTCGCCAGATCTGAACACAATCGAACACATCTGGGATGTGACTGAACGTGGCATCAAAGCTCATCGCACCTTCCCCGGAATTTCCGGGAAGTAGGTGACTTGTCTAGCCAACAGCCTTATCGCAGTGGTAACACCATTACCGTCAGATCACCGAAGTTAAGCTCTGTCGGGCTGATGGCAAGCGGAGTGCACTCGGCCCTTATGAGGCCATTTGAGGAGCACCTCAGTTCAGTAGTAGTGGCTCGGGTAACGAAAACTGACGACGGCGGCGGATCATCCAGCGATACGGCGGCTGGTCGGTGTCGCTGGGCCTTCCGAGACCTGTTTGGACGGGGTTTGGTTTAGTCTAGGTTTTAGTTGACTTGTGTGTGGAGATGTGGTACCAACTTCCTCCAGCGGCACACCGAGGCCTCATTCGTTCCATGCCACCACGCACTGACGCTGTTATCTGTGCCAAAAGTGGATATACCAGCTGTCAGGTATGATCCAGCCGATCACTGCATACATTCCTAAGCTTGTGGGCCGTCTCGTCACGCGATGCGATAGCACCGCTGCGTAGCGTCCGTGACGTTAGTGTTCAAGTGGCGACGTATCCCTGCTGCCGTTGCTCAAATCGCCACATTTTGCGAGAAGTCGCTAATTTTCGTGTCATTGTCAGCTACTACCAACGTTTTGCAATCTATCAGTGTATAGCACAGAGGAGGCCAGTGAGCAGTAAGTAACGCGTATACGTGTGTCGTCAGCACCGATCCAGAGGCGAAAGTACTTATCCCTGCCCCCCTTCAAGGTAGTTATCTTGAGCAGTGCGTGGCTTATGTGCTGCCATCATGTATTTTACACCCTGTTTTTAACGTACTTCCACCTCACTACGTTAAATTACTACTGTCACTGAGTTGCTGCTTTGCTTGATCGTGAGCGGCGTTAGTGGCGCGTATCGATGTATCCTCTCTCGTAGTATCTTTGCTCGACTGCTATGACTTCCCGGTCGTTGTCTGTCGTAAGGAGTTCGGGTCGCGAGTGCCGGTCTGCCAGTCTGCCTGGGCCTGCCAGTTGGGAGTTGCAATGCGGCACTAGTGCAGTCGGGCTGGAGCAGCAGTGAGGACCGTTGCCGCCACGCATCACTACCGGAAAACGCGTTTGGGCTCGCGGATCGTTCATGAGTCGGCTGTGTGTGTGTGTTGTGTGTGTGTGTGTGTGTGTGTGTGTGTGTGTGTGTGTGTGTGTGTGTGTGTGTGCGCGCGTCCGCGCGCCCACTCTCGAATTGTCTTCGTGCGTGCTAAGTTGCTGTTATATCGTCCAGGACTTCGCGCAAGTGTTTGTCAGGTTGTGTGTGTAGTTGCCGTGAGTTCCCTGGACAAGTTATTTTAAATGTTGTCGGCGTACTGGGTCTGAGAGGTCGGTCGTCTCATCGGGCGACGTGTAACTGGTCCTCTGAGCGCTTCTGGACCCCTTCAATTACCATCTTGTGGAACTTGGGTCGGCCCGTTCCTGGTGCAGGGATGTCGTTTAGCCAGTGGGCGTGTTCCCTCTGCATGGTTGGGTCCGAGCCAGTATTTCCGCCGTCGTGTGTTCGGAAGTGAGTGGGAGACGCACCAGCAGTGCAGTTGCGACGGACCTGCAAGCAGTCGGTCGGTTGCTGCGGACCAGGGAAGATATCCCCGCGTGGTGCAGTCGCTGGGTCCGCTGCCGGTCCCTGCGCAGTGTCGGCGCGTGTGTGGAACTCTCCGGTCGCTACGAGCTTCGTGGCTCACCGACCCAAGACGTCAAAATTGATTGGTGTTTTATGTACCCAAGGCTCGTCCATTCATGTTGTGTTTCGTTTCGGTGGTTCGCTGTTGGGTGCGGCTTTCCTGTGACCAACACCGAGTGTTTGTACTTATTTTATTGTGGAGAGTTACGTCCGTAACATTTTCTGTTTGAGTTCTCAGGTACCTACTGACGTGAAGCAAGTCGTTGTGTCGGTCGGTCCGTGGCTGTCCCCTGGTTGGGTTCCGACGGATCAAGTGTAGATGGGCTCACCACCTGTCTCGCCAAAGTGAGGGAGGGCAGACCGACCTCCCTGAGGGCTTCTTTGTGCCACCGGTGTTTTATTATCTGTTGGCAGCAACTTTAAATTCAAGGCTTATGGTTTTTTAATTTTCTTAAAAATTTTGCAATATTTATTTTTAAATTTATCTTTCAAGCTTAAACATTGTGGCCTTCTGCCTTTAAAAGATTATGGTAATTTATTTTAAAATTTTGAAACTTAATTGTGGCCTTCAGCCATTGGTATTGCACCTTGCATATGTATGTTCTATCTGCTTAGCCTTAAGGCTTTCCACGTAGCCGTGATATGTTTTTTATTTTATTTGATTTGCCTCTTTAATTGCGTTTTAATCTTGTTGATTTTTAAGATTTCTTGTTGTTAAACATTCTGGTCTTCCGCCTTAAAAGTCTGTGGTAATATATTCTAAAATTTTGAAATTTAATCGTGGCCCTCAGCCATTTTTATTGCACTTAGCATATGTTTGCTGGTTCTTTTTTAAAATTATTTTATTGCTATCTTAACTGGATTTTAATCTTTCCGCTACTCTCCGGACTCACACGAGTACACGGGCCATAACTTCGCGCTCAGACTGGAAACGTGTTTCTATCTGCCGTTCAAAAGCAGCGGCGGCGAAATGGCATTGCGCATGCGCGGACTGGGCTAGAACTTTCACTGGCTTTACGTCATGAGCAGAGCGTCGGACGAAATATCCGAAAACGCGTCGCTTGTCGGAGTACAGTGCGACGGCGTCGCCCTCTCTGTCACGACGATCCTCTGCGGGCCGGACCGAGAACAGCCAGTCCAGCCAGCCGGCCGCCGGGATTTCCGTGGTAGGCGTGCGTAAACGATTCCTCCCAACGTAGCTACTCTGTTGTTATTTTGAGGATAAATCTCTTGCGTAGCTTATGCTGGCCTGTGAAGTAAGGGCCGGCCGCGGTGGCCTTGCAGTTCTAGGCGCTTCAGTCCGGAACCGCGCGACTGCTACGGTCGCAGGTTCAAATTCTGCCTCGGGCATAGATGTGTGTGATGTCCTTAGGTTAGTTAGGTTTAAGTAGTTCTAAGTTCTAGGGGCCTGATGACCCCAGATGTTAAGTCCCATAGTGCTCAGAACCATTTGAACCATTTTTGTGAAGTAAGGACAGTAGTCATTCTCAGGTGAAAAGGCGCGTCGTAATCAGGACTTAGCTCGGAATCTGCGAACTGAAATCGCAGTCTGATTAGAAACCAAAAGTAGGCATAATCTTTATCCGAAATTTTTGCCGTAAATTACAACTGAAAAATAATTTGTTCACCTGAGAAGGGTGGTGTATCTTAGGCTTGAAGTTAGTGTAGTGGATCTTCTTTCAGTTGTGGTTGGTGGGCACTAGCAGTCTACAAATTATTATTGCTGCTTAGTGATGCTTGTATAACAATAGGCTGTCTTTCATGAGATGGTTTGCAAATGTTCTCTATATGTTTCCATTTTACAGTACTTTCGGTATTCACAGTAACTTATCCCAAAATTTGTGTTCGTCTTCCACGCATACCCTGAATGACAGTCATGGAAAGTTAGGTCAGTTTTGTTGAACCTATTTGAAGTTGTGCACAATGTTATAATCTTGATTTTGAATGTTACCACGAATCTGTATATTGAGCAAGCAGAAAAGGAAACAAAAGAAAAATTCGGAGTAGGTATTACAATCCATGGAGAAGAAATAAAAGCTTTGAGGTTAGCCGATGACTTTCTAATTCTGTCAGAGACAGCAAAGGACTTGGAAGAACAGTTGAACGGAATAGACAGCGTCTTGAAAGGAGGATATAAGATGAACATCAACAAAAGCAAAACGAGGATAATGGAATGTAGTCGAATTAAGTCGGGTGATGCTGAGGGCATTAGATTAGGAAATGAGTTCTGCTATTTGGGGATCAAAATAACTGATGATGGACAAATTAGAGAGGATATAAAATGTAGACTGGCAATGGCAAGGAAAGCGTTTCTGAAGAAGAGAAACTTGTTAACATAGAGTATAGATTTAAGTGTCAGGAAGCCGCTTCTGAAAGTATTTGTGTGGAGTGTAGCCATGTATGGAAGTGAAACTTGGACGATAAATAGTTTGGACAAGAAGAGAATAGAAGCTTTCGAAATGTGGTGCTACAGAAGAATACTGAAGATTTGATGGGTAGATCAAATAACTAATGAGGAGGTATTGAATACAATTGGGGAACAGAGAAATTTGTGGCACAACTTGACTAGAAGAAGGGATTGGTTGGTACGGTATACTCTGAGGCATTAAGGGATTACCAGTTTACAATTGGAGGGCAGCGTGGAGGGTAAAAATCGTAGAGGGAGACCAAGAGATGAATACACTAAGCATATTCAGAAGAATGTAGGTTGCAGTAAGTACTGGGAGATGAAAAAGCTTGCACAGGATAGAGTAGCATATGGAGAGCTGAATCAAACCAGTCTCAGGACTGAAGACCACAACAACAACAACCACGAATCATATGTAATATGTGACTGAACATTTCTCTCTTCATCACATGTATTCGTAAAATTTGTCTGCTTATCCCAATGACTAAGGGAAGAGTGTTCAGTATTTGTCACGTTCTTTTGGAGACGGATATAAGTAATTCACAGGCATTCGGTGTCTTTTTAATAGCAAAACCCGCAGCGCAGCACTCTTCTCCAAGCACAGAGTCGCCGTGGCTTACATCCAGCCCACGGAGGTTCAGATAGGTTTTGACCTTCTCGGTGGAACAGATTCTAACCTAACCCAACCTCACCCTTCCTCCTAGAGCCCGCCAAAAACAGGCGGAGGAGATCGGACGCAGTGTGACCAAGCTGTCGACCGATGCTATCGGGCGACCTGTGCCGACCGCCGTCGCTGGCGCTGTGAAGGCGACTTACTTCATGGAGCTTCTTGTGGGGAAGAGTCGGCGCTGTTTGTTTCGCGTTGCACCGAGGCCCGCAACTTGTCCAACTTTTATCGTTCTTCTTTCCTGGAGGCTTCTGTATTGCTGTCCGTACATCCTAAGGCAGTAATTATTATATCTTGTCGAAACCCCAGTGTAAGACAAACGAATCTGGTGGTTTCCCACTTCTAGTGTCAGATCCGCTTTTGCTGATTTTTCTGTCTTGCCCAGGCGACAATTGCACCTGCGTTCTTTAACGCGGGTGTTAGTGCTTCTTTTTGTATTTACCGTGTACACTTGGCCGCAAGTGCATGGGATTTTTATACTCCTGTTCTGGAAAGTGGCGGGTGTACTCGTTCGCAGTGTTCAAATATTCACTCACTTTTTTGTCAATTTATACACTGTGTCAGTATCATGTATTCTGAGTACTTTGCAGATGCGATCCATGAGAAACTCACAAATGGCAAGGAAACTTTCATTTTAGGTTCATTTTCATTAGAAATTCTATACGTTTTAGCCTGCAGTGGTCTATTTATGGACAGTGTCTTGAAAGGAGGATATAAGATGAAGATCAACAAAAGCAAAACGAGGATAATGGAATGTGGTCGAATTAAGTCGGGTGATGCTGAGGGAATTAGATTAGGAAATGAGATACTTAAAGTAGTATAGGAGTTTTGCTATTTGGGGAGCAAAATAACTGATGATGGTCGAAGTAGAGAGGATATAAAATGTAGTCTGGCAATGGCAAGGAAAGCGTTTCTGAAGAAGAGAAATTTGTTAACATCGAGTATAGATTTAAGTGTCAGGAAGCCGTTTCTGAAAGTATTTGTATGGAGCGTAGCCATGTATGGAAGTGAAACATGGACGATAAATAGTTTGGACAAGAAGAGAATAGAAGCTTTCGAAATGTGGTGCTACAGAAGAATACTGAAGATTTGATGGGTAGATCAAATAACTAATGATGAAGTATTGAATAGAATTGGGGAGAAGAGGAGTATGTGGCACAACTTGACAAAAAGGAGGGACCGGTTCGTTGGACATGTTCTGAGGCATCAAGGGATCACAAATTTAGCATTGGAGGGCAGCGTGGAGGGTAAAAATCGTAGAGGGAGACCAAGAGATGAATACACTAAGCGGATTCAGAAGGATGTGGGTTGCAGTAAGTACTGGGAGATGAAGAAGCTTGCACAGGATAGAGTAGCATGGAGAGCTGCAGCAAACCAGTCTCAGGACTGAACACCACAACAACAACAGTGTATACATATCTATGACTCCTTTTTCCTGCTAGGAATGATGAGTGGTATCTCTGTGAAGGTATCTATCTGCGTCAATATGCTTCTTGCAGATTTTATGTCCTCTTTTACTTTTTTCCATAGTGAACTTCATATTAGAATTAATATTACTCAGAAGCTTTAAAACTTCAAAGAGTTGTCTTTCTTCGTGAGGTCATATAAAAAAAAGTGCCATCTGCGTATCTTCTTCACTTCTACAATCAAAGAATCCTGTCGGTAAAATTCTCGCCGTTTCTACACTCACCTGATTATCTCTCACTTCATCATACACAAGCGAGTCTACTCCAGGTTTTACGTCACTGGCATTAAAAAGCTCACTATTTTACTACTTCATTTTTGTTACTAACGTCTAGTCCTCCTTTCTCTATTGTCAGATACACCAATTTCTACTTCTTTGCCACCCATTTCGAAAATATTCATTAAACACTTACTGGAGTAAACAATTTCAGCTTAATTACAGCTACTCCCACCTGTTCTTTATCCTGAACTATAATATAAACACTTGTTTACGCCAGGCAGGCTTTCCAATGCCTATTGCTCTTCAAATCTGGCAGCCGCTTCCACAGCGTTCTACTGGCTGCAATCTCTCTGGCAAAATAGTTGAAAGTGTTGTTTTGTACAACTTCTCTGCCAGGCATCGAATCCAATTCCTTCCTATTTGTGGGCCACTTCGTTTCCAAATACTGTGTTTTCTCGTTCTTCACTAATCAATAAATCACAAATGACTAAAGTATTTTTGTCTAATATGTTGACACTATTTACAAATACTTTGTACACAGTGTTGAATGTAGTTCGATACCACTCTTTTAATTTAAGACGCGTGAGTCACTTTTACACTTATTGTGCAACGTCCACGAATAAGAGTTTTACACCTGGGGCACCATTTCTTAAATTAACAACCGGCCTCTGAAGTCTCCTGGAGGTTCATCTTCAACGTTCTCCTATGATTATTTAATGTTATGCACAGTTGTTAAATAAAAGTACATAACATTGTTGAATTTACTTTTTCATTCTCTCAACGTTCATCGATGCTAAGCACATGATCAACAGCCTTCTTGTAACGTATTACTGTGGACTTTGGCTACACTCGCGATGTTCACCGCGAACTGCAACATTCATGCATCATACACAGCACGTATTCAAATGCGACCTTAGGCCACTTGTTTCGCTTGAGCAGCAAAGTCTGTGGCCATACACGAATCATTTGCTTAGAACGCTCTGAACAAGTTGGACTGTGCTGTCTTAACTGGGCGGCAATACGCCTGTCTTGCTGTCTGAGTCGATGTGCACGCAAGCCGAAAAAACCAAAGCACTCACAGCGAAAGAGTTAGCTAGTTAGTTTGTTGCACGTTCCACAGATCATACGAACGATTCTTTTATCGAAATCATGTGGAACGACTTTGTTTACAGAACATGTATACATGATTACTGTTATCGTTACACATTGTCATTTTATTACTATGCATGTAACTCAACATAAAAACAATGTTTTTGCTACTGGCTACCAGTTTTTAAATAGAAATTCGTCGGTGGACTACGAGAAGCTATGCTGGAAATGATTTTAAATTAGATTTTAAACTTGCTCCGCTACCTGTCAAACAGTTTATGTTGTTGGGCAAGTGATCAAACATTTTTATTGCTCCATATTGAACTCCTCTCTCAGCCGTTGACACCTTTAACAATGGGTAATATCGGTCATTATTCGCTCTAGTTTTGCAGGTATGTACATCACTGTTCTTCTCAAATTGTGATGGATTATGACGAATTTCGCTAGCGAAAATATGCGTTCTGACGTCAAGTAAAATGTCTAACTCCTTGAAGAGGTAGCTCCATGACTTCCGTGGGTGAACACCACATACTCTTACTGCTCGCTTTTGTGCGATCAATACTTTCTTTCTGAGTGTTGAGTTAGCTCAGAAATTAATTCCATATGACATTACTGACTGGAAACATTAAAAACTTGTCCGGAGGTTGATACGTTTGTTTCCAAGATTATCAATTATGTGAAGAGTAAAAATAACTGAACTTCATTGTTTGAGAAGGTCCATAATATACTTCTTCCAGTTCAAGTTTGCATCAGTGTGTACACCCAAAAATTTGGAGCATTCTACGCTACTTGCTGGGTCCGGCTCGTGTGCTACGTAAATTTTTGGTATGATTCTATTTGTTGTACAGAACTGAATTTGGTGTGTTTTCCTCAAAATTTAGGGAGCCTTCATTTTTAGAGAACCACTTAACGGTGGTTGAAACGTCCTATCCCGACAATGTTAAATTTAGTGACTGGGCTTCCCTCTATTTCAGGTAGCACTGTAGCCATTGACATGAAACTTTTACAGGACATTAAACTCTATGTTCTGAGTACTGAACTACAATAATTGTATTTCAGCCACTGCTTTCGGCAATACAATTTTTTAATCACACGTTTAAAATTTTGTGTACTTTTGTCTGTTGTTGTTGTTGCCGTCTTCAGTCCTGAGACTGGTTTGATGCAGCTCTCCATGCTACTCTATCCTGTGCAAGCTTCTTCATCTCCCAGTACCTACTGCAACCAACATCCTTCTAAATCTGCTTAGTGTATTCATCTCTTGGTCTCCCTCTACGATTTTTACCCTCCACGCTGCCCTCCAATACCAAATTTGTAATCCCTTGATGCCTCAGAACATGTCCTACCAACCGATCCCCTCCTCTTGCCAAGTTGTGCCACAAACTTCTCTTCTCCCCAATCCTATTCAATACCTCCTCCTTAGTTATGTGATCTACCCATCTAATCTTCAGCATTCTTCTGTAGCACCACATTTCGAAAGCTTCTATTCTCTTCTTGTCCAAACTATTTATCGTCCAAGTTTCACTTCCATACATGGCTACACTCCATACAAATACCTTCAGAAATGACTTCCTGACACTTAAATCTATATTCGATGTTAACAAATTTCTCTTCTTCAGAAACGCTTTCCTTGCCATTGCCAGTCTACATTTTATATCCTCTCTACTTCGACCATTATCAATTATTTTGCTCCCCAAATAGCAAAACTCCTTTACTACTTTAAGTGTCTCATTTCCTAATCTCATACCCTCAGCATCTCCCGACTTAATTCGACTACATTCCATTATCCTCGTTTTGCTTTTGTTGATGTTCATCTTATATCCTCCTTTCAAGACACTGTTCATTCCGTTCAACTGCTCTTCCAGGTCCTTTGCTGTCTCTGACAGAATTACAATGACATCGGCGAACCTCAAAGTTTTTATTTCTTCTCCATGAATTTTAATACCTACTCCAAATTTTTCTTTTGTTTCCTTTACTGCTTGCTCAATATACAGATTGAATAACATCGGGGAGAGGCTACAACCCGTCTCACTCCCTTCCCAACCACTGCTTCCCTTTCATGCCTCTTAAGTCTTATAACTGCCATCTGGTTTCTGTACAAATTGTAAATAGCCTTTCGTTTCCTGTATTTTACCCCTGCCACCATCAGAATTTGAAAGAGAGTATTCCAGTCAACATTGTCAAAAGCTTTCTCTAAGTCTACAAATGCTAGAAACGTAGGTTTGCCTTTCCTTAATCTTTCTTCTAAGATAAGTCGTAAGGTCAGTATTGCCTCACGTTTTCCAGTGTTTCTACGGAATCCAACCTGATCTTCCCCGAGGTCGGCTTCTACTAGTTTTTCCATTCGTCTGTATAGAATTCGTGTTAGTATTTTGCAGCTGTGGCTTATTAAACTGATTGTTCGGTAATTTTCACATCTGTCAACGCCTGCTTTCTTTGGGATTGGAATTATTATATTCTTCTTGAAGTCTGAGGGTATTTCGCCTGTTTCATACATATTGCTCACCAGATGGTAGAGTTTTGTCAGGACTGGCTCTCCCAAGGCCGTCAGTAGTTCTAATGGAATGTTGTCTACTCCGGGGGCCTTGTTTCGACTCAGGTCTTTCAGTGCTCTGTCAAACTCTTCACGCAATATCGTATCTCCCGTTTCATCTTCATCTACATCCTCTTCCATTTCCATAATATTGTTCTCAAGTGCATCGCCCTTGTATATACCCTCTATATACTTCTTCCACCTTTCAGCTCTCCCTCCTTTGCTTAGAACTGGGTTTCCATCTGAGCTCTTGATATTCATGCAAGTGGTTCTCTTTTCTCCAAAGGTCTCTTTAATTTTCCTGTAGGCAGTATCTATCTTACCCCTAGTGAGATAAGCCTCTACATCCTTACATTTGTCCTCTAGCCATCCCTGTTTAGCCATTTTGCACTTCCTGTCGATCTCATTTTTGAGACGTTTGTATTCCTTTATCCCTGCTTCATTTACTGTATTTTTATATTTTCTCCTTTCATCAATTAAATTCAATATTTCTTCTGTTACCCAAGGATTTCTACTAGCCCTCGTCTTTTTACCTACTTGATCCTCTGCTGTCTTCACTACTACATCCCTCAAAGCTACACATTCTTCTTCTACTGTATTTCTTTCCCCCATTCCTGTCAATTGTTCCCTTATGTTCTCTCTAAAACTCTGTACAACCTCTGGTTCTTTCAGTTTATCCAGGTCCATCTCCTTAATTTCCCACATTTTTGCAGTTTCTTCAGTTTTAATCTACAGGTCATAACCAATAGATTGTGGTCAGAGTCCACATCTGTCTTACAATTTAAAACCTGGTTCCTAAATCACTTACCATTATATAATCTATCTGAAACCTGTCAGTATCTCGAGGCTTCTTCCATGTATACAGCCTTCTTTTATGATTCTTGAACGAAGTGTTACCTATGATTAAGTTGTGCTCTGTGCAAAATTCTACCAGGCGGCTTCCTCTTTCATTTCTTTGCCCCAGTCCATATTCACCTGCTGTTTCCTTCTCTCCCTTTTCCTACTACCGAATTCAAGTCACCCATGACTATTAAATTTTCGTCTCCCTTCACTATCTGAAAAATTTCTTTGATTTGATAGTACATTTCATCAATTTCTTCGTCATCTGCAGAGCTAGTTGGCTATAAACTTGTACTACTGTCGTAGGTGTGGGCTTCGTATGTATCTTGGGCACAATAATGCTTTCAATATGCTGTTTGTAGTAGCTTACCCGCATTCCTATTTTCGTATTCATTATTAAACCGACTCCTGCATTTCCCCTATTTGATTTTGTGTTTATAACCCTGTAGTCACCTGACCAGAAGTCTTGTTCCTCCTGCCACCGAACTTCACTAATTCCCACTATATCTAACTTTAACCTATCCATTTCCCTTTTTAAATTTTCTAACCTACCTGCCCGATTAAGGGATCTGACATTCCACGCTCCGATCCATAGAACGCCAGTTTTCTTTCTCCTGATAACGACATCCTCTGGAGTAGTCCCCGCCCGGAGATTCGAATGGGGGACTATTTTACCTCCGGAATATTTTACCCAAGCGGACGCCATCATCATTTAATCATACAGTAAAGCTGCATGCCCTCCGGAAAAATTACGGGCGTAGTTTCCCCTTGCTTTCAGCCGTTCGCAGTACCAGCACAGCAAAGCCGTTTTGGTTATTGTTACAAGGCCAGATCAGTCAGTCATCCTGAATGTTGCCCTTGCAACTACTGAAAAGTCTGCTGCCCCTCTTCAGGAACCACACGTTTGTCTGGCCTCTCAACAGATACCCCTCCGTTGTGGTTGCACCTACAGTACGGCTATCTGTATCGCTGAGGCACGCAAGCCTCTCCACCAACGGCAACGGCAATTATTGTCTGTTATCCTAAATAATTTTAGTTATACATAACATAAACATTTTATTCATAACATAAACATTTTAGTTCAGTAGACTCAGGATATGTATGTTATTACTCCCTGAAAATTTGAATACTCTACTCGGATCGGTTTATGAGATTTAGGGAAAAATGCATCAGAAAATGTAAATTTTCAGGAACGGCTTCTAAAGTTTCAAAAGACTAACTCACTTTATATATGCTTATTTTTTTTTTAGTCACTCGTAGCACCCTGCACCATACTGTATGTCATCCTCTTTATTTTTTTCCACGTTTTTTTTTCTTCTTTTCTTCTTTCTGGACTCCTTAGTGGCCAAGCGTGCTGCATACTCTGCGTTATCAATGCGAATCTCGTCCATCCGTTCAAGTTCTCTGATGCAGTTTGCTCCAGGGTTAATTCCCATATGCTGTAGCACTTTCACCCTACCAATGTTGTCATCATTAAAAGCAATAACAGCATCACTGATCCCTTGATTTAGTGTCTTCATTTTTTGTAACCTAGTCCATATAAGGTTATTGACCGACTCATTGAGATTTGAGTCTGACCATGCAGAAACTTCTTCAGTAATTTAGGATTTGCCAGTTATCTGTAAATAGGTTTTATGATATCCATGACTGCTGCTGGGCTAGAATGTTTATTGTTGTGTGAACTATTTGAGAACTGGGCATTGCGGTAATTGCACCATGAATCAGGTCCAGGAAGGGAAAGGTGATGTACCGGTTTTTAATCAGTTGACAGTCTGTGGAAGAAGGTAGCCAATACTGCCTGATTCATTTTCAACAAATCCTCAGTATTATTTCGAACGACCATCCCATAATACTGCTGTAGTTCATCAATCATTTTGTCTGTTAGCCTGCATCTTATGGTTTTACGATCAGAAAGTTCCTTTTCTCTCAAACTTTGTTTCAACTTCCTCAACCTGGCACCCATCCTATTCTGGACATGCCCAACACATCCCAGTTTTGTGATAATCTTCTCACCATAAGGCTGAGCGGCAACTACCCTGTTATATGCTTTTGAGTCTCCATCACCTAAGAGCTTAGTGTAACATGCTCCCCTTTCGCTCACAAATCTACTAAAATTTCAGTAGCTACAGAGGCCTCCATACCATCACTTTTTCCTGCTTAATTTCTGTCACAGATATGCCCTTCTTCATTCCATGATTTACACTTATAACAATGTTTGGTTAAAATCTAGAAATCTATTACCTTTCCAGTATCCACACTGGCCATCGTAGCAACAGAATTCTTAGAACTGTAGCCGCGCTTCTATCAATCGCCATCAAAAGCTACTGCTATGTCAGTCATACCATCATTTATTTCAACAGCTTCGTTTGCAGCACCCTTCATTGACTCACATGCAACAGATTCCACAGCATCTCCAATAAATCCTCATATTTGTCGATTTTACGAGGTGGGAGTGGCATATTAATCACGGCACACATTGTTTCTGCTGCAGTGTGTCCTTTGCCAATAGCTCTCAATCCTTAAAACTACCTAACATTTACTTCAAAATAATTATCTTTCCACTTATCAGAATTCCAAAATGATCTGGCACAATTAATGATAAGTTTCGTGGCTAATCCATTTGATACCTCACTGTCGTCATGAAAAATAACTGGCCATCCACATATTTTACAACACACACATTCACTTAACATCATTATTAGGATGTGTAAATCTATCAAAATATAACCTAACCTACCATTTACATAACTTCCGTTTTGGGAAAACTGTGTATTACAACGTTTTATTTTAATCTTCGAAGCACTAATGGGTGTTTCTATCGATACTGACGAGTTTGCCCGTATTTCATTGTCTTTAACTTCACACACCACATGTTGAACACAATGTTCCCCTTTATTCGAAATCTATTACCAGGAAACCCACGTTTCTTAAAAACATTTTGTTTTGGCGTCATACTTTACTTTTTGAGAGATTTACCAATCTGTTCGTCAGTTTTCCTCAGAAAAACGTTAGCACTTCGACATACAACATCTACATCCAAACTCCGCAAGCCACCTGACGGGTGTGGTGGATGGTACCCTGAGTACCTATATCGGTTCTCCCTTCTATTCCAGTCTCGTATTGTTCGTCGAAAGAAGGATTGTCGATATGCCTCCGTGTTGGCTCTAATCTCTCTGATTTTATCCTCGTGGTCTCTTCGCGAGATATACGTAGGAGGAAGCAATATACTGCTTGACTCCTCAGTGAAGGTATGTTCTCGAAACTTCAACAAAAGCCCGTACCGAGCTACTGAGCGTCTCTCTTGCAGTCTTCCACTGGAGTTTATCTATCATCTCCGTAACGCTTTCGCGATTACTAAATGATCCTGTAACGAAGCGCGCTGCTCTCCGTTGGATCTTCTCTATCTCTTCTATCAACCCTATCTGGTACGGATCCCACACCAGTGAACAGTATTCAAGCAGTGGGCGAACAATTGTACTGTAAACTACTTCCTTTGTTTTCAGACTGCATTTCCTTAAGAGTCTTCCAATGAATCTCAGTCTGGCATCTGCTTTACCGACGACTAATTTTGTATGGTCATTCCATTTTAGATCACTCCTAATGCCTACTCCCAGATAATTTATGGAATTAACTGCTTCCAGTTGCTGACCTGCTATACTTTATATATATGATAAAGGATCTTTCTTGCTATGTATTCGCAGCACATTACACTTGTCTACAATGAAGTTCAGTTGCCATTCCCTGCACGATGCGTCAATTCGTTGCAGATCCTCCTGCATTCAGTACAATTTTCCACTGTTACAACCTCTCGATATATTACAGCATCATCCGCAAAAAGCCTCAGTGAACTTCCGATGTTGTCCAGAAGGTCATTTATATATGTTGTGAATAGCAACAGTCATACGACACTCCCCTGCGGCACACCTGAAATCACTCTTACTTCGGAAGATCTCTCTTTTGAGAATGACATGCTGCATTCTGTAATCTAGCAATTCTTCAATCCAGCGCGTGTTTGTACTATGAAACGATACGATACGGTTTTTGACAGTGCTACCAAGAGAAACACGTAATTTAACCTTTATAACACAGCAATCCACAACCTTCTACACTCCTGGAAATGGAAAAAAGAACACATTGACGCCGGTGTGTCAGACCCACCATACTTGCTCCGGACACTGCGAGAGGGCTGTACAAGCAATGATCACACGCACGGCACAGCGGACACACCAGGAACCGCGGTGTTGGTCGTCGAATGGCACTAGCTGCGCAGCATTTGTGCACCGCCGCCGTCAGTGTCAGCCAGTTTGCCGTGGCATACGGAGCTCCATCGCAGTCTTTAACACTGGTAGCATGCCGCGACAGCGTGAACGTGAACCGTATGTGCAGTTGACGGACTTTGAGCGAGGGCGTATAGTGGGCATGCGGGAGGCCGGGTGGACGTACCGCCGAATTGCTCAACACGTGGGGCGTGAGGTCTCCACAGTACATCGATGTTGTCGTCAGTGGTCGGCGGAACGTGCACGTGCCCGTCGACCTGCGACCGGACCGCAGCGACGCACGGATGCACGCCAAGACCGTAGGATCCTACGCAGTGCCGTAGGGGACCGCACCGCCACTTCCCAGCAAATTAGGGACACTGTTGCTCCTGGGGTATCGGCGAGGACCGTTCGCAACCGTCTCCATGAAGCTGGGCTACGGTCCCGCACACCGTTAGGCCGTCTTCCGCTCACGCCCCAACATCGTGCAGCCCGCCTCCAGTGGTGTCGCGACAGGCGTGAATGGAGGGACGAATGCAGACGTGTCGTCTTCAGCGATGAGAGTCGCTTCTGCCTTGGTGCCAATGATGGTCGTATGCGTGTTTGGCGCCGTGCAGGTGAGCGCCACAATCAGGACTGCATACGACCGAGGCACACAGGGCCAACACCCGGCATCATGGTGTGGGGAGCGATCTCCTACACTGGCCGTACACCTCTGGTGATCGTCGAGGGGACACTGAATAGTGCACGATACATCCAAACCATCATCGAACCCATCGTTCTACCATTCCTAGACCGGCAAGGGAACTTGCTGTTCCAACAGGACAATGGACGTCCGCATGTATCCCGTGCCACCCAACGTGCTCTAGAAGGTGTAAGTCAACTACCCTGGCCAGCAAGATCTCCGGATCTGCCCCCATTGAGCATGTTTGGGACTGGATGAAGCGTCGTCTCACGCGATCTGCACGTCCAGCACGAACGCTGGTCCAACTGAGGCGCCAGGTGGAAATGGCATGGCAAGCCGTTCCACAGGTCTACATCCAGCATCTCTACGATCGTCTCCATGGGAGAATAGCAGCCTGCATTGCTGCGAAAGGTGGATATACACTGTACTAGTGCCGACATTGTGCATGCTCTGTTGCCTGTGTCTATGTGCGTGTGATTCTGTCAGTGTGATCATGTGATGTATCTGACCCCAGGAATGTGTCAATAAAGTTTTCCCTTCCTGGGACAATGAATTCACGGTGTTCTTATTTCAATTTCCAGGAGTGTATACAAAAATTACCGATTTTATTAGATCTCGAAGTAATGCACGTAGAAATTTTAACATTTTCAACCGGTTTAGATTATACATGAAAAATACTCCCCATGTGAGTTTATGAGTGATATATTTTTTTATTCGCAAAACTGCAAATTTTAAAATGAGATAAAAATCTGAAAAAGTGAAGAAAAAATTCTGTTCTAGCTTCCCTTAATAGCTTCTTGGAAAATATTATTTCCTAACCCTTCTGTTGCTCTCTCTCGAATGGGATTTATTGTAACACTATTATCGTCCGCAAAAGGTACCAATTTTGCTTCATGACTGTTATATCGAAAGTAATCCACATGTAGAGGGAACAGGAGTGGACCTGAAATTGAAACCTGTGGGTCTCCATTTGTGATTTTTTTTTCCCTCAGTCACCAAAAGTTTCTGCTCTTCATTGTCTGACTTATTCAGCACTATCTTTTGCATTCTGTTTGTCAAGTACGGTTCAAACCAGCTCAGTTCCACAAAACCTGACTTTTTCTAAGAGACTATCATGATGTGCACAATAAGATGTCAAAGAAAGAACACAAGAAGTACCAACTGCAATATTTTATTGATGGTTTGTAATATTTCACGAGTGAATTTATGAATAACATTGTCATTCGAGCAACCTTCCTGGAATCCAAATTGTTATGTTCTGTGTAAATAGTTTGTGACTGCTGTTGAATACATGACTTTTTCGAATATTTTGGGAAAGCTATTAATAAGGAAATTGGACAATAATTGCTTAAGCCTATCTTGTTTCTTTTCTTATGGAGCGGTTTTATAATTGCATATTTTAACCTGCCTGAAAAAAAATGCCTGTGCCAGTAATGGTTGGTTGGTTGGTTTGGGGAAGGAGACCAGACAGCGTGGTCATCGGTCTCATCGGATTAGGGAAGGATGGGGAAGGAGGTCGGCCGTGCCCTTTCAGAGGAACCATCCCGGCATTAGCCTGGAGTGATGCCAGTAATGCATTGCATATATCACTAAGGACATCACTTATTAAACTGGAACAACTTTACAGGATTCTGTCTGAAATTCCGTCAACATTGCAAGAACTTTTGCTTTTTAGAATTTTTATAATGATATTAATTTCAGTGAAGGATGCCAGTGCTGGTTCTAATTGCCTGAAGTTTTGTGAATGACCGTTTTTAATATATTCTCTTGCTTCTTCAATTGAACAACTTAATCCTATATTTGCTGCTACGTTTAGAAAGTAATTGTTAAAAGTACTTGCAGATTGTTAATTATCTGTCATAACATTGTCATTTAGTTTAATTGTTATGGAATCTTGTATGCTGACTTGCTGTCATGTCACTCATTTGACAATATCGCATACAGTTTTAATTTTATTATCTGTATTATTTATTTTTGTCAGCACATGCGTACTTCTGGATATTCTAATGACTTCCCTTAAACTACTACAGTATTCTTTGTAGACTGCAAGAAATATCAGTTCTTGACTTACTTTGGCCTTTATATAAATTTCCCCCTTTCTCTTACTTGAAATTTCAATTCCCTTAGTTATATGTAGGTTAGTTTCTTTTTTTTATGTGCACTACTGGCCATAAAAATTGCTATACCAAGAAGAAATGCAGATGATAAATGGGTATTCATTAGACAAATATATTATACTAGAACTGGCATGTGATTACATTTTCACGCAATTTGGGTGCTGGCCAGGGCAGCAGTCGAACATTTTCTGTTATCAGAAAGGCACGTACAGGACCTGCAACATGTGGTCGTGCATTATCCTGCTGAAATGTAGAGTTTCGCAGGGATCGAATGAAGGGTAGAGCCAGGGGTCGTAACATATCTGAAATGTAACGTCCACTGTTCAAAGTGCCGTCAATGCGAACAAGGGGTGACAGAGACGTGTAACCAATGGCACCCAATACCATCACGCCGGGTGACACGCCTGTATGCTCATGAGGAATACACGCTTCCACTGTGCGTTCACTGCGATGTCGCCAAACACGGATGCGACCATCATTATGCTGTAAACAGAACCTGAATTCACCCGACAAAATGACGTTTTGCCATTCGTGCACCCAGGTTCATCGTTGAGTACACCATCACAGGTGCTCCTGTCTGTGATGCATTGTGAAGGATAACCGCACCCATGGTCTCTGAGCTGATAGTCCATGCTGCTGCAAAAGTTGTCGTACTGTTCGTGCAGATGGTTGTTGTGTTGAAAACGTCCCCATCTGTTGACTCAAGGATCGAGACGTGGCTGGACGATCCGTTACAGCCATGCAGATAAGATGCCTGTCATCTCGACTGCTAGTGATACGATGCCATTGGGATCCAGCACGGCGTTCCGTATTATCCTCCTGAACCCACTGATTCCATATTCTGCTAACAGTTATTGGATCTCGACCAACGTGAGCAACAATGTTGCAATACGATAAACCGCAATCGCGAAAGGCTACTATCCGACCTTTATCAAACTGGGAAACGTGATGGTACGCATTTCTCCTCCTTACACGAGGCATGACAACAACGTTTCACCAGGCAACGACGGTCAACTGCTGTTTGTGTATGAGAAATAGGTTGGAAATCTTCCTCATGTCACGTTGTAGGTGTCGACCTTGTGTGAATACTCTGAAAAACTAATCATTTTCATATCACAGCATCTTCTTCCTGTCAGTTAAATTTCGCGTCTGTAGCACGTCATCTTCGTGGTGTATGTTATGGATAATTCTTTTAGGAAAGCAAATTTCAAATATTGACACAAATTTAGTAGGAAATAAATTTTATTTGAGATTAGTATCTCTTTCTACATGTACCTCATCTCATACAACCTCTCTAGTTTATTCTTAAAAGACGCAAACACGACTGAGAGAGAGATTATATCTAATGCAGTGTTTATCAGTATCTGAGCATCACATGCCTATTCAAAGTGTGGTATCTACTGCCACACACAGTTACATATTGCAAAGAGGCTAATTTTCTCATTCACACTCATCGCTCACCTTTTATCGTCCTGTTTTCCCGATTATGCTTAACTTTTGGACATTATTGTCGATATTCAGTGATACACTCGACGATACACTAGTTTTGGATCAGATGCCATCGCAGAACCTCGGATGCATTGTGGATGACATCGGAAGTTCACTGAGGCTTTTTGCAGATGATGCTGTGGCGTGTCGAGAGGTTGTAACAATGGAAAATTTTACTGAAATGCAGGAGGATCTGCAGCGAATTGACGCATGGTGCAGGGAATGGCAATTGAATCTCAATGTAGACAAGGGTAATGTGCTGCTAATATATAGAAAGATAGATCCCTTATCATTTACCTACAAAATAGCAGGTCAGCAACTGGAAGCAGTTAATTCCATAAATTATCTGGGACTAGGCATTAGGAGTGATCTAAAATGGAATGACCATACAAAATTAATCGTCGGTAAAGCAGATGCCAGACTGAGATTCATTGGAAGACTCTTAAGGAAATGCAGTCTGAAAACAAAGGAAGTAGTTTACAGTACAATTGTTCGCCCACTGCTTGAATACTGTTCACTGGTGTGGAATCCGTACCAGATAGGGTTGACAGAAGAGATAGAGAAGATCCAACGGAGAGCAACGCGCTTCGTTACAGGATCATTTAGTAATCGCGAAAGCGTTACGGAGATGATAGATAAACTCCAGTGGAAGACTCTGCAGGAGAGACGCTCAGTAGCTCGGTACGGGCTTTTGTTAAAGTTTCGAGAACATACCTTCACCGAAGAGTCAAGCAGTATATTGCTCCCTCCTACGTATGTCTCGCGAAGAGACCATGAGGATAAAATCAGAGAGATTAGAGCCCACACAGAAGCATACCGACAATCCTTCTTTCTAAGAACAGTACGAGACTGGAATATAAGGGAGAACCGATAGAGGTACTCAGGGTACCCTCCGCCACACACCGTCAGGTGGCTTGCGGAGTATCGATGCAGATGTAGAAGGTACACAAATAAGCTATGCAGCATCAAACTTTCTCTGAGAATGACTGAGACAGCGTGGAGAAGTAAGTGTTTGGGTGGTGTGTGGCTGGAGAGAGTGACCCGCGGTCGTGTCCGCAGCCACCCGACGAACGTTCCCGACTGGGCGGACCTGACGGAGCACATGTGCGCCGTGACGAGCTCGGGCGAGGTGATGTGCATGCTGGGCATGACGGCGGCGGCGCACTGCCTCAGCGACTACCGGGGCTGGCCCCAGGACCAGCACAACTGCTCCTTCCACGTCGGCTCCTGGATGCTCACCAGCCAGCGGCTCTTCCTCAAAGATCTCCACGTAAGTACGACTCAAATCGAGACGTTCTATGGCAACACGTATACAGCTGCTGTAAGTGCATTTTCACAACGCTGCACATACACTCCTGGAAATTGAAATAAGAACACCGTGAATTCATTGTCCCAGGAAGAGGAAACTTTATTGACACATTACTGGGGTCAGATACATCACATGATCACACTGACAGAACCACACGCACATAGACACAGGCAACAGAGCATGCACAATGTCGGCACTAGTACAGTGTATATCCACCTTTAGCAGCAATGCAGGCTGCTATTCTCCCATGGAGACGATCGTAGAGATGCTGGATGTAGACCTGTGGAACGGCTTGCCATGCCATTTCCACCTGTCGCCTCAGTTGGACCAGCGTTCGTGCTGGACGTGCAGATCGCGTGAGACGACGCTTCATCCAGTTCCAAACATGCTCAATGGGGGACAGATCCGATCTTGCTGGCCAGGGTAGTTGACTTACACCTTCTAGAGCACGTTGGGTGGCACGGGATACATGCGGACGTGCATTGTCCTGTTGGAACAGCAAGTTCCCTTGCCGGTTTAGGAATGGTAGAACGATGGGTTCGATGACGGTTTGGATGTACCGTGCACTATTCAGTGTCCCCTCGACGATCACCAGAGGTGTACGGCCAGTGTAGGAGATCGCTCCCCACACCATGATGCCGGGTGTTGGCCCTGTGTGCTTCGGTCGTATGCAGTCCTGATTGTGGCGCTCACCTGCACGGCGCCAAACACGCATACGACCATCATTGGCACCAAGGCAGAAGCGACACTCATCGCTGAAGACGACACGTCTCCATTCGGCCCTCCATTCACGCCTGTCGCGACACCACTGGAGGCGGGCTGCACGATGTTGGGGCGTGAGCGGAAGACGGCCTAACGGTGTGCGGGACCGTAGCCCAGCTTCATGGAGACGGTTGCGAACGGTCCTCGCCGATACCCCAGGAGCAACAGTGTCCCTAATTTGCTGGGAAGTGGCGGTGCGGTCCCCTACGGCACTGCGTAGGATCCTACGGTCTTGGCGTGCATCCGTGCGTCGCTGCGGTCCGGTCGCAGGTCGACGGGCACGTGCACGTTCCGCCGACCACTGACGACAACATCGATGTACTGTGGAGACCTCACGCCCCACGTGTTGAGCAATTCGGCGGTACGTCCACCCGGCCTCCCGCATGCCCACTATACGCCCTCGCTCAAAGTCCGTCAACTGCACATACGGTTCACGTCCACGCTGTCGCGGCATGCTACCAGTGTTAAAGACTGCGATGGAGCTCCGTATGCCACGGCAAACTGGCTGACACTGACGGCGGCGGTGCACAAATGCTGCGCAGCTAGCGCCATTCGACGGCCAACACCGCGGTTCCTGGTGTGTCCGGTGTGGCGTGCGTGTGATCATTGCTTGTACAGCCCTCTCGCAGTGTCCGGAGCAAGTATGGTGGGTCTGACACACCGGCGTCAATGTGTTCTTTTTTCCATTTCCAGGATTTGTGGGCCGCAGAAATGGGAAAGCAGCCACAGGTGTCAAACGCAATTCTATGGACATCCACCCAACACAGGGTACACTAACATTCACAATTAACAACAGGCTAATGGGAATTGGTATGTCTTATCGCTAAATGGTTGTCGACGAGGTTTTACACTCCTGTCAGATTGGAGAAGACCAATGGGCTATTAATTTTTTTATCAATACGAATCACGATGACTCTGTAATACGCAACTTTATCAGTGGCTGTAGAGTTTCTCCAGTCGGTATAGCCCACAGGGAAAAGTTTGGAAATTTGTGGTATGTTCCTATGGGACCAAAACGTTGAGGGTATCGATCCCTAGGCTAACATACTTTTTAATCTAACTTACATTAACGTAAGCTAAGGACAACACAGACACCCTTGCCCTAGGGAGAACTCGAACCTCCGAAGGGAGGAGGGGGGGGGGGGGGGGGGAGCCGCGCGAACCGTGGCAAGGCGCGGCCCCATAGGTAAGCGTAATACAAATGATAGAGCAACTTACATCAGAATCTTCGAAAGAAGGACGATGCAGTCTCGTGGAACACAGTTGGTTAAATTCAGAGCTCCTGTATTTCAGGATGACTGTGTTACTATTACGCTGCCACCGAGCCACCCTCTTGTTAATAAATAACAGAACACCTTGAATGGCTAGAGAGGGGACGTTTATATTTGCAGATCATGTACATTAGCACACTACTGGCCATTAAAGTTGCTACACCACGAAGACGACGTGCTACAGACGTGAAATTTAACCGACAGAAAGAAGATGCTATGATATGCAAATGATTAGCTTTTCAGAGCATTCACACAAGGTTGGCGGCGGTGGCGACACCTACAACGTGCTGACATGAGGAAAGTGTCCAACAGATATCTCATACACAAACAGCAGTTGACCGGCGTTGCCTGGTAAAACGTTGTTGTGATGCCTCGTGTAAGGAGGAGAAATGCGTACCATCACGTTTTCGACTTTATAAAAGTCGGATTGTGGCCTATTGCGATTGCGGTTTATCGTATCGCGAGATTGCTGCTCGTGTTGGTCGAGATCCAATGACTGTTAGCAGAATATAGAATGGGTGATTTCAGGAGGGTAATACGGAATGCCGTGCTGGATTCCAACAGCCTCGTATCACTTGCAGTCGAGATGATAGGCATCTTATCCGCATGGCTGTAACGGATCGTGCAGCCACGTCTCGTAGCTTGAGTCAACAGATGGGGAACCCACCGATTCCATATTTTGCTAACAGCCATTGGATCTCGACCAACGCGAGCAGCAATGTCGCGATACGATAAACCGCAATCGTGATAGGCTACAACGCGACGTTTATCAAGTCGGAAACGTGATGGTACGCATTTATCCTCCTTAGACGAGGCATCACAACAACGTTTCACCAGACAACGCCGGTCAACTGCTGTTTGTGTATGAGAAATCTGTTGGAAACTTTCCACATGTCAGCACGTTGTAGGTGTCGCCACCGGCGCCAACCTTGTGTGAATGCTCTGAAAAGCTAGTCATTTGCATATCGCAGCATCCTCTTCCTGTCGGTTAAATTACGCGTCTGTAGCACGCAATCTTCGTGGTGTAGCAATTTTGATGGCCAGTAGTGTATATAGAGTCACAAACAAATAGACTATTATATCCATTGCATGTTAAATATAGTTTCTGTAACAAAGCTCACAGATTCTGAATTAGAAGTACAGTACAAGTTATCAACGAATATTAAACGGCGAAAAATTTTGGATGGTGCAGAAGATATTTTATCCGCATTTTCGGCGTTACAATGGTCCGACAGCGATTCCGAAAACAGATACTGGATTGTAAGGCGTATCCAGGAGCAGATATAGACTCAGATCAGAATTTAGTCATGACAAAGAGCAGACTGAAGTGTAAGAGAATCAGTGTGGGAGGAAGTGCGAGACTGGTGTGCTGGAGGAGGATGAGACGCATTTGAAGTTCGCCAAAGTTTTTGATACTGCGGTAATGAGAAACACAGTAGGCAGGCCAGTTGAAGAGGAGTGGATACCTCTAGTAAGAACAATCACAGATACTGGAAAGACAAACAGAGACATTGGGAAGGTAACTGGTACGAATCCTTTGCTAACAGAAGAAATACAGGGTGCATCAAAAATAATCATCCGATTTGGCACCCGTATATTTGTGAAACTAATAAATACGTACAATGAACGGGAAACTCAATAAGTTTGTTTTCATACCTTTTCATACGTGTTCAATATGCCCTCCTTGAGATGCACGGCATATATCATTGCAGTATTCAAATTGTTCCCACACTGCAGCGAGCATGTCTTGAGTTACAGCTTCCACAGCTGCTGTTATGCGATGTTTCAGTTCATTCATTGTTGTTGGTAGTGTAGGCACATAAACATAGTCTTTTATAACCCTCCTTCCCCCAAAGAAATAGTAACATACGGTCAGGCGAGTAATGTAAGGCTGAATCATTTGGTCCAGTACGACCGATCAATCATTTAGTTACCCTTTGATTTAAAAATTCCCGCACTTCCAGATGCCAGTGCGGCGATGCCCAATCTTGTTGCTAAACAGAGTCGTTCGAATCAGTCTCCAAATGTGGGAAAAGAAAGTTCTCAAGCACATCGAGATATGTGCTTCCTGTAACAGTGTTTTCGACGAAGAAAAATGGATCATACGTCTTTTCCCGTGAAACTGCACAAAACACATTATATTTCGGATAGTCCCTCTCATGTTGATCAACTTCATGTGGTCCTTCCGTGCCTCACGTTCTCACATTATAACGGTTCACCTTTCCATTTAAATGGCATGTTGCCTCGTCACTAAACACTAGGTGTGGAAGAAAAGTGTGATCCTCCAGAATGAGATTTACAGTCTGCTGCGGAGTGTGCGCTAATAGGAAACTTCCTGGCAGATTAAAACTGTGTGCCGGACCGAGACTCGAACTCGGGACCTTTGCCTTTCGCGGGCCTTTCTTACCAATAACGAAATTACTAAGTATGGCTGATGCGTTCGACGTCAGTATCAGATACTCGGCGAGGGCCCGGCGATTTGCCTTTACACAAACAACCTGTTTTTCGGAATTGTTCATGCCATTAAAGATTCAGTCCTGTCGTGACTCTTGATAATGGAAACACGTCTGAAGAAAAATCAAGACATGCTCATAGCACCTGTCGCCCTGGATAAATGGTTCGACGATGTAAAATGGAGCTAGATGTTCGAAATTCTGAGATAAATGGGAGTAAACTATAGGGGAACACAGGCGATATACTGTATATACAGGAAACAAGAAGTAAGAATAACAGTGGAAGACTGAAACTAAGTGCTCTGATTAAACTGTGGTGTAAAAAAAGCTACTGTTTGCGTGAAACTCTGGTGCGATGTCTTAGAGGGGCTAATGGCCTTCATCCGATCAGGTTAATTAAATAAATAGAAAGGGTGCAAGACAGGGACGCCACCTTTCGCCCATGCTATTTAACCTATACATCGAAGAATCAATAACGGAAGTAAAAGAAAGTTCAAAAGTGGGATTAAAATTCAGATTGAAAAGACAGCAGTGATAGGATTAGCTGATGATATTGCTACCATCAGCGAAGATGAAGGATTACAGGAACTACTGAATGGAACGAACAGTCTCATGACTGCAGAATGCAGGGAGTAAGCCGACGAAAGACGAAAGTAATGAGAAGTAGCAGGGATGAGAACAGCTTAACATCAAAATTGGTGACTACTAAGTAGTCGAAGTTAAGGAATTCTGCCACCTTGGAAGCAAAATAACCCATGGCGGACGAGGCAAGGAGGACATAAAAAATAGACTAGAACTGTCAAAAAGGGCATCCCTGGTCAAAAGAAGTCTACTAGTAATAAACATAGACCTTAATTTGAGGAAGAAACTTCTGAGAACGTACATTTGGAGGACGCATTATATGACAGCGAAGCATGGCCTATGGGAACGCCGGAACTGAAAAGAATCGAAGCGTTTCCGATCTGGCGCTGCAGAAGCATGTTGAGACTTAGGTGGACGGATAAGATAAGGAATGAGGAGGTTCTCCGCAAAATCGGTGGGATGTCGAGCATGGATGGTGCCTTGGGGTCGCAGTAGTCTCATTCCGCCAACGACACAAGGCTCGTTCTCTTGTTGCCGCGGGCCGCGCCGCTTGCCTATTTGAGCATATCGGCTGCCGCAGAGCCAGGCACTGCCCCTCCCAAGAAAAGGGAAAAAGTAGGCCAGGACCTGGAAGCGGGCCGCGGAACCAAACACAGGTTTCCCGCCGCCTTCGTCTAGAACTCCGCGTCTACCATCGTGGTATTAGGGCTAGCAGTGCAACCTGGAAGCCCAACGGTGCCAACAAAGGTTTAACTGGCAATCCCCTGCCAGCAGCCTCCCTTTCCGCTCTGGACATTGCGACGTCTAGGCAAAATGCAAATACACATAAAACACAGACAAATAATTACATTGTCATTATTAGTGATCCCCTCTCTGCCTCCCCTCTCCTGAGTCTGCCCTTGCTTACCAATACCCAAAAACGGCTCGCCCAACACCTCCTCAACCTAAATGATGGCAAGCAGAAATCCCATCAACCAAATCCTCTCCAAACCCACAACTGCTGCCCAACCCCACACCTGACCCCAATTCCTCAAATCCCACCCACTCAAGTGCACGTAGACGAAGCAGCGGCGTGCAAAGGAGGACAGAAAGGACAGACATAAGAAGAGCAGGAATCCCACCCCTCCAACCCAAATCGCCCCAGCTATCCCTGAGGAGCCCACGGTTCCTGAGCCACCGACAGCACCTGTCGTCGCCCTGGAAGGGAACCAGGAAACCGCTGCCCTAAAAGGGAACCATGAAACCGAGCGGGATTCGGAGGGCTTTGTGCTGGCGAGGAAAATCTTTCGCCAGCCAAGACTTCCACTTGCTCGGGGAGTGGAACCCACCCCAAACAGGTTTCAGCCTGTGGCCAATCCTTCAGACGAACCACACAAAACAACAGCACAGCACAGACTCACATCACACCGCCTCCCACCGATCCTCACGGAGTTTCCGTGCAACTAAGAGGAACTCCACAACATGATCAAAACACAACTCAAGGGGGATAACATCAAAGCGAAACCAACAGTGGCGGGGGGGGGGGGGGGGGGGGGGAGGACAAAATAAAGGTCACACTACACAATATAGAAGACTACAAAACCATAACAAAAGGCTCTCACAGACAAAAGTTACCGCACTACACGTTCCCCACCACCAAGACAAGGCACAAAAACATCGTCATTAACAACCTTCCCAGACGGCTCTCTGCCCAGGCAGTCAAGGCACACCTGACTGCCCAGGGATTTGTTGTAAAAACAGTCGAGCAGATGGGCAAAACTGGGGCAGAGAGTAAGTGGCCATAATTTTAAGTCACTCTGCCAGACATATCCCAGAACAGGCATGAGATCAAAGCTGTTCTGGCAGTCCCTGTCACCACGGAGCCGCTCCTCCGCAAGAACAAGGTGGTGCAATGCTTCATGTGCCAGGGCATGCATCACATAGCCGCCTATTGCCAGATGCCCGTAAGCTGCAGAAAATGCGCCGACCCCCACAACACCAGGACATGCACAATAAAACACATGGACCCGCAGATAAGGTGTGTGCTGTGTGGGAAAAACCACACAGCAGGGTACCAAGGCTGTGAGGCCCACAAGAGACACACACAGAAGGCAAACAAAGGGTGCGAAGGCCGCCCCCCCCTCCCCACTCACGAAAACAAGATGCCACCATCACATCAAACCACACAGAGAGACAAAACAGGACAACACACACAGACAAAACTTGGTTAAAACCAAGGCCTGACACACCAAGGGCAACATATGCAGAAGTGGTCTCTCCACCAAAATGCGACGGAAACATCGAGAAATCGACGAAAGCCCAGCCACCAGAACGCCAGACACAGACGCAAGAACAACACCAGCAGAAACACAACAACCAGGTCCATCAAGACAGAGGAAGGCCTAGGTAACCCCACACTCAGTTGATCCTCTTGGGTCAATTGTTAGACATTATGGTCCAGATCATGAACCTCATCATGGAAATGTTGAAGAAATTCAGGGAGGCCCAGACGCAGAACACTCAGATTCTCATTGCCCGTCAGGCAGCAGTCTAGCAGTCGCTCCCCTCTGCGACTTCCTCAGTAGTTTCAAAACCCTATAATGGATAAACGACCAAATATCCAAGGTTTGACAATGTGCGTCTTTAACGCAGATGGCATTGTTCTCCATCGACATGTGCATGATGGGTGAAACCCACCTAATACTGGGAATAAAAGCGACAGTTCCCAACTACGTTAGCTACCATAAACAAGGCCAACCCAAGGTGGAGGAGTGGCCATATACAGCAAAAGAGGTACTCTTACCAGCTACCAATAAAATAGAAGCAGTGGCGGTGGAAGTAAACACTGCCACTGGACCCCTAACAATTGTTGCAATCTACTGACCCCCAGCAAGACAACATAGACGAGGGAGACATAGCTGCTCTAGGGCAAATTGGAGGCAAACTAATGTAGGAGGCGACTTCAATGCCAAACACCCCGACTGGAACTCTAGAGTAACCTACAGAGCAGGTACCAATCTGCGACAACTAGCATGCAACCCCCACTTCGAATCATGGTGTCCAGTCGAACCCACACATTTTCCAAAAAATCGAGCTAGGCACGACGTGTTAGACCTCACTAGAAGGATAGCGGGGTTTGTGGCCACAAGGACAATCAATAGAGTGTCCTCCGACCACAACCCCGTGACTCTAGAGATCGATGTGGGAGAATGGGTAGCACTCCCATTGCACCAGACGTCTTACAAACGTACAAACTGGGAGCGATACCGAGAAACTGTCACCTCTAATATCGCTTGCTCTCCGCCACCTACTACCGAAACAGTAGAACAAGCGCTACAAGACCTAACAGGTACCATCTTGCAAGCAGCGGAAGATGCCACTCCCCACAAAGGGGCGGGCCGCCCCCGTAAATACAGCTACTGGAACATTTACTAGCTCAAATCCGACACAAGAACAAAATGTCAAAAGAGTGGAAGATCACCAGAAATCAGGCCACCAGGAGGCTGCTCAATCGTCTACAGAGAGAGCTGAAGGCAGCCCTCAGTGAGCACAGAAACCAGCAATGGCAAATCCGTCTCACATCCCTCAAAGTAGACGATCACATACTATGGCAAGCAACCAAGCAATTCCCCAAAAGAGCCATTAGGATGCCACCACCGCACGGCGAGCGTGATTGGTTCAAAAATGGTTCAAATAGCTCTAAGCATTAAGGGACTTAATCTGAGGTCATCTGTCCCCTAGACTTAGAATTACTTAAACCTAACTAACCTAAGGACAGCACACACATCCATGCCTGAGGCAGGATTCGAACCTGCGACCGTAGCAGTAGCGCGATTCCGGACTGAAGCGCCGAGAACCGCTCAACCACAGCGGCCGACAGCCATGCTGAAAAAGGCCAACGTCCTCGTGGACACCTATGAGAAGTAGTTTCAAGCGGCAGAACCCTAGGATAACGAACACGAAGAGGTAATCCATCGTCAACTGGCTGTCTTCCTCATTACTGAGGAGGACCCAGAGGACGAAACCCCACTTTTCGCCTCCGATGCCTACAAAAAAGTCGCCAGGACACGACAGTATCACCAACCAGCTAGTTAAAAACCTCCCAGCCTCTGCTATCGAACACCTCGCGAACGTCTTCAACGAGAGTACCCGCGAGTTCCCAGCATACTGGAAACAGGCGGAAGTGGTCGCGATACACAAACTGGGGAAAGACCCTTTATTCCTGCAGCACTATTGGCCGGTTAGCCTCTTGCCAACTCCCAGCAATATCTATGAACGCCTCCTGCTTATTCATATGCGAGACCACATCACTGACGAGCGACTTCGTCCGGATTTCAAATTCGGGTTCCGACAGAAGCACTCTGCGCCACAACAGATCATGAGACTGGTGGAAGCACCCAGAGAGGGCTTCAACCACAGAGGCTATTGTGGGATACTGCTACTTGATGTAGCCAAAGCCTTCGATTCAGTATGGCATAAAGGGCTATTATACAAGTAATACACACAGGGGTTCCCCAGGAGCATAGTCAGGTTAGTCCAAAGCTATCTCACGAATTGAACTTTCTCTGCCAAGCTAGAAACAGCAATCTCCACCAAAAGGCGTATTCGTGCTGAGGTGCCACAGGGATCGGCCCTGGGGCCCGTTTTGTACAGTCTGTACACTGTGGACACCCCCAACCCCCCTCCCCCCCTGGTGCACACTGCACAATATGCTGATGACACAGCCTTTTACGCTCTTAATGCGAATAAGGACCTGGTCATTCCTGGGCTACAAAGGAATTTAGATAACACAGAAACCTGGGCCCATCGCTGGCGCATCACCATCAATCCTGAAAGGACACAGGCTATGCTGATTACCCAGAGACTCGGGAGACCTGGACCCCATCAACACCCCCCCCCCCCCCTCCCATCACCTGCACCTACATGGATCCCGACTCCCCTGGCGCATATCCGCCAAGTATCTCGGCATAACCTTGGACTCAAGACTAATATGGAAACCCCTCATAGGCGAGGTCCACAGGAAGGTCTGTGCCTGAATGTCCATCCCATACCCAGTCCTCAACACAACCAACTCCATTCCCTGCTCTGTAGGAGTAAATGTCTATCAGGCCATTATTTGACCAGTAATGGAGTATGCGTGCTCAGTCTGGGGATATGTGGCGAAGCAGTATCTGGACAAACTCCAGAAGCTGCAGAACCGCGCCCTCAGGAGGGCACAAACGCCCTATGACGATCTTCGACGACTGAGACGAAGAGAAAAAAATCCCAAAATCTCCAAGTCATCATAGCAATCCTTCGTCCTTGAAATACCCAATATCTCACCAACCTCAGGCAAGTACAAGACACCACCAGAACATCACCACAATACACAGACAGCCAAAACAATCAAAGATAATCACACACACAAACACACATTGTGGCGTAAAAGCCAACGGGCTATAAACTCCTCCATACACTTCCCCAAGGAGGGGAAAGTAAAAGGTGTCTGTGTGTGTGTGTGTGTGTGTGTGTGTGTGTGTGTGTGTGTGTGTGTGTGAGAGAGAGAGAGAGAGAGAGAGAGAGAGAGAGAGAGCAGACAGACTATTCCCCTATTCCCTCAGAACCATCTGATGATGCGGAAAGATTATTCTCCGAAATATCGTCGGACTTCAACGATTGCATCCGGCTGAACACACGAGAGCCCTGAAAACAGTTGAACTTCTGCTTACCAGTTCTCTACCGAAGGAGGTCATCAAATAACTGAGATCAGATAGTTTAGTTCTTCCTGGTCTGTACGGCCTGCACAAGGTCCACAGAGAGGGTGCGTCTTTACGTCTGTAGTGGGTAACACTGGTGCAGCCACCTATGATTTGGCAAAGTACTTGGACTCTTTACTCAAACCCATTGCAGATAAGTGTCCACATCATGTAAGAAGTTCTAGTGATTTTATCAGCAGACTTCAGTCACCTAAGCTCCAAAACAATGACTTCTTGAGTTTTGACGCCGTTTCGCGTTTTACATATTTGCCTGTGGTACACTCACTAGACTTTATTGGCAGTAGGTTTGACCTGACATTAATACATCGACGACACTTTTTTTTGTGAAGCCTCATCATTTCGACAGTCTCCCAGAGTTTCTTCAGCATCTGATCTTCATATACGACAACGTAAAATATACTATGGATATGGAGAAATATGGTTGCTTGCCATTTTTAGACGTCTTGACGTGACGTAAGAGCGGTGGCACACTTGGGCATTCGGTGTTTTCAAACCCCACTCACACAGACCTTTATTTACAAGCTCCTATTTGCCACCATCCGGCACAAACGACGGGCGTTCTAAAGACCGTGAGAAGTCGAGACCGTACCATCTCAGATGCGGATAATCTGCAAACGTCACTGGGACACCTACAGACTGTGTTCCTGAACAATGGATATTTGACTCAGTAAGTACAGAGATCGCTACAGACATCCAAACGACAGAACGCGGAAGAGGATGAGGCCTTCAGAACGCCCGCTTATCTACCATATATTGGAAATGTTTAGCAGAGAATTAGCAGAATATAAAGATGACGTAAAGTAAAAGTAATCATTCGTCCTCTTTCGAAATCGCGGCACTATTGTGATGTGTTAGAGTTGCGACACTCAGGTGTTTACAGGATTCTGTGCCTGAATGCGTCAAATCATATGTAGGGCACACCGACGCGCACTGTGGAGGAACGCATTATACCCAGAACACCAGCGGCATGCTCGCCCCCTCCAAGCCAGTAAGTCAGCTGTCGTCTACACGTCAAATTTTTGGAGCTCCATCATCAATGAATCAGTGGAATCACGACCGTCTGAGTCTCTTCTTAATCGAGACGGTGTCTTTCAGTTAAACTCTGCATGGAATCCTGTCACAGAAAAAATCCATGCTCTGCACAGCCGGCGTCGTTCTACTATTTTACCGAACGAAGACAATAAGGTTTGATGTCGATGAGGCGAGCCTCCACAACGTAGGATGAGCGGCGCAGCGCGCGGCTTCGAGACGTGCATGCCCAATGCCAACTGCATACACCACACATGAGCCAGTAGGGTCTTAAATACGTGCCCTCAGTCCATTTTCGTCAGTATTCAGCTTAAGATGGCCAGAAGGTGCGGCGCAATATCAGAGCAGTTGCAGACATCTGGTAGCTCGCCCGAAATTTTATAGAACAATCTGTATGCAGGGAAGGTTTTAAATTTCACTACTGTTTTAATGCTTCACATCTGGAAGAAATTTGACCACATTATATATTCCAGTTGCTTGATAGGGGAAAACAAAAGAGAGTGTCAGAGTGTTGCAGATAAGCCATGATACAGGCTCTACTAATGATGTGAGGGTGCTTCGTAGAATATTCGTCCAAACAATGTGGCTTTACGAACGTATGTCATACAGCCTGAGTCTGCAATTAGTTTTGTTTACTTTGCATGCTTTTAGTGTATGGGATAATATTTTGCGACTGCTCTGTCTCGGCTTATCCCTTTTGATTGGCAATGTTGCTATGAAGCAACGCTAATTTCTTGTGGCCATTATACGATCAAATCCATTGAAGCAGTGTTGTTCTTAGTCAACGATTGACGATGCATAGCTGCTAGCACCTTCTTCTGTTCTGCTATAAGGCCATGTTCTCGCCAGATGGAACACAGAAGACGAGGGGTTTTGCTAGCTCAGGTATTCGTTTACACTAAGTTTCTACTAGTTCATCTCCTCCTCCATCCTGTCTCGGTCTATCCCCTCCTCCCCCCTCTCTGCCCATCTTCTCCTCCTCCTCTCTCCCTCTTCTCACCCCCTCTCCCGTTATTTACCTCTCCCCCCTCCTCTCTCTATCCATCCACCCTGCTCCTGTCCATCACCGCCACCTCTCCCTCTTTCTACCCATCTCCACCACCTCCTCTCCCTGACCACACCCTCCATCCTCACTCTCTCTCCGTCTCCTCCCACCCTCTCTCTGTCCGTCTCCTGTGCCCATCTCATTTTGTCTGTCTCCTCTGTCCCGTCTCTCTGTCAGTGTACTCCTTCTCCCTCTGTCCATCTCCTCTCCCCCTTAATTTGTGAGTATCCTCCTTCTGCAGTCCCTGTTCATCTCCTCCTCCCCCTCTCCTATTCTTCTCCTTCCCTTTCTTTTCTGTCTCTTCCTCCTCTCTTTTCTCTCTGTTCATCTCCTCCTCTTCTCTTTCTCTGTTTCCTCCTTCCCTTCTGCCTGTTCATCTCCTCTTTCCCATCTCTGTGCCTGTCTCTTCTTCCCCTTATCTCTGTCCATCTTCTCCTCTTTGCGTTCTCTGTCCATCTCTGACTCTCCCTTATGTCCATCCCCCCTATCTCTCTTCTCCCTCTCCTGTCTGTGCCTATCGCCTTCTTCCCCCTCGCCGTGTGACTATCTCCTCACCCTCCCATCTCTCTTCATGTTATCACTCTCACCCGAGCAGGAGATTAGTGGTTCTTACCCCTTCAGTATAGCCTTCCAGATTGTAATACGTGTATCAAATCTGATTCTAATCGTTCCAGGTTTTTAGGGTGGCCTTCTTACATGTGGTTTGCTCGCATACGCTCATCTCAAACATATTTCACACATATTCAGCATATTTCACGCGTATTTATACACGTAATTCACCCGTATGTCTAGCGAATTTCGCCCTGCAGTTTCATTTTCACGCAGCTTAATGTTTATGACGTCGTATTTTTGAACTATGTGCTGCACTATGGCATAATTTTTCAGGCACATATAGTGGTATATGTGCCTACCGTCTGCGAAATCTATTACGACTAGAATTAATAGTAAAGAAGTGATAAATTAAAACGTCAAGCGTGATGCGACGTTTTCCCTTGCATCTCTGTGTTTATGACGTCATATCTCCTGAACTGTGCTTCGTAAAATGACATATTTTTCTATGTAAATTAAGCGGCACACTTGGATGCTGTCTGAAAAACGTGTTGCGAATACAGTTAGTAGCAAATTGGTAATAAATTAAAACGTCATGCATGTCATGCCAGTTTTATACGCATACAGTGTGTGCACTGTCCTCAACTAAGTATCATGCAATGATATAACTTTTCTGGTACATTCAGTGGCATATGTACTGTCTGCAAAATGTGTCACGACTACAGATAAAAGTAAATAAATAATGAATTAAACCGTCACGCTTCATATGGCAGTTTTACTGCATGATCAGCGAAAATGTAGTAGGCGGCAAACTCTTTTCCTTTTATTATTTTGTGGGAGTCATCAGCGAGAAAGTTTCTTAAAGCTTTGAAATTATGGGCGAAGTCTGTTGCAAGACTCAAAGCGCTCCCACTCTCAAATACTGGATAACTAAATTGTGGGTGTTCTCGCGACGTGGACTACACTGCTTCTCCACTCCCACCTCCATCCATTTTATAGTTTTATGGTTCTTATCCCCACAGTGAATCTTTCCAGGCAGTTAATGACGTGCGTAGCAAGTTTAGTTCAAATCGGTCCAGTTGTTTAAGAGGCGATGAGAAATATACACATATACGTTTTTACAATTTAAGGTACGTTTATACTACTGTACATGAAACTAACGTAATATTCCAGTAACTGAAAGGACTAAATTACTTACAGGCTACACTTTATGAAAAAATGAAAAAAACCATCAAAAATTTTAAACCTTTGCTAGATAAAAGTTCTTTTCTTTTTTAATAATGGAAGACAGAAAGATCCGATGATGACAGTCTGCCGAAACGCGTAATCTATATGAGTAAATAAAGTGCGACATGACAGTTCATTTTGAATAACTGTCAAATAAAAGGTTGGAGGATGTTTTATCAAGAAGCAATGTCTATCAATAAACCAGACATGGTCTCTTCTTTCAGAAGCTGGAGGTTCGTTTCTGACTTGACGATAGATCTATTCTCTACGTGTACATACCTACGTTTAAAAGAAATTGATATACCGACTTAGGAAAGTACGAACACTTTGTCAACCTAGTGAAAACCATCTCACGGAAACATGTCCCTAGGGGCTGTAGAACTACCTATATCCCAGGACTCGAAAAGTTTCAAGAGCGCTACTGGAGAAATATGAACAACGATTCGATGAGTACTCTTTCTCTGGAGAAACAATTCAGACAGGCGAACAACTGATGTATATCATATTTTCCTCTAGAAAAGAAAACCGGTGTAACCTAGCAATACAGTTAGGCACGAAGCATAGCAGTCGTAAAGCGTTCAAACTCTTGAAAAATCTTAGTGATCACCACACTAGAGATTCTGCTGAATCGTCCAGAGTAACCTCTAATCAGATAGTTCATCATCTGCTACTAAATGTCAGAACCAAAAGACGATCTGAGACGGCAAAGCTACAAAGACAAGTTGCGGGAAACGACTTTCACTTCAGCAAAACTAGAGGATGCCATACGCTGCACGAAGAGTGAGGAAGCTCCAGGCCTTGAACAAATAAGGAGATTCGGACCAGGTACCGAAAACTCGATTTTGTATCTAATTAACAACTGTGTCCCTGAGATACAGATAACCAGAATCTGGCACAACGCTAAAGCAGTAGCCATACTGAAACATGGGAAAGATCCGACAGACATAAAGGATTTTCGACCAGTCTCGCTTCTCTGTCATCTACGCAAACTGTTGGAAACAAATATTCTGAACCGCATATGTGAGTATGTAGACCAGACCCTTATTAAACAACAGGCAAGATTCCGTCCAGGGAAATCACAGTAAATCACAACAATTTCGTAAGGAAGATTTATTCAATCACCAAGAACTACCGATTAACGCAGTTCATCCAAACTCTACTACAAAACAGATGGTTCTTTGTCAGCCTGAACAACAAGAAAATCCGATGGAGAATCCAGCAGAGAGACGCGGTCTTCCTCAAGGCAGTGTGTTGGCACCGCTGCTGTACAATATCTACACCAGTGATCAACCTGTCGGAACACACACAACATCTTTCATAAGTGCTGACGACACAGCGATTGCAGTCCAAAGGAGAATGTCTGGAATGGTAGAAATGAAACTGACTGCAGCTCTCGAAGATCTGGCAGAATACTATGGGTATAGCCACCCTGAGCCTAATGAATCCCGAACACAGGTCTGTGCGTTTCACTTGATAAATAGACAAGCTAGGAGTAAACTGGAAGTAGCTCGGAGTGGAAAGCAGCTACAACACTGGGACGCTCCTATATACCTCAGAGTAAAACTCGACGGCACACTTACTTTGAAAGACCATTACGAGAACGTGAAGCTTAAAGTCTGTAACAGAAATAATATTATGCGCAAGCTTACTAACAACGTAATAGGAGGCTCAACGAAACGTCTTACATATTTCTGCTCTATCTCTATGTTTTTCTGCGCCAGAATATGCTCCGGCTGTCTGGCAGAACTGCGACACACCAAGCACGTTGACATCACTCTTAACGGGGCGGGCCGCATTATAAATAGTTGCGTACGACCAACTCCAGATGACAAAATCTATTATCTTATAGTCGTAGCATTCCCGGATATGAGACGAAGAACAGCGACAGAAGCTGAGAGGAAGAAACAGTAAAATGATTCCAGGCTCCCCATGTTTGGAAGCGAAGCACCATGTTCTAGGATCAAGTCGAGAAAGAACTTTCTTCAAACAACGGAAGCTATTACATCACCTTCCGCTCGCTGAATAGAACTGTGGTGAAACGAGGCAACTGGAAGTAACAAACAAAACCCAAAGGAAGAACCAAACGCTGGTTTGCATCAACCCTGCGAGACGTGGAAGACTTTGAACAGACTGTTAACTGGAGTGACGCGGTACAGACAAAACCTGAAGCAGTGGGGCTACATTACTGCATATAGCGGACGCCTCTTGGCCTGCCCAAAGATGCCTCAAGCCTGCACGCTGGAGGATCTCCTCTGAGCAAATGTACCAGCGATCAGAACTGCCGAATTTTGGACCTCAAAATCAATTTGACATTGTAAGAGGTCCATGACTAAGGAATTTATTGCTAGCGCACTCCAGCAGACGTAACTTCGATGGATTGCTCACGCGCTGCCTGCGATATGTAAGCTACAATAGAACCACAGACCAGAGCGCAGCGTCGGCAGCAGCAGTAGTAGTACTAGGTCGCAGTCGGGCGGTTGGGTCAGGTAGCTCTTAGAGAGCAATTGTCTAGTTGTATAGCACACATAGAAGACTTGTGTCCTGTATGTAATTACCAAGGCCGGTCGTGGAGAACGATGGCGGTGCCTGAGCGATATAGTAAAAAAATAAAAAAAATAATATTTATTGTCGCGCGAATATGTAATTTGCAAGTCATTTTGTACTATTGTTGTATCAAAGTCACATGTAAATAATTTTCAATAATTTTTCAATAATATTTCTTATAAAGATAACTTTTGACAGTCATTCAGCTGAATTTAAAGTTTTTTTACTAATTTCTCCTATCCATAGTCATTGCAATTACCGTAAATAAAATCAGATCTTTTTCATACATAACAATATCTAGTGGCCAGCATTGCACTGAGCTGTGCCAGAAAAATTTCTTTTAGGAGCGTTATCTGGCGACTTAAATGAGGTAAGAATTTTCAGTTTATTCAGAATGACTTTTCAGGACCATGACGCAGCACTGCTGACGTCCAGATTTACCAGTTTAGATTCACAGTCTGTTAATTATTTAAAGGCTATACATCAGTCACATTTTTATTGCGAGGTTAGTTACCTTTTTATTCTGAGGTTACTGAAATAATCTGTTGGGAGGTTTGACAGTCATTCAGCTGAATTTAAAGTTTTTTTACTAATTTCTCCTATCCATAGTCATTGCAATTACCGTAAATAAAATCAGATCTTTTTCATACATAAAAAAACCTAGTGGCCAGCATTGCACTGAGCTGTGCCAGAAAAATTTCTTTTAGGAGCGTTATCTGGTGACTTAAATGAGGTAAGAATTTTCAGTTTATTCATAATGACTTTTCAGGACCATGACGCAGCACTGCTGACGTCCAGATTTACCAGTTTAGATTCACAGTCAGTTAATTATTTAAAGGCTATACATCAGTCACATTTTTATTGCGAGGTTAGTTACCTTTTTATTCCGAGGTTACTGAAATAATCTGTTGGGAGGTTACAACATGTACAAATTCTAACGTATATACTGTAGATACTATATTGTATTGTATTATTTTGAATTTTTAAATGACTGTACGGTACTGCCCTGGACACTAAAATAGTAATAACAGCGACTTAGCCACTAAAAACTAAAACGATTTGTGTGCAACCAGTGCTCCTGACTTCCCCCTACGCGTATGGCGTATTTGTTTTGCCACGAGACTACAAAAAACCAATCTTTTGGTGTCAGGACTATGTGCAGCCTTCACATCTCAGTAATTTTCCAGGAGAATAAGTTGGCAGCAGTGACACCAAAATTAATTCTATTTAAATTAGCACAGGATTTTCCGGTGTGCAGATAATATCCTAGAACTCTCTAAATTATGTGAACAATATTGTGACGTAATAAAGAGCGGTCAGTAATGGTATTTAAAGTCAAAAGCAGCTTGATGAGCACGGATGGCCGCAGATATCACCAATGAACCAGCCAAATAGACTGCATCGTAAACTTTCACAAACCTCTAAATCGTCCCACTTCGGTAGAATTCACGCCAAAATCCAAAGGCTGAAATAACAAAACTACTTTGGGTCTCCATAAGCTCCAGAGTGAACTTTCTCATATAAATACACGCTCTGGGGGACACTGATTTCGATCACAACCTGGCCGTTCAGTTTATGATTTCCCTAAATCGCTTAATGGACCGCGTATCCCAGTTCCCCACCAGAAGTGGACTCCGCCAGTTTGTTTTAGCTCCTCTGGCGGCTTGCTACGATACTGCGGGGCGGGGATTCCAGTTTGTACCCAAGCTGCAGACATACCTGCAAACAGACAAAAATATTTACGTAACTTTACTTTTTCATAATGATAATTATTGGTTTATGAGTACTCATCGTATAAATACTGTAGGAGAAATTTAGAATGCGAGGTGATGCCTAACAATTTTTTCAATGAAAAATTGTGCCATTTTTCACACTGTTATCCGGCGGAAAACTCGAGAAATGTACTTGCATTATAAACTCCGTTCTATGTTTACATAGCTGCCATTTTTCCCTGTTGAGCAGCCAATTTTGTGTCAGTTGAGGACCATCTGCAGTTTATATAAGAAGTACTTAGCTGAGTGTCATACACACAAGTTGAAGAGCCGATACATTATGACCAGCTGCTTGACAGCACGTTGCTCCACCTTTGAAACACAATACAACAGCGATTCCATGTTGGATGGAGTCCGCAAGTGTTCGGTAGTTCACACAATTCACCGGAGTTACAGGCTGGTGACACTTCCTGGCGGATGAAAACTGTGCGCCGCACCGAGACTTGAACTCGGGTTCTTAGCTCTCAGCGGGTCGTGAGACATGCTAGAGTTGCTCAGTCAGTAGAGCACATGCCCGCGAAAGGCAAATGTATCCGTTTCTATTCTTGGGCCGGCACAGTGTTTTAATGTACCAGGAAGTTCCATATCATCGCCCACTCCGCTGGAGCGTGAAAATTTTATTCGCGATACTGGCCAGTGGTTTGTGGGCGCTGAGCTGGCGACAAACAGCGTCCCAGTTGCAGTCCATTGGATTCAGATGAGGCGAATTTGGTGGCATAGACGTGAGCTTACTATGGTACACGTCATACCACTATAGCACAATTATTGTCGCTTTGTGACACGTTGTTCACATCCAACAGGACGATGCCGTCGCTACCGAGAAGGCATCAAGCCACAGTAACGATCACTTAGTCCATATCTGTCATGGTGACTCCGATTGCCATCACAAGTACCCCAAAAGCCCACATAAACATCCCCTGTAACCTAATGCTGCCCCCATCGGCGTGTGTCTGTGGCGCAGTGCACGTTTTGAGCAGCAATCCGTCTGGATGACGGCGTATCCAGACACCACCGTCGGCCAGGCATAACGAGACAAGTGATCACGTGAAACTTTTCCATTGATCCATGCCCAGTCTCGACGATCCAGTGCCTATTGCAATCGTAACTGACTACACTGTCAGGTCAACACGGGCGCTCATTCGGCTAATTTTCTGTGGGTTCCCCCAGTGTTCGACAGAGCCCATTAAACAGTGTGCTCCAAAAAAACTTGTGGCTGTACTAGGATTGTACTCTTTCGTCAGAAGTATTTACTGCTCAACAGAACAGGAAAGATAGCGACGCCTGTGGTATGTGATGAGGCACAGATGTCCAGCACCTCGTCGCCCCCTCGTGGTTTCGCTGTCATTCGACCGCTTTCCATAGGTGCTCGCGACCGTATTACGCAAACAGCCAACTGGTCTCGCCTTTTGCAAGACGTTGTCTTCCAGGTCGTGATGACCTGCCGTTTGTCAGTCACTTGTGGCAGCGTCAGAAGGACTCTCGACTCATCCCCCCTGCGCTAGTGTACTTTGCTCACTGCCGTATGTGTCTGCAGCGCCACCAGGTGCTATTCAGTTTTGCAGTAGGCGTTGGCCAAATATACTGATTTATCCGTGTAACTCTTTCACAACATGTGTCTCATTCCAAGCCATTATAAATACAAAGTGCAATAGAATTATGCATAGTTGTGTGACCTGCTGATCTACTATTGTAGAGTTTCTTATTCTGTATACACTCACGAAACCTAACGTTTCTCGAGTAGTTACCTCATACCTGTGCAATGACTGCCTGTACAAACAATTGATAATACCCTGCCATATACAACATTGACAAATCAATTAATTCCATGCTTAGTTGTTACGGTGGTGTTTCATTATAAGACAAGCAAAGTTTCAGTTTCGTTATATAGATCCACAGTGAGGAGATTGTCAAGGATGTGAAACACATCATAAAATAAGAGTACATAATACATACTTACAAAAACGCAAGGAGTGCTAATGACCGTCCTAAGTGAAATTGTCATAACGGATGTTGAGTAAGGCAAAAAATCTTAAACATAGATTAATTTAAGAATTAACAACAAATTTGCCGAAAATATGCAGCTTAAATGTACAATACACTGAAGCGCATATGATAATAGTACTCTTTTGATATTGTAGCAGTACATCATCAAACAGGAAATCAGTTTGCAGTGTGTATTTTCATTGATAACGTTAATCAACTGAAGATCTGCAAAAGTTAGATTTTACACAACACTCCGATTATTTTTTCCGATAATGATGTGTACATTAATTAGTTCTGCTAGGAAATTGGTCAGTGGAATATATAATCTGCCCCGTCCTTCCTTCTTCCAGCTATCGTCCACATGAAATGATGAACAGTCCAAGTAATTAATAAGCAAAGTCTTTATGAAGATTTTAAGACGACCGAAGATTACAATAAACTTTCAAGTTTACTTAGCTTGTCATGTTGATATGGCTCCAGTTCTTGTCTAGGGGTCTGATTCTTGAAGCCGAAAATTTCACATCTGGTCCTCACGGTTGGTTTGAACTAAATAAATTTGAAGATCGTTGTTGCAGATTTTTCTTAGGTAAACATTTTTTTTCACATTTTAGTATATCATACAGTCTTTTGATTTCCACACTCACAAAGCGGAAATTACATTGTTCGCACCTATTATACGGAAATACGTCTGATCACATCAGAGGAAGCTTACAACCCCCACACTCTGCGGAAAAACAATATTCGAAAGGGTTTACAGGTTTTGTTAACAAATTATTCCATCTAGTTTTCGTTACATTATTAAATTCGATTATTATTTCATAAATGAATACCAAAATAAACATGGTATGCAGTACATTATTGTGTAATTAGTAAAAGAATTTTAAGTGTGCAAATATTTCGTAATTTCAAATGTTTCTAAGGAAATAATTTTAACTGTTCATTCAGAACTAGTAGTTCTACATCTACATCTACATGTTTACTCTACCACTCACATTTAAGTGCTTGGCAGAGGGTTCATCGAACCACAATCATACTATCTCTCTACCATTCCACTCCCGAAAAGCGCGCGGGAAAAACGAACACCTAAACCTTTCTGTTCGAGCTCTGATTTCTCTTATTTTATTTTGATGATCATTCCTACCTATGTAGGTTGGGCTCAACAAAATATTTTCGCATTCGGAAGGCAAAGTTGGTGACTGAAATTTCGTAAATAGATATCGCCGCGACGAAAAACGTCTTTGCTTTAATGACTTCCATCCCAACTCGCGTATCATATCTGCCACACTCTCTCCCCTATTACGTAATAATACAAAACGAGCTGCCCTTTTTTGCATCCTTTCGATGTCCTCCGTCAATCCCACCTGGTAAGGATACCACACCGCTCAGCAATATTCTAACAGAGGACAAACGAGTGTAGTGTAAGCTGTCTCTTTAGTGGACTTGTTGCATCTTCTAAGTGTCCTGCCAATGAAACGCAACCTTTGGCTCGCCATCCCCACAATATTATCTATGTGGTCTTTCCAACTGAAGTTGTTCGTAATTTTTACACCCAGGTAATTAGTTGAATTGACAGCCTTGAGAATTGTACTATTTATCGAGTAATCGAATTCCAACGGATTTCTTTTGGAACTCATGTGGATCACCTCACACTTTTCGTTATTTAGCGTCAACTGCCACCTGCCACACCATACAGCAATCTTTTCTAAATCGCTTTGCAACTGATACTGGTCTTCGGATGACCTTACTAGACGGTAAATTACAGCATCATGCGCGAACTACCTAAGAGAACTGCTCAGATTGTCACCCAGGTCATTTATATAGATCAGAAACAGCAGACGTCCCAGGACGCTTCCCTGGGGAACACCTGATATCACTTTAGTTTTACTCGACGATTTGCCGTCTATTACTACGAACTGCGACCTTCCTGACAGGAAATCACGAATCCAGTCGCACAACTGGGACGATACCCCATAGGCCCGCAGCTTGCTTAGAAGTCGCTTGTGAGGAACGGTGTCAAAAGTTTCCGGAAATCTAGAAATACGGAATTAACTTGAGATCCCCTGTCGATAGCGGCCATTACTTCGTGCTAATAAAGAGCTAGCTGCGTTGCACAAGAACGATGTTTTCTGAAACAATGCTGATTACGTATCAATAGCTCGTTCCCTTCGAGGTGATTCATAATGTTTGAATACAGTATATGCTCCAAAACTCTACTGCCAAAATATCGATTATAGCAACGAAACTGAAATATTTTTTGAACTAATTCTTTTTCATAAATTTAATCTTGAAATATAACGTATTGTTTGTAAAACCATATGAAAGTTTTCAGAAAAGCAACGAGATAACATTGACCTTTCCAAGATTCGAAAAATAATACTGGAATCAGCAACTACTGTCGGAGAAAGGTAATGCTAGCGCAGGATGTCCCATTACAAGTAGAAGGAGTTGACCAATAAATGCTTTCTTTAGGTTTTGCATAAACTGGAATTTGTAAGTAGCTAAGCTTTTATGGCTGCTGGCAAGTTCCTACCATCATCGAGATATAGCGGTTGAAACTTTACTCTTCACACATGTCCAGTGTTTTTTCAAAATGGAGCTGCTCCATCGTACTGTAAAGCTAACAAATTTACACCGAGCTATTGCCACGTCATCCCGTCACTGTGCCCTTCGCCGTCGCGTGTGCCGGCAGCTGAGGTTGGCGACGGCGCCCGGCAGCTCGTGGCAGGTGGAGCAGCACGGCTTCGCGACGACCAACGCCAGCGTGGGTCCGGACGGGCGCGTCCGCAGCAGCACGCACGTCTGGCTGCAGCTGCGCCACCGCGAGGCCGTCATGGCCGTCGCCGCCTACGCCCCCGCCCTCGGTGAGTACTCGCTGCAGCCTTTCCTTGTCACTGTCCACTTTATTCTGTTGTCACTCCGTTTTTTTCTTGCTGCCGGCTTGGGGTGAGGCATAATATCTTAGATCTCCTCGTTAGGAGTCTATTTTTTTTTTTGGGGGGGGGGGGAGGAGAGGGATATAAGGGGGACAGCTCTGACAACAGAGAGAAACCTGCAAAAACCTCAGTCGGAGCTGCCGGTGCTGCCACCGTGGCGTCGCACTCTGCAGCCGCAGCCTGTTCCGTCGGCCTCGACACGCCGGGAGCTACCGGCGTCGCGACTGAGTTTCGTGGCTCGGGACCGTGCGTGCGGTCGTCCTCACTGCTTGGTGAGTGAGTGTCGGCTCGTCTGTGTTCCGGTGGCGAATGCTGCGCTATTTGCTCGCGGCTGCCTCCTCCGGTGTCCCGAGTGGAGAAGTATACCTGCTCGGCTGGACGCCTCCGCGACTGACGAGTCGTCGCCTCGGCGGCCAATGGGCTACTGCTGCCGCGTCAGCCTGTCGCTTCCCTCACCTCTCAAGGCGGGCCGCAAGACGAGAAGCAGGCCCGTGAGGTGACGCAAGGGGGCTCACGCCAAATTCCTCATTGCAGCTTGAGTCACGGCGACGATCATCGCAAGTTGGATCGCAGTTTCAATACGCAGTTTGCTGAGGAACTTTGGCTCTGGCAAGGATGGTGACTACTTCTGCTATGTTAATAGATATCCGATTCTGAGTCTGAGTTCGAAACGGTGTGTTACATCGATTTGATGAAACAAAAAGCAGAAAAACGTGCGTACATCAAAAGAAGACTAAGTCATGGGAGATTCGCTTTAACTAAGGAATTTGATGATGAAAACGCTTTTTCCAATTACGAACTTAATTCGTATGTAATTATAACATTATGTGGACTCGTTAGTTTACGTAAAAATAAACTTGCTACAAATGTTTGAGATGACATTATTCTCATAAAAACGTATGAACTTATTCTTCACTTTATCCATTGTGAGATGAAAACTGGCAAAAGAAAAGAACAAATCGTGAGATATCATAAATATAATCTTGAGTAGAATGTAATCTGGTGTGTAGCATTTTATGGAAGTGAATCGTGGACGATAAGCAGTTCAGACAAGAAGGCGACAGAAACACTGCAAGGTGGCGCTAAAGAAGAGGGGTAAAGATTAGAATGGCAGCTCACATAACTAAGGTGGAGGTAATGAGTAGAATTGCAAACAGAAAGAAAAGGAATTTGTGGTACAACTCGCCTAGAAACGAAGGGATTTTCTGATGAGACTCATTCTTAGACTAAGGATTCGCCGGTCTGGTACTGCAGAGGACTAACAAGAAAGGAATACAGTAAGCAGGTTCAAATGGATGTGAACTGCAGTAGTTATCCGGAGATAAGGGGACCTGCACGGGATAGAGTAGTGAGGAGGGCTCCGTCAAACCACTTTCTGAACTCAAGAGCTCAACAATTAAAACAACAACAGTGATGTCATAACAAAGTGAACATTTAGAAATTTGAATAGTTTGGTATTTATCATCAATGTCCATCCTCCTTTCTTCGTTTTACCCACAATAGCAAACACGATGCTCGCTTGTAGCTAACAGTCAAAAAAGAACCACCGCAAAGAAGCTCACCCGAAGAGCACATTTTTACAGTAAGGAGGGTGAGCTGATGACAAAGACATTTAAAGAATCTATCTGATTGTAATAACGTCTTGGGTGGCTTAGCTGACTGAAAATCTCTAGAGAGAGGTATTGTGTTTATGTCCCAGACCTGAGTGCAGCTGAGGCGCTAGAGAGAAAGGCTCTCGATGGATGACCGTGTTTGCTCTTAAGTACAAGAGAAACTGTATGGTCTGCTGAAAATTCCGATCAGCTGAAGACTCTGTGTATATGTTTAGCATGGTATGCTTCTTCTAAAAATCATCCAAGTGGTTTTTTTTTCATGCAAAGAATTATCCAAATAAGTGTTTAGTATTTCAGAGCTACTTAATGAACATTACAAACTAATGAAAATCTGAAAACAATCAAATGAAAGCTAACAGAGACATCATGAAAATTGCAATTGACATCACAAATCTCTTGTGTAAGCAACCGCTAGCTTTAAGAGATCATGACGAGACAAAGTCTCTGCATTTAGCTTCGTGATCTCTTTGCGAGATGGCCGGCCGCGGTGGTCTAGCGGTTCTAGGCGCTCAGTCCGGAGCCGCCCGACTGCTACGGTCGCAGGTTCGAATCCTGCCTCGGGCATGGATGTGTGTGATGTCCTTAGGTTAGTTAGGTTTAAGTAGTTCTAAGTTCTAGGGGACTTATGACCTCAGCAGTTGAGTCCCATAGTGCTCAGAGCCATTTTTTTCTTTGCGAGATGTATGTAGCAGGAAGCAATATACTGGGTGACACTTCAAGGAACGTGCAGCCTGTCTTGTTCTCACTGAATTTGGATGAGAATCAGTGACGAAATGCCCTGCTCTTCCTTGTACCTTCTCTGTTTCCTATATAAATAGAGTTCAAGGCTGGGTAGCAATGATGAAGTGTCGACTGAGCGAGAGTTTTGTGGGCTACGTATACCATAGATTCACTCTGTTTGTTGGTCACTCTTCATATTAATGTGTCTTGAGTCTGGCGTACGGCATTTCTGTCACATACGCTTTCTCCCAAATACTTTTAATGGTGTGACTGTTTCCTGTGGTTGTCCAAAATCGTGCAGTCAAACAACAACAGGTCTTTCTGCCTCCTTATGCATAATACGATACATCTGTTTATGGTAAATGGAAATGAGCGTTTGGTGTCATTGGCCGGAAGGCCCCTTACGGGGCAGGTCCGGCCGCTCTGGTGCTGGTTCGCCACATTGGGCGACCTGCGGGCCCGATGGGGATGACGTGATGATGAAGACAACACAAAACCCAGTCCCTGAGCGGATAAAATCCCCGACCCAGCTGGGAATCGAATCCAGGCCCCTTAGGACGGCAGTCTGTCACACTGACCATTCAGCTATCAGGGTGGACATCTGTTTATGGCGAGTCAATAGGCAAACTTGGCAGGTCTTCCAGAATTTCGCTACAGATTTGTAGTATTGCTACTTTTCTACATGGTTCATCTCCATCCGCAAAGAACCGCATGGTGTAAATGACATTTTCGAATAGGTTATTTATGTACAAACATTGTAGAACTGCAGATTTTTTCAGTGATATTTCATTTGCGCAAAAGGGGAGGGGCGCTCTCAGTAGAATGTAAATTGCTCTTGACGAAATAAATCTCGGGCGAACAGCCTGGTATGAGTGTGCATAGGACACTATATTTCAGCAATCGACCACGTTGCCATCATCAGGTGCGCTGATGTACTGACCGGCGGTGGGCCGGCGCCATGTACATATAGGACAATATATACATGGCGTAGCTGATGATGGCAATGTGGTCGACTGCCGAAATATTGTGTCCTATGCACACTCATACCAGGCTGTTCACCCGAGACTTATTTCGTCATGAAAGACGCCCAGAGAAATTGAAGAATCACATAAATTGCTCTTCATTCGCCCAGTTTATTGAAACACATAGTTATGAAACAGAGTGATATTATTGAAAACCGATCTGGTGGTGATGGATTCCTATGCGATCACTTTTGCATTAATTTTTAGATGAATGATAAAAGTTGGTGCTTTTGTATATCAGCTGGTGTTGGTGTTTGGAGACTTGATGACCATTCCTGGTAGACAGGCTTATGGAATAAGATCAAAAGTAGAGAAAATGGATGGAGATCTAATCCAGATGATTGGAGATGGAAATCTCCAGCTCTTATTCCCTGAGATAGGACAGTGGACAAGAACAGGTAACAGGATTTGCTAGAACAGGATTAGTTAGATATGTTGCATATGGTAGTAAGACAGGGATCACATAAGGGTGTCTAACGGTAGGAAAAGAAGTGGAAGTGGGTCTGTGTACATATGCTGGAGAAATTTAAGTGAAATATGGACCGAGCCGCCAGTGTGACGTCATGAGGCATATAGGGTCACTCAAATGGTTGGACACTTTGAAAATTAGTGGTGAGGTATTATAGGATAAAACTGCTGGGGTCATCAGTCCCTTGACTTACACATTACTTAATCTAACTTAAACTACCTTACGCTAAGGACAACACACACAGCCATGCCCGAGGGAGGACTCGGAACTCCATGGGAGGTTCTACGCAAACCATGGAAGACAGTTGTGATGAAACGTACACTCCTGGAAATTGAAATAAGAACACCGTGAATTCATTGTCCCAGGAAGGGGAAACTTTGTTGACACATTCCTGGGGTCAGATACATCACATGATCACGCTGACAGAACCACAGAAACATAGACACAGGCAACAGAGCATGCACAATGTCGGCACTAGTACAGTGTATATCCACCTTTCGCAACAATGCAGGCTGCTATTCTCCCATGGAGACGATCGTAGAGATGCTGGATGTAGTCCTGTGGAACGGCTTGCCATGCCATTTCCACCTGGCGCCTCAGTTGGACCAGCGTTCGTGCTGGACGTGCAGACCGCGTGAGACGACGCTTCATCCAGTCCCAAACATGCTCAATTGGGGACTGATCCGGAGATCTTGCTGGCCAGGGTAGTTGACTTACACCTTCTAGAGCACGTTGGGTGGCACGTGATACATGCGGACGTGCATTGTCCTGTTGGAACAGCAAGTTCCCTTGCCGGTCTAGCAATGGTAGAACGATGGGTTCGATGACGGTTTGGATGTACCGTGCACTATTCAGTGTCCCCTCGACGATCACCAGAGGTGTACGGCCAGTGTAGGAGATCGCTCCCCACACCATGATGCCGGGTGTTGGCCCTGTGTGCCTCGGTCGTATGCAGTCCTGATTGTGGCGCTCACCTGCACGGCGCCAAACACGCATACGACCATCATTGGCACCAAGGCAGAAGCGACTCTCATCGCTGAAGACGACACGTCTCCATTCGTCCCTCCATTCACGCCTGTCGCGACACCACTGGAGGCGGGCTGCACGATGTTGGGGCGTGAGCGGAAGACAGCCTAACGGTGTGCGGGACCGTAGCCCAGCTTCATGGAGACGGTTGCGAATGGTCCTCGCCGATACCCCAGGAGCAACAGTGTCCCTAATTTGCTGGGAAGTGGCGTTGCGGTCCCCTACGGCACTGCGTAGGATCCTATGGTCTTGGCGTGCATCCGTGCGTCGCTGCGGTCCGGTCCCAGGTCGACGGGCACGTGCACCTTCCGCCGACCACTGGCGACAACATCGATGTACTGTGGAGACCTCACGCCCCACGTGTTGAGCAATTCGGCGGTACGTCCACCCGGCCTCCCGCATGCCCACTATACCCCCTCGCTCAAAGTCCGTCAACTGCACATACAGTTCACGTCCACGCTGTCGCGGCATGCTACCAGTGTTAAAGACTGCGATGGAGCTCCGTATGCCACGGCAAACTGGCTGACACTGACGGCGGCGGTGCACAAATGCTGCGCAGCTAGCGCCATTCGACGGCCAACACCGCGGTTCCTGGTGTGTCCGCTGTGCCGTGCGTGTGATCATTGCTTGTACAGCCCTGTCACAGTGTCTGGAGCAAGTATGGTGGGTCTGACACACCGGTGTCAATGTGTTCTTTTTTCCATTTCGAGGAGTGTATTATGTAGTCTGTGGTGGGGACAGGGTGCAGTGAGGTGTTAGGATGGAGTGAGATGTGCATGGGTATTTCAGGTTTTGACAAAGACTGTTTTGTGGGAGTATCTCAAATGGGATAAATTGCAAATATTACACTCTAGTGTTAACTACAAGTTGCGCCATTGGTTGAGCATTTTATTTAATATGCATGGAAATGAGGTTCGTAAAACTGTTGCACTCCGTCTTCAGGCCACGAGTCGCCTACCGGAACCATCCGACCGCCGTGTCATCCTCAGCGGAGGATGCGAATAGGAGGGGCATGGGTTCAGCACACCACTCTCCTGGTCGTTGTGATGGTATTCTCGACCGAAGCCGCTACAATTCGGCCGAGTAGCTCCGCAATTGGCATCACGAGGCTGAGTGCACCCCGAAAAATGGCAACAGTGCATATAGGCCTGGATGGCCACCCATCCAAGTGCCGACCACGCCCGACAGCGCTTAACTTCGGTGAATCGGTCTATCCACTGCGGCAAGGCCGTTGGTAAAACTGTAGCCCTTTTTTAAATTTCACATTCATTTATATTCACCGTACTAAAGATAGAATGATATATCAAATGGCCTTTCTTCACCCAATGGATTGTACATTTTATAATTTTAATTTTAAAACGATTGAGAAACTAATTAAAAATGTTTGTGCATGACAATGGTGATGTGATGTACATCCCCTTCATTATGAGGAAGATGTTCTCGGGGCTCTTGGTAATTGTGCGTAGGGATTAGTATGGGATATTTATGTTAGCAGGAATTGATAAGTGTAATGTAGGGGTTATAAGTTGCGATGCAATTTGGACAAGGAAAGGATGGATTGGAACGTTCATTTTGGATCGGTAGGTTACGTTTTGGTTCAGGGGGGTGTTTGTGGTCTGGGAGGGTAGAGAATGGCCGTTTAGATGCTGCCAGGGAACGTCACGGTGTGTTCGGAGATGAAGGTAGGGTAAGACACATTGACAGGGCTGTGGCAGTGACGCAGAGTTCTCGAGGACGGGAGAGACTGTAGGCAGTTGGGATTCGAGTTTACAGGAGATGTAGAAGAAGCTGAGTGATAGCAGTATGACAGTTTTAGTTAGGTGCTGTAGCAAGAATGGTAAAGATTAAGAAGGCGGCGCTGTTGCAGCACTGACGGTGATGACGCTGTCGTCACTGTGGCTGCCTTCGGCATGTGGCGAGCGGCTGGCACTTGTCGCCATCTCGGTGCTGGCGCACTGCACGGTGCTGGTCTACCTCAGCTGGTGGCTGGAGGGCGGCGCCCGCGCTCCTCGCATCGGTAAGTCGGCCATCTCGGTCCTGGCGCACTGCACGGTGCTGGTCTACCTCAGCTGGTGGCTGGAGGGCGGCGGCCGCGCGCCTCGCGTTGGTAAGTCGGCCATCTCGGTGCTGGCGCACTGCACGGTGCTGGTCTACCTCAGCTGGTGGCTGGAGGGCGGCGCCCGCGCTCCTCGCATCGGTAAGTCGGCCATCTCGGTGCTGGCGCACTGCACGGTGCTGGTCTACCTCAGCTGGTGGCTGGAGGGCGGCGGCCGCGCGCCTCGCGTTGGTAAGTCGGCCATCTCGGTGCTGGCGCACTGCACGGTGCTGGTCTACCTCAGCTAGTGGCTGGTGGCCGGCGGCCGCGGGCCTCGCGTTGGTAAGTCGGCCATCTCGGTGCTGGCGCACTGCACGGTGCTGGTCTACCTCAGCTGGTGGCTGGAGGGCGGCGGCCGCGCTCCTCGCATCGGTAAGTCGGCCATCTCGGTGCTGGCGCACTGCACGGTGCTGGTCTACCTCAGCTGGTGGCTGGAGGGCGGCGGCCGCGCTCCTCGCATCGGTAAGTCGGCCATCTCGGTGCTGGCGCACTGCACGGTGCTGGTCTACCTCAGCTGGTGGCTGGAGGGCGGCGGCCGCACTCCTCGCATCGGTAAGTCGGCCATCTCGGTGCTGGCGCACTGCACGGTGCTGGTCTACCTCAGCTGGTGGCTGGGGGGCGGCGCCCGCGCTCCTCGCATCGGTAAGTCGGCCATCTCGGTGCTGGCGCACTGCACGGTGCTGGTCTACCTCAGCTGGTGGCTGGAGGGCGGCGCCCGCGTTCCTCGCATCGGTAAGTCGGCCATCTCGGTGCTGGCGCACTGCACGGTGCTGGTCTACCTCAGCTGGTGGCTGGAGGGCGGCGGCCGCGCTCCTCGCATCGGTAAGTCGGCCATCTCGGTGCTGGCGCACTGCACGGTGCTGGTCTACCTCAGCTGGTGGCTGGAGGGCGGCGGCCGCGCTCCTCGCGTTGGTAAGTCAGCCATCTCGGTGCTGGCGCACTGCACGGTGCTGGTCTACCTCAGCAGGTGGCTGGAGGGCGGCGGCCGCGCGCCTCGCGTTGGTAAGTCGGCCATCTCGGTGCTGGCGCACTGCACGGTGCTGGTCTACCTCAGCTGGTGGCTGGAGGGCGGCGCCCGCGCTCCTCGCATCGGTAAGTCGGCCATCTCGGTCCTGGCGCACTGCACGGTGCTGGTCTACCTCAGCTGGTGGCTGGAGGGCGGCGGCCGCGCGCCTCGCGTTGGTAAGTCGGCCATCTCGGTGCTGGCGCACTGCACGGTGCTGGTCTACCTCAGCTGGTGGCTGGAGGGCGGCGGCCGCGCTCCTCGCACCGGTAAGACGGCCATCTCGGTGCTGGCGCACTGCACGGTGCTGGTCTACCTCAGCTGGTGGCTGGAGGGCGGCGCCCGCGCTCCTCGCATCGGTAAGTCGGCCATCTCGGTGCTGGCGCACTGCACGGTGCTGGTCTACTTCAGCTGGTGGCTGGAGGGCGGCGGCCGCGCTCCTCGCATCGGTAAGTCGGTCATCTCGGTGCTGGCGCACTGCACGGTGCTGGTCTACCTCAGCTGGTGGCTGGAGGGCGGCGCCCGCGCTCCTCGCATCGGTAAGTCGGCCATCTCGGTGCTGGCGCACTGCACGGTGTTGACCTGTCTCAGCTGGTGGCTCGAGGGCAGCGCCCACGAGCCCACACTGGTGAGTCACCGCCAGCAGGCCAGCCATCGTGGCTCACCTTCCCCACTCCTCACTGACCTTCTTTTCATCTCTGAAATCTCACTTATTGTTCTCAGATTTGAAGACATTTTTACTGAGTGAGGTGCTGAAGCAGGTACATACTGAACTTCCTTCATATTCTTGTGAGGCCTCAAGAAATGTGTTTCGTGTGTTTTTACTTACACGAGTAATGGAGCCCCTCCATGCGTACACTTGGGTTGCGACCGACACGAGAAGTTCTACTGTGACCTTGAAAGCCAGTAGGCATCTTGTAAAACTTTAAGTGCAACTTCAAACAAATTATGAACAACAATGAAACTTTCACTCTGCAGCAGAGTGTGCGCTGATATGAATCTTCCAGGCAGATTAAAACTGTGTGCCGCACCGAGACTCGAACTCAGGAGCTTTGCCTTTTGCGGACAAGTGCTCTACCAACTCAAATATTTACTTCCGCCAGTACCTCGTCTCCTACCTTCCAAACTTTACAGAAGCTCTCCTCCGAACCATGCAGGACTAGCACTCCTGAAAGAAAGGATGTTGCGGAGTCATGGCTTAGCTTCTGTAAAGTTTGGAAGGTAGGAGACGAGGTACTGGCGGAAGTAAAGCTGTGAGGATGGGGCGTGAGTCGTCAGTGTCCTCCCTGCCGCCGTTGGAGAAGCAGCTGCAGCAGCAAGTCGTATACCCCTAGCTTACTTATTTGTTACATAGTTTAATTCTTAATTTCTTTGCGTGTTTTTGGGTACTTTCATTCTTAAATTTCGGGCGTGTTATACACTCCTGGAAATGGAAAAAAGAACACATTGACACCGGTGTGTTAGACCCACCATACTTGCTCCAGACACTGTGACAGGGCTGTACAAGCAATGATCACACGCACGGCACAGCGGACACACCAGGAACCGCGGTGTTGGCCGTCGAATGGCGCTAGCTGCGCAGCATTTGTGCACCGCCGCCGTCAGTGTCAGCCAGTTTGCCGTGGCATACGGAGCTCCATCGCAGTCTTTAACACTGGTAGCATGCCGCGACAGCGTGGACGTGAACCGTATGTGCAGTTGACGGACTTTGAGCGAGGGCGTATAGTGGGCATGCGGGAGGCCGGGTGGACGTATCGCCGAATTGCTCAACACGTGGGGCGTGAGGTCTCCACAGTACATCGATGTTGTCGCCAGTGGTCGGCGGAAGGTGCACGTGCCAGTCGACCTGGGACCGGACCGCAGCGACGCACGGATGCACGCCAAGACCGTAGGATCCTACGCAGTGCCGTAGGGGACCGCACCGCCACTTCCCAGCAAATTAGGGACACTGTTGCTCCTGGAGTATCGGCGAGGACCATTCGCAACCGTCTCCATGAAGCTGGGCTACGGTCCCGCACATCGTTAGGCCGTCTTCCGCTCACGCCCCAACATCGTGCAGCCCGCCTCCAGCGGTGTCGCGACAGGCGTGAATGGAGGGACGAATGGAGACGTGTCGTCTTCAGCGATGAGAGTCGCTTCTGCCTTGGTGCCAATGATGGTCGTATGCGTGTTTGGCGCCGTGCAGGTGAGATCCACAATCAGGACTTCATACGACCGAGGCACACATTGCCAACACCCGGCATAATGGTGTGGGGAGCGATCTCCTACACTGGCCGTACACCTCTGGTGATCGTCGAGGGGACACTGAATAGTGCACGGTACATCCAAACCGTCATCGAACCCATCGTTCTACCATTGCTAGACCGGCAAGGGAACTTGCTGTTCCAACAGGACAATGCACGTCCGAATGTATCACGTGCCACCCAACGTGCTCTAGAAGGTGTAAGTCAACTACCCTGGCCAGCAAGATCTCCAGATCTGTCCCCCATTGAGCATGTTTGGGACTGGATGAAGCGTCGTCTCAAGCGGTCTGCATGTCCAGCACGATGCTGGTCCAACTGAGGCGCCAGATGGAAATGGCATGGCAAGCCGTTCCACAGGACTACATCCAGCATCTCTACGATCGTCTCCATGGGAGAATAGCAGCCTGCATTGCTGCGAAAGGTGGATATACACTGTACTAGTGCCGACATTGTGCATGCTCTGTTGCCTGTGTCTATGTGCCTGTGGTTCTGTCAGTGTGATCATGTGATGTATCTGACCCCAGGAATGTGTCAATAAAGTTTCCCCTTCCTGGGACAATGAATTCACGGTGTTCTTATTTCAATTTCCAAGAGTGTAGTATTTGAGAGTTGAGGCATTGCGCTTTAGTGTTTACTTCGTAGATTCTTATTTAAATTGCGTGAGAGTTTCGTATACCACGTGTAATTTCCAGTTTTAGTTACTGTGATCGTAAATTCAGGCAGATTGTAGCGCAGTTGTTAGGCATTTGTACAGGTTAGTTAATACATTCTGTGCGTGTTTCCCTTGCGTTATCTAGGCACGGACTCGTATTTCAGTAACTGTTGTTCAACATCGATTAGAATGGACAGGGGCTGTGATTGTTGTGTTCGGATGAGGGCTGAGTTGGCAATCCTTCGCTCACAGCTGCAAGCGGCGCTGACTTCGGTCACGCAGCTTGAGGCTGTTGCCAACGGGCACCACTGTGGGGAGCCGGACTTGCGTATCACAGGGATGTCAACCTCGTCCCGTCTGTCCCCAGTTCGGTCTGCCGCTGTGGTTGTCCCGGTTGCTGCCCGCAGTGGGGCTGAGTCCTCGCCTGTTGTTGATTGGGAGGTCGTTCCAAGGCGTGGCAGGCAGAGAAAGACGTCCCCGGAGGCTGATCAGAAAGCCTCCCCGGTGCGTCTGACAAACAGGTTTCAGGCACTGTCTCTGGCTGAGCCAGATGTAGCTGCCTGCCCTGTTTCAGAGGATCATTCTCAGCCTTCAAGGTCCGGGCAATCACGGAGGGTGGGCTTATTGGTAGTTGGGAGCTCCAATGTTAGGCGCGTAATGGGGCCCCTTAGAGATATGGCGGCTAAGGAGGGGACGAAATCCAGTGTGCACTCCGGGTGCATTCCGGGAGGAGTCATTCCTGATGTGGACAGAGTCCTTCCGGATGCCATGAAGAGAACAGGGTGCAGCGAGCTGCAGGTGGTGTCGCTTTCGATCTGAGGAAATTCTCTCTGTATTCCAGCGGCTATCTTATTTGGTGAAGGCTGCCGGTCTTGCTTACGAGATGAAGGCAGAGCTCACCATCTACAGCATCGTTGACTGAACCGACTGCGGACCTTTGGTGCAGAACCGGGTGGAGGGTCCGAATCAGAGGCTCAGACGGTTTTGCGACCGTGTTGGCTGCAGATTCCTTGACTTGCGCCATAGGGTGGTGGGGTTTCGGGTTCCACTGAATAGGTCAGGAGTTCACTACACTCAGCTGGCGGCTTCACGGGTAGCGGAGGCTGTGTGGCGTGGACTGGGCGGTTTTTTAGGTTAGAAGGCCTCGGGAAAGTACGGGGTGGGCTGCAATGTCAAAGGGTGCATGCCAATTACAGGACGTGCTTGGATCAAGGAACAGTCGGAATTATAGTTGTAAATTGTTGTAGTTGCGCTGGAAAAGTCCCTGAGCTTCAAGCGCTAATAGAAAGCACAGAAGCTGATATCGTTATAGGTACAGAAAGCTGGCTAAAGCCTGAAATAAGTTCTGCAGAAATTTTTACTAAGTCTCAGACGGTGTTCAGGAAAGATAGATTAGGCAGAATTGGTGGTGGAGTGTTTGTGTCTGTCAGTAGTGGTTTATCTTGAAGTGAAGTCGAAGTAGATACTCCGTGCGAATTGGTATGGGTGGAGGTTATACTTAACAGCCGAACTAAGTTAATAATTGGCTCCTTCTATCGTTCCCCCAGACTCCGATGATATAGTTGCGGAACAGTTCAGAGAAAATTTGAGTCTCGTAACAAATAACTACCCTACTCATACGGTTATAGTTGGTGGGGACTTCAACCTTCCCTCGATATGTTGGCAAAAATACTTGTTCAAAACCGGTGGTAGGCATAAAACATCTCCCGAGATTGTCATAAATGCTTTCTCCGAAAATTATTTCGAGCAGTTACTACACGAACCCACGCGAATTGTAAATGGTTGCGAAAACACACTTGACCTCTTAGCCACAAACAATCCAGAGCTGATAGAGAGCATCATAACTGATACAGGGATTAGTGATCACAAGGCCGTTGTAGCTAGGCTCAATACCGTTTCTTCCAAATCCACCAGAAACAAACGCAAAATAATTTTATTTAAAAAAGAGGATAAAGTGTCACCAGAAGCCTTCCTAAGAGACAATCTCCATTCCTTCCGAACTGACTATGCAAATGTAGACGAGATGTGGCTCAAATTCAAAGATATAGTAGCAACAGCAATTGAGAAATTCATACCTCATAAATTGGTAAGAGATGGAACGGATCCCCCGTGGTACACAAAACAGGTCCGAATGCTGTTGCAGAGGCAACGGAAAAAGCTTGCGAAGTTCAGGAGAACGCGAAATCCCGAAGATTGGCTAAAATTTACAGAGGCGGGAAATTTGGCACGGACTTCGATGCGCGATGCCTTTAATAGGTTCCACAACGAAACATTGTCTCGACGTTTGGTAGAAAATCCGAAGAAATTCTGGTCGTATGTAAAGTACACAGCGGCAAGACGCAGTCAATACCTTCGCTGCGCAGGTCCGATGGTACTGTTACCGACGATTGTGCCGCTAAAGCGGAGTTATTGAACGCAGTTTTCCAAAATTCCTTCACCAGGGAAGACGAATGGAATATGCCAGAATTTGAAACATGAACAGCTGCTAGCATGAGCTTCTTAGAAGTAGATATCTTAGGGGTTGCGAAGCAACTCAAATCGCTTGGTACGGGCAAATCTTCAGGTCCACATTGTGTACCGATTAGGTTCCTTTCAGATTACGCTGATACAATAGCTCCCTACTTAGCAATCGTATACAACCGCTCGCTCACCGATAGATCTGTACCTACAGATTGGAAAATTGCGCAGGTCGCACCAGTGTTTAAGAAGGGTAGTAGGAGTAATCCATCGGACTACAGACCTATATCACTGACGTTGGTTTGCAGTAGGGTTTTGGACATTTACTGTATTCAAACATTATGAATCACCTCGAAGGGAATGATCTATTGATACATAATCAGCATGGTTTCAAAAAACATCGTTCTTGTGCAACGCAGCTAGCTCTTTATTCGCACGAAGTACTGGCCACTACCGACAGGGGATTTCATGTTGATTCCGTATTTCTAGATTTCCAGAAAGCTTTTGACACTGTTCCTCACAAGCGACTTCTAATCAAGCTGCAGGCCTATGGGGTATCGTCTCAGTTGTGCGACTGGATTCGTGATTTCCTGCCAGGAAGATCGCAGTTCATAGTAATAGACGGCAAATCATCGAGTAAAACTGAAGTGATATCAGGTGTTCCCCAGGAAAGCGTCCTGGGACCTCTGCTGTTCCTGATCTATATAAATGACCTGGGTGACAATCTGAGCAGTTCTCTTAGGTTGTTCGCAGATGATGCTGTAATTTACCGTCTAGTAAGGTTATCCGAAGACCAGTATCAGTTGCAAAGCGATTTAGAAAAGATTGCTGTATGGCGTGGCAGGTGGCAGTTGACGCTAAATAACGAAAAGTGTGAGGGTGGTCCACAAGAGTTCCAAAAGAAATCCGTTGGAATTCGATTACTCGATAAATAGTAAAATTCAAGGCTGTCAATTCAACTAAGTACCTGGATGTAAAAATTGCGAACACCTTCAGTTGGAAAGACCACATAGATAATATTGTGGGGAAGGCGAGCCAAAGGTTGCGTTTCATTGGCAGGACACTTAGAAGATGCAACAAGCCCACTAAAGAGACAGCTTACACTACACTCGTTCGTCCTCTGTTAGAATACTGCTGCGCGGTGTGGGATCCTTACCAGGTGGGATTGGCGGAGGACATCGAAAGGGTGCAAAAAAGGGCAGCTCGTTTTGTATTATCACGTAATAGGGGAGAGAGTGTGGCAGATATGATACGCGAATTGGGATGGAAGTCATTAAAGCAAAGACGTTTTTCGTCGCAGCGAGATCTATTAAGGAAATTTCCGTCACCAACTTTCTCTTCCGAATGCGAAAATATATTTTGTTGAGCCGAACCTACATAGGTAGGAATGATCATCAAAATAAAATTAAAAAAATCAAAGCTCGAACAAAAAGGTTTAGGTGTTCGTTTTTCCCGCGTGCTGTTCGGGAGTGGAATGGTAGAGAGATAGTATGAGTGTGGTTCGATGAACCCTCTGCCAAGCACTTAAATTTGAATTGCAGAGTAGTCATGTAGATGCAGATGTAGATGTAAATGTGCTTGGGTAGCTCAGTTGGCTGCCGGCACGGTAGCTCAGTGTGTTCGGTCAGAGGGCTGCGTGCTGTCTGTAATAAAAAAAACTGAGTCAAGGAATCAACGATCAACTTGAACGGATATGTTGTGACGTACGCCCGGTAGAGCACTTGCCCGCGAAAGGCAAAAGTCTCGAGTTCGAGTATCAGTCCGGTACACAGTTTTAATCTGCCAGGAAGTTTCAAATTATGAACAAATTTCACTCTGAATTTATACCTAATTTTCCAATATGAGTCCCGGGACGAAACAATCTGGCTTGTAAACCTTAGGTACTGCCATGGCATAACTTTCGCAAACGCAATGGTGTCGTTTTCTATACAGCATTTCTAACTAGCACAGATTCAATGAGATGCTTACTCGCTGCCTAAACAAAGGCGAAATGTATAATGAAAATTACCTTACAAGCCCGATTCGTGCAGTGCAAATGTGCTTGTCATCTGTTATAGCTATCGCTTCAAAATTACTAAACAATGAGTTGTAGTGAACCTGTGAACACTGATTAAGTAATGACTTAAGGCTGACAGAAGCCAGTAAGGGCATTCAAAGATAGTAAATGAGGGACACACTGCAGAGAACAGGCAAAAGTGGTAGCGTTAAGGTGACCAGACTTAAACGGTAATGGTAGATGCCTGCCAACTGCAGAGGCTGTCCTAGGGGAGACGTTTCACTCCAGAGAGTTAACTGATGACTCCACCAACCGACCAGATGCTACTGTACGGCATCACAGTAGAAGATGGTCACAAAAAGGCACATCTCAGACAACGAGGTGAGCTTGATACTAGCCCATGAAAACAGCAACGTCAGTGGGTTTCTGCAGGTTGGAATGCTACAACAGACGTCTCCACTCACAAAGGGTCTGTGGCCGGCGCCAAGTGATGTAAAACATTATTGTTACTAGCCACAAGAGGAAGGACAGTGACGTTGTTGCTACAAAACTTTGAATTTTTTAATGTGAATTCCAGAAACATTCCTGCCTACTTGGTAGAAGAACGAGAGGAATCTGAGTGTGGCCGCCCACAGGTGCCCTCGATGTTCAGAGCCACTCATCAGATTTTCGGAAGCCTGTAAAGCATCCGTTTAATTGGTGGGCCGACTATAGGTTGGGAGAAATAGTGCGCCGCCACAATCGTTTATAAAGCCACGTTTTTGCATTATAAGGCAAGTGTGGCTGTTAGATTGAAGGATGTTACATATGAACTGTAGGCCTAAATCGTAAAGTCATTGCTTGGTAATGAAAGATGGTTAAATTTCCCAAAGTAAACGAATTCATTGTCTATTATTAACAAAAAATAATAACAGAAAGTAAAACAAGTAAGCCATGCTAAATATGTAATAGTAGATCCTACGTCAACAAAGACGTTGCACAGGTAACACTAAGGGAATTAAGAACTAAGTATACATGGAACTGGACCCTACCAGTAACAACGCATTTTCTGTAATGTGTACTACCAAGAAAGAGAGCGGGTGGGTGGAGAAGGGGTACTTTGTGACCACCACTTACAAATTAAAGAAGAAATACATTTAGTTACTTGTTAACTTTCATTAATAACATCTTTTGAAAGAAGTACTTATTTATAAGCAGCGTCTGAAAATTTATCATAGCACAATCTTAGAAATACCAACACATTTTCTGTAAGGTATCAACAGAGAGGAGGGACAGTTTATGACCACCACAAAAAATTTTAAAAAATAGAGATTTCGTTCACTGTCGTTGAATTTTATCCACAGTATATTCCTTAATGTTGTATAGATGTGTAAGAAGTGTCCTGAAAATGAAAATATGAATATGATATCTGTTGTGTATAATCACAAACATCACTAAAAATTATGATTTTGGGTTACGTTTTTTTGAAAAATTCAAAACAATCACGGTTTCTGATGTTCAAAAATGGCTCTGAGCACTATGGGACTTAACTTCTAAGGTCATCAGTCCCCTAGAACTTAGAACTACTTAAACCTAACTAACCTAAGGATATCACTCACATCCATGCCCGAGGCAGGATTCGAACCTGCGACCGTAGCAGTCTCGCGTTTCCAGACTGTTGCGCCTAGAACCGCTCGGCCACCCCGGCCGGCTTTTCTGATGTAACAAATAATTTAAACCAATAAATAATTTTTCAACATTTAAAATATAAAGTACACGACTAGATTATAATATTTTCAAAAGATCCGAATAAAAAACGCCCTTCCCCTCCCTCGGTTTTGCGAGGCTTAAATATTGTCAGCGTGACTACAATATTGAAAAACACCTAATAGACTAACTGTAGCGTCAATATGAAATTTGCTGCACTACATGTGAAATACGCTACTCTTAGACAAGAGCTTTTCAGTGGCATAAACGGGTCTTCGCAATCACGCTATGAAAATCTGAACACCTCGGAATATTGTCACGTAGAAGAAGGTGTATTTAGATGAATGACGAACACTAACTTCACTTGACGAAGGTTTATTGAGCACTTGCACACACAAGAGCGCGGAGCGAACTGCCTCTGGCCAGAACAAATACAGTATACATACAGCTAAAGAACATTGCATTACAATGTTGCTTGGCATTTGTGGATACTGATAGAATGTACTCGAACCGAATACAGAAATTAAAATCGTACAGTTGAGTTTTGAACTCACGACCCTCCATGAAACAGTTTAGTATCATAACCACTACACCACGGTGCTACTCAGCTTCTACTGCGACATTGCTCCCTCGTTAAGAGAACAGCGTCGCGGTGTTATGTCCTCCTAGTCCGGGAACGAGCATGCTCCGACTCCCAATGCCTGATGCTCGCCCAGGCGGTGATCTTCTTAGAACTTCTTTTTCCGCTGCGCTCTTCGTCACCTTTCCGCTTGTTGCCTGTCCCTGGAACTTCGAATTCACCCTGGGTTGCAGGATCCCATAGGTGTTCGGACTCACATGTGGTTCCTCTTCGTCGAAATGTGTTGGGTCAAACTCGTATAGGGGTTGAAAGCACGTGTCGCGTTGTTGTTGTTGTTGTTGTTGTGGTCTTCAGTCCTGAGACTGGTTTGATGCAGCTCTCCATGCTACCCTATCCTGTGCAAGCTTCATCGTCTCCCAGTACTTACTGCAACCCACATCCGTCTGAAACTGCTTAGTGTATTCATCTGTTGGCCTCCCTCTACGATTTTTACCCTCCACGCTGCCCTCCAAAACTAAATTGGTGATCCCTTGATGCCTCAGAACATGTCCTACTAACCGGTCCATTATTTTTGTCAAGTTGTGCCACAAACTCCTCTTGTCCCCAATCCTATTCAATACAATCTTATTAGTTATGTGATCTACCCATCTAATCTTCAGCATTATTCTGTTGCACCACATTTCGAAAGCTTCTATTCTCTTCTTGTCTAAACTATTTATCGTTCACGTTTCACTTCCATACATGGCTACACTCCATACAAATACTTTCAGAAACGACTTCCTGACACTTAGATCTATACTTGATGTTAACAAATTTCTCCTCTTCAGAATCGCTTTCCTTGCCATTGCCAGTCTACATTTTATATCCTCTCTACTTCGACCATCATCAGTTATTTTGCTCCCAAAATAGCAAAACTCCTTTACTACTTTAAGTGTCTCATTTCCTAATCAAATTCCCACGGCATCACCCGACTTAATTTGACTACATTCCATTATCCTCGTTTTGCTTTTGTTGATGTTCATCTTATATCCTCCTTTCAAGACACTGTCCATTCCGTTCAACTGCTCTTTCAAGTCCTTTGCTGTCTCTGGTAGAATTACAATGTCATCGGTGAACCTCGAAGTTTTTATTTCTACTACGTGTCGCACAACACGCCCTAAATTAGACACTTGTGACCCTTTTGGTTAAATTGTCTTATGGCAAGTGTGCGAAATACAAACTTAATGTAACATATAATAACAGTAGTAATAATATCGGGAACTAAGCTAACGACCCATAAATGATGTAGGCCACACAGTTGCGATTTGGTGAAAATAATGTTTATTCAGAAAGCAAACAAACAGCGAAGTGGTCGTGTTTAGAATTGCGATTACACTCGACCACATAACCATTTGACACAGTTCGATTTGACACAGTTCGATCATTCACAATCTCGTTGCGAAGCACAAGTCCAGTACTCCACGTCAATATTTACACAAAAAGTTAGAGTTAACACGAGGCGCGCGGCTGCTCACCACTCAGAGACTAAGTCCCGCGACACCACTTCCCAGCTGCCTGAAGACAGACCGTCCGCTTTCGCGTCTCAATCCGAACTGCTCCCTTTGGTGTCTCCAGCAGAACTGTCCGCTTTCGCGTCTCAATCCGAACTGCCCCCTTTGGTGTCTCCAGCAGAACTGTCCGCTTTCGCGTCCCAATCCGAACTGCCCCCTTTGGTGTCTCCAGCAGAACTGTCCGCTTTCGCGTCTCAATCCGAACTGCTCCCTTTGGTGTCTCCAGCAGAACTGTCCGCTTTCGCGTCTCAATCCGAACTGCTCCCTTTGGTGTCTCCAGCAGAACTGTCCGCTTTCGCGTCTCAATCCGAACTGCCCCCATTTGGTGTCTCCAGCAGAACTATCCGCTTTCGCGTCTCAATCCGAACTGCCCCCTTTGGTGTCTCCAGCAGAACTGTCCGCTTTCGCGTCTCAATCCAAACTGCTCCCTTTGGTGTCTCCAGCAGAACTGTCCGCTTTCGCGTCTCAATCCGAACTGCTCCCTTTGGTGTCTCCAGCAGAACTGTCCGCTTTCGCGTCTCAATCCGAACTGCTCCCTTTGGTGTCTCCAGCAGAACTGTCCGCATTCGCGTCTCAATCCGAACTGCTCCCTTTAGTGTCTCCAGCAGAACAGTCCGCTTTCGCGTCTCAATCCGAACTGCTCCCTTTGGTGTCTCCAGCAGAACTGTCCGCTTTCGCGTCTCAATCCGAACTGCTCCCTTTGGTGTCTCCAGCAGAACTGTCCACTTTCGCGTCTCAATCCGAACTGCTCCCTTTGGTGTCTCCAGCAGAACTGTCCGCTTTCGCGTCTCAATCCAAACTGCTCCCTTTGGTGTCTCCAGCAGAACTGTCCGCTTTCGCGTCTCAATCCGAACTGCTCCCTTTGGTGTCTCCAGCAGAACTGTCCGCTTTCGCGTCTCAATCCGAACTGCTCCCTTTGGTGTCTCCAGCAGAACTGTCCGCTTTCGCGTCTCAATCCGAACTGCTCCCTTTGGTGTCTCCAGCAGAACTGTCCGCTTTCGCGTCTCAATCCGAACTGCTCCCTTTGGTGTCTCCAGCAGAACTGTCCGCTTTCGCGTCTCAATCCGAACTGCTCCCTTTGGTGTCTCCAGCAGAACTGTCCGCTTTCGCGTCTCAATCCGAACTGCTCCCTTTGGTGTCTCCAGCAGAACTGTCCGCTTTCGCGTCTCAATCCGAACTGCTCCCTTTGGTGTCTCCAGCAGAACTGTCCGCTTTCGCGTCTCAATCCGAACTGCCCCCATTTGGTGTCTCCAGCAGAACTATCCCCTTTCGCGTCTCAATCCGAACTGCCCCCTTTGGTGTCTCCAGCAGAACTGTCCGCTTTCGCGTCTCAATCCGATCTGCCCCCTTTGGTGTCTCCAGCAGAACTGTCCGCTTTCGCGTCCCAATCCGAACTGCCCCCTTTGGTGTCTCCAGCAGAACTGTCCGCTTTCGCGTCTCAATCCGAACTGCTCCCTTTGGTGTCTCCAGCAGAACTGTCCGCTTTCGTGTCTCAATCCGAACTGCTCCCTTTGGTGTCTCCAGCAGAACTGTCCGCTTTCGCGTCTCAATCCGAACTGCCCCCATTTGGTGTCTCCAGCAGAACTATCCGCTTTCGCGTCTCAATCCGAACTGCCCCCTTTGGTGTCTCCAGCAGAACTGTCCGCTTTTGCGTCTCAATCCAAACTGCTCCCTTTGGTGTCTCCAGCAGAACTGTCCGCTTTCGCGTCTCAATCCGAACTGCTCCCTTTGGTGTCTCCAGCAGAACTGTCCGCTTTCGCGTCTCAATCCGAACTGCTCCCTTTGGTGTCTCCAGCAGAACTGTCCGCTTTCGCGTCTCAATCCGAACTGCTCCCTTTGGTGTCTCCAGCAGAACTGTCCGCTTTCGCGTCTCAATCCGAACTGCTCCCTTTGGTGTCTCCAGCAGAACTGTCCGCTTTCGCGTCTCAATCCGAACTGCTCCCTTTGGTGTCTCCAGCAGAACTGTCCGCTTTCGCGTGTCAATCCGAACTGCTCCCTTTGGTGTCTCCAGCAGAACTGTCCGCTTTCGCGTCTCAATCCGAACTGCCCCCATTTGGTGTCTCCAGCAGAACTATCCGCTTTCGCGTCTCAATCCGAACTGCCCCCTTTGGTGTCTCCAGCAGAACTGTCCGCTTTCGCGTCTCAATCCAAACTGCTCCGTTTGGTGTCTCCAGCAGAACTGTCCGCTTTCGCGTCTCAATCCGAACTGCTCCCTTTGGTGTCTCCAGCAGAACTGTCCGCTTTCGCGTCTCAATCCGAACTGCTCCCTTTGGTGTCTCCAGCAGAACTGTCCGCTTTCGCGTCCCAATCCGAACTGCCCCCTTTGGTGTCTCCAGCAGAACTGTCCGCTTTCGAGTCTCAATCCGAACTGCTCCCTTTGGTGTCTCCAGCAGAACTGTCCGCTTTCGCGTCTCAATCCGAACTGCTCCCTTTGGTGTCTCCAGCAGAACTGTCCGCTTTCGCGTCTCAATCCGAACTGCCCCCATTTGGTGTCTCCAGCAGAACTATCCGCTTTCGCGTCTCAATCCGAACTGCCCCCTTTGGTGTCTCCAGCAGAACTGTCCGCTTTCGCGTCTCAATCCAAACTGCTCCCTTTGGTGTCTCCAGCAGAACTGTCCGCTTTCGCGTCTCAATCCGAACTGCTCCCTTTGGTGTCTCCAGCAGAACTGTCCGCTTTCGCGTCTCAATCCGAACTGCTCCCTTTGGTGTCTCCAGCAGAACTGTCCGCTTTCGCGTCTCAATCCGAACTGCTCCCTTTGGTGTCTCCAGCAGAACTGTCCGCTTTCGCATCTCAATCCGAACTACTCCCTTTGGTGTCTCCAGCAGAACTGTCCGCTTTCGCGTCTCAATCCGAACTGCTCCCTTTGATGTCTCCAGCAGAACTGTCCGCTTTCGCGTCTCAATCCGAACTGCTCCCTTTGGTGTCTCCAGCAGAACTGTCCGCTTTCGCGTCTCAATCCGACCTGCCCCCATTTGGTGTCTCCAGCAGAACTATCCGCTTTCGCGTCTCAATCCGAACTGACCCCTTTGGTGTCTCCAGCAGAACTGTCCGCTTTCGCGTCTCAATCCAAACTGCTCCGTTTGGTGTCTCCAGCAGAACTGTCAGCTTTCGCGTCTCAATCCGAACTGCTCCCTTTGGTGTCTCCAGCAGAACTGTCCGCTTTCGCATCTCAATCCGAACTGCTCCCTTTGGTGTCTCCAGCAGAACTGTCCGCTTTCGCGTCTCAATCCGAACTGCTCCCTTTGGTGTCTCCAGCAGAACTGTCCGCTTTCGCGTCTCAATCCGAACTGCTCCCTTTGGTGTCTCCAGCAGAACTGTCCGCTTTCGCGTCTCAATCCGAACTGCCCCCATTTGGTGTCTCCAGCAGAACTATCCGCTTTCGCGTCTCAATCCGAACTGCTCCCTTTGGTGTCTCCAGCAGAACTGTCCGCTTTCGCGTCTCAATCCGAACTGCCCCCATTTGGTGTCTCCAGCAGAACTATCCGCTTTCGCGTCTCAATCCGAACTGCCCCCTTTGGTGTCTCCAGCAGAACTGTCCGCTTTCGCGTCTCAATCCAAACTGCTCCCTTTGGTGTCTCCAGCAGAACTGTCCGCTTTCGCGTCTCAATCCGAACTGCACCCTTTGGTGTCTCCAGCAGAACTGTCCGCTTTCGCGTCTCAATCCGAACTGCTCCCTTTGGTGTCTCCAGCAGAACTGTCCGCTTTCGCGTCTCAATCCGAACTGCTCCCTTTGGTGTCTCCAGCAGAACTGTCCGCTTTCGCGTCTCAATCCGAACTGCCCCCATTTGGTGTCTCCAGCAGAACTGTCCGCTTTCGTGTCTCAATCCGAACTGCTCCCTTTGGTGTCTCCAGCAGAACTGTCCGCTTTCGCGTCTCAATCCGAACTGCTCCCTTTGGTGTCTCCAGCAGAACTGTCCGCTTTCGCGTCTCAATCCGAACTGCTCCCTTTGGTGTCTCCAGCAGAACTGTCCGCTTTCGCGTCTCAATCCGAACTGCTCCCTTTGGTGTCTCCAGCAGAACTATCCGCTTTCGCGTCTCAATCCGAACTGCCCCCTTTGGTGTCTCCAGCAGAACTGTCCGCTTTCGCGTCTCAATCCGAACTGCCCCCTTTGGTGTCTCCAGCAGAACTGTCCGCTTTCGCGTCCCAATCCGAACTGCCCCCTTTGGTGTCTCCAGCAGAAATGTCCGCTTTCGCGTCTCAATCCGAACTGCTCCCTTTGGTGTCTCCAGCAGAACTGTCCGCTTTCGCGTCTCAATCTGAACTGCTCCCTTTGGTGTCTCCAGCAGAACTGTCCGCTTTCGCGTCTCAATCCGAACTGCCCCCATTTGGTGTCTCCAGCAGAACTATCCGCTTTCGCATTTCAATCCGAACTGCCCCCTTTGGTGTCTCCAGCAGCACTGTCCGCTTTCGCGTCTCAATCCAAACTGCTCCCTTTGGTGTCTCCAGCAGAACTGTCCGCTTTCGCGTCTCAATCCGAACTGCTCCCTTTGGTGTCTCCAGCAGAACTGTCCGCTTTCGCGTCTCAATCCAAACTGCTCCCTTTGGTGTCTCCAGCAGAACTGTCCGCTTTCGCGTCTCAATCCGAACTGCTCCCTTTGGTGTCCCCAGCAGAACTGTCCGCTTTCGCGTCTCAATCCGAACTGCTCCCTTTGGTGTCTCCAGCAGAACTGTCCGCTTTCGCGTCTCAATCCGAACTGCTCCCTTTGGTGTCTCCAGCAGAACTGTCCGCTTTCGCGTCTCAATCCGAACTGCTCCCTTTGGTGTCTCCAGCAGAACTGTCCGCTTTCGCGTCTCAATCCGAACTGCTCCCTTTGGTGTCTCCAGCAGAACTGTCCGCTTTCGCGTCTCAATCCGAACTGCTCCCTTTGGTGTCTCCAGCAGAACTGTCCGCTTTCGCGTCTCAATCCGAACTGCTCCCTTTGGTGTCTCCAGCAGAACTGTCCGCTTTCGCGTCTCAATCCGAACTGCTCCCTTTGGTGTCTCCAGCAGAACTGTCCGCTTTCGCGTCTCAATCCAAACTGCTCCATTTGGTGTCTCCAGCAGAACTGTCCGCTTTCGTGTCTCAATCCGAACTGCTCCCTTTGGTGTCTCCAGCAGAACTGTCCGCTTTCGCGTCTCAATCCGAACTGCTCCCTTTGGTGTCTCCAGCAGAACTGTCCGCTTTCGCGTCTCAATCCAAACTGCTCCCTTTGGTGTCTCCAGCAGAACTGTCCGCTTTCGCGTCTCAATCCGAACTGCTCCCTTTGGTGTCTCCAGCAGAACTGTCCGCTTTCGCGTCTCAATCCGAACTGCTCCCTTTGGTGTCTCCAGCAGAACTGTCCGCTTTCGCGTCTCAATCCGAACTGCTCCCTTTGGTGTCTCCAGCAGAACTGTCCGCTTTCGCGTCTCAATCCGAACTGCTCCCTTTGGTGTCTCCAGCAGAACTGTCCGCTTTCGCGTCTCAATCCGAACTGCCCCCATTTGGTGTCTCCAGCAGAACTATCCGCTTTCGCGTCTCAATCCGAACTGCCCCCTTTGGTGTCTCCAGCAGAACTGTCCGCTTTCGCGTCTCAATCCGAACTGCCCCCTTTGGTGTCTCCAGCAGAACTGTCCGCTTTCGCGTACCAATCCGAACTGCCCCCTTTGGTGTCTCCAGCAGAACTGTCCGCTTTCGCGTCTCAATCCGAACTGCCCCCTTTGGTGTCTCCAGCAGAACTGTCCGCTTTCGCGTCTCAATCCGAACTGCTCCCTTTGGTGTCTCCAGCAGAACTGTCCGCTTTCGCGTCTCAATCCGAACTGCCCCCATTTGGTGTCTCCAGCAGAACTATCCGCTTTCGCGTCTCAATCCGAACTGCCCCCTTTGGTGTCTCCAGCAGAACTGTCCGCTTTCGCGTCTCAATCCAAACTGCTCCCTTTGGTGTCTCCAGCAGAACTGTCCGCTTTCGTGTCTCAATCCGAACTGCTCCCTTTGGTGTCTCCAGCAGAACTGTCCGCTTTCGCGTCTCAATCCGAACTGCTCCCTTTGGTGTCTCCAGGAGAACTGTCCGCTTTCGCGTCTCAATCCGAACTGCCCCCATTTGGTGTCTCCAGCAGAACTATCCGCTTTCGCGTCTCAATCCGAACTGCCCCCTTTGGTGTCTCCAGCAGAACTGTCCGCTTTCGCGTCTCAATCCAAACTGCTCCGTTTGGTGTCTCCAGCAGAACTGTCCGCTTTCGCGTCTCAATCCGAACTGCTCCCTTTGGTGTCTCCAGCAGAACTGTCCGCTTTCGCGTCTCAATCCGAACTGCTCCCTTTGGTGTCTCCAGCAGAACTGTCCGCTTTCGCGTCTCAATCCGAACTGCTCCCTTTGGTGTCTCCAGCAGAACTGTCCGCTTTCGCGTCTCAATCCGAACTGCTCCCTTTGGTGTCTCCAGCAGAACTGTCCGCTTTCGCGTCTCAATCCGAACTAACCCCATTTGGTGTCTCCAGCAGAACTATCCGCTTTCGCGTCTCAATCCGAACTGCTCCCTTTGGTGTCTCCAGCAGAACTGTCCGCTTTCGCGTCTCAATCCGAACTGCTCCCTTTGGTGTCTCCAGCAGAACTGTCCGCTTTCGCGTCTCAATCTGAACTGCTCCCTTTGGTGTCTCCAGCAGAACTGTCCGCTTTCGCGTCTCAATCCGAACTGCTCCCTTTGGTGTCTCCAGCAGAACTGTCCGCTTTCGCGTCTCAATCCGAACTGCCCCCATTTGGTGTCTCCAGCAGAACTATCCGCTTTCGCGTCTCAATCTGAACTGCTCCCTTTGGTGTCTCCAGCAGAACTGTCCGCTTTCGCGTCTCAATCCGAACTGCTCCCTTTGGTGTCTCCAGCAGAACTGTCGGCTTTCGCGTCTCAATCCGAACTGCTCCCTTTGGTGTCTCCACCAGAACTGTCCGCTTTCGCGTCTCAATCCGAACTGCTCCCTTTGGTGTCTCCAGCAGAACTGTCCGCTTTCGCGTCTCAATCCGAACTGCTCCCTTTGGTGTCTCCAGCAGAACTGTCCGCTTTCGCGTCTCAATCCGAACTATACCCTTTGGTGTCTCCAGCAGAACTGTCCGCTTTCGCGTCTCAATCCGAACTGCCCCCATTTGGTGTCTCCAGCAGAACTGTCCGCTTTCGTGTCTCAATCCGAACTGCTCCCTTTGGTGTCTCCAGCAGAACTGTCCGCTTTCGCGTCTCAATCCGAACTGCTCCCTTTGGTGTCTCCAGCAGAACTGTCCGCTTTCGCGTCTCAATCCAAACTGCTCCCTTTGGTGTCTCCAGCAGAACTGTCCGCTTTCGCGTCTCAATCCGAACTGCTCCCTTTGGTGTCTCCAGCAGAACTATCCGCTTTCGCGTCTCAATCCGAACTGCCCCCTTTGGTGTCTCCAGCAGAACTGTCCGCTTTCGCGTCTCAATCCGAACTGCCCCCATTTGGTGTCTCCAGCAGAACTGTCCGCTTTCGCGTCCCAATCCGAACTGCCCCCTTTGGTGTCTCCAGCAGAACTGTCCGCTTTCGCGTCTCAATCCGAACTGCTCCCTTTGGTGTCTCCAGCAGAACTGTCCGCTTTCACGTCTCAATCCGAACTGCTCCCTTTGGTGTCTCCAGCAGAACTGTCCGCTTTCGCGTCTCAATCCGAACTGCTCCCTTTGGTGTCTCCAGCAGAACTGTCCGCTTTCGCGTCTCAATCCGAACTGCTCCCTTTGGTGTCTCCAGCAGAACTGTCCGCTTTCGCGTCTCAATCCGAACTGCCCCCATTTGGTGTCTCCAGCAGAACTATCCGCTTTCGCGTCTCAATCCGAACTGCCCCCTTTGGTGTCTCCAGCAGAACTGTCCGCTTTCGCGTCTCAATCCGAACTGCCCCCTTTGGTGTCTCCAGCAGAACTGTCCGCTTTCGCGTACCAATCCGAACTGCCCCCTTTGGTGTCTCCAGCAGAACTGTCCGCTTTCGCGTCTCAATCCGAACTGCTCCCTTTGGTGTCTCCAGCAGAACTGTCCGCTTTCGCGTCTCAATCCGAACTGCTCCCTTTGGTGTCTCCAGCAGAACTGTCCGCTTTCGCGTCTCAATCCGAACTGCCCCCATTTGGTGTCTCCAGCAGAACTATCCGCTTTCGCGTCTCAATCCGAACTGCCCCCTTTGGTGTCTCCAGCAGAACTGTCCGCTTTCGCGTCTCAATCCAAACTGCTCCCTTTGGTGTCTCCAGCAGAACTGTCCGCTTTCGCGTCTCAATCCGAACTGCTCCCTTTGGTGTCTCCAGCAGAACTGTCCGCTTTCGCGTCTCAATCCGAACTGCTCCCTTTGGTGTCTCCAGCAGAACTGTCCGCTTTCGCGTCTCAATCCGAACTGCCCCCATTTGGTGTCTCCAGCAGAACTATCCGCTTTCGCGTCTCAATCCGAACTGCCCCCTTTGGTGTCTCCAGCAGAACTGTCCGCTTTCGCGTCTCAATCCAAACTGCTCCATTTGGTGTCTCCAGCAGAACTGTCCGCTTTCGCGTCTCAATCCGAACTGCTCCCTTTGGTGTCTCCAGCAGAACTGTCCGCTTTCGCGTCTCAATCCGAACTGCTCCCTTTGGTGTCTCCAGCAGAACTGTCCGCTTTCGCGTCTCAATCCGAACTGCTCCCTTTGGTGTCTCCAGCAGAACTGTCCGCTTTCGCGTCTCAATCCGAACTGCTCCCTTTGGTGTCTCCAGCAGAACTGTCCGCTTTCGCGTCTCAATCCGAACTGCCCCCATTTGGTGTCTCCAGCAGAACTATCCGCTTTCGCGTCTCAATCCGAACTGCTCCCTTTGGTGTCTCCAGCAGAACTGTCCGCTTTCGCGTCTCAATCCGAACTGCTCCCTTTGGTGTCTCCAGCAGAACTGTCCGCATTCGCGTCTCAATCCGAACTGCTCTCTTTGGTGTCTCCAGCAGAACTGTCCGCTTTCGCGTCTCAATCCGAACTGCTCCCTTTGGTGTCTCCAGTAGAACTGTCCGCTTTCGCGTCTCAATCCGAACTGCCCCCATTTGGTGTCTCCAGCAGAACTATCCGCTTTCGCGTCTCAATCCGAACTGCTCCCTTTGGTGTCTCCAGCAGAACTGTCCGCTTTCGCGTCTCAATCCGAACTGCTCCCTTTGGTGTCTCCAGCAGAACTGTCCGCTTTCGCGTCTCAATCCGAACTGCTCCCTTTGGTGTCTCCACCAGAACTGTCCGCTTTCGCGTCTCAATCCGAACTGCTCCCTTTGGTGTCTCCAGCAGAACTGTCCGCTTTCGCGTCTCAATCCGAACTGCTCCCTTTGGTGTCTCCAGCAGAACTGTCCGCTTTCGCGTCTCAATCCGAACTGCTCCCTTTGGTGTCTCCAGCAGAACTGTCCGCTTTCGCGTCTCAATCCGAACTGCCCCCATTTGGTGTCTCCAGCAGAACTGTCCGCTTTCGTGTCTCAATCCGAACTGCTCCCTTTGGTGTCTCCAGCAGAACTGTCCGCTTTCGCGTCTCAATCCGAACTGCTCCCTTTGGTGTCTCCAGCAGAACTGTCCGCTTTCGCGTCTCAATCCAAACTGCTCCCTTTGGTGTCTCCAGCAGAACTGTCCGCTTTCGCGTCTCAATCCGAACTGCTCCCTTTGGTGTCTCCAGCAGAACTATCCGCTTTCGCGTCTCAATCCGAACTGCCCCCTTTGGTGTCTCCAGCAGAACTGTCCGCTTTCGCGTCTCAATCCGAACTGCTCCCTTTGGTGTCTCCAGCAGAACTGTCCGCTTTCGCGTCCCAATCCGAACTGCCCCCTTTGGTGTCTCCAGCAGAACTGACCGCTTTCGCGTCTCAATCCGAACTGCTCCCTTTGGTGTCTCCAGCAGAACTGTCCGCTTTCGCGTCTCAATCCGAACTGCTCCCTTTGGTGTCTCCAGCAGAACTGTCCGCTTTCGCGTCTCAATCCGAACTGCCCCCATTTGGTGTCTCCAGCAGAACTATCCGCTTTCGCGTCTCAATCCGAACTGCCCTCTTTGGTGTCTCCAGCAGAACTGTCCGCTTTCGCGTCTCAATCCAAACTGCTCCCTTTGGTGTCTCCAGCAGAACTGTCCGCTTTCGCGTCTCAATCCGAACTAACCCCATTTGGTGTCTCCAGCAGAACTATCCGCTTTCGCGTCTCAATCCGAACTGCTCCCTTTGGTGTCTCCAGCAGAACTGTCCGCTTTCGCGTCTCAATCCGAACTGCTCCCTTTGGTGTCTCCAGCAGAACTGTCCGCTTTCGCGTCTCAATCTGAACTGCTCCCTTTGGTGTCTCCAGCAGAACTGTCCGCTTTCGCGTCTCAATCCGAACTGCTCCCTTTGGTGTCTCCAGCAGAACTGTCCGCTTTCGCGTCTCAATCCGAACTGCCCCCATTTGGTGTCTCCAGCAGAACTATCCGCTTTCGCGTCTCAATCTGAACTGCTCCCTTTGGTGTCTCCAGCAGAACTGTCCGCTTTCGCGTCTCAATCCGAACTGCTCCCTTTGGTGTCTCCAGCAGAACTGTCGGCTTTCGCGTCTCAATCCGAACTGCTCCCTTTGGTGTCTCCACCAGAACTGTCCGCTTTCGCGTCTCAATCCGAACTGCTCCCTTTGGTGTCTCCAGCAGAACTGTCCGCTTTCGCGTCTCAATCCGAACTGCTCCCTTTGGTGTCTCCAGCAGAACTGTCCGCTTTCGCGTCTCAATCCGAACTATACCCTTTGGTGTCTCCAGCAGAACTGTCCGCTTTCGCGTCTCAATCCGAACTGCCCCCATTTGGTGTCTCCAGCAGAACTGTCCGCTTTCGTGTCTCAATCCGAACTGCTCCCTTTGGTGTCTCCAGCAGAACTGTCCGCTTTCGCGTCTCAATCCGAACTGCTCCCTTTGGTGTCTCCAGCAGAACTGTCCGCTTTCGCGTCTCAATCCAAACTGCTCCCTTTGGTGTCTCCAGCAGAACTGTCCGCTTTCGCGTCTCAATCCGAACTGCTCCCTTTGGTGTCTCCAGCAGAACTATCCGCTTTCGCGTCTCAATCCGAACTGCCCCCTTTGGTGTCTCCAGCAGAACTGTCCGCTTTCGCGTCTCAATCCGAACTGCCCCCATTTGGTGACTCCAGCAGAACTGTCCGCTTTCGCGTCCCAATCCGAACTGCCCCCTTTGGTGTCTCCAGCAGAACTGTCCGCTTTCGCGTCTCAATCCGAACTGCTCCCTTTGGTGTCTCCAGCAGAACTGTCCGCTTTCACGTCTCAATCCGAACTGCTCCCTTTGGTGTCTCCAGCAGAACTGTCCGCTTTCGCGTCTCAATCCGAACTGCTCCCTTTGGTGTCTCCAGCAGAACTGTCCGCTTTCGCGTCTCAATCCGAACTGCTCCCTTTGGTGTCTCCAGCAGAACTGTCCGCTTTCGCGTCTCAATCCGAACTGCCCCCATTTGGTGTCTCCAGCAGAACTATCCGCTTTCGCGTCTCAATCCGAACTGCCCCCTTTGGTGTCTCCAGCAGAACTGCCCGCTTTCGCGTCTCAATCCGAACTGCCCCCTTTGGTGTCTCCAGCAGAACTGTCCGCTTTCGCGTACCAATCCGAACTGCCCCCTTTGGTGTCTCCAGCAGAACTGTCCGCTTTCGCGTCTCAATCCGAACTGCTCCCTTTGGTGTCTCCAGCAGAACTGTCCGCTTTCGCGTCTCAATCCGAACTGCTCCCTTTGGTGTCTCCAGCAGAACTGTCCGCTTTCGCGTCTCAATCCGAACTGCCCCCATTTGGTGTCTCCAGCAGAACTATCCGCTTTCGCGTCTCAATCCGAACTGCCCCCTTTGGTGTCTCCAGCAGAACTGTCCGCTTTCGCGTCTCAATCCAAACTGCTCCCTTTGGTGTCTCCAGCAGAACTGTCCGCTTTCGCGTCTCAATCCGAACTGCTCCCTTTGGTGTCTCCAGCAGAACTGTCCGCTTTCGCGTCTCAATCCGAACTGCCCCCATTTGGTGTCTCCAGCAGAACTATCCGCTTTCGCGTCTCAATCCGAACTGCCCCCTTTGGTGTCTCCAGCAGAACTGTCCGCTTTCGCGTCTCAATCCAAACTGCTCCGTTTGGTGTCTCCAGCAGAACTGTCCGCTTTCGCGTCTCAATCCGAACTGCTCCCTTTGGTGTCTCCAGCAGAACTGTCCGCTTTCGTCGCGTCTCAATCCGAACTGCCCCCATTTGGTGTCTCCAGCAGAACTATCCGCTTTCGCGTCTCAATCCGAACTGCTCCCTTTGGTGTCTCCAGCAGAACTGTCCGCTTTCGCGTCTCAATCCGAACTGCTCCCTTTGGTGTCTCCAGCAGAACTGTCCGCTTTCGCGTCTCAATCCGAACTGCTCCCTTTGGTGTCTCCACCAGAACTGTCCGCTTTCGCGTCTCAATCCGAACTGCTCCCTTTGGTGTCTCCAGCAGAACTGTCCGCTTTCGCGTCTCAATCCGAACTGCTCCCTTTGGTGTCTCCAGCAGAACTGTCCGCTTTCGCGTCTCAATCCGAACTGCTCCCTTTGGTGTCTCCAGCAGAACTGTCCGCTTTCGCGTCTCAATCCGAACTGCCCCCATTTGGTGTCTCCAGCAGAACTGTCCGCTTTCGTGTCTCAATCCGAACTGCTCCCTTTGGTGTCTCCAGCAGAACTGTCCGCTTTCGCGTCTCAATCCGAACTGCTCCCTTTGGTGTCTCCAGCAGAACTGTCCGCTTTCGCGTCTCAATCCAAACTGCTCCCTTTGGTGTCTCCAGCAGAACTGTCCGCTTTCGCGTCTCAATCCGAACTGCTCCCTTTGGTGTCTCCAGCAGAACTATCCGCTTTCGCGTCTCAATCCGAACTGCCCCCTTTGGTGTCTCCAGCAGAACTGTCCGCTTTCGCGTCTCAATCCGAACTGCTCCCTTTGGTGTCTCCAGCAGAACTGTCCGCTTTCGCGTCTCAATCCGAACTGCTCCCTTTGGTGTCGCCAGCAGAACTGTCCGCTTTCGCGTCTCAATCCGAACTGCCCCCATTTGGTGTCTCCAGCAGAACTATCCGCTTTCGCGTCTCAATCCGAACTGCCCCCTTTGGTGTCTCCAGCAGAACTGTCCGCTTTCGCGTCTCAATCCAAACTGCTCCCTTTGGTGTCTCCAGCAGAACTGTCCACTTTCGCGTCTCAATCCGAACTGCTCCCTTTGGTGTCTCCAGCAGAACTGTCCGCTTTCGCGTCTCAATCCGAACTGCTCCCTTTGGTGTCTCCAGCAGAACTGTCCGCTTTCGTGTCTCAATCCGAACTGCTCCCTTTGGTGTCTCCAGCAGAACTGTCCGCTTTCGCGTCTCAATCCGAACTATACCCTTTGGTGTCTCCAGCAGAACTGTCCGCTTTCGCGTCTCAATCCGAACTGCCCCCATTTGGTGTCTCCAGCAGAACTGTCCGCTTTCGTGTCTCAATCCGAACTGCTCCCTTTGGTGTCTCCAGCAGAACTGTCCGCTTTCGCGTCTCAATCCGAACTGCTCCCTTTGGTGTCTCCAGCAGAACTGTCCGCTTTCGCGTCTCAATCCAAACTGCTCCCTTTGGTGTCTCCAGCAGAACTGTCCGCTTTCGCGTCTCAATCCGAACTGCTCCCTTTGGTGTCTCCAGCAGAACTATCCGCTTTCACGTCTCAATCCGAACTGCCCCCTTTGGTGTCTCCAGCAGAACTGTCCGCTTTCGCGTCTCAATCCGAACTGCCCCCATTTGGTGTCTCCAGCAGAACTGTCCGCTTTCGCGTCCCAATCCGAACTGCCCCCTTTGGTGTCTCCAGCAGAACTGTCCGCTTTCGCGTCTCAATCCGAACTGCTCCCTTTGGTGTCTCCAGCAGAACTGTCCGCTTTCGCGTCTCAATCCGAACTGCTCCCATTGGTGTCTCCAGCAGAACTGTCCGCTTTCGCGTCTCAATCCGAACTGCTCCCTTTGGTGTCTCCAGCAGAACTGTCCGCTTTCGCGTCTCAATCCGAACTGCTCCCTTTGGTGTCTCCAGCAGAACTGTCCGCTTTCGCGTCTCAATCCGAACTGCCCCCATTTGGTGTCTCCAGCAGAACTATCCGCTTTCGCGTCTCAATCCGAACTGCCCCCTTTGGTGTCTCCAGCAGAACTGTCCGCTTTCGCGTCTCAATCCGAACTGCCCCCTTTGGTGTCTCCAGCAGAACTGTCCGCTTTCGCGTACCAATCCGAACTGCCCCCTTTGGTGTCTCCAGCAGAACTGTCCGCTTTCGCGTCTCAATCCGAACTGCTCCCTTTGGTGTCTCCAGCAGAACTGTCCGCTTTCGCGTCTCAATCCGAACTGCTCCCTTTGGTGTCTCCAGCAGAACTGTCCGCTTTCGCGTCTCAATCCGAACTGCCCCCATTTGGTGTCTCCAGCAGAACTATCCGCTTTCGCGTCTCGATCCGAACTGCCCCCTTTGGTGTCTCCAGCAGAACTGTCCGCTTTCGCGTCTCAATCCAAACTGCTCCCTTTGGTGTCTCCAGCAGAACTGTCCGCTTTCGCGTCTCAATCCGAACTGCTCCCTTTGGTGTCTCCAGCAGAACTGTCCGCTTTCGCGTCTCAATCCGAACTGCTCCCTTTGGTGTCTCCAGCAGAACTGTCCGCTTTCGCGTCTCAATCCGAACTGCCCCCATTTGGTGTCTCCAGCAGAACTATCCGCTTTCGCGTCTCAATCCGAACTGCCCCCTTTGGTGTCTCCAGCAGAACTGTCCGCTTTCGCGTCTCAATCCAAACTGCTCCGTTTGGTGTCTCCAGCAGAACTGTCCGCTTTCGCGTCTCAATCCGAACTGCTCCCTTTGGTGTCTCCAGCAGAACTGTCCGCTTTCGCGTCTCAATCCGAACTGCTCCCTTTGGTGTCTCCAGCAGAACTGTCCGCTTTCGCGTCTCAATCCGAACTGCTCCCTTTGGTGTCTCCAGCAGAACTGTCCGCTTTCGCGTCTCAATCCGAACTGCTCCCTTTGGTGTCTCCAGCAGAACTGTCCGCTTTCGCGTCTCAATCCGAACTGCCCCCATTTGGTGTCTCCAGCAGAACTATCCGCTTTCGCGTCTCAATCCGAACTGCTCCCTTTGGTGTCTCCAGCAGAACTGTCCGCTTTCGCGTCTCAATCCGAACTGCTCCCTTTGGTGTCTCCAGCAGAACTGTCCGCATTCGCGTCTCAATCCGAACTGCTCTCTTTGGTGTCTCCAGCAGAACTGTCCGCTTTCGCGTCTCAATCCGAACTGCTCCCTTTGGTGTCTCCAGCAGAACTGTCCGCTTTCGCGTCTCAATCCGAACTGCCCCCATTTGGTGTCTCCAGCAGAACTATCCGCTTTCGCGTCTCAATCCGAACTGCTCCCTTTGGTGTCTCCAGCAGAACTGTCCGCTTTCGCGTCTCAATCCGAACTGCTCCCTTTGGTGTCTCCAGCAGAACTGTCCGCTTTCGCGTCTCAATCCGAACTGCTCCCTTTGGTGTCTCCACCAGAACTGTCCGCTTTCGCGTCTCAATCCGAACTGCTCCCTTTGGTGTGTCCAGCAGAACTGTCCGCTTTCGCGTCTCAATCCGAACTGCTCCCTTTGGTGTCTCCAGCAGAACTGTCCGCTTTCGCGTCTCAATCCGAACTGCTCCCTTTGGTGTCTCCAGCAGAACTGTCAACTTTCGCGTCTCAATCCGAACTGCCCCCATTTGGTGTCTCCAGCAGAACTGTCCGCTTTCGTGTCTCAATCCGAACTGCTCCCTTTGGTGTCTCCAGCAGAACTGTCCGCTTTCGCGTCTCAATCCGAACTGCTCCCTTTGGTGTCTCCAGCAGAACTGTCCGCTTTCGCGTCTCAATCCAAACTGCTCCCTTTGGTGTCTCCAGCAGAACTGTCCGCTTTCGCGTCTCAATCCGAACTGCTCCCTTTGGTGTCTCCAGCAGAACTATCCGCTTTCGCGTCTCAATCCGAACTGCCCCCTTTGGTGTCTCCAGCAGAACTGTCCGCTTTCGCGTCTCAATCCGAACTGCTCCCTTTGGTGTCTCCAGCAGAACTGTCCGCTTTCGCGTCTCAATCCGAACTGCCCCCATTTGGTGTCTCCAGCAGAACTATCCGCTTTCGCGTCTCAATCCGAACTGCCCCCTTTGGTGTCTCCAGCAGAACTGCCCGCTTTCGCGTCTCAATCCGAACTGCCCCCTTTGGTGTCTCCAGCAGAACTGTCCGCTTTCGCGTACCAATCCGAACTGCCCCCTTTGGTGTCTCCAGCAGAACTGTCCGCTTTCGCGTCTCAATCCGAACTGCTCCCTTTGGTGTCTCCAGCAGAACTGTCCGCTTTCGCGTCTCAATCCGAACTGCTCCCTTTGGTGTCTCCAGCAGAACTGTCCGCTTTCGCGTCTCAATCCGAACTGCCCCCATTTGGTGTCTCCAGCAGAACTATCCGCTTTCGCGTCTCAATCCGAACTGCCCCCTTTGGTGTCTCCAGCAGAACTGTCCGCTTTCGCGTCTCAATCCAAACTGCTCCCTTTGGTGTCTCCAGCAGAACTGTCCGCTTTCGCGTCTCAATCCGAACTGCTCCCTTTGGTGTCTCCAGCAGAACTGTCCGCTTTCGCGTCTCAATCCGAACTGCCCCCATTTGGTGTCTCCAGCAGAACTATCCGCTTTCGCGTCTCAATCCGAACTGCCCCCTTTGGTGTCTCCAGCAGAACTGTCCGCTTTCGCGTCTCAATCCAAACTGCTCCGTTTGGTGTCTCCAGCAGAACTGTCCGCTTTCGCGTCTCAATCCGAACTGCTCCCTTTGGTGTCTCCAGCAGAACTGTCCGCTTTCGTCGCGTCTCAATCCGAACTGCCCCCATTTGGTGTCTCCAGCAGAACTATCCGCTTTCGCGTCTCAATCCGAACTGCTCCCTTTGGTGTCTCCAGCAGAACTGTCCGCTTTCGCGTCTCAATCCGAACTGCTCCCTTTGGTGTCTCCAGCAGAACTGTCCGCTTTCGCGTCTCAATCCGAACTGCTCCCTTTGGTGTCTCCACCAGAACTGTCCGCTTTCGCGTCTCAATCCGAACTGCTCCCTTTGGTGTCTCCAGCAGAACTGTCCGCTTTCGCGTCTCAATCCGAACTGCTCCCTTTGGTGTCTCCAGCAGAACTGTCCGCTTTCGCGTCTCAATCCGAACTGCTCCCTTTGGTGTCTCCAGCAGAACTGTCCGCTTTCGCGTCTCAATCCGAACTGCCCCCATTTGGTGTCTCCAGCAGAACTGTCCGCTTTCGTGTCTCAATCCGAACTGCTCCCTTTGGTGTCTCCAGCAGAACTGTCCGCTTTCGCGTCTCAATCCGAACTGCTCCCTTTGGTGTCTCCAGCAGAACTGTCCGCTTTCGCGTCTCAATCCAAACTGCTCCCTTTGGTGTCTCCAGCAGAACTGTCCGCTTTCGCGTCTCAATCCGAACTGCTCCCTTTGGTGTCTCCAGCAGAACTATCCGCTTTCGCGTCTCAATCCGAACTGCCCCCTTTGGTGTCTCCAGCAGAACTGTCCGCTTTCGCGTCTCAATCCGAACTGCTCCCTTTGGTGTCTCCAGCAGAACTGTCCGCTTTCGCGTCTCAATCCGAACTGCTCCCTTTGGTGTCTCCAGCAGAACTGTCCGCTTTCGCGTCTCAATCCGAACTGCCCCCATTTGGTGTCTCCAGCAGAACTATCCGCTTTCGCGTCTCAATCCGAACTGCCCCCTTTGGTGTCTCCAGCAGAACTGTCCGCTTTCGCGTCTCAATCCAAACTGCTCCCTTTGGTGTCTCCAGCAGAACTGTCCACTTTCGCGTCTCAATCCGAACTGCTCCCTTTGGTGTCTCCAGCAGAACTGTCCGCTTTCGCGTCTCAATCCGAACTGCTCCCTTTGGTGTCTCCAGCAGAACTGTCCGCTTTCGTGTCTCAATCCGAACTGCTCCCTTTGGTGTCTCCAGCAGAACTGTCCGCTTTCGCGTCTCAATCCGAACTATACCCTTTGGTGTCTCCAGCAGAACTGTCCGCTTTCGCGTCTCAATCCGAACTGCCCCCATTTGGTGTCTCCAGCAGAACTGTCCGCTTTCGTGTCTCAATCCGAACTGCTCCCTTTGGTGTCTCCAGCAGAACTGTCCGCTTTCGCGTCTCAATCCGAACTGCTCCCTTTGGTGTCTCAAGCAGAACTGTCCGCTTTCGCGTCTCAATCCAAACTGCTCCCTTTGGTGTCTCCAGCAGAACTGTCCGCTTTCGCGTCTCAATCCGAACTGCTCCCTTTGGTGTCTCCAGCAGAACTATCCGCTTTCACGTCTCAATCCGAACTGCCCCCTTTGGTGTCTCCAGCAGAACTGTCCGCTTTCGCGTCTCAATCCGAACTGCCCCCATTTGGTGTCTCCAGCAGAACTGTCCGCTTTCGCGTCCCAATCCGAACTGCCCCCTTTGGTGTCTCCAGCAGAACTGTCCGCTTTCGCGTCTCAATCCGAACTGCTCCCTTTGGTGTCTCCAGCAGAACTGTCCGCTTTCGCGTCTCAATCCGAACTGCTCCCATTGGTGTCTCCAGCAGAACTGTCCGCTTTCGCGTCTCAATCCGAACTGCTCCCTTTGGTGTCTCCAGCAGAACTGCCCGCTTTCGCGTCTCAATCCGAACTGCTCCCTTTGGTGTCTCCAGCAGAACTGTCCGCTTTCGCGTCTCAATCCGAACTGCCCCCATTTGGTGTCTCCAGCAGAACTATCCGCTTTCGCGTCTCAATCCGAACTGCCCCCTTTGGTGTCTCCAGCAGAACTGTCCGCTTTCGCGTCTCAATCCGAACTGCCCGCTTTGGTGTCTCCAGCAGAACTGTCCGCTTTCGCGTACCAATCCGAACTGCCCCCTTTGGTGTCTCCAGCAGAACTGTCCGCTTTCGCGTCTCAATCCGAACTGCTCCCTTTGGTGTCTCCAGCAGAACTGTCCGCTTTCGCGTCTCAATCCGAACTGCTCCCTTTGGTGTCTCCAGCAGAACTGTCCGCTTTCGCGTCTCAATCCGAACTGCCCCCATTTGGTGTCTCCAGCAGAACTATCCGCTTTCGCGTCTCGATCCGAACTGCCCCCTTTGGTGTCTCCAGCAGAACTGTCCGCTTTCGCGTCTCAATCCAAACTGCTCCCTTTGGTGTCTCCAGCAGAACTGTCCGCTTTCGCGTCTCAATCCGAACTGCTCCCTTTGGTGTCTCCAGCAGAACTGTCCGCTTTCGCGTCTCAATCCGAACTGCTCCCTTTGGTGTCTCCAGCAGAACTGTCCGCTTTCGCGTCTCAATCCGAACTGCCCCCATTTGGTGTCTCCAGCAGAACTATCCGCTTTCGCGTCTCAATCCGAACTGCCCCCTTTGGTGTCTCCAGCAGAACTGTCCGCTTTCGCGTCTCAATCCAAACTGCTCCGTTTGGTGTCTCCAGCAGAACTGTCCGCTTTCGCGTCTCAATCCGAACTGCTCCCTTTGGTGTCTCCAGCAGAACTGTCCGCTTTCGCGTCTCAATCCGAACTGCTCCCTTTGGTGTCTCCAGCAGAACTGTCCGCTTTCGCGTCTCAATCCGAACTGCTCCCTTTGGTGTCTCCAGCAGAACTGTCCGCTTTCGCGTCTCAATCCGAACTGCTCCCTTTGGTGTCTCCAGCAGAACTGTCCGCTTTCGCGTCTCAATCCGAACTGCCCCCATTTGGTGTCTCCAGCAGAACTATCCGCTTTCGCGTCTCAATCCGAACTGCTCCCTTTGGTGTCTCCAGCAGAACTGTCCGCTTTCGCGTCTCAATCCGAACTGCTCCCTTTGGTGTCTCCAGCAGAACTGTCCGCATTCGCGTCTCAATCCGAACTGCTCTCTTTGGTGTCTCCAGCAGAACTGTCCGCTTTCGCGTCTCAATCCGAACTGCTCCCTTTGGTGTCTCCAGCAGAACTGTCCGCTTTCGCGTCTCAATCCGAACTGCCCCCATTTGGTGTCTCCAGCAGAACTATCCGCTTTCGCGTCTCAATCCGAACTGCTCCCTTTGGTGTCTCCAGCAGAACTGTCCGCTTTCGCGTCTCAATCCGAACTGCTCCCTTTGGTGTCTCCAGCAGAACTGTCCGCTTTCGCGTCTCAATCCGAACTGCTCCCTTTGGTGTCTCCACCAGAACTGTCCGCTTTCGCGTCTCAATCCGAACTGCTCCCTTTGGTGTGTCCAGCAGAACTGTCCGCTTTCGCGTCTCAATCCGAACTGCTCCCTTTGGTGTCTCCAGCAGAACTGTCCGCTTTCGCGTCTCAATCCGAACTGCTCCCTTTGGTGTCTCCAGCAGAACTGTCCGCTTTCGCGTCTCAATCCGAACTGCCCCCATTTGGTGTCTCCAGCAGAACTGTCCGCTTTCGTGTCTCAATCCGAACTGCTCCCTTTGGTGTCTCCAGCAGAACTGTCCGCTTTCGCGTCTCAATCCGAACTGCTCCCTTTGGTGTCTCCAGCAGAACTGTCCGCTTTCGCGTCTCAATCCAAACTGCTCCCTTTGGTGTCTCCAGCAGAACTGTCCGCTTTCGCGTCTCAATCCGAACTGCTCCCTTTGGTGTCTCCAGCAGAACTATCCGCTTTCGCGTCTCAATCCGAACTGCCCCCTTTGGTGTCTCCAGCAGAACTGTCCGCTTTCGCGTCTCAATCCGAACTGCTCCCTTTGGTGTCTCCAGCAGAACTGTCCGCTTTCGCGTCTCAATCCGAACTGCTCCCTTTGGTGTCTCCAGCAGAACTGTCCGCTTTCGCGTCTCAATCCGAACTGCCCCCATTTGGTGTCTCCAGCAGAACTATCCGCTTTCGCGTCTCAATCCGAACTGCCCCCTTTGGTGTCTCCAGCAGAACTGTCCGCTTTCGCGTCTCAATCCAAACTGCTCCCTTTGGTGTCTCCAGCAGAACTGTCCGCTTTCGCGTCTCAATCCGAACTGCCCCCATTTGGTGTCTCCAGCAGAACTATCCGCTTTCGCGTCTCAATCCGAACTGCTCCCTTTGGTGTCTCCAGCAGAACTGTCCGCTTTCGCGTCTCAATCCGAACTGCTCCCTTTGGTGTCTCCAGCAGAACTGTCCGCATTCGCGTCTCAATCCGAACTGCTCCCTTTGGTGTCTCCAGCAGAACTGTCCGCTTTCGCGTCTCAATCCGAACTGCTCCCTTTGGTGTCTCCAGCAGAACTATCCGCTTTCGCGTCTCAATCCGAACTGCCCCCTTTGGTGTCTCCAGCAGAACTGTCCGCTTTCGCGTCTCAATCCGAACTGCTCCCTTTGGTGTCTCCAGCAGAACTGTCCGCTTTCGCGTCTCAATCCGAACTGCTCCCTTTGGTGTCTCCAGCAGAACTGTCCGCTTTCGCGTCTCAATCCGAACTGCCCCCATTTGGTGTCTCCAGCAGAACTATCCGCTTTCGCGTCTCAATCCGAACTGCCCCCTTTGGTGTCTCCAGCAGAACTGTCCGCTTTCGCGTCTCAATCCAAACTGCTCCCTTTGGTGTCTCCAGCAGAACTGTCCACTTTCGCGTCTCAATCCGAACTGCTCCCTTTGGTGTCTCCAGCAGAACTGTCCGCTTTCGCGTCTCAATCCGAACTGCTCCCTTTGGTGTCTCCAGCAGAACTGTCCGCTTTCGTGTCTCAATCCGAACTGCTCCCTTTGGTGTCTCCAGCAGAACTGTCCGCTTTCGCGTCTCAATCCGAACTATACCCTTTGGTGTCTCCAGCAGAACTGTCCGCTTTCGCGTCTCAATCCGAACTGCCCCCATTTGGTGTCTCCAGCAGAACTGTCCGCTTTCGTGTCTCAATCCGAACTGCTCCCTTTGGTGTCTCCAGCAGAACTGTCCGCTTTCGCGTCTCAATCCGAACTGCTCCCTTTGGTGTCTCAAGCAGAACTGTCCGCTTTCGCGTCTCAATCCAAACTGCTCCCTTTGGTGTCTCCAGCAGAACTGTCCGCTTTCGCGTCTCAATCCGAACTGCTCCCTTTGGTGTCTCCAGCAGAACTATCCGCTTTCACGTCTCAATCCGAACTGCCCCCTTTGGTGTCTCCAGCAGAACTGTCCGCTTTCGCGTCTCAATCCGAACTGCCCCCATTTGGTGTCTCCAGCAGAACTGTCCGCTTTCGCGTCCCAATCCGAACTGCCCCCTTTGGTGTCTCCAGCAGAACTGTCCGCTTTCGCGTCTCAATCCGAACTGCTCCCTTTGGTGTCTCCAGCAGAACTGTCCGCTTTCGCGTCTCAATCCGAACTGCTCCCATTGGTGTCTCCAGCAGAACTGTCCGCTTTCGCGTCTCAATCCGAACTGCTCCCTTTGGTGTCTCCAGCAGAACTGTCCGCTTTCGCGTCTCAATCCGAACTGCTCCCTTTGGTGTCTCCAGCAGAACTGTCCGCTTTCGCGTCTCAATCCGAACTGCCCCCATTTGGTGTCTCCAGCAGAACTATCCGCTTTCGCGTCTCAATCCGAACTGCCCCCTTTGGTGTCTCCAGCAGAACTGTCCGCTTTCGCGTCTCAATCCGAACTGCCCGCTTTGGTGTCTCCAGCAGAACTGTCCGCTTTCGCGTACCAATCCGAACTGCCCCCTTTGGTGTCTCCAGCAGAACTGTCCGCTTTCGCGTCTCAATCCGAACTGCTCCCTTTGGTGTCTCCAGCAGAACTGTCCGCTTTCGCGTCTCAATCCGAACTGCTCCCTTTGGTGTCTCCAGCAGAACTGTCCGCTTTCGCGTCTCAATCCGAACTGCCCCCATTTGGTGTCTCCAGCAGAACTATCCGCTTTCGCGTCTCGATCCGAACTGCCCCCTTTGGTGTCTCCAGCAGAACTGTCCGCTTTCGCGTCTCAATCCAAACTGCTCCCTTTGGTGTCTCCAGCAGAACTGTCCGCTTTCGCGTCTCAATCCGAACTGCTCCCTTTGGTGTCTCCAGCAGAACTGTCCGCTTTCGCGTCTCAATCCGAACTGCTCCCTTTCGTGTCTCCAGCAGAACTGTCCGCTTTCGCGTCTCAATCCGAACTGCCCCCATTTGGTGTCTCCAGCAGAACTATCCGCTTTCGCGTCTCAATCCGAACTGCCCCCTTTGGTGTCTCCAGCAGAACTGTCCGCTTTCGCGTCTCAATCCAAACTGCTCCGTTTGGTGTCTCCAGCAGAACTGTCCGCTTTCGCGTCTCAATCCGAACTGCTCCCTTTGGTGTCTCCAGCAGAACTGTCCGCTTTCGCGTCTCAATCCGAACTGCTCCCTTTGGTGTCTCCAGCAGAACTGTCCGCTTTCGCGTCTCAATCCGAACTGCTCCCTTTGGTGTCTCCAGCAGAACTGTCCGCTTTCGCGTCTCAATCCGAACTGCTCCCTTTGGTGTCTCCAGCAGAACTGTCCGCTTTCGCGTCTCAATCCGAACTGCCCCCATTTGGTGTCTCCAGCAGAACTATCCGCTTTCGCGTCTCAATCCGAACTGCTCCCTTTGGTGTCTCCAGCAGAACTGTCCGCTTTCGCGTCTCAATCCGAACTGCTCCCTTTGGTGTCTCCAGCAGAACTGTCCGCATTCGCGTCTCAATCCGAACTGCTCTCTTTGGTGTCTCCAGCAGAACTGTCCGCTTTCGCGTCTCAATCCGAACTGCTCCCTTTGGTGTCTCCAGCAGAACTGTCCGCTTTCGCGTCTCAATCCGAACTGCCCCCATTTGGTGTCTCCAGCAGAACTATCCGCTTTCGCGTCTCAATCCGAACTGCTCCCTTTGGTGTCTCCAGCAGAACTGTCCGCTTTCGCGTCTCAATCCGAACTGCTCCCTTTGGTGTCTCCAGCAGAACTGTCCGCTTTCGCGTCTCAATCCGAACTGCTCCCTTTGGTGTCTCCACCAGAACTGTCCGCTTTCGCGTCTCAATCCGAACTGCTCCCTTTGGTGTGTCCAGCAGAACTGTCCGCTTTCGCGTCTCAATCCGAACTGCTCCCTTTGGTGTCTCCAGCAGAACTGTCCGCTTTCGCGTCTCAATCCGAACTGCTCCCTTTGGTGTCTCCAGCAGAACTGTCCGCTTTCGCGTCTCAATCCGAACTGCCCCCATTTGGTGTCTCCAGCAGAACTGTCCGCTTTCGTGTCTCAATCCGAACTGCTCCCTTTGGTGTCTCCAGCAGAACTGTCCGCTTTCGCGTCTCAATCCGAACTGCTCCCTTTGGTGTCTCCAGCAGAACTGTCCGCTTTCGCGTCTCAATCCAAACTGCTCCCTTTGGTGTCTCCAGCAGAACTGTCCGCTTTCGCGTCTCAATCCGAACTGCTCCCTTTGGTGTCTCCAGCAGAACTATCCGCTTTCGCGTCTCAATCCGAACTGCCCCCTTTGGTGTCTCCAGCAGAACTGTCCGCTTTCGCGTCTCAATCCGAACTGCTCCCTTTGGTGTCTCCAGCAGAACTGTCCGCTTTCGCGTCTCAATCCGAACTGCTCCCTTTGGTGTCTCCAGCAGAACTGTCCGCTTTCGCGTCTCAATCCGAACTGCCCCCATTTGGTGTCTCCAGCAGAACTATCCGCTTTCGCGTCTCAATCCGAACTGCCCCCTTTGGTGTCTCCAGCAGAACTGTCCGCTTTCGCGTCTCAATCCAAACTGCTCCCTTTGGTGTCTCCAGCAGAACTGTCCGCTTTCGCGTCTCAATCCGAACTGCCCCCATTTGGTGTCTCCAGCAGAACTATCCGCTTTCGCGTCTCAATCCGAACTGCTCCCTTTGGTGTCTCCAGCAGAACTGTCCGCTTTCGCGTCTCAATCCGAACTGCTCCCTTTGGTGTCTCCAGCAGAACTGTCCGCATTCGCGTCTCAATCCGAACTGCTCCCTTTGGTGTCTCCAGCAGAACTGTCCGCTTTCGCGTCTCAATCCGAACTGCTCCCTTTGGTGTCTCCAGCAGAACTGTCCGCTTTCGCGTCTCAATCCGAACTGCCCCCATTTGGTGTCTCCAGCAGAACTATCCGCTTTCGCGTCTCAATCCGAACTGCTCCCTTTGGTGTCTCCAGCAGAACTGTCCGCTTTCGCGTCTCAATCCGAACTGCTCCCTTTGGTGTCTCCAGCAGAACTGTCCGCTTTCGCGTCTCAATCCGAACTGCTCCCTTTGGTGTCTCCACCAGAACTGTCCGCTTTCGCGTCTCAATCCGAACTGCTCCCTTTGGTGTGTCCAGCAGAACTGTCCGCTTTCGCGTCTCAATCCGAACTGCTCCCTTTGGTGTCTCCAGCAGAACTGTCCGCTTTCGCGTCTCAATCCGAACTGCTCCCTTTGGTGTCTCCAGCAGAACTGTCCGCTTTCGCGTCTCAATCCGAACTGCCCCCATTTGGTGTCTCCAGCAGAACTGTCCGCTTTCGTGTCTCAATCCGAACTGCTCCCTTTGGTGTCTCCAGCAGAACTGTCCGCTTTCGCGTCTCAATCCGAACTGCTCCCTTTGGTGTCTCCAGCAGAACTGTCCGCTTTCGCGTCTCAATCCAAACTGCTCCCTTTGGTGTCTCCAGCAGAACTGTCCGCTTTCGCGTCTCAATCCGAACTGCTCCCTTTGGTGTCTCCAGCAGAACTATCCGCTTTCGCGTCTCAATCCGAACTGCCCCCTTTGGTGTCTCCAGCAGAACTGTCCGCTTTCGCGTCTCAATCCGAACTGCTCCCTTTGGTGTCTCCAGCAGAACTGTCCGCTTTCGCGTCTCAATCCGAACTGCTCCCTTTGGTGTCTCCAGCAGAACTGTCCGCTTTCGCGTCTCAATCCGAACTGCCCCCATTTGGTGTCTCCAGCAGAACTATCCGCTTTCGCGTCTCAATCCGAACTGCCCCCTTTGGTGTCTCCAGCAGAACTGTCCGCTTTCGCGTCTCAATCCAAACTGCTCCCTTTGGTGTCTCCAGCAGAACTGTCCGCTTTCGCGTCTCAATCCGAACTGCTCCCTTTGGTGTCTCCAGCAGAACTGTCCGCTTTCGCGTCTCAATCCAAACTGCTCCCTTTGGTGTCTCCAGCAGAACTGTCCGCTTTCGGGTCTCAATCCGAACTGCTCCCTTTGGTGTCCCCAGCAGAACTGTCCACTTTCGCGTCTCAATCCGAACTGCTCCCTTTGGTGTCTCCAGCAGAACTGTCCGCTTTCGCGTCTCAATCCGAACTGCTCCCTTTGGTGTCTCCAGCAGAACTGTCCGCTTTCGCGTCTCAATCCGAACTGCTCCCTTTGGTGTCTCCAGCAGAACTGTCCGCTTTCGCGTCTCAATCCGAACTGCCCCCATTTGGTGTCTCCAGCAGAACTATCCGCTTTCGCGTCTCAATCCGAACTGCTCCCTTTGGTGTCTCCAGCAGAACTGTCCGCTTTCGCGTCTCAATCCAAACTGCTCCCTTTGGTGTCTCCAGCAGAACTGTCCGCTTTCGCGTCTCAATCCGAACTGCTCCCTTTGGTGTCTCCAGCAGAACTGTCCGCTTTCGCGTCTCAATCCGAACTGCTCCCTTTGGTGTCTCCAGCAGAACTGTCCGCTTTCGCGTCTCAATCCGAACTGCTCCCTTTGGTGTCTCCAGCAGAACTGTCCGCTTTCGCGTCTCAATCCGAACTGCTCCCTTTGGTGTCTCCAGCAGAACTGTCCGCTTTCGCGTCTCAATCCGAACTGCTCCCTTTGGTGTCTCCAGCAGAACTGTCCGCTTTCGCGTCTCAATCCGAACTGCTCCCTTTGGTGTCTCCAGCAGAACTGTCCGCTTTCGCGTCTCAATCCGAACTGCTCCCTTTGGTGTCTCCAGCAGAACTGTCCGCTTTCGCGTCTCAATCCGAACTGCTCCCTTTGGTGTCTCCAGCAGAACTGTCCGCTTTCGCGTCTCAATCCGAACTGCTCCCTTTGGTGTCTCCAGCAGAACTGTCCGCTTTCGCGTCTCAATCCGAACTGCCCCCATTTGGTGTCTCCAGCAGAACTATCCGCTTTCGCGTCTCAATCCGAACTGCCCCCTTTGGTGTCTCCAGCAGAACTGTCCGCTTTCGCGTCTCAATCCAAACTGCTCCCTTTGGTGTCTCCAGCAGAACTGTCCGCTTTCGCGTCTCAATCCGAACTGCTCCCTTTGGTGTCTCCAGCAGAACTGTCCGCTTTCGCGTCTCAATCCGAACTGCTCCCTTTGGTGTCTCCAGCAGAACTGTCCGCTTTCGCGTCTCAATCCGAACTGCTCCCTTTGGTGTCTCCAGCAGAACTGTCCGCTTTCGCGTCTCAATCCGAACTGCTCCCTTTGGTGTCTCCAGCAGAACTGTCCGCTTTCGCGTCTCAATCCGAACTGCCCCCATTTGGTGTCTCCAGCAGAACTATCCGCTTTCGCGTCTCAATCCGAACTGCTCCCTTTGGTGTCTCCAGCAGAACTGTCCGCTTTTGCGTCGCAATCCGAACTGCCCCCATTTGGTGTCTCCAGCAGAACTATCCGCTTTCGCGTCTCAATCCGAACTGCCCCCTTTGGTGTCTCCAGCAGAACTGTCCGCTTTCGCGTCTCAATCCAAACTGCTCCCTTTGGTGTCTCCAGCAGAACTGTCCGCTTTCGCGTCTCAATCCGAACTGCTCCCTTTGGTGTCTCCAGCAGAACTGTCCGCTTTCGCGTCTCAATCCGAACTGCACCCTTTGGTGTCTCCAGCAGAACTGTCCGCTTTCGCGTCTCAATCCGAACTGCTCCCTTTGGTGTCTCCAGCAGAACTGTCCGCTTTCGCGTCTCAATCCGAACTGCTCCCTTTGGTGTCTCCAGCAGAACTGTCCGCTTTCGCGTCTCAATCCAAACTGCTCCCTTTGGTGTCTCCAGCAGAACTGTCCGCTTTCGCGTCTCAATCCAAACTGCTCCCTTTGGTGTCTCCAGCAGAACTGTCCGCTTTCGCGTCTCAATCCGAACTGCTCCCTTTGGTGTCTCCAGCAGAACTGTCCGCTTTCGCGTCTCAATCCGAACTGCACCCTTTGGTGTCTCCAGCAGAACTGTCCGCTTTCGCGTCTCAATCCGAACTGCTCCCTTTGGTGTCTCCAGCAGAACTGTCCGCTTTCGCGTCTCAATCCAAACTGCTCCCTTTGGTGTCTCCAGCAGAACTGTCCGCTTTCGCGTCTCAATCCGAACTGCTCCCTTTGGTGTCTCCAGCAGAACTGTCCGCTTTCGCGTCTCAATCCGAACTGCCCCCTTTGGTGTCTCCAGCAGAACTGTCCGCTTTCGCGTCTCAATCCGAACTGCTCCCTTTGGTGTCTCCAGCAGAACTGTCCGCTTTCGCGTCTCAATCCGAACTGCTCCCTTTGGTGTCTCCAGCAGAACTGTCCGCTTTCGCGTCTCAATCCGAACTGCTCCCTTTGGTGTCTCCAGCAGAACTGTCCGCTTTCGCGTCTCAATCCGAACTGCTCCCTTTGGTGTCTCCAGCAGAACTGTCCGCTTTCGCGTCTCAATCCGAACTGCTCCCTTTGGTGTCTCCAGCAGAACTGTCCGCTTTCGCGTCTCAATCCGAACTGCTCCCTTTGGTGTCTCCAGCAGAACTGTCCGCTTTCGCGTCTCAATCCGAACTGCTCCCTTTGGTGTCTCCAGCAGAACTGTCCGCTTTCGCGTCTCAATCCGAACTGCCCCCATTTGGTGTCTCCAGCAGAACTATCCGCTTTCGCGTCTCAATCCGAACTGCCCCCTTTGGTGTCTCCAGCAGAACTGTCCGCTTTCGCGTCTCAATCCAAACTGCTCCCTTTGGTGTCTCCAGCAGAACTGTCCGCTTTCGCGTCTCAATCCGAACTGCTCCCTTTGGTGTCTCCAGCAGAACTGTCCGCTTTCGCGTCTCAATCCGAACTGCTCCCTTTGGTGTCTCCAGCAGAACTGTCCGCTTTCGCGTCTCAATCCGAACTGCTCCCTTTGGTGTCTCCAGCAGAACTGTCCGCTTTCGCGTCTCAATCCGAACTGCTCCCTTTGGTGTCTCCAGCAGAACTGTCCGCTTTCGCGTCTCAATCCGAACTGCCCCCATTTGGTGTCTCCAGCAGAACTATCCGCTTTCGCGTCTCAATCCGAACTGCTCCCTTTGGTGTCTCCAGCAGAACTGTCCGCTTTTGCGTCGCAATCCGAACTGCCCCCATTTGGTGTCTCCAGCAGAACTATCCGCTTTCGCGTCTCAATCCGAACTGCCCCCTTTGGTGTCTCCAGCAGAACTGTCCGCTTTCGCGTCTCAATCCAAACTGCTCCCTTTGGTGTCTCCAGCAGAACTGTCCGCTTTCGCGTCTCAATCCGAACTGCTCCCTTTGGTGTCTCCAGCAGAACTGTCCGCTTTCGCGTCTCAATCCGAACTGCACCCTTTGGTGTCTCCAGCAGAACTGTCCGCTTTCGCGTCTCAATCCGAACTGCTCCCTTTGGTGTCTCCAGCAGAACTGTCCGCTTTCGCGTCTCAATCCGAACTGCTCCCTTTGGTGTCTCCAGCAGAACTGTCCGCTTTCGCGTCTCAATCCAAACTGCTCCCTTTGGTGTCTCCAGCAGAACTGTCCGCTTTCGCGTCTCAATCCGAACTGCTCCCTTTGGTGTCTCCAGCAGAACTGTCCGCTTTCGCGTCTCAATCCAAACTGCTCCCTTTGGTGTCTCCAGCAGAACTGTCCGCTTTCGCGTCTCAATCCGAACTGCTCCCTTTGGTGTCTCCAGCAGAACTGTCCGCTTTCGCGTCTCAATCCGAACTGCACCCTTTGGTGTCTCCAGCAGAACTGTCCGCTTTCGCGTCTCAATCCGAACTGCTCCCTTTGGTGTCTCCAGCAGAACTGTCCGCTTTCGCGTCTCAATCCGAACTGCTCCCTTTGGTGTCTCCAGCAGAACTGTCCGCTTTCGCGTCTCAATCCGAACTGCCCCCTTTGGTGTCTCCAGCGGAACTGTCCGCTTTCGCGTCTGCACCAGCACTGTGTCTCTGCCCGTCCCCAGCAGCGTTTCCCACCTGCCGATTATCCTCGCTCAACTGACTAGGGAAGTTCCCTCTCCTGAAGCTGTCCATCTGATTGGCTAAAGCTTATTCTACATTATTTTGCATTTTAACATATTTAAATAATCTAAGCTTGACCACTTTGACGTGATAGATATAGTAACAGTAATATCCATTGTTGAATTCTTTTACATAAAACCAATACAATTTCCTTCTTAGCTATGAATGTCACGGCCAGTAGCATTGCACCAACGTGCTTTCTGATAAATAAATACAGAATAAAAGTAACTATTATGCACTAAACTTTACAAAAAATATTCTAATGATTCAATAAGGTGTCATGCTGTCATCGTTCATTGTGTTTTGTGTGGAGGGAAGGATGATCTGATGCTTAACTGAAAATACTGATAATTGAAATTTACTATATCTTTTAAACGAATGAAGTTACAGAACTGATATTTACAACATTTGTCATTTTAATGATGTGCTTCTATATGAAGTGTCGATCGTTAAGATTGACTAAAGCGTTCAGATTTTAGCACTGAGATCTTTGTTACAAAAGTTGTGAATTTCACTTTAAGTAAATGCTAAACTATTATAGATATGATAAATTGTCAAGTTTTATTGAGATCACCATGATAATTTATGAAGGATGGTAGATTAAAATTACTGTGGCTTCATTCCCTGCATTACTACAGTATTAAATAGTTTTCATAAATATTTCCCTTTATGGCTGACCTTAGGTCCGCCATATTTAAACTGCTACATCTCCTTGGCCACAAACGACTTCCATATGACATAGGTTCTCGTCTGTCTCACTCACACACTACAGCACTTAGCCCTCAATAGACAATAGATGCCTGTGAATTGCCCCATCTCGTGGTGAATCTGTGCTCTTTGTGGCACGCGGTTCTGGACGGCAGTGTTCGTTTCACAATTCACAACTCTTTCGACCATATACTTAAATGAGAGCGAAATGTTCGTTAACTCATAATTAGAACATCAAGAGCTGTGAGTAAAGTTAGCCGCCATGTCGCTTGCCACCTACAGTATATTCGCCACTGCTTCACTAACTTCATACATTCAGTAATGTATATGGGCATGGACCAGTTAATTTGTGTGTGATTTGAATAATAATCACAAAAACAAATTTGTGTCCAGAACCATATTTTCTATCCCGATCATGAACCTATGCAGGATCCGCATCTAAGTGATACTAAAACCGAGTATCCTAATATAAATTAAGAATTATTCCATTCAAGTGTTTTAATGTGATTTTTGCCTAATATAAAAGGAGTAGTAAAAGTTAAAGTTAAAACCACAAAAGTGCAGTTAGATAGGATTTTGCTCAAGTAGGCTTAGTTTATTACAAAGTATAGTTTTGTAGGAATACAGTGCAAGATTGTGTAAATATTATTGACTAAAACACCTTCTTCATAGGTGATAACAAGGCAAATAAGTTAAGTCCATTTTCAAAAATAGTGTGGTTTTGGTTTCTATCATGAATGGTTCCTTTATTGAAGTTAATTAAGCCAAGTGTTGGGTTTTATTCTCTTACAAAGTAAATTATGTACTACTCCAAGTTAAGTGAATGATTATCTTTTTGAAGTAGTCTTTTTTACTGTAATAATCAGAGAGAGTTGACTAGAGAAACTATACTAGTTGATGGGTCTCCATCATATTCTCCACTTATTAGGAAAAAAATTGAACTACTACAGTTGCTAGGGAAAACTGACGTATGTAGAGGAGCTTAAACAGTGTATTTACGAGGTTATTCGTCTTATCGATTTTTTGTGTCACTTAAGATAAAAGCCCCTCATGTCCAAATTTAGTTCTGCACTTCGTGCAGTAACATTTCAGTATTTGATTCAGTAATGCTCTTGAGTGTAGCTGTCATTGGTATGAGCCTAGTGCAAAGTTACTTCTTATAATTTACTGATGTGTGTGTTATTGGTAACTGCTGCTAAACACGCTTCAGAGTGCACTGTGTCAGATTGTATCCTGTTTGCTATTCAAAGGGAAAGCTCAACGAAAGTAACTTCAATAAGCAATATTCAGTTTTCTTAAACGTATACTTCTTAAATAAATCGCCTAATTGGGCTGGCGACCGTTCATTTTTTCATTCACTTTTGATGTTATCACTTCCATTAACTCCCAAGGTTAAAGGCCCTTTGATTTTTTCTGTTAATTTCACCAAATTCAGAATTATAGTCCGATACCTTTGTTGATAAGATACACGCATGTTCAATGTTCAAAATCCTCCCAGAGGGTAACATTAGCTTGTTTCACAGCACGTTAGTATTATACTATGGTGCTCTGGTTCAGTTTCATTATTTGGTTAAGCTTCACTTTCAAAACTCCTGGACGGTATAGTGATCTCACATTCCAAGTACTGATGAATAAACCCGATTTTTTTCTTTCTTTTCTTACTTATCTTGTCTCCATCGTTTGGTTCCTGCCTTCCATTGCCTTTCCATTTCATGTCTGTCTTATTTATCCATCTGGCTTTTCTTTGTTGACATTTCGTAAAGGGTGATTTTTTTTCCCAACTCTCAGCTGCAAGGCAGTAGTTTGCTAGTAATGGTTCGCCTCGGGCATTTTATTTTCTTGGTGTCAACCATATACAGTGAACATTCTCTACCGACCACGTGGGGAGGCGCCCGATGGAATATTACCAACTCCACACGGACATTTCAGCTACCTGGCAAGTGTAATCCGACTGAAGGAAAAAAAGTTACTCACTATGCAAAGTGACTTTCATGATCAATTTAATTAATTAGTCAGTCAATTTGATATCAATGACATAATGCTGGGCTGGTGGAAGCGAGTGCAAGAGCATCACGGATATGATTCGCGAGCTGAAGCGGTTATCAGGCGTTTTTTCGTTGCGGTGAAATCTTTTAACGATATTTCAATCTCCCACCTACACAGAGAGGGCTGACCACCATAATAAAATCAGCTTTATCACAGAATTCTTGAGGTGGGACGTAGTATTGAAACTTCCCCTTTGGAAAATTATGTATTACTGTGCTGGTAAACTTCTTACGTTATTTGATTTTCAAACAGCTGAGCAAAACTGAGCGTACTCAGACATTTCTCTCTTTACTTATTCTGATCAACACTAAACTGACACACAATATTTTTAGCGCAACTGACTTTCAATAATTCCCACAAAAGAATGGCCCTGACTAACAATAACCTATACCTTTCATGAATCACTTACCTCACAAAAATCTTCGTTACTCGAACTACTGCAATACAGCGAGCGCCACTACTGCCAGCTAAATAAAAGATTCAAACTACTGAAGGCACTAACTACTGATAGGCATAGTTAGCAAATGAAAGATTTTGATAGAGAACAAACAATGTATTTACCTTAATAGTGTTCAGAAGTCATAATATATATAGCAGTTCCTGACATCCAGTCTAACAAATTTCCTTTTTCTGACGGACACACGACCAGATCGTCCGCTCTCAAAACTCTGCCATCTCTCTCCTCACATCCACCACTGCTGGCGGCTCACCTCCAACTGCGCAACGCAACGCTACGCGCTGTTCACATCCAACTGCCCAACACTACAATAGCAAATTTTGCAACAATGCAAACCAGCCACAGACTGCACACAGCACAGTCAGTGATTTTCATACAGAGCGCTACGTGGCGTTACCAACATAAAAACCTAAACATCCTACTTTCAGTATAAACCTAATGTTTACTACTCCTCTCTGCTGCTACTTTAAGAAACTTTGCATTTGTTTACTTTGACAGAGTTCGAAGGTGAGGATGCATCCTGTGGCAGAGGAGGAGCATGTTCTTAGCACTTTGTCATTAGCCCAAAATGAGTTTAATTTTTCAGTCCTGTGCCGCAAGATGTAGCAGACATTAAGCTGATACAAACAGATATTTTTTCAACTATGAGAGAATACGTAGAGGAAATATACCTATGCCATACTGTTGTACAGAATTTTCATAAAACATAATGATACAAAAATTCGTGTATGCTCCGCTTTATTCTACCTTCGAAAATAACTCGTATAAAAGAGAGGACTCTACATTTTGCGTGGGAAACTCGATATGTATGGACAACAACATCCCTGTCTAGGACTGGGTAACGTAGATTTCCTTTAAACTGGGGAGAATCTGTGTCAGAGGTGGAATTGCAGTTAGAAGCTTAGAATCGTCTGTCCAAGCCGCAGTTGTTTGTCTCACAGTGTCTGCAGCCAGTGGCTGACCGGAAGCCACGCCTTAGTAGCCACTTGAGAGAGAGCAGAGGTGGTTTCCTGGGTATCAAATATCAAAGGACGCCGACTTTTGCTCCGAAGTCACTGGACTGACCCGGTGGCGACACTCGAAGAGCCCTCTGGCAGGGGGGAATAGCGAACTACTGCTCTGTACGAATTTGGATACCATCGTGATCGCATGGGTCACAGGCAATGCGTCGAGGAGGGCGCCTCAACTGCCTCTGCATACAGAACCACCGATATGTGGCGAGTGTTTTTGCAATTTAATTACTCGATTTTCTTTCGCCTGTCTATACATGTGGGGATGGACCACGTCACTCTTTGTGACGTCAATATCAGTCAGTAGTTTCCGATGTCGCTTGGGTGCTGGGATCGCTGAATAGAAACTCTGGGAAGCAGACGCGTTGTCGCGACAGTTCCAGCAAAATGCAGTGAAGGAGTCGTTTCTCTAGCTTCAGGCATCTGCTCAGAGCTATTACCTGCTACATGTCTTATGGAGCCTATTTGCTATATACAGGGTGGTCCATTGATAGTGATCGGGCCAAATATCTCTCGAAATCAGCGTCAAACAAAAAAATTACAATGAACGAAACTCTTCTAGCATGAAGGAGGAAACCAGATGGCGCTATGGTTTGCCCGCTAGATGACGCTGCCATAGGGCAAACGGATATCAACTGCGTTTTTTTAAAAATAGGAACCCACATTTTTATTACATATTCGCGTAGTACGTAAAGAAATATGAATGTTTTAGTTGGACCACTTTTTTCGCTTCGTGATAGATGGCGCTGTAATAGTCGCAAACGTATAAGTATCACGTAACATTCCTCCAGTGCGGACGGTATTTACTTCGTGATGTATTACCCGTGTTAAAATGGACCGTTTACCAATTGCGGAAAAGGTCGATGGCTATTTTGATCAAAATGCCCAACGGGCGTGTGCTATGTATGCTGCTCGGTATCCTGGACGACATCATCCAAGTGTCCGGACCGTTCGCCGGATAGTTAACGTTATTTAAGGAAACAGGAAGCGTTCAGCCACATGTGAAACGTCAACCACGACCTGCAACAAATGATGATGCCCAGGTAGGTGTTTTAACTGCTGTCGCGACTAATCCGCACAGCAGTAACAGACAAATTGCGCTAGAATCGGGAATCTCAAAAACGTCGGTGTTGAGAATGCTACATCAACATAAGATTGCATCCGTACCATATTTCTATGCAGCAAGGATTGCATGGCGACGACTTTGAACGTCTTGTACGGTTCTGCCACTGGGCACAAGAGAAATTACGGGACGATGACAGTTTTTTTGCACGCTTTCTATTTAGCGACGAAGCGTCATTCACCAACAGCGGTAACGTAAACCGGCATAATATGCACTATTGGGCAACGGAAAATGCACGATAGCTGCGACAAGTGGAACATCAGCGACCTTGGCGGGTTAATGTATGGTGCGGCATTATGGGAGGAAGGATAATTTGGCCCCCATTTTATCGATGGCAATCTAAATGGAGCAATGTATGCTGATTACCTACGTAATGTTCTACCGATGTTACTACAAGATGTTTCACTGCATGACAGAATGGCGATGTACTTCCATCATGACGGAGGTCCGGCACATAGCTCGCATGCGGTTGAAGCGGTATTGAATAGCATATTTCATGACAGGTGGATTAGTCGTCGAAACACCATACCATGGTCCGCACGTTCACCGGACCTGACGCCCCCGGATTTCTTTCTGTGGGGAAAGTTGAAGGATATTTGCTATCGTGATCCACCGGCAACGCCTGACAACATGCGTCTGCGCATTGTCAATGCATGTGGGAACATTATGGAAGGCGAACTACTCGCTGTTGAAAGGAATGTCGTTACACGTATTGCCAAATGCATTTGAGCATTTATTGCATTACTGTGGTATTTACAGGTAATCACGCTGTAACAGCATGCGTTCTCGGGAATGATAAGTTCACAAAGGTACATGTATCTCATTGGAACAACAAAAATAAAACGTTCAAACGTACCGACGTTCTGTATTTTAATTTAAAAAACCTACCTGTTACCAACTGCTCGTCTAAAATTGTGAGACATATGTTGTGACTATTACAGCGCCATCTATCACAAAGGGAAAAAAGTGGTCCAACTAAAACATTCGCATTTATTTACGTACTACACGAATATGTAATAAAAATGGGGGTTCCTATTTTTAAAAAACGCAGTTGATATCCGTTTGCGGGCCAACCATAGCGCCACCTGGTTTCCCCTTTTACGCTAGACAAGTTTCGTTCTTTGTAGTTTTTTCGTGTGACGCTTATTTCGTGAGATATTTGGCCCAGTTACTATCAATGGACCACCCTGTACGTATTAGGTTTGGTTCCTGGCGACCTTTGTGGAATGTTTAGGTCTTTATTAGCGATGTTTATTTTTGTGATACGTTATTCTCGCTGCCAATCGGTAGCATTGTAATCAGAGCAGTACATCACAAATGGTTCAAATGGCTCTGAGCACTATGGGACTTAACATTTGAGTTCATCAGTCCCCTAGGACCTAGAACTACTTAAACCTAACTAACCTAAGGACATCAGGCACATCCGTGCCCGAGGCGGGATTCGAACCTGCGACCGTAGCTGCCGCGCGGCTCCGGACTGAAGCGGCTAGAATCACTCGGCCACAGCGGTCGGCCAGGACATCACATCTGATGTTTCTGGCAGAGGAAAGCTAGCGCTTTGTGCCACCTCCTATCTGTCGGCAGAACCGCACGAAGAGCTGCCGCCGACATACACTTCGTTCGGGGACCGGCACGACTCCCGGTTTGCGCGCCACACGTGTCGGCGCTGTGTGTGGTCCTCTCTCCTCTCCTGCGAGCTCGAGAATTCGCGAGGCGACCGGCGCAGCTGTGGTCCGCAGCACGTGTGCCTGGCAGTCGTCTTTTTCGCCGTGCTTGCGCAATCGTGCGTCAGTGCATGCGAGACTTGGCACATACTACGAGCGTTTTTATTACAAATTGCAATATTCTACACGGTCAATCGACTCGTAGAGACATTTCCTAACTCATATACAAGTGATGAATCAAAAGTGTCTCGACATCTCTGTAGAATCGATGGGATGTGGCATTCATGCAGTGAGGATTTTGACCTAAATGTAGTAGTATCGACCAGCAGGGTGTGACGTCATGTCATAAGAGTAGTGGACCACAATTGAATTGTTTCCCACCAGGGAGGAGCTTTGTTTATCACAAACTGGTTAAGTAAACGATATGTAGCAATATACACTCCTGGAAATTGAAATAAGAACACCGTGAATTCATTGTCCCAGGAAGGGGAAACTTTATTGACACATTCCTGGGGTCAGATACATCACATGATCACACTGACAGAACCACACGCACATAGACACAGCCAACAGAGCATGCACAATGTCGGCACTAGTACAGTGTATATCCACCTTTCGCAGCAATGCAGGCTGCTATTCTCCCATGGAGACGATCGTAGAGATGCTGGATGTAGTCCTGTGGAACGGCTTGCCATGTCATTTCCACCTGGCGCCTCAGTTGGACCAGCGTTCGTGCTGGACGTGCAGACCGTGTGAGACGACGCTTCATCCAGTCCCAAACATGCTCAATGGGGGACAGATCCGAAGATCTTGCTGGCCAGGGTAGTTGACTTACACCTTCTAGAACACGTTGGGTGGCACGGGTTACATGCGGACGTGCATTGTCTTGTTGGAACAGCAAGTTCCCTTGCCGGTATAGGAATGGTAGAACGATGCGTTCGATGACGGTTTGGATGTACCGTGCACTATTCAGTGTCCCCTCGACGATCTCCAGAGGTGTACGGCCAGTGTAGGAGATCGCTCCCCACACCATGATGCCGGGTGTTGGCCCTGTGTGCCTCGGTCGTATGCAGTCCTGATTGTGGATCTCACCTGCACGGCGCCAAACACGCATACGACCATCATTGGTACCAAGGCAGAAACGACTCTCATCGCTGAAGACGACACGTCTCCATTCGTCCCTCCATTCACGCCTGTCGCGACACCACTGGAGGCGGTCTGCACGATGTTGGGGCGTGAGCGGAAGACGGCCTAACGGTGTGCGGGACCGTAGCCCAGCTTCATAGAGACGGTTGCGAATGGTCCTCGCCGATAACCCAGGAGCAACAGTGTCCCTAATTTGATGGGAAGTGGCGGTGCGGTCCCCTACGGCACTGCGTAGGATCCTACAGTCTTGGCGTGCATCCGTGCGTCGCTGCGGTCCGGTCCCAGGTCGACGGGCACGTGCACCTTCCGCCGACCACTGGCGACAACATCGATGTACTGTGGAGACCTCACGCCCCACGTTTTGAGCAATTCGGCGGTACGTCCACCCGGCCTCCCGCATGCCCACTATACGCACTCGCTCAAAGTCCGTCAACTGCACATACGGTTCACGTCCACGCTGTCGCGGCATGCTACCAGTGTTAAAGACTGCGATGGAGCTCCGTATGCCACGGCAAACTGGCTGACACTGACGGCGGCGGTGCACAAATGCTGCGCAGCTAGCGCCATTCGACGGCCTACACTGCGGTTCCTGGTGTGTCCGCTGTGCCGTGCGTGTGATCATTGCTTGTACAGCACTCTCGCATTGTCCAGAGCAAGTATGGTGGGTCTGACACACCGGTGTCAATGTGTTCTTTTTTCCATTTCCAGGAGTGTATTATTGACACTGATTTTAGTTTCGTGTCGTGAGATCCTTCCTGTCCAGCACGGATTGAGTCTTTTTCCCGCTAATTTCTAGATGGAGAAGGGTGGGTTGATGTTGTGACAGGGGTGGGGAGGGCTGGGGAATTTTCCAGGAAGAGGAAAAGGGCTCATGGCTGTGGGATTTCCCAAGAGGGGGGAAGGGCTCTCAACTGAAGAAATATCCGTTTTCTCAGAGTGGTGGGGGAGCAGAAGGCGTAGGGGAGCGGGGTGGGGGTTTCTCAGAAGAATGAATTACCTCCAGGGGATCATAAATCAATTAGCATAACGTTATGTATCCCCAAGGGGTCAGAAACAACTAAGCAGAAGAATAGGTTAAGAGAAGGGGGATGGGTGGTTTAATTGATCAATCTGATTAATAAGTATATCAATTGGATATCAAAAGTGCATCAGAACGAACTACTATCTAATCTTCAGTATTCTTCCGTAGCACCACTTTTCAGATATTCTATTCTCTTCTTTTCTGAACTATTTATTGTCTGTGTTTCACTTCACCTTCAGAAAAGACTTGTTAACATTTAAATTTTCATTATATGTTAACGAATTCCTCTTTTAAAAATGTTTTTCGCACTACAGCCAGTCTGCATTTTATATCCCCTCTGCTTTGGTCATCGCCAGTTATTTTGTTATCCAAATTGCAAAACTGATCTAGCAGTAAAGTGAATGGCATTAGTACAATGATCATGTATAGCGTACGAGGAGTTGAACTGAGACTGGAGTGTGGTGTGCCGCCAGTGCTGTTCCACCGGGACGGGCTGTGCGCGGCTGCGGCGGCGCTGCTGGTGCAGGTGGCGGCGCGCCGCCTGCAGGAGTCCCGGCGCGCCGCCCCCAGCTGGCTGTCGGCCGGCCTCGCGCGGCTCCGGGCGTCGCCCGTCGGCCCGCTGCTGCTGCCCCCTGCCGCCCAACAGGTGAGCCACGAGCACTCTCTTCTAACCTTCCGGTACACCGCTTGCTGCAGCCGTTGCTTTACGAGTACACTAGACCAAGTATCAGTTAGCCCCCAAAGCCTCAGTTCGGCGAGGAAGACAGTAGTTTCTTCCTGTATGGCAAATCCAGGGGATGTCACCCACCGTCCCAAACACTTCGAGGTAGTGTTCGTGTGAATAAGATCGGGTTATATAGAGGGCCAGTCGACAGGGTGTTGTAGTGTTCGTCAAACCTGAAAAGTATGCGAGCACCACTGCGAATACCGTTAATGTCCTCTTGCAAGGTGAGTGTGTCCGTGTAGAAGAAACGGTAACACTTAATCACTCTATGCCACGGGCACATGGCGCGACCGCTGCTCCCAGAAGTTGCGGGGACTAATGTTTCTAGTGTAGACGTTGTGGTGGAGGAAGGTGCTTGCATTCTCAAACGTTTGTACATACACGACCTCAGATATGTTTTGTGTTACCACCTATTCTTGGCAGATATTTAATTACTTAATTTCCATAATGTTTGCGTGTGACACTCAAACACTGAAAATATGTTTTTATTATGAATAAGTAGCATTGTAAAGTGATGGTGAGGGTTTTAAGCCAATTATTTGACCCTGTAAATTGTTAAACAATTAATTTGATAGGTTAGTGCAAATGAACTATTTCTGTCTATTTTTGTTATCTATATTGCGTCAGGGATCCCTTTGTCCACAGCATTAGGCAATAGGAACACTGTACTCTCAAGGGAGAGATGAAAACCTCCATCTGCGTGTCTGGAGACGTTGTTTCCCCCACACACAAACAGAAGTTACCCATTGAGAGAGAGAGAGAGAGAGAGAGAGAGAGGGAGAGGGTGAGAGAGGAAGCGAGTCAGGAATTTTCCGATCATCGGAATGCCTCCACTTGATGCTTTGTTTGGGGATTGTGAGATCAAAGGAGGCCGACATGAGGATATTGGATGGTTTTTGACCATACATGCAGGATAACCCAAAGGCTAGCTATATACTGCATTTCATTCCATTCCTGGATGCTTTGAGTTATTACATTGGAGGAAGCTGGTTGTAGGGGGGGGGGGGGGGGGAGGGCAAGGTGCAGATGTGAGTTGTACCCAAGTGGGGGAGCCCTGTCTCACGCAAATTGATTAAATAAACAATATGCATCAGTATATTATTGACGTTGATTTGAATAAAGTTTCATGAGGTAACTTCTCTCCAACAGAAAGTGGGTCTTTTTCCCACCAATATTTTCTGAGAGGGGTTAGGAGGAGGATGCGAGCCATGGGGGCGAGGGAGGGTGTACCACGTCTCTTGTGATGGCATTGTGCACTATATCAGTGAGCCCAGACACGAAAATTGTCCAACAAGACAGCACCTCCAATCTGCGGCAGTGTAGTTACTTAATTAGGACATATTATTGCTGGATGTGAGCTTTTCACATTAAATAAAAAGATCCAATCCCCTAAAATTTAAATTTATAAATAAACATGATATCCCCTGTTTCTAAATGACATTCATTTCAATTTCATATCATGAGGAGGTGAGGGGTGAGGGATTGGAGGGGCAGGAGTAGGGGTGGGGTCTCAGAAGGTTGGATTATCCCCAAGGGTCGTAAATCAACTCTCAGGGGCTCCTAAACTGCTTATCAGAACAATAGGTTCCAGCGAGGGGAAGGGGGTCATAAACCAATAAAGTCTGCACCCAAATGTTTGCTTGCCCCTTATGTAGGCAACCCTCCATGTGGGGTGATACCGGCTTCATCCTGCTACTACTACACACATCAAAAAAAGTTTTGCATCCCCCTGGTTCCCAGAACTCCTGAAGGTAAACGTTGACTTTCGATATTGTATCACAGACACAGTCCCTTTGACTGTTCAAAGATGTCACTAAACCCGTCCAAAGGTGTGAACAACCATGCACGAGCAGCGCCTATTAGGTGGATGGTGTCCAACAGCCGATCAGTTCCAGTCATTCCAACAGGAAGGAGGTAAACGGCTCGTGTTGTCTTTAGTTCAATCATGCCTAGACAGTCAATACCGCGGTTCGATCGCGTCCGCATTGTTACTTTGCGCCAGGAAGGGCTGTCAAAAAGAGAAGTGTCCAGGAATCTCGGACTGAACCAAAGCGAAGTTGTTCGGACTTGGAGGAGATCAGGGACACAGGATCTGTCGATGACATGCCTCGCTCACGCCGCCCAAGGGCTACTGCTTAAGTGGATGACACCTACCAACGAATTATGGCTTGAAGGAATAATGACAGCAATGCCACCATATTGAATAATGCATTTTGTGCAGCCACAGGACGTCGTGTTACGACTCAAACTGCGCACAATAGGTTGCATGATGCCCCACAGCGAGGTCCATCTTTGCAACCTCGACATCATGCTGCGTGGTAGAGATGGGTGCCCAACAACATGCCGAATGGTCACTCAGTATTGGCATCACGTTCTCTTCACCGATGAATGTCGCATATGCCTTCAACCAGACAATCGTCGGAAACGTGTTTGGAGGCAACCCGGTGAGACTGAACACCTTAGACACACTGTCCAGCGAGTGCAGCATGGAGGAGGTTTCCTTTTGTTTTGGGGTGGGATTGTGTGGGTCCGATGTATGCCGCTGGTGATCATGGAAGGCGCCATAACGGCTGTACAATACGTGAATGCCATCCTCTGAGCGATAATGCAACCATAGCAGCAGCATATTGGCGAGGCATTCGTCTTCACGGACGACATTTCGCCCCCCCCCCCTCCCCCCTTGTGCACATCTTGTGAATCACTTCCTTCAACCGAGCAAGCCTGGAATAGATTGAAAAGGGCTGTTTATGGACGACGTAACCCACCAACCACTCTGAGGGATCTAAGCCGAATCATCGTTGAGGAGTGGGACAATCTGGACCAACAGTGCCTTGATGAACTTGTAGACAGTATGTCGTGACGAATACAGGCATGCATGAATGCAAGAGGGCGTGCTACTGGGTATTAGAGGTACCGGTGTGTACAGCAATCTGGACTACTACTTCTGAAGGTCTCTCTGTATGGTGGTACAACATGGAGCATGTGGTTTTCATGAACAACAAACAGGTGATGCAAAACTTTTTTTATGTTTATATTAACTGCAGCAACTCATATTAAAAATTAAATGCCATTTATGGTGTAATAATAGTGCTAATTTTCCAGACGCACTCCTCATTTTATATTAAAGGTATCTTCTATTTCTGCATTTTCTCTCATATGGTCATAGGTGAAGGGATGCTCTTCCACTTCACTTAAGAACCAACTGTTTGTCAAAGCTTGTTAAAGCGATGTGGAAATGTGTTCCTAAACCTGGTTTCACCATATGAGGTACGATGCAGAAATGTCAGGAAAGGGAACATTTAACAAGAACTTCGCCGAAGTTACATTTAATATAAAGTGCCGAAAAAAATGGCTTCGAGTACTATGGGAGTTAACATTGGAGGTCATCAGTCCCCTAGAACTTCGAACTACTTAAACCTAACTAACCTAAGGACATCACACACATCTGTGCCCAATGCAGGATTCGAACCTGCGACCGTAGCGGTCGCGTGGTTCCAGACTGAAGCGCCTAGAACCGCTCGGTCACAACGGCCGGCTTAAACTGCCGAATTCATCTGGAAAGTAGAGATTACTTCTGCAGCAATAAAACGCATTTAATTTGTAAAACTAACCACTGTATATAGCTCTTCTTTGACATGGTATTTTTGTAGTGTGCTCAGGCAATCAAAAAGTTAGCATGTGAAAGGAAGTCTGTGGAAGCAGCCATGTTATATACCAGCTCTGCTGAAACCACTGCAGGGTGTTTTACATCAGTATGACAACCAACCAGCCATCAACCAGTAACAATAGCCACCGCTAAACTGTTGCGACAAACAAGGTGGATCACCCCCCCCCCCCCCCCCGCGCCAACCAATAGTGTGTGTGTGTACACTATCCCCTGACCCTGTACCCCCATCTAATTAGTGTCAGCTAGTTGTGTGCTGCCACCTCATGCCCTAGTCTGTGAAATCGCGTGACCAGCCATCTTCAGCTGCTCCCTTTATCTGCACTCCTAGCTAGCCCACAAATGGCTCCCCACTCTCCTGCGAGACGCTACACGCTTTCCCCTCAACCGCCTCTCTGCCTCACACTTCTCTCCATCCATCACCCCACCCCATCGTGCATCCTCACTTCACCCCAGTACACTCACTGTGGGCCAGGGAAGAGCTGAGAGTCGACTGAGCACAATGAAGGAAGACAGGCATGTGAATGTGGGTGAGTGTGTGTGTGCCTGTTTGTGTGTGTGTTTCTCCTAGAGCTTTAGAAAGGAATTACATTCTGAAAGCTAACAAAGGAAAGCTCTTTACCTTTTGTTTGTGTACCTGTTTACAACTCAGCACTTCTGCCTTTTGCTGAGCCATTTCCTTTATTCTTAAATAACTGATGTTGAACAAGTTTTTTACATTCTCATAGAAAATTAATTTGTATATGGTCATATGCTAAACATTTATAAAGATTCTTTTCAAATATAGAGATGTGAGAAAATAATTCCTACCTACCACCTTTTACATATAAAGGGCTTATTTCAATAGTGGTACAAGTCCATTTTTGTTCATTCTGAGATACAGAGTCCTAAAGTTAAATGAGCCCTGAAAAATCTGCAGTTGAAATACCAGAAATATTCAAGTATATATGCTGCAGATTTTTCAGCGCTCATTTAACTTTAGGACTCTGTATCTCAGAATGCCACAGAGCCTTATACACATTCAGCCAAGAGACAGTGTAGGTAAAAACATGGCCCTACATAGACGTTTTACTGTTTTCCTATTTTTTTGTCATGTGTGACACTGGAGTAGAGCAACGCTCACTAGAGAAGACGTATTATTTACATTTAATTTCAGCGCATACCCCGCGAGTTCCATAGGACAGGGCATCTCTCTCGATGTCGATTTGTATTTGGTGTCTCTTAAGTGTCTGTCTGCAGTAAGCCGCTGTTGGTTGAGTGCAGGAACAGAAATGGACTTGTACAATTATTGAAATAAGCCCTTCATATTACAATAATGTATCACTATTGAAATAAGCTCTTCTTAATGCAATAACAGAATTTACTCTATGGATCGGAAATTATTAGCTTACTGATTTGTCTCTTCCTAACATTTTCAATGATTCTAAGTGCAAATGTGGTTGCACTAAGTTCTGGTCTTTTCTAGATTAAGTTCATGGCAATATGGACACCTAAGAATTTTAAAGCTTCCGCCCTTTTTATTATTTTCTCACTATGTATTGCGCGAATCATTGGTGAAGTACCGCTAGAAGTGCAGAACTGAATATGTTTGACTTTTTAGAATTGAGATTGAGACTATTCACAGAAAACTAGTGAATGATACTTTTAAGAACATTGTTCACTATTTCTTCTGTTGCAGTATGTATGTTTGAATTGATTACAATACTTGTTTTATCAGCGAAAAGAACTAATTCTGTTTCTTCTATATTAAACAGAAGATGGTTCACATATATGACGAACAATAGTGAACCTAAGATATACCGATGAGAATTAGTATATCCTACGCACCATCTTTTACACATTACAGCAACAGAATTCTTCTACACAATAGCAGGATTTATCAAGGAGTAACTATTTTAATTTGTTTTCAAATTTTACTTTGGTCTCTGTCAGACATTTATATTCCTCTGTTAGTGGAGTAATGAATATGACTTTTCGTTCTGATATTGTAGTTATGTACACCACAAGCCATGTTGAATACAGCAGCTGTACGCAGCCTTACTGGGAGCGCTTTATGCCCAACTGGTGCCACTCTACAGGTCGAGGTCAGAGCCAACGCCTTGGTGCATCGATAACCTCCCCACCATCCACGTACTGCTTCCCACAGAGTGCATCCTTCACTGGGTCAAACAGATGGAAGCCGGAACGTGCGAGATGCGGGCTGTAGTGGATGAGGAAGAATGCTCTAATAAGGTTTTCTGAGCTCCTCTCGGGTGCGCAAACTTGTGCGAGGCCTTGCGTCAGCATGGAAGTCTCGAATTGTGATCTGTCGATCACCTCGAATGAGAGTGTCCGCACGTTCCAACATTGCAGGAGTCAGAGCTATGTTTGCCTGGCCAGCCTGAAGGAGACTGAACAGATGTGCATGACCTTGTTGCGTTGTTGACAGACGCCTCGCCTAACGCCTCACCGTGTTCTCGTTAACCTCCAGGCCTCCGTAGACTTTCTGCAAGCGCCTATGAATGTCTGCGGTGCTCTGGTTTTTCCGCCAAAAGAAACTCAATGGCAGCTCTTCTTGGAATGTATCTTCATTACAGACGCTATTGTGAAGCCTACTTGTAGCCCCACCACCTATCGGAACTTTATGGACCTATAGATGCCGAAGCGAGAATACACCACCATGTCCCACAACAAACTCCACATTTTTTTCAACTGAAATGGGGTGAGAGAAAAATGTGTAGCATTACTTATTGAATGGCCTGGTGCATGTTTGTGCATAGGCTTCAGCTGTTGATCTGCTCCTCCGCTACTGCACGTTGTCGTTCAGAAATGAGCCCCCACCACTAATGTTCTGTCCGCACCCCCGCCCTCACCTCGCCACACCATCTTCATAGTTAGGGCCTAAGTTATTTTCTGTGCATTCTAGAACATAAATTACCTGTGCTTCAAGTCTTATTTTTTTTATTACAATCTGTCTGACCTCGAAGGGCGATGAGGTAGCGTACTTTGTCCAGTGCTAGCAACATCTGCTGTAGTTGAGAGGTCCCTGCTGCAGTTCGATGTCGTGAAAAGTGAGGGACTTGGAGCAGAAGCCGCTCTCCTTTTCCGCCTTGTCCTCTTCCTGATTTATTCTTGTGTGTGTGTTCGTTATCTGCAAGCTTAACCCTGTTTTGCACAGTTAGTCGCCACTTGACACAGTCATCTGCAGTACGGTCCCAGCGACTCTGATCGGTACTGGCCTTGCTCAGGTCTCTCTTGCAGGCATCCTTGAAGCGAAGGAGCGGTCTTCCCACTTCCTCACATCCTCCTGAAGTTCTCTTCTCTGTTCAGCAGTTTTGTCGATATTCATGCACGCGTCTGACATATTCCAGTCAACTTAGACGTCGGTGGCTCAGGAGTGCACAAATGCTGGTTGTACTTGTGAGCTGTAAGACTTTGGTGTTGGGTATTCTACCTCTTCAAGATATCTGAAGGATCCTTAGCAAGAGTTGTCCATGATTCACAGCTGGAGAGAACAGAGCTGATAACACAAGCGTTGTTTACTTGCACTTTAGTTTTTATTGTAAGCATTCCGTTGATCCACACTGTTTCTCAGTCTAGCCATGCCAAATGATGCTTTTGCGATTCTGTTAGTAATCTCAGTGTCTAAAGACAGGTTTCTACGTATTGTAGATCCCTAGCAGGCAAAGTCTTCAACTACCTGGAAAAAACTGCCATTAGTGTTGATGGATGGCGGTTTGGTGGTGCCCTGTGCCTTGATCTTAGTCTTTTGTTAATTAGGTGCTGCAGCTCATCTTCTGTGTTTGCTACCAGAGCTGCATCTCCTGCATGGACTTGAAGAGCCTTATCAAGGTCAATAAAAACAATGTACAGTGGCCTCTGCTGCTCATGTCCTAGAGAGATCACGTCCACAGTTGATCAGCTGGGTCTGAACCCTCATTGAGATACCGGGTAGATTCTTCGAGTTGTGACTTGTAATCACATTGGGATGACTCTTGCATATGCCTTCCCATCTACATTGAGCAGTGAAATGCCTTGATAATAGTTGCAATCGCTTCTATTCCCTTTCTGTTAATACAAGCTAACAATCTTAGAATTCCACATATTCAGTGCGACATAACATTCTTCCCAGATGGTTGCGAGAAGTGAGTGTAGGTGTTTGAGAAGTACAGAATTGTTATACATAATAACCTCTGGAGGGATCCCTGGAGCCTTTCCGTTAGCAAGGGAATCTATCGCTCTACTGAGTTCTTCCACAGTAGGGATTGCATTTAGTTCTTCCATACCTGGAATTTGTTTGGTGGCGTCAAATGCATCCCTGCTAACTTCATTCTCAGCCGCAGACAACTCGAGGTAGTTTTCAAACCAGTGTTCCACTTGCTTGCCTTCATCAGTCATGACTCCACCTGTCTTTGACATCAGAGGAGCTGCTTTTTTGGCAGCTGGGCAAATTGCTTCCCTAATACCATCATACATTGCCTTTGTATCCTCACAATCGCCGGCTTTCTGTATACCTGTTCATGAATTCAGCCAGTAGTTATTGCAGATCTCCTGGATGTTTGCTGTGTCCTGTTCTTTGCTTCTCACAAGTCATCCCGAGATCTTCCTTTTGGGTTCCTTTTGTAAGCAAGCAAGGGCTTCCATTTAGTCTCAATGACAGGCTGCATGTCTTCCATATGTTGATAGTATCAGTACTTGTTTCTATTTTCTTTTACTCCATATGCCAATACTGCCGACATGTAAATGTCACCAGGAAGGTGGTTTGTTATCAGTATTCCTTTCTGCTTGTACGTTTCCTGGTAAAGCACTTTCAAAATTACTGGCAAACTCGTGTTTTCGTTGCGAGTCATCAGTCTGATGTTTGTTGATCCGGGGGGGATCTCTCAGTTTGGCGTGGTGATGTTTATTAGGGGTGAGCCTCATTGCGAACGCCACCAGAGCGTGGTCGGTGTTACAACCAGAAGTATGACAGCTTCCCCTCAGTAGGAAATTTTTGAGATCTGTTCGCCTAGCTACGGCAAAATTAAGTTGATGATGAGATTGGGTGTGTCCCCAGGACACCTTTTGTCGATCCTTAAGTTGAAAATACGTGTTTGTAACGCATATCCCGTAAAAGCAGCAGAATTGCACCAGTTTCTGGCCATTTTGATTCATTTTTCCCACTCCGTGATGACCCAGGCAAGTCGGCCAAGTGTCATTACGTGATCCATCTCGAACATGAAATTTCTCTAGAACATATACTGACTTGAGCCGGGTGCTTTGGCTATTCTGTCATTGAGTAAATCATAAAACAGCTACTTGTCTTCCGCGCTCGACGGTAAAGTGGGAGCATACAGATTGAAGATGTTGAAGAGCACTGCTGTACAGTGAGAATCCGCTCTGTTCCACCAGAAGGCAGAACAGTACAGTTCAGGAGGATGCTTTTAACTGCGAATCCTACGTCGTGAAGCCTTGGCTCGTCTTGAGACGTCCCCTGCCAGAACAATCTGTAGTTAGCCTCTCCGACGCAGCCCTTGTCTGGAAGCCGCGTCTCCCGCATTCCAGCAATGTCCAAATTCGAGCGGTGGAGCTATCTGTCAATTACAGCAGTCTTGCGAATGAAATCAATCTTTCGGGTATCGTCATTGTATCATTGTACCTTGGACACACGATCCTAACATTCCAGGTGACAGAGCGAAATGACTATTCCTTTATTACTTCCTTTTTCTTTTTTGTGTGTCAACCCGCTTGTCGAAGATTACTTCTAAGCTTCACACACCTCACGAAGTAGGCGGATAGTGGCGGGGCAGCCACATATTGGCTGGGGGCTGCTCACCTCGAGGAGGGCAGTAGCCGTCCAATAATGTGCAACAGTCTCTCTCACCGTCGGAAGTGGCCCGTCATGCTCCAGTCTTACGCCAGTCAGTTGGAGCTTACAACCGGTAACTGCCTCTTAAAGTGCCCTCTCGACCTAAACGTTAGTATCCAGAGGAGAGGCAAGCAGGCACGTCTGGTGCCGCTTCGGTTGCAGGAGCTGTTGGGAGGCGACGTGGTGCGCCTTCCAGCAGCCGCCTTTGGGACCCGACTCCAGATTTTCTTTCGAGGTTCTCTCGCTTTGTACCTCCTGAGACTAACCACGAGGCAGTGGTGCATAAGGTCATTAGAGGAGGAGAAGGAACAGTAACTGAGGAAAGGGGAGGGGGCAGACTATGCGGAATATAACATGACGCAGCTGTCTGTAATGAAGCACTGTCTGAAAGAAGCAGCTTATTCAGCCTCATCTCGATAATTTCAAAGTGGTGCAAAGATTCGAAACTTGATTTAAATCTTCAAAAAAATAAAATTGTAGACGTCACAAAACGAAAAAACGTACTATCCTAAAAGTACAATGTCGGTGAGTCACAGGACAATAGGATGACTCGTACAAATCGCTGGGTGTAACACTTTGTAGTGAAATAAATGGAGTGAGTCCTTAAGCACTGTCAAAGATAAATCAGGTGGTAGACCTACGTTTATTGGTAGAATACTTGGGAAATACAATTAGACTAGGAAGTTGAGAGCTTACTAACCACTCTCGCGATCCATCATAAAATATTGCTCTTATGCATGGGACCTGTACCAGATAGGACTAAAGTATACAGAGAAGGGCTGCGCGAATGGTCACACCTTTGTGTGATCCGTGGGAGACTTTCACAAAGATCCTGAAGGAACGGAAGTGGCAGGCTCTCGAAGATAGATGTAAAGTATCCCGAGAGAGCATACTTACAAACTATCGAGAACCAGCTTTAAATGATAACTGTAGGAATATACTACAACCCGCTACCTGTCGCTCCCATAGGGATCGTGAGGACAGGATTACATTAATTACAGCACACACAGAGGCATTTAAACGATCATTCTTCCCGCGTTCCGTATGCGAATGGAACAGGAAAAGACCCTAATAACTGTTACAGTGGGACGGACCCTCCGCCGTGCACTACACAGTTGAATACAGAGTATAGACGATTAAAAAAATGATGAGTAGGACCAGCGGTCACTGCCACGTCACACGTCTGGAATGGGCCTTCAGGGCTCGAATTGCACAGTACTTTAAATAAAACCCACGTTCGTGACTTTTTGCTGGTGTTCTTTCTTTCATATTATACAGGGTGGTACATTGATCGTGGCCGTGCCAAATATCTCACGAAATAAGCGTCAAACGGAAAAACTACAAAGAACGAAACTTGTCTAGCTTGAAGGGGGACACCAGATGGCGCTGTGGTTGGCCCGCTAGATGGCGCTATCATAGGTCAAATGGATATCAACTGCGTTTTATTTTTAAATAGGAACCCCCATTTTTTATTACGTATTCGTGTCGTACGCAAAGAAATATGAACGTTTTAGTTGGACCACTTTTTTCGCTTAGTGATAGATGGCGCTGTAATAGTCACAAACATATGGCTCACAATTTTAGACGAACAGTTGGTAAAGGGTAGGGTTTTTAAATTAAAATACAGAACGTAGGTACCTTTGAACATTTTATTTCGGTTCTTACAATGTGATACATGTAACTTTGTGGACTTATCATTTCTGAGAACGCATGCCGTTACAGCGTGATTACCTGTAAATACCACATCAATGCAATAAGTGCTCAAAATACTGTCCGTCAACCTCAATGCATTTGGCAATACGTGTAACGACATTTCTCTCAACAGCGAGTAGTTCGCCTTCCGTAATGTTCGCACATGCATTGACAATGCGCTGACGCATGTTGTCAGACTTAGTTGGCGGATCACGATAGCAAACATTCTTCATCTTTCCCCACAGAATGAAATCCGGAAACGTCAGATCTGGTGAACGTGCGGGCCATGCTTCGACTACCAATCCACCTGTCATTAAATATGCTATTCAACACCACTTGAACGGCACGCGAGCCATGTGCCGGACATCCATCGTGTTGGAAGTACATCCCCAGTCTGTCATGCAGTGAAACATCTTTTAGTAACATCGGTAGAACATTACGTAGGTAATCAGCATACGTTGCACCATTTAGATTGCCATCAATAAAATGGGAGCCAATTATACTTCCTCCCATAATGCCGCACCATACATGCACCCGCCAAGGTCGCTGATGTTCCACTTGTCGCAGACTTCGTAGATTTTCCGTTGCCCAATGTGCATACTTTGCCGGTTTACGTTACCGCTGTTGGTGAATGACGCTTTGTCGTTAAATAGAACGCGTGCAAAAAATCTGTCATCTTCCCGTAACTTCTCTTGTGCCCAGTGGCAGAACTGCACACGACGTTCAAAGTCGTCATGCAATTCTTGGTGCATATAAATATGGTACGGATCCAATCGATGTTGATGTAGCATTCTCAACGCCGACGTTTTGAGATTCCCGATTCTCGCGCATATTGTCTGCTACTGCTGTGCGGATTAGCCGCGACAGCAGTTAAAACACCTACTCGGACATCATCATTTGTTGCAGGTCGCGGTTGACGTTTCACACGTGGCTGAACACTTCCTGTTTCCTTAAATAACGTAACTATCCGGCGAACAGTCCGGACACTTGGATGATGTCGTCCAGGATATCGAACAGCATACGTAGCACACGCTCATTGGGCATTTTGATCACAATAGCCATACATCAACAAGACATCGATCTTTTCCGCAATTGGTAAACGGTCCATTTTAACAAGGGTAATGTATCACGAAGCAAATACCGTCCGCACTGGCGGAATGTTACCTGATACCAGGTACTTATACGTTTGTGACTATTACAGCGCCATCTATCAGGAAGCGAAAATAGTAATCCAACTAAAATATTCATATTTCTTTACGTACGAAACGAATATGTAATAAAAATGGGGGTTGCTATTTAAAAAAAAAAAAAACGCAGTTGATATCCGTTTGACCTATGGCAGCGCCATCTAGCGGGCCAACCAAAGCGCCATCTGGTTTCCCCCGTCAAGCTAGACAAGTTTCGTTCTTTATAGTTTTTTCGCTTATTTCATGAGATATTTGGCCCGGTCACTATCAATGGACCACCCTGAATTAACATAAATCAGAACGCCAACAATAGCCATTACGGATAAAAATTGTTCTCCAGATAGCGCTGTTACTTCGTTTCCTTAACTTACACGATCGTGTAATGTGCACCAACACATACAAACAAAATATCTTTTTTTTATCGACGCCATCTCTTTGTGCATCATGAAGTTTGTTCTCATTAGTGAGACGGTACCAGAATGGACCCGCATCAGCAAGTGTGGCGAGTCTCCTGCGGAAGCGCGCGTGTTTCAGCCCGACCTGCAGCTGAAGCTCATATCGTGTGGTGTGCCCCAGTCGGCGGAGGCGCCGGAGACCGACGCCGCGCCCTCCGCCCCCGACGCCGACGTGGAGGCTGCCGGCACTGGCGGCGGCCACGGAGAAGGCGACGAGGCCGGCGGAGGCAGCGACGCGCTAGTCGCCACCGCCACCGCCTCCGCCGCCGCCTCCGACGCCGAGTGGTGGGGCGCCGCCTCCGTCCTGACGCAGCGGCTGGGGGCGGCCGGCGTCTGCGGTGCGCTGCTCGCCGCCCTGCTGCGCCTGCTACTCTCCCACTGACGTCACGCCGCGCCCAGCCAATCCCGACACTGCGCTCCTACTCCGAAGGACCGTCACAATTAACTCGACGCCACTAACCATCGCTGTCGGGTATAACCACCTAGCGACGCATTCGAATGTCAGTGTTTACAAGCGTTCCACACAATGTGATCCGTGACACACGATCGGAGTTGCGCTTTCTGTGCCGTCTTTCACGAGTTTCCTCGCGAACATCACTACAGTCGTTTTACGACGTGGTACCCATAGCAAACCGAACTTTTTTTTGAAGGTTTATTTATTCAATTAGTAGAAGCCCTTAGCTCCCCTCGGAGTACCTATTCTCCTCTGAAACATGTTTTTTTAATTCGTCTTCAGTGCTGCCCGACGGCATCTGTGTCGTTTTTTTCTTCACTTCAGCACCGTCAGGAAAACGCTCTCGTTTCGTGTCGCTTTCTTGGAAATAAAAAAAGGTCACAAGCGCCAAGCTCAGTTGGACACGGGAGATATGGGGCCCGTGGATCGTGGCACTTTTGGTCAAAAACTGATGGACTATGTTATCGAAACGGTAAAACCAGACGCCCGACTGCCGTAAATGGTGCCTCTTCCGCTGAAAACTATTATGCAATCTATTAAAACATCCAATAAGAAAGCCCGGTTAACTACCTGACTCAGTGGAACAAACTTTTCTTTGAGGTTTGCCATCACTCGACATAGCTTTATTAGGACGAGACGAAACTGTCGTCTACTGATTAGATTCTTGCTTCGTTTCAGCATCGTAACCGTAGCACTGTGATTCTCCACCTGAGATGGCTGTGCAAAAGTCTCTGTCATTTCGGAAAAAAGCGCAGCACGATTCCACGCGACGTTACTTTTCTTCAACACGAATCTGGCAGCCACCCATTTCATCTCTACAGCTTCCGTCAAAGATCGACTAAATGAGTTCAAAATCAATCCAGACAGATCCATAACCGTACGCTGTACACTACGATCAGCCTTTAGAAAAATGTCAAGCACACATAACATGTCACTAAAAAAGTGATTCAAGCCGAATGGAACCTAATCAGCGACGGTGCTTGGCTCACGGAATCAGGAATGGTGAAGAGACTGCATGTTGTACATAAGCTCTCTCTGGAAGGAAAACTGTATAAACTCTCAGTGGCAAAAAGCAGTACTACAGAAAGAAATAAAAATACAAACGCTTTGCTCACCTTCAGCATCTTTATATCGAGTCTGTGTCACCAAAGTTAAATGAAATAATAATAAAAACTTGGACAAATGTCACCAAGAACAGAAAAATCATGCAAGATAGATACACTGCCTAATTAAGTAAATTACAATAACAATAAATAATTACATAATGGAGAAATTACAAGATAAATGCCCCACATAGTTTGAATGACAAAGACAATACATACAAGAGTCAAACACAAAGTAATGTACCAAATTTTATTTTCCTCAGAAATTATTTATTGAACATAATGAAACGCACACACAAGAGAGAATTACGTTTCTTGTACACGTCCTGTACGTCCTTGTAATTTCCCTCCTGTTCTATGGCCCTCCTCCAGCGCGACAAAAACACGTGTATGTCCTGTTGGTATCACAACTTGCTCTCGTCACGAAACCGCTTGTTCACTGTGCGCATCACCTCTTCGTCATCCTCAAAATGACTTACACGAATGACATCCTTTAAGGCCAGGTTCTAATTCAAGTGACCAAAAAATAGGCAAAGTTTGAAATTTTTTGAGAGAATGAAAAGATATATAACGGATGTGTTTGAACTTTATTTCAGATTTTCAATTAAAAAACAAAATTTCGCTCATAATTACGGTCTGATCGAGAGCCTGCGAGTTTGAAGGACGCAGACTGTGTGCAGTGTAGCCCTCAGGAGTTATCTGAAATCAAAATGGATAACATCAGTCAATACTACATTAAATGAAATAACCTTAAATTTAACGATATGGTGCTAACTCGAACTTTGAGTTCGACGTTTGTTTTTTTTTTTTTTTCACTCTTTGTGGCTTTACAAAGGATAGTTAATATTAAAAAATTTGCTGCATTATAAGCTCCAAGAAAGTGTGTACTTCTCGGTGGTCAACAGTAGAAGTTAATTGATTGAACCGTTTTTATTGTATGCTATACGAAGTTTCCAACAATCGTTTCTCGAGAAAAACCTGTTTCAAATTTAGGAAAAACTTTTATATGTATTATTCGTTGAATTTGCATAAAAACTACATGTTATTACATATTTTTATGTCGCTGAACACAAATCTGACGTTACATTTTTAAAATTCGGAATAGCTAATCCAATGTGGTGGACCAGAAATTATGTTTTGACCATTTGTGACGAAAATATGACCAAAAAAAGTGTTTTCATTACTTACGTTTTGCCTGTCGTATATCAACCTTTCCTCGAACTCGTATTGTTTCTGGAGAGCAATTCCCTCGTTCTTCTTAGAGAGAAAAGCCCGTCTGGCTGAGCTGGAATGCTGTGTTCGGCAGCCTGCACACGTTGTTCGTCAGCTTTTCGGCGAGTATGTCTGCACGCATACTGCAGTATAAATCACTTTGTGGCTGAGAGCATCCCACGGCGACCGCGACAATGCTTCCAACAGTGGGCTGTAGAGACTTTTGTAACGCACGGATCGAAAAAACCTTATCGTCCCAACATGCTAGACACATATACCTTTCAAAAAATGCAATGAAAAATCGTATTTTCGATCATTTTGAATGAGAACCTCGCCTTAATGGCCCAAAAAAGTGGAAGTGTGAAGGAGATAGATCATGGCTGTAGGGTGGATGGGGTAACACTGTCCAACCCTGTTTAGTGATATTTTTCCGAAGTCCTCGAACTTGTGTGAGGCCGAGCGTTATCATGTTGAATCAATCACCTGGGTTGTCACTGGAAGTGCTTCTTGAGTTCGGTTAATGTGTTCACATATGCGTTAGGATTAATGGTGCTGCCTCATTGCATCAGATCAATGACACAGTGTGACACCCTCACAGCTCCTAAACACAGTGGCTTGATCTTACCAGCAGAAGCAGTTGCTTAGATTTTTTTGCTGCGGAGAGTGACAGTGATATCACTGCATCAGTTCTCATTTTGTTTCGGGTTCAAAATAGTGAACCAATGTTTCATCACCTATCACATTCCGGAATAGAAGATTTTCCCCTCAGCTTCAAAATGTAGCAGCAACTCGTAAGAAATGTTTTTTCAGGGAGATTTGTGTTTCACTGAAGGCAGGGCAAAAAACAATCGTGCACACACTTTTGAATGGTCTAGAGCACGGATGATTGCATCCACATTTCATTTGCTGATTTACAGCTTCAGCGCCAACTGTCAAATCCTTATGCGCCGGCCACCTGAATGAGAACATCAGCAAGCTGCATCTTGTCAGATATGAACAGTCTGCCGAGCAGGGAGTTCTGCAGAACCGCCTTCTGATGGCCCCAGCGTCTATGCCGCGCTACAATCAGTACTTCTGCCAACTGCAGTTGCTTCATAAACTGCACACAAACGTTTGTGACTGTTTCCAACAGTTACTTTCTCCCCAGTCACAAATTCAATGACGCATGGTGCTTGCACCGTACATCGCTTACTGGTGTCATTTTGAAACACTGTTGCAGTTGCGCTATCTGCAGGAGGAAACGGAAAATTGGCGTGCGCTCTCCGGAAACTTCAAATAATTATTACCTAACGTTTCACATTCGTACCGTTGTTGTTGACTGAGAAAAAAAGTGGTGCATTACTTTCTGAATGACCCTTAAAATTACGCAGATAAATTAAAATAAGCACTTGAAACAGAAATAACATAGTTACACAACCTGGCGTATATCGATTTATAATAAATTCTGGTGTTTATTTATTGCTTATTCTCATAACAAATGTTGGTCATTTGTTACACACTCAAGTAACTCCTGAGCAGAGTAAAATCCTTTACATTTCATCCGTAATATAAAATCAGTTTCAAATTTATTCATTGGTACTGTATAGGCATTTTCAGTTAATTTGTTAAAGTGGACAAGACTAAGATATTTGTAGCTATTATAGGTCTTCGCCAGTCTTGCATATGGCACATTCCACGTCTTGTATTACGTTCGTGAATTGTCGTCCTTAAGTAAAACATACATAGGTTTTCTATAACAAAAATACAGTAGTTTTAGATTTACAGGCTAGATACTGTCATTATAGTTGTTTCCAATAGTCTCTGTATTATTCACGTGGGCAAATTTCCAAAATGCACCTTGTAACTTTCTTTCGCCATTTAAACACTAATTTAGAGCATAGAGAACTGCCCCATAATGGAAACCCATAACTTAGGTGGTTGCGGAAGATTGAAAAATATGGATATAATAGAAGTTCTACACTAACACTGCTTGTCAGCTTGTACAGCAGGCAGATTACACATGTTAGTCTGCTATATAATTTTCTTGGTGGATATTCCAGCTAAGCTTTAGGTCTGTATTCAGTGCTAATAGTTTGACTGTTTTGCTATCACTCATGATAGCAGTCTGACTATATACAACGACCTCAGTTTTATTATCATTCCTGCAGTACATTTGTCTCGAACCAAGAAGTACATCTCTCCATCGCTACTGCTATGCTGTGTTGCACATTTTCAAGGTTGGTATCACATATGATAGGTCTTGTGTCATCTGGATAATGTCCAACTATGGTTAAACAGTTTCTATAAAGAATGAAAAAGGAAGGTCTAAGAAAAATGCCTGATACCCATCTTTTACAACTGGACTTTTCATTATTTATCTTAACTAACTGATTTCTACTGTCCAAGTGAGACTGCATTAAGTATAGAGCATTCTCTCTCACTACGCAGCGGCAGAGTTTATTTTATGAGTGTATTGCTTTCCTGGGGTCCACCAGAGCTGCACAGATAATCTCTCTATTTTCAAAACAACTGCATATTTTTTCCACTGTGCTTTGATCTGCTTTGGCTGTAGAAAGGCTGCACCTGAAACAACCCGTGAGGAGTTAAACATTATCATTAGAATCAAAAATATTGACTCATCAGTTTGTGAATGCCGTGGTCTACTATTTTTTATATTATAAGTGACAAAGGCCAACAATCATCTGAATATGCTTTACCTCCTTTCTTATGAACTGTTTTCACTACTGGTAATTTCAAACATTCTGGGTTATTACCTGTTTTTAACATTTTATCGGTTATTCTAGTCTATGACATTAAAACTTGATTTCTGATATATTTATAAATGTAATTTGAGAGCCAAAGTAATCCTCTGCTCTAGAATTACTGACATTAGCTACTGATCCGTTGACCACCTTCTCTGTTACATGATCCAGGAAAAGCTGTTGCTCAGTTTACTACTTATTTCTGGCAGTAGTGCCTGTGACTCTCTCAAATCTGAGTTAGGACTGACAAAAATGTGAATTTAGACTGTTAGGTGAAATAGCTATCTGCTGTATTTTATCTTCAAAAACTATTTCTGTTCTAATAGTTTCCAATGCAGCTTTGCGTTTATTCATTGAGTTTGGTATATATGTATTATTTCGTTTGCACTCTGCTACCATGATTTCAAATATGTAAAGGTTTTTCACTTTCATATACTTTTCCAAGTCAGCATTATTATGCTTCGATCTATCATGATATGGAAACATCATGATTCTTATTCTACTAATATTTTGGATTTGTCAGTTTTAGAGATTTTTTGGTTTAGTGCAGCGACTCTGCCTAGATGTTTTCATGTAGCCTTTGTTGTTCAGTTCATCAGCATTGGTTACTATTTTATCCCACTTTACTGAATTCAGTTTACTTATTAAATTGTTCAGCTTTGAGTCATTAATTAGTATTATAATTCTTTTATGTGCAGTGGAAGTTTCAGTTATTTTACTGTGAAGACCTTGTCTGAGCCATAGTCCCTCTTGCTCAGAAATGCATAGCCTGATCATGTCAAATTCTCTTTTGTTTAGATAAATTATTATTAATTGTATGGCAATTTACACAGCACTTTATAAATACAAATAAAATATTACAGAAGTCACAAATTTGCAAACATATTATTTACATAATTTTTGATCAAATCTACTAAAGTCCGAGAGTTCCCAGGAGGCGAATTTCAAGAGCACTCTTTAACAATATTCCTGACAGTCTGTCTTGGAAAGCCACAGGTGCACTCCGAAGTGATTATATTCCTCTCTCTTTGTAATAGGTCACAGTACCTTCCATAGTTAGTCCATATTCTGTTAAGTGCGCTCCATGTTCTACAGGGCAGACGAAAGTCTCGTGGTCTATTCTTGGCTCACAGAAAGCTGTGAAGTTGCGGCGGAGCGTTATTCTATCATTCTTGCGTCCAAACTTTGTGGAGATGGAAGTTATGGTCACAAGGTTACAAGTTGTTCTCAGTAGGGAATGTCTGGTATGGAGTCTGTTGATTCAGATAGCAGTTATGTCCTCATGAACTGGCAGCTACTGACTGTTGTAGATTTTATTATATTCCATCAAAAGGATATCTTTCTTCTTAGGTTAGATTGTGAATCACAGCTCAGAGCAGGTACCCAGAATGGTTAGATTTAGTTGTGCTGGTTATCCAGACAGAGTTGCAATATTTGCCACTGACCAGATAAGGTCAGGGGCAAAAGATTATAAACTCGAAGCTGCAGAACCCCATGTTGTACGACATTCTTTACAATGTACCGCTTACCCATCATCAGTTCGGCTTCTTTAGTGTACCCTCTCGTAAATACACATTTCTATTATTGAATAACGAAACAAAAAGAGCCCAGAGAGGAAATTAATTTTGACCATGCCGGCTGAGTTTATGAACCGCGAGTGCGTGAAATTAGTACTGCCTGACAATAAGCAAAACTTGCTAGAAACGTGTTGCAGTACGTTAAATTTAGCATAAAATAAATAAATGTGACTGGTAGCAGAAAAAATAAATAACTAGCCCAGAGACTGATATTGCTTTTGTGTCACTTTTGTGTGCTGTTCAATTATACAAATGTATTTTTATAATGGCCCTCAGTGTTTCCATTGAAATATCTTCGTATTGAATGTTAAGGCTGACAACAGGCTATATCCAGGAAAAGAAATTCAAACGCAATCCACTGATTCACCTGATGATCAGGGTGTGAGCCTTCAAAACGCATCACTGAAGAAAATTGAAGTGCCTGGCACAGATAGTTTGAATTTTTCCTTTATGCCATAAACACAGTTTCTAAGTCATAGTCCAACACCGATGACATAATTTCACTGCAGTTACTGCACTGCAGGTATCCATAAACACAGTTTCTAAGTCATAGTCCAACATCGATGACATAATTTCACTGCAGTTACTGCACTGCTGGTATCATAGCTCCATGAGAAAGACAAGGAAGAAGAGTTATCAACTGTGCCATGAAAGGGAAGCAGTGGTTGGGAAGGGAGTGAGACAGGGTTGTAGCCTATCCCCAATGCTATTCAATCTGTATGTTGAGCAAGCAGTAAAGGAAACAAAAGAAAAATTCGGAGTAGGTATTAAAATCCATGGAGAAGAAATAAAAACTTTGAGGTTTGCCGATGCCATTGTAATTCTGTCAGAGACAACAAAGGATATGGAAGAGCAGTTGAACGGAATGGACAGTGTCTTGAAAGGAGGGTATAAGATAAACATCAACAAAAGCAAAACGAGGATAATGGAATGTAGTCGAATTAAATCGGGTGATGCTGAGGGAATTAGATTAGGAAATGAGACACTTAAAGTAGTAAAGGAGTATGCTATTTGTTGAGCAAAATAACTGATGATGGTCGAAGTAGAGAGGATATAAAATGTAGACAGGCATTGGCAAGGAAAGCGTTTCTGAAGAAATTTGTTAACATCGAATATTGATTTAAGTGTCAGGAAGTCGTTTCTGAAAGTATTTGTATGGAGTGTAGCCATGTATGGAAGTGAAACATGAACAATAAATACACTCCTGGAAATTGAAATAAGAACACCGTGAATTCATTGTCCCAGGAAGGGGAAACTTTATGACACATTCCTGGAGTCAGATACATCACATGATCACACTGACAGAACCACAGGCACATAGACACAGGCAACAGAGCATGCACAATGTCGGCACTAGTACAGTGTATATCCACCTTTCGCAGCAATGCAGGCTGCTATTCTCCCATGGAGACGATCGTAGAGATGCTGGATGTAGTCCTGTGAAACGGCTTGCCATGCCATTTCCACTTGGCGCCTCAGTTGGACCAGCGTTCGTGCTGGACGTGCAGACCGCGTGAGACGACGCTTCATCCAGTCCCAAACATTCTCAATGGGGGACAGATCCGGAGATCGTGCTGGCCAGGGTAGTTGACTTACACCTTCTAGAGCACGTTGGGTGGCACGGGATACATGCGGACGTGCATTGTCTTGTTGGAACAGCAAGTTCCCTTGCCGGTCTAGGAATGGTAGAACGATGGGTTCGATGACGTTTTGGATGTATCGTGCACTATTCAGTGTCCCCTCGACGATCACCAGAGGTGTACGGCCAGTGTAGGAGATCGCTCCCCACACCATGATGCCGGGTGTTGGCCCTGTGTGCCTCGGTCGTATGCAGTCCTGATTGTGGCGCTCACCTGCACGGCGCCAAACACGCATACGACCTTCATTAGCACCAAGGCAGAAGCGACTCTCATCGCTGAAGACGACACGTCTGCATTCGTCCCTCCATTCACGCCTGTCGCGACACCACTGGAGGCGGGCTGCAGGAGCAACAGTGTTCCTAATTTGCTGGGAAGTGGCGGTGGGGTCCCCTACGGCACTGCGTAGGATCCTACGGTCTTGGTGTGCATCCGTGCGTCGCTGCGGTCCGGTCCCAGGTCGACGGGCACGTGCATCTTCCGCCGACCACTGGCGACAACATCGATGTACTGTGGAGACCTCACGCCTCACGTGTTGAGCAATTCGGCGGTACGTCCACCCGGCCTCCCGTATGACCACTACACGCTCTCGCTCAAAGTCCGTCAACTGCACATACGGTTCACGTCCACGCTGTCGCGGCATGCTACCAGTGTTAAAGACTGCGATGGAGCTCCGTATGCCACGGCAAACTGTCTGACACTGACGGCGGCGGTACACAAATGCTGTGCAGCTAGCGCCATTCGACGGCCAACACCGCGGTTCCTGGTGTGTCCGCTGTGCCGTGCGTGTGATCATTGCTTGTACAGCCCTCTCGCAGTGTCCGGAGCAAGTATGGTGGGTCTGACACACCGGTGTCAATGTGTTCTTTTTTCCATTTCCAGGAGTGTAGTTTAGACAAGAAGAGAAGAGAAGCTTTCGAAATGTGGTGCTACAGAAGAATGCTGAAGATTAGGTGGGTAGATCACATAACTAATGAGGAGGTATTGAATAGAATTGGGGACAGGAGTAGTTTGTGGCGTAACTTGACTAGAAGAAGGGATCGGTGGTTCGGTTGCTAGGACATGTTCTGAGGCATCAAGGGATCACCAATTTGGTACTGGAGGGCAGTGTGGAGGGTAAAAATCATAGAGGGAGACCAAGAGATGAATACACTAAGCAGATTCAGAAGCAAGTAGGCTGCAGTAGGTACTGGGAGATGAAGAAGCTTGCACAGGACAGAGTAGCATGGAGAGCTCCATCAAACCAGTCTCAGGACTGAAGATCACAACAACAACAACAACAACAACAACAAAGGTTTTCATTTCTTTATGATCTTACTTGCATTTGTAGGTGATGTCTGAGATCTGTAGTGCATAATGTAATAAAAAATGAGAGTGACGTCATTCAATAACTTAATTGCGGAAAGCTGGTTCAATATAAGCTGTTTTACACCATCCCAAGACATGTGGTGATAATGTTTAGTTACAGTAAGTACTTAAAGGAGACGAAGCAATCAGGCTGTCGACTGACACGATGAAACTTTCCTCAAGAGATAACATTTATGTGAACAACAAAATCCTATTTTAAATTGTAGACACTCACGAGGCACAAGAATAGCACGTATGCTACTGAATCACGTTTTCTAACATTCATTACACGAAAAGCTGTTAATCCAGAAGTTGCAACTTATTAATAATAAGTGGGTCTTGCCTTCAAATATGCACCAAGATGCGTTCCTCGAAAGATAAAATACGTTTTATGTTGTTTCAAACTCAGGAAAACTGTTAATATAAACTTTAATACAAGAGTGGCTAGAAGTGACTTTCGAAACATTAGAGGATTTACTGTAGGAGAAGCTTTCACTGATTATGTTAGTGGATGCTCTGTCTTGGTATCGTGGCAAATGAAACAGGCGTTTGTCTCGCCAATGGCGGCGTTGCGGGGCACTTCATCATTTATTCTGTTTGCGGACACAGTGACGATGGGCACTGACGAGCGGATTTCCAGGACAACAATATCATACATTACATAGGATGTACATACAGGAGACACCAATAAAAGCACAAAGAACACAACACTGACGATCAAATATGGATTAGCATTATTGGAAGATTCAATAGACTTAATTTTAGTTGCTACTTCTAAGAAATTTAACTCATTATTAGTATTTATTACACTTTCATGGATATCCACAATTAAATTGTCATCCTCGGGTAAGCTGTACAGAGAATCATTTGCATAAATGGTTCAAATGGCACTGAGCACTATGGGACTTAACTTCTGAGGCCATCAGTCCCCTAGACTTAGAACTACTTAAACCTAACTAAACTAAGGACATCACACAGACCCATGCCCGAGGCAGGATTCGAACCTGCGACCGTTGCGGTCGCGCGGTTCCAGACAGTAGCGCCTAGAACCGCTCGGCCACTAGGGCCGGCTGATTTTCATTGGTCAGTAAGTATGATTCCTTGTAATAAACAGGTAACATCCTTGTTAAAGGGAATTTTGCATCTGCATGAAAGGTGGTTGGTAATACAAAAGGCATTTCAAATAAATCACATGATAAATCACAGTGCGTAACATTCACAATTAATCCACTACCAGTTAATTTGAATGTGTAAGGTAGTTCAGGTGTGTCAAACGTTTTACAGGTAAATCTGATTTCGGGAGTTGAGTTAAACGAATATATTATACCTTCAGATTATCTTTTAAGGAATGGTTGATAAAGATGAATTAAATTCCTAGTGCAATCACCGCGAGGCGGATTGTTCATAAACAAATCTTTCTCACGAGCGTACACTCTAGCATCTGAGAATACTGCCGTCTCTGGGCAAATTAGTTTATGACTACGTTTACACGTACGAACAGCATGTTCATTCAGGGATAAAAAGTATCTTCTATCTTTACTGGTTAATAAATAATCCTTTAGCTGATAGATTGCGTGAATACCTACCTACTTGGTTCCATTTCACAGGGTAAGTATGAATTTTATACATTCAAAATAATGCTTGGATCTGGCAATTGGTATAGAAACAATTACAGTTAACTTCAATCATTAAAGAATACGTAATAGTTAATCTGTAATAATAATAAAAATTGTAGGAATTGACAGGGTAAATCGTGGTAGATGATGCATCTAGCTTACGTTCAATCAACAGCAACATTTGTAAAAATTGGTCTGGATGCAATAAAACACTATTCAAGCAAACATTTGAGCTACTTTCTAAGGTTATTCTTAATTTGAGAGCATCAAATTTAGCGTTTGATAAACTGTCAGTAAATCCTAACAGTAGCGTGTTTAAATCTAAATGTGCACTCACACCTTGAAGAACTGCGTATACTTCAAGGATGGTTGCATTCATTTCACCACGAATTGTGTTAAAATGTGTAATGAACTCTTTCACAATTTGTTCAATAAACAATGCGCAGTTATTAACGGTCTTTTGCATATTTCTTAACACAATTATTTCATTAGAAAGCTTAACTGAATTTGTGTTTGACTGCTGTTCTAGAGCTGGTATTTTATCCTTTATGTCCAATAGATCTTGGGTAGTTAAGGTACCAAATACAGCACGAAGAACTTTACCTCCAAAATCAAAGCAGGCATGTTTGCACCTAATCAAGCTTTTATGTGGCAAGAGTTTTAAGAAACAGTTAATCTCTTGCTCATAGCTAGCGAAAAAGGATTCTACTTGCATTTTTGCAGTAATCCAGTTGTTATACCAAGAGGTTCCAGTTTCCAAGACTGTATCATTATTCTTAATTGAACGGATCAAATCAATTTGTTTTTTAACAGAATCAAATGGTTGGTGACTCTCAGATAAATTATATTTAGGCACAATTATAGCACTGTGCATTGAGACTGCCATGTCTGATTGTGGTTCAAACAACACACCTGCATTCTGGGATACTATGTTTACAGCATTAATGGAACATACTAACATATCAAAGAATGGAATTACAGTAAACATGGTTCATAAGTTCTACACACTACAATTAAACAATGAATATGAAGAAATATGCGTCTTCGGCGACCTGTGGAACAGATATTATTTACACTCGAGCATCTTGCGCAACAGCTGCGATCTTATGTTGCACAGCACATTCACGTATGCACTCAGCTAAACGCAACACACCTTGCATTCACTCACACTACACACGCTTACGTAGGTTGCAAGTGCGCCTTGGGCTGGATCGCTGGGTTGGCGGCGGCGACGCCTCGGGCTGGAAGTCTGGACTGTGAGCTCTCGGCGCTCGGCTCCTGGATTTTGGAGCAGCTGGTCTGCCCCTCGGTCGGTCCTCGTCGTCGTCCTGCGTTGCTGCAGGGAATCTACCCAGGTGGGGCTTTACACGGTTGACATGGACGACGACCGAACGAAAGGGCAGTTGGAGCTTTAGGGACACCACCTCCAATATCGGGTATCGTCCCTTCCAAAACTTCTTAAACTTTTTGACCTGCGAATTCTTTAGCGGTACGTTGCTCAGGTAGACAAAGTCTCCCACTCGACACTGCGGCGCGACCGCTTGGCAATCACGTTGCTTGCCTAGCTGAAGGAAGGACTGATGATTCCGCTGTTTCACTCCCCTCCATGCGTCCTTCAGTTTGCGAGCTAACTCCCTTACGTGTTCATTGCTGATTCCAGCTGTCGATCGTGCAAAGTCCAAGGGTGAGTGCATCTTCCGTCCATATACATCTACATCTATATACATACTCCGCAATCCACCATACGTTGCGTGGCGGAGGGTACCTCGTACCACAACTAGCATCTTCTCTCCCTGTTGCACTCCCAAACAGAACGAGGGAAAAATGACTGCCTATATGCCTCTGTACGAGCCCTAATCTCTCTTATCTTATCTTTGTCGTCTTTCCGCGAAATATAAGTTGGCGGCAGTAAAATTGTACTGCAGTCAGCCTCAAATGCTGGTTCTCTAAATTTCCTCGGTAGCGATTCACGAAAAGAACGCCTCCTTTCCTCCAGACACTCCCACCGGAGTTCCTGAAGCATTTCCGTAGCACTCCCGTGATGATCAAACCTACCAGTAACAAATCTAGCAGCCCACCTCTGAATTGCTTCTATGTCCCCCCTCAATCCGTCCTGATAGGGATCCCAAACGCTCGAGCAGTACTCAAGAATAGGTCGTATTAGTGTTTTATAAGCAGTCTCCTTTACAGATGAACCACATCTTCCCAAAATTCTACCAATGAACCAAAGACGACTATCCGCCTTCCCCACAACTGTATTAAGTCCCATAGTACTCAGAGAGCCCCACAACTGCCATTACATGCTTGTCCCACTTCATATCACTCTGCAATGTTACGCCCAAATATTTAATCGACATGACTGTGTCAAGTGTTAGACTACTAATGGAGGATTCAAACATTATGGGATTCTTTTTCCTATTCATCTGCAATAATTTACATTTATCTATATTTAGAGTTAGCTGCCATTCTTTACACCAATCACAAATCCTGTCCAAGTCATCTTGTATCCTCCTACAGTCACTCAACGGCGATACCTTCCCGTACACCACAGCATCATCAGCAAACAGCCGCACATTGCTATCCACCCTATCCAAAAGATCATTTATGTAGATAGAAAACAACAGCGGACCTACCCCACTTCCCTGGGGCACTCCAGATGATACCCTCACCTCCGATGAACAATCACCAACGAGGACAACGTACTGGGTTCTATTACTTAAGAAGTCTTCGAGCCGCTCACATATTTGGGAACCAATCCCATATGCTGGTACCTTAGTTAGGAGTCTGCAGTGGGGCACCGAGTCAAACGCTTTCCGGAAGTCAAGGAATATGGCATCCGTCTGACACCCTTCATCCATGGTTCGCAAGATATCATGTGAAAAAAGGGCGAGTTGCTTTCGCAGGAGCGATGCTTTCTAAAGCCGTGCTGATGCATGGACAGCAACTTCTCTGTCTCAAGGAAATTCATTATATTCGAACTGAGAATATGTCGAGAATCCTGCAACAAACCGATGATCAATTTCATAGGGACTGAGGCCCGTTGATGAGTGCATTTTGCGTTGTAGGCATTTACAACACATGGAAGACAGACGTCCCAATTATCGTGTTTGCTGCTTACATAGTGGCTAAGCATTTTAATGATGGTTCTGTGTACTCTCTCGACACGACCATTGCCTTCAGGGTGTGCTGGTGTGGTTCTCAGCTGCGTTATTTGCATAAGCTTACATGTTTGTTTAAGTAAATCACTCATAAAATTCGTCCCTTGGTCACTGATAAAGGAGAGCCAAACTTTAGAATCCATTCCTTCACAAAAACTTTAGCTATGGTTTCAGCACTTTGATCAGGTATTGCTACCATCATAAGATATCTGGAGAAATGATCTAATATCGTCAATATGTACTTGTTTCCATTCTTAGTCTTCAGCAGCGGACCGACGACGTCTAACCCAATTCTTTCAAAAGGTTCACTAGTCTCCACCAGTTCTTGTAATGGTACCTTAGTTCTTCCCGAATTATTCCGTCTGTTTGCAGGAATCACATTGTGAAACAAACTCAAATACGTCAGCCTTACGACTTGGCCACCAATACTTTTCAGCTACTTCGATATTCGTTGCCTTTTTACTGCAGTGTCCTGATAGTGAATGTGAAATGTGAAGAAATCGAAAAGGAAATGATAATCAAAAGGGCTGTCTCAGCATTTAGAAAAGTGAAAACAACTTTCGGTGAAACTAAAAGCAAGAGCGGTAACATCAAGAGCGCAATTGGAATTCCACTGTTACGAGAATGCAGGGGAGAGAGTGGATAGGTGTAAAGACTATATTGAGGGCCTCTATGATGGGGAAGACATATCTGATGACATGATAGAAGAAGACACAGGAGTTGATAGGAAATAGATGTAGGAACCATTATTAGAATCTGAATTTAAAAGAGCTTTGGAAGACTTAAAATCAAATAAGGCAGAAGTGATAGATAACATTCCATCAGAATTTCTAAAATCATTGTGGGAAGTCGCAACAAAATTACTCTTCACGTCGGTGTGTAGAATGTATGAGGCTGGCGATATACCATCTGAGTTTTGGTAAAACATCATCCATACAATTCCAAAGACTGCGAGAGCCGACAAGAGCTCGTACGGAAAGATATAGGTGTTCATTCTTTCCACGCGTTATACGAGGTTGGAGTAATAGAGAATTGTGAAGGTGGTTCGATGAACTCTTTGCCGGGCAATTAAATGTGATTTGCAGAGTATCCATGTAGATGTAGATGTAGAAGTGCTAGAATTATTGTACAATCAGCTTAACAGCTCATGCATCCAAGATGCTGACAAGAATAATATATATAAGAACGGAAAAAAATTGAGGATGTGTTATATGACCATCAGTTCGGCTTTAGGGAAGGTAAAGGAACCAGAGAGACAGTTCTGAAGTTGTGGCGGATAATGGAGGCAAGACTAAAGAGAAATCATAGGATTTGTCGATCTGGAAAAAGGATTCGACAATGTTAAATGGTGTAAGATCTTTGAAATTCTGAGAAAAATAAGGGTAAGCTGCAGGGAAACATGGTTAATATACAAAATGTAAAAGAAGCGAGAATGAACTATAAGAGTGGACGACCAAGAACAAAATACGAGGATTGAAAAAGCTGTAAGACAGTGATGTAATCTTTCGTCTCCAATTTTCAATCTATACATCAAAGAAGCAATGACGCCAATAAAAGAAATTTTCAAGAGTGGAATTAAAATTCAAGGTGAAAGGATGTCAGTGATAAGATTCGCTGATGACATTGCTGTCTTCAGTGAAAGTGAAGAAGAGTTACGGAATCTGCTGAATGGGGTGAACATTCTAATGTGTAAAGAATATGGATTGAGAGTAAATCGATGAAAGTCGAAAGTAATAAGAAGTAGCAGAAAGGAGAACAGCGAGAAAATTAACATCAGAACTGGCGATCATGAAGCAAACGAAGTTAAGGAAATCTTCTTCCTGAACACCAAAACAATCCATGACGGACAGAGCAAGGACGACGTGAAAAGCAGATTATCACTGGAAAAAAGGACATTCCTGGCCAAGAGAAGACTATTATCAAACATGGGCCTTAATTTGAGGAAGAAATTTCTGAAAATGTAAGTTTGGAGCACAGCATTCTATGGTAGTGAAACATGGATTGTGCAAAAACCAGAACAGAAGAGAATCAAAGCATTTGAGATGTGATGCTATAGAAGAATGTTGAAAATTAAGTAGCCTAATAAGGCAACGAATGAACAGGTTCTCAGCAGAATCGGCGATGAAAGGAATGTATGCAAAATACAGATAAGAAGAATGGAAGGGATGGTAGGACATCTATTAAGACATTACAGAATAACTTCCATGGTAGCTGTAGAGAGTAAAACCAGTAGAGTCAGACATACATTGGAATATATCGAGCAAATAACTGATGGCATAGGTTGCAAGTGCTACTATGAGATGAAAAAGTTGGCACAGGAGAGGAATTCATCTACATCTACATCTACATTCATACTCCGCAAGCCACCCAACGGTGTGTGGCGCAGGGCACTTTACGTGCCACTGTCATTATCTCCCTTTTCTGTTCCAGTCGCGTATGGTTCGCGGGAAGAACGACTGTCTGAAAGCCTCCGTGCCCGCTCGAATCTCTCTAATTTTACGTTCGTGATCTCCACGGGAGGTATAAGTAGTGGGAAGCAGTATATTCGATACCTCATCCAGAAACGTACCCTCTCAAAACCTGGTGAGAAAGCTACACCGCGATGCAGAGCGCCTCTCTTGCAGAGTCTGCCACTTGAGTTTGCTAAACATCTCCGTAACGCTATCACGGTTACCAAATAATCCTGTGACGAAACGCGCCGCTCTTCTTTGCATCTTCTGTATATCGTCCGTCAACCCGATCTGGTACGGATCCCACACTGATGAGCAATACTCAAGTATAGGTCGAACGAGTGTTTTGTAAGCCACCTCCTTTGTTGATGGACTACATTTTCTAAGGACTCTCCCAATGAATCTCAACCTGGTACCCGCCTTACCAACAATTAATTTTATATGATCATTCCATTTCAAATCGTTCCGCACACATTCTCCCAGATATTTAACAGAAGTAACTGCTACCAGTGTTTGTTCCGCTATCATATAATCATACAATAAAGGATTCTTCTTTCTATGTATTCGCAATACATTACATTTCTCTATGTTAAGGGTCAGTTGCCACTCCCTACACCAAGTGCCTATCCGCTGCAGATCTTCCTGCATTTCGCTACAATTTTCTAACGCTGCAACTTCTCTGTATACTACAGCATCATCCGCGAAAAGCCGCATGGAACTTCCGACAGTATCTACTAGGTCATTTATATATATTGTGAAAAGCAATGGTCTCCATTGATAACAACATGCTGTGTTCTGTTTGCTAAAAGCTCTTCAATCCAGCCACACAGCTGGTCTGATATTCCGCAGGTTCTTACTTTGTTTATCAGGCGACAGTGAGAAAATGTATCGAACGCCTTCCGGACGTCTAGGAAAATAGCATCTACCTCGGAGCCTGTATCTAATAATTTCTGGGTCTCATGAACAAATAAAGCGAGTTGGGTCTCACACGATCGCTGTTTCCGGAATCCATGTTGCTTCCTATAGTAGAGATTCTGGGTTTCCAAAAACGACATATACTCGAGCAAAAAACATGTTCTAAAATTCTACAACAGATCGACGTCAGAGATATAGGTCTATAGTTTTGCGCATCTGCTCGACGACCCTTTTTGAAGACTGGGACTACCTGTGCTCTTTTCCAATCATTTGAAACCTTCCGTTCCTCTAGAGACTTGCGGTACACGGCTGTTAGAAGGGCGGCAAGTTCTTTCGCGTACTCTGTGTAGAATCGAATTGGTATTCCGTCAGGTCCAATGGACTTTCCTCTGTTGAGTGATTTCAGTTGCTTTTCTATTCCCTGGACACTTATTTCGATGTCAGCCATTTTTTCATTTGTGCGAGGATTTACTCTGTTTCACTGCCATCATCATTCCGGAGTGTCTGGATATGCTGTTTCGAGCCACTTACTGATTTAACGTAAGACCAGAACTTCCTAGGATTTTCTGTCAAATCGGTACATAGAATTTTACTTTCTAATTCACTGAACGCTTCACGCATAGCCCTCCTTACGTTAACTTTTCACATCGTTTAGGTTCTGTTTGTCTGAGAGGTTTTGGCTGCGTTTAAACTTGGAGTGAAGCTCTCTTTGCTTCCGCAGTAGTTTCCTAACTTTGTTGTTGAACCACGGTGGGTTTTTCCCGTCCCTCACAGTTTTACTCGGCACGTACCTGTCTAAAACGCATTTTACAATTACCTTAAACTTTTTCCGTAAAGACTCAACATTGTCAGTGTCGGAACAGAAATTTTCGTTTTGATCTGTTAGGTAGTCTGAAATCTGCCTTCTATTACTCTTGCTAAACAGATAAACCTTACTCCCTTTTTTTATATTCCTATTAACTTCCATATTCAGGGATGCTGCAACGGCCTTATGATCACTGATTCCCTGTTCTGCACTTACAGAGTCGAAAAGTTCGGGTCTGTTTGTTATCAGTAGGTCCAAGATGTTATCTCCACGAGTCGGTTCTCTGTTTAATTGCTCGAGGTAGTTTTCGGATAGTACACTCAGTATAATGTCACTCGATGCTCTGTCCCTACCACCCGTCCTAAACATGTGAGTATCCCAGTCTATATCTGGTAAATTGAAATCTCCACCTAAGACTATAATATGCTGAGAAAATGTATTCCAAATTTTCTCGCAGCTGTTCTGCCACTAATGCTGCTGAGTCGGGAGGTCGGTAAAAGAAGCCAATTATTAACCTAGCTCGGTTGTTGAGTTTAACCTCCACCCATAATATTTCGCAGGAACTATCCACTTCTACTTCACTACAGGATAATCTACTACTAACAGCGACAAACACGCCACCACCGGTTGCATGCAATCTATCCTTTCTAAACACCGTCTGTACCTTTGTATACATTTCGGCTGAATTTACCTCTGGCTTCAGCCAGCTTTCTGTACCTATAACGATTTCAGCTTCCATGCTATCAGCGCTTGAAGTTCCGGTACTTTACCAATGCAGCTTCGACAGTTTACAATTACAGTACCGATTGCTGCTTGGTCCCTGCATGTCCTGACTTTGCCCCGCACCCTTTGAAGCTGTTGCCCTTTCTGTACTTGCCAGAGGCCATATAACCTAAACCGCCCAGTCCATGCCACACAGCCCCTGCTACCCGTGTAGCCGCTTGCTGCGTGTAGTGGACTCCTGACCTATCCAGCGGAACCCGAAACCCCACCACCCTATGGCGCAAGTCGAGGAATCTGCAGCCCGCACGGTCTCAGAACCGTCTCAGCCTCTGATTCAGACCCTCCACTCGGCTCTGTACCAAAGGTCCGCAGTCAGTCCTGTCGACGATGCTTCAGATGATGAGCTCTGCTTTCATCCCGCTAGCGAGACTGGCAGTCTTCACCAAATCAGATAGCCGCCGGAAGCCAGAGAGGATTTCCTCCGATCCATAGCGACACACATCATTGGTGCCGACATGAGCGACCACCTGCAGATGGGTGCACCCTGTACCCTTCATGGAAACCGGAAGGACCCTTTCCACATCTGGAATGACTCCCCCCGGTATGCACACGGAGTGCACATTGGTTTTCTTCCCCTCTCTTGCTGCCATATCCCTAAGGGGCCCCATTACGCGCCTGACATTGGAGCTCCCAACTACCAGTAAGCCCACCCTCTGCGACTGCCCGGATCTTGCAGACTGAGGGGCAACCTCTGGAACAGGACAAGCAGACATCTCCAGCCGAACATCAGCATCAGCTGGAGACAGAGCCTGAAACCGGTTCGTCAGACAAACTGGAGAGGTCTTCCGAGCCCTTCGGAATGTCTTTCGCCCCCTGCCACACCTCGAGACGACCTCCCACTCTACCACAGGTGACAGCCTCAATGTGGGCAGTATCCCGGGTAGCCACAGTTGTAGTCCGATCGGGGGATGCGTGGGACGAGCTGGCCATCCCCGACAAACCCCCATCCGGACCCCCACAGTGATGCCCATTGGCAACAGCCTCAAGCTGTGTGACCGAAGCCAACACTGCCTGAAGCTGGGAACGAAGGGATGCCAACTCAGCCTGCATCCGAACACAGCAGTTGCAGTCCCTATCCATGCTAAAAACTGTTGTGCAAAGAACGTCTGAATTAATCTACAGAGAGCACAAACAATTCGACACAAAATTTAAACGGTTATTAAAATACAAGAGTGCCTAGTAAATGCAGTAATGCTGCTACTTGCGCACTGCTGACACACTGCTTGGCGGCGGAAGGAGACTACGCGATTTTACACTATTCAGGTACTAAAAACGCGATGCTACAACTCTCAAGTACTATAATACGCCCGAAATTTATGAATTAAACAATGCAAGTACCAAAAACACGCAAAGAAATTAAGAATTAAACTATGTAACAAATGAGTGAGCTAGGAGTATACGACTTGCTGTTGCAGCTGCTTATCCAACGGTGGCAGGGAGCACATTGACTGACCAACCGACACTGGCCGTTCAAAACAAAACAGAAGACAGACGACTACGCGAATTTAAACTATTCAGGTACTAAAACGCGATGCTACAACTCTCAAGTACTATAATACGCCCGAAATTTATGAATTAAACAATGCAAGTACCAAAAACACCCAAAGAAATTAAGAATTAAACTATGTAACAAATTAGTGAGCTAGGAGTATACGACGTGCTGCTGCAGCTGCTTATCCAACGGCGGCAGGGAGCACACTGGCGGGATACATCAAAACAGTCAGAATACTGGTGATTTAAAAAAAATGCTGGCACTGTACCCCAAAAACACCTCTCATGTGCCATGGAGGAGAATGGACAAACACCTTTCCATGGTTCTTCTAGGTGTGTGTCTTGTGGTACTCTTTTGTGGAGAACCTTCACCCTTGTGGCGGATTTCGTGGAACTGTTTAAATTACCTACAGACAAAGAACTGCTGCAGTTTCTCTTCAGAATCAAGCAACACATTGCACAGCTGGACCCCAGAAAATCCTCTTCAATAAAACTCTGGAGGACTGCAACCACATTATGCAGCACGATGATACTGTTGGACTGACATTACAACCACCCTACTCAGGACCTTACAGAGTGATTAGATGGTGCGGCAATACCTTTGACATTTTGCTGCATGGTAAACTGATCACTCTTAAGGTCAACTGACTTAAACCAGCCTGGACTCGGCATGACATACTGACAGACCTGACAGTGTTAGCAATCACACACACGATATTATGTATGTTAACATAGACGACAACGCAACTATAGCGTGAGTGGACATTTACTGGTTTCGAACTGAGGAGATCTCAGTCAAACTAATCGACAACCTTGTCGTCACGGAAGGGTAACAAGATAAGCAACATGTCCATGATGGCACACCACCAGAAACATTCTCCCAACAAGACTGACTCTCATTGGAGGCCGATCTGGATTCCATCACTTCCACATTTTCAGCGGATTGTTTTCTCTCAGTCACACATACTAAAAGGTATCTCCAACTTGTGTTATCAGTGTAAAACACATCCCAGGACACATCCACTGCATCGGCCACACCGCTCTCCTCACTTCAGCCTACATCACTCGGCAACCCCAATCTTCATTCTCGTTATGGATGAGCTCATTGGCTACCACCTCTTCTCGTACAGTACCATCTCTTTTAAGTGCTACCATCCATGCCCGCCTCTCCTTCTTATTGAAGCAAGAAACAGTCTACTCATGCTCCCACATATGCAGCCAGCCGTTGCATGGGTGGTCATACACACACCTGTGTGAAGCTGAGCAGAGGCATCCTCCACCCTCTCTGTGTTCTCCAATCCCAGGGGGCAGCGATCGAGTGTTACAACTAGGAAATTATTTCGCTACCTTCACTGTAGCAATCCCTGTCTTAGTCCTCTCTAGACTTGTGTAAGGAAGCGTTTTAATGTGTCGCCATCAGTTAATAAAGTGTAGATATTTGGTATTTACAGTATCCTCCATTCCATATGAAATATCTCTACCTGTGTCTACAATACAGCTTTATTACAAATACGCTATTATAAGGAATTGCTGAAAGCTAGAATGAGATTTGTAACACAAGGTTTACCAACATTTTTGCCACTTTACAAAGTAGCCTGTACATTTACTTAGTTGAAGACAGTGTCTATTTTCTTGCCATGACGCTAACTATTGAGATGCTGTGCTGTCGAACGAACGAAAGCAGAGCCACCTGACGACACTAGCTGAAGCTCTTCGATGATTGTGAGCTATGTAAATTTGTGCCCCTACACACGAGCGCTGGATTGCAGCATTCCATCGATAGGTCGTGCACTCTATCTTCAGATAGCACATGTATACGCAGATAATAGCAATCGATGGCTGATCACATCGAATTTCTGCACAATCGGATGAATCACATGAGACATTTGATAGTATGTCTAGATATTAAGCAGGCTTATGTAGTTGTTTTCGTTTCGCTATGGCCATATAGAGTACCATTTCCGTATTAAAATTTATAGTTACTAAGGAAGCACAAATAAATCTGAAAAGTTGAAGTGTTTAAGCATTTTGAACCTTGTGCTCTAGAAGAAGGAATTTATGAGGTTCGTAATAATAGTCGTGATATAGGGGTTATTTATGAAATTAAATACATCATTAAAGTTTTAAATACTAATCAGAATGAGATAATATTGAGAGGCATTTTAATTTAAATGTTTACAGCATACTTATTACACTGCTGTATCTAAGTCCTTGTCATTTCACATAATCTAACTTCCTCTCACAGACTCTACAACAAGAGTCATAGAAACAAGCAGTGCTGCATTTGATAACATTTCTACAGACATGTCGAGATTTCAGGACCACTGTGTAAATAGTTGCAGCTCAACTCAAAGATTAATAAACGAAAGAGGAATTGACGACTTTAGAAAGCATTTGCGAAATGCGGATATGAAAGATATAGACAACACAAACGAAGGTTAACTGCCACTGCTGCTAAATGCAGTTATCCGTCGCTTTTACCTTTTCTGTCAGGCCAGCTAGCTTAACAGCAAGTAAAGTCCGATTCCCACAGGCCGTCACGGCACGGCACAGCCACTCTCACGTCCACTACGTTTACATGCGACACATCTTCCGAAAGACGAAAAACCGAGTTTCTGAAACCCTGTTTCGCTGTCGTATTTACATGTACAAGTCTGAAGCGGATTTGCTGGTCCAGTTAAATATGGCGCCTGGAAAACAGCCTTTATACTCTATGATTTAATCAACACATTCACTATTTCCCTTTAGTTAGACGAGATGTAATCAGTTTCAGTCTAATATTTCTACTTATCCTTCACTGTACAAAAATCGCTCCGACCGTATTAGCCGAAAATGTTTAAAAGCAAGACGAAACCTGACAGGCCAAGCACGTTCCAAATTAAGCTGCGTGTACATGGGAGTGAAAATCGATTGCATAATTGGAAAACCGGTAACCAGAAGCGAATTTCCAGAACCAATTTGGAAATGTTCACTTGACAGCTGAGGAGCGGTATTAGAAAACTGGGTTACGAAGTCCGTTGTGGGAGTCCCGAGTAAAGGGTCTGAGTGTCAAGTCAATTCAGGTCATATGATCTTAGTTTGCATGGACGTCCTCAAATATTTTCAATCCATAGCAAATAACAAAAAATAATAAGAACAAATAACAAAGAACGAACACCAAAAATGTAGAGTAACAACTGATATCAACATGGAGGTAAAAGAAGAAAATAGACGGCACTGTAGACTTAGGCAGCGTTTTGTTTTTAAGCCAGAGTGGGCTGGACCTGCCGTCATCTTAAGTAAACCAAAACATTAGCAGACCATTGATTACGATTGCTTATTGTTCATTATTCCCGCCGTGTGCACGCAACAACTGTTTTAAATACTAAAAATTGCAGTTCTTACATGAGTAACCTATAATCAGGAAGGCAATCCCAACGTTTTTCTGTTCTTAAATGCACATTTGTTCTAGTAATACGACACATTTGTCCTCGTTAATGTAACTTGTTTTTGTTGGTGTATTTCGAACAAACAAGGAGAGAATGAAGTGAACGAAAAGCATTCTTTCGTAATTCATTTAATTCCACTATTACTGTGTTTGTATCAATAGCAAATGAAGCTGGTACGGGTTTATGGTAGAAGGGCCGTGAAACACAAGAAATGATGTAGTTATGCGTTTAATGTAGACTCAAAACATTGTAGAGGTGAACAAGATCCGAGATGATAACAGTTTTTCAATAATAAGAACGTAAACAAAGTTCAGAGATATAATTTACAAAGATTAACACCGCCACAATGGAAATTCGAAACCAATGGTTATTTGCTTACTGCTATCGTAGGGAAGACGTAGGGTTTCTATAGTACCTTGTGCATGCCAACAAAGTGAACGATTATTGAAACGTCAGACAGACCTGCATACTTTCTTATAGAATAGACTTCTTGCTTTGTTAGATTGTCAATGCATTAGTTTTACTGGAGTGTACATTTATTCTGACTTTGAAATCATAGACCGGTATTACACTGTCAAATTTCTTCGTCAAAGATTTGATCAAAGATGTGATAAAATATTCCATCAAATATATTTGACAAAGATCTTTGACGTAGCGCTAGAAGGGGTATTACACTGTCATATTTTTCGTCAAAGTTCAAGATGGTTGACAACAACAACTTGTTATTAACCCCAGCTGTTGCATGTACCACAATTGCACTGTGTGCATATGCGGAAGAGAATCGGGGGAAAAAAGGAAACAAACCGTGGGTTTTACGACGACACGATAAAAGCATTCAAAAAAACTTGTTACGTGAGCTTACAGTGGAGGACGTCAAGTTGTACATCAATTACTTAAGAATGGATGAGCATACGTTTCTGTATGTGCTCAATGAAGTGTATCCTCATATCACAAAGCACAATATTCACTTAAGAACTGCTACCTCTGCAGAAGACAGGCTCACAGTAACACTCCGATTCCTTGCTACAAGAGAGGTTAGGTTAGGTTAGGTCAGGTCTCCAACCTTTGTAATCTATTTTTGTATTCAGTGTGCATCACTTTGTATAGCGCCTCATCAGTTTCATACATCTCTATTAATTTTGTAGTTGCCGGCACACATCAATTGCATTTACCCGCAATGTTTATAAAAACACTACTGACGACAGAATGCAGCGATGCTAGCGCTCCGTGTGGTAAAATAACACATTGCAGTGAATAGAAGACAAGCGACTTCTTTGATCAAATCTACAGCAATGCCCTAGATTGATCAAATATTGGACGACATTTGACAAAGTTCCCTATTACACCATCAAATATCTTTGACAAAGATACTGGACACAGATATTTCACAAAGACATTTGATGTCGTAATACCAGCCTTACCTAAGATACGTCATTCAGTGTGACCAACAGTAGCAATTTACAGGGTAAAAAAGCGATGTATTTTTCAAACATGTTCTAGCATTCTGCGATACTATAAATATGATTAAGGGAATAGTCTCAAACGTTTAGACCCAGAAATATGGATATATTGCTTTAATACATATTAAGTCATTGTGTAACATGCAGGTCTATCTTTACAACAATGGCCTGTTTGCTTCTTTTCCCAGAATATTTGTCTCCTAACTCAGCCAATTTTTCAGGAATAACCAAACGTATCACAGCTGGAATGTACTTCAACTTTGATTATCTGCTTCACTTCACCTTTGAATTTCATTAGCAAATTTTCAAAGTATTGAAGTCTATACCATACTTTGAGCTGTACCAAAAGTTAGTTAGTTAGCTTCATGTTCTCTGTATTAGTTGCAAGATAAATCATGAAGTGGATCGAGTCATTTTATATTAATATCGTTTTTTTGTAAATATGCCTCCATGTTGATCATTTATTAGTTTTTTTTTTAAATTAAAGGCAGACAGACATTAATAATTCCTTGCCATCACCATTTGCACAATTCAATAATAGATAGTCTCCTGCAGAACAGAAGAAACTGTCACAGATAAATGTTTTCAGTTTAGTTTCTATTTTACTTTGCTATCTGTCAGGCATTTTAAGTCACTGGGTAAGTGATCAAAACTTTCGGTTGCAGCATCATTAACTCTGTGTTGATCTGTATCAGCACCTTCATGTGGAGTTATGACTGTCATTTTTTCTTCTGGTACTGTAATTATGTACATCGTTGTTCCTGTTGAAGTGCAGTGAATTATTTACAAGAGATTTCATGAGCAATACTGAGAAGCAGTTAGACTGTTATTCAAATGCCGAGCAGTAGGCAGGCATGACGAAAACAGCATTCAAATAAGTTTTTGGCTAAAGTCTCCTTCAGAAAGGAAGCAAAGCATACACACACACACACACACACACACACACACACACACACACACACACATGCACACAGACATACATACAATTGTACACACATAACTCACATATACACATAGCCATTGTCTCTGGCTGTTCTTGCCAGAATCTTTTTTAAAGAGGAAGGAAAGGTGAACGATGACTAATTATCAGTGGGAGGAATTTAGTGCATGAGATGCTGCACCAACAAGCAGAGAATTCACATAGCTATGTTGTGCAGGGATGAGGCCGTTGATACAGCTCGGATATTGGAGCGTTTGCAGTTTGGAAGGCAAAACACATGAAAAAATAAAAATAAAAATAAACAGAGCAACCATATTTCACCCACAGAAAAGAAAATATTGCTTGAACATATCCACTTGTGAATGAAACGTGACGCTTTTAAGCTTTAGATTACGATTTCTTCGAATAGTATGCTGGCATTTTTGATGCAACAACTACATCGCCACACGAAGCACCAGAGGGTGCATGGGATACGACCAAAAACAAAGGCAGATATTCCCAACGATTGAAAATGGGCAGGGGCACACCAGAGTAGCATCATGGGCAAGTATCACTGATACATGAGGGTAGAAAAGTGGAGAACCTAATGTTTTGGTGTATGTAAGATGGCGGGTGGCAGCTTCAAGTTTGTTATGTATGATTAGTCCCTTCTTTTTTTTACCTCCTGGGATATCCACCATGGAAACAATGACATAACGGAAACATGACGAAATGAAGCATGGAGGATGACACCATGGTTTTGTATTGGGAAGAAATGAGTTTGGGGGTCACATGATCAACAACAGACGATGACATCAGCCATCAAAACTATGGAGGTATAATAAGGGAAAGTGTTGCTACTCACTCACACTGTATGTTGCTTTGAAGCTGGTACTGTTATGTTAGTAGCCCCAAAATATCAGCAGACTACTTGTTACAGTTGCTGCTTGTTCTTGATTTCTGTCTTATCCACACAACAGTGTTTTAATTACTAAATACAGCAGTGCTTTTGTGATTAACATAGTCTCAGGAAGTCATTCTCAGATATCTTTCTGGTCTTAAAGACATGTTCTATCGAGCAATACGACGCATTTAGCCTCAGTAATATTGTACGTTTCGAATAACCAAAGAAAGAAGTACGTGATGTAAAGAAGCTGATTTTGTAATCCAGTATATTCTGTGATATGGGCTGACAAAACTGTTATTCAGTCTACATCCACATCCTGAAAACACTGGGAATGAATTTTGCTATGTCTAGTCGATTTTTCGTTCTCACGCAGTTCACCAAGAGAGCTTTTTCAGTTGAACTTATTGTAAATCTAAGGTAAAATGATAGAAATAAAACTACTACAGTGAAAGTAAACAGCATAATCAAAATTCATTTATACAGAAGAATTTATTGCTTTAAGAAATTCACTTATGAATGAATTAGGATTCCATTATACTTTATACTATAATTAGAATGATTTTTACACATGTAAATGAAGCAAGCTGGCATTTTTTATCAAAACACTTCCACCAGGAACAGATGGTTGGTGCCACTAACATGGCTGATGGTGGCTTCAAGTTTGTTATTTTATGACTACTCCCCTTATTATACTTCCACAGTCAAAACTTTGTTCCTGAGAAACCTTGATGACGCTGTGATGTGACACGTTGAACAGTTTGAATTCCACCATTTGAAACACGTTGTGGAATGTTTTGATGCGATGTGAGATGATAGCAACTATTAATTGGCCTTAAGGTGTTTCTATAGATTAGTTGCCAAGCTGCTACAGGTAGAGGCAATGTACACAGCCTCTCTTAGTGTAGTGGTAGGGGATGCATGTGCAAGTTTTTGTTGCCTGTGGAAGTGCACCATAACGACACTATTCAGATAAGTAACCAGTGGCTCCACAGCAACAAGCTTAAATTTCATAGTGGTTAACACAACAAGCTACAGCACTCCTTCCAACAACCAAAGTAAACTGGAACATCGTAGTGATGTTGGTCAGAACAGTGAGAGGAGCCAGTCTATTGTTTTTCTGTGTGAAAAGTGAACTGCTTTATTTGGTGAATTGTTTAATTTTTCTTTGCAATTTATTTAGAGAAATATGAACTAAACATACCTAAAGTATGTTAACATTCAATTGCAAGAACTAAAGTGGCAGGAGCTGTGTAGAAATAGGCAGCAAATATGAAAATGGGCAAATTTTTTCGAACTCTAACGAGCTACATCTGCTCAGATCACTTTGAAGAAAAATATACATATGACCTACCTCCATGAACCATGGACCTAGCCATTGGTGGGGAGGCTTGCATGCCTCAGTGATGCAGATGGCCGTACCGTAGGTGCAACCACAATGGAGGGGTATCTGTTGAGAGGCCAGACAAATGAGTGGTTCCTGAAGAGGGGCAGCAGCCTTTTCAATAGTTGCAAGGGCAACAGTCTGGATGATTGATTGATCTGGCCTTGCAACACTAACCAAAACGGCCTTGCTGTGCTGGTACTGCGAATGGCTGAAAGCAAGGGGAAACTACAGCCGTAATTTTTCCCGAGGGCATGCAGCTTTACTGTGTGGTTAAATTAATAGAATTGGGGAAAAGAAAAGTTTGTGGCACAGCTTGACAAGAAGAAGGGACCGGGTCGTAGGACATGTTCTGAGGCATCAAGAGATCACAAATTTAGCGTTGGAGGCAGTGTGGAGGGTAAAAATCGTAGAGGGAGACCAAGAGATGAATACACTAAGCAGATTCTGAAGGATGTAGGTTGCAGTAAGTACTGGGGAATGAAGAAGCTTGCACAGGATAGAGTAGCGTGGAGAGCTGCATCAAACCAGTCTTGGGACTGAAGACAACAACAACATACATATGACACAAATGATCAGAGGTGCCTTTGTCCAAGGGAATCCCAAATGTCTTTAATTTTCTACAATATTTAGACAAAAGATGAAATCACACAACTGGGATCCAAAAAGTGAACTTTCGACAATTTGGCCAATTATACTCTTAATGAGTCATCAGTAGCAGCGAAGGTGCGACATTTTGATCAGTAACACTCTTAATGAATCATCAGTAGCACATAGTAAATCTGTAATTTAATAACTATATTGCTTTTACATACACTCCTGGAAATGGAAAAAGAACACATTGACACCGGTGTGTCAGACCCACCATACTTGCTCCGGACACTGCGAGAGGGCTGTACAAGCAATGATCACACGCACGGCACAGCGGACACACCAGGAACCGCGGTGTTGGCCGTCGAATGGCGCTAGCTGCGCAGCATTTGTGCACCGCCGCCGTCAGTGTCAGCCAATTTGCCGTGGCATACGGAGCTCCATCGCAGTCTTTAACACTGGTAGCATGCTGCGACAGCGTGGACGTGAACCATATGTGCAGTTGACGGACTTTGAGCGAGGGCGTATAGTGGGCATGCGGGAGGCCGGGTGGATGTACCGCCGAATTGCTCAAAACGTGGGGCGTGAGGTCTCCACAGTACATCGATATTGTCGCCAGTGGTCGGCGGGAGGTGCACGTGCCCGTCGACCTGGGACCGGACCGCAGCGACGCACAGATGCACGCCAAGACCGTAGGATCCTACGCAGTGCCATAGGGGACCGCACCGCCACTTCCCAGCAAATTAGGGACACTGTTGCTCCTGGAGTATCGGCGAGGACCATTCGCAACCGTCTCCATGAAGCTGGGCTACGGTCCCGCACACCGTTAGGCCGTCTTCCGCTCACGCCCCAACATCGTGCAGCCCGCCTCCAGTGGTGTCGCGACAGGCGTGAATGGAGGGACGAATGGAGACGTGTCGTCTTCAGCGATGAGAGTCGTTTCTGCCTTGGTGCCAATGATGGTCGTATGCGTGTTTGGCGCCGTGCAGGTGAGCGCCACAATCACGACTGCATACGACTGAGGCACACAGGGCCAACACCCGGCATCATGGTGTGGAGAGCGATCTCTTACACTGGCCGGACACCTCTGGTGATCGTCGAGGGGACACTGAATAGTGCACGGTACATCCAAACCGTCATCGAACCCATCGTTCTACCATTCCTAGACCGGCAAGGGAACTTGCTGTTCCAACAGGACAATGCACGTCCGCATGTATCCTGTGCCACCCAACGTGCTCTAGAAGGTGTAAGTCAACTACCCTGGCCAGCAAGATCTCCGGATCTGTCCCCCATTGAGCATGTTTGGGACTGGATGAAGCGTCGCCTCACGCGGTCTGCACGTCCAGCACGAACGCTGGTCCAACTGAGGCGCCAGGTGGAAATGGCATGGCAAGCCGTTCCACAGGACTACATCCAGCATCTCTACGATCGTCTCCATGGGAGAATAGCAGCCTGCATTGCTGCGAAAGGTGGATTTACACTGTACAAGTGCCGACATTGTGCATTCCTGGGACAATGAATTCACAGTGTTCTTATTTCAATTTCCAGGAGTGTATTTTTACACAAACAAAATTGCCATTTATATTAGCTAACCGCATCACATTTCGAAGTTTACTGCATAATCTTCACCTGGTGCCTACTCATTTATGTTCAGTTCGCAGACAACAAGAGCTTATCACAAGTGGACGAAAATGTTTTGAGTAATGTTGCAATTTTATCTACATCGATATGTTTATTCATATTTCGACTACAACTTTCCTTGTTGGGAGATTGATACAGCAGACAATGCAATTGACTACAGATACAATGGCGTATGGGCATAAAATTTGATTCAAACATGGCGGACATATAGCCACTCTATGAAATTTACACTCATTGGTCCACAAGGTATAGGACACATTGCGTTGATGTCACTTCTGAATACACGTTGATGACTGCTGAAACAAGTTTGCATCTCTGGTCTTGACACTGAATTCCACTGTGTTCGGTATTGCCAAGTTGGGGGTTTTCCTCCTAAATTTAGGAGAAATCAGTTGTCTTAGGAGGGAGGTAAGAGGGATAAGTGCTTCAGGGGGCACATGTAGGAGGAAGAGCACTTTGTGACGAATTTTAGGGGATTCTCAAATGTGTGTAATTCAGTTAAAAATCAGTTAAAATTATTTAGACACAGCTAATAGTCAAATATTTCATTCCTAATTTTTCACTGTGAGTCCTCCTTCATGATCACTTTTGCAACTTAAACTTTTCTTGAAAGGGACTACTGTGAATGTAAGTAGTTGACGTTTCCAGAGGGAGAGAGAGTATAGATCAGATGAGTTTGTAGCAGATGATCAGTAAAATGGAACAGTACAGTATAGGTTTGAACTGAAGTTTGATAGCTATGAAAGTGTGTGCAGTGAATATGGTACCCATACAAAAAGTAATTTCAGATGTACACAAAGATGTGGGAGTTAGATCACTTGGTTAAAGGCTTGATTTTTACATTGCACATCTTGCTTTTTAGATTGGTTGGTTCCTGAACCATATATGGATGTAAGGCCTTTTGCAAATATTGTGATTCTACTCTTAAAGTTCATAAACTAGAGCTGCTAGATAATGCAAAAAGTAAAAAGCATGAAGGTACACGTAAAGTGAAAAAAAAACCAGCACAAGCACTCCAAAAAATAAAGCCTCTAGAAATCAACACCCAGGGGAGAATTATAAGTTGCCTTTAACATTGCCCAACATTCCTCCATTAATAGCATAAATCATCTATGAGAACTGTTGCCAATGTTAGGACCTTCAACTTCTTTGCAGGGTCTAAAAATACATTGCACAAAATGTACCATGAAAATTAAAAACGTAATCAGTGCTAGTGTGCAAGAGGATTTAATCCTAGAAATATGAAATTGTCTGTATTCTTTAATCATTGTTGAAAGCACAGATATAACAAATGATTTGCTTAGGTATCTTTCTGTTTCGAAGAAATGCATGGTAACTACATTTTATTGCATTCTGCAATTAACTGCTCACAGCATTTACACTGTCCTAAATTCCTTATTGGAAAGAGGCGGTTTTAAAATGGAAAATTTGGTAGATTTTAGAGTGGATGGTGCAAGTGTAATGGTAGGAATCCACAGATGTGTAACTGCTCTTCTGAAAGAAATAGACCCTGACTTATTTGTTGTTAAGTGTGTTTGTCATTCTCTTCATCTTGCTGCAGAAAAAGCTGCATTAGTCTTTCCATGCCAACTGGAATTCCTTATTAGAGAAACAAACAATTGGTCTTATTACAGTCCTAAGTAGTTGAATCAACACAAACAGTATTACAATAAATTCAAGGACTCTCTGGCATACATTGGCTAGCTAGGTATTCTACTATAAATATAATTTTGAAGCAATGTGAAGAACTGAGGTTGTTATTTTCTCTTGTTAAAAGTGACGATCAGTGCTACATGGCTGGACAACTTTAGAACATAATGGGTTGACCAGTATACTATGTCCTACTGATGCTTCTCAGAAATGAATTAAAATCCATATGTAGAATTCATTTGCTTTTTCAAAGTGAGATCATTGAGGTTGAGAAAGTCTTGGACAATGTCTCTCTCTTCTCCAGAACTCTACTCAGAACTTTGACTTTGACTGTCACTTAATACATACTTCAGCCTTGTTCCTAGGATTATGACTTTCAATCTATGATTCAAGTTCTTAAAGCAGAAAAGCGTTCTGATGTCCAAGATGTTTATAGCAGGACATTGTAGGGAATTTCAAAAGCGATTGCTGGAAAATATAGCAGCTTCACACTGGATGACTATACTTCACCCTTCCACTACAACTTTCCAGCAGAGACCAGATATTCTTCCACTTGTCTCCAGCTTTGGAAGTACAAATATAACTGCTAAAATAGATGGCATCATCTCAGAATGGAGCACCATGTCAAATAAACAATGAAAAAACGTTTCAGACACTGTAGGTTTGTGGAAAAAGGTTTTGAAGTTACAGATGCAGCTGTTAACGCACGTATTTCGAACATTGGCAATTTTGCTACTGACTACTGACTTATAAACGTTGCCCATAGAAAATGCTACAGTTGAATGTGCATTTCGAGTATTTTCTTGCATAAAAAATAAACTGAATAATACACTCTTTAGAGTTAATAAATGCTTTGTTAACCATCAGATACTATTTAAAAAGTGAAAACATATTCTGTCCTCGTTTATAACCATCTTCCAAAATGCTGAAGTAGTTCAATGTACCCACACAGACCACAAACAAACAGAATTAAGCAAAGAAGAAGAAGAAGTTCTGGAAAACCTTGGAGACTTCTAGAGACTAGCAACTTCCTTTGTGCCATATGTAATGAGAACATGCTTTGTAAGTAGTTTAAAATATTATTAAAATCGTTTTTACATGACTGTAATTTGATTTGCACACTTGGAATAGTGGCAAACAACTCTCAAAAACACCCCAGGTCTCGCAGAAGGACTGCAACCATAAATATCTCTTGAGATGTCCACCACAGTATAATCCATACTACTATATAAAGACAAGACACCGTTTAATGTTGTTGACAAAAATTTCCAAAAGTTATTGGCTGATTTACTTCAAATTTTAACAATATTCTAATAAACAGTGAAATGGAGAAGTAAGTGAAATATTGTTACCAAAAATTTAGAAAGGTTCTTGACTGATTTACTTCAAATTTATACACAATACTCTAACAAACATTTGAACAGTCATAGGGTACATATTTTTAATATTTATGACATAAATATACTGGTATATATAACATACTGGTATAAAAGGGTCATATTGTTTGCAAATATTTCGAAAAGTTCTTCACTGATTTACTTCAAATTTTCTACACAGCACATCAATAAACATTCAGATAGACATAGGCTACATATTTTTTAAACAACAATGCACAGGCATTCTGTTAAAACCAACTGTGACAAAGGGAATGCTTTGAAATGCTGTGAAAATGCTGTGAAGTGCTTTATCTGAAAACTACCTTGAGCAGTTAAACAGAAAACCGACTCGTGGCGATAACATATTAGACCTTCTGGTGACAAACAGACCCGAACTATTTGAATCAGTTTATGCAGAACAGGGAATCAGCGATCATAAAGCGGTTACTGCATCGATGATTTCAGCCGTAAATAGAAATATTAAAAAAGGTAGGAAGATTTTTCTGTTTAGCAAAAGTGACAAAAAGCAGATTACAGAGTACCTGACGGCTCAACACAAAAGTTTTGTCTCAAGTGCAGATAGTGTTGAGGATCAGTGGACAAAGTTCAAAACCATGGTACAATACGCGTTAGATGAGTATGTGCCAAGCAAGATCGTAAGAGATGGGAAAGAGCCACCGTGGTACAACAACCGAGTTAGAAAACTGCTGCGGAAGCAAAGGGAACTTCACAGTAAACATAAACATAGCCAAAGCCTTGCAGACAAACAAAAATTACGCGAAGCGAAATGTAGTGTGAGGAGGGCTATGCGAGAGGCTTTCAATGAATTCGAAAGTAAAGTTCTATGTACTGACTTGGCAGAAAATCCTAAGAAATTTTGGTCCTATGTCAAAGCGGTAGGTGGATCAAAACAAAATGTCCAGACACTCTGTGACCAAAATGGTACTGAAACAGAGGATGACAGAATAAAGGCCGAAATAATAAATGTCTTCTTCCAAAGCTGTTTCACAGAGGAAGACTGCACTGTGCTTCCTTCTCTAGATTGTCGCACAGTTGACAAAATGGTAGATATCGAAGTAGACGACAGAGGGATAGAGAAACAATTAAAATCGCTCAAAAGAGGAAAGGCCGCTGGTCCTGATGGGATACCAGTTCGATTGTACACAGGGTATGCGAAGGAACTTGCCCCCCTTCTTGCAGCGGTGTACCGTAGGTCTCTAGAAGAGCGAAGCGTTCCAAAGAATTGGAAAAGGGCACAGGTCATCCCCGTTTTCAAGAAGGGACGTCGAACAGATGTGCAGAACTATAGACCTATATCTCTAAGGTCGATCAGTTGTAGAATTTTGGAACACGTATTATGTTCGAGTATAATGTCTTTTCTGGAGACTAGAAATCTAGTCTGTAGGAATCAGCATGGGTTTCGAAAAAGACGGTCGTGTGAAACCCAGCTCGCGCTATTCGTCCACGAGACTCAGAGGGCCTTAGACACGGGTTCACAGGTAGATGTCGTGTTTCTTGACTTCCGCAAGGCGTTTGACACAGTTCCCCACGGTCGTTTAATGAACAAAGTAAGAGCATACGGACTATCAGATCAATTGTGTGATTGGATTGAGGAGTTCCTAGATAACAGAACGCATCATGTCATTCTCAATGGAGAGAAGTCTTCCGAAGTAAGAGTGATTTCAGGTGTGCCGCAGGGGAGTGTCATAGGACCGTTGCTATTCACAATATACATAAATGACCTGGTGGATGACATCGGAAGTTCACTGAGGCTTTTTGCAGATGATGCTGTGGTGTATCGAGAGGTTGCAACAATGGAAAATTGTACTGAAATGCAGGAGGATCTGCAGCGAATTGACGCATGGTGCACAGAATGGCAATTGAACCTCAATGTAGACAAGTGTAATGTGATGCGAATACATAGAAAGATAGGTCCCTTATCATTTAGCTACAAAATAGCAGGTCAGCAACTGGAAGCAGTTAATTCCATAAATTATCTGGGAGTACGCATTAGGAGTGATTTAAAATGGAATGATCATATAAAGTTGATCGTCGATAAAGCAGATGCCAGACTGAGATTCATTGGAAGAATCCTAAGGAAATGCAATCCGACAACAAAGGAAGTAGGTTACAGTACGTTTGTTCGCCCAATGCTTGAATACTGCTCAGCAGTGTGGGATCCGCACCAGGTAGGGTTGATAGAAGAGATAGAGAAGATCCAACGGAGAGCAGTGCGCTTCGTTACAGGATCATTTAGTAATTGCGAAAGCGTTACGGAGATGATAGATAAACTCCAGTGGAAGACTCTGCAGGAGAGACGCTCAATAGCTCGGTATGGGCTTTTGTTAAAGTTTCGAGAACATACTTTCACCGAAGAGTCAAGCAGTATATTGCTCCCTCCTACGTATATCTTGCGAGACCATGAGGATAAAATCAGAGAGATTAAGGCCCACACAGAAGCATACCGCCAATCCTTCTTTCCACGTACAATAAGAGACTGGAATAGAAGGGAGAACCGATAGAGGTACTCAGGGTACCCTCCGCCACACACCGTCAGGTGGCTTGCGGAGTATGGATGTAGATGTAGATGTAGATGTAGAAAATGTGCGATTTAGTGTTCTTTCTCGTAGACAGTTTTAATTGTGATAGTATGATATTTAAACCATTACACAAAGTTGTCTTCCCATAAACATTATTCATCCTTATACATAATTTTAAACAAAACTTTCATACACACCAAGATTTTGTTTTATTTTCTTTCTCACAGAATTTGTTAGTAGAAAACAGTAAGTTACCTTATTGTTTATAGGTTTATGACTAGAATACTACTATTGAACCTGAATCGTTCAAAACTTTGTAACCCTCCCCATTCGTAGATTAAAACTTTCCAAAATACTGTCACTGAAGATAGAAAGGTCTATCTCCCTCATACTCAACATACCAATGAGCCCACCAATTCACCCCAGCTCCTTTTAAACGACTTCAGTTCCCAATGAAGATTTTGTTTTCAATAATAATAAACAAGTCTAAATAAAGGTCAGAGAAGGAGGAGGAAGAGAAGAGAGGGGGAGCAAGGAATGGACATAGAGAGGGGGAAGGAGAGGGGGAAGGAGATGATGGGCAGGGAGGGGAGAGGACGAGATAGAGAGAGAGTGAGGAGGAGGACATGGGCAGAGAAAGGAGGAAGAGATGATGGGCAGAGAGAGGGAGAAGGAGGAGATTAGGATGATATAAATTTCTAATACATATTTGCCAATTGCAAAGTAATGTCAGTTCCACTACTATATTTTAATTATTCAAGGAAATTTATGTGTTACTGCTGTCATAGTTACCATAGGATAGTTTCTTGTTACTCTAACACGATCATACTCTTAGAGAGAGCAGTGAGTTAGAATTTCATATATGCATACCTTGGGTATTATTGCAGGTATTATTCCATCTTAACAGAACAAGTGTACATCTTACTCAAAAGTGTTAAATTCCATACCCCCCACGGAAAAAGCACCTTGACTGAATAGTGAAACTTTAAAATTTGTGAATGCAATCTTACTTAATTGATATGGAGTTTGTGTAAAATGTAAGACAAACATCATGGTAGATGTTTGTAAACCACACCCCATTTTAATGCTGTTCAACATACAGAGCTAAAACTTTTTTGTCAGCTACACACTCTAGGGCCTCATTATGTACTTTAAGTTTTGCTATATTATGTTTTTTTTATTTGTGTAGAATTTCATGTTATTATTCTTTTTTTCATCAAGAGTTGTTGATGTTGCACTCTTCGGTTCAATGACTGCTTTGATGAAGCTCTCCATGCCATTCTATCCTGTGCAAGCCCCTTCATCTCCAAGTAACTACCGCAACTTACATCCCTCTGATTTTGCTTACTGTATTCATCTCTTTGTCTCCCTCTACGATTTTTATCCCCCATACTTCCCTCTGGTACTAAATTTCTGACACCTTGACGTCTCATAACGTGTCCTACCAACTGATACCTTCTTATAGTCAGTTTCTGTCACAAATTTCTTTTCCCTGCGATTCTATTCAGTTCCTCCTCATTAGTTACATGATTGACCCCTGGTCTAATCTTCAGCATTCTTCTGTAGCACCACATTTCAAAAGCTTCTGTTCTCTTCTTGTATAAACTGTTTATCATCGATGTTTTTTATTTCCACACATGACCACACTCCCTACAATTATTTTCAGAAAAGGCTTCCTGACACTTCAATCTGTACTCGATGTTAACAAATTTCTCTTCTCCAGAAAAGCGTTCTTGACCTTGCTGACATTTTATATGCCCTCTACTTCGTCCATCATTATTTGTTTTGCTGACCAAATAACAAAACTCATCTACTACTTTCAAAGTCTCATTTCCTAATCTAATTTCCTCAGCATCACGTAATTTAATTCGACTACATTCCATTATCGTCATTTTGCTCTTGTTGATGTTCATCTTATATCTTTCTTTCAAGACATTGTCCATACCATTTGACTGCTCTTCCAGACCCTTTTCTGTCTCTAACAGAATTACAAAGTCATTGGCAAACCTCAATTTTTTTTATTTCTCTTCCCTGGACTTTAATTCCTACTCGAAGTATTTCTTTTGTTTCCTTCACTGCTTGTGTAATGTACAGATTCAATATTATCATGGATAGACTACAAGCCTGTCCCACCTCTGTTTCAACCACTGCTTCTCTTTCATGTCCTTCCACTCTAATTATTGCCATCTGGTTACTGTACAAGTTGTAAATAGCCTCTAGCTCCCTGTATTTTACACCTGCTACACTCAAAATTTTAAAGATAGTATTCCAGTCAATACTCTCAAAAGCCTTCTGTAAGTCTACAAATGCTATAAACATAGTTCTGCCATTCCCTGATCTGTCTTCTATGTAAAGTACTAGTGTCAGTATTGCCTCACATGTGCCCACATTTCTTCAGAATCCAAACCGAGGTTGGCTTCTACCAGTTTCTTCATTCTTCTGTTAAGAATTCGTGTCAGTATTTTGGAATCATGACTTATTAAACTGATAGTTTGGTAATTTTCACATCTTCCAGCACCTGCTTTCTTTGGCATTGGAATTATTATATTACTCTTAAAATCTTAGGGATTTTCGACTGTCTCATACATCTTGATCGACGGATGGAGGAGTTAAGTCATTGCTGGCTCTCCTGTGACTAGCAATAGTTCTAACAGAATGTTGTCTACTCCTGGGACCTTGTTTTGGATTAGGTCTTTCAATGGTTTGTCAAATTCTTCTCGCAGTATCAAATCTCCCATCTTATCTCCTACGTACTCCTCCATTTCTATGATATTGCTCTCAAGTGCATCTCCTTTGTACAGAACCTATATATACTCCTTCCACCTTTCAGCTTCCGCTTCTTTGCTTAGGACTGGTTTTCCATGTGATATCTTGATATTCATGCAGATGGTTCTACTTTCTCCAAAGGTCTCTTTAACTTTCCTGCCAGCAGTATCGCCTAGTGATATATGCTTCTAAATACTTTCATTTGTCCTCTAGCTATTCCTGCTTAGTCATTATGCAGTTTTTGTCACTCTCACTTTTTAGATGTTTGTATTCCCTTTTTTCAGCCTTTTTACTGTATTTTTATGTTTTCTCCTTTCATCAGTTAAATTCAATATTTCCTGCTTTGCCTACAGATGTCTACTAGCCCTCATCTTTTTAACTACCTGATCCTCTGCTGCGTTCAATATTTCTTCTCCCAAAACTACCCTTTCTTCTTTTACTGTATTCCTATCTCCTGTTCTTGTCAATCATTCCCTAATGCTCCCTCTGAAACTCTTAACAACCTCTGTTTATTTCAGTTTATCTATGTCCCATCTCCTTAAATTCCTGCCCTTTTGCACTTTCTTCAGCTTTAATCTATAGTTCATAACCAATAAATTGTGGTTAAAGTCCGCATCTGCCCTTGGAAATGTTTTACAATTTAAAATCTTGTTCCAAAATCTCTGTATATAATCAATCTGAAACCTTCCAGTGTCTCTAGGTCTCTTCCACATATACTACCTTCTTTCATGATCCTTAAACCAAGTGTTAGCGATGATTAAATTATGTTCTGTGCAATATTCTACCAGCCGGCTTCCTCTTTCATTACTTTTCCCCCAATCCATATTCATCTACTACTTTTTGTCCTCTTTTTTGTTACTATCAAAATCCTGTCCCCAGTCTCCCTTACCTGTTTCAATAATTTCTTTTATCACACATTCATTTCTTCAATCTCTTCATAATCTGTGGCGCTAGTTGACATATAAATTTGTGCTTCTGTGGTAGGTGTGGTCTTTGTGTGTATCTTGGTCACATTAATACATTACATTGTTGCTATTTCACCATTTGTGGTCCACTATAACTCATTTTCAGTTTTTACTTCTAACATAGGAGGCGTTGAGTAGGATTGGGGAGAAGAGAAGTTTGTGGCACAACTTGACTAGAAGAAGGGATCACCAATTTGACACACTTGAAATTTCGGATATCTCTGCCCTGTGCCTGCTAGATAAGATCTAAACTATTTATTTGGAAACACCTCCTTTTTCTAGTGCTTCAAGTTTAACTTGTAGCATTTCATGATAAACTATATCAAATTCTTTACTGAGATCTAGGAAAATGCCTGTTACTTTTTCTCCTTTCTTCTTCTAAAATTACTTTTGCAAATATTTGTAATGATTTAAGCATTGTGGCAGAACATGGCAGTTACTAAAATAATTGCAATTCACAATTGCGCCGTCTAAGACGTTACAAGTTATTTAAAGGGTACCGACCACCTCTCCTCCTCCCCAAAAAATAGAAATGTTGTAATATAGTCATTGTTCGATAGATTGTTTAGGGGATTTTGGCCCGATTTAGGGGAATTTTATTTAATAAAATTGCAGCCAAATAGCCATATACAGTTACTGTGCTTAACATTTTACATTTACATTTTTGCATATTCATTTATCGATTTCACTCTTTTACTGCACAGTTCTATGTGATATCGTTCACAGGCTTCATTACACAGTTTACATGCACATGTTGTGGTTGGGTCGTGATAAGTTTTGTTTTTGCAGATTAGATGATGAAAACTGTGAATAGAAAGTCTAGTTACAACATTTCGCTGTTCGAAGTTTGGTACTGTCCATGAGCGGCTCGTCATTGCTTCGATGCCATAAAACTCCGACCATATTTTTCTCGTTTGTCCTACATGATCTTCAGTTGCTTTCTGGAAGACCTGGTGTGTGGCATCATATATCGAAGTCTGGTGTCTTCAATTAGGAATGTCTCTCTCGCTAGCAGGTACACTAGTCATGATCTTGTTGTCTTTGAGAGACCTAGTGCTCTTTTTAGATAGGTCGATTTTACCTTTTCTAGTGTTTCTAGACTTTTTTCTGTCAGGTGGTCCCATATAACCTCCATCCCATAGGCCAGGATTGGCAAGATTTTTGTGTTGAATAATTTCATGGTTGTTTCTAGACTGAGTAGGCGGATGTTTTTGATGTCCTGTATTGCTATTATTGCTTGGGCTGCACGTTCTGTTGTATGTTTTGTGAAGCATTTGGCTGTTGGTTGCAATGTCACTCCTAGGTATTTAAAGTCTGATGAGTTTTTTTTATTTTTTGTCCTCTGATTACTGATTTCCGAAAATTACCATTTCTGTCTTTGTTATGTTTATGTGTAGTTTGTGTTCACTGCACCATCTGTCTATTTTCTCAATGATTTTCTGCAGCTTCTGTATATCTGTCGAACCTACGGCTATGTCGTCAGCGTATGCATATACATACACATCTTCTTCATTTTCTCCAATTCGGAGGACTTCTTCAGTGGCAAGAATGTACAGCAAAGGGAATGTGCAGCAAAGGGAATTTCAAATGGAATTAGGGGGAAATTGTGCTTCAGATTCGGCAACACTGGCTGTATTACCAGCGTAACAACTAACAAGTTGAAAGACTAACATTAAACATATTTGAGGAATAGAGGTGTGCCAAACGGTTATTCTGGAGTAACCGTTATCACAGTTCCAGTTATTCTCTGATAACCGTTATTGTTAACGGTTATTAATAACTGCCAAGTTATTTTTCGCTAGCGAATACCGAATACTCCGATATTAAATAACGACATAGTTGGAATTCATCAGTTTAGTTATCAGTATAACTGCGAGTAGTGTGAAATGGCAGGAATGTCGTATGAATCGTGTCATAACCATAGCTTATTAACTCCGAGTACATTTTAGTTGATGTTAGAACGATTATTAGTGTTTCATATTATATGTTTGTAGGTTATCGGTCGCTATTAGAAATATTATCTTCGCAGCTGCATCAGAAAGTACGTGGAACTTCGCCACAGCACTGTTTAAGTAAAATGTTAACAACGTGCGTTTTTTAAAGTGTGAAGTAATATGTAAACTGAGTACTGTAGGTTAAATTCGAAGCTTAATTTCTTGTGCTGCTCACATAATAGAATAAAGTGTACGTAATGTGACAGATTCGTTTACTCCTGTGCTGTAATTCCTAGTGGGGAAAGTGTGAGTACGCTAATCCAAGTTTTATGTGAGATTTGGAAACTGCTCGATTTCTCCAGCTACAGCATGTTTATAACATATGAAGACATGCAGATCGAAAAGGTTGTCATTGTTAAATTTCTGGGACTACAACTCGATAATAAATTCAGTTGGGAGGGGCATACCACATTTTTTCACTCTATTATTTCATAAGGGAGCATATTCTGTGGTAACTGATTAAACGTAGCAAAAGTTTTTTTGCATATACAAGCGTGTAATAAAAATCGTTTGTGGTATAAATTCAAGAACATCATGTAGGAACTTGTTCAAGGAACTTTGTATTGTAACCACTGCTTCCTAATATATTTATTCCTTAATGAAATTTGTTAGAAGTATTTCCAACCAAGAAGTATTTCCAACCAATAGCTCAATACATAATATCAGTACCATACTAGAAATAGGAACTGCAATCTACATAAAGACCTAAAATCACTTACCTTGGTCCAAAGGGGTCCAATATTCAGGAACATGCATTTTCAATAAACTGCCAGCAAGTCAGCAACCAATAAAAACTTGGTTTCAGATAAAGCACGGTTTACAGCGTGTTTGAAAGACTTTTTCCGCCCCCCCCCCCCCCCCACACACACACACACATACACACAAACCAACTCATAAACACCTTGCCGTAATGACATTGACACACAACACCTTTTTACGTCGAAGCAGATGAGTGGAATCGGACGCTTCCATTGACCCCTCCTTCTACTCTGTAAATTAATATCGTAACAAAGATTGAAAGACCAGCTTAGGTAAAAATTCTGCTATATTTCAATTTTGACAGCACTTGGTTGCAACAGTCAAGATCGGGTATTCTGTGTATGATAAATTTATTAAAAGTGCGTAACTGTGTTTTATTCTGACAGTGTATCAATTCTGTAAATATTGGCAGTTACTGTAATATATTCACATATTTTGACAATCTCCTGACAAATGACGAGGATAATAATTATTATATTCAACTGTATTATGTTATTCTTCCTGACTTGTTATTTGTCATTGGCGATGGCCAGCGGCTATTTCCGAAGAAGTACGTAAATATTTGTTCGCTCCAGTAACTATCGCCTTTGAAAATCACCGGGGTCTAAGACTGGAGTCACTGTGTCAGGAACACAGACTCACAGTTATTCCGTTACCAACTTCCAGGTTACCTGTATGGTAGCCCAATAACTGCCAGAGAGCGTGAACTGTGAGCCAATAAAGATAACTGCCAGAGGAAAATACGGATCTCTGACAGTTATTTCCATATTCGCTCGAATTCCTTATGGTACCTCTATACCACCCGCCCAAGCTAAATTGACATATGAGGCGGTGACTTAAGGGAACGACCGTACTTGTTAATGCCTGTACTGCAGCTCCTATCAACTACCCCTCGGACATTAACTTTATTTAATTGTTTGTGCTAAAAGTAACGAAGGCGCACGATATAGTACATAGTTCTTATCAACAGATGGCGCGCAGTCTCACAGTTATTCCCATGGCCTATAGAACGCCTACCAAATGGTCTACCCTCTCCCTAGTTCCTAGCCAGATCTCTGATGAGTTGACGGGAAAGCGTAGTACGATCTTTGGTCAACAGATGGCGCGAGGCACTGTTGACATTAGACAGTTACTGAAATTACTGCCTGTATCAGAGGAACGGTTATCGCAGTAACCGTTACTTCTCAGTAACCGGTTATTTCTACCAGTTACGTTATTTTTTGCCACCTCTATTGAGGAAGAAGAGTGCCGTTTTCATTATATAGAATTCAGTGAATGAATGAAAGCAAAGCGATATGTTGTTTCCTGCCCTCACGGAGTACCGAAAAAATGGAAATGGCTGTAAATTATTTAAAAATCTGCCTCGTCAGTTAATGTTTAGCGATGTACAAAACTTTTATTGTTACCATTACTTCGTTACGTTCTGTCTCACAACTAAAATTTCTGGAAATTGAAGCATAAAATACTACATAACATATTCAAAACATCAATAGAACATTGTGCTGATGGAATATTTTGGGTTTTGAGCAGGAAAATCTAGATTAAATTTTAAAGTCATTGTGGTTACCTTCACAATGTAGTTCATAGTAATCTCCCTCGCGTTCTGTTCTTTTCTTTCCGATTTTTAAAAATTCATTTAAACTAACTCAATGAGCACCGGTATTTCATTATATCCGTCTTAACTTGGTTTAATGATACGTCTATGCTGCCTTTCGCGTAAATTTCGCATAACTACTTGCGTCCTGTACTAATGTTAACGTTTTTGTAGTCGTTTGTGTTTCTGAGCGCGGGAATCGTTGCAACTCGAAGCAATGGATGTAGCAACGTTTTGCAGGAAACTTCCCAAATTGGTATTTCTTTCATCTGTAGCAGCCAATTTTAAATGACAATTATATGTTTTGAAATTATACTCAATTATGTATTTCACAGGAACTTCATGCTCACTTAAATGGATCGTTAAGTAGTAGAACCCTGCATGCCCTTCGTCAACTACAGAACAGTTCAGATTCAGAAGCTAGCGGTGATTCATGGAAGAAATGTGAAGCTATCATCAACCATGGGAATGAACGAACTTTAGATGAGTAAGATTTCACGACGGCGGATTTTTGTTTTCCGTTACATGATAGAAAAGTTTGATATCTAAGCAGCAATACAATGAAACATTATCAAATATTGGGTAGTTCCTAGGACGAACAAATGCTCTCTCAGAGCTGTAGAAGTAATTGAAGATATCAGTGCTTACATTTCAAATTCAATTTTGTTCTTTACTTTTAAATTGCACTATAGGGCCGTAACAACAGATTATTATTTCGCTTAACCCTAAATGTAAAATTTAAGTACAAATTGTACTTCGTTCAACGCAAAAATTGCGAGCCCCAGTGTCGTATCATTCATGCTCTTGCATTATAAAATCTCGTCAAAACTATACATATGCAGACACTAGGTCTTTAGATTCAGGAAAGATTGTCTTTCTTCTTCAACGTTAGATGTCTGTGAATTACTATCGGGGACCATACTTTTGCCACCCACACTACTGTGTGACTCAATCCATTCTTCCTCACCTTCGTACTCTGAAATTGTTCTTTTCTCGTGCACCTTTGGCATTCTGTGATTCTCTATTTAGGTTGCTGCTTGAGTTTATTAGCAGTCTCAGACTGTTCTTTCTGTAGTTTTCATGCTTGCACTCACTCAATTTGTAGTCATTCTCTTTGTGAATTGATTTCATCCTCCTTATGACATTCCTGCCATTGGTTGGAAATCAGAACACTTAGAATTTTTTCTGTTGATCTTATTTCCCTTGGCTTTTCTGTATTCTGTGCCCAAAATAATGCTCTTTTAAATGGTAACAATTAGCTTATTATCTGACTTGCTGGTGGTATTTCCACCTGATGCATACTGGGGAATATCAGATTTTTTTTCATTGCATTCTTGAGTGTAAAACAATGACATGTTAATAATGTTGGTTCCCTTCTCTTTCTTTATTTCAATTTTGGTGTACTATTCAAATTACATTTTCCAGTTTTCTATTTTCAGTTCCTTTATTTCCTATGTTTTTCATCTGGAATGCCAGTTCTTTCTTCCACTTCATCACCTATTTTCATCATTGTGTTTCATGTGACCAACAGATTGGGAAAAAAATTGAGTTATCACAATCACTTTTAATTTTCTTCCAATGCAAAACAAAGACTCGTGATTGATGTTTCCTTCCCACAGTTCATTAGAAGAATCTAAGCTAGAAAGTTTATCTTTCCAAATCTACTGTTCAAGAACCACTAATCTGGCTTTTAAGCTTAATTCTTCAGATGTGGCTAGTGAAACATCAGCACAGCCTCTGCTGTTCATGGAACAAGTCCAGTTGTCCTGTGGGATGGAAGGTTTAATGAACTCATCATAAGTTTGTTCCAGCAAAGGTGCAAAACCGTTCTTAAGAATTGGTTGGTCTAAGTGTTGCACTCTCCACTGTTGCACTTGATTTTTAGAACTTTTCTTTAACGTGTGGGAGACAGCAGTGTCCGTAGGCTTAAGATGCGTGAGATTTGGAAGCAAAACACAACTATCATACCTTGCTTGTACAGAACTTACCAGTATATGAGGTGACATGTGATGCATGCCCGTCAATAGACACAATTATTGGCAATGATATTTTCTTTTCTAGAAGGTAAGGAAGGAACCAACTTGTTACAAATTTAAAGAATGACATGCTCATCATCCAGCCTGTTCAGATTTCCATATTCCTAAATGCTTTGGCAAATTGTTTGGTTGCGTGTGTGTGTGTGAGGGGGCTGGGGGGTGGCTTAATGTATAACAGTCTTGTTGTACCTGTCTGCAACTCAATGTGTAATTTTTATGGTGAGTGACAATCAACCTTTTCATAAATTGTACAGACATTCTTCTTCATAACCATTTACTTGTTGGTAGACCTTTTTTTCCTCTTAGTGCTAACACATTGTTTCCTTTTAGGTTAAAAAAAGGGCTGCTTCGCCTAAATCAAAACAAAAACTCTTTCAGGACTGCCAAGAATTGTCTTAAATCTTTTTCTGTTAAATATTCACCTACCTCAGCATACCTTCCCTTTACAGCTGCCTCCTTTACTCATGCCTGACTTGATGTAAGATTTTGGACCATTCTAATGCCAATATTGAGGTGGCACTTAAGAACAGAATATATGCACAAAGAGATTTTTTCCATTTCAGCTATTTAATTAGGTGCTGCACACAAACAAAAAGTTCCAGTAAGTGTTTTGTTGTGGGGAATCTCACCTTAGCCATTGCAACATTCCCCCGTGTACTGGTATGCCCTCCTCTTGTTTGGTAAAACTATGTCTGAACCCATCCGACAGTTTCTAGGCGTCTTGGCTCTGGCTTGGTACATTAATGTAATTCCAGGTACTGAGAAACTTTTTGCTGCTGTAGCAACAGCCTTTCTGTTACAGTACTAGACCCGTGTCAGTTGACATGGTATGTATCAGTGATTGACACACAATATCAACTACTGGATTGATACATGTTACAATGAATTTAACACATTCACAGGATATGCTTTTGAAAAAGTAGGGCATGTAAACAGGGAAAGGAAGATTCTCATCCTGTCCAGTAAGTCTCTCCTGACCTAGGGTTGACTTTTCCAAACTCTCCCATTTCCTAAACCTCGCCACTCCTTTTCCTTCATCCCTCTTCCTTCCCCTACAACCAGAAGAAGCAACTACTGTCTCCAGAAGCTCACACGTCTTTTAACATTTGTATGTGTTTTCTCCTGCCGCTCTGTGGTGAGTAGAATGTTTTTTATTATTCATGGGTTGTACATCATTAGTGTGGGTCATACCTATAGAAAATGCTGCACAGTGGGGACAAGTTGGTTGATAAACAACATGTGTTGTTTCACAAATTGCTCTTCCATTGATATTGTAAGATTTACCAGTGGTGGGCTGTCATAGATGGTAGTGGTCGCATGGTATAGGTTTTACATCAGGGACATAGCAGAAATCTTGTGATAGGAATAAAGGTTTAGAAATGACGTAAGATTTGGCTGGGGTATGAGAGTGACAGTGGGTGGTGTGGGGAAGATATCAGAGAGGGTCTTATCTTAGGAATTTCCTTCAGAAGGCCATAGCCTTAGTGTAGTAAAATACTGAGGCATTCAAGGCCTAAATGATACTTGGTGATAAGGGGGGTTCTAATTTTTTTGGAAATGGGAACTGTATTAATCAAAAAGGTGAGAGAGGTTACTGCCCAGGAGACACGTTTGTGAACAAGATCTGGTAGATAGTTGTGGGAGAGGAAAGTTGGGAAGAGCTTGTCAGTGTTAAGCAACCCAGTGGTGGGGCAGATATGCTCTCTGCAGATGTCTAAGCTGTAGAGAAGGAAGAGTTTGATTTGGGAGGGATGGTGGCTATCAAAGTTTAGGTATTGTTGATTATTGGTTGCTTGGTTTGGATGTGGGCTTCAGCGAACAGGTCAATGTGAGGGAAGGTGGCCTTGGATTTGGAAAATGACCAGGAGCTCTTTTTCTATGTGAGTCGAGACTACAAAGATGTTATCTATAAGCCTGTACCATGTTTGAGGAAGCCAGATCTTCCATGTGATCCACAAGAATATTGCCGTAGGACGGAGGTAGTCCAATTCCCATAGCAGTTCTCCTGATTTGTGTATAGGTGTAGCACTCAAAAGAGAAATAGCTACGAATAATAAACTATGTTATGAAAAGGACGGAGTGCAACTCACCATAATGATGACACATTGGGTTGTAGACAGGCACAACGAAAAGACACCCTCATAGAATGTGTTGCAAGGATAACTCCCTAACTTTGAGTACAGTGTTTTATGTTGGTATGAGTATCACTGAACTGGCTGGGTGCAACTGCACATATAATTGTCCGCCTGGGGGACATGTAGCACCCGCTTACTAAACATCTGTATAGCTTAACCAATGGTTCCTGAGTGCTTGATATACCACACAGGCTGTTTGGATTCTCCCACTTCATACTAGTTTCCCTCAACTCCAGAGATGGGAACTTGCCCTCCAACACATACTTACATTCCAACACACTCTCGAACTTAATTCCCATTAACATATCTCCCCCCCCCCCCCCCCACCTCCCTTTTTATACTGCCATCTATGAGGGTTGCCAAGAAAGGAATGCCCCAATTTTTTCCTAGGCTGACAACAATGTAGTGAATGTGAAACATTAGGTATGAATTCTTTGAAGTTTCCCAAATGCACAGGCAAAAATTTCCATTTCCTCTGATAGATAGTGTAGCTGTAGATATGTTTCAAAATTTGTTTTATTTTACAAGCAGAGTGTTGTCATCAAATTTGTCAATGCAGGGAGAGAAACATGCACAAATATTTGTGTGAATCTGTGAAGCATGTGCAGTCAACAGGAGTACAATTGGTCAAGGCACAGAGGGGATGAGGTCATTAGAAGGCAGTTCAGTGGAGCTCCACGATTTTTATCGGTAATGAGACCCACAGTTGTCATATTTCACACATAGCAGGGTGCCAATGTTCTGTTGGCAAGGATCACACGTTACAACTTGGCAGTCGATGGTGCAGCTGCCAGTCGGCAAAGAAAGTGTGGTTGCAATTCAGCACACAAATGCTCAGCCTCACATAAATTTAAGGACTTCTGAAGACATCATGAAACAGGATTGGTACCCCATTGGCCTTATAGCCCTAATCTAGTTCCCTCACACTTCTACTTGTTTGGCTCATTAAAGGATAGCATTTGTGGACGTCATTTTGAGAGCGACGACGAGGTATGTTATGGTATGTTATGGTAACATACTGTCCCCACACCCTCCACCCACCAGTTTCCACCCCCTCTGTCCTATCATCTCCTTCACATTCTTGTCACACACCTTGTTTATTTGCAGCCTTGTGCCAGTGCACCTGTTCATATTTTCCTACTCCTCTCCTTTCGTACTCCTTTTCTTTCCCCACATCCTTGCCCCACAACCTCCTGACACTGCACCTGTTGGCAGTCTAGTCCATGCACGCACAACCAGACAGCATTTGTCTCCCTCCCTACCCGTAAACTGCTATCCCTGCCCTTCCCCACCCCCTCCAGATTGCTGCTTGCATCCCATGTGATGTTGCATTCCGGTTCGAGAAGCTGGAGTTTGCAGTCATGTGTGCATGAGGTGTATATGCACGTGCCTGTCTGTAACTTGATGGGTCTTCTTACAGTGAGTAATAATCTATCTTTTCCTACATGATAGGTGTCTTCTTTTATTTTTTGTGTGTTCATAAACTCATTGGCATGTGCACCTCCTGGAAGTAAATATTGGCCAGTCCATCTGTCTCTTTTGCATTAAGGGGGGGAGGGGGGGGGTGGACGTCAAAAGGCAAAAGGGCCGACTTGGAGCAGGAGAAGCATCACAGGACATTTTAATTTCCAGTGTTTATACTTTTACAAACAAAGTCATAAAACTTTGTCAGCATCACCAGGAAGGATTCAGGATTGACACTTATTTCAGTGGGAGTTTGAAAACATAGCAAAATATTTTTTTTTTACATGTGAAATTTCATCATTTTTTTTACTTGTGGCTGCATTTGCTGCTATAGGTACACTTTTTTTTCATAAATTAGAGAGATTCTTTGATGAATTTTGGACAGCATACATACCATACCTACAGGTGTATGAAATTCTAGAATGTATGAAAAAACAAATGAGCTGTTATATTTTAAACTTCATGTTTAGAAAAAACACACATTTTATAGTTAATTACCTCAATTTTTACCACAGTTTTTAATAGATGTGGAAAATTCTAGTGTTTCATACACCTTTAAGTATGGTTTGTATGCTGTGCAAAATTGATTGAAGAATCTCTCTTACTTATGAAGGAAAGTGTACCTATAGCAACAAATGCTGCCATTAGTAAGTGAAAAAAATGATGAAATTTCACATGTGAAGAAAATTATTTCATTATGTTCTCAAACTTCCACTGCTATGAGTGTGAATTCTGAATCCTTCCTGGTCTTGCTGACAAAGTTTTATGAATGTATTGACTTGTGCTCCAAGTCAGCTCGTTTGACGTCCTGCCCCCCTTAAGGAATCTTTTTATTGCTCACTCTTGCTGAAAGCGACTAGTCATTTGGCTATCAGAAGACAATTCTATGACAACAGGAAGAGGAGGAATGTACAGTGAGCTAATATTCTGCCCTTGGAGTCAGAACAGTGGGAAATACTTCAGAGTGGAAAACAGATACGAGCTAGAGTCAGATTACTCTAGGCAGAAAAAAGGATAAGGGGTAGTGATTATACACACAAGAAACTGAATAAAGTATCCGGCCATAGATCTAAACAAGTGCTGTATCAAACAGCTCTTCATGTACTTTAGTTTCAATAACAGACCTGAAAACTAACAATATAGCAGCTATCGGCCTCCAATGGGAAATATTTTTTTTAACTTCATCAGGCAATTAGAAAAAGAGAGAGAGAGAGAGAGAGAGAGAGAGAGAGAACTAACAAAATGTAATAAAAATGGTTGTCAAGTCATTATATGTGATATTTCAGTACTGATGTAAACTTGGGCAAAACTTGCTATTTTCCTTGCTCACTAAAATCCTCCTGTAGTTAGAAAACAGAAAAGAGTGCATATCAAGCGTGCTTGCCTTCTCACTGTAAATAAGAGCCCACATATCGGAGAAACTCAGAATGAATTATTAGGATGTTTGGAGTGCAAAAAAGTGCCATTAGAATAATGTTTGGACACAAACATAGAGACTCACATAAACAATTGTTTGAGCTCCGTGGTGTCTGACCTTTAACATGTGTCTACATTATGGAAACTTAAAATTTCTTAAAGTAAATGTAATGGGTGAGAATAGTAATTTTTTTTTTTTTAAAAAAAGGGGTGCTATTTATAATCACTAAACCAGTCACAAGTGAAGTGTACATTTGACCCGTATCTGCAGTTTCCTCCCACAGAAATGTAATATCCATATAGAAGTGAAACTTATAAAAAACTTCCTGAACACATAAAAGCAAATAGTGAGGTCAAAACGTTTGGAAAATCTTTAAATGTCGTATATATAGCATCACTGCTTTTACTTGATTAAATAATATTTACATATATGAAGCGTATTACATAAATTGGTACTATTTGTAAATTATTATATATTGTTATTTTATATACATAATTTAGGTCTAGTTAAGAAGGAAAATTACAGTTTCACTGAATTATAAATAATGACACTGACTCACTATTCGTAGAGAATTTACAGGACAAATATTGACAACAAATTTACCAGATAGGAATTTTAATTCTTTTCTGTGACTCCACTTTTCATTCGAACAGATCTGGGACAGATACAGTGGAAACTAAGAGAATGTTGGCTAAAATTTGGAATCAAAATAGTTTATTTCATATAGAGCGGGTGTTACATAATAAAGAGAAATAGCTCCAGTGAAAACTTAAAGGTACATTTCAAGCAGTACTGAGAATTCTTCACTGTTTCATAAACAATGAAACTTATTGTATGAAATTCCTAGGCCTTGATTTGGCATGGACATATGAATAAGTTAACCAAAACACTCACATCTGTATGCTTGTGCTTAGAAATGCCTCTCACTGTATTAATGTACAGCAGGATTGCTAGTGTTCTTTGCTCATTTCCAGTCAATACTGCTCTCCAGCATAATCTTCTGGAGCAATGCAGCCGAAATTAAAGATGTGTATATTCTACAGAATTGTCAAGTAAGAGATTGTGTAAGGTGGCAACTAAACTACTTGCAGAAGCCTCTTCATGAAGAGGACCATGGGATTCCTACACTTACAAGCCAATGTATCCTCTATCAACCATGGTCTGTGCCGTGGTAGGGTGGTGTCTTTTGTGCCTCATTGACACAGACAAAGTCATCATGGCCTCCAGCAGCTCCTCAAGATCTAAGGCCCATCCCAAAACCTGACACTTGAATCCACCTCCCTCCTCACATCAGCAATTCCCCCCCCCCCCCCCTACCTTTCTGCTTCCTAAACTTCGCAAACCCGACCCAACCTCACTGACCTCCCTCCTGGTCTCTCCTTTATGGCTGCTTATAATACTTCCACAGAATCAACCTCCGCTTTTGTTGACCCACACTTTAAACTATTATCCATAACCTCCCACCCTACATACTAGACACTGTTCACTTTCTTCACCAGCTTTTCACATTTCCTGTCTCTTTACCAGCAACTCTTTGTTGGTCATTGTGGACGTGACATCCCCATGGAACACTACCTTTACCATTGTTGCCCTGATAACAGACCCACCACCTCTTTCCTAATCCTAATTATCAATCACCTCCTGATCCACAATTATTTCACTTTTGAAGGCTAAACCTATAAACAGATCATGGGACTGCCATGGCACTAACCTATACCAACATATTTATGGACCATCTGGAGGAGTCCTTGCCAACCAGCTAACACATAAAACCCTTTCGACTGTTTCACCTTCATTGATGACATTTTCATGATCTGTAATCGTGACAAGAACATCATTTGCTCTTTCCTCGACAATCTCAACAGCTACCTCAAAATCCAATAATACTAAACTCATTGTGCCATGTACGTATATGTTAATCTCCACCTGTCAGATGACTCCATAAATAAGTCTGTTTATTGCAAGTTTTGGTTTATTGGTGGAATACTGGGGAAATGCATTCAATCTACAAAGGAGATTGCTTACAAATCACTCATACAACCAGTTCTAGAACATTGCTCAAGTTTGTGGAAGACATACCAGACAGGACGAACAGCGGGTATTGAATATATACAGAGAAGGGCCGCACGAATGGTCACAGGTTTGTTTAATCTGTGGGAGAGTGTCACAGAGATACTGAAGGAACTGTTGTAAAAGACTCTTGAAGATAGACATAAACTATCCTGAGAAAGTCTATTAACAAAGTTACAAGAACCAGCTTTAGATGATTACTCTAAGAATATACTACAACCCCTTAAGTATTGCTCACATAGAGATTATGAGGATAAGGTTAGAATAATTACAGCATGCACAGAGGCATTAAAACAATCAGTCTTCTCGAGCTCCGTATGTAAACGTAACAAGAAGGAATAATTGGTACAAAGGGACATACCTTCCACCATGCACCTCACGGTGCTTTGCAGAGTGTAGATGTAGATGCAGAAGTGAACCAACCACCAATAGTACCTCCACTCTGACAGCTATCACCTGTTCCTTGTCAAAAAGTCTTCTCCTTGCAGTCTCACCATGAATGCTGCATTTGCAGTGGAAAGCATGAGCTGATGAAAGGGGTCTTGCGAAACTACTGGAAAGGTGTCAGTCTAAAAGAGTGCTGGGCAAACAGAGGATGGTAGACCTAACAACAATTGGTATTGTAATTGTAAATTGTAGCTGTGTTGGCCGGCCAAAGTGCCGGAGTGGCCGAGCGGTTCTAGGAGCTTCAGTCTGGAACCACGCAACCGCTACAGTCGCAGATTCGAATCCTGCCTCGGGCATGGATGTATGTGATGTCCTTAGGTTAGTTAGATTTAAGTAGTTCTAAGTTCTGGGGAACTGATGACCTCAGATGTTAAGTCCCATAGTGCTCAGAGCCATTTGAACCATTTGTAGTTGCGTTGGGCAAGAATGAGAGCTCCAAGCACTAATAGAAATCACTAAAGCTCAAATCGTTATAGATATGGAAAGCTGGTTAAAGGTGGAAATATGTTCAGTCACAATTTGTATAAAGGATGTAACCAATTTCAGAAAGGATAGATTAAATACAGTTGGAGGTGAGTGTTTATTGCTGTTAGAAATATTTTACCTTGTAGTGAGATTGTAGTAGATAGTTCCTGTGAGTTAGTATGGCTAGAGATGATACTTGACAACCAGAATAAATTGATAATTGGTTCCTTTTACTGATCCCATGCTCAGGTGATACAGTTGCTGAACAATTCAAAGAAAACTTGAGTCTTTTTTTCAAATAGGCAAGTCACTCATACAGTTATACTTGTTGGTGACTTTACAATGTTCCCTCGATATGTTGGCAAAAATACATGTTTAAAGGCAGTGGTAAATGGTTTCTCAGAAAATTATTTTGAACAATTAGTTCAGAAGTTCACGTGAAGTGGAAATGAGACCAGTGATCACAAAACTGTTGAACTGAGACAAAGTACCATAATATTCAAACTCACCAAAAATAAACACAAAGTACATTACTTAAAAAAGCAGAGAAAAAATCACCAAATGCCTTTCTAAGAGACCATCTCCACTCCTTCTGATCTATCTAAGCATATATCAGATGTAGTTTGAACTCAAAGAAATAGTATTAACCACAATGAGATTTTCACTCTGCAGTGAAGTGTGTGCTGATATGAAACTTCCTGGCAGATTAAAACTGTGTGCCCAACCGAGACTCGAACTCGGGATCTTTGCCTTTCGCGGGCAAGTGCTCTACCAACTGAGCTACCGAAGCATGACTCACGCCCGGTACTCACAGCTTTTAATTCTGCCAGTACTTCGTCTCCTACCTTCCAAACTTTACAGAGGCTGTCCTGCGAACCTTGCAGAACTAGCAGTCCTGAAAGAAAGGATATTGCGGAGACATGGCTTAGCCGCTTAGCCATAGCCTGGGGGATGTCTCCAGAATGAGATTTTCAATCTGCAGCAGAGAGTGCTGATATGAAACTTCCTGGCAGATTAAAACTGTGTGCCCGACCGAGACTTGAACTCGGGACCTTTGCCTTTGCTGGTAGAGCACTTGCCCATGTTCGAGTCTCGGTCGGGCACACAGTTTTAATCTGCCAGGAAGTTTCAGTATTGACCACAATTTAGAGATATGTACCAAATAAATTAATAGGAGATGACACTTATCCCTCCGTAGTACACAAAATGGGTCAAAAAACTGTAGCAGAAGCAATGAAAAAAGTGCTCCAAATTTAAAAGGATGCAAAATGCAAGACTGGTAAAGTTTTACCAAAGCTCAGAATCTAGCATGAACTCCTGCGTGAGATGCTTTTAATAGCTGTCACAACAAAACTGTCTTGAAATCTGGCAATAAGCTCAAAGAGGTTCTGGTCATATGTAAAGTATACCAGTGGCAAGGTGCAATCAATAACTTCAATGTGCAATAACAATGTTGATGACAGTCAATGTAAAGAGTGATTGAGGTGGGGGATGTCAGATTGATCCCATATTTTTAGATTTCCAGAAGGCTTTTGACACCAATCCTCACAAGAAACTTCTAATCAAATCGCATGCCAATGGATTATTGCCTCAGTTGTGTAACTTGATTCATGAGTTACTCTCAGGAAAGCCACTGTTTGTAGTAATTGATGGAAAGTCAGCAAGTAAAACAGAGGTAATATATGGCATTCCCGAAGGAAGTGTTACAGGCCCTCTCCCATTCCTGATCTGTGTGAACAACATAGGGGACAATCTGAGCAGCACTTTTAGAATTTCTGCAGACGATGCTGTCATTTACCATCTTGTAAAGTCATCAGATGATCAATACCAATTGTAAAATGATTTTTACTAGACGTCTATATGATGTGAAAAATGTCAATTTAAATAATGAAAAGCGTGAAGTCATCCAAATGAGTACTGAAAAATCTGCTAAATTTTGGTTACACAATGAGTCACGTAAATCTAAAGGCTGTAAATTCAACTAAATATATAGGGATTACAATTATGAATAACTTAACTTGGAATGATCACATAGATAATGTGTGGTGAAAGCCAACTAAAAACTGTGAGTTATTGACAGAACATTTAGAAAGTGCAACAGATCCACTAAACAGACAGCTTACACCACACCGAAGTATTGCTGTGTGGTGTGGGCTCCACATCTGATGGGACTGACAGAAGACATTGAAAAAGTTCAAAGGAGGGCAGCTTATTTTCTGTTATCGCAAAATAACTCAACCACATTCTTCAACAGGGCTCTGACTACCTCCCACCATGCCCAGAGATGAGTAGCATCCTATCCAAAGTCCTACTCACATCACCCAAAGCAGTGTTCCGCCATCCACCCAGGCTACAGAATATCCTTGCCCTTCCCTTTCCAATCCTGCACCCATGGGTCATTCCATTGTGTACAACCCAGGTGCCAGACTTATTTCATAACCCACTCACTACCTCATGCTGCAGTCCAGTCAAGCATTTCCTATCCTACAAAAGGCAGGGCCATGTATGAAAATAGTCATGTTATATATCAATTACGTTGCAATTACTGTGCAGCATTCTGTGTGCGGATGACACATAACCAATATATCAGCTCTTCTAAAATTACTATGCAGTATTCTGTGTGCAAATGACATGTAACCAACTATGTACTTGCACAAATGGCCAACACCAAACTGTAGCCAACTGAAAACTTGACCATCCAGTTGCTGAACATGCTGCACACTACAACACAAATGACTTTAACAGCTTGTGCAGTACATTTTCCACTTGGATACTCCCTTCCAGCATAAGTTTCTCTGAATTAACAGTTATAAATTGTCTCTCCAACATATCCTGCAGTCTCTCAATCCCGTGGGCCTAAATCTCTACTATCCTGTTTCCTACTGTCTTACCTTACGTTACCTTTCTCTTCTGCCAATATCCACACCACTCCTTCCCCAGCCAGATCATGTATTACCTATGGACATTTACTCTCTCTCTCTCTCTCTCTCTCTCTCTCTCTCTCTCTCTCTCTCTCTCTCTCTCTCTCTCTCTCTCTCTCTCCCCCTCCCTTGCCCACCCCTCCCCCCTCTCTCTCTTGCCTCCTCCCCTTTCCACCTCTCTCCCCTTCTCATTACCCTCTCTTCCTCTGTCTCCAACTTTCTTCCTTTTCTCCCCTCTCTCAACCCCTCTCCCTCCCCCTCCCATCTCGAAAGAAAGCCAATTTACACTCGGTACGCCTGCCAGGCAGCATCGTCCAAGATGTGGGGTTGGCCTTGCCTGTGGCTATCAGGTGTGTAGGGTGTAGTTGTCTGCAAGTTGTGGCTCACATTGGCACCAACGACATCTGTTGCATGGGTTCTGAGGTCATCCTCAGTTCATACAGTCAACTGGCGGAGGTGGGGCTAATGGCCTTGTGCAAGGGGGTGCAAGCAGAGCTCAAAATTTGCTGCATTGTTCTCAGAGCTGATCAGAGTCCTTTGATTTGGAGCTGAGTGGAGTGCTGCAACCAAAGGCTTCATCTACTCTGTGACAGTCTTGGCTACAGATTTCTAGACCTGTGTTATCGGGGGGTAGGGGTTGGGGGAGAGGAAGAGGAATTTGTAGGACTCCCTTTGGAAGGTGAGGGGGGCAGTGGTGCAGCTACTCAGATAGCAGAGTACTTGTAGAGTGCACATGAGGTCTTATTAGGATAGATGATAGTTTGAGGTACTCTGATGAACGCTCGTCAGTTGACACGCAGAAAGGGAAGTAAGACCACATTCAGAGTAAAGGTATTGTGGCTGTCAAAATTTTATTAGTAACCTGTCGAAGTATTCGTAATGAAATTCCTGAATTTTCTGTCCTCCAGAAAAGTTCTCATTCTCATATTATTCTTCTCGTATTATTCTTGGGACCAAGAGCTGGCTGAAACCTGAAGCAGAAAGCTCTGAGATATTTAACATTTCATGGAACATATGTATTCGGCCAAGAATACCATCATAACGACCAGGAGTGCGGTGTGCTGACCCCACGCCCTTCCTATCCGCATCCTCCACTGAAGATGACATGGTGGTCGGATGGTTCCGGTAGGCCACTCGTGGCCTGAAGATGGAGTGCTTAAGTTGCTACTCACCATATAGCGGAGAAGCTGAGTCGTGATAGGCACAACAAAAAGATTCACACAATTACAGCTTTCAGCCATCAAGGCCTTTGTCAGCAGTAGACACACATACACATACGCGTGCGCACACGCACACGCACACACACACACACACACACACACACACAAATGCAATTTGCACACACGTCTGCAGTCTCAGAGAGCTGAAACTACTCTGTGAGCAGCAGCACCAGTGCATGATGGGAGTGGCGACTGGGTGGGGGTAAGGAGGAGGCCCCAGCCTCTTTGAACTAACTTGCACAAACAGATATACATTTAAATAGAGTTTAGTAATTTTGCTTCACTCTGACTGAATTTTATGGAAGCAAACTTTTACTATAACACTTCGCAGTAGTTAATAAAAGTTTCTCATTGTTTACACAAAAACAATTTAAATGGTGCCCCTTTATATTAACTTGGCACTTCATAAGTCTGTAAAACAGGATACTCGGATTAATCAAACACCAGGAAGGAACTCTATCTAGGTGTGTGATTAGCATGAAATAACAGTGTGAACCATTTTTTTTTAAAGTTCAGAATTTAAAAAAAAGTCTATCGACCTGCCAGAGCTTTTGTTTGGTAAGTCACATCATCTTTGTTTTTATATATATATGAATATAATAGGGGGAAACACTCCACGTGGGAAAAATATATCTAAAAACAAAGATGATGTGACTTACTAAACGAAGGTGCTAGCAGGTCGATAGACACACAAACAAACACACACACAGAATTTCATGTTGATAGACACACAAACATATACACAAAATTCAAGCTTTTGCAACCAACGGTTGCTTCATCAGGAAAGAGGGAAGGAGAGGGAAAGACGAAAGGATGTGGGTTTTAAGGGAGAGGGTAAGGAGTCATTCCAATCCCGGGAGCGGAAAGACTTCCCTTAGGGGGAAAGAAGGTCAAGTGTACACTCGCGCGCGCACACACACACACACACACATATCCATCCGCACATACACAGACACAAGCAGACATTTTCATATATATATATACTAAAAACAAAGATTCCAAGACTCACCAAGCGGGAAAGCACCGGCAGACAGGCACAATGAACAAAACACACAAACACACACACAGAACTACCACCCCCCGCAACCGACGGCCGCCCCCCCAGGAAGGAGAGGGAAAGACGAAAGGATGTGGGCTTCAAGGGAGAGGGCAAGGAGCCACTCCAATCCCGGGAGTGGAAAGACTTCCCTTAGGGGAAAAAAAGACAGGTGTACACTCGCGCACACACACACACACACACACACACACACACACACACACACACACACACACACATCCATCCGCACACACACAGACACAAGCAGCTGTGTCTGTGTGTGTGCGGATGGATGTGTGTGTGTGTGTGTGTGTGTGTGTGTGTGCGCGACTGTGCGAGTGTACACCTGTCTTTTTTTCCCCTAAGGGAAGTCTTTCCGCTCCCGGGATTGGAGTGGCTCCTTGCCCTCTCCCTTGAAGCCCACATCCTTTCGTCTTTCCCTCTCCTTCCTGGTGGGGGCGGCCGTCGGTTGCGGGGGCTGGTAGTTCTGTGTGTGTGTTTGTGTGTTTTGTTCATTGTGCCTGTCTGCCGGCGCTTTCCCGCTTGGTGAGTCTTGGTATCTTTGTTTTTAGTATGTTTTTCCCATGCGGAAGTTATATATATATATGTTTTGGCTGTAGGCTTGGGTGTGGCAAACAATTATGATGACTACACTACTTGCAATACGGCCTGCAAGTATCTTGCTGGGTGGGCTCAATTTCTCTTCTTGGCATCGTTCAATTTTACATACAGCAGCCCAACAACTCGCAGCTATGCTGTAAGCCATTTGCAGTCTTCATCTGAGGTATTTTTGTGCAAACTTCATGGCAAAGCTTCTCCTGCTCTACGAGGGTGTTGCCTCAATCACTGCTGCCTACAGACTGTATGACTTACTTCCCCGTGCTTGTTCTAGGTAACGTGCCAATGCACCCTTGCCACCTTTTCCACTCCCCAGAGCCACTTCTGTTTCAAACAAAAGTACACTGGCTTTTACATAACTCCTATTTCTTACATTGTTCCTAAGTGTGACTATTTCTTGCAATTGTCTGATTTACATCACTATGAACAGTTTATACACACAAATATTTTTAAATACAAAATGTCGTCAGAAAATTAAAGTAATAAGCAATTTACATAGTATTTTACACACATTACTCACATACAATGCAAAGAGCTTCAAACTCCAGTAGAGCACACTTTACTTTACATGTACAGAAAATATAGCACCAGTATGCGAAAATTTTAAAGCAAAAAAAATTATGAAACTTCCTGGCAGATTAAAACTGTGTGCCGGACCAAGACTCGAACTCAGGATCTTTGTCTTTTGCGAGCAATTGCTCTACCATCTGAGCTTCCCAAAAACGACTCACGACCAATCCTTACATGTGGTAACATTTTTGTGACAATTTTGTTTTCTACATCCACTCTCTGCAAGCCACCTTACAGTGAGTGGTGGAGTATACTTTGTGTACCACTATCACTTCCTTCTTTTCCTGTAATAGTTTGCGGGAAGGACAATTTCTGGCAAGCCTGGAGGAAGCGATATATTAGTTGACTCTTATAGGATCGCACACTCTAAGAACTTTTAACAGTGAACCAAATCGTTATGCAGAATGCTTCTCTTGCAGCATTTCCATGATGTTTCATGCCTACGAAATGAGCTTGTGATGAAACATGCTAATTTTCTTTGGATCTTTTCTATTTAGTCTATCAGCCCTATCTGGTACCGAACCCACACTGATAAGCAATATTCAGGTATTGGTCAAATGAGGGTTTTGTAAGCTACTTCCTTTGATGATGGGCTACTTTTCTTGAGGATTCTTCCAAAGAATGTCAAACCTGTGATTAGTTCTATATGGTGGTTCCACTTAAAATCACTCTGTACTCATTCACCTGCATATTTCAAGAAAGCAACTGCTTCCAGTGATTGTCCTGCAGTCATGAAATCAAACAATAATGGGTTTTTCTGTCTATGTACATGCAGTACATTACATTTTCTTATGATGTTGGTCAATGTGGCAACATCCAGCACCAAAAGTCGATTCTCTGCAGGTCTTCCTCATATCACTAAGATTTTCTAGCATTACGACTTCTCTGTGTTGTGGCATCATCCATGAAAAATGTCGTTGATCTTCCAATGTTGTCAGCTAGGTCGTTTATATATATTGTGGAAAGAAAAGGGAGGGGGGGGGGGGGGAGAAGGAGAGAGAGAGAGAGAGAGAGAGAGAGAGAGAGAGAGAGAGAGAGAGAGAGAGAGAGAGAGAGAGTCCTATAACACTCCCTTGCAGAACGCCCAAGTTACTTTTATGATTGAAGACTTTTCCCCATTGAGAATAACATGCTGTGTTCTGTAGGCTAGAAGTTCTTCAGTCTAGTCACACAGTTGACCAGACATTCTGTACACTCACATTTTGCTCATTAGATGGCAGTGGGGAACTGTATCGAGTGCCATCCAGAAATCGAGGAACCATGACATCACCTGTTTGACTGTATCTATTAATTTCCTTGTCTTATTGAAAAAGCTGAATGAGCTGCATTTCACATGATTGGAACTCACTTTAAGTCCTCCAAAGAAGATGTGCAGTCTCCAGAAACATCAAATCAAATCCTTTTATTTGTCTGAAGACAACATTGCTCTTGCGTGAGACATTGTGTGGTAAAAGTTATTTATTTACAGAATATAATTTTACTGCAGAATATGGGATTAAACAATGGGAACACCAGGTTGGAATGTCAACTGTTTTAGGGGAAGAGTAGATTGCTACTCACTGAAAAGATGACCCATTGAGTTGCAGACTGGCTCAATGAAAAGACTGTTACACATTAAAAGCTTTTGGCCAAAGCCTTCTTCAGCAAAGAAAAAGAGCACACACATATATATATTCATGCAAGCAAGCTTGCTGAAGGAGGCTTGCCCCTGTCTGCAGAATATGGTATTACATATTTAATTTACATAACTGCCAATTTACACTTATACACTCCTGGAAATGGAAAAAAGAACACATTGACACCGGTGTGTCAGACCCACCATACTTGCTCCGGACACTGCGAGAGGGCTGTACAAGCAATGATCACACGCACGGCACAGCGGACACACCAGGAACCTCGGTGTTGGCCGTCGAATGGCACTAGCTGCGCAGCATTTGTGCACCTGCGCAGCATTTGTGCACCTGCGCAGCATTTGTGCACCGCCGCCGTCGGTGTCAGCCTGTTTGCCGTGGCATACGGAGCTCCATCGCAGTCTTTAACACTGGTAGCATGCCGCGACAGCGTAGACGTGAACCGTATGTGCAGTTGACGGACTTTGAGCGAGGGCATATAGTGGGCATGCGGGCGGCGGGGTGGACGTACCACCGAATTGCTCAACACGTGGGGCATGAGATCTCCACAGTACATCGATGTTGTCGCCAGTGGTCGGCGGAAGTTGCACGTGCCCGTCAACCTGGGACCGGACCGCAGCGACGCACGGATGCACGCCAAGACCGTAGGATCCTACGCAGTGCCATAGGGGACCGCACCGCCACTTCCCAGCAAATTAGGGACACTGTTGCTCCTGGGGTATCGGCGAGGACCATTCGCAACCATCTCCATGAAGCTGGGCTACGGTCCCGCACACCGTTAGGCCGTCTTCCGCTCACGCCCCAACATCGTGCAGCCCGCCTCCAGTGGTGTCGCGACAGGCGTGAATGGAGGGACGAATGGAGACGTGTCATCTTCAGCGATGAGAGTCGCTTCTGCCTTGGTGCCAATGATGGTCGTATGCGTGTTTGGCGCCGTGCAGATGAGCGCCACAATCAGGACTGCATACGACCGAGGCACACAGGGCCAACACCCGGCATCATGGTGTGGGGAGCGATCTCCTACACTGGCCGTACACCTCTGGTGATCGTTGAGGGGACACTGAATAGTGCACGGTACATCCAAACCGTCATCGAACCCATCGTTCTACCATTCCTAGACCGGCAAGGGAACTTGCTGTTCCAACAGGACAATGCACGTCCGCATGTATCCCGTGCCACCCAACGTGCTCTAGAAGGTGTAAGTCAACTACCCTGGCCAGCAAGATCTCCGGATCTGTCCCCCATTGAGCATGTTTGGGACTGGATGAAGCGTCGTCTCACGCGGTCTGCAAGTCCAGCACGAACGCTGGTCCAACTGAGGCGCCAGGTGGAAATGGCATGGCAAGCCGTTCCACAGGACTACATCCAGCATCTCTACGATCGTCTCCATGGGAGAATAGCAGCCTGCATTGCTGCGAAAGGTGGATATACACTGTACTAGTGCCGACATTGTGCATGCTCTGTTGCCTGTATCTATGTGCCTGTGGTTCTGTCAGTGTGATCATGTGATGTATCTGACCCCAGGAATGTGTCAATAAAGTTTCCCCTTCCTGGGACAATGAATTCACGGTGTTCTTATTTCAATTTCCAGGAGTGTATATTACACAGCTTGTAAGACACGCCATTTAGTTAATGTTATAACTAAATTGTTAAAACATTTACACTGCTGTCTATGAATTTCTCCACAATTTGGAAGGCTTTTCTGTTAGCTATGATTCCATAACCATTTAAAATTTATTGTGTGGCAGTTCCTTAACACTTTGTGGTATCTTGTTTAGAAAAACAATGCCAATGTGTTCAAAATTATTTTTAATCTTGGATAGTCTAGTTCAGGGGACATTTATCACGTCTCTGTTTCTGGTTTTGTGTGTTTGGACATTAGACCTAGTGCACATAAAACATTTTCTGACAGCCCGTTGTCAAAGATACAGGCCTATAGTTTTGTGTGTCTGTTTGACAAACCTTATTGTAAACAAGAATTACCTGTGCTTTCTCCAATTACTAGAAATTCTTTGCTCCTCCAAAGACCCACAGTACACTGCTGCTAGAAGGCAGTATGTTGTTTCACATACTTCATGTATACTCATATTGGTACAGGTCCAGTAGCTGTTCCTCTGCCGAGTGACTTCAGTTGATTTACTATTGCATGGTCACTTATTCTGATATGTCACTTTGTTGTTTGTCTGACAGTTTAAGGAGGTACTACAGTGCAGTCTTCCCTGTGAAACAGTTTTGGAAAAAGACATTTAGTATTTCAGTCTTTTCTGTGTAATCGTCCTTTTCAGTGCCATTATGGTCACAGACTGTGTGGGCAGAGCGCCTCAGTCCATTTACTGACTCGAGGTTAGACTAAAACTTCTTAGGATTTTCTGTCACATCAGTGAAGAGAATTTTGCTTCAGAAATGGCTTCATTTAGTTTAGTTTGTAAGGCTTTGGCCAGCAGCTTTCAAACACTGCTATCAAACCATGATGGGTCTTTTCAGTCCCTTGCAGCTTTTCTCAACATATACCTATCTAAACATATTGCACAATTTTCTTGAACTCTGTCTATTGCTAGTCAACGTTGTTAATGCTGGAGATGAAATTTTCATGCTGACTTCTGAGGTAATCTAAAATCTGTTGCTTGTCAATCTTGCTGAGGAGAAAGATCTTACTATCTTTCTGTGTATTACTATTTACAGCCATAATTACTAACAAAGAGATAGAGGGGCTGGCCAGTACTTACCTCAGCTCAGTACAGCCGATAGAAACACAAAAAACAACCGAAAATTTAAGTTCCTAGCTTTCGGAATAAATGTTCCTTCATCAGGGAGGAGAGAGGGGAAAGAAAGGGAAGAAGGGAAAGTGGATTTAGTTACTCACAACCCAGGTTATGAAGCAACAGGGAAAGGAAAACAGGGAGGGTAGCAAGGATGGAGGCATGGTTGTCAGAGGGAAGCCAAAGATATTCTACTGTAGGTACTGTGCCAGCTTCAAACCAAAGAGGATGCATACAGAAGTAAAGAGGTGTATAGTATAAAGATGTAGGATGAAAAGATGCATGAATGGCTAAAGAGGAAAGGGAAAGAGGAGAAGACTGAAAAGTAAATGGGAGTGAGGTTGTTTAACGTAGGTTCAGTCCAGGGGGATGATGGGATGAAAGGATGTGCTGGAGTGCAAGTTTCCATCTCCGCAGTTCTGAGGGACTGGTGTTGGGTGGGAGAAGCCAAATGGCACATATGGTGTAGCAGGTTCCTAAGTCCCTAGAATTATGGTGGAGGGCATGCTCCGTACTGGGTATTGGACATCTCCTAGGCGGACAGTTTGTCTGTGTCCGTTCATGCGCTCAGCCAGTTTAGTTGTTGTCATACCAATGTAAAAGGCTGTGCAGTGCAGGCATGTCAGCTGATAAATGACATGTGTAGTTTCACACGTGGCCCTGCCTTGAATTGTGTATGTTTTACCAGTAGCGGGGCTGGAGTAGGTAGTTGTGGGGGGATGCATGGGGCAGGTTTTGCAGCGGGGTCGGTTACAGGGGTAGGAACCGCTGGGTAGAGAAGGTAGTCTGGGAATATTGTAGGGTTTAACAAGGATGTTACGGAGGTTAGGGGGACGACGAAAGACAACTCTGGGTGGTGTGGGGAGAATTTTGTCAAGGGATGATCTCATTTCAGCGGTTGACTTGAGAAAGTCATATCCCTGGCGGAGTAATTTATTGATGTATTCGAGGCCAGGATAATATTGGGTGACAAGGGGAATGCTTCTGTGTGGTCTGAGGGTAGGAATATTGTTGTTGGACGGGGAGGAATGTATTGCTTGGGAAATCTGTTTGTGGACAAGGTCTGCAGGATAGCTGCGGGAGAGGAAAGCACTGGTCAGGTCATTGGTGTAATTGTTGAGGGATTTGTCACTGGAGCAGATACGTTTGCCACAAATACCTAGGCTGTAGGGAAGGGAGCGTTTGATGTGGAATGGATGGCAGCTATCAAAGTGAAGGTACTGTTGTTTGTTGGTGGGTTTGATATGGACAGAGGTGTGGATGTGAGCTTCAACAAGATGAAGGTCAACATCCAGGAAGGTGGCTTGGTTTTTTTTGTGTTTGTATCGGTTGTACTGAGCTGAGGTAAGTACTGGCCAGCCCATCTATCTCTTTGTTAGTAATTGTTTCACATCTTTATATGAGATTTTCCATTAATTATTTACAGCCATATTCAGTAATGCTGTAATGACATTACCCTCACTGAGTCTGCGTCTACATCTACATCAATACTCCACAATCCACCTTATGGTTTGGCTTAGGTAATCACATACCACTACTGCTCATTTCCTTTCCTGTTCCACTCGCAAATAGAACGAGCAAAAAACAGCTGCCTCTATGACTCCATATGAGCCCTAATTTCTGGTATCTTACCTTCCTGATCCTTACACACAGTGTATGGTGGAGGCAACAGAATAATTCAGCAGTCAGCTTCAAATGCCAGTTCTCTAAATTTTCTCAAAAGTGTTCCTCAAAAAGAATGTCACCACGTCTCCAAGGGATTCCCATTTGAGTTCCCAAAGCATATCCGTAACACTTTCTTGTTGTTCAGACCTACCAGTAAAAAATCTAATAATCCACCTCTGAATTGCTTCGATGCCTTCCTTTAATCCAATCTGGTATGCTTTACAAACGCTCAAGCAATACTCAAGAATAGGTCACATTGCTGTCCTGTATGCAATGCCCTTTACAGATGAATCACACTTTCCTCAAGTTTTCCCAGTAAAGCAAAGTCAACCATTCATCTATCCTACTACAATCCTCACATGCTTGTTCCATTCCATATTGCTTTGCAATGTCATGACCTGACGTTTAACCAACATACTGCAGGACACTACTAGTGCTGTATCCAAGCATTATGGGTTTGTTGTTCTTTCTCATTCACATTAACTGACTTTTTCTACATTTAGAGCTAGCTGCCGTTCATCACACCACCTAGAAATTTTGTCTAAGTCATCTTGTATCCTCCTACAGTCACTCAACTATGATGCCTTACTGTAGACTGCAGCATCATCAGCAAACAACTGCAGATTGCTGCCAACCCTGTCCACCAAATCATTCATGTATATATGGAATAACAGTGGTCCTTTAATAATTCCCTGGAGCACTCCTGACGATACCTTCATCTCTGATGAATGTTCGCCATTGAGGACAACGTACAAAGTCTTTGAACAATGTATGTATATGTGAACCTATTCCATACTCTCGTATCTTCTGTAACAGCTTGCTGTGGGACACCGTATCAAATGCTCTCTGGAAATCTAGAAATATGGAATCTACCTGTTGCCCTTCATCCATAGTTCGCATTACATAATGAGAGGAAAGAGCAAGTTGAGTGTTGTACGAATAATGCTTTCTAAGACCATGTTGATTTGTGGACATAAGCTTCTTGGTCTCAAGAAAATTTATCATATTTGAACTGAAAATTTGTTCAAGGATTCTGCCATAAACTGATGTAGGGGATATTGGTCTGTAATTTTGTAGGTCCGTTGTTTTGCACTTCTTATGCACAGGAGTCACTTGTGATTTTTTCCAGGCACTAGGGAGATATTCACGATAAATGCAAGGTAAGCAAGGGGGCCAGAGCCATAGAATGCTCTTTGAAAAACCAAATTTGGAATCCATATGGAATGGGAACTTACTTGTTTTCAGCTTTCTCAGTTTCTCTATGCTCGGGATGCTTATTATTGTGTAATCTATATGGGAGTATGTTCAATGCTCAAAAAACCGTGTGTTTTTCTATTCTCCTGCGTGAATGACTTCTTGAATGTGAAATTTAAAAATTTGCCTTTCATCTTGCTATCTTCAAATACCACACTAGATTGGTCAACAAGTGACTAGATGGAAGCCTTAGACCCGTTTAGCGAGTTTATATATGACCAGAATTTTCTCGGGTTCCCCGTCAGATCATCTCCTAAGACATGATGGTGGCAGTAGTTGTATACTTCATGCATAGAACTTTTCACAGATGCATGAATCTATACTAACCTTTTCTTTTCGTCATTTGTCCATTCTCTTTTAAACCAAGTGTGCAAAAGCTTCTGCTTCATTAGCAGTTTTGAAATCTCATTACTAAACCATGTTGGGTCTTTTCTGTCCTTAACCCACGTTCTGGGCACACAATTCTCTAGATCTGTAGTAGTTGGTTCACCTCTTACTTTAGCAACAGACAGCAAAAGGTCATTAATCACAATGTTGGGAATGGTTGTGATGTGGGGTCTGAGTGGGGTACAGGCAAGTGGAGGGTGCCCCAGGGATCAGTGTTGGGGCCACTCCTGTTCCTTGTTTATGTAAATGATATGCCCTCTAATATTATGGGTAGCTCTAAAATATTTCTGTTTGCTGATGACACGAGCTTGGTAGTAAAGGATGTTGTGTACAACATTGGCCCTGTTTCAAATAGTGCACTTCATGACATAAGGTCATGGCTTGTAGAAAATAAACTAATGCTAAATCACAGTAAGACTCAATTTTTACAGTTTCTAATGCACAATTCAACAAAACCTGACGTTTTAATTTCATTAGTTAAACTGAACAGTTCAAATTTCTAGGTGCTCAGATAGATAGTAAACTATTTTGGAAAGCTTACATTCAGAATCTAGTTCAAATAATATTTGAAGGGATGTAACATCGCTTAAAGAAACAGAAGGAACAAGAATTGGACTTACTGTAAATGAAAGCAAGACAAAATATATGGTTATGTCCAATTCTGAAGCTAGACGAACACCACAGGACCTGATGATCTCTGCTAAATGCTTCGAAGCTGTTAGACGCTTCCATTATTTACGTGTCCCCCTAACCAATGATAATAGTATGAGAAAATGTATTAAAGAAAGGATACAAGCAGGAAGCAAAGCCTATTATGCAAACCTAAAGATACCCAAGAACTCTCCAATTACAAGAACAACTAAATTGAAAGTTTACTATACCCTTGTGCGTCCTGTTGCCACATATGGATGAGAAATGTGGACAGTGTCAGAAGCAGACAGTAACAGCCAAAGGGCATTTGAAAGGAAAATCTTGCGAAAAATCTACGGGCCTGTGAGAAAGGTGGAATGTTGGACAGTGAGATACAACCATGAAATATAGGAGCTATTACAAGGAAAAGATATAGTGAAATTTATCAAATCTCAATGAATACATTGGTTAGGACATGTGGAGAGGATGACAGAAGACAGGATGCCCAAACAAATAATGAATGCCAGACTTTATTCCACCAGAAGGAAGGACAGACCAAGAGCTAGATGGATGGACAATGTGCTGGCTGACCTTGTCAAGATGGGGATCCATGGATGGAAAAAAAAGCTGAGAACAGAGAGATATGGAATGTAGATGGTTGAGGAGGCCAAGGCCCACCAAGGGCTGTAGTTCCGAAGAAGAAGAAGAAGAAGAAGTAAATATGGGAATTTCGTTATGAACACTTCAACAATTTACTGATAAAATTTTGATAGTCAAAGTGTCTTTACTCTGGATGTGGTCTGACTACCCTTTCTGCATATTGATTTCCCTTTCTATGTATCAACTGGCGAGTGCTCATCAGGGTACCTCAAACTACGGCCTAGCCTAAAAAACCTTCATGTGCACTCCACTATTGCGGTGCCACCTGAGTAGCTGCTTCTTTGTGTAATGCACCTCTGACCTATCAAGGGGTGTCCTATAAATCCCAAACCTGTAAAACAGGTCTAGAAATCTGCAGCCAGGTCCTTCACAGAGTCAACGAATCCTTTGGTTGAGATCTTCCACTTGACTCCAAACCAAAGGATCCCGATCAACTCTGGGAACAATGCTGCAAATTACGAGCTCTGCTTGCACCTCATGCCAGCAGTCTTCACCACTTCTGCCAGCCACCTGTATGAACTGAGGATGGCCTCAGAACTTGTGTAACAGACATCGTTGGTGCCGACGTGAGCCACAAGTTGCATCCTGCACACTCGACAGCTGCAGGCAAGGCTGCATCCACATGTCGAATGAGGCCCCCCAGCAGAAATACAGAGTGACCACTGGCCTTCTTTCCTGCTCTGAATGCTATCTGCCTAAGGGCTCAATAACTTGCCTAATGTTGGAGCTCCCAGTAACAGTAACTAGTAAACCTCTCCTTCCATGTGCCTCTTCAGACCCTACTCAAGGAGCGGCCACCAGTCCACTCACAGGGTGAATGTGTAAGGCCAGACAATCAGTTTCCACATTGGCCCTCTGCCGCTACCACTTACCACTCACTCCGCCGTGAAGGTGGATCCACCACCTCGGGTACACTTAGGAGGTGCCTCAGTAGCAAAGCCCATGGTGAAAGTAGCAAAGCTTGAGGAGTCCCAAGCGATGTGCCAGATTCTCTGCCACTACTAACCCTGAGGCAGCATCCTGAAGATGACTGACTGTAGTAAAAACCGCATTCAGCTGTTTGTGAACTGCGGCCAGCTCCTGCTGTACAGCATGCACACATCCCACCCATCCTAGCTAGACTGAAAATTTGAACTAAGACTAACTGAAAATAAACTATAAAAGCAGACAACTCCTAGATACACAACTCGCTATCCTCCTTATGTGTCACAAATGGATGCTGCTGCCTCAATGAGTTATGTAGCTGTCTGTTCAGAAGCAATGAAAACTGTGCTACAGACTGCCCAAATTTACACTTACAAAATGTGTGCTTACACCTCTTAAACCGAAACATGCATGAAATTTTAGAAATTTACTATGAGGAAAATACAGGAAAAGATAAACACTTACCACTCTGTAGATATGTATTACCCGAGAGCTGGATCTGACTGACTTGGTAACTAAACGAATTCTGTGCAGAGTCAAAAAGTTCAGGTCTGTTTGTCACAAGCAGATCGAAGATCTTACCTTCACAGTTAGTTTCTCCGATTCACTGCTCAAAGTAATTTTCAGAAAAGGCATTTAAAGCAATTTCCTATCACTGCCATCTGCCCCGTCATTTGAATCTTTCAGCCTATAGCTGTTGAGTTGAATTCTCCCTGTAATACTATAATACAGCCAGGAAATTTGCTTGAAATATTGTCCAAATTTCCCCTCATGTTTTCCAGCACTATCGTTCCCGAGGCAGGGAGTCTATAAAAACATCTAATGACAATGTTTGTTCCACCTTCAACACTTATCTGTACCTAAATTGTTTTGCACTTGGAATCTGTACTAATTTCAGTAGATATTGTTGTATTTTTTATAGCTATAAAGACACATCCACCACCAGCATTCAACCTGTGTTTGCGATATACATGTTAGTCAGAGTTTAGAATTTCATTGCTGTTAACATCTGGTTTCAACTAGCATTTTGTCCCTAGCACTATGGGAGCATTGTTACCGTTAAAAGTGAGGCTGCATGCTGGACATCTCTGCAGATGCTCCTGCGGTTAACTAATACTGTATTGACATTTTCTTTCTCTGATCTGCTTTGATGAATGAGTCCCTCTCTGGAATCCGAATCCATCTTATCTAGCCTGTGGTGGGATTTCTCTATACTAAAATACACAAATGTGCAAGGCACACATACTCAGCTACCCTAGTAGCCCCTTCATCTATATGGTGCATGCCTGATCTGTTAAGTGGGGTCCTACCATTCTCCACTTGATAATGGAGTTTGAGAAATACTCATACGACTTACACATTAAGACATGCTTATGTGTTCTTAGATAACGACGTGAATAGTTTCTTTTAATCTATGCTCTGCAGATCACTGAAGATCATGGCAGAGGGTACGTCCCATTGTATCAGTTATTAGTGTTCCTTCCTGTTCGATTCACACATGTCCATGTGGTATACTATAAACAAAATATAAGATGTGCCATTCACAGCTTTCCATCTTCCTCTATAAGAGCAGCGGCAGTGATGGAATACCTGGTTAAAATGATGAACAATAGTAACTGAATGTGATTATATTTTCATGACAATTTTTGTTTTACTTGGTAAGCTATTATACATACTAGACAAGTTACACGCAGTCTTCTATTATCCTCTGCAACAATAATGTCTATAAAAGAATCACCATATAAAAGCATGAATAGATAAAAATTTGGGGGCCTATTTGTAGTTAATTAATTCCTTCTTGCTGAGCATTACAGCCTTGATAAATTCAAAGGAAGATGCCATGGTTTCCACCTGCCTATCTGGTTAAAATAAGTTCTCTATTCAGCACTGTTGGCCATAATTCTTGAAATTCTACATCCAGTTTCAAGGTAGAGACTTTTATATTTTTTGCTTTTGCTCTATTTTGATGTGTTGTTATGTTGTAGGCACACTTGAAGATGAGCTGACTATTGAAACTGGCCAGTTGTGCTGAGTAAACTACTCATTTAACCAGACAGACTAGTGGAAATGATATTTTTAACTGAATTGATCAAGACTGTGGTACACATTTAGAAATGGCAGCTATACCCAGTGTCAAACCACCTCCCCCCCTTCCACCCCACCCCCACAACCCCATAGACAAGGGAAAATATAGTATAGTCGGGTGTTTTTCTTTCAATAAAATGATTTAAAAGCTGTATATCTAAAAACAAAGATGATGTAACTTACCAAACGGTAGCACTGGCATGTTGATAGACACACAAACATATCCACAAAATTCAAGCTTTTGCAACCAACGGTTGCTTCATCAGGAAAGAGGGAAGGAGAGGAGAAGACAAAAGGATGTGGGTTTTAAGGGAGAGGGTAAGGAGTAATTCCAAGCCCGGGAGCGGAAAGACTTACCTTAGGGGGAAAAAAGGAAAAGGACATTTGTAAATGTCTGCTTGTGTCTGTGTACGTGCAGATGGATATGTGTGTATGCGCGAGTGCATTTTCCCCCTATGGTAAGTCTTTCCGCTCCCAGGATTGGAATGAATCCTTACCCTCTCCCTTAAAACCCACATCCTTTCGTCTTTCCCTCTCCTTCCCTCTTTCCTGATGAAGCAACTGTTGGTTGCAAAAGCTTGAATTTTGTGTGTATGTTTGTGTTTGTGTGTGTATCAACAGGCCAGTGCTACCGTTTGGCAACTTACAGCATCTTTGTTTTTAGATATATTTTTCCCATGTGGAATGTTTCCCACTATTATATTGATTTTAAAGTTGGTATTACACAGGTTTATAACAGGATCGGAACTTTTTAATGGTTACAAGTTGCTATCCGTCTTCCAGAATATAAAAAATACTCCATACCCACAGGTTTAGTGCCTCTTCCCCCCCCCCCCCCCCCCCCCCCCCAATCCAATAAACAATCGTTTGGGTGTCCTTGCCATCTGGAATAAATGTCAAAATTCTTCTGGAATGGATTAAAGAATTACATCAGATATTTTCTGAAGTATCTTTTTATGCCTGGTATTTTTGTAACTGTACCACATTAAAAATAATGGTAACACCACCTGCACAATTGTGTACATATTTTAATTGTGTTTCTCACCTATAAAAACCTGAAATAGATCCTTATCAGCAATACGTGCACTTTATTCTAATATCAAGTTTTCTGTTTTGAGATGTTTTCAGCTGTTCTCTGTTGTCCATTCTCTCACATCAACTCCGACTGCTGTGAGTAAAGCAACAGATGACGTAATTGAAGAATTTGAAGAGGATGGTGTTATATATCTGGAGCTGAGGAGTACTCCCAGATGTATTGATGGTGTCATGACTAAAGAGCAGTATGTGGAAGCAATTGTAAAATCGATAAGGTAATCTTTATGAAGCAGTTTGAGGGATGTAGTAATAATATTATTTATTCTGATAGCAGCAGTAGTAAAAGTTCTGATGTGCTTTGGGGTCCCTATTCAGTGATTTGTTGTCATATTTTATTTCCATTTAATATAAAAAGTTTATGTCTAATAACATTTTATTTTACTAATTTAAGTGGCAACATTTGCCATATAGTTTGATTTTTGATCAGTTATCTGACAAACGTAATAAACATTAGTGAAGATACTAAAACTAACCGTCATGGTTGTTTTTATTAGCTCTGTTCATTTAGCAAGAAAAAACTACTGCTGAAACAAGTCAATAAGAAAATGCTTCACATGCTGAAGTGTTTAAACTCCAACACACTGAGACTGACAGATTGTGGAGGCAAATACTGTCACCATTCAACCCCAGTTCATTCTGAGTCAGTTTTGCAGGCAGTCTGCCAAAATGCAGTTACCTACACTTGAGTGTCTGGATGAGCAGTTCTGCGTAAGTTATAGTGTATAAAAACAGGGAGACTGAAATAACAAATCTACATTAGCACACTAATAGTATCAGAAGGAAAATTCACTTGAGAAAACACTAAAATTACAAGGAGACCTTCAGAGAATGAGTTCCCAGTACTGCTGATAGACACATTAAAAATTAGCTTTTGGAACGGTTATGATTTGTATCAGGTAGGAAATAGGTATAGATTTAATAAGTTAGGGAAGAGGGGCAGGACACACACACCACAGCTTGAGAGGAACCACCTGCTGCAGCTGAGAGCACGAGTGGACACAGAACAGTCTGTCTTGGGAACACTAAGTACCCAGTTGCTGAGCATGCTCTACAGTACAATTCAAGGGACCTGAAGGTTGGCTATACCACATGGGCCATTTGAATTCTTCCACCCACACTTAGTTACCCTGAACTCCAGAGTTGGGAACTTGCTTTCTAACCTATTCACGCGTGCATCCCACCTACTCTCCTGAACTTGAATGTTGTCAACAAACCTCCTACTCCAGTCATTTATATATTTATAATTTATATAAATATGTATTTCCATTGGTAGTACTTCCTTACTTACTCAATTTTGTACTTTATTTCTCCCACTATTATCCCTTTTCCCCCTTTTCTTCTTTCTTTGCCTTTCTTGTTCTGATCTTCTCTGTTTTAGTTTTATATCTTCAGCCTGCCTCCCACTCCCCCCCCCCCCCACACTTCTCTCTCTCTCTCTCTCTCTCTCTCTCTCTCTCTCTCTCTCTCTCTCTCTCTCTCTCTCTCTCTCTCTCTCTCTTGGGTTCTGCATTTTGATTAAGGCTTTCGACTGCATCTGCTGTGACTTCTTACTAGCCAAACTCCAAACTACAGTATTATGGAATAAATAATATGGCATTAGAAATAATTAATTCGTATCTAAATAACAGAAAACAGTATTTGTGTCAGTTCAGAATAGGCATTCTTCCCTGCAGAAAGTCACTTCTGTTTTGCCTCAGGGCTCTGTCCTTGGACCTTTCTTCTTCATTGCTGCAGTAAATGATTTGCCATATTGTATAGGCCCTAAGTTAGTTATCTGCTATGTGGATGACACACCTTTAATTGCTACAGATTGAGATATGTTAAGGTTACACCAGAAATCAAAGGACTCTCTATCATTAATGCTAAACTGTTTCTCATCTCTTAAACCACTATGCAATCCAGAGAAAACTCAACATCTGCTGCTGGGACTAGCTAATGACATAGACAGAAAATCTGTAAAACTGCTTGGAGTACATTTGATTCCAAACTAAATTGATAATTTCATATTAATCATGTCTGCAGAAAGAATCAACCATGTCCTATTTCATATGGATATTATCTGATCTAGTGAGAAATCAGTATCTTAGAAGAGCTTACTTTGGACTTTTTCAGTCTCTCAAATCTTACAGGTTGTTGTTATGGGTCACTTATGTCATGTCAGTGACGTATTACTGATTCAGGAAAAGATGCTATGAATAATATGTAAGTAATTGGATAGGTAAAAAATCTACTCACCAAGCAGCAGTAAGAGAACATGCGAAACAATAGGTTTTTCATATTCAAGCTTTTGGATGCAGTGGATCCTTCTTCCAGCAGAAGGACTCAAGGCGACGACAGAGGGATGATAAAAAATGACTGTAGAGATTAGAAAATGGGGTAAAGTCCAGAAAAGTTACCCAGAACCCCGGGTCAGGGGAGACTTACCGGACAGGTTGAGAAGGAAAGACTGATTGTTAGGGACTGCCAATGTATAAAGTCGGTCCAAGTGAACGTTGTCATCCTTTATTCACTAAGACCAAAATAATGACAGTGATAAATCTGTGTGTCTATGCATAATTGTACATGCTAAAAACAACATAACAGAGTTTGGCACCAGAGAGAACACTGTGACTGGTAAATATATTGCAAGTACTTTGAATAATTAACCTACAAAAATACTACACATCCATTAATGAATTGTTTTACTTATCAACACTTTCACGAAAATAGGAAGAGTAGAAACATTTCAGTAGCTCAGAAACGATGTCAGAAGTGATGTTCCGCACTCTGGTGCAGAGGAAGCACTTGTTAATGGACCACTGGGCTGTTGTATAGCAGATGGTGTGCTCCTCGGTCTTTGGATACAGGTGAACATTAATCTGAAAGCAAGCTCAAAAAGGGAGCTCCATTTTCAGGGTCTAAGGATGGTCAGCACTCAGCCACAGAGCGACTCCATATGAGATTCTGCTGTACTCGGCACTGGGAGTTCTGTATGTGGGTACCAGATGATCTGTGCTTGGCTACAGTGTGACTACCAGTGTGCAATTGGCGTAGATTGACTGAGTGACAACCTATGTAGCCAAGCCACGGAAGAATATGAGAATCAGCACTGGCGAGGCACGGTTAAGTGTCAGCGCTGGCAGCACCCCATGTGGTGAGCCTCGTGACTCCGGGAAACGCAGTGACTGCTGGAGACGGAGAACATAATCACTCACATTTATGTGTACGTTGGGTCTGTGTAGTGAGCAGCCACTTGCAACATGCAGCAGTAGGGAGGGTAGTTAGATCTTAGACGTCTGCCGAACAATACCAAACACTCGCGCCCAAACAAAAATCTTGCTTGTAGCTATTATTTCTGTCTCAAAGGGTTTAAGTTTCTTGTCTGCTATGACAAGTACACTATATCCATTTCTCATTAGCCTATACACTGAGACTTACCCCCTAAGTGTCATTGCTGTCAATTTCAAATTTTAGCAGAGCTTCCTGTTCTACGATTATGTGATCTCCACTACTTTTTAAGAATGCTTCAAACTCTGGCACTTTATTGCAAATGATTTGGCTATTGGTCACTAGGTTTTGAATATTTTCATGTGTGGGGGACATTTCTGTGGATCTTTCAATGCTACATCATTGAGTGTCCTGCATCTTTCACTATGTGGACTGGATACTGAATCAACTGTATGGTGCAAGTCTAGGAGGTCACAGCATAGCTTTTCAGTCTGTTGTTTAAATTTGTGATATTAATAATCAACTCTTTAACGTGAGCTGCTTATTGATATTAGTTTACTTTACCACACTAGCTTTGGGTGTTGCCCGTTGTCAGTGGTACTTGCATTACAAAAGACATACATTTCTTATAAGACATTACTTACAGTGTGTAAGGATAGTAGTGTTTTATGTGTACATGATTATTATAATGTGACTAACCTTATACTTTTCTAGCACATGCCAATAATGATATCTTGTGATTGGAGACATATTTTTTATTGAAATGTATGTCTTCAATGTTTCTTGTTATCTTCGATCATATCTTCTGCTGTGAGACATAAAAGCCGTTGTTCTCTTATACTGAGACCTGGAGGCCACAATCAGTTCTAGGAAGAATGCTGTGGTTGTGAGCTTCACTTAAATTCTATGTGCAAGGCAGTTTTTCTCAACTTTCTCTGCCCGTCACTGGAATGATCTATCACTTGTTTGAATATAAACACAATCTGCAATTGGCTATATCCTGTATCCTTAATGGTTTCCAAAACAGTTCTTTGACACACTGAATGAGGCTGCTGGGTATACACGCTGAACGTACAAGGTGATCCTTCCCATCGCTTGCTGCTGTTTTCCGAAGGGTACCATTAGTTCTCGTGTGTATGAACTGCCAGTAATTAACAGAACCCTATCATTTTATGTTTGAATCCTCTTGACATAGGATGAAGCGTGTTTGCCAATGAGTGAAGTGAGTCCAACTGACTCTGTTTGGGTGAAAGATGGCACATTGAACTTGTCAGTTGTGGCAGATCCAGAGCTCTCCCTGTTCTGTGTCTCCCCTGTGCAGGGCCTCTTAGACCTACCACTAACATGCCACTCACAGCAAAGAGGAGGAGTGTTGGTACACCATGTGCTTTCTTTAGAGAAGACAGCTTCCTTAGGAAAGGACAGAACTTGAGGTACCTATGATATCTCTGGTACATGTACAAACCTAGCCCTCCTAAGCCCTGCACCTATTTGCAGCAGCTTCAAATTGCTTGGCAACAGATATAAATATTCCCAGTAGCTTAAGATCCCCCAAGGACAACAGTCACAGTGTGGCTGCATTGTGTCTGGAGCAGTGTTGTTTCAGAACAAACAAAAAAACTGGAGAGAAAGCTTTTTCTTGAATCTCTGTAAGTAATACACACCAAGTGCACTTGATCTTATTTCCTGTTATTTTTATGCCTAACCTGTACAAAATCCTGTTGTTTCCTACTATTTTCTCTTTATGTTGTTGTATGAAGAATTACAGGTTCCAAAAATTATTGTGCCTGTCAACTTTCATATATATTGCGTCTCTTTTCAATTTTCTATTTAGTAGTCATTTTTTTCTATTTTTATTTCTGTGTATCTTCATTTTTAATTTCCATCTCCTTCTCCTACATATTCTTAGCACCTTGCCATTGGAGTGGGGTTCACCTTTTGGAACTCCATTTCCTATGGTCTAATACTTCCTGTGGATGTAGTCTCCTTGATCTTAGTTCTGCATTTGTAGTGTCCAGCCACCGTAATTTAGGTCTTCCATGTTGCCTCTGGCCTTTGAAAGTGAGACAATAAGCTGAATGATGACTGAAGTAGGTGATGGCCGTATTACGTGTCCGTACTACTGAACTCTCTGTTCTTGCATCTTCTCATTGATTGGAACTACACCAGCTAGTTGTCAGGTCATTGTATTTTGATATGGTCAAGCAGGGAAATACCTAATGATCTTCTCAGTATCTGCATTTCCATGACTTGTAGGAAGTGCTCAGCACTTCTGTGTGTGTGCCAACGTTTGGCTCCATGTAATGCAACTGATCTAACCATTGTGCAGTATATCTTTAATTTTAGGTGGATGTGCAGCTTCTTATCACAAATAATAATAGTGACATCTCTAAATTGGATCTAGGTGTCTTTGATTCTTACTCAAACCTCCCTCATTTATGTTGCCATCACTCTGTAGTCGAGAACATAGATATCAGAATACACTGGTAAGAGGAGTTCCATTAATTTGTATAGTTCCAGGAGGTGGAATCATTTTGAGATTCTTAGTCTTATGGATGTTTAAACAGAGGCAAAATCTTTGTAGGCAGTCACACCATCTTTGGTCTGTAGTTTCAAGATTCCCCCTGGTTTTCATTTGATAATGTCCTTCCTTGGCTGTGTATTTTGTTTTCATCTAACTTGTTCAACCTATTGCCTCCTTCACTTCTCATGGTGATTTGATTTTTTTTTTCTTTCTGTGTCCTTTGTTTCCCCTCTCCAGTTCTACAACACACATTCTCTAATTATCCCATCTGCTCTCATGCAAATCTGACCTCTTTAATTTTCTTCATCATCCTCTGTCAACACCTATGCACTTAAGATGTTAAACTATTCAGAACCAGAAGGCCACCAACATTACAGTGTCAGGAAATTCTCATCACAGTCCATTCTCCTAATTAATTATCCATACTAACCAAAAACTATATCTTAACACTACACATAAATTTATTACTTTCATATTAAGGGTCTTCTTCTTGTTTTTCTTGTGGTCTAAAACAGAAATTTTACTTTTTTCTTGACAGTGCCATCCTCATACTAAACATCTCATTCAACCTAGTAGGGAATACTTGTGTCTAGAATCTCAGTTCCACATGATAATTTTGCATAGACATTGCCTTTTCCACCTGATTTCAGTTGATTCCACTGTATTTTCAACATGACCAATGATGACTACAGGTCTTTTATTTGCTCATAGCTGGTTGTTCCATCATGCTTAGATCAGACTAGTTTACTACCAGTACTTGATTGATAAATGAATGCAAAGGGAGGGATTAATACCTTCACTTACAATGTCTGCCATCTGGATCTCATCACCAACATTAAAACTAATTTGTCAAAGGTCTTGGAAACTTTAATTTTCATCATAAAACCTCATACATAAATTTGTTGTAGTTTCTGTTTCTCCTAAATCACACATCCAGAACTGACTGCTTAAAATTAGCTCTTTTGATAACTGTTTTGTTGGCGGCTTCAATGTTATCTTAAAGCTGTACTTTTGCTGATAAATACCATCAATTTTTCACGCAAAAGTATTAATAATTAATGTTAAGTTCACAAGCTAAACATCTGTAGCTTCTTACTTAGCAATCATATAAAACTGCTCACTCAGTGAAAGATCCATGCCTAAAGACTGGAAAGTGGCACAGGTCACACCATTGTTCAAGAAAGGAAATAGAAGTAATCTGATGAATTACAGATCCATATCACTGATGTCAATTTGCAGTAAGATTTTACAATGTATACTGTTTTCGAGTATTGTGAATTACCTCGAACAAAACAATCTGTTGCCACATACTCAGCACAGGTTCAGAAAATATTGCTTTTGTGCAACAAAACTGGCATTTCTCATGGATTAATGAATGCTATTCACAGCTGATCTCAAATTGATTCCATGTTTCTAGATTTCCAGAAGGGCTTTAAATCTGTTCCTCACAATCAGCTTCTGATCAAGTTGCATGCCTATGAGTATTGTCTCAGTTGTTCAAATGGATTCTTGATTTCCTATGAGAAAGGTTACAGTTCATAGTAATTGATAGAAAGTCATTGAGTAAAACAGAAATGATATCTGGCTTTCGGCAAGGATGTGTTACAGGCCCTCTGCTGTTCCTAAACTGTATAAGTGATTTAGGAGACAATCTGAGCAGCCCAATTACATTGTTTGCAGATGATGATGATGTTATTTACCATCTATAAAGTCATCTCAAGACCAAAAACAATTAAAGACTGATTTAGATAAGATGTCTATATGGTGCAAAATGTGCCAGTTGACCCTAAATAATGTAAACCGTGAGGTCATCCACATGAGCACTAAAAGGAATCTGTTAAGTTTTGGTTGCATGATAAATTGCACAAATTTAAAGGCTGTCAATTCAGCTTAATACCAAGGTATTACAATTATGGACAGCTTAAACTGGAATAACCAGGTAGATAATATTTTGAGTAAGGGAACCAAAGACTGTGTTTCTTTGGTAGATCACTTATAAGATGCAATAAATTCACTAAAGAGACTGCCTGTAGTACGCTTGTCCATCCCTTGCCAGAATATTTCTCTGTGCTGTGGGATCCTTACCAGATAGGACTGACAGAATGTGACGATGCTTGCCTGCTTTATTTCTTCGTTGATTGTCCACGGTGTCAACGTACTGGCTGAAAAATTAGGGGGTGTAAGTGCAATTACTGTCTACTGTACATGATATAGCTGACAGAGGCACAGTAGTGTTTCACAGCAGTTTACTTTCACTTTTCACCCCCCCCCCCCCCCCCCCCCCATATACACATTTAATATGGCCAGTGCACTATTGTTCTAACTTCCCATAAGCCTCATTAATAATTAGCAGGCAAACATCCACATACTGCTGCAATAGTTTACTGTTGAACATCTATGAGCAATAAAACCCTAACCACACAGTTCACAGTCTTTCAAATAAACTGAACAGACGCTGTCATTGATTTAACACACAGCCTACTGGTGTTGTTGTTGTGGTCTTCAGTCCTGAGACTGGTTTGATGCAGCTCTCCATGCGACTCTATCCTGTGCAAGCTTCTTCATCTCCCAGTACCTACTGCAACCTACATCCTTCTGAATCTGCTTAATGTATTCATCTCTTGGTCTCCCTCTACGATTTTTACCCTCCACGCTGCCCTCCAATACTAAACTGGTGATCCCTTGATGCCTCAGAACATGTCCTACCAACCGATCCTTTCTTCTGGTCAAGTTGTGCCACAAACTTCTCTTCTCCCCAATCCTATTCAATACTTCCTCATTAGTTATGTGATCTACCCATCTAATCTTCAGCGTTCTTCTGTAGCACCACATTTCGAAAGCTTCTATTCTCTTCTTGTCCAAACTATTTATCGTCCATCTTTCACTTCCATACATGGCTACACTCCATACAAATACTTTCAGAAACGATTTCCTGTTACTTAAATCTATACTCAATGTTAATAAATTTCTCGTCTTCATAAACATTTTCCTTGCCATTGCCAGTCTACATTTTATATCCTCTCTACTTCGACCATCGTCAGTTATTTTGCTCCCCAAATAGCAAAACTCCTTTGCTACTTTAAGTGTCTCATTTCCTAATCTAATTCCCTCAGCATCACCCGACTTAATTCGACTACATTCCGTTATCCTCGTTTTGCTTTTGTTGATATTCATCTTATATCCTCCTTTCAAGACACTGTCCATTCCATTCAACTGCTCTTCCAAGTCCTTTGCTGTCTCTGACAGAATTACAATGTCATCGGCGAACCTCAAAGTTTTTATTTCTTCTTCATGGATTTTAATACCTACTCTGAATTTTTCTTTTGTTTCCTTTATTGCTTGCTCAATATACAGATTGAATAACATCGGGGAGAGGTTACAACCCTGTCTTACTCCCTTCCCAACCACTGCTTCCCTTTCATGTCCCTCGACTATTATAACTGTCATCTGGTTTCTGTGCAAATTGTAGATAGCCTTTTGCTCCCGGTATTTTACCCCTGCCACTTTTAGAATTTGAAAGAGAGTATTCCAGTCAACATTGTCAAAAGCTTTCTCTAAGTCTACAAATGCTAGAAATGTAGGTTTGCCTTTCCTTAATCTTTCTTCTAAGATAAGTCGTAAGGTCAGTATTGCCTCACATGTTCCAGTATTTCTATGGAATCCAAACTGATCTTCCCCGAGGTCGGCTTCTACCAGTTTTTCCATTTGTCTGTAAAGAATTAGTGTTAGTATTTTGCAGCTGTGGTTTATTAAACTGATAGTTTGGTAATTTTCACATCTGTCAACGCCTGCTTTCTTTGGGATTGGAATTATTATATTCTTCTTGAAGTTTGAGGGTATTTCACCTGTTTCATACATCTTGCTCACCAGATGGTGTAGTTTTGTCAGGACTGGCTCTCCCAAGGCCGCCAGTAGTTCCAATGGAATGTTGTCTACTCCGGGGGCCTTGTTTCGACTCAGGTCTTTCAGTGCTCTGTCAAACTCTTACGCAGTATCAGATCTCCCATTTCATCTTCATCTACATCCTCTTCCATTCCCATAATATTGTCCTCAAGTACATCGCCCTTGTATAGACCCTCTATATACTCCTTCCACCTTTCTGCTTTCCCTTCTCTGCTTAGAATTGGGTTTCCATCTGAGCTCTTGATATTCATACAAGTGGTTCTCTTTTCTCCAAAGGTCTCTTTAATTTTCCTGTAGGCAGTATCTATCTTGCCCCTACTGAGATAAGCCTCTACATCCTTACATTTGTCCTCTAGCCATCCCTGCTAAGCCATTTTGCACTTCCTGTCAATCTCATTTTTGAGACATTTTTATTCCTTTTTGCCTGCTTCATTTACTGCATTTTTATATTTTCTCCTTTCATCAATTGAATTTAATATTTCTTCTGTTACCCAAGGATTTCTATTAGCCCTCGTCTTTTTACCTACTTGATTCTCTGCTGCCTACACTACTTCATCCCTCAAAGCTACCCATTCCTCTTCTACTGTATTTCTTTCCCTCATACCTGCCAATTGTTCCCTTATGCTCTCCCTGAAACTCTGTACAACCTCTGGTTTAGTCAGTTTATCCAGGTCCCATCTCCTTAAATTCCCACCTTTTTGCAGTTTCTTCAGGTGTAACACTTATTTTGCTGTTAAGTTGATGCATTGTTGGTGTTCTATGGTGTTCTAACCAACACTGGCTCCTTGTCTGAAACTCGGCTGTGGGCTGACTGTCTTGTGACCAAAAATAAGGCCCTTATATATCATCACAATAATGGGCCCTGAAACTACACATTGTTCGATGTTTAATGTACAGAAATTACAATTAAAACTTAACTCACTAAATTAACTGAATACATCGAAAAACGGGTTCTTTTTAACAGTTTCTTCTACTACGAGGGTTAAGCTGAATTATTTGTTTAAATCATGAAATTAACAAATATAAGTACACAAACAATATGTTGGACAAAACTGTTAATTACTTTGGAATTAATTATGGGCTAGTTTTGCTAACATTTTTCCGAATAGATCCAAATAAACACTTTAAGATTACTAGTATTTCATCTTCCAAATGATTATAATTAGTACAGAATTTATATTTGTATATACGTCAACAATAGAATTTAAGTGATGAAACAATTACTCATTTCGATGTATAATGGAAGATACTAACTAGAAATAGTCGAAATAAATTCAAAAATTATTTACATACATGAAACTAAGCACAAAATTAGATCTGTTGGTAAAACTGAGGGCCAGCCTTTCTCTTTTATGAAAATGCAAATTACACTCATGTATGTTAATGGTAATTAAAAGTGGAAACAAATTTAAGGAGGCAGAAGGCAAAACAAGATAGGAAGTAAAAATTATTCCAGCTTGCTTCGTCACAAGAGGACATGAAGAGGTTCAAAGAAGATTGCTCAATTTGTGTTATCACGAAATGGGGACAGAGTGTCACACATATGATAAATGATTTTGGGTGGCAGTCATTGAAACAAAGGCTTTTTGTTTGTGGCAAGGAGCTTTTTGTGAAATTTCAGTCCCCAGCTTTCTCCTTGGAATGCAAAAATATTCTGTTAACAGCCACCTATAGTGGGATAAATGATAACTGCAATAAAATAAGAGAAATTAGTGCTTGCACAGGAAGATTTAACTTTTCACTTTTCCCTTGCATTGCTTGTGAGTGGAATGATGGAAAGAGAGTGTGAAAGTGGTATGGTGAACACACTGCCAGGAATTTAAGTGTGAATTGTAAATTTGTAATGTAGATGTAGACTGAATAGAGTGATTCACTCATTCATTTATTTGCTGATTATTCTATAGACTTCATCAGATGAACAGAGTGGAGTTTGGATGGATAAGTTTACTGCTTTATGAAAATAAAAACTAGAGAATAGGATAGGTAGAAAACTATTTTGAAGCACAGCTAAAGAACTGTACTGTTGCAGTGCGTAATATGTGGGCAAGCACAGTGTTGTGGCGCAAAATCACTTTTTGCATGGCCACTTCAGCTCACTGTGTAAATGGTTTGATGACAATGAATAATAAGAAAGTCTCCAAAATAATCAGTCATGATGGGAGCCTGTGAACCCCAAAAAAATTAACAGATTTTTTTCTGCTTGCAAGCCAGTTTTCTTCACTCTCTTAATTGATGTTTTACATTTGTAAATTCCCTGTGTTGTATGAAATTTTGCTTCTTGGACTTAATGATAGATCCATGTTTTATCTATAGTCACTTAACAATACTAAATGTCCTTCAGATTGTGCTTAATCTTTTCCATAAATGATGTTGAAACATTCTTCCTTGAGAGTTTTGGTCTAGTTTAACAAATATGGCACTCATCATGTACTCATCTTCTTCATAAGCAGAACTCAACACAGTGTATTATGTGCTGCTGCTATATGAAGCTGACCAGCTCAGCAATCTCACAGATGATACACTAACATGTTTCTGTTACAGTTATGTTAATTATATCGAACATTGTTTCAAAAGTAATCTCATTACTCATGGGGGGCAGCCATAAAGTTTTAATTATCACATAAAAAATCCATGAACCATGGATCTTGTCGTTGGTGCGGAGGCTTGCGTGCTTCAACAACACAGATAGCCGTACCGTAGGTGCAACCACAGCGGAGGGGTATCTGTTGAGAGGCCAGACCAACATGTGGTTCCTGAAGAGGGGCAGCAGCCTTTTCAGTAGTTGCAGGGGCAACAGTCTGGGTGTTTGACTAATCTGGCCTTGTAACACTAACCAAAATGGCCTTGCTGTTCTGGTACTGTGAACGGCTGAAAGCAAGGGGAAACTACAGCCGTAATTTTTCCTGAGGGCATGCAGCTTTACTGTATGATTAAATGATGATGGCGTCCTCTTGGGTAAAATGTTCGGAAGGTAAAATAGTCCCCCCATTCGGATCTCCAGGTGGGGACTACTCAAGGGGACGTCGTTATCAGGAGAAAGAAAACTGGTGTTCTACGGATCAGAATGTGGAATGTCAGATCCCTTAATCGGGCAGGTAGGTTAGAAAATCTAAAAAGGGAAATGGGTGGGTTAAAGTTAGATATAGTGGGAATTAGTAAAGTTTGGTGGCAGGAGGAACAAGACTTTTGGTCAGGTGAATACAGGGTTATAAATACAAAATCAAATAGGGGTAATGCAGGAGTAGGTTTAATAATGAATAAACAAATAGGAGTACGGGTAAGCTACTACAAACAGCATAGTGAACGCATTATTGTAGCCAAGGTAGACATGAATCCCACACCGACTACAGCAGTACAAGTTTATACGCCAACTAGCTCTGCAGATGATGAAGAAATTGAAGAAATGTATGATGAAATAAAAGAAATTATTCAGATAGTGAAGGAAGATGAAAATTTAATTGTCATGGGTGACTGGAATTCGAGTGTAGGAAAAGGGAGACAAGGAAATGGAGTAGGTGGATATGGATTGGGGCTAAGAAATGAAAGAGGAAGCCGCCTGGTAGAATTTTGTGCAGAGCATAACTTAAACATAGCTAACACTTGGTTCAAGAATCATGAAAGAAGGTTGTACACATGGAAGAACCCTGGAGATACTAAAAGGTATCAGATAGATTATATAATGGTAAGACAGAGATTTAGGAACCAGGTTTTAAATTGTAAGACATTTCCAGGGGTAGATGTGGACTCTGACCACAAAAAGGAATACAGACATCTCAAAAATAATATCGACAGGAAGTGCAAAATGGCTAAGCAGGGATGGCTAGAGAACAAATGTAAGGATGTAGAGGCTTATCTCACTAGGGGTAAGATAGATACTGCCTACAGGAAAATTAAAGAGACCTTTGGAGAAAAGAGAACCACTTGTATGAATATCAAGAGCTCAGATGGAAACCCAGTTCTAAGCAAAGAAAGGAAAGCAGAAAAGTGGAAGGAGTATATAGAGGGTCTATACAAGGGCGATGTACTTGAGGACAATATTATGGAAATGGAAGAGGATGAAGATGAAAAGGGAGATATGATACTGCGTGAAGAGTTTGACAGAGCACTGAAAGACCTGAGTCGAAACAAGGCCCTGGGAGTAGACAACATTCCATTTGAAATACTGACAGCCTTGGGAGAGCCAGCCCTGACCAAACTACACCATCTGGTGAGCAAGATGTATGAAACAGGTGAAATACCCTCAGACTTCAAGAAGAATATAATAATTCCAATCCGAAAGAAAACAGGTGTTGACAGACATGAAAATTACTGAAGTATCAGTTTGATAAGTCACAGCTGCAAAATAATAACGCGAATTCTTTACAGACGAATGGAAAAACTGGTAGAAACCAACCTCGGGGAAGATCAGTTTGGATTCTGTAGAAATGTTGGAACACTTGAGGCAATACTGACCCTATGACTTATCTTAGAAGATAGATTAAGGAAAGGCAAACCTACGTTTCTAGGATTTGTAGACTTAGAGAAAGCTTTTGACAATGTTGACTGAATTACTCTCTTTCAAATTCTGAAGGTGGCAGGGGTAAAATACAGGGAGCGAAAGGCTATTTACAATTTGCACAGAAAGCAGATGGCAGTCATAAGAGTCGAGGGGCATGAAAGCGAAGCAGTGGTTGGGAAGGGAGTAAGACAGGGTTGTAGCCTATCCCCAATGTTATTCAATCTGTATATTGAGCAAGAAATAAAGGAAACAAAAGAAAAGTTCGGAGTAGGTATTAAAATCCATGGAGAAGAAATGAAAACGTTGAGGTTCGCAGATAACATTGTAATTCTGTCAGAGACAGCAAAGGACTTGGAAGAGCAGTTGAACAGAATGGACAGTGTCTTGAAAGGAGGATATAAGATTAACATCAACAAAAGCAAAACGAGGATAACGGAATGTAGTCGAATTAAGTCAGGTGATGCTGAGGGAAGTAGATTAGGAAATGAGACACTTAAAGCAGTAAAGGAGTTTTGCTATTTGGGGAGCAAAATAACTGACGATGGTCGAAGTAGAGAGGATATAAAATGTAGACTGGCAATGGCAAGGAAAGCATTTCTGAAGAAGAGTAATTTGTTAACATCGAGTATAGATTTAAATGTCAGGAAGTCAGGAAGTCGTTCCTGAAAGTATTTGTATGGAGTGTAGCCATGTAAGGAAGTGAAATGTGGACGATAAATAGTTTAGACAAGAAGAGAATAGAAGCTTTCAAAATGAATGCTGAAGATTAGATGGGTAGATCACATAACTAATGAGGAGGTATTGAATAGAATTGAGGAGAAGAGGAGCTTGTGGCACAACTTGACTAGAAGAAGGGATCGGTTGGTAGGACATGTCCTGAGACATCGAGGGATCACCAGTTTAGAATTGGAGGGCAGCGTGGAGGGTAAAAATTGTAGAGGGAGACCAAGAAATGAATGCACTATGCAGATTCAGAAGGATGTAGGCTGCAGTAGGTACTGTGAGATGAAGAAGCTTGCACAGGATAGAGTAGCATGGAGAGCTGCATCAAACTAGTCTCAGGACTGAAGACCACCACCACCACCACAACAACAACAACAACAACATAAAAAAAATTACGCAACTATTTTTTGTTTGTCTGCAGTCATAGTACACTTTGAAAACCCTATGCAGCAGAACCGTTGCTTGAGAAGCCAAAACAAAAACAGTGGCACAGCCTATGGGCAAAGTGGAGTCCTGTGCTGAATTACGTTATCAGCTGCAATTGAAATGTTTGCAGCTGCGTCAGGCCAAACCAGATAGTGACAGAACTCATTTGGATTGAACTGCCGAGTTGTCAAACATTTCCACTGCAGCTGGAAATGAATTACTGCACAGTACTCCATTTTACCCATGGGCTGTGCCATTTTGTTTTTGTTTTGGCTTCTCTAGCAATGTGCTATGGTACTGCTTAGTGGGGATTTCAATGTGTACTATGACTGCAGACATGTACCTGCAAACAAACAAACAAAAACAAAAAATAGTTGTGTAACTTTATTTTCAAACAATGGAAAATCCAGGATGGATTGTAACAATATTATGAAAAGGTTTGTTACTACTCACCCCATGACGGAGATACTGAGTCACAGATAGGCTCAACAAAAAAGACTGTCACAAAATAAGCTTTCTGCCAACAAGGACATTGTCTAAAGTAGACAACACACACACACAAAAGTGCAACTCACACACATGACCGAAGTCTGTGCAACTGAAGCCACTCTTCAGCTGCCATACACTGTTGTCATGTGTGTGTGAATTGCACTTGTGTCTGTGTGTGTGTGTGTGTGTGTGTGTGTGTGTGAGAGAGAGAGAGAGAGAGAGAGAGAGAGAGAGAGAGAGAGAGACCAACTTCATATTAGTACTAGAAAAAGAACAAAAGCTTGAATGCTAATGTGATTTTCTAATCTCTTAAGTGTGTCTTTATGCCAGCCACGATTTCATGTGCAGATGAGTGGTTTCCTGCACTCTTTCATTTCCATCGTCATTGTCATATTTATTTCCCCTATATTTAGCTTGTTGAAGTTCATTCTGGACTATTTTTTCCTTTTATAAATACTTGATGTGATGGTTAACAATCTGTTCTTCCTCTCTGCTTCTCTTTCAGTTTCTTGCTAATTCTGGTTTTTCTTTACCTACAAATATTATACTCTGTTGTTTATTGCTGTGGCCCTTTATGTGAGTAACAGTAAATTAGTGCTGCTCACTGTATTATTTTCAGAAAGGCAAATATATCAAGAAACATATTAACAAAGCTTATAGTGTCAGTAGATCGCCAGAGAGGATTAACAGAAGCAGAAGAAAATGTTCTGTTAGCAGTGGATATGCACTCTAAGTATCCAGACATTGTGGTGGGAATTGACCTCAGTGGCCATCCATGCAAAGGAAATATTGAAGACTTTTTGCCTCTGTTAGAGAATGCTAGATCTTCTGGGTTGAAGTTGTCCCTTCATTGTGCAGAGGTAATGATGCAACAGTTAGACAGTATGTATCTTTTGTTATGTTCTGTTATTTTGTGATTGTTACTTGTTGCAAACTCTTTCCAGATTACAACCAATTTTGAATTACACACATGGCAGAAAAAATAAAATTGTATGAATATTATGATGATGTAATTTACATGTGGAAAGGCAATCAGTCACCTGCAGCTGATTGATGCATAGCATGTATACATATGTAAAATTTTTAAAAGTTTTCTGTCTTTCTAGCTTCACACCTCAGCTTTGTGGATCTTACGTTATTAAGTTCCTGTCATCTACTGCCACTGACTGTCAACTGTCTGTTGTTCTACCTCCCATTACCTCATCATTCTGCCCCTTGCTCCACATATCTTTCCCACCCCCTGTTCCTGCAGTTCTTTCCCCTCCCTCCATAACCACTAGCCTGGGAAGATTCATTCATTCATTCATTCATTACGTTCTGTAGATCCCATAAAAAGGAAAAATTTCATGGATGGTGAACGAATTACAGAGTTCATTAACATAAGACAAAGACCTCAAAGAAACTTCATCTGTATACTGTAATAACAATAAACTGTCACTGTACTTCTTAGTGCTGTTCACTCTTATGCCTTCTAAATTTAATTTTGAGTAGCATAGTAAGAACACTGCTATTCTGAGAAAAGATGCTGCCGCCTCAGTTTTGCCGTGGAGCTGTTGCTTATCTGCTGTTAATAGTTAACTGGTAACCCCTGATTGTTTAAAGAATCAGCCTCCCATGTAGAAACAGTTTCAAATGTCTGACTGCTTTACAAATGAGTTACTGTGTTAAATGTTTGCTTTTAAGCATGTAAGAGAGAAAAAGTTTAGGAAAGGTTTGAATTTATGCTTAAAGTTTGTTGTAAGTCACTAAGTGCTCTCATTATGAAACACTGGATGAATATAAACTGTATAATTTGTGCTCCCTTTTAAACAAAACCTAGTTTTTCACGCATATAAATGTTTATGACAACATATCTTCTAACATACGTGTCGACAATGATATAATGTTGCAGGTACGTTCAGTGATATGTGTATATACTCTCTGCAAAGTGTATTGAAAATTGAATAAGTAGTAAAGACGTAATAAATTAAAATGTCAAGCCTGTTGTTGAAGCGTTACTGCATGCCATTGCTAGTTTTTCATGCAACAAAATGTTTATCACTTGATATCCTGTGAACTATGTGTCATATGCTGATATAATCTTGCAAGTACATTAATGGTATATGTGGATACTGTCTGCAATAGGTGTTGCAAATACAATTAACAGTAAATAAGTAATAAATGAAAATTCCACACCTGATGCTGCCACAAACAGTGAATATGTAATAAACAATAAATTATTTTTCATTCACCATTAGAGGGAGGTGCCAGTGAGCAAATGGTTCAAAATGGTTTGAAATGGTGTGTGTAAAAAAAAAAGGAGGTCAGTTGGAAGTCGCTAAATGCTCTCATTCTCAAATAACATCACACACACACACACACACACACACACACACACACACACACACAGTTTCTAACTGTAAAACCCGCTTTGTGGTGTTAACCATTTAATATAAGATTATACCTCTTAATGAGTACTATGACAGAATTTCAAGTATTTTAAATTCCATCAATAATTATGCAAAATATTGAAAATAAAATTTTTGTTGCCCCCCTGGAAGCTGTCAGATGGCAGCCTGCAAATTGGTCTGGGTGCTGTGCTTCAGATTCTGGGATGATCGTTTAGCATAGGTAGTCACTTGATTTCAGTAGTGTTTTTCAAAGGAATTACCTACAAATATTGAGTCCCACTTACAAAGGGTGGTACAAAAGTCATTACACACTTACTTAACTTACATTAATTTTTAATAATCTGAATGTGGTACAAGCCTACCAACAAATTACAGTATACATCTCTTCTTTTCATATTCAAACTGTCTTCCTTGTTGTTGATACACCACTGAAATGTGGCTGGCACACTCGGACCCACAAGCATACACAACTCAGTGTTGTATAGATTGTGGAAGGCATCCTTGAGCTCTTCAAGAGTTCATGGTTATACATTCCAGCGGTGTTCCACACACCCACCACTACCTCCTGCTGCAGTTCAGTCACAGGCATTTCCCACCCAATAAATGGCAGGGCCAAATGTGAAAGCAGCCAAGTTATATGTCAGCTAATCTGTAATTACTGTGCAATGTTCTGTATGTGCATGACAAGAAGCCAATTACGTACTTGCATGGGTGGCCACCACCAGACTGTGGCAAACCAGAAACTTCACCATCCAGTTTGCCAAGTATGCAGCACACCAGAACACATATGACTGCAGCATCTGGTCCGCAACTCGTGGTCTCATGGTCGCGTTCTCGCTTCCTGAGCACTGGGTCCCGGGTTCGATTCCTGAAGGGGTCAGGGATTTTTACCTGCCTCGAGATGACTGGGTGTTTGTGTTGTCATCATTTCATCATCATTCATAAAAAGTGGTGAGATTGGGCTGAGCAAAGGTTGGAAATCTGTACGGGCGCTGATAACCGCGCAGTTGAGCACCCCACAAACCAAACATCATCATCTTCAATATCTGCTCCATCACATGGGCCATTCAGATACTCCCTTCCAGCACATGCTTATTTAAACTACACAGATGGTCATTGTGTCTCCAACTTGTCCTGTGCTCTCGCATTCCCTTTGGCCTAAACTTGTGCTAACCTGTTCTCATTACCTCACCTTAGTTTTTCCTTTCTCTCTTTTGTTCACATCGCTTCCACTCCCTGCACATTGTGCTGCGCTGTCGTGTCCTATTACAGCGTGTTCCAAAAAGAATGACCCGACTTTAAATAGAATTATTTATTAGGAAGTAGGGCTTAACACCAACAAATTGCATACTAAATTACTCAGAAAAGACAGAAGTTTATAAAACTCCATCATAAATGTTCAATATGTCCTCCATTGGCTGCACGAATGACACCTTGCCGATAGCCGAATTCATCCCAAACTGAGCGTAAGGTGTCTTCTGTCACTGAAGCTACAGCAGCTGATATTCTGGTTTTTATTTCATCAATGTCACAAGGTAAGGGAGGAATGTAAACACATTGTTTAACATATCCCCACAGGAAGAAACCACATGGTGTTAAGTCAGGGGACCTAGGAGGCCAAGATTGTAAAGCCTGGTCACGCATTCCTGTACGCCCTATCCAACGTTGAGGCACATGGGCATTGAGGAAACTGCACATGTTGTGCCAGTGCGGTGGTGCTCCCATCTTGCTGATAGATGAAATTGTCAGAGTCAAGTTGGGAATAACCGGTTCCGTAACATTGCAAGATATGATTCCAGTTACAGCTTCTTCCTCAAAAAAGTAGGGTCAATAAATCTTGCTTTGCGAAACAGCACAAAAAACATTCACTTTTGGTGAATCACGTTTGTGTTCAATTGTTTCATGAGGATTTTTGAGCCCCCATATATGCGCATTATGACAGTGAACCTTATCACTAGTATGGAAAGTTGCCTCATCGCTGAATATCAACCATGACATAAAAGTATAATCTTCCATGTCCTCTAGAATAGCATTGCTAAAGTCCACTCGTTTCACTTTGTCAGTATCTGGAAGAGCTTTTACCAGTTGTAATCAATATGGTTTTGAGGGCTAAACGAAGCCGTAACACACGCCACACTGTCATGCGCAGTAACGCAAGTTCTTGGCTAGCATGATGTGTAGACTTGCGGGGGCTCCGCTCAAAGGCTCATTGGATTTGTTCCACTGTTTGTTCAGGAATGCTTGGCCGGCCAGGACTTTTACCTTTATAGAGGCACCCTGTTTCTTCAAACTGTTTATACCGTCGTTGAATGTTCTTTGGTGATGGTGGTTTAGTACAAAATCGAATATGAAATGCCTGCTGAACTGCAATCACTGATTGAGTATGACTAAATTTAATAACACAATACTCCTTGTGTTGCGCAGACGCCATATTGGGCAAGACTGGCTGCACGCTCCAGGTCAGCGCTCATAGCGACATCTAGCGGATTTTTTCTGAAACTCTAGACCATGCCAATTACATCCAGCACTTTTTCAGTTAGTTAGTGACATTTGTCTCAATGTTATTACAAGTTAAAATCCCCCCCCCCCCCAAGTGGCCATCTCCCCTCCCTCCCTCTTTCTCCCCCCTCTCTCAATCCATCCCCCTACTCACTCTCCTCCTCCCCCTCCCCCCCTTTCCGTCCCCCTACTCTTTCAACTTTCTCCCTCATTATCTTCATCTTTCTTTCCTTTTCACTGCTTCCTTTTTCTCCCCTTCCTTTTTCTCCCTCTATATCCCCCTGTCTACCTACCACTTCCTACATCTCTTTTTGCTTTGTCCTTTGTACTCTATCCATCTTGTTGTGCAGCTATGGAGTCATCTGTCCAAAGACCTGCCTCTTTTCTGCTACACCCTCCTTCCGTCTTTCCCTGTTCCCTACCTACCTCCATCAGCTCAAGCAAATGCTTTCAATAGTCAAGCATCAGCCATTAGTATTGCTGTGGTCATGGGAGTGTGTGTGTGTGTGTGTGTGTGTGTGTGTGTGTGTGTGTGTGTGTGTGTGTGTTGTTTCCTGTCTTATGTCTGGGCTCCATGCGTTAATCTGCTATAGGTGAGAGGTTGTCTTTCCCTTATTTTAGGTAATGTGAATATGTAGATGTGTAGGTCTTCCATGTGGGAAGTGTACTGCATGAATTCTTAATACTGTAGGATACAGTTATATGTGCTTTGCTTTATTAATATAACACCTAACTCCATGGGGAGTACACTTGCCCTTGGACCTTGTAGAAGAACAAACATGTTGGTAGTGTCGAAGATTGTAGTTTATGACATAATCCACATCTCCTACAGGCTAAGTCCCCATGTAGCATCCTAATTCATAGTGTCGGGGGAGGACGCATATCATTTTCTTATAGTCAAGGATGTAATCGTTGAGGTGAGGTGCTGGTCGGTGGGATAGCGAAGTGGCGTCCAAAGGGATGTGGGAAGAATGGGCAAAAAAGTGTCATTGCAGCAACTTCGGTTGGTGCAGATGTCAATTTGCTGCCCTGTGTCAGCAATAGATGATGAAGTGTGCGCGTCCTGAGCATCAGTAGCATCGTGTAGGACCTGATCGGGTTTGTGTATGTGCACTGTTGTGGTTCTTTTGCAAGGAAGTATGTCAAAGGTGTTTTCACCTCTCTGCAAGACCTCAAGGGGCTGATGGGATGCCCGTGCAGTGTCATTGTGTGGCACGATGAACTCACAGTTCGCTAGGGTCTCACATGTGAAGATCTCAGCATGTCCGTGAGGCTGTCGCAATTGTATTCTAATGCGCAAGATGTGCCTTTTTGGTCACTCAATGAGGTGCCATCACTCTACTAGCCTGCTGTTCTGTGGGAGGTAGGCAGTGGTGTGGTAACGTTTAACACCACAAAGGTTGTGAAGCTTCAGGGATGAGGCCGACTAGCAACCCCGGTCCAAGGTGATAGCGGCCAGACTTGTGAAGTGCGAAATCCGTATTGCACAAATATCCTTGCTGTGATCTCTGGAGTAAAATCCAGTGGGGATGGGGCCTTGACCTACCTGATAATGTGGTCAGTCGCATAAAACTAGTATCTGTTGCCGCCGGCCACCGGTAGCAAACCTACTGTGACTGTATTTCACATGTTGAAGCCTTCCTGCAGGAATGTCGTACTGTCCGAGCAAGGGATTGGCATGGTGGCACATTTTGCAGCATTGGCATGCTTTGCGAGCCTGTGTCCACTGTCTGCAATTTCATTTCACATCTGCCCAGACAAAACATTCAGTGACTAGCTTGGTAGAAGGTTGTACCACCAGGAGTGACAAGCCGTGGAGGCTGTTGAAGGCACATTTCTGCATCAGAAGTGGAACTGAAGGGTGGATTCTACCTTACAACACATTGAACCAGATTTGTCAGAACCGGAAAGAGTGGGGCTTTCAAATTTCAGGCCGGCCAATTCATCTCTCAGAAGCTTGCAGATTTGTGGATCTGCCAAGGTGAGCTCTTTGTAGTTAATGCTCATAGGTAGCATATTAATGTGTGACAGGTAATCCACCACTATGTTGTCAGTACTCTCGATGTGTTGGACATTGGCGGTAAACTGACCGACATAGCCGAGGTGGTGGAAACGTCTCGGAGGGCAGTCTTTACCCAGGTTATGTATAGCTTCTGCAAGACGTTGACGGTCAGTATAAATTGTGAATGCCCTGTCTTCTACATCTGCTTTGAAATTACACAACTGCCTTATACATGGCTAGCAGGTTGCGGTCGAAGGTGGACTATTTGTATTATGAAAGAGTAATTCGTAAAAGGATACACAATAGTTGCTGTTCCCCATTGACAAATTGTTGGGGAGTGCCCCAATTGCCATGTCACTGGCATCAACAGTGGCAGACAAGAGGGTGTTTGAAATGCGGTGAGCCAGCATGATGGGGTGTTCGGGGACAGTTTGATGTTATTGAATGCCTGTTGCATTTCCTTTGTCCATGTCAGAGACTGCTTGTCACATTTGTTTTTACCCGCAAGCATGTCTGTGAGTGGGACCTGCATTGCCACAGCTTGTGGCAGAGGACTTCTATAGAAATTTATTGGTCTGAGAAACCTCTGTAATTTCTGATAGTTGGTCAGTCAAGCAAGTGATTGTATGAGTTCAGTTCATTCTGACATATGTTGAACCATGGGTTGGCTGATGGAGTGTCTGAGGAAAGTAATTATGCTTGGCCAAGTTGACATTACTCATCATTTGTCACTACACCATAGTGTTTGAGTGTTTCAAAAATGATGCAGAGGTGCTACTCATGTTTTTGTTGTGAAGGTGAAAAAACCAAAATGTCATCTGAATGTGAAAAACAGAAAGAGAATTGTAACATTATTTTGTCAGTAAAATGAGAGCATTTTTAAGCTGTATGGTGCAAATAAAAACTCACACAACCAGAACAGTGTTATTACTGCAGTTTTTGGTACATCGTCATTCACCGTAGGGATCTGGAGATACACTTTTTTACAGTCTATGAGACTAAAAATAGAAACATCAGCTAAGCCACACATAAAATCCTCGATGTTTGGACTGGGGTATCGATCAGTTATTGTATGTGCATTCGAGGAATGGTAATCGCCACACAATTTGTATGATCAGTCTTGTTTGGGCACCAAGTGATTGGTGGCCAAAAACTCTCTAATTGTATTTCTCTCTGAGTATTTCTGCCTGTAACAATTCTTCTGTGATATTTTTGGTTGCACGCAGTCTGTTGCGTGCCAGGTGCCGCACTTTAAATTGGATCCATGGTCCTGGCATGGTACTTATTTGGTTGCGCTTCACCCTCCATTGTGTAATTTGTGTGCAGTGAGGGTGGAGCCTTGGAAGCATATGTGGGGGTATGAAAGTTGTTCACCATACTGACCTGTGAATATGGTGTGGTGCGTGTCGGTCAGTTGGAGCTTGTTGTCCCGTATTGTTGCTCGTCATAGGGGTGCGAGGTAAGCTTGCATGTTGTCCAGCTCCGTTTCTATCAGATGTAATTAAAGTTTGAGGTCGGAGTTTTCTTTCAGCATTCCTACCCTTTCCTGTTTAGTCTCTTCTTATATCTAGGTCATTGTGTGGATGTCATGTTCCTTGGGTGTTCGAGGGTGACTGTCCTGAATGGAGCACCCGGTTTGTATTCTAGATGGGGCAGGGGTCGATGCCTGAGTACTGACTCCCCTGTAATAGTCTGACATGATAACCCTGCTGCTAGGTCTGACAGGTAGTGAGAGGTGGAAGGTGCAGTCGGCGTCTCTGCCCAAATCATTGGTTCATACAAGTCAGTGGTGACAAAGTGCCAAGTGCATATGCTTCTAGCCTGAGGTCCGCTGTCTATTCAGCTGTCACCAATTGCCTGATGGGGCTGTCATTGATAGCAAACAGATGTGTCTCTGACATCTTGCCTGTTGTCGTAGATGACTGTCCAGGTATAGTGCCCACTGCAGAGCCAGTGACTACAAGAAAGCATCAGTTAGGGGCATAGTCCAAACAGTCTCGCATCCACTCCTGTAGGTATGGCCAAACTAGTTTTGGCTGCACGTCCCTTCATCTGGAATTCAGGTGGTTGCAAGCAGTTATGTGCTTTCTTGCCAAAGCAAGTGTGGGAGCAGCACGTTTGTGGTCATGCCTCCTTGCCGGTGCACGGACAGTCGTTTACCTCAGGCACGGTTACTGGAGCAGGCTGCAGGTCAGCACACCCTGGTCATGTGCTGTCGGGTGTGTCCTTGAACGCTCAGGACTCAGCATCCTTGAACAGTTGCTGTGGCCTGAATATGGCAGTTGATTCGAAGTGGGGTGCATAGTTGTACCATGCTTCTGATCCCTGTTGTAGCTGAGGCATTACAGATAGCTTATCACCCAAACAAATAATTGAGTCTCCATCGAATTGTGCTCCTACGAAATCAAAGCAGACTGAATTAGAGGATGTAGTTTGAGCAACCAGATGGAACTAAGTGTACTGTCTGCCATAATGGTAGAACAAACAGCCTCTTAGATACTGCCATAGATGCAAAGGTATTGTGCTAACAGTCTGTTTTTCATAAATGATCTGACACTACTGCTGTTCTGATGTCTTGGCAGGGTGTTATAGTAGTGCTGTCTTTGTGGTATCAAATTTTCCTGTAGTCTGTGGTACATGGATGAATTCACTCATTATGTGAGCACAGTTAGCTGCATTACACAGTAAAGTCAGAAAATTAGGTATATCTTCCACAGTGCCGTGATTTTGTAATTCGAGCTCAGCAACCTGAAACCAGGTGGCTGTATATTCTGGTTAAAATACCGACAGCTTGGATATGGAGTCTGGTCTTAACAGAGCTCCACCTAAGTCTTGTTCGTACTATGATGGTGTAATCAGACCGAGCTTGGCAGGCAAGCACTCTAAGTACAATCACAATGTAGGTGGAAAACCAGAACACACCTTGAAAAGCCCAGCCGGCTAGACTGTATATTGCACAATGAATGTATTTGACTGGCATGGTTGAACCACAAACGCATACAAGTGGCCATTGTACAGACTTGTTGTTTGAGTGAGATCCTGATGATATGTAGCTCTGTGTTCATTGAATGTGAAGTCTGCAAGTAGGTCCTGTTGTTGCAGGTATTGTCCATTTCCACCATTACTGGTGTTGGGCGCATGACGTGTTGGAACACAAGTTTCACATTTCACTTCCATTGTATATTGATTATAGGATGCGAATATGGTGTGCAGTTCACTGTGGGAGTCACTGTTCTGAAGAATTTGTCTGAAAACATTATGTTCTTGTAGATGTTCCATTGCTGGTATTAGTGCTGTGTTGCGTAGTACACTTCTAAATTGGAGACAAAATTAGCTGCACTTTTTGGCGTCACCATTGTAGGTCTTCCATGCAGGAAGTGTACTGAATGTTACCCTAATGCTGCAGGATACAGGTATAAGTACTTCATTAATATCACAAGTACAATGGAAACACATTCGCGCAACATGGAAGTCAGCAACACACTATCTAACTCCAGAGGGAATACACTTGCCCTCACACCATGCAGAACAAAAATGCTATTAGTGTCAAAGGTTGTAATTTATGGCATATTCCATATCTCCAATGGATGAAGTCCGCGCAGATATTTTTCACAACAGTAGTATGCAGAAGAAATCTAATTTTCTTGAACACTTACACCTTCAGAGTCACTACAAGAACTGTGAAAACGCTGTTGCAACTTCCTAGTATCAGAAATGTGACATTACGAGGCATGTGTAGCTGCACTTGCCCACAAGAGGCAAAGATGCCAGTTTCGAGTCCTGGTCCAGCACACAGTTTTAATCTACTGCAACGTTTCAAATCAGTGCACACTCCGCTACAAAGGGAATATTCATTCTGGAAACAATCTGCAGGCAGTGGCTAAGCCATGTTTCCACTATGTCCATTTTTCCAGGAGTGCTAGTCCCAGTAGGTATACAGCTGAACTTCTGTGAAGTTCCAAAGGTAGGAGGTGATGTACTGTTGAAAGAGAGGCTGTGAGGACAGGTCATGAGTTGTGCTTGGATATCACAGTCAGCAGAGCACTTGCCCAGGTTCAAGTCATGATCCGGCACACAGTTTTAATCTGCCAGGAAGTTTCAAAAGTGTCTTGGTTGCCACAGTGAAATGATTTGAAAGTCAAGGCATTGATGCAATGAAATATCCTAAAGAAATGTTCATTTACAGATATAAATATTTGACTTGAAGATAGGCAATGTATTCTTTCGTATAAAACTGTGTTTGTGATACCACACTGAAAATGTAATATATAGCTATTCGGGCTTTATGATGACTTACATTAAAATTGCTCATGTTTTTGATTACAGTTTCTTTATGTGAACTATGAATGTTTTACTGCTGTTGCTGAATTAGCTGCTTTTTACTTGTTTCATTTACGTATTTATTTATTATGCAAGGTACCTAATGTGGATGAAGTTGAAAAAATTCTAAAATTTGAACCACATCGCATTGGCCATGGAACATGCATTCATCCAAATTTTGGTGGATCTGAGAAGTTATGGAATATGTTAAGCAAATCTGGTCTCGCTGTTGGTAAGTATGAGTGCTTTGAGCAGTTTGGCTAGTATCACAAGCAATATATTTCTGTTATGCTGCTCTTTCACCACTTAAACATGTTCATAATTTTAGGAGTATAACAAATCAAGAACAAAGAGGAGAAGGAATAAAAGAATTAAAGTGGTTCTGGTAATAATCATGTGATTGTGATATGAGCAGAAGAATCTCGCAATAGGGGAAAATTCCTGAAGAAATAAAGGAACTATTTAACTGAAGCCTTTGGAGCCAAACTTACCAGTGTCTACTAGAACTATTGTGTACTTCACTAACTGATTAAGCTAGGTAAACACTATGAGTGACTCCTCCGCTACTTCACTGAGTGAAGTACCACAGCTGTAAGACATTGGACTTGCATTCAGATTGGTTTCAGTTCATATCTCATCCACCATCCAGTTTTAGTTTTTCCATTGTTCTCTTAAATTTCTTCAGGCAAATACCAGGAGACGGTTTCTTTGAGTTGGGCAAAGCTGAGTTCCCTGCTCATCCTTCCTTAATCTGAATTTGTGCTCTGTCTGTAATAACCTCATCATCAACAGAATGTTCCTTCCTTCTTCCCTCCCTTCCCCTGTGACATTGCTACTTCATGGATTGGTGGATTAGGGTACTCGGTATCACAATTATGTCTGAATCCATTCCACTGAGATACTTAGAATTACAACTCTAAATTCAGAAATGTCTTATAAAATTTAGTTTCCTTTATAGAGAATGAGTAATCAAATGTGTACCTGTTTGTAAACCTTCCCTCAAGACTAATAATTTCAACATATCCGTGCACATTATACCATTATCAAAATAATAAGAGAGTATTTATTCCCTAAACAAGCATACCATCACATATGATAAAATAGTACAGGGAAAAAAACAATTCATTAACATTTTAAACACTTGTTACTGGAAATTTCTTTTTATATTAATCAAACAATGCAGAATCCAGGATGGAATGTAACAATATTATGGAAGGAAAGTTGCTACTCACTATATAGCAGATATGCTGAGTCATAGATAGGCACAACATAAAGACTGTCACAAATAAGCTTTTGACCAACAAGGCCTTTGTTAAAAACTGATGCCTGTCTGTGATGTAGCATCTCCATTATTTGTTATATTAATGTAGCACTTTGTATTTAATAATAATCTCAAACAGTTTAACATTTTTTTCTGCACTCACTTCCTCAGCACTTGTGTCCAGGAGATCTGATCTGTCTTGAAATCCTCACTTATCCAACTTCTCTTCTGTAATTGGAGTAATGATCCAACATGAGAGTTCTCATGTTCATAATAATAAAAGATCATGGGTTACCTTCATCCAGCTGTGTCACGACAGGACAATCAACTTTTTGATATATTGTTTCTTCATAGATCTCCATCACATTGAGGTTTTCAAGTAAATTATTACAGTCCCTAAGAAAATTTACCCAGTAAATAAACACACATAAATAAAGTACACGGTAAATCTGCATAACTAGTACCAGACAGTTAAGAGCAGAACATGCAAAAACATCATTGTTCATTCATTTAGGGACACTTAAAATATTATAATAATTATTTATATTTCAGTATTTGGGAGAGCAGACCACAAGAAAAACACAATACACAAAATAGATTATTGGATAGAAATATTTAGCTCTGCCTAGTTGCATCATCACACAACCTGCAGTACTTTGATGCTGGCACTGGCATAGTTTGAAAATATCTTGCTTCAAACGTAATTTTGTCTTCTAGTGATCATAGTTTGTAAGTTCGTAACTGACATTGTGTCCTAAAAGTAAATACTGCACTTAAATATAATTTCCCACCTGCAGACATGTGGCAACAAATAATCAAATCACTGTCCAATGCAGTTTTTTTCCATCTAAAGATCTCATTGCATTCACACTTTCTCATGACTAAACAAGGAATACCCGTCCTTTCGTCTACAATTATACACTGAAGGCAGCAGTCTTGCCCATACAGAACTTAATTAAATTTGGGTATTAAGCAACTTGTATGATACACATGATCATTTTACAAATAAACACCATTTAGTCTTCAAAATAAATATCATGGTATATCATTATTATCCATACATTTTACTCTACTATGATTAATTAAGTTTTAAAATGCTTCTACAATATCATATAGTTACACCAACAGGTGCTCTAGTCCACTACATACAGTGATAATTATTGATGTTATACCTGTATTGCCAAAATTGTTCTCTAGTGGAGGGAATCCACAGTTGCTGAAACTATTGTTTGAAAATGTAATCCCTGATTATACTAAAAAAAGATAAGATTATTAGTTCTTCATAAAGTGGCTGGGACTTATCATTGTACAAAAGGAAAATTTGCTGACACAGCTGACAGTAATAAAACCAATAAATAAGAAATACATTATTAAGTAAAATAACAGAAAGAAATTCACTAAATTTATGCAAGCAAGAGGTCATAAACTGCCATATAGATTGTCAGTTGCGAGGATTACTCTTGTATATCATGTTCAGACTAACACTCCAGTTTTTCTTGTTAATGGTTCCAGGTGTATGATTTAGTGACCCATGGTCCTATACCAATAGTAAAAAGTCTTAAATATACTTACAGATGATGATTGTCATAAAACCATCCAAAGCTTCTGTTTTGTGCACTTTACACTGGTTGAAGTTTGAATTAGCATCAGAATAGCACTTTCCATTTGAGTTTCCCCTAAGGCACACATCCATTCATGTTGAGAAAAGCTTAATTTTTCTCCTTTTATCAGTTAGCAATAGCAGTTGTATAACAGTATTTCAGTCAGAGTGCTCTCTGAGTTGTATTGATAGGAAATCTAAAGTCAAATCACAGAAATAAAACCACTATATCTAAAGTATCCAGCAAAACTAAAATTCATAAGTATAAAAGAAAATATTGCTTGAATGACTCCACTTATGAATGAAATGTGATTCTGTTACACTTTACTCTGTAATCAGAACGCCTAGTACACCAGTAAATGATGCAAGCTGGCACTTTTTATCAAAATTAACGTGGCGGATGTCGGCTTCTAGTTTATGACATTGTGACAACTCCCCTTATTATTCCTCCATGATTGAGCTTGCATCGACAACATGCACATACTTATTAAATGTCCATCACACAACACATTAGCTAATGTGTAAATAATAAGCCAACAGAACAGTTATCATATCTAGACAATGTTATAAATAATGTAGAAAGAAATTTGTATGAAATCATGAAAGAAAATGTTCAGATTAATAAAAGTCATAAAATACTTCAGACAAACATGAATGAGACAGATATGCTTATTTGCTTACTGTGAATGTATTGTGCATGTATAAATTTAAGGTATTCATTATCAATCATCTGTATCTTAGGAGCTCTTTTACTTATTTCACAGAAGTTTGTCTTACTTCAAACCTGAAAACTAAAACCATTGAAGGTTACGAGAAAAGTCATTTGGGACCCTTGTTGGAACAGAATATTCCAGTCATTCTGTCGGTAGGTATAATGAAACGTAACAAAATTTATTACAATTGAGAAATTCGTGTCTCTAGCAATATGTAAAACGAGGGAAAGGCTACCACTCATGTACAGCAGATTGATGTGTGGAGCATAGAAACACTTAACAGAAAACATAATTCACACTAGCTTTCCAGCAGTTGGTCCCATTAATGTGTGTGCTTTTGTTACAAGAAGAGCTAGTGCTGGAAAGCTAGCGTCAATGTTGTTTTCTATTATGTTTTTTTGTGCTCCATGCATTGATCTGCTGTAGGCAAGTAATTGCTTTTCCCTTAATTTACATATAAAAATTAATTATAATGATTGAAGTATTATTATCATTATCATTGTTGTCATAATCCCCTATGCTTGTAGGTAGATTCAGAGTTTAATTGTCATAATGCCATCATTTCAGAAGATTTTGAAGTCAATGCAAAAGAAAGGTAATCACTCATGTACAGCTAATCAAAGCTTTTCACATAGGCACATATTTAGTACAATTTCACTAGTTATTAAACCAATGGTTTTTTGAATTTTTTTTCGTCAACAGAAGTAATCAGTTTTTGAAAAGGTAGTGTAATTGGAGAGATAAAAACTCTACAGAAGGCAGGACAACACACACATGATGGTATTATAGTTTGCAAACTTTCGGAGCCAGTGGCTCCTTCTTCTGGCAGAAGGGATGAAGAGAAAGGAAGAGGGGCAAAGGAATAGAACTGGCAAGGTTTAGGAAGAGGGGTAGCATTCAGAAAAGTTGTCCAGAACCTCAGGTCAGGGGAAACTTAACAGACAGGATAAGAACAAAATACTGATTGTTGGGGATTGCAGTGCATGAGATTTGAAAACCTGAGAACTTAGAGATGGAAGATAGGGTAATCTGCAAGACAGGGATTACTGCCTAAACATCGTGCACAGATCAGTAGCAGCACCTCTCCTCCCTAATTATCTGTATTATCCTTTGGTCTCACTTTCAGCTTTAAACCAGTATTTAATATGTTGCCCTGGTGGAGGATCTACTTTCATTCACATGTCAACTGGAAATATCATCTTGCAGCCCAATCCCAAAAACATTCCAGGAGACATGACATTGAAACCTGCCTTGGATGGCTCTGACCATGATCCCAACTTGATTCACCACCACTACCCCATAATCATCCCTTACCAGGTTTTCAATAATGCCTCACATCCAGCTTGCTTTAGAACCCTTCCTCAGAACCCTACAACATGAGTCTAGCCTGTCCTGTGCAAAACTCCATGCTCTTTGTTCCCTAAAAGCCGATTACTTCGTCATCATCCTTCCAGCGGATAAGGGATCTACCACTGCCATACTTGACCAACGAGAGTATGTAAGTGAAGGCATATGTCAGCTGTCTGACACTTCTATGTATGGCACCTGCCATAAGGTCCCATCCCTGTGATTTGAACTGAGATACAGTCCCTCTCTAAAACATCAGGCCCCTCAAAAGGACTAATGTTTCAATCTATGGAACTTCTTACCTCAGCTAAACTATGCACCTTTTACTTTCTTTCTAAGGTCCACAGATCCAATCACCCTGGCTGTTCAGTAGTTGCTGGCTTCAAAGCACCCACCGAACGTATATCTACTTGGCTAATCAACACCTGCAAGCTATAGTACAAAAACTTCCCTCCTATATTAAAGACACCAACCATTTCCTCGATAATATGAGACCTGTGTCTGTCCCACTCCCATCACATACCTTGCTTGTCACCATTGATGCCACCTCCCTCTGTACCAACTTTTCCCATGCACATGGTCAGTCTGCTGCTGAACATTTCATGAGTCAGTGCCCACCTGATTCCAAATCTGTGACATCCTTCCTGCTTGTCTTAATCAACTTTTTATATACTAACTACTACTTTGCCTTTGAGGGGCAGACAGAAAGACAGATCAGGTGCATGGTCATGGGAACAAGGAAGGCTCCTTCCCATGCCAAGCTCTTCATGGTTTGCTTGGAGGAGGCTTTCCTGGCATCCACGAGCCTGCAGCCCCTGCTTTGATTTAGATACACTGATGACATCTTTGCCCTGTGTGGACTCATGGTGAGGCTGCCCAGTTAAAATTCTTGGAATCTGCAAATAGATTCTTGGAATTTGTAAATACATTCTCCCAATAAATTTTACATGGTCCTGTTCTGAATTCCATGCCACTTTCCTTGACATTGGTCTCGTCCTCACTGAAGGTCAGCTACACACTGCTGTTGACATTAAATTGACTAACAAACAACATAGTCACTTTTTGACAGTTGCTCTTCTTTCCACATCAGACGATCCCTCGCACACAGCCTTGTCATTTGAGGCAAGCATATTTGTTCAGATGCAGACTCTTTTACAGCAGTACACCAGTCACAGGACATAATTACTTTGCCAGCCTAGTTAGAAAGCAGATTTCTTGGGCCATCACATCCAATCCTAGTACTGATCCCTCCAAAACACAACTTAGAAGTGTAACACTTGTCACTCAGTATTACACTGGTCTTGAATGTATTAATCAGCTACTTTCAACATGGCTATGACTTCCTAAAATCCATTCTGTCTTAGATTTTGCCCACCATGTCTAGGTTAGCTACTCATCGCCCTTCCAATCTCCGCAATATCCTTGTCAGACCGGAAGCTACTTCTGCACTCGTCTCCCTACACTATGGCTCCAGGTTAGCTACTCATCGCCCTTCCAATCTCCGCAGTATCCTTGTCAGACCGTAAGCTCCTTCTGCACTCATCTCCCTACACTATGGCTCCTACCCCCGTGATTGTCCCTGCTGTAAGACTTGCTCTATGCACCCTCCTACCTCCATCAATATCAGCCCTGTAACTGGCAAAACATATACTGTCAAAGGGAGAACCACCTGTGAATTGGCACATGTCATATACCGGCTATTATGTAAACACTTTTCAACCTTTTACATTGTCATGACTGCCACCGAGTTATCTGTTAGGGAGAATGGACATAGCAGAAGGTGTGTAATGCCAACACTCATGCTCTACAACATGACAGTTGCGTAAATCAGTGCCTGTTTTACCATATGTGCCCTCTGTATTCTTTCACCAGACACCAGTTGCTCAGATCTCCACAGATGGGAACTGCTGCTATAACATGTCCTTGATCCTTGCCACCCACCTGGCCTTAAATTAAGTTAATTTCTTCGGTCTCAGTGTTTCTTCACAGTAATTATTCATTTCTTCACTCGCATTTAGTTTTCTGTATCTTTCATTTTCAGTTTACCTATATTTTGCTGCCCCTCCCACCTCCATCACATAAATGCACTTAGTTTAGCCACCCAACATCCTTCCTTCATCATCGAAAGTAGTACTTTGTTTCTAGTATGCTGTTGTTCGCCCAACTCGTGCAATATTTTAGTCCTTCCCTGCTCCAAATCCTACTCATATGTGAATGATGAAGGTGCAAGACTTGTCTTGTATACGTAATGACAAACTCTTACTGAAAGCGATTCATAAGTATTTCTTGTTCTGTCAAAGACAGGGCTGTGTGTGAAAGCCACATTGATACATCACTCTGCAGTATATGGGTTTGACAAATAATCAACTGTCTTTCCACATCCTACATGAATGACCTACTTCAACAGCTGTTCTAATAAACCACTACCATTTCTTCAATTTCAATACCGTCCCCCAGCAAAATTCATCTGGTCTAAATTCTACCCACAGGTATTGCACTCCTTTTTCCTCTTATGTCCTTCCGTCTATCGTCCCTCTTGTCCCTTGTAAACAGATTGCTGACATATGTCATTGTTATATCAAAAGAGTGATGACTTTCAATGACTTCCACTTGCTAATAATTATTTTACTTAAATAAATGACTGTGAAAACTCAAAATCTAAGGAACCAAAAAAACTCTTTAACTGTGCACATTTTGCCACATAACCAGCACAGAAATGCTGTGCCCTACAATAACTCTCTCTTCCATGTCCTTTAAGGATCACATTGTCACTGATATGCAAAAGGTTAGCATCAATGGGTACAAATTAGCTGCACATGTAAGTAGAGATAAAATGATGAGAGGAGGAGTTGCCATATATGTCAAAAGCTTCCACAGCGCAGAACATTTAGAAACTAAAAAAAATTTGTGTAGAGCAACATATGGAAGCATGTGCCACTGAACTAAAACTAAAAGATGGCACTTTCATAATTGTAACAGTGTATAGGTCCCCCTCAGGGAATTTCCAGCTATTCCTAGAAAACTTGAATGCTTTGTTGTGCTATCTGTCAGACATGGGGAAGCAAATTATCATTTGTGGGGATTTCAATGTTGATTCCCTGAAAGAGTGTGATAGGAAGAATGACCTTGTAGTATTACTCAGTTCTATCAATTTGAGCTCCGTCATTGATTTTCCTACTCGGATAACAAAGAACAGCAGGACATTGATAGATAACTTTTTTATAGACCAAGATAAGTTTAAGGACATAAATGCTTATCCTGTTGAGAATGGTCTTTCAGATCATGGTGCACAGCTAGTTACAGTACATGGCATAGCTCCATGCAGTATATCAAATCAGAATTTCAAAGCAGTGCGTTCAATTAACAATATAAATACTGCAAACTTTAGGGAAAGACTAAAGGAGCTAGACTGGGATGAAGTGTATACGGAACCTGATGCAAACTTGAAATATAACTTATTTCACGATACATTTTTAAGGGTATTTGAAAATTGTTTTCCCAAGAAAACAGTGAAACATAATTCCAAGAAAACATATAAAAAACCTTGGCTAACTAAAGGAATAAGAATATCTTGCAACCGTAAAAGAGAACTGTATCTAACAGCAAGAGGGAGTACTGACCCCGAAATTGTTCAATATTATAAAAACTATTGTGCGGTACTAAGAAAAGTTATTAAAAAGTCCAGAAGCATGTGTATCATGTCTGAGATCAGTAACTCTGATAATAAAATTAAAGCAATTTGGAATATTATTGAAAGGGAAACAGAGCAACCAAGAGCACAGGAAGACTTTAGTGCCATAAAACTGAATGACAAGTGTACTAACAAACAATCTGAAATTGGAAATATTTTCAATAATCATTTTTTAAATGTTGTGGAGAAAGTAGGATCTAGATCTTCACTAGAAGAGGCAAGGCTTCTAATAGAAGAGGCCATACCTGTGCAGTTTGAAACAACTGTATTTCCACGAACCTCTCCCTCTGAAGTCAGTAAAATAATAAACTCACTGAAAAGTAAAAGCTCTTACGGAATTGATGGCATTTCCAGCAAGATACTTAAAGCTTGTTCCCCACAGATAAGTAGGATTCTCAGCCACGTATGTAATACCTCTTTGGAGCAGGGTGTTTTTCCCGATAGACTGAAATATGCCATTGTAAAACCATTGCATAAAAGGGGGATACGTCGGATGTCAACAACTATCGCCCAATCTCTCTTCTGACAGCTCTATCAAAAATTTTTGAGAAAGTAATGTATTCAAGAGTAGCCTCCCAAATATGTAAAAATAAAGTACTAACAAAACGTCAGTTTGGTTTTCAGAAAGGCTTTTCAACAGAAAATGCTATATACGCTTTCACTGATCAAATATTAAATGCTATGAATAACCGGACATCACCCATTGGTATTTTTTGTGATCTCTCAAAGGCCTTTGACTGTGTAAATCATGGAATTCTTTTAGATAAGCTAAATCATTATGGTTTGAGGGGGGGCAGTGCACAATTGGTTTAATTCATACTTAACTGGAAGAATGCAGAGAGTTGAAATAAGTGGTTCATGTAATGTTAATACAACAGCTGATTCCTCAAACTGGGGGGCGATCAAGCACGGGGTCCCACAAGGTTCGGTCTTAGGTCCTTTACTGTTCTTGATATACATTAATGACTTACCATTCCATACTGATGAGGATGCAAAGTTAGTTCTTTTTGCTGATGATACAAGTATAGTAATAACATCCAAAACCAAGAACTAAGTGATGTAATTGTAAATGATGTTTTTCACAAAATTATTAAGTGGTTCTCAGCAAACGGACTCTCTTTAAATTTTGATAAAACACAGTATATACAGTTCCGTACAGTAAATGGCACAACTCCAGTAACAAATATAGACTGAACAGAAGTCTGTAGCTAAGGTAGAATTTTCAAAATTTTTAGGTGTGTCCATTGATGAGAGGTTACACTGGAAGCAACACATTGATGGTCTGCTGAAACGTCTGAGTTCGGCTACGTATGCTATTAGGGTTATTGCAAATTTTGGTGATAAGAATCTCAGTAAATTAGCTTACTATGCCTACTTTCATTCACTGCTTTCGTATGGTATCCTATTCTGGGGTAATTCATCGTTGAGTAGAAAAGTATTCATTGCTCAAAAACGTGTAATCAGAATAATTGCTGGAGCCCACCCATGGTCATCCTGCAGACATCTATTTAAGGATCTAGGGATCCTCACAGTAACCACACAGTATATATATTCACTTATGAAATTTGTTGTTAATAATCCAGCCCAGTTCAAAAGTAATAGCAGTGTGCATAGCTATAACACCAGGAGAAAGGATGATCTTCACTATGTACGATTAAATCTGACTTTGGCACAGAAGGGGGTAAATTATGCTTCCACAAAAGTCTTTGGTCACCTACCAAACAGCATCAAAAGCCTGACAGATAGTCAACCAACATTTAAAAATAAATTAAAAGAATTTCTAGATGACAACTCCTTCTACTCATTGGCTGAATTTTTAGATATAAATTAAGGGAGGGAAAAAAACTAACTTAAGCATTAGTGTCATGCAATATTTTGTGTAATGTAATATCTTGTACAGACGTCTTTCATTAACCTGACACGTTCCACATCATTACGAAGTGTCGTATTCATGATCTATGGAACAAGTATTAATCTAATCTAATCTAATCTAATCCTCCATATGCAGAACATGATCTCTCGCTGAACACACCCATGCCCCCCCCCCCCCTCCCCAACCAGAAAAACACACACAATTCACCACCTTGCATACTGCACAGCTGAGAAATATTTTCATTAGTATTGGCATTATTCTTTTCTGTAATGCCCTTGATACTGATAATATGCATATTATATCCTTAAAATTATGACCAAAGATAAACAAGTACATAAGTAAAATGACTGAACAGTCATGCATGCTTTAGTTGTGTAAAGAAGAAGGGCATGATTAATAAATTAATATTGTGGTCTACAATACCACTCCATGTACAGTCAGTTTCTTTAGCACTTTGTATAACTGGTACGATGCTTTTGCTTTTGTTTTATAGACTGATGACAAAGGGGTATTTGCAACAACTCTGTCGGAAGAATGTAGAATTGCAGCTGAAACTTTCTCCCTGACAAGAATGTGGATGTGTGAGGCCATGCTCCAGAGTGTGTCATACACTTTTACTACTGAAGATGAGAAAAACAAATTAGTGCATTCAATTCATAAATTTATGAATAGTTCAGGATGCAGTTAGTCATGTCTAGTTCTTCATGTATTTTTAGTCATCTTCATTTGCAGCTGTTCCCTGCAACATTGTCATTCTAAGAACTAATCATGGCAACAGTGAATAAGAGAATAAAAGCAGGATGCTGTAAATTAGTCATATTCTTCTTTATATGTAGATGTATTTGCATATCCTCTGATTTTACTGGCGGTCTGTATGTGGACTTAATTCTATCTTTTTTCCTTCTGAAAACTGTGAATTAGAAGTAAATCTTTATCCTTTTTTTTTTTATAAAATAATGTGATTAATTTTATCCTGTGTGTTTTTTGATCACATAACACACTGAAATTTGTTACTTATATGTTTTTGTGAACATTTGTAATTAATTTCAGCTTAAAACTGCTGTTGTGACCACATTTTCCCTAAGCTTCACGACTGTTGCATTGTAAGTAATGAATCATCTTTCAGCAAGTTGCAACCATATACCCAATGAAACCTGAGAGCCTAGATCCTATGAATAGCCTCTGCATAATTACACTGTCAGGAAAAAAAATAGTACACCCTTTTAGAAGTTTCCAATTCACTCAAGATTCATTGTTGCAACATTCATATGGGGTATATGAAATGATTATATTTGCAGAGCAATAGCGCAAGCAGTTCTGAGGTACCAGGTAGTGACCCATACTGAAACACCCATATTAGTATGCGGTGTAGCCTTCCCAGGCAGCACTGCAGGCACTGACTCTGGCATCCAGCCGATCATACAAGGGTGAATACTATCCTGGGATACACTATGCCGTGCCTGCTCGACCTGACCTGTTAGTTCTTGGTTGTTGTGGTTGTCAAGTTGCACGAGTCACTTCTTGTCCCATCATCTCCCACATGTGTTTGATTGGAGACCAGTCCAGAGATTGTGTTGCACGAAGAAACATCTTCCTGTTGCAAGAATGGCAAAAGAACGGATCTAACGACATTTTGCTTGTGTCAATTGCTGGTTAGCGTACCCTCAGAAACATGAACGGTGAACAAGAGCTATAGCTTATCACACCCCAGACCATAAGGCCTGGGGTGTGGCCAGTGTGTCTCGGACGAATGCACTCTATGAGACATTGCTCACCAGATCTATGTTATATGTGCAAACAACCGTCACTTACATGCAGGCATAATTTGCTTTCATTTCTGAAGACCATGGCATGTCATTCCATCTTCCGAGTGATCCTCTGACAGCACCAGTCAAGCTGTGCACGTTGATGCTGTGGCATGACTGAAATACCGGCTAGAGGTGTGCTTGCTTATAGTCCCACTTCCAATAACTGACTCACAACAGTTTATGTTGGCACGTCTGAGCTCACAGGCCCTCATACCTGTGCTTTGGTAGCTGTATGATCTGCCACTGTTGCTCCTACAATACGATGATTGTCGCGGGCATCTGTGCAGTGTGGACATCCAGAACCTCATCTACGAGTGTAAGAATGTTCATGTGACTACTGATACTAGCACCATTGCACATCTGACATAGCACATAGCACAACTTCGGTGGCAGTTCTCTGAAAGGACCATCCTGCCACTTGGAAGGCCACAATTTGACCTCTTTCAAGCTCTCTCTGTTGGCTGTAGAAAGCACTAGTGTGTCTCCGTGGCATGATTGTCTGCTTGCTTGATACGCTTGCACCACACTGAGCCTTCTGGCTGTGAGAATTACCTATTAAAGGGTTGGCACAGATGGAACTCGGGTAGCTATGACACTATGCTGTCTGCTGACAGACGATGTTGAAACCCTTATGAGTACATGTTCTATCACCCAGGTGGCATAGGCTGTCATCAGATCAAAATTAACATCGTCTTTTCAAGTGTACCTTTTTTTTCCGGCAGTGTATTTTCAGAATTTTGAGTACAGTAATCATATTAAATAGTTTTCTGTAAACTGCAGCCACATTAACAGTAGAAACCTAAGACATATAGGAACAGCCTCTGCTCATTCTTTTCAGAATTTTCAGTACAACAGTGACATGTACAAACCCAATTTATTTTCCTGTATTTTTTTACTGTATCTTGCAAGCTCGTGTTGTGAACTCAGGGATGGTGACCCCATTACTATTTTCACTCACTCTATGCTATCTGTGGCTGGGATAATCACCTAATACTTTTCAAGTACATGCTGAAGTAAAGATAAATATTTTTTTTCTATTTCCATTGGCCCAGGATCCTGAGTGGATATACTATTTATTTTTAGAATCGTGGCATTTATTCCAAACTTTTCCTATTTTTACATATTTATTTTGCTGATTGAATTGGATTTTTAGAAGTATATGTGTGTGTGGGGGGGGGATAGTGTCTGTGTGAAAGGGAGAGGGGGGATACTAGTTGCTTTGGCATGACTGATAGGATGCCATCATCTGGATTGCCTGTTGGATTTTTGAGAAGGCCCTCAGCCTGTGTGCTGTAGCACTTTTTAGAACTGACCACAGCATATTGGCTTTTAGCTAAATTAAAGATATGAAGGAGAGAGTGATGAATTTCTGAATTAACTTTTTTGACTTCTGAAATAGACATAAGAGCTCCAGAAACACTCTAAAACATTGTATAAGACATTGTATAAGTGACTACCAACATAGATTACTTTGTGTGAAATGCATTTAGAGATATTTTAGTCTTGTCATCTTTGACATAGTAACTCTCCATTCAGTCTAGACAAAAGTAGCACATTTTGAAGTCTTCCACCTCAGCTGTTTTTGAGAAGTATTCACTTACTGCATCTTGCACAATTGGCTAGTTTAATCCTTTAAAAACCACTTCTCAAGTGCAGTATGTATCAATAAATTGCACAATTGTCTGATTTTAATAGGGCAGAATAGATGATCAGAAGCACATAAAATGCATGCGTCAGAATTAATATGAGAAAGCTTGCTCCATGCAGTAATAGTAAGTTTCATAACTGGTGCCACGTTATACGACACTACACATTCTCTCTTTTGTTGTTGAACAGTTGGTGAAGATGACTGTTGTAGCACACAGTAAGCTTTCTTGTTTTAATTCTGGTGCCTGCACATGATGTGCTCACTTTCTGGTTGGCTATTCCACCATTTTATAATTGGATAACTCATCAATATATTGACACCTGTTGTTGTTGTTGTTGTTGTGGTCTTCAGTCCTGAGACTGGTTTTATGCAGCACTCCATGCTACCCTGTCCTGTGCAAGCTTCTTCATCTCCCAGTACTTACTGCAACCTACATCCTTCTGAATCTGCTTAGTGTATTCATCTCTGGGTCTCCCTCTACGATTTTTATCCTCCACGCTGCCCTCCAATGCTAAATTTGTGATCCCTTGATGCCTCAGATCATGTCCTACCGATCAGTCCCTTCTTCTTGTCAAGTTGTGCCACAAACTTCTCTTCTCCCCAATTATATTGAATACCTCCTCATTAGTTATGTGATCTACCCATCTAATCTTCAGCATTCTTCTGTAGCACCACATTTCGAAAGCTTCTATTCTCCTCTTGTCCAAACTATTTATTGTCCACGTTTCACTTCCATACATGGCTACACTCCATACAAATACTTTCAGAAACGATTTCCTGTTACTTAAATCTATACTCAATATTAATAAATTTCTCTTCTTCAGAAACATTTTCCTTGCCATTGCCAGTCTACATTTTATATCCTCTCTACTTCAACCATCATCAGTTATTTTGCTCCCCAAATAGCAAAACTCCTTTACTACTTTTAAGTGTCTCATTCCCTAATCTAATTCCCTCAGCACCACCCGACTTAATTCGACTGCATTCCATTATCCTTGTTTTGCTCTTGTTGATGTTCATCTTATATCCTCCTTTCAAGGTACTGTCCATTCCGTTCAACTGCTCTTCCAAGTCCTTTGCTGTCACTGACATCGGCGAACATCAAAGTTTTGATTTCTTCTCCATGGATTTTAATACCTACTCTGAATTTTTCTTTTGTTTCCTTTACTGTTTGCTCAATATACAAATTGAATAACATCGGGGAGCGGCTGCAACCCTGTCTCACTCCCTTCCCAACAACTGCTTCCCTTTCATGCCCCTTGATTCTTATAACTGCCATCTGGTTTCTATATAAATTGTAAATAGCCTTTCACTCCCTGTATTTTACCCCTGCTACCTTTAGAATTTGAAAGAGAATATTCCAGTCAACATTGTCAAAAGCTTTCTCTAAGTCTACAAATGCTAGAAACGTAGGTTTGCCTTTCCTTAATCTTTCTTCTAAGGTAAGACGTAAGGTAAGTATTGCCTCACGTGTTCCAATATTTCTACGGAATCCAAACTGATCTTCCCCGAGGTTGGCTATACTTGTTTTTCCATTCATCTGTAAAGAATTCACATTAGTATTTTGCAGTTGTGGTTTATTAAACTGACAGTCCGGTAATTTTCACATCTGTCAACACCTGCTTTCTTTGGGATTGGAATTATTATATTCTTCTTGAAGTCTGAGGGTATTTCGCCTGTCTCATACATCTTGGTCACCAGATGGTAGAGTTTTGTCAGGACTGGCTCTCCCAAGGCCGTCAGTATTTCTAATGGAATGTTGTCTACTCCTGGGTCCTTGACGCCTATTGCACTTGAAAATAGCCCATAATGACAAAATTGACCAGTCAGGCAATATGTAATAAGTGAACACTTCTCAAAAAAGCCAAGGACGAAAACTTCAAAATTTCTTTTGATAAAAATACAGCTTTAGTACTCCACAAGGAAAAAGTAGTATGATATGGTTCCAAAATTCTCATACAAGGACTTAGGAAATGCTTCTGATACGAGATTATTAAGGACTTAATAAATGAAATACTGAAGTATCCACATTACAAACATCAGTGTTTTTGGGCACATCATCTACGTCTACATACATAGTCCACAACCATCATACAGTTAATGGTGGAGCATCCCGGTGAATGATGGACGGTGCCATGTAGCACCAATAGTTATTTCCATTCCTACTCCATTCACAAACGGAGCAAGGGAGAAAGGCTTGTCTATATACCTCTGCAAAAGTCCCTATTTATTTTATCTCATCTTCACGATTCTTACAGAAAATGTACATTGGTGGCAGTAGAATTGTACTGCAGTCAGCTGCAAGTGTCTCTTCTATGAATTTTCTCAACAGTGTTCTGTGAAAAGATCATCATTCTCCCTCTAGGAATTCCCAATTGGTTTCACAAAGCATCTATGTAACACTTTTGGGTTGACTGAATCCACCAGTAATGAATCTAGCTGCACACTTTTGAATTGTTATGAGGTCTTCATTTAATCCAGTCTGGTGGGGATCTAAACACTTGAGCAGTATTCAAGAATGGGTCGTTCAAGTGTTGTGTATGCAGTCTTTTATGTAAATGAACTACATTTTCCTGAATCTATCCCAGTAAATTGCTGTAAACCATTTGGCTTCCCAAGCACCGTATGTTGTTCTTCAATTTCATTTTGCTTTGCAATGTTATATCTAGATATTTAATCCACTTGACTTTGTCAAGCAACACACTACTAATGCTGTATTCGTACATTACAGGATTGTTTTTCCTACTCATATGCGTTATCTTACATTTTTCTACATTTACAGCAAGCTGCCATTCGTCATGCTGAATAGAAATTCTGTCTAAGTCATCTTGTATCCTCCTACAGTCACACAATACTTTCCTGTGTACATAGCAACATCAGCAAACAGTCACAGATTGATGCTCACCCACTCCATCAGATCATTTATGTAAGGTCAAACAATGGAAAGTCCAGATTGGAATACCAACAGTATTATAAGAAGGACAAATTGCTACTCACTGTAAAAATGACTTGTTGAGTAGCAGACAGGCACAATGGAAAGACTGTTACACATTGAGTTTTCAGCCAAAGTCTTCTTCAGAAAAGAAAAGACACACATATATATTCACACAAGTAGGCACACCTCTCTCTCTCTCTCTCTCTCTCTCTCTCTCTCACACACACACACACACACACACACGATCGCCATCTCTGGCTGCTGTGGCCCGATTGCAGTTGTCACATTGGATGAAAGCAGCAATCCGGAGTGAGGCAGGCAAGGGGGAGGGCTAGCAGGATACAAGGGGGGGGCTACACGAAGGCATGACTGGACTGCAAGACAGCGTCAGGGGGCTACGGGGGAGGGAGGATACAGGGATTTCATTTGATTTGATTTATTGCTTATTTACAGACCTGTTGTCTTACATTTTATAACACATTGTTCATTTTACAGCTTTTCATTTAGGTTACAAAACATATTCCATATTACAAACAGCAGTTATTGTTCTCAGCAATAATAAATCAAAAATACTGTAGAAATTGAAAGAAAGAAAAAAAAACACACACACAAAAATATTAAAATTTTAAAAAGATATAATGACAGATGATAGGATATATATATATATATATATATATATATATATATATATATATATATATATATATATATATATATATATATATATATATTCAAAGATTCCAAGACTTACCAAGCGGGAAAGCCGGCGGGAAAGCCGGCAGACAGGCACATGAACAAAACACACAAACACACACACAGAATTACGAGCTTTCGCAACTGGCAGTTGCTTCGTCAGGAAAGAGGGAAGGAGAGGGAAAAATGAAAGGATGTGGGTTTTAAGGGAGAGGGTAAGGAGTCATCCCAATCCCGGGAGCGGAAAGACTTCCCTTAGGGGAAAAAAATGACAGGTGTACACTCGCACACACACACATATCCATCCGCACATACACAGACACAAGCAGACTGCTTTTGTTCATGTGCCTGTCTGCCGGCGCTTTCCCGCTTGGTAAGTCTTGGAATCTTTGTTTTTAATATATTTTTCCCATGGGGAAGTTTCTTTCTATTTTATTTATATATATATTATCCTATCTGAGCCAGCATGATCTGAAAGCTTAGGAACTACTTCAAGCCTTGCAGTCCCAGTCCTCTACAGTTTAATTTATGGATTAATATTTCTAAACACTATTTACAAAAACACGATAATTATCATCTACATTGTGGAAAGTGCAGTGGTGTGTGAGTGTAAAGTATGTTATTTCTTGGAGTTATTAATTAACCTTCAGTTCCTATATTATGTGTCTTGAATTTTATCTATCATGTTGCTTATACACTAAGTATTGAGTTACAATGTTATATCACAACAGTGATATAATGATTGCTTGATGGATATGTCTGCTGTTTACATTTAAGCTAGAACAGGTTTACAAGGTTGATTGCCTTACATTGTTTATTTTAATACAGTTTAATTATTCTAGATGTTGTGTAAGGTTGTCTGCAGTACGTGTTGGTGAAAGTCTTTGTTGATTGAGTGAGTGTGTATTTTGGTACAGCTGCCTGTGTTGGTGTACAAATTGGAACTGCTGTGCTTCATGTGTGTTGCAGTATGCTGTTATATGGCTGTCTGTCGGAATTCGTTGTGTGATTTCCTTGAGACATCATCAGCAATTTTATTTATTATCTCCCACTTGTCTTTGTCTCTTATTGCCTGTATTGTGTAATTGTCATACTGAATTAGTGTCTGGTGTGCTGCTCTGTATCAGTGACAGTGAAGAAGTATGTGTTCTGAGGATCCATCTTACCCACATGTACAAGAAGCACTCTGGCTGGGGCCTATGTGGTGTCAGTCCGCAGGGTAATGGGTGTAACCGGTCAGAAAGTGAACCGTACCCTGGGTGGGATTGATATGGCTCAGCCTCAGGCATTCCCCGATACCAAGGAAGAAATGACATAACCAATAGCCCCTATTGCTTAACTCCCATTCCCTTTGCCAGGTATTCACCCACCATTTAACGAGTTGGCGCTTCCTGGTGATGTCATGGCCAGTAATCTTGATCACCTTATCCTGTTCCTCCTCCTCAGCCAGTACTTTGCAGCTTGAAATTGAATGTTTATGTTGTTAGGGAAGGTTCCAAACACCACACAGAGTAATTCCACTGACGTGGTGTTGAAAGCTCCTGACAGCCTTATGAGGGCACTCCTCTGCTCTTGCCGTACGATGTTCCAATTCATCACTGGACGTACTTTGTGGGCTCGTGCACTGGCTGCAAATCAGACCTCAGAAAGAGAGCACAATGGTGAGTTCTCAGTGTGTTACACTGAGTCTGGCCAGCCTGTGCATAAGTTCGGCAGCCCTATCAGTCGTCGTTCTGATGTTTTCGTCAAAGGACAGTCATTTGTTGAGTTGCACACCAATATATCGTGTTTCTGTTGTCTGCATATCCTGATGTCTATTGTTTTATGCTTGGATTATTTTTTAGTGTTCCTTTGAGTAATATAGAAACTGTTTTCTGTACAGCATCTTAAGTTCATTACGTTTGCACCAGTAGCTGATGCTTCTGAGTAGCTGTGTTGACCGGTGTTCGAGGTGCGCTCTTGAGTCCGCAGAGACCACCACCAGGTGGTCATCTGCATATGCTATTGTCCCATTCGCAAACTTGTGGGCAGCCTTTGGTGACTCTTTTAATCACTTTCTGACTTCCCGCGTGCCATTCAACTACCCTGTTTCTACAGAAGCTTGAGAGGCTATTGTAGAGAACCTTAGGTACCTGCATCTGTCTGAGGCTTGGAAAAATTGTGAGCCACCAGATATTATCAAAGGCACCCGAAATATCTATAAGAATAGCAACTGCATATTTGCTTTCTGTGTTATTCACAGTGGTTAGTACCTTATTTAGTGCATCATCTATAGATTGCCCCACACTGAAACCAAATTGGTGTGGACTAAGGCCAAGGAGCTCCCTGTACAGTTGCAAGTGATTGCACAGAAGTTATTCCTGGACCATGGCCAAGTTGTCTATTAAGCATATAGGCCTATAAGTTTTTGGATCTGAGGGATCCTTATCCACTGATTTTTAAATTATGATGGCATTTGCTGTTTTCCAGACTGCAGGTGTCCATCCCAGCCATAGCGCTTCAGTGAGTAAATCTGTCAGGTGTGGAACAATCCGTGGAACGACAATTTTCAATGTCTCGGAATGGGTACCATGTGGCCCGGGGGCTTTTTGTTATTTAGTTTGGCAGTCACAAGCATGACCTCTCCACATGCAAAGGGAATAATGACAGTACCATTTTCATAGAAAGAGTTCATTTTCACTGTCCAGTATGAATCTGTTCATTCAATTGTTGCTCGTCATAGGGAAGGAGTTTGTTTAGGACAAATTCTGCAGAACTTCTCCATCCTTCTGTTATGGTACTGTCATCTCATCTTATCTCATCTCAGTGTTGTGAAGACTGGTGGCATTCAGTGTTGTGAAGACTGGTGGCATCTTCAGACATGCCATTTGTATTTTAAAGGGTTCCCCCCAAAAATTGGTTTTGAGCTATTTCTGCATGTGTGTGTTGCAATGTTGTTCTCATGTTTTTGTAACTCTTATTTGTAGCATTGTTTGGATTCCCTGAACTGTATGAGTCTGACATCCCTGTCCATTGCTGCTTTCACTCTTTGATACCATTTAGGTTTAATTCTTGCTTCTTTGTGGAACCCTGTTAGTCTTCTAGTCCACTGTATGTTTAGATTTTGCTCTGTGTCAGCAGTTGGAATTGCAGCCCTTTGTGCTCTTTGTAGTAAGTCAGTCAAAATGTGTGCTTTATAATCAACTGACCCTCAACTGTATCTAAGGGGAAAGCCTCAGTCATCTGTCTTAGTTTTTCTCCCAGTCTGCCTTATGAAATAACAATTGCTAATATCTGTTATGTGTGGGTGGGTGTATCTGTGTGTCTATGTTAATGATGATAGCATTTTGGTCACTGTGAATAGTGGCATCCATGGCCTCCCATCCCGTTACAAGTGGCAGCACATTTGAATTTGCAGTTGTTATGTAAATCCTACTGTTGGCTCCTGATGGCATCATGTAGGTGGATGTCTGACTTGGACTGTTGACGATGTAGAGGTTGTGTTCAGTTAGTACCTCATGGATTTGGTGCCCCAGTCATCCGTTTTGTCAGTGTGCTAATAGTCAGCCTAGCATTTATGTCTGCAGCTATTAGTAAATTTCTGTTATTGGCATATTCGACAATTTCTCTGATGTAACTGAGATACGGTCCAATGTCGTGCGAATACTGCACGTATAACATTGCAATAATACACTTCTTGCATTTGTGCACTATTTCCATTGTTGCAGAGTGTCCGGTACATAAATGAGCTCTCTGTGTAACTGTGAAATTTTGATTTCTGACAACGATTGCAGCCTTCGCATTGGATGTACTGGTTACAGTGATTTGTTTGTGGTCGAAACCTACTAGTCGGCCGTTTCTGGTGTAGGGTTCCTGCAAGCAGAACACGTCCACTTGCACTTCATCCATTAACTTAGGTAGTCCCATACTAACTAGTGTCTGGTTGTTTGGATTCTGCTGTAAGAGACTCATGGATGTCAGGTATACACAAAACATTTAGATCCCTCTTCACTGTAATCGATTTACACTAGTCCTTGGGCCCTTGCAGACTCTTTGTATCCATTTTCTACAATTAGCTTTTGCCCCTTCTAGTGCAGGCTTTGTGTAGTGGTACAGTCAACTCTTTAATGTCTGCTGATATATTAGCGATTTCAGCAAAAGTCTGTTTGTGTCTGCTCAGTTGTCAGATAGCAGATTGTGTCACCTTTTGAGTTGCCAATTCTAGTCACAAGTCGCAATGCTGTTTGGAAGGTGTCTCTGCTTCCTAGACTCAAAAGGTATATATTTCCTTCCAGATTTAAAATATCGTCTGTTCCTCAAGTTCTGTAGTTATTCATCATCATGTGTTGTGATATTGTGTACTGTGTTATTTGTGTTTGTGAACCGTATGAGATCATTGTCACTGGTTGATGTAGGTTTTGCACGTTTTGGTGTTGCATACCCTGTTGTGTTTCAGTGTGTCATGTTTGTGTCCTGTTACACTGCGTTTTCCTATTGTAATAAAACTGATTACATTGAGATAAATGTACTAACCAATCTTGGATCATATGAAATGACCAATTCCAAATTGAAGACTCAAAATCCAGAAATTGACTACCACACAGCTATATGAAAATCTTTAAACATCAACTAATATAAACATTTCATTTTTACTATGGACTTCTTAAAAAGATAAACAGTTATTTGTATTTTGCTTATGAAATGTATGTTCTGAAGATGATTTTTGCGCAAATAGATTGATATAAGATAGTAATTCTTTTGCTACATGTTGTTAGAGGTAAATCTTCATCTTTGAGTAGTCATTAGTACAAGTTGGAAGTGTGAGGACAGAGTACAAATTATGTTTGTTGCTTTAGCATCTTGGATGACATTGATTTGTATTGTGAAGTGAAATGACTGAAAATATGAGTGTTAATCACCAGACAGTCCAACAGTGTTCATATTGTTTAGTAGAAGGAATCCAAATACCCTCTAGACCACTATAAAAAGTCATACTTAAAAATGGATTATGAGCCTTCAATTTACAATAAAGAAGAGGAATAAAAGATGAGTGTTATGAAAACTGGTTATTCAAACTCTACTGTTGCTATCTCTCATTGCAGTATGTTACTGTCTAAGCATGACAAGTGCTGTGAAATTTGACCAGCTGCCAAATTTAGCAACTTACTTCAAAATTAATAAATCAACTTTGGGCTAAAAGAGGGTGGTAATGATCAGAATATTGTGGCATCGACCGGGATTGCCTGAAAGTGAAAGGTGAATACTGTGTTGCACTATTTTTCTTGTTGCAGATTAAAAGTAGATATACTGTGAAAATTTCATACGAATAATCACCCAAGTAAGAACCACAGCTATGAAACAGTAACAATAGCAGCAAGAGTAGCTCTCAGCCAAGAAGAAGAAAAGGATCAAAAATAAAAAGTGAGAGGAACAATTAGTGACACTGACATCCAACAATAAAGTTAAGCACTGGAAATATTTTCTTTATTTTTTTCTGTTTTTGGTGAAGTGTTTAGCTGAATAATCATCAATAATTACAGTCACTGAACAGGAATCTGAAGTAATGGGGGTAATACAGACATGGGAAACTTAAGTAGTGTTGTGAAACAAGAACAGCAAAACTCTACTGATGAAGCAGTAGATCAGAAAAAAGTTGCTGACAAATTAAGTAAATTAGTAGAACAATATGATGATAATGACATAAGTACCAAGTTGGCATTGTTAATAAAAATGAGCAGTGATAATGAGGGTCAGTTAATAAAAATGAGTAATGACCAGTTTCCAAAAATTAATGACCTACTTGAAAATCATAAACAAGAAAGTAAGAACCAGTTCACAGAAATTGGCCATTCAGTAAGAGAGTTATTTGACTGTATCGGTAACAATACAGCTCAATTAAACAATATCAATCACAAAATTAAGAGGTTAGATGGCTGAGTTGAGTCTGTTGAATCCAAAAAGAAAGAAACTGAACCTAAATTCAATACTGAAATTAAAAATCTCAAAGATGAGATCACTGGAGTTAGGAAAAAAATGCTTTTGAAGAAGTGCACAATGAAATAAGTACTGTGGACAAAAATGTAAATGTTAGAATTTCAACTTTGGAAACTAATGTCAATACCAAACTGGCACTTGTCGAAAACAATTTTTTTGAACATGTGAATACAGTAGATAATACCTAAATAGAAAATTAAGTAATAGCAAAACCAGCACCAGCAAAAAAGGTGAAGAACTGTCCAAAGTTGTAGTTAATAAAAATTTTGTTAACAATGTTGGTGCCATGTTTTGCATCATTTATGTGAAAAGCTTTTCAGGCTAAGGTAGTTTTCTGCAGCATTGCAGGGATAATTTTGTGTCCAATATGACTGATATTATGAAAATCAAATTTGTTAAGAAGTTTCTGGAAGGTGAAGCATTAATTTGGGCTAATCAGCACACTACTAATGACACAACTGTGCAGATTTTGAGAAAGGCTTTCAGACTGATTTTGGTCAGAGACTGAACAAGCTAGAATGAAAGGGGAATTTCTGAAGGGGCCAAATTACAGGGAAGGGTATATTAGCATGAAACAGTTTTGCGAAAATCAACTTAAAAAATTAGCTCATTTGTGCAAACCTTTTGATGAACTCGCGTAGATTAGGGCCTTAAAAAGGAGGTTACCAGCTGTGGTATGGCGGGACCTAGTCTGTGGGTCAGATGGCACAATAGACCAGTTTTTGAAATATGTAAATAAATTAGATAGAGTTTTGGGAAAAAAAACGGGGAAATACAACCACAATAGACACAGACAGTTTGAAAGTGGTAGTAATCAAGATTGGCAAAGTAATAATCACAACAGGAGGGAACACAGTAACCACAATGGTAACAATTATCACCAGAAGGAGTAATAGAGTAAATGGTAACAGTTTTCATTCTGGAAAGCAACATAGCAGTAAGTGGAACAGAAATGGGAATAGTGATGGTAATATGAACACAAGGAGACAGGATGGGGTATTAATTCAGGAACCAAAAAAACTATCTTGGGTGCCCTTGTCGGTCCTCAAGTTTGGGGCCCATGAAACAAATAACAAATGGATCAGAAATTGTACAAATACTGAAACACAAGAAAAACTCTAGTGAAGCGACCAGTAGCTATCTTAAAGATGTGTACTATCCTGTTAATCTTATACCTGTTGGGGAAGAAGTATGTTCACCAGGCAATGCAAAATATGGAGACAAGGTAAGCAAGCCAACAGAAATTGGAAAAGAGGATACAGAAGAAATTAATTTTTCAGATTTCTATACCAGGGTAGAAGCTTGTCACTTTTTAAAGGCTGAAGTAATTGATTTTTGTGATGCTATTGGAATCCAGAAACTAATGGAAGAACTAGGTAAGAAAAAACTGAATACTGTATTAATGAACAGCAACTTAAGTGAAATGCATAAAGTTTTGAAGGAAAACAAACAGGGAAATTTATTGCCGGAATCATGTAGTGTGTTCACAGCAGAGCTGGTAGCCATTAACTGGACCATCAGTTTTGTTACTGGACCTCCCTCCACAGTGTTTTATATGTACCGACTCGGTGAGAAGCCTGCAGGCAATTGACCGATGGTACTCTCGTCACCCTTTGGTCTCTGCTATCCGTGCCCTTCTCTCTGCCCTTGGCCCCTGGCTATTCAGTTGCCTTTCTTTGGGACCCAAGTCATGTGGGTATCCCAGGGAATGAACCTAGGAGGGATTCCAGACAGATGAACAATATTCAAGAATCCCTCAAACAAGTGTCTTATAGCCCATGAGTTACTTCCTATGAATCTGAGTCTGGCATCTGCTTCTAATTGTTTTATGTGGTTATTCCACTTAAGGTCACTCTGGATAGCTATTTTACAGAAAATACTGTTTCCAGTAGTTTGTCATCAATGGCGTAGCTATACAGTAGTGGATTTATTTATTTATTTAGGCCTTCAAATCCTGCATGTATAGAATATATACAAGGATATTGGACATGGTTGGGTCTTTACAAGACAAAATACAGTTTGTATTGCATTCCTCAGGGCGAGATATTGAAGTAATTTAGCAAAGAATCATATATACAATAAACATTAGAGGCAACATACAAAGTAGACTATTCATAATGCATCTTTATTTTTGTTTTTTGGTTTCTAGGCACTCTGTCAGACAGTGAAAGCAATGATCAATTAAATATGTCTTTAGTTCAGACTTAAAACTGCTGAGTTTGCTTACTGATTTAATATGGTTAGGCAGATTATTGTAAATTTTTATCTCAGTATGTAGAGTGCCTTTTTGGCACAATGATGTTCTCACCTGTTTCATATGAAGGTCATATTTTTGCCTTGTATTGTATGCTTGTATGTCTTCATTTTTTAATAAGCTATCTGGGTGAGTATCAATATATTGTTTGATGAAAACTGATGTTTTGTAGGTAAAAATGCAAGGAAGAGGAAGAACTGACAGTTTTTTGAATATAGGTCTGCATGATTTGGTATTGTTTACCCCTTCAGTAATTCTTAATATTCTCTTTTGCATCTTGAAAAGTTTAATATTTGTTGTTGCATTGTCCCAGAAGATTATGCCGTGTTTACAGAATGCACATAGGAGTAGTATACATTTAACAGGCTGGCTTTGCTACAACAAGATATCCTTGTCATGTATCAAGTTTTGCTTAGTTTTCTTTGCAAATATTCAATGTGTACCTCCCATTTTGTGGTGTTCTGGAGCCAGATGCCCAGAAATTTTGTGCTGTCAACACTTTCAAGAACTCTGTCCCTTAGTTCTATTTGTATTTTTGGGTGGTGTCTTCCTTTTAGATTATAGACATTCAGTGCTACTGTCTTTTCTTTGTTTATAATTAGCTTGTTATAGCTGAATCACTGTTCTACTCTGTTCATTGTTTATATAGTAGAGCCTTTTAGTTTCTCTTCTGTTTTACCACTAATAAGGAAGCATGCATTGTCTGCAAATTATAGGGTAGTTTGGCAATACTTGTTGTACATAAGATCATTGACATATATGAGAAACAGAATGGGTCCTAATAATGATCCTTGAGGGACACCATTTTTTCACATTCTGAATAGTAGTAGCTCATTTTGTTATGGTCAGTATATTGCACTTCAACCACCTGTTTGCGACCACATTAGTATGTTCTGAGCCACTCATTTCAAATACCTCTAATTCCTAATTGTTCAAGCTTTTGCAGTCGGGGATTATGGTCGATGATGTCAAAAGCTTTGGATAAATCAAGACATACGCCTGTCACAAACTCACTCGCATCCAATTTAGTATAGATTTCATTAAGAAAATCAAATATTGCACTTTCATTTGAATAGCCTTTCCTGAATCCATAGTGTAAGGGAGAGAGAATTTTATTTTTATTTAGGAAATCAGACAGTCTCTTATAAAAAAAAATCTAAAATTTTTGAAAATACATGCAGGGGCTATTGGTCTATAACTTTGAAACACTTTCTGGATTTCCTTTTTTGAGCAGTGGTTTCAGTTTTGCTGTTTTTAAGCATGAAGTGAAGGTTCCTGATGCTGGTGAGCTGTTGCACAAATGTGTCAAGAGTTCACCTAAGGCAAGAAAGCATTTTTTAATAATTGCATCTGGTATTCCATCAATTCCACATAAGTACCCTGTTTTCAAGGTTTTTATAACTATAAAATTTCTTCAGTATTTGTGGGTGAAAGGCACAATGATGTTGACACATTTCTCACGCTATTGGATGATAGAGGTGATATTTTGTTGTGTTCTTCCAGTCCACGCATCAACTGTTCACCTTTGTTTGCAAAATATTTGTTGAAGGTCCCTGCGATTTTTGTTGGGCAAGAAATCATTTGTCCTTTAGATTGTTTGGTTTCACTTGTTTGATTTTTCATAACTTCCCATATAGCTTTAGATTTGTTTTTTTGAATTTTCAATGTATTTGTCATTTTCCATTGTTTTAGCTTTTCTTACAACATTTTTGAGGATCCTCTTGTAATTCTTCAGGTACAAATGAAATTCGTGAGGCTTGTTCTGTGTCTTTGCTATATTGTGTAATCTTCTTTTCTCTGCACAAGAGAGTCTAATACTTGTTGTAATCCATTTGTTCTTTTTGAAGTTAGGTTGACTTTTTTGAATGGAAATGCAGCTTCAAAGTATGACATGAAGATTTCCATGAATTTTTCAAACTTTTTGTTGGTATTTTCACAAGTATACACTTCATACCAGGTTTCTTCACTTAGTCTCTGTATAAAAATGTTTGTTTGTTTGTTAGTGAATTTTCTTGTTTCTTTTACAAGTTACTCTTTCTCATTTGTTTCACTTGGGGTAAGCTATAAACTGTATAGTGATCACTAAAACCAGTGTTAAGATTTCTGACACAGAAATTGTGATTTACATTTGTGTTTATTAATATCTGATCAATTGTTGAGTTGTTTTTGGTGTAACTCTTGTAGGAGAATCTATGGTGGCTCTTATGTTATATGTTTCCAGTAGGGCCATTAAGATTAGCTGGTCTTTTGAGATTTCTTGAAAATCAATATTAAAATCTCCACTTACGATCATTGTTTTGCTGAAGTTTTTTGTAGTATTTAAAGCTGCTTATTGTTGATGACAGAAATCATTTAAGTTCCCATCAGGGCTCCTATATGCACAGATGATTATTAATTTTAATGCAGAGAGTTCAACTGCGGGTACTTCAAAAACTTTCTCTTCAGCTAACAGTTCAATGGGTTTTAATGTACAACAATCAATACCAATTTTAACAAATATACATGAGCCTCCATGACTGGATGTAATTCTAGAGAATGACGATGAAAGATTGAAGTCTGCAAGTTTTGTGACTGGCATGCAGTGTTCAGTTATACACATTACAGAAGCATTTTTTAGCTCATCAGTACATAAAATTTCAAGTTCACTTAATTTGTTTAGCAATGATTGGACATTTTGATGAATCAGCATGAAATTAAATGATTTGTTAGACTTTGGCATATTTAATTGATCACTTACCTTTATCTTGTCAGTAAAAAATCATTCCGGTGTACTGGAAGTACTGCTTTTCTGTTACCGACTGCAGTTATTCTTCAATTATCATCTGCAGCAGAATTTTCTTCTGTGTCTGGCTCCCTTGTATGTTGTTCAGCTGCTCTGGTTGTTGATTCTGCTGCTGATCCTACTGTTGATAATATTGCTGCTGGTGTTAGAGCTGCGTCTGCAATTGGTGGAGCTGTTACTGCATTCATTGTTGTTGCTGTGCGTAAATATTGGAGGCACCTTGTTTCTTCTTTTGTTGGTGTTAATGTTGCTGAGTGATGTTTCGCTGGCGTTGTTTCCTTTAAATATTTTCCTATGTATGTGCAATATGTTACATTTATTTATGTTCAGAGTCAACTGCCAGGGCTGGCACCATTCATCAGTTCCCTAGTGATCATTCTGCAAGTTCTTAGTATCTTCTGGAATTGCTACTTTCTTATAGATAATGACATCACTTGTGAACAGCCCTAGAGAGCATCCAATGCTTTCTACTAGGTCATTTACATATATATTGTAAACTGCAACATTCCTATGAAACTTCCTGGGGTACTCTGGAAATTGTCTTTATATCTATCTATTTTGTTCCATTAAGTGTGGCGTGTGAAGTTCTGTCTGCAAGGGAGTCTTGAATCCAGTCACACATCTGCTCCGATACTTGATAAGCACTTTTTTTTTCACTAAACAGCAGTGCGTGATGGTGTCAAATGCCTTCCTGAATTCAAGGAACACAGCATCAATGTGAGCAACATTGACTGAGGTGCTGTGCATCTCATGGAGGAACAGAGCAGGCTGAGTTTCACAGGAGCTCTGTTTGCAGAATCCATGTTGATTTTTATAGAGGAGATTTTCCTTCTCTAAGAATGAGCATAAAACATGTTTCATAATTCTACAGTAAATTGACATCACAATATAGGTCAATAATTGTGTGCATCTGTCCGACAGCCCTTCCTAAAAACTGGAGTGACCTCCACTTTCTTCCAGTCACTAGGTACCTTCATTGCTCAAGCGATGTATGATAAATTACTGCTAGGAGAAGAGAAAATTCTTCCACATAATCTTTGTAGAATCTTGTAGGTATCTCATCTGGTCCTCATGCCTTTCCACTGCCAAGGGATTGTAATTGTTTTTCTATTCCGTAATCAGGTATCACAATATCTACAATTTCGATGTTTGTATGATGATTGAAAGGAGGGAGCATTTAATGACTTTCCGCAGTGAAACAATTTTGAAAGATCAAAGGCCTTCTGTCTGGTATCTTCTGTTTTGTTGCCAGTAGGGTCACTGAGTGAATGAATAGATGATTTTGACCCACTTACTGATTTTTAGTATGACCAAAACCTCTTAGTGTTTTTATTCATATCAGTTGACAAAGATTTAGTTCCAGAGTCACTGAATGCTTTTCTCATTGCTCCTTATACTCGCTCAGCTTTTGTTTGTCAGCTAGATTTTTAGTTTTCTTGAATCTGAGCTGAAGTTCTCTTTGTTTACGTAGCAGTTTTCCCACAGGGCTGTTAAACCAGGGTAGGTCTTCCCCATCCCTTAAGACCTTCCTCGGAACATACTTGTCTAAGGCATATTACATGAGTCCTTCGAATTTTTTCCATTTGTTTTCCACATCTTCATCCTCATCAATGAATATTTGATTCTGACTAGTAAGGCACTCTGAAATTTGTATCCTGTCACTCTTGCTAAGCAAAAATATCTTCCTACCTTTCTTAACATTCTTTGTAAGACCCGTTGTCATAGATGCTGTCACAGCCTTATGATTACTGATGCCTTCCTCTATGTTAACTGATTCAATAAGTTCAGGTTTGTTTGTTTCCAGGAGGTCTAAAATATTACCCTTGTGAGTTGGTTCTGGAACTATCTGGTCATAGTTAGTTTCGGACAGGACATCCAGAATAATGTCATACGATTACCTGCCTCTGGCACCAGTTTTGATAGCATGACATTCACAATCTATACATGGCAAGTTGAAGCCACCTCGTTACAGTGGCATGGTCAGGAAACTTATTAATGATGTTCTGCGAGTTCTGTCTGAAGCACTCTACCACTAGAGCTCATGTCCCAGACAGATTATAAAAGCATTCAATTGCTATTTTTGACCGGTCTTTGATACTTAACTTCCCCCCAGTTTAATTCATAATCGGAACCCGTAATAACTGTGCTATAATCTTATGGACTCCTTGAAACAGATACTCCATGCCCATGATGTGAGATTGTGAGGCAGGTGCTGAATAATGTTGCTCTGAAGTGTAGTATCAATCTACCTACTAGTTCTCAATAGGCATAGTAGGAACCTGTAATGCTGCTTTGTTTATAGACACACAAAACCGACTCAGCAATGGTATTCTCATGGGTCATGCAGCTTTTTGATAACATTTAGCAAGCTGTTAAGTTCTAATAATGAAATAACTTGAAGATAAATTTAACACCAAAGGAATATTAAATTGCTGCACACATTGTGTGTACAGTTCGGCCTCAGTGTGGGAAGTGCCAGGAGTTGGGTAAGTTTCCTGTAGCTTTAGAGAACAACCCTACACAAGGTGGCAGTGAGGTATGTGGCGAAGAAAAACTCTTGCTCTTGAATGCTCACAGTTCATTATGCAGTTTTTTGCTGAGCTATGCATCCTGTGCTACAGTGCGAGATCATCTGCTTGAGTAGACTCTTGGTGGGCACGAACACACAGCAGTGTGTTGCCACACAGCTAATCTGTTTTCAGATGTAGCTGATATTCTCTTTCCAAGTAAGATGTTCGTCAGTCTCAATGCCTAAAAACTTATGTTTATCAGAACTTCAACTGCAAAGAGTGATTCAGTACGAGATTGGTTATAATTTAACAAGAACGTCATTACAACAGCCTTATCCCTACTAAATATATATTTTTTTCTTCTTTTTCTTGTGCCCTTGTCCTAAATCGCTGTAGGGTCAGCATGGTTAGTTAAAGGGGTGGCCTGATGCTCTCCCTGTTACTATCCTGTTAGCCCCTTATACGGAATATGCATACCATTCTACTGTCTGCATAAGGTGTTTATTCATATGAAAGTGAACAAAAGTTTTCTAAGTGCTTGTGAATAGGTTAATTAGTTGGGACTTGGGTACCAGCCCAGTATTCACCTAGTGGGATGTGGGAAACCATCTAAGAACCACAACCAGGTTGGCTGGCATACCGACTCTCATTGTCAATCGGCTGGGCAAATTTGATCTGGAGCCATTGCACCTCCCCATCCCAGAAGTGACACTTAAGCCCACACACCTATCTGGGTGGGTCAGTGTAAGTTTATTCATTGCTAGGTATTATGTGACCACTTCAAAGTTCTCCTCATTGCTTTTGAATGCTAGCTTTTCAGTGTGGCCCAGCTAATAAATAATGTATCATCAGCACAGTTCATCAACTTCAAGTTCTGCAGCTTTGTTATGTAATTAATATATACAAAAAACAAAAAATAGCACATTAATACTTCCCTGGGAGTCTCCATAGTTGATAGTGTTATATGATGACCTTATTAATAGGATCTTACTTTCATTCTTATAACATAATTCAGAACATTCTTGTCTATCCCAGAGATAAGAACTTCAAAAATTTAGTGCTGCTCCTCTTGTCCCATAAGTTTTTATGTGGCTCTGTAAACTTTCCCAGTGTAGTAATTGATGATATTCATACTGACTCTCCAGCCAGAACATAACATCATCTTGAAATAAAAGTTTGGCGGTCCCCCTGGCCGCCATCTTCGGGTGAGTAAGCCATTGCACTAACTCGCCAGAACTGGAACTGAACAGCAGCGGCGACTCATTTATACAAACCCTGCATGTCCACCACGCATGCACAAACATAACTGCTCTCTAGTGCAAAGCACGACAGCACACCGATGGTGAAAACTCACAGAAACAATAAATCAGTATCAAACACCATTGAGATCTTTTGATGACCGAAACAAAGACCATCATTTTTTAATATCACACAAAATAAGGCTACAACTCTTACTTAAAGGATGCCCCTTATCTTTGTTTATAATATTGTCAGATAGCAGGATTTCAATAGCTTCTTTGTCTACACAGTCCCAATAATGCTACACAGGGGTAACGCCTTGTGTCTAATCGTACAACATACACCAGCTTACTCACCTGAACGCAGTGGCCAGGAGGATCACCAAAATATTGTGTCATGATGATGATATGTTTCTGCTGGAGACCTGAAATGAATATCACCATAAGTTTCTGATTTGGATAACAGTAATGCATGATTGCCAGAATCAAAGGCTTTAAACAAACCTAGTAGTCCCAGTGACTGTTTCCATCATCCAGTCTCTTTAGCCGGTTATGGAAAACAGTTGCTATAGCTGTTATTGTGGATTGTACTTTTCAGAACCCTTGCTGTGAGATGTTTAATTCATTGTATTTACAAGGAAAAGATTCAATTTGGTGTGTAATTACTCTGTCAAGCAACTTGCCTGGTGCTTAGACCAATGAAATTGGTCTATAATTATTTATATCTGTGGTTGCTCATTTTTTATGTGCTGCTCGTATCTCAGTAATTTTTTGAAGTTCAAGAAAGGTACCTTGGCCAACTGAACTGTTTATTAAATGTGTCACTGATTTTACAATCTTAAAGTAATGCAGATGACATGTCATCCCAGCCCCTAAATGTTTTTTATTTTGAGATAATTTTCATGACCTCATTTTGTTACACTGCTTTGGAAAAATGAATTACTCATTTTAATTAAGTTTATTTGTTGTGTTGCTTCATAAGTTTCTTCTCTGCAAGCCTTACTAAGTTTTATGAAGGCTTCACATAATGACGTTGGCTCACTTACCAATATTCAACTGTTTTCTAGTGCTTTATTACTGCAACCTGGATACTCTCTATTTTTCACAATCTTATTATATTCCAGGCTCTTTTACTAATGTTACTGGATTCAGTTATCTGTTCAGCATAACAGTGTGTTTTTAAAGCCTTCAGGGATTCTTTGTATGTTTCCTGCTGCTTTTGCATCTTGTTAAGAATATCTGCAGTTTTTTTGTCTCTTTACAGTACATATTGTGGAAAACCCATGAGCAACTGACTTACATTCTCCACTAGGGTTTTGACTACCTAAAGTTGTGCCCTGAAATGAGAAATGTCTCACCCACTATCCTTCCCCCCCCCTCCCACAGTGATATTCTACCGCCCACTGCACCTACACAATATTGTTACCCATACCTAAACAAGCCCTGCTCCCAACCCTTGCCTCACGGCTCATGTTCTTGTAGTAGACCTAGGTGCAAGACATGTTCCATACATCCTCCCACCACTACCTTCTCCAGTTTGGTTACAAACATCACCTGTCTCATCACAGGCAGGGCTACCTGTCAAACAAGTCATGTGATCTACAAGCTAAGCTGCAACCACTTTGCTGCATTCTGTGTGGGCATAATAACCAACAAGCTGTCTACCTGTATGAATTGCCAGCGACTGTGGCCAAGAAACAACTGGACCATCCTGTTGCACACTGCCCAACATGACATCCTTCATTTCAATGACTGCTTCACAGCCTGTGCCATATGGAACCTTCCCAGCAACACCAGCTTTTCTGAACTGTACAGATGGGAACTTTCCCGGCAATCTTCGTTAGTCATTGTCCTCACCCATCGAACCCCTTTCCATTCCAGCACTACACAGCCCTCTATTTCATCAACAAACCCATATTTTTACATCTCTCTTTTTCTGTTAACGCCCTCCCCCACCTGCCCCCCCTTCATCTAACCTCCTGACTGTACCTAGCTGCTCTACCCTCTCTCCACCTTGTCCCTGAATGCTCTCCAGAAGCGCTTCACTGACCCCCACACCTACCCTCCCCTTCCCCACTTCCTCCTTACCCCTACCCAGTTGCCTCGCCCATCATGTGATGGTGGTGGTTGTGCTGCTGCTGCTCTTAGTCTGGCTTCAGCTGCCAGAGACTGTGGTCGTGTGTGTGGGAGATGCATGTGTGTTGTCTATTTCTGACATAGGCCTTGTTGGCCGAAAGCTAATTTTGTGACAGTCTTTTTGTTGAGCCAATCTACAACTCAGCATCTCTGCTATATGATGAGTAGCAACTGCCCTATTCATTATATTGTAAAAGTACTTTGTGATTTCTGGCAGAATTTTAAGGTTCTTTGTGTACTCAGATATTCTTAGTTGGATATGGCCAATTAAAATATATGAGGGTTTCCTAGAAAGTAAGGCACAGCATTTTTTTTTTCAACAGCTCTTTATTGAACAGAATAAAATTACACACATGAAAGAATAGTGTTTTATCTACACACCTTATTTCTCCATGTAATCTCCATCCCATTCTATGGCCTTCTCCAGTGTGAAACAAGGGCTTATATGCCCTATCAGTACCAATCCTTCTGCTGATGGCAGAGCTAGTGCTTCACTGTGTGAATCACCTCCTCAAAATACTCTAACAGTGAAATTAAAAACTGAAATAGCTTGTCCAAACTTTGTCAGTATAAACTTCAGTATATTAATGTTAAAATTGTTAAATCTCAGAAAGACCAGACGAATAAGATTTGGTAAATATATTGTTATAAGAAAAAATAGATGGTGCTAAGTAATAAAGCTAGAAATCCAAATTGTTCAGAATGTGCAAATGTATGTCAAAATGAAAAGTAACAAGTCTCAACTTGATCGGTGCAATATTTTGGCCAAAATCAGCATTTTTATGAAAAATTGGATGTGAACGCACGAGGACTGTACTATCCTGGATTGCTTAGTTTTCACGGAAGTAACTGTTTGTGTGCCACTTGTAATGTTGACAAAACCATGTGGCAAGTGGTGAGATGATTTTCCACTTTTGTGGTGAGCAATTAACTTTGATGATGATGCCTTTGAACTGATGCTGTTTCTGGGACATTATTATTGTTATTATTATTTTTAGGAATGTTATTGTTTGTGTGTGTGAAATTTTACTGAATATATTAATCAGTTAGAAATCAAAACTTTTATTTGTGGTCATAGTTCCTGATCCCACTGAGTAAATAGATAGTAGGAACATTTTGTTTCAATGAGCACAAGAATAATGTGGCCAGTACATTCTTCATTGCTTTTTTCAGGCTGTTGTAGAAAGAGTGAAGTGCATTATTTAACCCGCTGTCCCACACGTGATTAATTGGCCAGGAAACTGAACAGTGAAAGTGATCAGTACAAACTCAGTAGGCACTACCAGGATACTGAAGTGAAATATGCCAAAACCAGCGTAAGAAAAGTCTAAGATTTGCTTGCAAAATGTGGAAACTAAACTGTGAATGTTAGCCACAGCAACCTTGATCATGACAGAAGGAGGGAAGAAGATAGGTGCATCATCATGGAGCTTCGTAGACCTGCAAGTTAATGTGCGTGCTCACTGCTGCCCTGCTGCCCTCCCACCTCCTGAAGCTACTGCAATAGACAATACTCACCACCATATTCATCGCCACCGCTGCTGCTGCTGCTGTGCATTGTGCGCAATGTTTGCTGGCACACCACACCGGCGTCGCTCATTAAGGTCAAGTAATTAAGCTATGTCAAGAATATTTAAAGTATTTGTTGATTGCTTATAACAGGCTACTAAAAATGGAATCTAATGATCAGGATAATGGGAAAGTTAAGATGGAACCAATCCCTGATGATGAAGCCTCAGAATTTGAAATGTAAATTAACAAGGATGGTTCCGTCAAAGTAATAAATCCAAAATCTGAAGGTTGTTTATCCAAAGTAGAATCTGAAGTGAATGTCAGTCTTACTGCAAAGTTAGAACCAGTTTCTGACGATGAGGTCAAAAAAAGAAAAAGTAGAATTAACAGAGTTATCAGTTAACAAAACTGAGTTCAATAAGTCTGAAATGCAGCCAAGTCAATGAATGCTAGGTACTCCTTTAAACCTGCCTAACAGCAATGTAGAGGCACCAAATCAGATGCAGTTACTGTTTGCTAAAATTGAATCGCATCATAAAGAACTAAAGGATAATAATAAAGACTGAATCTAGTAACAGAGCGATAAAGGATGAGACGACCTCAGAACTGAATGACTTAAATTATAAAATTGATTGTAACCATAATAATCTGCAAGTCAACACAGGGCAACAGCTAACTAAATTGCACAATATTTTCAGAATTGGTGAAGTCCTCAAATATTTCAAAGATGGAGATGAACTTATGGAATGGAGGTTGTCAGAAGAATAGGCAGTGAATCCAAACTTTGCTCTAATCAATTTGAAGAAGTAACTACTAAAATAAATGCTTGTTGAAAGGATATTACAAAAATAAAATTTGAATGTGTTAAATTATATGAGGATGTTGATAAAAAATTTTCTAACAGAGTGAAAGCAGTAAAACTACAGGTAGACCAACTAAATACTAGAGCAAAATACAGTAACCTCCGGTAGCTCTTGTAATACTACTGTACAACTTGTTGCTTCAGTTGATGCCACTTTCATTGGATGTCATCAGTTTTTATGCTTTGAACCAGACAAACAAATTCTGTAATGCTTTTGAGGAAGCTTTGCCTAATGCATAGTAACAACAAGAAAAAATTTCTTTCCTAACAAATCATTTGTTGGGAGACTGTTTGTGATGGTCAGCTGACATAATGATCAGATGCCAAACTCTTTCTGTTTTAAAATTGCATTTCTTAATGAGTAATGGTCACTTAACAAACAAAATGATGTTTTCGGGAGAGTTTTGGAGTTGTAAAAAATTTTACTTCAGAAAGTGATTTTCATGGCTGCACATCGGACAGAAAATGTGAAGCAGGAAATGATAATCATGGAACTAGAACGTGAACTGCCTTAGTGTTGCCAGAAAAGAATCATTTCCACACCTAGAGATAACGTGGTTAGGTTCATTGAGTTTCTGGAGCAAGTAGAAAGAATAGCTGCTGTCGAGAAGCAGGTCTAAAATAATAACAGTCTTCTAACAATCATGTAAACAAATGAAATAATTACAGTGGGAATGTGGATGTTAGAAGCATGGAAGTTCAAAATACTTGATCTAATTATCATGGTCAAGTCCATGGTAGAGGAAGAGGAGATAGACAGCCACTGCACTCTCACAATAATTATTATGACAAAAGCATAATGTAAATAATGTGATGTTGAAAAAAGATGAAGAGCAGATTGCTACCCTATCTGATTCTGCATTGAATGAACACAACAGGCCGCGTGTGAGAAACTTAACTCCCAGCTATGAAGAAACTAGAACTCACAAGGCGAAAACAGTAACACAGCCAGTAACAAAACCAAAAACCACAGTCAGTCAGTATACGCCTACTAATAACTGGGATGATAAAATGGGAACAGACAGTACCAGTGATGTGCTATATAGTTGACAGCATTTTGGATGTTTTAGGAAAATGGGTCAAAAAGGAAAAGGAAAATGCTACAGATAATGGGAAGGAACAAATTAATGGGTTAAAATCAGATAAGGATGAAGAGGAAGTAAAAGCTTACACCTTCAACAATCATGGCAGTCTGAAGGCTCAATTTTTTATAAAGGAGGTAGAATCAGTTTTGCAAGGTCTTGAAGAGGAGGAATCGATGGATGAAGGAAGGAACAATAATAATGAGGTTAAGGAACGTATTAGCTGTATTGGCATGCCGCAAACTGTAAAAGCTGGAAACAGTGTTATAAATTAGCGATGTTGCAGAGGGATGCAGTTTCTCAGGGGTAGAGAGTAGTTTAGCTGATGTTAAGCAAATGAAAGTAGAGGATGTTGTCAAGCGCTTTGATTTAAAATTGGTGGACAGGTTGGAAAAGGCAGCTGAGAATGTAGGGATTGATGACCTCGTGAATCTGAGTGTAAATGTACTTGCAGCTGAAAGACATTACGTTAGCTTGACACAGAGTGGAAAGGGATTTATTAGAAGACTTTTATAAGGAATCTGTTCAAACTAGAATAACTCACCTGGTTATAAAAACTAACAACTTAGGAGACTTCTTGATAGTGACGGTGAAGCAAGTGCTTTGTCCCAAGCATTCTTTGAATCTATTCACAATAAGGAAGAATTAACTGTCATGAAAGTAAGTGGTTTAAGAACAATATGTGCTATTAGGAAAGTTTCTATACCAGTACAGCATGAGGCTCTGATATCAGTTGGTCTAGGTAACAACAATAGATCAAATTTCTGATAAACAGAGAGGCAGTAACAATGAAGCATTAGACTAATAACAAGTAAGAGATACTTGCAGGAAGATACTGAATTCGGTAATAAGATGCAAGATGCTAATGTGGAAGAAAACTATATCCTGGAAGAAACAGAGGCTAAGGTATAGTCCACAAATCAAATTTCTGATAAAAGAGCTCTGGACAGAAAAGGACAGCATGACTCAAAATCTTCCTCCAATAGTCTTAACATTGGCGAACCAGTGTTAGTCAAAACTAAAGAGAAATCAAAGAAAATTTTAGCAGAAACAAAGAAGTTTATGCATTTTTATCAAGGACCATTCAGGATAATAAGCCTCATGCAAATGCATACTGTTTGGAATACTCAAAAAGTAAGAAAGAACTAGGTCTATGAAACGGCTGGATGAAAGTTTATTTCTGTTTTAAAGTTTAATTCTCTTCCTCTGTCCTATTTATAGTAAATAAAGAATATATGCCTTCATGTTCTACATATGCTATTAGTTTGTAATGTCTTCCTAGTAAGTAAGAATGACTCCCAAAAATGATTATGCCAAATGTTGACTTACAAAAGAATATGAGAGGTAGTTTGCAGTAGTAAATTGTAAAGATTAAAATAACAGTGGGTAATTTATGAGAACAAATGACAGAAAAGTTATGACTGAAGTAAATAAATAATAATAAATAATAAAAGAGATCTGAAAAGATTAGTTACAGTAAAATACAGATACTTTGCAGTAAGAGAATTAATTTCAGATTGAAGTAAGATTTTAATTGTCCTCTCTCTCTCTCTCTCTCTCTCTCTCTCTCTCTCTCTCTCTCTCTCTCTGTGTGTGTGTGTGTGTGTGTGTGTGTGTGTGTGTGTGTGTGTGTGTGGATAAAGTTGTGCCATTAGAGACAAGCCACACCAAATTATAGGAGATGTGTGGAAGAGGTGTGATGATCACACCAAAAATACATGTAAATAGTGAGGTCAGTAGGCTGATGAAGGTAAAAGGGAGCAAGACGCGTCGAAATAAATGGATAAACGAAAATAGAGAGAAACTGGAGAAATGAAGTCAAAATGTGGTAAAATGATAAAAAATTAGTGAGTAATCCCCTCACATCTCATAAAAAGGTTCAGAAACACACAATCTTACTTAAGGCAGATTGTCATTTAACAGATGAATATTGACAAATAAGACAGCAATACAGGTAAATCAATGTGCTTCGAAATGCAGATTGTAGAGTATTGAAATAGTATAATAAAGGAGCTTATTGACTATGTGTGTGACAACGCAAAGTAACGTCTGTTGCACAAATAACTTCTTTGGCACACTAATACGTACAGTACTTGAGCACACTAATATGTACAGTACTTGAGTTTTCTAAGCAAATTGGAGGCACTGTAACTCTTCTTGTGTCAGGGGCCAGCAGCAACGACTGAACACTTACGCATTACCTTAGCTCGTGTGCTTTCGTATTTTCAGTACGTATAAAGGTTCCATCATTCACAGTTTGAATCATTTATCGGCAACAGCAGCTTAGCTTATCTCACCTGATGATGGCGGCTAGATGGACTGCGGAAATCGTGTGTGCTGACAATTTGATCTGGCTGAAGACCCACATGAATTTAATCTATTAGTACACTGGGAAAGTCTACAAAGTCAGAGCAAGGATGGTATGAGGACCGATCTGCCATCGATTCAGGCTGAGAGTTTTTCCAGCACCAGGGATGAGTAAAGAATGGCAGTCTTTCATGGACTCACAAATTATTATAGGATATGTAGTGCCACCACTTATGCAGCTGCAGAGAAAGGTTGGTCTGAGGAGTCATAAAGCATTTGACAAGGTAAAGGAAGTGCTTATGTTGAGTCCAGTGTCAGTGCTCCCGGATTTTCAGACGGAATTTATACTATCACATGATGCATTGAATCTTGCTCTCGCATGCCTTTTGGTTCAGGAGGTCAGTGGAAAATAATGCCCTATTGCTTTTGCATTGAGGCAGCTGAATATAGCTGTGAGAAATTATTCTACAAGGGAGATGGAAATGCTTAGCATGATTTAGGGAGTAATACATGAAGATGGTTTGAAAAGTCTGGAGCATTTTTATTTCACCTTCATTATTGGGAAGCTTGTTTATTCTGAGGATTGTATAAAGAATTTCAATCATGTATAGCATACAGTTCAGTGCTGACATCCATCTGAATTGGTCAGTGTGTCAACTGCGATTTAAAATGGGGAAGTTCAGAATTGGGTGAAGTTTATTCAGACTCTGTACCATCATTGACGACCATTTAGCTTTGGAGTAATGAATTTAAACATGATCAGACAAGTGCGGAAGATGAAGTGCACTCCAGTCACCAGACTGAGGACACGACAGAGGAAACTATTGACAAAATCAATGATATGGTAATGCAAGATATCCAAATAAAAATCCAAGAGATTGCTGAGACAGTAGATGTTTCATTTAAATGAGTGCGTAATGTCCTGCATGCATTATTGGGTATGGAGAAGCTGTGGGCAAAATGAGTGGTGCCACGATAGGTGCATCTGGCACATTTCAGCACTGTGTCTGGCGATGTTTAACCACAATTTCCACGACTTTTTGTGTGTATTTGTGACTGCTGACGAAACCTAGATCCACCATTACACAAGTCAAAGCAATGGACAAAGTCTGGTGAAAGTGCACCGAATGGCTGGTAAGCTGATGGCCACCGTTTTTCGTGTTTCCCAAGTAATTAACCTCAGATTCTTTGGGAAAAGGCAGAACCATAGCTGGACTCTATAATGCTTCTTTGTTGGATCATTTGAAGGAGGACCAAGGTTGCTATGCAAAAAGTGCTCTTTTGCCAGGATAGTGCACCATTCCATGCAATGGCAAATGTGCAAGAATTTGGTTCTGAATTGGTTCCTCATCCACCATATTCTTCAGACTTAGCCCCAAGTGACTTCTTCCTATTCCCTAACTTAAAGCTTTTTGTTGCATGAAAGAAATTTTCATCAAATGAGAAAGTGACAATTGCAGTCAACAAGTATTTTGCAAAGCTTGACATAACCTATTTTTCTGATGGGATGAAAAGGTTGGAGGATCACTGGACAAAGTGTATATCATTCACAGGAGACTGTTGAGAATTAAGGTGCATTATTTATGAATCAAATATTGTTTCTTGCTTTTTTAGCAGACCTAATGAACCACTCTCGCACTTCTGGTGTTACCATTACAAGAGAAAGTTTACTGTAGTGACTGATCATGCTGCTTTGAATTGGTTACTAAGTTTGAAGGACCCATCCAGTAGAATGATGAGATGTGCATTAAAACTCAGCGAAGTTGAGTACAATGTAATTCTCAAACTGGGGAAGAAACACAGAAATGTCAATGCATTAAGCAGAAGGGTAGCAAAGATACCAGTACTAGGTCAAGACCTTGCCAGGTGCAAGCAGCAGCGCTGACGCAGAAAGTCAGCAATGCCGTACACAGCAGCAGTTCTGCATGTGCGACGGGTTGCTGTGTAAGGAGACAAGGTCGGGGCCACCAGTGCTAGTACCAGTGAAGCTAAGGAAGATTAACTTAAAGAGATGCACGACCACTTTTTGTGTGGTCGCGGAGGATGCAGAGCAACAGGTCAGGGGGGTGGCAGAGAAGTAAACGTGATGTCACACAGTACATCAAGAATTGTGTAGTGTGCACAATGTGCAGATTTGAGTTGAAAACAAGTATTGTTTCACAGATTGCTAGACACTACAGAAAATGCTTGGGTGATGGGGTGGATCTGTAAGGACTGTTTTACCAAACTCCAGCAGTGAATTTTTTTGTGCGGATTATAATAGACAATTTCTCTCATTATACTGAGATGATCCCGCTGTTAAACCAGCAGACCATCACAGTTGTGCAAGCACTGGGGAATAGATGGGTGCTGAAATGTAGGGTGCCAGAGACAATAATAATGGATCAGGGGACGAATTTTATGTCAGATCTGATGAAGGAGTTGTGTGTGTCTAGAGTGAAGGAATTGAGAACTAGTCCACTCTATCCTCCGTCAAACAGAAGGACAGAGCAGGTGCTCAGTTATAACAACTCCCACCGTAATGAGTAAGATACGTATTTATCTTTCGAGATGAATGTGCGCAACATCACACTTGAGGTGGTACATGGTAAAAAGAAAGCAGTCATTATTTTATGTGACTAAGCAGAAAGGGAGCAGGAACAGGAAATCACAACTGTGAGAAGTTTGGAAGAGGGTCAAAAGAGCTAACACCGTGGCACTGGAGAGGCGAGAGGAGGCAGTGAAGCACATAGGAACCTTATCTCAGTATACAATGGGATTCTCCCATGGGAAAAACAAAGAAGCGTTTGACACAATACCGTGGCCTGTACCAAGTGACTGAAGCCACTACATCTGCCAAGTGACTGAAACCACCACATCTGCGAGTGTGAAGCTACAACTATAAATGAGGTTAACGACAGTATGTGTTGGACACTTAACGACCCTTCAAGTACGTGTCGTAATCAATCCCGGGAGGAGTATCAATAGAACCAAAGAAGGAGCAGGAGCAGGGCCGGGGGACGAGGACGAGGAGAACCATATACCTTATGTACAGTATTCATTAAAGGCGAGAAGGTAGTCAATGAATTTTATTGTTTTACTTTGTTTCTTGAAGTAGTACATCATATGTATGTGTTAGGGTAAGGTTGTAAAATGTAAACATCCACAGCTGTAATTGTCACAAGTAATAAAATATTCTAGTCTATTATGCCATGGTTGAAGGGATTTCACTTTTAAAACCTGATGTTTGTGCCCAGCTGCGGAAGACAAGCCAGGGTGCGAACTAGACATTCTTAAAAGCTACGATCCCCCTCAAAAAGTGTCCTCCACAGACGAGGACAAAATGATGTGTTTTAAAGTGAAACCCCTTTGACCAAGGCATAATAGCCCAGAATATTTTATTAATTGTAGTGTTAGGGTTATTTTTAGCTGTTGTGTGAGAAATGCTGACTGGAGACAGCAAGGCTTGTGGGGGAAATGGTAATGGTCCTCGTCCTCAGGCTGGCATCTAGCAAGAGTGAGTGAGGAAGGAAGGAAGGAAGGAAGAAGGAAGGAAGGAAGGGAGGGAGGATGCTGGCCTCGGTGCTGTGTAGCCCTTCGCCTGGGGCAGAGTAGGGGCACTGTGATATAACATCTCGAAGGAAGAGTTTTGTTTTCCAAGAAGCAAGACGTGGTATTGTCTAATCATATGTGAACGTTAAGTTTGATAGTTAATGTACGGGAGTGAGGAGACTGTAAGAGGTATTCTCAGGTTTATGGCTGTTACCAAGCAGCAGTAAAGTGTTTAGTGAGATGCCAGAAGAATATGAGAAGTTATGTGTAGTGTATGGAGGATTGAGGGAACAAATGCGACAAGTAGTAGGGGTGGTGCCACTAGAATTTTGGAGGAGAAAGATGGGACAAATAAATACTGGAGGAAGGATACTCCAGATGACACTTGGGACAGTGGATGCAGATAACAGAGTGAGCTAAATAGGATAGCAGAAGTCTCGAGATTGTCAGCCAAATGGAATTGAGAGGTTATGGAATGGCATTTCAGACGGATTGAGAGTTTGGAGAGCGCCACGCTGAATGACGCACGCACACGTGCTTTGCCAGCTAACTGGGGAAGTAAGTAATTGTGCTAGAGCTTCAGCTAGCACTCTAAACCAGGATTTCGAGGCAGTGGAAGCACAAACAAAAGTGTTTGATGCAAGAATAATGTAAGAGTGTGTGGCATGCAAGAGTGGGGTTAATAAATTTGCAGGAAGCCATTCATCATCATGCACTGGACAGCCAATTGAGTCCTGTCCTGTCATCAGCCGAGATATATCTGAAGCTATCGAGGGAGGTGTGGAAAGAGCTACCACCAGAACTACAGATAGTAACTGGGCCTAATAGTCACGACCTGCCTTTCTACTATTATTGAGGAACTATGGAGGTGAGAACAGATAGTGCACGACAGTATGTGTCAACGGAAGTACCGGTGGCAGACAAATGTGCATGGTTTAGGTGTTACACAGTTTACATCTATCCAGTAAGGATAGAAACAACGGGGAAGTTTATGCAGCAGGTTATGAGAGTAGTGTGTTACTAATAGCAGAAGATTAGGGTTGTGTTGTGGTGGTGACTGAAAAAGAACTACAGCAGTGTAAAAGTGGGACGGTTGCCATATGCCCCCTGCTCTTGGGATTCAAATCAGAGGAAAAACGTACGCCATTTGATTATTCATGGATGAGACAGAGAGTCAGCCGTGCCAAAAGAGGGTGATGGAACCAAATCCATACTTCCTGTGAGTGGGTATACATTGGTTATACTTTGTGTATGACAATGTAACTTATTTACTTGAGATGGAGAGTCATTCAGTGACTTGATCTGTGGGTAATCCAGGTCCCAGGGGACTGGATGCCTCGAGTGTGAGACAGGCAATATTTTGTAGAAGATCAATTTGTTAGATCTGTGGAAGATTACAAGCATGGAGAAAACCATGTAATGAGCAAAGAGGTGCAGTGTGCACTTATACAGCAAGCAATGAATATGCTGAAGGAATTACAAGGAATGTACAGCAATTAATATTACTATCCTAGTATAACCTCGGTAGTCTGTCACTTGTTTTGTAATTTGATGATAGAAGTAGTTCACAATTGAGAAACAGTCCTGAGCAAGACCTGAGGGGTTGAATCTTCCCAAAGGAAGGCAGTAATGTAGTACTGCTACCTAGTCTTGGAAAAAAATTTCTAAGCAGCTGCCATGGAACTTCACATTAGCTATAGCAGGCTGGCAAACACAGTGTGGTGACATGTATGTTACAGCAACAGGTAGACAAAAATATTGCAAGATGGGCTATCTGCGCTCTATGAAAACTGAACCATGCAGCAGAAATAGTCGGAGAGGGCAGGACGGTGTCACCATACCAGAGCCAGAGCCAGAGCCAGAACTATGTTACGAGTTACATGATCAGGAACCGGGCAATAGTGCAACAAATGCACCTTGGAGGAGTATAAATAACTGTTGATTTTGAGACAGGCATTCAGAGCCCAGCAGTACTACCACAATGCCAAGGATGCAGTAAGTGATGGGATGACACCAGCTGCAGCAATGGTTTCAAGACTGGGACAGAGCAGGAGTCTCTCACACTGAGAAGTCCCTGGGGACTTCGTGCCGGAGCACAGTGGACCTTCTGTCTTCACCAGTTGCTGACATACCCCCATTAGCAGGCAGCAAGTCACAGTCCACACACGGCAGTCTCCCTCTTCACCGTGGAAGATGCGAGCCACGGTTGGGCATGGGCATTCAACATCAGAGGGGTATTGCAGCGAGGAGGAGTGTGCCCCTGATGTCAGTGCCTCGGCCGATTGGTGGGCAGCTTGTTTCCTGATGTCACCACCTCTGGGTGTCGATGCAAGTACTGTTCATAAGGGGCAGGGGCCAGCCACTCGTTGATGGTGTAGAAATGTTGTGATTAAAACAATAATGTGGCCATATCAGCTTACCACTCAACCCCACCCTCGGCGTAACAGCACCTACAATAGAGATGAGTCCATTCAACAGAAGTAACAAAATACAAGTCCACCTAGAAAAATATTTAGTTACAGCAAGGAATTGGTTCAGAATTTGAAAACATAGCATCTCCTTGTTCTTATGCTGTACACTTTCATCTAACCAGTACAACATTGAATTTAAATCTTAGTATTATTCCAAATACAGAATTTAAAAATGAAGACATTGATCCAGCACAGATATATGAAAGCTGCTACTTACCATGAGTGGACAGGAACAATATTTAATGACCCGTCATCAGAGAGATCTTTATAATCAGAACACTAGCCTAATTTTAACAAGAAATATCCATGCACTATTAGGGAATGACAATACTCTGGCATTTGCTTAGTTTGATTAAGAGTTGTTTTTTGCCATACACATTTCGCTTCTTTTGTTTATGAAGCACCACCATTGGCAATTTCCAATGTTGCTAATCCATGTGTGCGGTCCTGGGAAATGTGTTCATTTGGTCCTCGTACTCCAGCTGGGCAGTTTCCAGTGCTTTTTCACCAATGTTTATTACACCACATCACCTGCACTTTTCACTGTGTGATCAATATGTGTGACACTCATGTTAATCACACAGTGTAAACTGCAAGTGATACTTTGTAATAAATGCGTGAAAAAACACTAGAAATTGGCCAGCTGTAATAATGGGACCAAATGAACACATCTGGACCACATACACTGAAGATGCTGCATAAATAAAAGAAGTGCAATGTATATCAAAAATATAAAATGCTGCTCTTCGTTTAGTTGGAAAGATGGAACTTACCTCTATGAATTTTGAAGCATCTAAGGAACAATAGAATACAGAAAAAATGAGAAGAAAAATATAGTTTATATGCATTTTGAAAATGCTTTATCATATGTCTGTCTCTAATGGTAACCCTCTCTCTTCCCCCCCCCCCCCCCCCCCCCCCCCACCCTGTCATTCTGTATTTAGGCATACCTCATTTACAGATGCTGCTGTTTCAGTTTATATGCCTTCAATTTACAATAAGAAAATGTAATACAAAACAACAAAATCATTTTTATTTTGTACATCAGTATTAAATAAGTCAATAATCATAATTACACTGCAGCAATATATTTACAATATGCAAAAGTACAAAGGTAAATTAATATCATCAATTCAGTAGAGGTATTTCTGTGCACTAACTTTTAGTGCCACGTTTACTGGAACAGTAATTGGACCCATTGTGACTAAAGCAAATACTTCACAAATTATTAATTTCAAATTGTTTCAATGTTAGGGTTTGGATTATGTTTTCCCCTTCTAATAGTAATGTAAGGTAAAAACTAATACTGTACACACTACTAACAAGCAAAATTTTTGATAACAATCAATCTGTTTCACACATCCAATAATGTAATTGCATAGTTGTATAACGAGTAATCTTGACAGAGTACTATATCTTTCCATTTCACAGTTTGTTCCTTGCATATAATATCTTAGGCTCCACTGTCATGTGTTATACGTGAAATATTCATTGTAGGGTACTAGTGTTACTTACCATAACAAAGAAAGTTGTTACAATAATGACATTTAGGTACCATTCTTGAAAACAACTGACTACATCACTCATGGTAGCTTAGGCCTGTTACCAATACATTGTTTTCAGCAACTTTAATCAATCATGAATTGAAACTAACAAAAAGCACCACACTTTGCAACAAAATTGTTGTCTGCAATAAATATTTTAGATTTCAAGATGAAAACCATTCTTTTATTTCTCAGCTGTAAAATTAGATTCATTTTGCAAGAAACAGCAAGCACTAATGATAACCTCAAGTGCAGTTAAATTTATTTTATCAAGGGGCCTGAAAACATGATTCTGCTTATTTACAAGAATGCTCATAACTGATCCAAAATGTATTAAAAGTATGGGTCCATTGTTCTCAAATTTAGATTGAAATAATCATTTAAAAATATTATCATCATTGTGCCTGATGATTGAATGAAAAGTTGTATACCTCAATTTAGAACTAAAAAGTAAAGGTAGTGAAAAGAAGTTGTATTTATTAGAAAATTAGAGAAACATACATGATAGTGGCCTAAGGAGATTAGAAAATACGTTTTTAGACTTATTGATCAGCAGAAGACCAAGACGAGGAAAGCAAAGGATGTGCAACTACAGGGGCTAAAATGATATTGAGTCTTTTTTTACAATACTTGACTTTACAGTTTACCTTTCTGGAATGTCTTAACAGTAAGGAACAAGTTCTTTGGCTCTCCCGGTTATAAATTGTCTCTATCCCTTTATATCTTGTTATTCAATGTTAAAAAACTGAGAATTCTTAAGCTTTTTTGTTAATGTTAGCAATTCTGCATAGTATACCGTATCAACTATGATAACTGTGATTTAGCTTCAATTTTTTTTCCACTATTCTCTATTTTTTGCTAATACAGTGCTACACATTCAACAGATTTTTTTTTTTTTCAAAATAGAGGTCTGTTTTAACAAAACAATCAAAACATTAATAATACAGAAATGAAAATCACGACTGACATGGATGTCAGTTGTATTCTTTAGATTTTAGATTGGACTTTGACATACATTTCAGTGTGATACTGATAGAATTATGTGGATGTCAGTTTCCCTATGAATGGTCACACTGAGTAAGTTAAACTTCTGAATATTTATGGTTGAGAGAAGTCTGAGCCTCCAATTAAAAACACATTATGGAAAATTATATCCATTTAAATGTTTCAAGCATTGGTAGTGAAATAGATAAAAGACCATTACAGATTAAATTCAAATGTCAAACTCGCAGGTACAAACATTCTTTCTTCAGAAATATATGAGGAAATAAATCTTACTGACATCTCAAGAAGAAGAATGCGGGCAAGAATGATAGGAACCAAAGCAAACACAGTGAGACTGAAGAAAAGATGGAATCGAAATGAAAAACTAAGTGATGCAATTTCCCTGTCAGCTTGAAACACAAGCTCAAGGTATGGTCCTCATACTTGGCTGTTCTTGTTGGCCAAATTTTATTTGACATAACTACTGAACGTGAAATGTTTGTAAAAATGGTGAAGTAGACAACTGAGAATTAGTGGAACAATTTGTTGCAAGCATACACACAGTTAGTAATTTCTACTTGTAAAAAGTGAAATTGGAAGAAAAATAAATAAAAAAGTAATTATTGTATGGATTTTCTTACTCTTTAACTTTCAGTTCGATTTCATTTTCAACATATCTTTATGAATTACAAAGTTATCTTCTGACGGTATGCATGACCAAAATTGACTGAATACATCTGAATTGTCATCCATCTTACTATACAGTAAAATATGCAGGGGCTGGGAAGGAGTAAATACTTGTAATTAGACATAAAATCTCAATAAGTAAGGACGTATCATTAACAGTACTCTGGTTTCCACAGATATGTACTGGATTTTTCTTTTGACAATGAAAACTTTATTACCAGACTAGATAAATTTTAACTGGGAGTTGATACTGTTATTTGTGTCTGGAGCTGTCACCCATCAGTAGTGAAACTGATTTCCCAACAGGCTCAAATAGAAAATTATGAAAACTAGCTTTTGAATGCAAACTGGGCAGATGAAGTACACTTTTAATTTAATTTAACTGAAATGTAATTGGTGACAGCTGAAATGTAGGATATTACTGACTCAAATTATGTGAAAAATTTAACTAGCATGTTACTTCTTTCAGTTTTATTTAAAGCATTATTCCATGTCATAAGCAGTTGTAAGAAAACCATTCTGTGATACTATCAATACTTTTTTAATTATTGATTTTCACTTTTATTGTTATTTTTGGACTACCCAGTTTCATACGCTTCTTGTCCTGTACTTCACCTCAACCAGCAGGAACAGTCACAAACCAAATACCAGTACAATAAGTTAAACTACATGCATGAAATTTCACTGATTATATTCGCAATTCCATGGTTCACTTTCAGTTTTACAGTGAGCAGAATATGGTGAGGGAAAGAAACTGGTTTTCATTCATCAAAACTTCCATACTATATTAACTGCAAATTAAACTAAGAGACTGACATTGTCTTCATATAGAAAATATCCAACAAAACTATTGAAATTGTGCTTGGAAATATTTCCTACAAGTTACAGTAGTAATTCATGGTGGGATTTTTCGCTTCAGGGTTAATGTTAATATACTTCTCTGAAAGCCACATAAACTGGATACTTCATGCTTATGGCCTCTTGTTGCGATACATATGCATATACATTCCTCAGTGATCAGAGTGAAGATTCAAGGTTCTCTCTATGTACGCAAGTCCCAGAATGGGAACTAGTACCCAACATTTAAGCAAATATTTTATGTTTTATTGAAACATAATCAAAATGAATTAACCTTATTATAAAATGTATTTAAGTTTATATGTGCTTCCTTCACATTGGCAAACTTGCCAACAAAGGATGTTTTGTACTTCCATGTTGTAACATACAACATCATTATGATTTTTTACACAGATGTAAAACATTAACAAAATAAATATGAATATCAAAAGCAACTGTCCTGATATTACATAAAAGTGACACGAAAATCATGAGATCTTAAAGTTATCCACTATAATCTAAGTTCACAGAGAAATGGAGGAAGAAGAAAATGACTTAAAAAGAACACACAAAATGCTAATGGTATCTGCCATTTTAATTGTAAAGCTGTTTGTCTGGGAGTGTAACCATTTTCTTACTGAGAGAAATTACGTTTACGCCTAAAGACGATGGCAAGTATCGATCGCAGTCGTCGCCATCGACTGTGTTTATTCAGTTTAGTAGTTGTATGACGTCTGTCACGTTCTTTTAGTCGAATCTCACGCACTAAAGTATGGAACGCATCATCAACAAAATGTCGTAAAGCTGCCGATGTCTCGTAGAATGGACACCCGAATTGGGCTGCCAAGGCACGGCCTTCTTCTGGTGAGACCTTAAACAGTGTGAATTTATTTTAATGATACCACTGCAGCAAACAACACTGGGTTAGAGAAAATGCTTTTTAAATTAGTCATTAGAAGTTATTTATTGTTACTGTGTCAGTTTCCATGGAAAATTTCTATACAAAATTGTTAAGACTTTCGTGGCCACTTGTTGACAAACTGCTTATTTGCTTCTGTCTCGGGTTCTTCGGCCGACGTTCGTGTGATGATTTTGCTGACGTTTCGCCAGCACGAGTGGCTGGCATTGTCAAAGCTTCACCCTCCATTGCCGGAGGTGAACTGGAGCCGGGCTAGTCTGCGGCCGCGAGCCCGGCTCCAGTTCACCTCCGGCAATGGAGGGTGAAGCTTTGACAATGCCAGCCACTCGTGCTGGCGAAACGTCAGCAAAATCATCACACGAACGTCGGCCGAAGAACCCGAGACAGAAGCAAATAAGCAGTTTGAAAATTTCTATGCTGGATAGAGTGAATACAATGCAATGCATGTTTGATGGAAAAGCACAGAGCTCATCATAAAGAACTTAAGCTGGTTAAAAGTAAGATGATAGTGTTTTGCTATATTTATCCAAAAGTAGCAATTTCCAAAGACAGCAATATAGGAACTTTGTCATTGCTAATGCAGGTATCAGAAAATTGTGACACAGGGATGGTTGTGTTGGAACAGTGGCAATTGTTCATACAAGATACTGCATAACATACAGAAAAATATAATCATCTATCATATAGCGGAGATGCTGAGTCGCAGGTAGGCACAACGAGAAGACTGTCTCAGTAAGCATTCAGCCAAGAAGGCCACTGTCAAAAATAGATGACACCACACACATGCAAATGCAACTCTCACACACACATGACCACAGTATGTGGCAGCTGAAGCCACACTAAGAGCAGCAGTGCATGATGGGAGACACAACTGGGTGAGAGTAAAGAGGAGGCTGGGGCAGGGAGGGTGACCGTGAAGGGCTGCTGGGGAGTGTGCAGAGAGGTGGAGAGAGGGTAGGGCAGCTATGCACAATTGGGTGGTCAGACAGAGGGTGAGCTTGAAGTGGGAGGCGGCAGGCGAGGTTGTGGAGGAGGAGAGAAGTAAAAAGTGTGTTGGAATAGAGGGCTGTGTGGTGCTGGAATGGCAACAGGGAAGAGGCTGGATGGGTGAGGACAATGGCTAATGAACATTGAGGCCAGGAGGTTTATGGGAACATAGGATATATTGCAGGGACAGTTCCCACCTGCACAATTCAGAGAAGCTGGTGTTGGTGGTAAGGATCTGTATGGCACAGGTTGTGAAGCAGCCAATGACATGAAGATTGTTGTGTTGGGCAGCACACTCAGCAACAGGATGGTCCAGTTGTTTCTTGGCCACTGTTTGTCTGTGACCATTCATGCCTACAGACAGCTTGTTGGTTGCCATGCCCACACAATATGCAGAACAGTAGTTGCAGCTTACCTTGTAGATCACATTACTGGTTTTACAGACCTGCCTTTGATGGGATAGGTGATGTTAGTGGCTAGATGAGTAGGTGGTGGTGGGAGGATGTATGGGATCTTGCATCTAGGTCTATTGCAGGGTATGAGCCATGAGGTAAGAGCTATTGTGTAGGTTCAGTGGATGGCAAAATACCATTGTGGGAGGGGTGGGAAGGATAGTGGGCAGGACATTTCTCATTTCAGGGCATGGCAAGAGGCAATCTAAACCCTTGTGGAGAATGTAATTCAGTTGCTCCAGTCCTGGGTATGCACTTACAAGCTTTCAACTACCTCTTATTGTGCCGTGGAATGAGAAATGTTCTGCCCACTATTCATCCCACTCCTCCCACAGTGGTGTTCTGCCATCCACCAAACCTACACAATATGCTTGTCCACCCCTACACAACCCCTGCCCCCAACCCCTTACCTCATGGCTCATACCCTGTAATAGACCTAGATGCAAGATCCCATACATCCTGTAATAGATGCAGAACCTGTCCCATACATCCTCTCACCACCACCTACTCCAGTCCAGTCACTAACATCACCTATCCCATCAAAGGCAAGTCTACCTGTGAAACCAGTCATGATCCAAAAGCTAAGCTGCAACCACTGTGCTGCACTCTATATGGCCATGACAACCAACAAGCTGTCTGTCCACATGAATGGCCACTGACAAACAGTGGCCAAGAACCTTTGGGCCACCCCGTTGCTGAGCATGCTGAACAACATGTCATTCTTCATTTCAGTGACTGCTCCACAGCCTGTGCCATATTGATCCTTCCCACCAACACCAGCTTCTCTGAATTGTGCAGGTGGGAACTCTCCCTGCAATACTCCTATGTTTCTGTAACCCTCCTGACCTCAACCTTCGTTAGTCATTGTCTTTACCCATCCAGCCCCTTCCCTGTTCCTATTCCAGCACCACACAGCCTTCTATTCCACCAACACACTTTTTACTTCTCTGCTGCTCCACTACCTCCCCCACCCCACCTCTTCCCCATCATCTAACCACCCAAGTGCACATAGCTGCCCTGCCCTCTCAGCACCTCATTGCTGCATGCTTCCCAGCAGCACTTCACTGTCCCTCTTCCTGCCCCAGCCTCCTCTTTACCCCACCCAGATATCTGTCCCATCATGTACTGCTGCTGCTCACAGTGTGGCTTCAGCTGCCACAGACTGTGGTCGTGTGTGTGTGTGTGTGTGTGTGTGTGTGTGTGTGTGTGGTCTATTTTTGACAAAGACCTTGTTGGCCAAAAGCTTATTGTGACGGTCTCTCTGTTGTGTCAATCTGCGATTCAGCATCTCAGCTATATGGTGAGTAGCAACTACCCTTTTCATAATATTTTTACATTCCTGGATTTTCCATTATTTAGTCAGTTGTCATTCATTCATGCATACATCATGTTTCAGTAATATTATCATGAAGAGATGTAGAAAAATTCTAGTTGTATATAAGACACAGGATCAAACCACTGCAGGCTACATCCATAAAGCATACCTACAGCAAATTAAGACTAGTGCTACTCTACTCACATGGATAATTACGGGAAGTACTTTCAGATTACCTCTTCTCTCTCTCTCTCTCTCTCTCTCTCTCTCTCTCTCTCTCACTGTACACTGAAACCTTACTGCAATGAAAGAAAATTTAACTACAAAATGGGCCACTAGTGACCTTAAAATAAACTGTCTTTACATGTAGTGTAAAACTAACATTTTAGGTCTATCTTGAATCTGTGGAAAGAAGAATAGGGAAGGAGAAACATAAATAAACTTCCAGAATGAGATTTTCACTCTGCAGCAGAGAGCTTCTGTAAAGTTTGGACAGTAGGAGACAAGGTACTGGCAGAAGTAAAGCTGTGAGGACGGGGCGTGAGTCGTGCTTGGGTAGCTCAGTGGTAGAGCACTTGCCCATGAAAGGCAAAGGTCCAGAGTTCGAGTCTCCATCCGGCACATGGTTTTAATCTTCCAGGACGTTTCATAAAGAAACTTATCTACAAAGTGAGCTAGTATCCAATCACACTGAACATTCACAAAAGTTTGTAAGTTAAATGCAGATATGAAGAAGGTGACTAGTACAGTTTCAAAAGTTTTACACCTCACCTCAGGACTTGAGAAATGTTCATAATCAGTCTTTTCATAAATTTTCCCATAATTTTTGGTGCCTGAATGACATAATGTGTTATGTTAGTAACAGTTCCTTCGAACCTTTTCACAATTTTTTTTGTGAAGTTCCTCTGTATTCTCAAAGTGGACTAACTACCACTGTTATCACAATTTAAGCTGAAAAGAATGCTATACATATCCCTCTCCCTCCCCCCCCCCCCACCCCCCCTCCTTGAGTGATGACTCTGACAATCTGTTTTGGCTGATGACCAAACCAACATGCCAGGACAGCCACCCCTGGGCCAGAAACAGGCTGTTGGCTTCATGGGTTGGCATTCCTGGCCGAACCACAGGAGATGCAGGAGCATTTGGGGCTGAAACCCCTGAAGCAGTTCGGTGGGACAGATATCGTTGAATGGTGTCAACCGATAGTAAGACAGAAATTAATCTGAAGCAATGTCAGATGGGGAAAGAGTCAGGTACTTTTCATTTGCATTTTGAATGTTGTAACTAATCTTTCAGCCTCACCGTTTGACTCCGAGAGGAAGGATGAGGCGAAAATGTGGCGAATACTGTGGGCATTGAAGGAGGAGGCAAACTCTTGCAAGACAAACTGAGGGCCGTTATCAGAGACCTATGTTGCTGTAAGTCCTTCGATGGAAAAAAATTTTGACAGTGCTGCCGTGGTGGCAGAGGCCGAAGTTGACGGGTAACAAACAACATACGGGAATCGAGAGAATGCTTCCATTACTATTAGCTAGTACACATTAAGGAAAGGGCCAGTGAAATCTATGAGGAAACTGTCCCAGGCCTCCGAAGGCTTTGGCCACAGAGATAATGTTGCCGGCAGGGCAGCTTGCTGCGATGAGCATTGACAACATGCCGTAACCAAACAAGTGATGTTGCTGTCCAAACTGGGCCAAAAAGCATGACGGTGGACTAATGATGTGGTGCATGATACCCCCCAGTGATCAGCTTGCAGCAACTGCAAGATCTTTGAACAGAGAACAGAGGGAATCACTGTGCGAGGAGCCAAATAGGCCATATCAAGGAGTAGAACAACATCTACGGCAGAGAAACAATGCCAAAACCTAGTAGTTACAGAGGGGGGTCAGATGCCCACGATGGAGGCACCTTGGGCCAGACATATTGTATGCAATGTATCACTATCCATAAAATCATATCGGTGGCACTAGCCTGCACAGCCTGAGTGCTAGCCATTAGAAAATTATTGACAGTGTGTCGAGTGCATTTATCAATGTGGAAACAGAGTAACTCCTCCTGATCCAAAACTGGGACCGGACTGACTGGAAGACAGGGGACCATGTCAGCATTTGCAATTTAGCTGTGGGGTGAAAGTGAATCTCACAGCTGTACTGAGAGAGGAGCAGTGACCAATGTTGAAGGCTGTGTGCTGCTTTGTCTGGCAATGTCACTGAGGGGTTAAACAACAAAACTAATGGCTTGTGACCCATGATGAGATGGAATTTTACACGCTACAGAAAAACATGAAACTTCTTTAAGGCATAAAAAATGGCAAGGGCTCCTTTCTCTATTTGTGAATATCTGCTCTGAGGATAAATTACAAATCTTCGAGGTGCATGCCATACGCCGCTCAGAGCCATCACGATTATTATGAGCTAACACTGCCCCCAGTTCATGTTGGGACGCATCTGTTGCCAACACTAAATGTTGACCCAGTTGGATTGTTGACCCTTTTGGTAAGTTATGAGGCAAGGTGCAGATTCTAACATAGACTTCAGTTTGGAAAACATTGTTTCATGTGCCTGCGACCAGTGGAAAGATGTCCCCTTATGCAGCAAGGCATGTAATGTAACGGCTATGCAACCGATGCCACGCCCAACAAAAACAGATGATAATAATAAGCAATCTTAAAAAAATGGCCTCAATGGCAGAAGTGTTCTGACAAAGAGGTCTGATATCAGCACTAGAGACCTCGAACCCAAGATACACAACAAAAGACTGAAAGAAGCAGCACACTTCCAAACTGCATTTTAACCTGGTAGTCTGTAACACTGAAAAGAGCGCACGTATGTTGTTGGGATGTTCAGAAGTGTAGCAGGCGGACACCACAATATCATCAAGATAGTTGACACAGTCAGGCACAGATCTCGTGAACCGTTTGGAAACCATTGAAAAATCACAAGTGTTCTGTCCACACCAAATGGTAAGTATTGATGCAAACCAAAAGGTGTGTTAACAACTGAGAACAGTTGAAAGCCATCATCAATGGGAAGCTGCAAATATGCATCAGAGAGATCGATCTCAGAAAAATATTAACCACCAGTGAACCTAGCAAAATTGTTAGTCAGGGTGTGACATGGGATACATGTCAATAATACACCAAGCATTGACAGAAACTCTGAAATTGCCACAAAGGTGTAACCATCCCAACTGCTTCCTGACAATGACTAAGGGGTAGCCCATTCACCAAATGCAATCAGCTGGACAATCTCGCAGGCTGTGAAGCCATTGAGCTCCGTCTCAACTTGGTCACAGAGCACCACCGGCACCGGGCAAGCCCGAAAAAAAATGTGGTCCGGCTGAAGATTTCACAGTGAAGTGGGTTTCAAAATTATGGGCACAACCAAAACCCGCAGAAAACAGGATGGAATAAAGTGTCGAGTTGTGTATAAGGCACTCGATCAGATACGAGATTAAATTCATCGGAAATAGTACCACAGATTTATATGTGACTGGGGCCGAAAAACTGCCTAATATTGGAATGCTTTGTTTATAGCAGGTGACTAACATACGTGATGATGGTGTTAAAGGGAGAGAACCCAACTCAGTGAACGTTTGCAAGGCAAATAATGACACAATAATAACAGTGTTGGCTCTCATGTTCAAAACCTTCTGATAAACCTCAATATCAATAAAAAGCTTATTGGGTGCAATGGAGATTGCCGATATACTGTTGACATCTGTGTCAGCATCTGCAACAGGCTGATGGAATTTTGCATTGCAAACAGGAGCAATATAGCCCATTTTGTCACACTGGCTGCAAACAGCCCTCCACTTAGGACAATCTGGTCTATTACGAGTGACAAAACATGACAGACAAAAGGGAAGAATGGAGCACATGGGTAGTCGTTTGCTACCAGGCTTGCCGTGCTACTGCTACTGCTGCTGCTGCTGCAGCCACGACTCCCACAGTGAAGTGGGCCAGGTGCTGTAATGTTCTGCTCATGTGCGGACCACTGCCACCATATTGTCTCCTTGTGAACCGTCTGGCAAACGGTGGGGGAAGCGGGTCAAACATCTGCAACCTCACACCACGATTCAATTAAGAGTACTCACAACACTCAAAATCTGAAACGACTATGCTACAATGGAGAGCGAAGGGTTTTCACATCAAAGGGCCCGCTCACGAACGTCATGAACGGGGGCTGATTGCGTGACTGTGTCACAAACTGTTTGGTGGGCGTGTGACTCCTTATGTATGTCAGTGACAATGACAGCTTAAACCATGAAAGTCAGCTGCCTGAGTCTTATAGGAATGTTCTGGTTTCTCACAACACCGATAGAACTTGACTCGAGTGGCAATGACATGCGTCTGTTTACAGTAGTATCTTGCAAGGAGATTACACGTGTTATTGAAAGAGAGTGAAGACAAACACCGCAGGGGGGCCAGATGGCAAAGGAGTTGATACATGCGTGGTGATAACCGAGACGAAAAGAAAGCACGGCAGAAGATAACATTAGTCAATCCAAATGCAATAAAATGCTGCCACAACCAGTTTTTGTAGCTTTTCATTCTTTGACAGACTTGTTGTAAGATGAAAATGGTGCGGGTAAATGACTGGCTTAGTGCCTGACAAAACAGGAGGGGCAAGGGCGATGCAGCACTTGATGCAGATTGAGATGGACCCGAACTGGCCAAAACACAGGCAAGTATTTGCAATACCTTGATTCGATTGGGTTGCGCCTCTCGCTGCTGACTGAGATGCTGAATTTCCGCAGTAAGAACTCCTTGCTAGCGTAAAAACTCATCAGTAGCACCGTCTGACATCGTAGACACAGCAGAGGATCGACTGGAGACTGAAAACTGTGCAGAGAACAATCCGACACTCCGTATCACTTGCGTTTTAACTTGGACACAGCACACCCAAGAATGTTAGTACAAATTTATTAGACTGTGGCCTGTATGTCATTCACCATAATATACACTGAACACAATAACATAAGGTAAATGTATGCAAACAGTAATAATGTGATAACTGAGTGTGTGTGTGTATTGCAGCAGGTTCTAAATAGGCACTCGCCTGTGGGACGCTCTTTCAGAAGTTCACAATATTGCTCTTTTGTGGCGCACTTGCGTGGATGATGAGGCACTGCTACTGCATGCATCTTTTGAGTGTGCATGCATTACTTCAAAAAAGTTAAATGACTAATTTAATAACAAGGGTTCTATTGTAATCTCTAATATGGATTTCTATGACAGAATTGTGTTGAATAATCTTTATTCCAGAAAGGACATCTCAAATAAATGGGAAGTGGTCCTATGATATTCAGTTAAAATGCAGACAGAAAATCCCCTAATCAAATGCAGAAAATTTATGTTGAGAGCATTATGAGAATGGCAGCAATATCGCCAAATTTAATAGTCATCAAATATTTGCAAAACTAAGTCCACTTTGTGATCACAATACATGAAATATTCACCATCTCTAAACAGTTCAGATTTCTACTTGACGATTCATAAATACGATACAAAGAATAATAACTCATACTCTGTCTACTCTCAGTTCTGTGAATACGTGGAAATCGAGTTCTATTGTGGAACACATGCAGGCCTCTCAAAATACAAAGTCCCTTCAGAAGTTAAAGTATGTTAGTGGCTCTTCACCACCCAGAGTCAAACATCTCCATGACTGAACACCATTTGTTATTTCAGGCATGTCTACCTCCTTCCAGAACTTGTGGAACATGTCCAGAATCACTTCCTTGAGCTCTTCACTTGAGAAGTCCCAGTCTCCACCTGACTCCTGCAGAGTTTGCTATTACCTGCTTTTTAAGTGACTGGAGGCCACCCCCACAAAAATATATCATTCTTATGTGCTGCAGACACGATTCGACTCAACTTGACCATTTCCCGGACTAAACTAACATATTACAACAATACTGAAATAAAGAAATGTTATAAATATTCGGTCACACACAGATCATACACAATAAGTAGAAATGAAGGACTGTCCATCAAGAAATAAGCCAGCAGTCTTGCACAAGTGAGCTCACATCAAGTGACAATGAATTGTCACTGAATTTTGTTTCAACAAATATTTATGCCTTCTTCACAGAAGTGTATTTTGGTTCTCTTTTCAACTGTGGTGTCAGTTAGCATGTGATTGACCACTTAAATTAGCACAGATTTTAATAACACTTCCAATCAACATTTGAATAAAGTTACACACAAAGTAATGAACTGTTCATTAAATAAATACACAAAAATGATAAAACATGAGGTACTGATGCTGGGCTCATTTGCCGTGCAAATGTGATGAATACAATGTTCTTCCAAACATTTGAGCAACCAAAACAATGTAAAACACATAATAAACGAAGAAATAAAATAGATACAGATATGTAGCTTTCAAAGATGATCTCTACAGCGCAATGCTATCATCTGAGATACCTTATGTTGAAATCGCATGAAGTGTTTAAAAGCTGCTAATTCAGAGGTACATTGTGAAAATGTTTATTCACTGTAAAATATTAAAATATTGTTGTGTCATTGGATGGCCCTCATTTTTCTGGGATCACAAATGTAATGGGTTTGCATTAATGTTTTGTTGAAAATTATTATAGACTCTCAAAGAGCTGTAAGAAGCCATCTTTCAGCTTGTCTGAAACTCCCAATTTCTTGGAGCATTGTCTCCTGCACAAAGGGCATGTGATCAACAGCCATCCAAATTCACAGCATATGGATTTACCCATTTCTGATGACACTGCTTGTCTCTGCACCTGAACTCACCCAGAGTGACTGCGTCACGTTCTCATCCTGCCAACTTGCACCCATCCCAGCAAGCAAATTCAGCTCTTTGCACCAATTCTAGGTGGCCAGTTATCTTGCCTACATACACATAACATTACAGTCTCTTTATCAGCCAAGGTGGCTGCTTGCTGCAACACGGTGCAAGAACGTCAGTATCTGCTATGTCAGCTATGTTTTTCTCTGCTGCAAGCTGTTTCCTCCAGGTTTCCAGATTCCTAGCAGCTTTGTGGCTCATAGGCAGTTAGGAAATGTCATTCTACTGGAGGGTGAAATATAATGTTTGATGTTGGTGAGCCCTCTGAACGAATCAGCTTTAAAGACACGTTGTATTGTCAGGAGCTACCATTGGATAGTAAGTGGGGCTCAACAGCTTCAGCCCAGAGGCTAAAGATAGAACCTGGACTGGAAGCTCTTGCCCCTCTGATGCTTGCAGCGTGTACTGCATCCAACTTTAAGAATGAAGTTCTGGCTAAACTATGAATTGTTTAATTGTAGTCAGTAGTGCAATTTTATACGCCAACTAGCTCTGCAGATGAAGAGATAGAAAGAAAGTGCGATGAGAATTAAGGAATTATTCAAATAGTTAAGTATGATTGTAACTTGGTAGTAAGACAACATGGACCGGTGGTTTGTAGTAAAGGGGGAGGAGGGGGTTGGGTTGAAGTGAAAGAGGGAACTCTTCGGTAGAATTTTGCACAGAGCATAATTTAATCAATGCTAACAATTGTTTTAAGAATGATGAAAGAGACTTCGAGACAATGAACGGTTTCAGACTGATTATATGATGGTAAGACAGAGATTCTGGAACTGGATTCTAAACTGAAAGACATTTCCAGGAGCAGGTATGGACTGACCATAATTTATTGGTTAGATACTGTAAATTAAAACTGAAAACTTGCAACAAGTTAACATAATAAGGAGATGGGACCTGGATAAGTTGAAAGAACCAGAGGTTGCTGAGAGTTCCAACAGGAGCATTAGTTAACAATTGATTGAAAAATGGGAAAGGAATATAGCAGAAGCTCAATGAGTAGCTCTGAAAGATGAAATTAGTGATGGCAACAGAGGATCAAACACGTAAAAAGACAAGTCTTAATAAAAATTCTTCAATACCATAGAGAATATTGAATTTCACTGACAAAAGGAGAAAATATAAAAATGGAGCAAGCAAAAGAATATATGAATGTCCAGAAAATGAGATTAAACAATGGAAAATCCAGATTGGAATATCAAAAATGTAGGGAAATGTAGATCGCTACTTACCATAAAGGTGACATGTTAAGTAGCAGACAAGCACAATAAGACATGCTTACACATATGCTTTCTGCCACGCCCTTTGTCAGGAAAAGAAATTATAATGGCTTCAACCGTTGGTAACAATTTTCCCCCCACTTTCCACACCACAGTTTCCACCCCCTATGTCCTATCACCTCCTCCCCATTCTTTTATCCCACCCTCTTTGTTTGGTGCCTTCTGCCAATGAACCCACACATCTCTCTCTGCTCCTCTCCTTTTTCTCACCATTTTCCCCATTTTACTGCCCCATAACCTCCTGATGCTGTGCCTGCTGGCAGTCTAATCCCTGCACACACTGCCAGATAGCACTTCTCTCCCCACACCCATACACTGCTATCTCTTCCCCTTCCCTGCCCCCTCCAGATTGCTGCTTCCACTCCACATTACAGTAGCATTCTGGTCTGAGCTGCCAGAGTTGGCAGTCATGTGTGAGTGAGGTGTGCTTTAATCTACATCTACATCCATACTCTGCAAGCCACCTGACGGTGTGTGGCGGAGGGTACCCTGAGTACCTCTATCGGTTCTCCCTTCTATTACAGTCTCGTATTGTACGTGGAAAGAAGGATTGTCGGTATGCTTCTGTGTGGGCTCTAATCTCTCTGATTTTATCCTCATGGTCTCTTCGCGAGATATACGTAGGAGGGAGCAATATACTGCTTGACTCATCAGTGAAGGTATGTTCTCGAAACTTTAACAAAAGCCTGTACCGAGCTACTGAGCATCTCTCCTGCAGAGTCTTCCTCTGGAGTTTACCTATCATCTCCGTAACGCTTTTGCGATTACTAAATGATCCTGTAACGAAGTGCGCTGCTCTCTGTTGGATCTTCTCTACCTCTTCTATCAACCCTATCTGGTGCGGATCCCACACTGCTGAGCAGTATTCAAGCAGTGGGTGAACAAGCGTACTGTAACCTACTTCCTTTGCTGTCGGATTGCATTTCCTTAGGATTTTTCCAATGAATCTCAGTCTGGCATCTGCTTTACCGACGATCAACTTTATATGATCATTCCATTTTAAATCACTCCTGATGTGTACTCCCAGATAATTTATGGAATTAACTGCTTCCAGTTGCTGACCTGCTATTTTGTAGCTAAATGATAAGGGACCTATCTTTCTATGTATTCGCATCACATTACACCTGTCTACATTGAGATTCAATTGCCATTCCGTGCACCATGCGTCAATTCGCTGCAGATCCTCCTCCATTTCAGTACAATTTTCCATTGTTGCAACCTCTCGATACACCACAGCATCATCTGCAAAAAGCCTCAGTGAACTTCCGATGTCATCCACCAGGTAATTTATGTATATTGTGAATAGCAACGGTCCTATGACACTCCCCTGCGGCACACCTGAAATCACTCTTACTTTGGAAGACTTCTCTCCATTGAGAATGACATGTTTCTTGGTGCATGTTTTTTTTTCTGATGAAGGCTGTGGCCATACGCTTGTGTGTAAGTGTCTTAATTGTGCCTTTGTGCAACTGAATGTGCCATCTTTATGGTGAGTGGCAATCTATCTTTTTCTATGTTGTTGTTAAAAAATGAGATTGACAGAAAGTGTGAAACGGCTAATCAGGAATGGCTAGAGGACAAACGTAAGGCTACAGAAGCATATATAAGTAGAGGAAAGACTTAGACCACCTACATGAAAATTAAAGAGGCCTTGGGAGAAAAGAGAAGCATCTGTATGAATATCAAGAGCTCAGATGGTAAATTACTATTAAAAGCAGAAAGGTGTACGAAGAATATAGAAGGAATATGAATTTGAAGGCTAGATTATAAAATGAAAGAGGGAGTAGGTGAAGATGTGATGGGAGAAATGATACCATCAATTGGGGCAAAGCTAACCAATTTTGAACTTTTAAGTTTAAATATTTCTTGAACAAATAAAATTAATATACAGAGCATGGGCCTTGGGCTGTAGTAATTTGTAGCTTTCACCTGCACGTCAATTTGAGCAGTTATTTGTAATGTGATAACTGATCTGAAACGGTACCAATAACTGAAAAATAAATCTGGCATAATAGTTAATTTTAATGTTGATTTCAGTGTAAAAAAAAGGAAGTTTAGGGACAAAAAATGTGAAATTTTCTTTATGGAATTCTGCAGAAAGACACACTACTACTTCTTTAGCGCCAAGAACTGGCTGATCACATGTTTTACCATGACAGCCACGAATACACTTTATCAGGACTGCTTTTGGAATTTTCTACGCTAAGAAAGTCTTGTTCAATAAAACGGCCAGACTGTATTTCTTCAATTCATTCAATTTATGTTCGTACATCTCAACTGTATGATACAACAAAGTAAACTGCAGCCTACATTACAAATTCATAAGTTAATATACAGACACTTGCAACAATGACTTCCTCGCTCAAGCACTAGATTGTTATAGACAACTGATGCAGCATCCACTGTTTCACGTAGTTGCTGTTTTCATTAGGTCACATTCTAACAACATTCATGAATGTTTTCATAAAAACTGTTCATGAAAAGATGATGATCTCCACCCCAGATTTCTCAGGTAGTCAACTTCATACAGATTTCATCAAAAATGTCCAAAGTTTCTTTCACGTGTCTATAAATAGGCACCACAAGTACAATAGTTTAACTTACGTTATTGCTATATTTGTCACAGTAAAGAGTCAATACACAATATACATAAGACCTAGATCAGTGGTCATCAAACTTTTCTGCTTAAGAGCCAGTATTGACAGTGTAAGGTATCAAACCAAATCATTTTAAGTGAAAAAGAAAATAATATATTGGAATATATACATCTTTCTGAAAGGCTATGTAGTGACCAATTTTCTATAACTAAGCAGATACTATGGCCAGTGCCATCACAGCTGGATCCCTGTTTGTGGTTCTTAAACAATACCAATCAGATTTTTGCATTATGCCAAATATAACAGATGGTTTAAGTAATATAACTTAATTCAAAATTGTCACAGAGGGATAGCATGGCAAATAATAGCTTTGTATATAAGAGGGTGTAGAAGTCAATTTCATCTACTGCATTATCATCTTTTTTAGAAGTAACTGATTTTTATAGGTACACACATATCGACTTCCTTTCCCAATGAGTAGTGTGGCCACTACTCCTGATCGGACATTGTGTTGCCATTAGTGATTCACAAAAGAGACTATTGAACTGAAATAAATTATAAGGAACTTAATTTGTAGGCCAAAAGAAGTTTCAACCTTGGTATTGTAAAAAATTATTACTCTCCAAACAAGTGAGGCAACAAGAATAATGTAAATGACCTACCTTATAATAGATGAATCAAAAACAAAAACCTTTTTACTAAAAAATAAACAGAACAAGCCTGCTGTGTGAATATCACTGGCAATAACAGCAATGCATATTAGAGCTGGTCTCGCCAATTCTTGCTGAACAGCACACTGTCCGTGGCAAAAAATATACAATGGCCACTTTTCCCATACTGGCCACTTGAACACAGGTTCCCCAAATGATGCTACTATTCATTGGTAACCTACATCAATTAGTATGTTGTAACTGCAATATGAGACATGATCACAAATATTTAATAAATGATTTCATTAAATGTTTTGAATGTCATTTCCTCCTGCTAGTTGCATCACACTACAGCAGCCTTAATTTGGTTTCACATTACCTGGCTACAAAAATGCACCACCTCTGATGATGATGATTATATATTGTGCATTCATGAATACATGTTACTTTCAACTGATATTTATACCATAGCAGCTGTTTGGTGATAGTTGTGCATGCTCACGAGTTGTCAGCATTGGTAGACAAGTGATAAAATCTTCCCCTTCTCACTTCTGTTAACCCCACAATGGCCTTCCCACACAACACTCTGCCCTCAACATAAGTGGAAAACTTTACTTAGCTCATGGCAGAATTCACCAATCTCAATTAAAATTAACCACATTTTAAAATACTACTGTCACAGTAAGTATTTTTGTTTGTTACTGAGCAAGAAAACTGCACTCTTAAGAAGCACTTAACGTTGGTTGATGTATATGGATTCTGCTCTCCGGTGTTAGAAGAATACCATCACAAAATATAGCTGAGAACTGCCGGCTGCACGAACACTGACCTAGATGCACGAGTTGTTCTATATAAGTCACACACAAAAAAGTTTCAGCTCATTTAAAAAATCCGTCCCCCTTAAAACAGTTAGTATTCAGACACTATACATTTAGCCACTGCCACAAATTAAGAACCTTTAGACAGTAAATATAATAAAATAAGAGAATTTTTGTCACCAATGTGTACTTATTTAACATAAAAATTTTGTTTTGCAGTTTTCGTAAATTACATTCCCTCAGAATTGCTTATATCATGGGAGAGCAAGCCATGATAAATGTATTCCACCTGGTGTGGAAGACATATGACACGAGGGAAATATCCTCAGACTTTGAGAGGAATGTTATATTTCCAATTCCAAGGCAAGAAGGTGGTGACAGATGTGAATACAAATGGACAATCAGTTTAATGAGTGTTGGGTGCAAAATACTGACACAAATTATTTACAGTGGAATGGAAAAACTGGTAGAGGCTGATGTTGGAGAAGATCAGTTTGAATTCCAGTGATACGGAGGTAAAGCACACGTCATTACTGACCCTACAACATGTCTTAGAAGATATGTAAAGAAAGGCAAATCTACATTTCTCATTTCTGGTTTTTGTAGACTCAGAGAAAGTCTTTGACAATGTTGACTGGAATACTCTCTTTGAAATTCTGTAAGTAGCAGGGGTAAAACAATAGGGATTGAACAGTTATGGAAACCTGTCCAGAAATCAGACTGCAGGCATAAGTTAGCAGCATGAAAGAGAAAGAGTGGTTGAGAAGGGAGTGAGACAGAGTTGTAGTCTACCCCCAATAAAAGTTCACTGGTGACTTTGTTATTCTATCAGACATAGCAAAGGACTGGGAAGAGAAGCTGGAGAAAAAAAAAGATTACAAGATGAACATCAACAAAAGCGAAACAAGGATAATGGCATGTAATGGAATTAAATCAGGCAATGTTGAGGAAATTGGATTAGGAATTGAGACATTAAGAATAGTAGAGGAGTTTTGCTATTTCGACAGAAAAATAACTTATGACACCTGGATCAGAGAGGATATAAAATGTAGACTGTCAATGACAAGAACACCATTTCAGGAGAAGGGAAATTTGTTAACATTGAACACAAATTTAAGTTGTTAAGAAGCCTTTTCTGAAGGCATTTGTGTGGAATGTAGCCTTGCACAGAACTGAAATGTGGACAATAAGCAGTTCAGACCAGAAGCTTTTGAAATGTGATGCTGAAAAGGAATACTGAAGGCTAGATGGGTAGATCACATAATTAATGAGGAGGTACTGAGTAGAATCGGGGAGAAGAGAAATTTGTGGCATAACTTGACTAAAAGAAGGGATCAGTTGATCAGACATATTCTAAGACATCACAGAATCATCAGTACTGGAGGAAGGCTGACAGAAACCAAGAGATGAGCACCGTAAGCAGGTGCAAATGGATGTAGGTTGTAGTAGTTATTCAGATATGTAATGGCCTGCACTAAAACAGTGTGGAGAGCTGCAGCAAACCAGTCTTATGAATGAAAAAGAAGAAGGCAACACAAGAAGTCTAAGTGGGACTGGATGAATGCTTTATGAAATCATTGTAGACAGAACCTGCCGCCCTTATTTTCTTTGTGAAATATTTCTTCGTAGTCGTATTTGCTGGACATCTGTGCAGATTTTCTCAAATAGCATTTCCTTATAAGTAACTGTAACTTGGTTATCAGTATACAACACGAATAATAAGAGCCCCAACACACCTCGCTGGGGCATGTCTGAAGTTACTTTCACTTGCTTTTGACACTGCTGACTGTAATACACTCTTTGGAATTCTGGAGTTATCAGGGATAAAATATAGGGAGCAAAAGGCTGTGTGAAACTTGTACAAACATTAGACAGTAGTACTCAGAGTTAAAGGACATGAAAAAAAAGACAGTAAGTGTGAAGGGAGTGAACAGCATTGCAACCTATTCATCAAATTATTCAATCTGTACATTTACCAGGAAAAAGTAAGGAAAACTGAGAAGAAATCTGGAAAGGGAACGAAATCCAGGTGAAGAAATGACACCTGTATGGCTTGCTATTGACATGAAATTTCAGCAGAGAGGCTAAAAGACTTTGAAGATCAATTGAACAGAATGTACACTGAAGAGCCAAAGAAACTGGTACACCAGCTTAACATTGTGTAGGGCCCTCACAAGCACACAGAAGCACAGCAACACAATGTTGCATGGACTTGACTAATGTATGAAGAAGTGCTGGAGGGAATTGACACCACGAATCCTGCAGGGCTGTCCATAAATCCGCAAGAGTACAACGACGTGGAGATGTCTTCTGAACAGCACATTGCAAGGCTTCCCAGATATGCTCAATAATTTTCATATCTGGGGAGTTTGGAGGCCAGAGAAAGCGTTTAAACTCAGAAGAGAGTTCCCGTAGCCACTCTGTAGCAATTCTGGATGTGTGGGGTGTTGTATTGTCCTACTGGAATTGCCCATGTCTGTCGGAATGCACAATGGACATGAATGCACACAAGTAACCAGACAGGATGCTTATGTATGTGTCACCTGTCAAGTCTTATCTAGATGTATCAGGGGTCCCATATCACTCCAACTGCAGATGGCCGACACCATTACAGAGCCTCCACCAGCTTGAACAGTCCCCTGATGACATGCAGGGTCCATGGTTTCATGAGGTTTTCTCCAAACCTGTACATGTCCATCCACTCAATACAATTTGAAATGAGACTCTTCAGACCAGGAAATATGTTTCCAGTCATCAACAGTCCAATGTTGGTGTTTATGGGCCCAAGCAAGGCATAAAGCTGTGTGCCATGCAGTCATCAAGGGTACATGAGTGGGCTTTCTGCTCTGAAAGCCCACATTGATGTTGTTTCGTTGAATGTTTCACATGCTGACACTTGTTGACACCTCAGCATTGAAATCTGCAGCAGTTTCTGGAAGGGTTCCACTTCTATCACAATGAATGATTCTCTTCAGTCATCATTGGCCCCATTCTTGCAAGATCTTTTTCTGGCCACATGTTTTACCAGATTCCTGATATTTACAGTACACTCACAAAACAATTATACAGGAAAATCCCAACTTTGTCGCTATCTCTGAGATGCTGTGTTCCATCACTCGTGCATTGACAGAAACACTACATCCAAGCTCACTTAAATCTTGATAACCTGCCATTGTAGCAGCAGTAACCAACCTAACAACAGTGCCAGACACTTGCTGCCTTATACAGGCCTGTTTACATATCTCTGTAATTGAATACGCATGCCTATACCAGTTTTTTTGGCACTTCAGTGTATAATGTGTTAATACATTTACCCTCTGTTATAAATCTTTGATTAAAAAAAAGAGATATTCAATGAAAAAAATCTACAACATTACATGAAATAAATATAGATGGCATATCAATGGACTCAAGAAGGATAAGCTGACCACTGTGCCACAGTGAAATCTCCATCCTCAAAAGCTTAGATTGGAGACCAGGCAATACACAAAATTTTACAAGTTCTGCCATATTCATCTCGTCTGAAGAATTCCCTGCACAAAATATGTTCCTGCCCCCTCAGGAAAAAAATACAATGAACTCAATTAAAATATGTTGTACAGCATTATGTACACCGTAGGCATAACAGACTGGAGGGTTTCTCCTGTAGTGTAATTGTTTTTTATATGTGCCAGTATGCTTTCAGTAGCTGTACCTCTGTCGAATCTGGCTGGAAAGTGCATGTCAAAAGCAGGCTATTGTCAGTGATGTAGTCTGTACTGAGATTACAGTTCAAACACTTCAACTGCAGTTTGATGTCAAATAACCAACAGTTTATGCCCACTTTTAGTCTTGGCGACTACAATATAAGCCTATATAAACAGCAACCACATACTACACTTCGTTGATGTTCTATAATACGATAGATTGATTGCAGTAACGTAACACCAAAGTGACACAAAAGTTCACACGTGGCAAACAGTTTACACAGTCATTGATTAAAGTTCCCAAATCACTGTCCTCAAAATCTAACAGTCACATCAATACAAAAATGATCTGCTCAGTAGCTAGCCACTGGATGATAACACTGTTCATAATGCAGTGTTATTGTCACAGTATGTAATACTGAACTTTGGTACAGCCCATGACCCCAATTACACTTTCACTATACAATTTATCATTAACAGCAGTTACTGAATTATTAAATAAACTCCTGGATGCCCCAGACATGAAATCTGGACAAATTCCAGCACATTTTCAGACCTGTAATATATAATTCGCATCCATTACATTTGTCTGCATTGGTGTACATACGTAGGTCTTGTTCCTTTCAAACTCACCACTGCTGGCCTAAAATGGCCTGCACACAAGTGTTGTTTATAATTTTGCAGCAATTAAAACTTAAGTTAGCTATAGTTGTTTGCTAGGTTTTGGCAGATCACAATTAAAGATTAGTGTTTATGAGAAATTAAATAGCAGAGAAAGATCCTCTCTAACTAGTTCTTTCAGATATTATGATAATTTCAATTGATAAATGCTATCTAGTTTACCTAAAACTGGGATCCTATTTCAGAAACAATGTTTTAACTAATAATACCATTTAATCTGGTATTAAATGGGAGCAAGAGTTGCTAACATATTTTCAACATTAGCTGTACAAATACTGTAGATATTCACAAGCCTTTTTCATCTAATCTATCAAGAAGTTAGTAATCCAGTACATGCTTACAAATAATGAACAATGACACTGAAATGTAAAATTAATGGTGATTGTAATTAGAACACTTTACAGGCAAACTAATCACACCAATTGATTGTAATTAACCAAAAGAAGTTAACAGATAATAAAACTGGATAAGTGCCAATTCAGTACTCATATTTTTTAGGTACTGTGTGCATTGTCTCCAGACCTGACAGTGGCCCTTTGGTTCTGAGTCGAGTGGAAGGATTGAAACAGAGACTTCGAAAGTTCTATGACAAGCTAGGCTGCAACTTCCTGGACGTGTCCCATAGAGGTGAAAACTGTAGGGTCCTCCTAAGTAGGTCAGGTGCACACAAGGTTTTTTTTTTTTTTTTACATTAGGTGACTCTCCATCCAGTCCATATAACAACAGCTGTAGGAAATCCACAAGTAACAGTGTAAGGTCAAAAAAATGCCTACCGCAGATGAGTGTATTAAGATCATAATAATAAACTGCCAAAGCATTCACAACAAAGTGCCATAGTTTGAGGCTTGCATAATACTAGGTACAGAAAACTGGCTTAAACCTGAATTTGATAACAGTGAGATTTTTAGGGAAAATTTGTGTGTATATCAAAAGGAGAGGCAAATGGGAAACAGAGGTGGTGTATTTGTCACAGTAGATGAGAAACTCAGATCCACTGAGATAAAAATTGAAGCTGCAATGTGACATTGTTTGGGCAAGGCTCAGTATCAGGTGTCGACATAAAATGATAATTGGCTTCTTCTATCGACCACCAGACTCATCTCCTGATGTAAACAAAAACCTCAGTTTACTTGTATGTAGTTCCCTAATCATAATGAAACCATTGGTGGCAACTTTAATCATCCAACAATTAACAGGGAAAATTACAGTTTTGTTAGCGATGGGTATAGTAAGACATCCTGTGAAACTTTACTAAATGCCTTCTCTGAAAACTACCTAGAACAGATAGCTAAGAAACCTATTCGTGAGAAAATATGTTGGATCTAATGGCAACAAATAGGCCTGACCTCTTTGAGGACAACCATATTGAAACCGGTATCAGTGACTATGATGTGGCTGTGGCAACAATGATTAACAAAGTACACAGGACAACTAAAAAAAAGCAGAAAGATATAGATGTTCAGTAAACTAGATAAAAAAAATCACTAATGTCATATCTCAATGAGGAACTTGAAACTTTCAAAACAGGTCAGAAGCACGTAGAGGAACTCTGGCTCAGATTTAAAAGAATAGTTGACCACACACTGAATAGATATTTACCCAGTAGAACAGATCATAATGGGAGGAAACCTCCATAGTATACAGTCACTGTAAAGAAACTTCTAAAGAAACTGAGATTACTGCATAATAGGTGTAAAACAAAGCATAAGGCTATAGATAGAGAGATACTGAATGAAACAGGTTTGGATGTCAAGAAAGTAGTGTGTGATGCCTTCAATGACTACTGTAGCAGAACACTGTCAAATGACATTTCACGAAATCCAAGGAAATTCTTGTCATATGTAAAGGCTGTTAGTGACATGAAAGTTAATGTTTAGTCCCTAGCAAGTGAGACAGGAACTGAAACTGAGGGTAGGAAAGCAAGAGCTGAAATGCTCAATTCCATTTTCAAATGTTGCTTTACAAAGGAAAACCCAGGAGAATTGCCTCAATTTAATCCTCGTACCACTGAAAAGATGAATGAAATAACTATTAGTGTCAGTGGTGTTGAGAAATAGCTGAACTCGTTAAAACTGAACAAAGCTCCAGGGTCCGATGGAATCCGTCTCAGCATCTATACTGAATTTGCAGCTGAGTTAGCCCCTCTTTAAACTATAATCTGTCATAGATCACTTGAACAAAAAACCGTCCCAGTTCTTGGAAAAAGGCACAGGTCACACCTGTCTAGAAGAAGGGACTACTGTCCAATATACTTGACATCAATTAAATCTTCGAACATATTCTGAGCTCAACCATAATGAGGTATCTTGAACAAAATGATGTCCTCAACGCCAACCAGCATGGATTTTGAAAACATCAATATTGTGAAACCCAAATTGCAAATATCTCACATGACATACTGAAAGTTTTGGATCAAGGCAACCAGTTAGATACAGTATTTCTTGATTTCTGAAAAGCATTTGATTCAGTACTACACCTATGCTTATTGTCAAGAGTATGATCATATGGGGACTGAAGTGAAATTTATGAATGGATTGAGGACTTTCTTTTAGGGAGGGCACAGCATATCAGCTTGGATGGAGAGTTATTGTCATATGTAGAAGTAACTTTGGGTGTGCCCCAGGGAGGTGTGTTGGGATTCTTGCTATTCATATAGTATAATAATGACCTTGCAGACAATATTAACAGTAACAATCAAGCTTTTTGCAAATGATGCAGTTATCTGTAATGAAGTACTGTCAGAGAGAAGTTGCATTAATATCCAGTCACATCTTGATAATATTTCAGTGTGGTGCACAGATTGGCAACTTGCTCTAAATGTGCAAAAATGTAAAATTATGCACTTCACAAATATGTAGTAACCTATGACTATAATATCAATGAGTCACTGTTGGAATTGGACAACTCGTGTAACACTTTGTACGGATATGAAATGGAATGATCACATCGGTTCAGTTGTGAGTAACACAGGTAGTAGACTTCATTTTATTGGTAGGACACACTCATGCAATCAGTTCTAGAATATTGCTCAAGTGTGCAGGACCTGTATCAGATAGGGCTAACAGGGGATATTGAATGTATGCAGAGAAGGGCAGCACGAATGGTCGTAGGTTTGTTTAATCTGTGGGAAGAGTATCAGAGAAAATACTGAAGGAACTGAACTGGAATACTCTTGAAGATAGACATAAACTACCCAAGAAAATCTGTTAACCAAGTTTCCAGAACTGGCATAAAATGATTACTCTAGGAATATACTACAGCTCCCTACATATTGCTCAAATAGCGATTGTGAGGATAAGATTAGAATAATTAATTACTGCACGCACAAAGACATTCAAACAATCAATCTTCCAGAATGAGATTTTCACTCTGCAGCAGAGTGTGTGCTGATCTGAAACTTCCTGGCAGATTAAAACTGTGTGCCCAACCGAGACTTGAACTCGGGACCTTTGCCTTTCGCGGGCAAGTGCTCTACCATCTGAGCTACCGAAGCACGACTCACGCCCGGTACTCACAGCTTTACTTCTGCCAGTACCTCGTCTCCCACCTTCCAAACTTTAAGCCATGTCTCTGTAGTATCCTTTCTTTCAGGAGTGCTAGTTCTGCAAGGTTTGCAGGAGAGCTTATGTAAAGTTTGGAAGGTAGGAGACGAGGTACTGGCAGAAGTAAAGCTGTGAGTACCGGGCATGAGTCGTGCTTCGGTAGCTCAGATGGTAGAGCACTTGCCCGCAAGAGGCAAAGGTCCCGAGTTCGAATCTCGGTCGGGCACACAGTTTTATTCTGCCAGGAAGTTTCAATCAATCTTCTCATGCTCTACATGTGAATGCAACAGCAAGGAACCCTAATAACTGGTACAGTGGGACGTACCCTCTTCCATTGGTTTGCAGAGTATAGATGTAGAGGTAGATGTCGTATACATGAGCGTATCGAAGAAAGCACAACATTTGGAAAAAATTATACTCATTTTGGGGGGCAGAAACAAAGGATCCGCCTGCTTAGTTAAGGTCCCATTGGAATCTGAAGTCATATGTTAATGGACAATGTCCTGTTCAGAGATGGGTCTGGCTGACTTCATCCCACTGAAGTGACCAGTCTGAGAGCTACAATTTTGACAACATCGCTGAGCACAGTGTATTTTCCCCCAAAGCCAGCCATTCTCCCTCCCACAGCTCCACTGCTCTCTGTCTCACCAGCAAGAGGTCAGCCCAAAGAGGAATGTCACCCTCTGCTCCCAGGAGGCCTGCTGGCTTAGCACATCGCCTGCATATACAGCAGAGTTAGGCAAGCTCCGCGTTTCCCCTGCAGAGGAAGTACATCTTGCATCTTTCACAGCTTTTCACTGGGTACACTTGTTGCAATGCTTATAAAGCTCAAATGGAATGAGTGCAATTGAGAACAGATACGTGGGTATTACAGATCTATACACTGTGCATCGATGGTCAAGCCAGGATCACACCAAGGCTCTGTAAAACTGGACCAGACAAGTTGCATCTCATCCCCATGAACTGTGACTAACACATTTTAAAATATTTCGACCCTGTGGTGAAGCAATCCAGAAAGCTTAAAACCAAGTCACATTAACCCCTAGTTACTATCGTGGGGTCATTTTTGCCCCAGCATAAACATTATCTTATTTATCTCTGGAATGATGCTGCTCATGCCAGAGATTGTATGGTTTTCTTAGAAGTCTATTGTCTTCAAGGAAACATTTTAGTGCAAGTTGTGACATTGTTTGTTACAGAGTAATTGGATTTTGGGGTCATTGAAGACCCCAGGATAGTACTTACGTGCACATTATTTCTGAATATTCCATTGTGTTTTCTGAGTTGCGTGTGTGATCTAACAATGAGTAGTGAATCTATTCACATTGACAGCCATGGTATGATGGCAGAAGAGGTTATGGACTATTTAGATAAAGATAGAAAATGAATCTGCATAAGAATAATGAAGCCAGGAATATGATTCTGATATAAGTGATTGTGAAAGTGAACATAGTGCTGACAATATAGACAACAATTTCTGGTTTGGATGTCTCAGAAGATGAAATCTCTGAAAATGATTCTGGTAGGTACTACAACGGGGAAAACAGGTTCAAATAGTCACAAAACCCGCCCAGTAGTTCTAGAATGAGAAAATGTAATATTGTTGTTCAGTTACCAGGACTAATTGGACCTGCTCAGCAATGTAAATCTTCTACACCATTTGAAGCATGGTCTCTGCTTATTACAGATGATCTGCTGAACACTATAGTAGATCACACAAATGCACAAATTTCTGAAGTGAGTGTGAATTATGGTGTGGCTGCGACTTATGTTGATCATTTGTCTCTAGAAGAACTGTGAGCTTTTTTCAGATTGATTTATCTCAGACATGGTTTTAAATCTAATCATGAGAATGCAGACTTGCTTTTTGCTATGGAGCTAACAGAAAGATCAATATTTAGAGCAACAGTGTCCACGGAATGGTTTCTTTTTTTTCTGTCTGTTATCAGATTTGATAACTGAGCAACAAGGGAACAGAGAAAACAATCAGGTGACAAGTTGGCAGCTATTTCTCAATTGTTTAACAAGTTTATATCCAATTCCAGAGCAAATTATAGCTGTTCACAGTTTGCAACAGTTGATGAAATGCTAGTAGGTTTTTGTGGATGCTGTTCTTTAAGAGTGTATATACAAAACAAACCCCAAAAATACGGGTTAAAAATTATGCATTTATGTGGTGCAAAATCCCACTATCTGCTAAATGCTTTTATTTATTCAGGAAAGGTGACAACACCAAATCCATCAAAGCTAAGCATCCCAACACAATCTGTTCTGAAGCTGGTTCATCCTACTGCTAAGACAAACAGAAACGTAACTAGTTCACCTCCACAGAACTGGCTAATGAACTACAAAAGATTGGCCTGACATACGTTGGTACACTTTGGAAACAGAAACGCGAAATTCCAGCAGAATTATTGCTCAATAAATTGTATGAAGTGGGATATACAAAATTTGGTTTCACGAAGAGTCTAACAATATGCTCCTATGTCCCCAAGAAAAGGAAATCAGTAGTCGTGCTATCATCAATGCATCATGACAAGCGCATTGATCAGCTGAGTGGTAAACCTGATATTATTCTATTTTACAATTCTATAAAAGGGGGGCATAGATGCTCTTGATCAGAAGTGTGGTCTCTATAAATGTGGAAGAAGATGTAAAAGGTGGCCACTAGCCATATGGTGGGCTGTAATGGATATTGCTATTATTAATACTTACGTAATGTGGCAGTATTCCAATCCTAACGCAAAGATGTCATGCCAATTTATGAAAGAACTGTCAACAACTGTAAATGAAAGGCACATGAAGCAATGTGCTACTGCACCAACTCTATCAACAAGTTTGAAAACAAATTAATTCAGCATTTCATTAGTAAGAACAGTTCCAACCAGCAAGCTCATGTGGACCTACAAAGTGCCAAAGATGTAACTTTTGCTAAAGAAATCATGACAAAAAATGTCAGTCACTTGTTAAAGATGCACCAAATTTGCCTGCATGACCTCGGTGGAATGTTCCCTCATTATCTGGGCTAAGCCCTGTACATTGGTCTGGAGGCTTCTGTTTCCCATTACAGCATGAACTGGGAACCTCCCACCTCTCTCAGAAATCCCCCACCTGTTATCTCATATAATGGTACTCTTAGTCAACCTGTTAATGATATTCATAATTGTTTTCCCCAGTGTCTTCTTGCTCTCCCCAATAACTCAATAACAATTACACATCTCTACCTGAAAGACAATGAGGTACATTGCTCTTGGCTGATTCTTTAATCTATTGCAGATGAACTTGCCTCAGCCTGGTCTCAGTTAGACATACTTTGTTCCATGGGGGACAGGCTGCCTTAGTAATTGGATTGAAGACCGGAATGGCTGTTTCAGTGGCATGGGGGATCTTGCTGGTAAATGATCCATTCATTCCTATTCACCTTTCAGGTGTTCAACCACATCAAACTGCTGTAAAACATTCAGTTTTAGCCTTACTAACCTTACTGTGTGTGCACCCAGCAATCCTGTAGATATTACTGCGCTTCCACTGTGATGGCTTTTTTCAGGTATTGTCCTGTCTAGCATATGAGTCCAGATTTGGAAGTGGTCACTAAATTGCAATCCATCACCAGTTTCTAACAATAGAAAATCCAGAATGGGATGATGACGGAAAAATCAAGGATGCAATTATATTTTCTTCACCATTTTCCACAAAGCCATGCATATGAGGGCCAGGGAATATACTGAGAGATCGAAGCTGGTGAATGATTGTTCCATTGATTAAGTGCATGCTCTACCGCCTGTTCAATAGACTTTCTTTGTTGTCATGAAGATGTTTTCAATGTTGCTAAACCTGAAGCAGGTAGCTGCTAAACTTTATGGCATATTGAGCAAGTTAAAATCTTCATATAGGAGGAATGGTAGATGGAGCTGCATAATGAGTTCAGTGCAAGCCTTTTGCTCTATCACTCACTATGAGGACATGTAGAGGCAACATAATTAGAGACCTGAAAACATAGAATTTGTTTTTGGCAGAATTAGATCTAAATTCTTCTTTGTAAATGACTACATGTAAAAATTTAAAAGGTTGGCACACTACATGCCTTAGGATGAAGCTTTAGTGCTTTGAAATTGAATTTGTTAAATTAGTAATTAGGGAACTTTTTGACTGGAATGTTTGCTTTTACAAAAACTTCAACAACTTTTTTATGAAACAGTCTTTGCTTGTTTCTTATCTTGGCTCTATTAAAGCTTTCAACAAATGACTATTCGTGTCTAGAAGCAGCAGCAGTTTGAACCAGCGAACAAGGTGCTCTTCTGATTTAATGTGTTTCACAGCATTATGTTTCTTTCCCCACCCAATTTGATAATTATAAAATGTGCAGAATATTAATTTTTATCTTTCCTGGGCATACTCAGTCATGCCACTTCTACTTGACAATGCTACAGACAGAACTGACTGGGTATTTAACATACTAGTGGAACTGAAAATAGCTGTATTAACACATTAGGGGAAGACTTTCGATGTGGTCAAAATACATTGACAGGTTTTGTTTTCCGGTTGCTATAGTGCCACATGTGGACACTACAAACTGGCATTTGGTTGTGTGTGTAAAAAAAGTAAATTACGACTGCCAGAGGTGAGAGGAGTGGTGTGGGGATACAAGCTCTGCCTCCCTCTTGCAGGGCAGCAGCCTACAACCGTGTTCTGCATTCTATGTTCCTGTGAAAACACAACTGGCAAAAGGTCACAGTGATCACCAATCCCTTCTGGTGTTGTGAGGATCATAATTGAATGCTGTGATGGAGCATGTCTCTTCACTTATTTCAAAATTATATAAGAAAACAATCAGCAACACACAATAAAAAGCATTCGGTGAGATTGGCAGTACCATAAACGACATGTCTCAGGCCCAACTTGCACTGGTATTTGATGCAAACACACATTGAAACAAGCACCAATTAAAACAGCCATGTTAAAGTGTACCTCACACTCACGCCGTTCCCGGAGCCATCATGTGAGCAGGACGCAAACAGCTGGAATACCACAACTTATCAAAACATGATGGAACACCATGAGGGATACAACCGATTCCATTACAAGTTATGTGATTGACAGTCTGTAATTTCCACTGTCAAAAGAATAAAAGGCCTCTCAAAGTAAAGCTATTTACATATCATCACCTCACCACAAAAATGCAGTCCCTTTACTTTACTTCACTTATTGTATAGTTCAAGAACAGAAAATTTTCTAGCATCAGATACAGCAGAACACACTTGGACAAAGCAAAATTTTTCCAGGTTTGAATAGAGATGGTACTGATATTAAGAACATCTTGGTTTTATTACATTGGTAAGTTTCATGCTGTGCAACAACCCACATGAAATTTCAACCTGATTTTTAACTTATATACATATGTGATAAAAATAATTTATTGTCTTGCTCAATCACATTAATTTCAAATGAAATGACAAGTTTCAGCAGGGATCAGCCTTCCTCAAATTATAAAAGACATGCTATGGTTCCATACCACCACTGTGGGAACAAAACTAACAATATGGTTCTCCAGTGTTGGGATTCAACCATGGAATGTTTTCTATGAGTCTGAGGGTAGTCAATGCCAGCCAAAATTGGTCATTTTGTTTGAAATTAATGTGATCCATCCACTCACTCAACAAACAGCAACATGTACAATTTGTATGGCAAATTTTAAACTGCCAGTGAGGGAATAAAAGCGGAAGGATCTTACACCTATTGCATAATATTGCTAACTGAGGTTATTAATTTCGAATCTGAAATGTGGTATCTTAGTACGTAAAGGAGAAAAATATGTGAAAATATGTCCAGATCTTTAGTACAAAAGAAAGTGTTTACAAATAAAGCATGTGACAAAATGGAAAAAACGACCTTAATGATCAATTGTGGCCAAGACAAACTTGTTAAATGTCATAAATAACCATGCCCACACAGGGAATAATTCAGATGAAACATTAATAGTAGAAGTAAGGTACAAACAGTTAACAGTAAGATGACAGTCTGTATACAATGTTGTACATGAAATGTATCTTACTGCAGAACATTCATATATGGGCTTTTATGAAACTAGGAATTCCACCTTATGCAAGACACTCCCACCCACCCAGACATGTTTCAGGAATTTTTGTGCTATCTTCAGTGGGTTCTTTATTATTTTCTAATTGTAAAATTGTTGTTACATATTATACCTCATTTGTTCATAGTTCACAGTTGAGTTATGTATTAATGACCTGATGCACTATGTGTGTTTATAACATTATGTCAAAGTTCTATTTGTAGCTTAATAGGCTGAAGGAGTGGATGTATGCATTAGTTTACATACCTTACAAGATGTTACTGCACATTTATTTTGGTAGCTATTCTGCTACACAGTCTACAACTTCTCATCTGCAAACAGCAAAACGTAATTTTTGTTTTTCTGTTTATTATGCATTTACAAATAGAAATGAGTGTATACATGTTTTTGTGTGTAACTTATGGTTTGGATGTTGAGTTTATGTGATTGCTCTAAGCTTGTGGTTATAGCTTGATACCAGTGCCTACCAATTTTAATTGTATATTACAGCAGTGAGGATGCTCACTAAGTGACCAAAAATACACTCCTGGAAATTGAAATAAGAACACCGTGAATTCATTGTCCTGGGAAGGGGAAACTTTATTAACACATTCCTGGGGTCAGATACATCACATGATCACACTGACAGAACCACAGGCACATAGACACAGGCAACAGAGCATGCACAATGTCGGCACTAGTACAGTGTATATCCACCTTTCGCAGCAATGCAGGCTGCTATTCTCCCATGGAGATGATCGTAGAGATGCTGGATGTAGTCCTGTGGAACGGCTTGCCATGCCATTTCCACCTGGCGCCTCAGTTGGACCAGCGTTCGTTCTGGACGTGCAGATCGCGTGAGACGACGCTTCATCCAGTCCCAAACATGCTCAATGGGGGACAGATCCGGAGATCTTGCTGGCCAGGGTAGTTGACTTACACCTTCTAGAGCACATTGGGTGGCACGGGACACATGCGGACGTGCATTGTCCTGTTGGAACAGCAAGTTCCCTTGCCGGTCTAGGAATGGTAGAACTATGGGTTCCATGACGGTTTGGATGTACCGTGCACTATTCAGTGTCCCCTCGACGATCACCAGAGGTGTACGGCCAGTGTAAGAGATCGCTCCCTACACCACGATGCCGGGTGTTCGCCCTGTGTGCCTCGGTCGTATGCAGTCCTGATTGTGGCGCTCACCTGCACGGCGCCAAACACGCGTATGACCATCATTGGCACCAAGGCAGAAGCGACTCATCGCTGAAGACGACACGTCTCCATTCGTCCCTCCATTCACGCCTGTCGCGACACCACTGGAGGCGGGCTGCACGATGTTGGGGCGTGAGCGGAAGATGGCCTAACGGTGTGTGGGATCGTAGCCCAGCTTCATGGAGATGGTTGCGAATGGCCCTCGCTGATACCCCAGGAGCAACAGTGTCCCTAATTTGCTGGGAAGTGGCAGCGCGGTCCCCTACGGCACTGCATAGGATCTTACGGTCTTGGCGTGCATCCATGCGTAGCTGCGGTCCGGTCCCAGGTCGACGGGCACGTGCACCTTCCGCCGACCACTGGCGACAACATCGATGTACTGTGGAGACCTCACGCCCCACGTGTTGAGCAATTCGGCGGTACGTCCACCCGGCCTCCCGCATGCCCACTATATGCCCTCGCTCAAAGTCCGTCAACTGCTGTTGCGGCATGCTACCAGTGTTAAAGACTGCGATGGAGCTCCGTATGCCACGGCAAACTGGCTGACACTGACGGCGGCGGTGCACAAATGCTGCGCAGCTAGCGCCATTCGACGGCCAACACCGCGGTTCCTGGTGTGTCCGCTGTTCCATGCGTGTGATCATTGCTTGTACAGCCCTCTCGCAGTGTCCAGAGCAAGTATGGTGGGTCTGACACACCAGTGTCAATGTGTTCTTTTTTCCATTTCCAGGAGTGTAGATTTTGCCAGCAATAAAACAACAAAATACAGCCAATGATGATTTTCCTTCCAATTCTATCCACTATTTGGTCGTGGTGCACAATACGCCATGGAGTCGCCAACCATCAAAGTCATTATGTGCCATTTGTTGCTTACTGTCTGCTGATTTGTGTGTGTGTGTTTCATGGTTATGTGTTTGTTTTTGTATTTTGTGATTTATTTTGTCTACTCTCTTCGCTTCATATCCATTCTCCTGTGCAATTTATTTTACTGTGTTCAGTTCTTGTGTGTAATCATGTTTTTTATGGGTATTTTGTTCAGTCTGTGCAGAAAATATCTGAAGTTCTTTTTGAGTTACGAGGTGATTGGATTGGTTGTGAATAATGGTGCTGTGGATTTTCTGTAGATTGTGTACAGTGAGATCTAGGAAATTAAGTTTTTCATCTGTGTGTGTTTCAATGGTGAACTGTATTTGTGGATGGATGGAGTTTATGTTGTCATGAAGTTCTTTTATGTGAGGATGTGGTTCATCTATTAAGAAAATTATTTCATCTGTACCAATATATCATTTTGAACTGTTTTGGTACTACCATTTTGTCAAAGATTTGTTTTTCTATCTGATTTAGGAAAATGTCAGCTAGGAGGCCACTGATTGGGGATCCCATGGCTAGTTCATCTTGTTGAGAGTAAAATCTGTTGAATGTGAAGTAGTTTTGCTCTGTGATGAGCCTGAGTATGGCTGATATTTCTTGTATGTTCGTTGTGGGTATGTTTCCTTGTAGTCGGAGGTCTCTTTCTAGGATGATGGTTTCTTCTGTTGTGTGTGTGTGTGTGTGTGTGTGTGTGTGTGTGTGTGTGTGTGTGTGTGTGTGTGTGTGTGTTTTTTGGCTAAGCAGTATGTTGGTGCTTCAGTAAAGTTTATCAATAGGCGTATAGGTATTCTGGGTTTGTGAACTTTAGAAAATGATTTTTGGGTGGGGGCCTTGGGATTTTTCTGTATCATTCCTTTAATCTGTGTTTCTGTGAAAATTGTTTCTATGTTTTTCAGGGTTTTTTGTAAGTTACTTTGATATAAGTTTGTTGGATCGCTTCTTAATTCTGTGATGGTGCTGCTTTGGATGAATTTAATGTTTTGTCAATGTATTCCTGTTTGGTGATGTCTACTATTGAATTACCCTTGTCAGATTTTGTGGTGATGGCATTTTCTTGTGTTAATTTATTCTGCAGTTTTCTGCATATTTTTCTTCGGCAGTCCTTGTGTTTTCTTTTATGGTGGTTTTGTTCTCTCTGATTATGTTTCTTATTTCCTCAGCAACTAGTTCTCTTGTTAGATTTGCATTGAACTCAGGTGTGTTCAGCTTTTTTGTTGCTTTATGATGTGTTCAGTTTCTGTTATGATATTTTCTTTGATTAGATTAGATTTTCATTCCATAGATACGTGCTGAGGAGATCCTCGTAGATGTGGAAGATATCTTTTTTTTTATAAAAAGCTGAAATAACAATACTAAAAGTATGGATATATACAATACATAATTGGTTTTTATTTAAAAAATCGCCAATGGAGTAGAAGGAGTTGGCCACTAGTAAGTCTTTCAGGCTCCTTTTAAACTGTTCTTTATTTGTAACTAAATTTTTTTATGTTTGCTGGCAAATTATTGAAGATCAGTGTTCCTGAGTAGTGGACTCCTTTTTGAACTAAAGTAAGTGCTTTTAAGTCCTTGTGCAGATCATTTTTGTTCCTTGTATTGTATGTATGAACTGAGCTGTTTGTTGGAAAAAAGAGATATATTATTTAGGACAAATTTCATTAAGGAGTAAATATACTGAGAGGCAGTAGTTAGTATACCCAGTTCTTTGAAGAGGTTTCCACAGGACGTCCGTGAATTTACTCCACAAATAATACATATTACACGCTTTTGGACTCTGAAAATTTTGTTTCACTTTAAGAGTTACCCCAAAATATTATACCATATGACATTATGGAATGAAAGCAGGCAAAATATGCAAGCTTTTTCATTTTTATGTCACTTATGTCTGCTAACACTCCAATTTCAAATACAGATTTGTTAAGGCATTTCTACAGTTCTGTGGTGTGCTCCTCCCAACTGAATTTATTATCAAGTTGTAATCCCAGAAATTTAAGACTGTAAACCTCTTCTGCCTGCTCTGCTTCATACTTTATGCATATGCTGGGTGGAAACCTCTTACAGGTTCTGAATTGCATATAATGAGTCTTTTCAAAGTTTAATGTCAGTGAGTTTGCTTTAAACCATTTAGTAATATCCATGAAAATATCATTAGCAGATCTTTCTAGCACTACACTCGACATATTATTTATTGCAATACTTCTGTCATCTGCAAACAAAACGAACTCTGCTTCTTTATGTCTGTTAGAGTGGTTCTGAGCACTATGGGACTTAATATCTGAGGTCATCAGTCCCCTTGAACTTAGAACTACTTAAACCTAACTAACCTAAGGACATCACACAAAGCCATGCCCGAGGCAGGATTCGACGTTCCAGACTGAAGCGCCTAGAACCACTCAGCCACACCGGCCGGCGTCTGTTAGATTAACCACTCTTTTGTGACAGTGTGTTTGCTGTATTGGTGGTGGGGTTGGTAGGTGTTTGTGTGGTTTATCATTTTGTTGAGTTTCTTTTGTTGGATTGTCTGTTTTCTGCCTATTATGGTGTGTGTGTGTTTGTGTGTGTGTTTTCTAACCCTGTACATTAATTCATCAAAAAATGGTGGATACTTTATGTGATTTGCTAGCTCTATATGCAATCTGTATAGTTCAACATTCAGAGCCTGTTTTTTTTTTTTTTTTTTTTTTTTTTTTGGAATACAAAGACTGGATTTCTTGCTTTATCCACATGATTTCAGCCTTACATTTTGTCTGCTGTGCTGCTGATGATATGTTTACAGTTATGGTTACATAGTTTGTTACTGTTTTATAAGCCAAACATAGTTTGTTGAATTTTATTTGAGTATGGTTTTTTGAAGTTTGATGGTTGTGTTCTGGAATTTGTTGAATAACTGCAAAGGAAATACCTGTCTTGGAGAGAAATAATCATCTTGTGGTGTTGCAGCATGGAATGCAAACTACAAGATGATTTTGTGGAACTATTAATGATTGTTGATGGCACAGCACAATCATCTTTTACAATATAACCATTATTTGAAAAATTAAACAATTGAGATGATTAAAAGAGAATTCTTACCAAAGCACAAACGTTGACATTGTGCAAGAAGTCTGCCCACCTGGTGAATACATTTAATATGAAACAAATGAAATTTGCATTATTCAGTGTTATAAAATTGTACTGGTATACAAATGAAAATTTAGAATGATATATTGTGCCAGAGTACTAACATACTTCTAGTATAAAATCAGAGGTTAAAATTGAACACGGTGACAGGATAAAGCATAAGACACAAAGTAATGCAGATTACACACACTGGCTCGGAACATATTAGTATAGGGCACAGAGGATAGAAACAAAAATAGAATATTATGCCCTCATTATATGAGGTGTCATAGCATAAATACAATACACAGTCCATGCCCAGAAGGTTGAGTTCAGGGAATGTGTTTTAAGTTTTCAAAAATCTTTAATTCTTTGTTCATTGAGGATTCTGTTAGGACATTTATGTAAATTACTGTATGCTTCTATTTCTTCAAGAATATTTATTACTGTGCCTTTACTGACCAGATATAAAACCTCAAGTGTGCTATCAGTGTCCTGAAAAGTATGATTTTCAGTGTATGAATGAGTACTGAAGGCAGACGCGTTGCTCTCACTTGGTAAAGTGTGTTCGTTATTTTGTACCTTGAAGTTCTATCCTGTTTGTCCTGTGTAGAACATATTACAGCTACGGCAATTACTTTTTTTACATCTCTGATTGTGCAAATAGTGAGGAAGTATTAGTAGTATGGTGGATGTTCTCTTGCAGTCCAAAAGCTTATCTGAATGGTTGTGTTCCTGAATATTTTTGTTGCTCTGTCTGATATTGCCCTATGAAGGAAAAGACAGATTGCTGCTTACCACAAAGATAACACGCTAAATTGCAGCCAGGCACCATTAAAAGGTATATCTAGACTTTTTGTGCACATATTCTTTTTCTAGTGAATTCCATATGTAATTGTGTAATTTTGTTTGCATTTACTTGTGTATAATTTGGTAATCATTTCAGTATAATCTCCATTGTTCTTTGCTGTTTCTTGAATTATTGCTGGTTCTTTTTTTTCTTTTTCACTCAACATTAGATAGACTAATTAAGATGATTAAAGAAATAGCAAAGAACAACAGATATGACACTGAAATGGTTCAGAAATTATATACAAGTAAATGCAAACAAAATAACACAATGCCAGATTATATCACGCTAGAGAAAGAACATGTAAATAAGGAGTCTAGATATGAAGTGATACTGGACAATGTCAGACAGAGCAGCAAAAATATTCAGGAACACAAGCATTCAGATAAGCTTTAGGACCAATAATCATCTGCAGAAAAACATCCAACAGATTACTAACACTTCCTCACTACTTGCACAATCAGGGACATACAAAATTAATTGCAGTAACTGTAATGTGTTCTACAGGATTCTCAATGAACAAAGAACAGAAGAGTTTTACAAAATTTAAAACAATTTCCTGAATTCAACCTATTGGCCATAGACTGTACTTTGTATTTACGCTAAGATGGTGCATGTGATGAGGGCACAATATTTTACTTTTATCCTCTATTCCCCATACTAATAATATGTTCAGAGCCAACATGTGTAATCTGCATTACTTTACGTCTTAAGTTTTATCCTGCTACCATGTTTCATTTTATCCTTTCATTTTATAGTTTAAGTATGGTATTACTCTGGCACAGTATGTTACTCTAAACTTTCATTTTTACACCACTACAATTTTATAAAACTGAATAATACAAATTTCATTTGTTTCAATTTAAACATATTCACTACGTGAGCCGACTTCTTACAAAATATGTAAGTTTATGCTGTAGCGAGGATCTTTTAATTGTCTCAGTTGTTTAATTTTTTCAAATAGTGGTTATATTGTAAAAGACAATTGTGCTGTGCCATCGACAATCATCAATAGTTTCACAAAAGCCCATATATGTATGCTCTGAAGTAAAAGATATATTTCATGTACAACATTGTATACATTATGACATCTTAATGTTAATTGTCTTTACATTACTTCTAGCATTACTATTTTATCTTAATTACTTCCTGTGTTGGCATGGTTATTTATGACATCTAACAAGTTTGTTTTGTCCACAACTGATTGCTAACATCATTTCTCCATGTTTATGACATGCTGTAAATGTAAGATGTGGACATATTTCGATAAATAGACAGAAAGTTGCTGTTAAATTGCTATACATTGAAAACAGTGACCAAAAAGGATACATGCAAACAACCAACATATTTGTAAACTGAGAGAAAGCCGTTTGGCTTAAAAGCAATGAATTGGATGTTGATCTGACACACCACTGCTGATGCTGCTACTTTCTAACTAAGGTGAAACATGTCTATGTGCACAAGACACACACAAAATCTCACGTGCAGCTTGCAAAAGGTGTTTTCTTTTGAACTACTGACTTAACATTTTGTCACGTAGAAGACTGTGTAATTAGATCAATGACACACACTAACTCCACTTATTCAGCACTTACACTTACAAGAGTGCAGAGCAAACTGCCTCTGGCCAGAACACATACAATATATATACAGCTACAAAACATCCCAGTACAATGATTCTTGACATTTGTGGATACTTCTAGAATGTACTCAAACTGAATATAGAAATTAAAATTGTACAGTCCAGGTGGGTTTTGAAATGGCAGACCTCCATGCAACAGTTTAGTATCATAACCACTATTACATGGTGCTACTGAGCTGCTTCTGCAACAATATTTTTCCATTTTACATAGTAATATATTACATTTGAGATTTTAGATTATATAACATCAATTAGCAAAGTTATATTGAATATACATATGATGTAAATAGTTTCTGTTCAGTCCACAAAACTGATCTCAACATATGTATTGGGGATTCTGTAATGGTGAGTATATGCAACACTAATTTATTTTATAACGTGTTTTTCATGTAACTGTTACTAAAGGACAGAGAGATTTTTGAGATCATGTTGACAGTTGTAAGATATTTGTACTTTAATCTTCTGACTTAGAGCTCAAAATTCCTCATGTAAATTGCATATTTAACAGTTCACTGAGTGAGTGTAAACAATGTGTTCCTTAGGAAATATTGAAAGGTTCCTTTTCTTAATGGCTTCTGGTTGGACACGACATTTAAATAATATGATAATACTTTTCTTGTCATGGGCACTTTCATGTCATGCAGCTTTAAAATTTAAGTGAGGGTGTTTGTCATGAACAATTGTGCAAAGTGCTGTTGTCAAATGATTTTTAAATTAATGACAACATGGGAAATCAGGTACTGGCTATATAACAGAATAGAGACACAGCATAGAAATAAATTCCTCACTGTTTATCATTAAGCACATATGCATAACAAGTGCAAGCCTTAGGAGTGTATAGAGCACACTAAATCCCACTACTATGCGGGGCAGCAAACATCATTTACAAAGTGACAGATGTTACTCAGACACAGAGCACAGAGGGCACCCCTCCCCTCCCCCTCTGTGCTGTGGAGCACCTGAGGAGGGTCTGAGGCAGGGCATTGTCTGTCTGAAGTGATGTAGGTGGCTGCATGACAGAAGACATGTAACAGTCAGCAAAATGCACTGTGGAGGGGATGTCGGCAGTGCAACTAACAGGTTGCCACCAGCAGCATTAGCAGATAAGCATCTTTAGTTGTTTAGTGGTGGCATTTGAATTTGGAGGCATGTTGGCAGCATTGTCTTGCATTGTTCTGACCACAGGAGGCATTGAGGGAATGGCAGTAGTCTAAGCTGGGGCGGTGATAGTGAGTACCATCCACTGAAAAATGGGACGGAAGTGCTATCCTGTCAGCTTGTGGCGGGGTAGGAGTCTGTGCACAAAACGGTGTGTGAGAGTGCTTGCACTTTACCACTTGTCCATCTAGGTAGTGGTAATTACGAGGTCAGTATCATGTAACATCAAGTATATCTCGTCAGGCAGAAAACTGTGGGGATTCACAAGCACTTGGAAATTGACTAACAGGAAGAAGAAATTAGTGTTTAAAGTCCCGTTAACAATGAGGTCATTCAAGCACAAGCTCAGATTGTGTCAAGGACTGAGAAGGAAATCGGCCGTAAGCTTACAAAGGAACCATCCCAGCATTTGCCGGGAGCCATTTAGGTAAATCACAGAAAATCTAAAACTAAATGGTCAGACGTGAGTTTGAACTGTGATCCTCCCAAATGCACCACTAGGCCACCTCACTCAGTGAAATTGACTAACGGACACATAGGAGGCGATGGGGCATGGAGTATCAGTTGTGACGGATATGCTGGTTTAAGCCGGTTCACTGACACTGTTGTTTGTTTTCCAGCAATTACGATGTCAAAAGTGCTTTTATCATATTTCAACATTTGGTATGATCCTGTAAACGGCTTTTGAAGGGCAAGTTTTGTTGCAAATGTATGTACGATCACATGAGAACATGAGGTCAGGTCTTTATGAATAAAAATTTTTTGTGTTATGTGAGAAGAGGGAAGTGATGCACACGTTTTGGATGTGTGTGCACATGTGCACAACTAAGTCTGGTAAGTTCTGATCTGTAGGGACCATTTCATTTCATGTGATGTAAATTCAGTAGATAGAGTGAGGGGTTCGCCGCATAGTATTTTGGTGAGCGATGCATCAAGGTCATCTTTACATGACATGTGAATGCCCAGGACAACCTATTGGAAGGATCTCCACCCATGATTCTGAGTGGCACACGAGAGTAGCGTTCATTGTCCAATACCACTGACCGTTCCACAAGGGCATTGGATTGTGGATGGTAGTTGGCTGTGTGGAACTGGTGGCATCTGCTTAGGTGGCTTAAGTCAATGAACAGTTGGGATTCATACTACGAACAATGGTCTGAGGTTAAGGAGGCTTGACAGCTGAATCTGGCAATCCAAAGGTTGATGAAAGGTTTTGCTACTGTCTCTGGTAAAATGGGTGTGGCCTCCACCTATCGTGCCACACAATTTATCATTGACAGAATGTAGTGGTAACCATGTTATTTGGGGAGTGGCTCTACAATTTCAATATGAATGTGCTGGAACTTCTCCTTTGGAATTATGAATTTAGCAAAGAAGGGCTGTGCATGACTGTCAGTTTTTGCCTACTGGCATGGAATGCAAGTCCTGGTTCATGTGGCACAGTCCTTTTTAATGTTAGGCCAGACAAATTATTCCATGATAAGGTGTATGATAGGGCTCACCTGGGTGTATGAAGTTGTGGAGACAGTCAAAAACTGTCCTCTGATATGTCTCTAGAATGATCTGTCAGACCCACCTGTTGAAAACATCACACCAAACTGCTCTGTTTGCACTGGGTAGTGTGCGTTGTTACAAATGAGTCCAGTGTCTGGTTTGTCAAACAAGCTATGGAGATTGGCATCTTTCAATTGGGCATTTGTGACTGTATCCAAGTCCAACTGAGTGAAGGTAGCTGTGATACAGGAAAGATAGTACACCATAATATTATTCGCATCTTAACGTATTGCATGTCAGCAATGAATTGTGCTACAAAATCTAGATGATAGAATCTCCTGGGTGCAGAATTCTCCAAAGAGTTGCAAAATGCATCTACCAATAGACACTGGTCTGTATATATGGCAAGGGGTCTCCCCTCGACACCACCTAGAAAATGATGAACTGCTTCATACATGGCTAGTAGTTCACAGTCAAATATGCACCCTTTTTTCTGGGTATCAGTAAGTTTGTGCAAGAAACACCTGAGCAGCTGAGTGATTCCACTGATCTCTTGCTGTAAAGCAGCCCTGATCACCTCATTGGTAGCTTCAGATGTGATAATTAGGTGTGTGATGGGTGGGCAAAGTTCATAGTGTGTAACAGATGTTCTTTTACTTTGTCAAAGGCTGCCTGCATTTGATATGTTCAATTGAGGCATCGTTTACCAGATGCATTCTGCCATGCAGTGCTTGGGTGAGTGGTAGCAAAGTCTCAGCGGCACGTGGCAATTGCTTCCTGTAGAAGTTTATGGCCCCCAGAAACCTCTGCAGCTCTTCGTAGTTGTTGGGAGGAGGCATATGTGGTCAATTTTCTAAGGAGTAGGACACACCACAAATGCATCGATATGGTGTCAGACAAAAATCACACAGTGTTGCCGAAGTTGGCACCTATCATGATGATTGTTGTCTTGACCGTTTTGCGAAAAGATTATGACATCATGTAAATATGTGTAACAAAAAGCCAAATTGAATAGTATGCCTTCAATAAATCTTTGACATGTCTGTGCGTCATTTTTCAGTCCAAATATCATTTAGAGGAACTCAATGAGACTGAATGGTGGGCTTTTTGCAGTTTTTGGTCCATCTTCATCTGCCATCAGAATTTGCAGGTATGATGTTCTGCAATCAATGATGTTGAAAATTTTTGCCCTGGCCAAGACACAGGAAAAATCAAGCAAGTCTGGCATGGGCTAGCTGTCACAGATTGTATGGGTGCTTAGATAGTGGTAGTTGACACATAGGCACCAAGTACTGTTGTTTCTAGCAACTAGTTTAATTTGGAGACCCAAGCACCATCTGATGGCCTGAGTATGCCAGCTCACAAAAGCTCGTCCACAGCAGCTTTAAGCTTGTGGGGAGCTAGATGATGCGGCGGCAGTGGATAGGGGACATGGTGTGGTTGTAATGTGGTGTTCTGTACTGTCCCACATGGCACATATTATATGTGGTCTAATGGGGAGTGTGGAGCGAGTCCAGGAAGGGGGCAGGACATGATTCATTGTTGCTCTTAAGTCACAGGGGAGGGGGAGTTGTGATGCTTCACTAATCTGAGAAGTGTCTGTAGTAGCAGCACCACTGAAGTGATGTGGTGGTGTACACGATTCATATGCGTAGATGTTCACTGGTGAGGTGCATGCCCTAATTATCATGAGGTAATGATGAGTACTTGGCTGCCTTTAAGTGTAGCTGATTGAAAAGTGCTTCACTTTGTATATTCAGGCCGAGTGGCATGATGAGTGGTGTCAGCTTGCCCGAGGCCATTGCGGTGGCAACAGATAGTGTGTCACTGACCACACCACACATTAGCTCCTGGCCATCCCATCATAACAGGAGGGTGCAATTTAAATCTGGCAGTAGCTGGTAGTGGTGGTGGAAGTAATCTCTTAGAATTGTTTCAACTCTCTCTGCCACTAGGAATCTCCAAGATATTTGTGTATCTGCGCCAAGGTCGAGCATGATGCCCTGGAATCTATGAGGAAATGAGTGTGCAGGCACCAGTCACGGTCAAATAGTCTGGGACCATTTGCCCACTGAAACACTGTGTTGGTGTTGTTTTGTTGTGGTGTGCAGAGGTGTCTCGTCAATAAAGAGTGGCCTGATGCACCTGCATCAGGTCACCCTACTAGTTTTGGTAAGTAGGGGGACTGCCTGTAGCAATGTATTTCCTGCCCAGATCTGGTGTGAAACCAACAGTAGCACTGTTGTGTGTTGAGTGTGGAAGCAGGTGATGCAATTGGTCGGTGCAGATTTTGTTTCTACAGAGTCAGGGAGGTGCCACGAGAGTGGATGATAACCTCGGCCATCATGGTACATGACCGTTGCCCACTGGATCCCTGAAAGGCATTCAGGATGGCCCAGTTTGGGTCAGTCCGGCCATAGTTGGGCCATCAGCAGCTGTGCAAGAAGTTGGGGAAGCTCGGCTGGGATCGTGGGAAATTGGTTTTGGTGCAGGTATGTCAGGCATCAAATGCAGTTGTTGGTTGTTAATTAGAATGTGGTGTTGTGATAGTGGCTGCATTCTGTCAGCGAGTCGAAGTTTAAACTCCAGTGTGCCTCCTCATGTGCCAACATCCCTTTTTCGATGTTCTGACAGTTTTCGGAGCTGAAGTGTACACAGCATGCGATCAAGCAGGAGTGCTGGGTCAATTAGAACTTGCAGGTGGTGCCAAAGTAAAAAAAAGTGTGCTCTTGCCCAAAGTAGTCTCACTGATAACAAGATATAGCTGCTGCTCAGGTTTGTGTGTTAATTGTCGTCGTAGTAGTGTCTTGGCAATTTTGTATTTGTGAAAAGATGGAACGTACAAAACCAAGTTGTTAATAAGGTCTGCACTGTTTCTGAGGTGGTTAAGGAGAGTGGCAAACTTCTCGTTGTCTCCAGTGACGCCACTGGCTGACATTAAACACTTGCTGAAGACAAATCACATCACAGGAGAATCCATGTGGAGCTATGGTAGTTTCAGTTGGAGGTGGATGGTATGATTGCCACCAATGGTCCGATTGTAAGGCACCATCATGAGTTGGGCGTTGCCGGGCGTGGGAGATTCAGTGTGCAAGATGGGCAGGAAATGCAGCTCGGCATAGGGTGGTACGTGGTGAAGTGGGCCATGTCACAGTGTGGGTAGCATCAGTGTTACACAGCAACATTCACAGAATGGTATCGCATGTGAGTCAAGTGCTGGGATCAACACGGTAGGTATGACTTTCCTAATGTCAGATGTCTGAGACAACAGAAAATGCATGTACAGTGTGCACAAGATCCTAGCACCATAAGGGAGGAAGGCATAGTCCATTTGTTATCCAGTGGCACTGGCTGTGTATCGTCAAGTTCATGTGGAGGTGCAGTCATTTGTGGCATGGCTGATGCGGGTGTGACGTCACTCAAACTGGAAGGCAGCAGTATCTGACCTTGCTACGACGAGGCCATGAAAACCATATTCTCAGAGTCCATAGTAGGTTTTGGTGCTGGGTGTGGGTGTGGGTGATGCAAATGCAGAGCACAGTGGAAGTGAGTCGTCTGTAATGCCTGGCATGGCTGGGATATGAGTGACTTCATAGTCTGCCTTAAGGAACTCAAATTTAATCGCAGCGGTCAGAACACAATTTGGAAAATCAGAATGCACAGGTACTGAAGGGTGTTGTAAACCTTTAGCCTGTGGACTGTTGACAGATGGATACAGAAAGAGGACAACGGAATGGTATGGCATGGGCTATTCTTGTTCAACCATAGTGGCACTGTGGCAGGGGTCGACACAGTGCAGGTCATTAATGTGAGTCTCAATGCTCATAACCACTAGCACTGGAATACGTGATGTTTTGTCCTGTATGAAAGTCAAAGATGCTTAGTTCAATGTTTGTTACAGAGGTGGCCAGGCATTGTTAATTGTGAGACTCTGCTGCACTTATGTCTGAAATAAAGGGATACATTCACTCGGCGTCAAATCTGAAAAGTTTGTCATGAAGTAACTCAGTAACTTTGACACTGACACTCACAGTGGTGCAGTTTTCTGTTTGTCATTGGCAGTGATGCAAATTTGCTCCGAACATATGGCGAACAATGAAGGCATTGTCACTATGTCATTTGCCACTATAGTACTGTCCAAGCTTTGGTGGACTTTTAGCAATTTTGCACATAGCATGAGTGTGGAATTCATGAGCACTCGATGAAAGTTGTTGTCCGAAGAAATAGTGAGGTTGTATCGTTTGTAATTACTGCATGCTCGATGGCATAACCAGCACAGTAGATTTTCGGCTTACAACAAAATCTGGGCATGACACGGAAATTGGAGGTCATCACTGTGGGAGATGGGGTACTGGCAGTGTGACAGCAGCATAGACATATGATTTCTAAACTGTTTATTAGTAGGTACTTATACATAGCATGGATAAGTATACTAACCTTCCACTGCTTCGCAGGGCAGTGATCCTCATTGACAGAGTCAAAGATGTTATGTGGTTAAATTGTTGTCATGGTTGCATATGTTACTAGAGGCAAATATTATATTTGTGTAATGGTACATCCAATTAGTTATACGATTTGTGTTTGGCTGCTTTTTGCTACAGTGCACTGCTATGTTTTCAGACACAGTTAAGAACGAGAATGCCCGAAACAAATAGTGTGAAAAGAAAGAATTTTACACAGTCTACTGGAAAAATGTCTTTCTTAAAACAGATGTCTCCAGCTTGACTGAAATGTCATTCTTCCTGGAAAGTAGTAGTGTGTTTCTATATTGGATGATCTGTGGTTACAGGGGTATGAAATAGTTGATATCATAGGTCTAGCACAAGAACAAGTATGATCTATGCTACGTAAAGAGTTAACTAAGAGAATGATTTACTGATCCTAACCAGAAGCCAAAGCAAAAACAGTAGTTCATGTTGGTGCTGTGGATTATTTTTATAGATTACATGTAAAGCAGGTAAACAAGAATTTGTTAATACTAAAAATTGATTAGATAAAAACGCACAGAGATTTGAAGTACAAATTGTTGGAATATCCACTCTGTTTGCTATATCTTCCACTCTTTGACTCCCCCCTATTCTTGGATTTGATGTAATTTGTCATGAAAAATGTTAGGAGTCGAACTAATCAGTTATGGCAGTCTCAGATGCATATTTTGCACACATCTCAGAATTGCACATCAGAGATGGAGTCTACTCATTCATATAACTTTTTGGAGAAAGTACATAGATTTAAAAAGGAATTAAATGCACAAATAAGTGCAATTTTAGCTTTGGAGGGGAAAAGATACTGTGTTTCATTGGTACACCAAGAACTCATTTTCCTTCACATCACTACGCAGCAGATGCAGCAGTGGCAGTGATGGCAGCAGCAGCAGTAGTAACAAACATGCAGCAACAACAACAACAGACACCACATAATTTATGGCATTATTTAATTAGGCAACTCTGATTGTACTATACCTTCCTCTGATGCTGCAGATCAAATTTATTTCCCACAAGCACTAGAGGAATATCTTCAGAGGCTCTTACACGATTTATCAACTTACGGTACTCAACAGCTTCCTGGAAGCTGTGTCTGTCAGTTACAGAATAACATATCATAAAACCTTCCCCACATCTCATATACTGATCTCTCATAGCAGTGAACTCCACCTGTGAAACAGAATTAGAGCTTAATTTGATGTCCAACAAAATTATGATATTTTGACAGGAGAGATATTTGACCAACATTATAACACAAACTCTATATTGCAGAAGTAAAAGGAACAATTCACCAAATAGTAAAATTGTTAAGTTGTTGACAGGTGCACAAAAAAGAATGACGACTTCAGTAGCTTTCAGACAAATTCTTTAATGAGATAGCATCTTGTCTACACAAGCCACAATACACAAGGTCTACAATATGGTTTTTTGTAGTTTGAAAGTGGTTCAAAATGGCCATCTCTAATCCAAATCCTGTGTGATGTGAAGTTCATGTTATGAAGGAAACAGGGAAAAAAGTTTGGGTTGCACTACGGCAAGCAATGAAAGCAGTATTTCTCCTTGCACTCAAAAATGAACACCAAATGTTGGGGTTGTGACACATAATTTGACACTGTTGTTGTTCTTGTTGTCGTCGTCGTCATCTTCAGTCCAGAGAGTGGTTTGATGCAGCTCTCCATGCTACTCTATCCTGTGCAAGTTGCTTCATCTGCGAGTAACTACTGCAACCTACATCCTTGGCTAAACCATCGTCCATACACACCTGCACTCCATACAAATACTTTTAGAAAAGACTTCCTGTCACTTAAATCTATACTTGATGTTAAATTTCTCTTCTTCAGAAATGCTTTCCTTGCCATTGCAAGTGCTTTTTACATCCTACTTCAAGCATCATCAGTCATTTTGCTACCTAAATAGCAAAACTCATCTACTACTTCAAGTGTCTCATTTCCTCAGCATCACCTGATTTAATTCAACTACACTCCAATATCCTCCTTTTGCATTTGTTGATGTTCATCTTACATCATCCTTTCAAGACACTGTTCATTCCTTTCAACTGCTCTTCCAGGTCCTTTTCTGTCTCTGACAGAATTACAATGGTGTTGGCAAATCTCAAAGTTTTTATTTCTTCTCCCTGGATTTTAATTCCTACTCCAAATTCCTTTACTGCTTGCTCAATATACAGATTGAATAACATCGGAGATAGGCTACACCCCATCTCACTCCCTTCCCAACCACTGCTTCCCTTTGATACCCCTCGGCTCTTATAATTGCCATCTGGTTTCTGTACAAATTGTAAATAGACTTTCGTTCCCTGTATTTGACCCCTGCCCCTTCAGAATTTGAAAGAGAGTATTCCAGTCTACATTGTCAAAAGCTTTCTCCAAGTCTACAAATGCTAGACATGTAGGTTTGCCTTTCCTCGATCTATCTAGTAAGATACGCTGTAGGGTCAGTATTGCCTCATGCATTCCAACATTTCTATGGAATCCAAAAAGATCTTCCCTGAGGTCGGTTTGACACCAAGGGAAAGAATATGAGAGTTCAAACAAATGGCAACACATATGTTGTAGATAATTGGTCTATTCACTGATTTTCATATGCACACTGTGCATAACATAGGGGAATTGTTGCTGTCATGTGGGAAGTTTTGGTGAATCCATTGCAGGGGTCACCTTTCAACTCAAGTTCAATTTCTTTTGTTTCCAAAACTTAAGTAATACTTGGGTGAAACACTGTTTGCAAGTTTAAGAACTGGCAACAACATGATTGAGGAAAGAGGTGGAACATTCCTCTAGTCTGTGTACTGAAGAGGTGGTTGGCAGTGCCAAGCAAGGCCCAGTAGCCACACTATCCTTGCGCTGTCATCAGCAAATGGTGGCTCCCTTTGGATTACTGACTGGCAGATGGTCTCAGTATGAGATTTTTATACCACAAGTCAGGTAGACTCTGGCTCTGGCCTGATGTTAGAAAAACTCAGCTATCAGTGTGAAACAAGGGAGGGTAACCACAAGGCCAACTTGAATGGCCAGAATAGGTCAATTAAAACAATCTATTAAAAACTAAACCCAGCTGGCAACAGAGAAGCCAGTAACATGTCTGCAAAGAGAAAATTAATACAAGTGCATGGGTGAAGACACACACTCCATATGAAGTGTAGTTTTTAAGTTAGCAAACGTTAAAGGTTTTATGTATGCAATAATCTTTAAAAATTAATATCTCAGTAACACCTTACGCGATTCTTACAAATTTAATGTCTGTGGATAGGCCTCAATGAGCACTATTAAACTGTGATAGCAGATTGTTTTTTTAAATATCATGTGTTTTGAATTTTAGGCGAGAATGCACATTCCATACATCAAAAACTGAATTTTTAACAAATAAGATACGAAACACTAAAAGTAGTGGCAGCATTAATAAGTTGATATTGTTAGAGATGTACGAGTGTAATTAGCTTTAACTATTATAACTACTGATAACATAATAATAATAATAATAATAATAATAATAATAATAAGTAGCTTTTAAATGGACAAAATCAATATTTGTGATCAAACTATATAACCTAGAGGAAAACTAGGAACAGCACTAGAAGACCGAGAAAGTTTATGTGCAAATTTATACATAATACATTAATATAAAACTGAATTTATAGTTCTAAGCATTTTTTGGAAGTCTGAAGTGTGTTTGCTTGGCTCTCTTTGATGTGAGGATTCAAAGAGTGGCGGACATTTTTGCGTGGGGAGTTTTGGCATTTGTGTGTTATTTAGGGTTGAGATCTGGCACAGACAGAATTGCCTTACAATTGAATCAGAATATTTCTTTTATTATTTTGTCATGTTTTTGTCACTTCTGATGTGCTGATAGTGAACACACTGAAATATTTTCAGAAACTTTGACGTGAGGTGAACTGGCTGCATTGGGGACTTGTTATATTCATACGTGTAGATAGCAAATACTTTGAAGTATTTTCAGAGTGTGGACCTTGAATATTTCAGTTAGGTGATCAAATAAATACTAAAAAATTTTCTTCAGTTAACTTTGAGTGTGATCTGCACTTGTAATTTCGTCAATTTGCAATTATAGAGCTTGGGGACTTGTTATATTCATACGTGTAGATAGCAAATACTTTGAAGTATTTTCAGAGTGTGGACCTTGAATATTTCAGTTAGGTGATCAAATAAATACTAAAAAATTTTCTTCAGTTAACTTTGAGTGTGATCTGCACTTGTAATTTCGTCAATTTGCAATTATAGAGCTTTAACTTTAGACTTGTGCTAAAGGAATTAATTATTTGTTTTGAATTTTCAGAAGTTTACATGAACATGTGATAATGGCCAGATTTTTTTATGCCCTTGCTTGGGCTTTTATTATTGTTGTACAGAATGATTTTCAATTATAATTGATGCATGGTGCAGGGAATGCCAATTGAATCTCAATATAGACAAGTGTAATGTGCTGTGAATACATAGAAAGGAAGATCCTTTATCATTTAGCTACAATATAGCAGGTCACCAACTGGAAGCAGTTAATTCCATAAATTATCTGGGAGTACGCATTAGGAATGATTTAAAATGGAATGATCACAAAGTTGATTGTCGGTAAAACAGATGCCAGACTGAGATTCATTGGAAGAATCCTAAGGAAATGCAATCCGAAAACAAAGCAAGTAGGTTACAGTACACTTGTTCACCCACTGCTTGAATACTGCTCACCAGTGTGGGATCCGTACCAGATAGGGTTGATAGAAGAGATAGAGAAGATCCAACGGAGAGCAGTGCGCTTCATTAAAGGATCATTTAGTAATCGCGAAAGCGTTACAGAGATGAAATATAAACTCCACTGGAAGACTGTGTAGGAGAGACGCTCAGTAGCTCGGTACGAGCTTCTGTTGAAGGTTCGAGAACATACCTTCACCGAGGAGTCAAGCAGTATATTGCTCCCTCCTACGTATATCTTGCGAAGATACCATGAGGATAAAATCAGAGAGATTAGAGCCCACATAGAGGTATACTGACAATCCTCCTTTCCACGAACAATACGAGACTGGAATAGAAGGGAGAACCGATAGAGGTTCTCAAGGTACCCTCCACCACAAACGGTCAGGTGGCTTGCGGAGTATGGATGTAGATGTAGATGAAGATGAAGTTCATTAAAATTTGAAATGCTGTAAACAATGACTATTATGTCACTGCAAATTCCTGCCTGCTTATATTGAATTTGTGACTGAATTTCTTTAGGTTAATGTGCCAGATGTGTTGGTTGGCCCCTGGATGAAACACAACCACCACTTAAGAAATGCAACCTAGCATTAGAGGAGCTCTACAAACAGTGGTTTTCTTACTTTGCAATTCATTATTCACGCTGATCCATAAGTCATTGAATGAACAATTATTTGGTGGAAGCAACAGGTTTTAACTTACCCATTCACCCTTCGCCAGTTATTTATTCACCAGGGATCAGCAGAGAGAACATTTCATTATTCTATCCATATAGCCACCTATGTGGTCTTGTCTGGGATCAACAAGAGTTGCCAAGGATGAACTTATCTATCTAGTTGGAAGATGGAAAGTGGTGATGTGCAAATATAACCCCAGAACACCTAGAGAGATTACAATCAAACATGGTACATACCTGCCTTACTATAAAGTACAAAATACTGTGTAGAGACTACACAGAGTGGAGAAGATACTGGTTAATATAAATGAAGTAAGACTCTTAACAGGAAAAGGAGAGGATGAAAAAGTCTCTAGTCCCACACACATAATTGTGTCAAAAAGAAAATTCACTTGATAAAATGATTAAACTATGAGACAATCACTGACAAGATTTCACGTTCAGGAGGTAAAATTTTTAGGCCTATCAACAGATACAAATGGATGCACACACACTATTCTAGCTTTCAGAACTATTAATTCCTTCCTCATGGAGGAATGATGGATAGGTTGCAGAAGTTTGAAAGGGAAGGGCAGGTCACACAGACCCTAGTATGAGAGGGACCTATCTACCAACAGCTATCTGTGAAACTGACAGGATTCTTAAGAAATAAAAATTAAATGCATATATTCTATTTGTAACACTAAAGGGACTTCTCTGACTTCTTTGAATGTGATCATAGTTTCAGCAATAAATTATGTACTTGTTCTCTCACCAGTGTGGAAAATCATGCTTCTACCAGACTTTTTGCAGATAAACATTTTTAACATAAATTCTTAATATGGCCAGGGGAATCTGCTACAGAAGTGTTGTCTCAGCATATGACACAGCACTGAGCATGAACAGAAAGATTTGGGCTGTCTGTCCTCTCGAGGGGCCTGCATTACAGAAGAGTTTATCAAAACATCCAAAAGGAAACTTTTGGAACACTGACACTAGTCTCTCTGTATGGCTTAGCATACAGTTAAATCACTACAAATAATTTACATACAAAAGTCACCTTCAGTTATTTACAAATGAAAACAACTTTCAGTCAGCAGAGAGATATTAGACCACAATATATATATTGTGTTTGAATTCCAGCAAGCAGTGTAAGAAAATTTTTTGTGAGCAAGTCAGTGACCTACAGCTTAAGAAACACGAATTACACAGTGCACAGCTCTTCATAATTGCCATGCTCATGCGAACATATAACCACGGGTTCAATAACATGATATTTTACAACAGATGGTTGGCCATCCTACTGCTGATGAAAATATAACTAAAAAATTAGTTTAAATGTTTAGAAAAGTTCCACTCATGATGAGTGGAACAGGGAATTGTATCTATGCTTTATAGATCTAGAAAAGACATATGACCGGGTTCCTAGGAGGAAGTTCTTGTCTGTTCTACGAGATTATGGAATAGGAGACAAACTTTTGAAAGCAATTAAAGGTCTTTACATGGATAGTCAGGCAGCAGTTAGAGTTGATGGTAAATTGAGTTCATGGTTCAGAGTAGTTTCAGGGGTAAGACAAGGCTGCAACCTGTCTCCATTGTTGTTCATATTATTTATGGATCGTATGTTGAAAACAATAGACTGGCTGCGTGAGATTAAGATACGTGAACACAAAATAAGCAGTCTTGCACATGCGGATGACTTAGATGTGATGGCAGATTCAATTGAAAGTTTGCAAAGTAATATTTCAGAGCTAGATCAGAAATGTAAGGACTCTGGTATGAAAATTAGCATCTCCAAAACGAAAGTAATGTCAGTGGGAAAGAAATATAAACGGATTGAGTGCCAAATAGGAGGAACAAAGTTAGAACAGGTGGACAGTTTCAAGCACTTAGGATGCATATTCTCACAGGATGGCAACATAGTGAAAGAACTGAAAGCAAGGTGTAGCAAAGCCAATGCAGTGAGCGCTCAGCTACGATCCACTCTCTTCTGCAAGAAGGAAGTCAGTACCAAGACTAGGCTATCTGTGCACCGCTCAATCTTTTGACCAACTTTGTTGTATGGGAGCGAAAGCTGGGTAGATTCAGGTTACCTTATCAACAAGGTTGAGGTTATGGATATGAAAGTAGCTAGGATGATTGCAGGTACTAGTAGATGGGAACAATGACAGGAGGGTGTCCACAATGAGGAAATCAAAGAAAAACTGGGAATGAACTCAATACATGTAGCAGTCAGGGCGAACAGGTTTAGATGGTGGGGTCATGTTACACGCATGGGAGAAGCAAGGTTACACAAGAGACTCATGGGTTCAGCATTAGAGGGTAGGAGGAGTCGGGAAGACCAAGGAGAAGGTACCTGGATTCAGTTAAGAATGATTTCTAAGCAATAGGTTTAACATCAGAAGAGGCACCAATGTTAGCATTGGTAGGGATCATGGAGGAATTTTATAAGGGGGCTATGCTCCAGACTGAATGCTGAAAGGCATAATCAGTCTTAAATGATAATTATGATTAGAAAAGTAAAATTGTACACTTCACAAAATGAAAAGCCATAACATTAACAATTTAGGAAGAGGCAGATTGCTACTTACCATAAAGATGACACATTATATTGCAGAACTTACTACATAGGCTTTTGACCACAGCCCTCATCAGAAAAAGAAAGAAAAAAACACACCATTCATTCATACGAGCAAGCACACCTCATGCACAGATGACAAAAAGTCTGACAGCTTGGACCAGAACATTCCATGTTTACAATAGTAGTGAGTCATAATTCAAGTCAGTCAACTCCTACAAATATCAGAATGTGAAACAATTACTAACAAAGAGATAGAGGGGCTGGCCAGTACTTACCTCAGCTCAGTACAGCCGATAGAGACACAAAAAACAACCGAAAATTTAAGCTCCTAGCTTTCGGAATAAATGTTCCTTCATCAGGGAGGAGAGAGGGGAAAGAAAGGGAAGAAGGGAAAGTGGATTTAGTTACTCACAACCCAGGTTATGAAGCAACAGGGAAAGGAAAACAGGGAAGGTAGCAAGGATGGAGGCATGGTTGTCAGAGGGAAGCCAAAGATATCAGAATGTAACAATCTGTGGGAATATAAAATAGAGACTCAATTTAGGAAAAACCAGTGCAAACTTAAATTCATTGGGAAGGTACTAGGAAAACCCAATCAGTTGACAAAGGAAATTGCTTGCAAAACATGCACACAACACTTTCTAGTATATTGCTCAAATGCATGGACCCATACCAAATAGGACAGAGGATATTAAACATTTTCAAAGAACGGCAGCACAAATGGTGACATGTCTTGTTGTTTGTTTGTTTTTGTTTCAGAGTGCAAAAACAACTAAGGTTACACGTGCCCATGTCAGAAGCTTAGAACACTAAGACAAAAAAAGGTGGTAAAAGTGACTACACATTGAGCCCAACTGATGGAAGAAAAGTGAGCCAAGAACAAAGACTTCCTCATGGAGAAAAGTCCACAAAATACACCATAGAGACATTTTAAGCCCTGAACTAAAGATTAAATGTCCTTCACCATATTGCTATAATGGATAGAAACTAAAACATGGTTGACAGCCCACATGTCATTCATTAAAATGGTGGATACATTAGGCAACAAACATACATTACAAAGTAAGTGGGCACTTGGTCCGGAAATAGCATACTGTAAAAGGTTGATGACAATGACCATAAAGTGGTGGGGGATCATCACTTAACAAATGGCGATGGTTAGAACGGTAGTGCCCAATATGTAACCTAACTAAAATGATCTCGTCATGGTGAGAGGACTGAGAAGAAGTTGGCCAAGCATCTGGGAGAGTTTTAATTCCCCAGAGTTTGTTCTCATGAAGGGAAGACCAGTGGTGATGCCAAAGTGATACTACCTGCTGACAGATGGCAACACAGAGATCATCGGAAGGAATGGAAGAACTGGCGGGCTGAGGTAGGACTGCAGCCTAGGCAACAGTATCAGCGGCCTTGTTTCCTGTCAGACCGACGTGACCAGGGACCCACCTAAACATGACAGAGGCTCCCTCAAGAGCGAGCAAGTGGACATTTTCTTGGACCCATTGCACTAAGGGCTGGGCTGTGTACAGCACACACAGGCTCCAATGGACACAGAGAGAATCAGATCTACTGTGTAGGCTGATACAGGATGAAGAAGGCTGATACAGGATGAAGAGCACTGCTGTAAACACCAAGTAGTGTTCCAGAAGCTGATACCTAAAATGGTTGGTGTCAATGGTGAAAGCACACACTGCACAACAAACAGTCCAAGAGCCATCAATGTACACAAAGGTATTATCACCAAGTTCAGTGCGAAGATCGAAAAACTTACAGCAACAGATTGAATCTGGAATAGTGTCCTTTTAAGCAAATTAAGTCCAAGGTGAACATGGGCTGCCGCATGAAGCCAAGGTCGTGAAGGGTTCACACCCATCAGGAACGTGACAGGTAACATGAAGTTAAGCTGCCAGAGAAACGCCCGAAAGCAAACTCCTGGAGTTAACACAGGAGAGGGGCACACCCCATGCTGGTGGTCAAAGAAGTCATTGAAGGGGGAGGATTAGGATGGGTGGCCAGGCATGGCACACAAATGGCATGTGTATCTGCTGAGGAGACTGTCACGTTGGTATGACAGCAGTAGTTCAGCAGCTTCTGCATAGAGACTCTCAACCAGGCTGCTGTAAAAGCCACCAGTGGCCAAACAGATGCCATGATGGTGGATTGTATTTGACGACTTAAGATGCATGGACGTGCAGATGCATAAATGAAACACCCATCCAATTTCAAACAGACAAGCGATCAGTAAAAATGAAGGATAGTGGTCCAATCCGCTCCCCAGGAAGTACTGTGTAGGACACATATGACACTGAGGGTCCAGGTACATCGGGTATCCAGGTAAAACACATGGGAGGACCAAGAAAGTTTCCTATCAACCATGAGCCCCAGGAATTTCATAGTTTCATTGAACAGAAGAGCAAGAAGGTCCAAGATATAAAGGGTGTGGAACAAACCAATTGTTCAGCCAGAAATTCATACAAACAGTTTTGTCACTGGAAAAGCAAAAGCCACTGTTGGTGCTCTATGATTAAAGATGACTGAAACATCGCTGAAGACACCATTCAAGGAGACGAGTCCATGGAGAACTGCAATAGATAACAAAATTGTTAATGAAAAGGGAGATGGAGATGTGCAGTGGAATACAGGACATAATGGGGTCAATGATAAGATCAAAGAGGACAATGTTCAGGACAGAGCCTTGAGGCACCCCGTTTTCCTGGATAAAGGTGTCCAACAAGGCAGAACCGACATGTATCTTGAAAACTTTTCTTTTTAAAAGTCCTGAAAATGAGGCAGGTGGCCTCGTAGATCCCACGTGTAAAGAGTACAGAGGATACCAGTCCTCCAGCAGGTGTCTTAGGCTTCTTCCAAATCAAAAAACATGACCACAGTCTGGCATTTCCACAGAAAACCATTCATGACATGGGTTGACAAAGTGACAACTGCAGAACGGCATGCCCAAATCCACACCGTGCAGTGGTTAGTAAATTGTGAGACTCGAGCCACCATGCCAGGTGGGCATGAATCATATGTTCCACCACCTTGCAAACACAGGGGGTGAGAGGAATGGGGTGGTAGTTAGAAGGAAGGCAATTGTCCTTATTGGGCTTAGGTATGTGTATGACAGGAGGAGGAGGAGGAGGAGGAGGAGGAGGAGGAGGAGGAGGAGGAGTTGGGGATGCTACCATGACACTGGGCAATTTTACAACCACAGTGCTGAATTTGAGGTTGCAAGTCTGCATGGCCATGTCCTTTGTGGAGAGAGTTGTAGTGAGAATGGTATTGGAAGTGCCAGATGGTAAAATGCAGGGCTTCCGACTAGCCAACAACTTGTGAGCTACAGGGTAAGGCACTTTTCCCTTCACACAGATCTCCTGAATGGCTCACTCATCAAGATACATGTGACATTCTCAGTACAATGCTGCATGATTATACAGCAAGGAGGAGGAGATGGGAAATAACCCTTGCGAGTATCCCTACCACAAGCAACACATTTCACCAAGTTTTGACAAGGAATTCGAGTGTGATTGTAATGCTGACACTGGTGGCAGCACATCGGGTTTGGAATGTACAGTCAGACCGTGGAGACTTCATAGCCTGTTTTGATTTTCAATGGAAGCACTAAACTATTAAATGTGAGGAAAAGATTGCACAAAGGATGCATCAACCTTTTTCGTCACCCAATGTACTGCAATGAAACTCTGATTAGAGAGGTAAGTTTGAATTTCTCCCCTGGCCAGGCCATCAAGCAGCCTAGTGTAAATAACACAATGTGAAGAATTCAACATTTAATAGGCCTCAACACAAACAGGACAGCTGTGGAGGAGCAAAGCTGCAAGCAGCTGTTGTGCTTGAGGAGCACAATCTCCAAAAGCAAAATGCAATTGTGTAAACGAGAGTAGGATTTCACAGGGCTTGCAATTGCATCAACACCTTTCTGAATAATAAATGAATTAACCATAGCAAAGGACCGACCTTCTGTACGTGATACCACAAGGTGCGACAGAGAGTCTTGGAATCTTTAGCCTCATTCTGTTTGTGTTTAGTAGATCTAGATTTAGTTTAGTAGATGCAGATGCGAGTGGCTCATTGTGAGAAGGTCCCCCATGATTTCCAGCATCTCTGATGAACTGTTCCTTCAAACTGGGGGCCCCCCTCAGAGGGTGGCTCTCCTGCCCTTAGGTGATTCTTCTCACCTCAGGTCACACCTACCAAGCTCCTGACATACAGGCCAATTGGGCCTTGCCTGTACCAGGGGGGATATGTGAACCCTAGTTGTTAACCTGAGGCTGGAATTCACATGTTATCCAGTCACTTTTTACATGTCAGACGCAAGAGCTGGCCTTCAGGAGTGCTCAGGGAGGAAGAAGAAACAAAGAGGAACCTCAAACACTGAAACCAAGGAAGGATAGGAGATGGAGAATGAAGGAAGAAAGAAAGAAAGAAACTGTATAGGGACTGTTCTGATCTCAGGCAACTGAAAATTCAAAACACAGTCCCAAAAATATCACAGGAATGTTCCCCAAGTAAGGGGAAAAATAATAGAAGGAGAATAGACATCCAGCACAAAAGCGAAAAGGTGCTGCAAAGGCTGGGGCCTCACAGTAGCCATGCACAAACTCACTGAAGAGTTGTGAAGGGGGTGGGGGCAGGTATCTTTGACCCACAGGAGACTGGCATGGAGGTGCTGAAAAATCTGAACTGCCAGATGCTTGTGGAAGATATATAATTATAGACTAACCAGAATAATCTTACTGTACATTTCTGTAGAATAAACGCTTGTCTGACCTCTTAGCTGCACTGGCCTCCAGTTGTACGCAATAGGATGTTACTGGGTAAAGTAGATGAAATATGTCATACATGAAATATGTCATCAAGTCTGTCTACAAATCAACCAAATGAGAAATATGTCTAAGTAAAAAGTGAGGTAAACTGAGCTTTTTAGTTACCTTTACGTCTCCTTCTGTTGCCTACAATTTTTAGTTTTTTGAAATTCTAGTTTTTGGAGAGCCCTTCATAGTGGAGAACATTTGTGTATTTTCCTTTTTTTTAAATATAGTATGCTATGTTAAACTATAACTTTAATGGAAATCCCTGGATTGAACAACATAAATAAGGGAAAGGCAACACTGACTTATGGCTGACTGATGTGTAGAACATAGAAACATTTAACAGAAAACAGCATTCACACTAGCTTTTAAGCTGCTATTCTTTTTCTAGTGAAAGTATATACATTCTCACAGACACTCAAAACACAACAAACAAACAACAATCTTCTGGGAGTATGCGTCTGGGTGATTGTGTGGTGAATGTGTGTGCCTGAAAGACAGTGTGAATACTGTTTTCTGTTATCTGTTTTTGTGTTCCACACATCAGTCCCCTATATGTGAGTGGTTGCCTTTCCCTCACATTATGTTAAGCTGTGTTATTTTGACCTATTCAATATCACTCTTACAAGCTGTAAAGTATGCTCAAACTGGACCAATAAATACAGGGTGTCCCTGAAGGAATGGGCGGTTGACTGAGATCATGTGTGAGTGATCTATGAATCTCAGTTCAATTAATTGCTTCTGAGTGTGCAGATGTATTGCAATTGTATATCATTAGCAAAAACCAAGCGAGGTGGCGCAGTGGTTAGCACACTGGACTCGCATTCGGGAGGACGACGGTTCAATCCCGTCTCCGGCCATCCTGATTTAGGTTTTCCGTGATTTCCCTAAATCGCTTCAGGCAAATGCCGGGATGGTTCCTTTGAAAGGGCATGGCCGATTTCCTTACCCATCCTGCCTTCACCCGAGCTTGCGCTCCGTCTCTAATGACCTCGCTGTCGACGGGATGTTAAACACTAATCTCCTCCTCCTCCATTAGCAAAAATGAGAATTGTGTTGACTCAGATCCTGGTCACGTTATTATACATCCTACATATCATCCACAGTGTAATATTATATTGGTGACCAATGATGTCAGTCTTCATGTTAATATGGAACATATACGATTACTGCACGGCTCCAACACTGCTCTGTGCTACTTTTCTGCTGTGCAATTTCCTCTTCTGGACAACAGAATCATGCTAGGGTACTTGGGATTATGGACAACACCCTTCATCCACCCAGAGTTATCAAAAGTTATTGTGACCCTCTTCAACAGTGAACAAAGGCACTGATTAATTGAGTGAGTCAGACAACCTTCTCTGCGATTTCACGATGGACTCCACTCTGCTCACAATCCAGGTTGATTCTGAGTCACATCATCCAAGTGGTGGGATTTGCATTTGCTCGCTTTAGCCGAGGTGTCAACCTGTGCAAATTCATTCATTCCAGGCCTCATGTACCCAGCTGCATTCTCTTCTGACTTGTCTACTGTGTGTCAAGTTGTGCCATGTATGGAGCCAAATTTCAGTCTTTCTTTAGCTACACATGTCAACATGGCAACCTACTGGACTGGAGACTTATCTTAAGCTGCACCTTTTCACACAGATCAACCAAGCCACTGCGGATGGTTCGCCAAGGTAGACAGCATTTTTGTGTTGAGTGACATCAGTGACCGTGTGAAATTCATTACACTGCTCAATCACTTTGATGAACAAACAGATGATCAGTGACATCATCCTCGCCACAGCCTCAGTGGAACAGTTGCTTCGTATCATCTATGAGGTAGACTTAAAAGACAAGACTCTGTTGCAATTATGGCATTGGCTTCACATTCAAATTTATCTGAACCTCATACCTCATCACACCCAATTGACATTATGTGTCAACAAGCTTCTGCCCCAAGTTCAACTGGCTTTGGACACCCATGAGCAAGAGTCACTCGATGCATGCCTCAAACTTGTAGATAAAATACTTTCCATCACCCAACATCAACAATGTATTAATAATGCTGGCAACAATGGTGCTGAGCATGACTTGCAACTGCAGGAGCACAGCCGACCTTCCGCCCACCATGACCTCGCCCGATATATGTTGACTCTCACGTCACTGCACCAAACCGGAGCAACTACCTAGAAGCCACCCAACAAATCCCTTCCCTCCCACCACCCACACTGTTCCGTCCTCAGATCGAGAAACTACGAGGAACTGTGGGGCAGGCGGTAGTACTGTGCAAAATCACTTCTGCTGGTATTGTGCATGACTTGGTGACTCTGCTCACAACTGTGACTCACCATGCAACTTCCCAACCTCTAAGCATGGTTCACAGGTGGTACCCCAAACTACACAGGATATCTATGCTGCCTGGCCACCCAGAATGATAATGCCAGGGATCTTCTGCCTCACTCTCATCACGACAACAGACTCTTCATCCTCGATTGCATCAGTGGCCAATGCCTCCTAACTGATGGTTGGTTGGAGGGGTAAGAGACCAAACGATGAGGCCATAATTCCCTCAATCCACGAAATGTGCCTCCAGAAGTAGAGACATCCTCTGAGGACATTTTCTGATCTAGTCAGGAGTTCATAACATTAATGAGAAGGTTAAAAATGTAATGACCATCTTTTGTACCATCAATAATAAAAACAAGATTAATGAGATAGGGAGCCAGTAGGTGGTCATCTCCCAGACTCTGCATATGACAGGAAACACCCCACCCCTGATTCATTACAGCCAAGAGCATCCACTATTCCACAAAGGACACCCAGAATAGAAACCTGGGCACAGTAGAAAGGAGACAAACTGAATCTAAAAGCGATTAAAACAAAATAAAAGACGGGATGAAAGAGTAGCCTGGCCAAAAACACACACACAGAAATACACACCTGTCCCCTACAGCCGACTACCAGCTCTTTCCTGGCCCATGGTGAGTATACCAGGATGAGGTGGGAGTGCAGGGTGGGATGGGGTGAGAGATGGAGAGAGGTGGGAGGCACGGACGAAGTTGGGGAGGGGGAGAGAGGGAGCATCTAGAGGCTCGGGGGTAAGTAGAGAGCCAACTGTGGGCTAGCTGGAGGTGCAGGTAGAGGAGGCACATGGCAAATGGCTGGGTACCCAGTATCACATATGAAGGTGTAAGATAGCAGCACACAACTAGCTGACAAATTGGGCGGGGGTACTGGGACAGGGTATGGTGTGCACCACGCCTCCTTTATTCCTAAATAATTCATAATCCTAATACAAATGGTGTAGAGACGAAAGAGGACTGTGGACTCCTTCTGGGAGGAGTGGAATGAAGAGCACTGCATTGCAGTAATCTCTTCTATTGTGCGCAGTTTATTAGATGGGGCAGTATCCCACCAGATGTCCCTCCATCTCCAAAGAAGTAGAGATCTCATGTGCACCCACAAATCTGCACCTTGGATCAGTAAAGCAAATGGGGAGTGAGTAAGTGCTCTCCTAGACAAAAGCCAGCCAGTTCATACCCCAGAATACCCACAAGATGTGGGACTGAGAGAAAGACAACTCAGCAGGCAGTACAAAGTCAGTGAAGTGACAAATAGTAAGAACCAGAGGGTAGCAAGAATAGTATTAATCAATAATTGCCTGCAGATTGCTCGTTTAGTCATTTCATATATATATATATATATATATATATATATATATATATATATATATATATATATATATATAAAACAGAAAGAAACTTCCACATGGGAAAAATATATTAAAAATAAAGATTCCAAGACTTACCAAGCGGGAAAGCGCCGGCAGACAGGCACATGAACAAAACACACAAACACACACACAAAATTACGAGCTTTCGCAACTGGCAGTTGCTTCGTCAGGAAGGAAGGAAGGAGAGGGAAAAATGAAAGGGTGTGGGTTTTAAGGGAGAGGGTAAGGAGTCATTCCAATCCCGGGAGCGGAAAGACTTCCCTTAGGGGAAAAAAAGGACAGGTGTACACTGGCACACACACACACATATCCATCCGCACATACACAGACTTGTGTCTGCCAGTTGCGAAAGCTTGTAATTCTGTGTGTGTGTTTGTGTGTTTTGTTCATGTGCCTGTCTGCCGGCGCTTTCCCGCTTGGTAAGTCTTGGAATCTTTATTTTTAATATATATATATATATATATATATATATAAAGTGCTGTGACTTACCAAACAGGAAAGTGCTGGTAGACACACACAATAAAAAACACACAAACCACCTTCCCTACCCTCTGGCTCCCATCCTTGTAACCGCCCCCAGTGTTAAACCTGTCCCATGCACCCTCCCACCACCACCTACTCCAGTCCTGTAATCTGGAAGGTGTACACAAAGAAAAGTAGAGCCACAGACTTACCAACTGACCTACCTACACTGTGAAGCCTTCTATGTGGGAATGACCAGCAACAAACTGTCCATTCGCATAAACGGACACAGGCAGACAGTGTTTGTTGGTAATGAAGATCACCCTGTGGCTAAACATGCCTTGGTGCACGACCAGCACATCTTGGCACAGTGTTACACCGTCCGGGTTATCTGGATACTTCCTACTGACACCAACCTATCAGAACTCCGGAGATTGGAACTTGCCCTTCAATATATCCTTCCCGTTACCCACCTGGCCCCAACCTCCACTAATTTCAAGTTTCTGCCCCTCATACATCACTTGTCACTCAACATCTTTGCCTCTGTACTTCTGCCTCGACTGAAATCTCTGCCCAAACTCTTTGCTTTTACATATGTCTGCTTGTGTCTGTATATGTGCGGATGTATATATATATATATATATGTGTGTGTGTGTGTGTGTGTGTGTGTGTGTGTGTGTGTGTGTGTGTGTGTGTGAGATACCTGTCCATTTTTCCCCTAAGGTAAGTCTTTCCGCACGTGGGATTGGAATGACTCCTAACCCTCTTCCTTAAAACCCACATCCTTTCGTCTTTCCCTCCCATTCCTTCTTTCCTGATGAAGCAACTGTGGTTTGTGAAAACCTGATATTTGTGTGTGCGTATGTGTGTGTTTTTTTTTATTGTGTATCTACCAGTGCATTCCCGTTGTGTGGTAAGTCACAGCATCTTTTTTTAATATGTCACGTGAGGCCCCTTTAATAAAATGGAGGGCTCTGCTAATGGCTGTCAGCTCTGCCAAATGTTCCAGACAGTGAATGGCATTCCATGCTGGCAGGAAATGTAAAAGCATATTCACCATGATGCACAGTTTTAAGGCCATCAGCATAAAAGATGGTAGCATCTGGTAACTCTTGGAGAACTGGATATGAATGATCCTGAAAGGTCATGCAGGTGACTGAAGCATTAGGCCCTGCCACAGGTGGAGGAGGAGATTAGTGTTTAACGTCCCATCAACAACGAGGTTATTAGAGATGGAGCACAAGCTCAGGAGATTTATTTATCTATTTATTTATTTATTTATTTAGTTTTTTGTGGTTTTAGGGCGCACAACTACAATGGTCATTATCGCCCTGACTAAGTTAGGAATGCACCGCGAGGCATAAGGTTAAAACAGCAACTAAAAGGGACAACACTATAAAAGACGTATTAACAGGCATAGGATTAAAAAACTGCAGCATAATCAAATGTCCTAGACAAGTGTGTCAAGTTGATAAAATGAAGAACGCGAGCAGCAGCTCATGGGTCATCCGCTAAAATGGCATCCAGAGTACATGGCAGGCCAAGATCAAGATGCAGTGTAATAAAATCCGGACAGGACGTTAAAATGTGGCGGACCGTCAGCAATTGCCCACATGGACAGAACGGCGCCGGCGCCGCCGTCAACAAATGGTGATGGCTGAACCGGCAGTGTCCAATTCGTAGCCGGGCCAAAACGACCTCCTCTCACCGAGAAGGGTGTGAGGAGGACGTCCAAGCTGCAGGAAGAGGTTTCAAGGCCCGAAGCTTGTTGTCCGTAAGTGCAGCCCAATCGGCATGCCACAGCGATAAAATGCGCCGACAAATGACCGTGCTACAATCTGATGAAGGGACACAACAAGAAGCCGTCCGAGGCTGGGGGACTGCAGCCTTGGCCGCGGCATCTGCATCTTCGTTCCCAGGGATACCGACATGGCCAGGAACCCACATGAAGCTAACTGGAGACCCGTCGTCCTCCAGCTGCTGAAGAGAGCATTGGATCCGGTGCATGAAAGGGTGAACCAGATACGGATCACTGAGGCTCTGGATGGCGCTCAGAGAATTGGAGCAGATGACATAAGCAGAATGTTGGTGGCGGCAGACGTAAAGAACAGCCTGGTAGAGGGCAAAGAGCTCAGCTGTGAAGAGCTAACAATGGCCATGTAACTGGTATTTGAAACTTTGTGCCCCGACAATAAAAGAACACCCGACCCCGTCAATGGTCTTAGAGCCATCTGTATAAATGAAGGTCATATTAATGACTTCGAATGAAGTTCGACAAAACGGGAGTGGTATACCGAACTGGGGGTAACCTCCTTTGGGAGCGAGCTGAGGTCAAGGTCAACGCATACCTGAGCCTGGAGCCAAGGTGGCGTGTGGTTCCACCCACTCTAAAGGTTGCAGGGAGTGAAAAATGAAGGTGTTGAAGGAGGCGATGAAAGCGAACTCCAGGGGATAGCAGGGCAGAGACATACAACCCATATTGACGGTCGAGAGAGTCGTCAAAAAAGGAACGATACTATGGGCGGTCGGGCATTGACAGTAGCCGACAGGCATAATGACAAAGCAGTATATCGCGCCGGTAGGTGAGTGGCAATTCACCGGCTTCAGCATGAAGACTCTCAACGGGACTAATATAAAACGCTCCGATCACAAGCCCCAAACCCTGATGTTGTATGGAGTTGAGGCGGCGTAAGATGGATGGCTGTGCAGAGGAGTATATGAAGCTCCCATAATCCAGCTTGGAGCGGACGAAGGACCGATATAGGCGAAGTAGGACAGTTCGATCCGTCCCCCACGATGTGCCACTGAGAACACGGAGGACATTTAGAGAACGGGTACAACGGGCAGCCAAATATGACACATTTGGAGACCAACTAAGTTTCCTGTCAAATGTAAGACCTACAAATTTTGCTGTCTCCACGAATGGGAGAGCAACGGGACTGAGTCGTAAGGACGGTGGGAGAAACTCTGTAGTGCCAGAAGTTAATACAGACCATTTTCTCGGCAAAAAAACAGAAGCCATTGGTGACACTCCAAGAGTAAAGACGGTCAAGAGAACGCTGAAGACAGGAAACATGTACGCTGCAATAGATGGTAAAATCGTCCACGAAAAGGGAGCCTGGTACATCATCTGGGAGGCAATCCATTATTGGATTGATCGCTACGGCAAAGAGAGCAACGCTCAAAACGTAGCCCTGTGGCACCCCATTCTCCTGGCGAAAGGTGTCTGACAGGACAGAACCCACACGTACCCTGAACTGTCGATCCATTAAAAAGGAACAAATAAAAAGAGGGAGGCGACCGCGAAGGCCCCATGTATGCATGGTGTGGAGAATGCCCGCCCTCCAACAGGTGTCGTAAGCCTTCTCCAAATCAAAGAACACAGCCGCGGTCGGGCGCTTCTGCAAGAAGTTATTCATAATGAAGGTTGACAAGGTAACCAGATGGTCAACAGCAGAGTGGCGCCTACGAAATCCACATTGTACATTGGTAAGTAGGCATCGAGATTCGAGCAGCCAAACCAACCGAGAGTTAACCATTCGCTCCATCATCTTACAGACACAGCTGGTATGCGAGATGGGTCAATAACTGGAAGGCAAGTGCTTGTCCTTCCCCGGCTTAGGAATCGGTACAACAACAGACTCATGCCAGCATGCGGGAACATGTCCCTCAATCCAGATGCGATTGTAAATACGAAGAAGGAAGCCTTTAGCCGCAGGAGAAAGGTTCTTCAGCATCTGAATATGAACAGAATCAGGCCCTGGAGCGGAGGACCGTGACCAGGCAAGTGCATTTTTGAGTTCCCACATGGTGAATGGGGCATTGTAACTTTCACGATTCGAGGAGTGGAAGTTAGGTGGCCGAGCCTCCTCTGCCTGTTTTCGGGGGAGGAAGGCAGGGGGGTAATGAGTGGAGCTCGAAACCTCTGCGAAAAAGCGGCCGAAGGCATTGGAGACATCCTCATGGGCCACAAGGACGTCATTCGCGACCATCAAACCAGAAACTGGTGAGTGGACCTTAGTGCCAGATAGCCGGCGCAGGCTACCCCAGACAACAGAAAAAGCAGTAAAACTGTTGAAGGTGCTTGTGAAACCAGCCCAGCTGGCTTTCTTGCTTTCTTTAAAAATACGACGACACTGCGCACGTAATCATTAATAATTGATACAATTCGCCACTATAGGGTGGCGTGTAAAGGTACGTAAAGCACGTCGACGAACACGTAAAGCGTCTCTACATGCTGCGGTCCACCAGGGGACTGGTACGCAGCATGGAGAAGAAGTAGTGTGAGGGATGGAATATTCAGCAGCAGTGAGAATGACTTCCGTGAAGTGTGTGGCCTGACTATCGCAGCTTGTGAAGGTTTGATCCTGAAAGGTCGTCCTGGAAGAGAAGAGCCCTCAGTCTGCTTTGGAGATGTTCCAACTAGTTGAGCACGGAGAGGGGGTATGATGCAGGAGATGGATAACACACGGGAAGTGGTCGCTCGAATATGTATCAGAAAGTGCATACCACTCAAACCGGCATGCAAGTTGGGTAGTACATACAGAGAGGTCTAAATGGGAATAGGTGTGAGAGGTGTCTGAAAGGAAAGTAGGGGCGCCAGTATTGAGGCAGACAAGATTGAGCTGGTTGAAAACGTCTGCTAACAGGGAGCCCCTCGGACAGGATGCTGGAGAGCCCCAAAGAGGATGGTGAGCATTGAAGTCTCCAGTTAACAAAAATGGTGCAGGTAGCTTGAGCAATAATTTGCAGCATGTCTGCCCTGGTAACGGCAGACGACGATGGAGTGTAAACAGTAGAAATGGAAAATGTAAAAGTGGGGAGAGTAATGCGGATGGCAACTGCCTGCATCTCGGTGTGCAATGTGATGGGATCATAGTAGATATCATCCCAGACCAGCAACATAACCCCTCCGTGAGCCGGAATACCTGCCACAGGGGGTAGGTCAAAACGCACAGAGGTGTAGTGTGCCAAGGCAATTTGATCGCATGGCCAAAGCTTCATTTCCTGGAGGGCTACGACGAGTGGACGGTGCAAGCGGAGCAGCAATTTCAACTCCTCTTGGTTGGAGCGAATGCTGCAAATATTCCAGTGAATAAGTGCCATCATAAGAAGAAGAAGATGCAAGAAGGGGTCATCTCGAAGGCCGCTGAGGGTCCGGCTTCGAGCGAGCACTGCCGCCGCTAGCAGGAGGCGGACAGTCATCGTCCATTTGTTCTATAGGTTCATCGGCTATCTTGTTAAGATGGCCGGGAGGGGGAGCTTCCTCCGCTGGTGAACGGCCAGATGTTCGGCTACCAGCGGTGCGGCCAGGCGAAACGGATGACGGCCTGGGGCGGCAACCGCTGGATGGCCCAGGAGAAGAAATGCGCCGTGGTTGGGAAGGAGAACTGTGCTTCCTACGAGCCTTCTTGGAAGGTCGTTTTGTGGAAGTATTGGTCGATGGCTGGGAGTTCGAAGTACGTAGGAGGTCTGCACGAGACGGTTCCTTCTTGAAGGCCTGTGCATCTGACTTCTGGGTCTTCGTCCTGGCAGAAGCTGATAAAGGTGCTTGTGTCGGAGGGGTGACGGGAGGAAGAGGAGACGTCGACCGGGCGATCTTAGCACTGGCCGAACGGACGACCGTAGTGCTGAAGGTCAGATCGCATGTCTGTGTCGCCACCACCCTGGTAGTCTGAGGAGAGGCGAGGACAGTACTGCATTTCCCTGCTGGGCGCAACGTGGGCTTCCTACTAGCAAATAGCTTGCGAGCAGCCGAGGTGGACACTTTCTCTTGGACCCGAATTTCTTGGATACAGCGTTCTTCCTTGTAGATGGGACAGTCGTGGGAGGACGCTGCATGGTCACCGTGACAGTTCACACAACGAGAAGATGGAGATGGACAGTCACCCTCATGGGCATCCCTGCCACAAGTCACACATTTAGCCGCATTGGAACAAGACTAGCGCGTGTGATTAAAATGCTGACACTGGTAGCAGTGCGTAGGTGTCAGGACATAGGGGCAAACAGAAATAACCTCGTAGCCCACTTTGATGCGTGACAGCAGCTGAACACTATCAAAGGTCAAGAAAAGTGTCCGGGTCAGTACAAGGTCATTGTTGACCTTTTTCATGACCCTATTGACAGCCGTCACGTCCTGCTAACCGAGGAACGACTGAATCTCCTCATCAGTCAATCCGTCGAGTGATCTAGTATATACCACACAATGAGACGAATTCAAAGTGTGGTGAGCCTCCACCCGGACAGGGAACGTGTACAGGAGTGTGGCCCGAAGCAGTTTTTGTGCCTGAAAGGCGCTCTCAGTTTCTAGTAACAAGGTACCATTACGCAACATGGTACAAGACTTGACCGATCCGGCTATGGCATCTACGCCCTTCTGGATAATGAAAGGGTTGACAGAGGAAAAATGCTTTCCGTCCTCAGATCGAGAAACTACGAGGAACTGTGGGGCAGGCGGTAGTACTTTTGTCACTGGTGGCTGGTCAAGTTTCCGTTTGTGGGCAGAAGTCGAGAGAGAAGAAGAAGAAGAGAAATCCATTGCGGAGGAATCCCCCATGATTGCCAGCGTGTCCGATGGCATGCTCCTTCCTCGTGGGGACCCTCTCAGAGGGCACTGCCGCCTTAGGTGATTGTTCACACCTCCCGAGAAACGGATGGAGGGACCAATCGGCATGGTCGGAAGGTGTCAGCTCAGGCAATCACCCCTCCCTGCGCCTGGCCTTTACCAGGGGGTACGTGCGTGCTTTACTTGTCTACCCAGGGTGGGGAATTACCGGTTACCCCATCACCGGCAACGAGTTCGCACGTGTGGTTCGGCCTTCAGGCACGCACAGGGAGGAAGGAAGAAGAGGAAAATGAAAGGAGAGAGGGAAAGAAAGGATAGACTGTCTCAAATGCCGAGGCGGAGACCAGAGAAGGCAAGGAGAAGAAGGCAAGGAGAAGAGTAAGACAGTGAGATGGAGAAGAACAAAGAAAGGAACCAACCAAAGGAAGGAAGAACCCAGAAGAAGTGAAAAACCAAAATGAACGCAAATATAGGTCGTGAAACCGTCTGTCTCTGGATGCAGGCGCTAACTACCCCCTTGAGGTGGAGGGACTCCTTTTAGTCGCCTCTTACGACAGGCAGGAATACCTCGGGCCTATTCTAACCCCCGGACCCGCAGGAGAAAAGCTCGGGTGAGGGAAGGATGGGGAAGAAAATCGGCCATGCCCTTTCAAAGGAACCATCCCAGCGTTTGCCTGAAGCAATTTAGGGAATCACGGAAAACCTAAATCAGGATAACCGGAGACGGGATTGAACCGTCGTCCTCCCGAATGCAAGTCCAGTGTGCTAACCACTGTGCCACCTCACTCGGTCCTGCCACAGGTGTTTCTGGCCACACTGCCTTAGCAGCACAGCACAACAGTACTGCCGAATTCACGTAGAAGCTTCTGCAAATCAAGGTAATGTTCAGCAGCCCTTGGTACCTTCGAAGAGTCAAGCAGTATATTGCTCCCTCCTACGTATATCTCGCGAAGAGACCATGAAGATAAAATCAGAGAGATTAGAGCCCACACAGAAGCATAGCGACAATCCTCCTTTCCACGTACACTACGCGACTGGAATAGAAGGGAGAACCGATAGAGGTACTCAGGGTACCCTCCGCCACACACTGTCAGGTGGCTTGCGGAGTATGATGTAGATGTAGATCTGTGGATACACTTAACAGCACTGTCTTCATATCCTGCCGCAAAGGTCAGTATTGCATTTCCTGCTCTTCCCCCCCCCCCCCCCCCTCCCTGCCCCCAAAAGTTGCTCCATGCTCTTCCCTGCCTATAAAGATTGTTTCAGCTGAGCCATCACTTAGGAGCACCTTCTCCCTGACTGACAATAACTACAGACGTGACTTATTGGTGCTGCCCTACAACAAAAGGTAGGGGGTATTCAACAGGCACTATTTTTTCTGTGCAAGCTCTTACCTTCAAAATGCAAGTGGTCTGCATATGATCGACAGCTACAGCACTTTATGAAGCAGTGCGTTACTTCCTGCAAGACATCAAAAAATATCCTCCAATTATTTTTATTGATCACCGTCCACTCGCTGATTATCTGAAACCTGCCCAAGGACACTTGCTCCAACATCTTTGGCACTTAGATTATGTTGCACAGTTCACCAATAACGCACATCACCTGAAAGGTGTGTTAAATGTTGTGGCAGATAATTTCTTGAGCATCAATGCCATATCATCCCAATTCCACAACAAATAGTTAATAAAGCACAACAGCAAGACGATCAGTTACAAGTTGTTCTTCAAAACCACTCCACAAACCTATGAAACATTTCACAAAAACAGTCACACCCTCTCGATTCCCAACCATTCCACAGCATCATCTTTGATCAGTTATTTAACTTGCCATACCCTGGCACACATCCAACTATGCCATATTGTATGATGTAATGTGGAGAAAAATTGTACGCTTCAGATTCATGCACACATTCTGTGCCAAAAGAGTAAAGTTTCAAGCCATGTTCAACTGCCCATGGGTAATGCTGAAGTCCCAGAAGGACATTTTTAACATCAGCTTGTTGAGCTTGTGGACTGCTACCCATCACCGATGGCTACTGGTACATCCTGTTGGTGATCAATCGCTTCACACAATGGATGGAAGCCACACCACTCAAGGACGTAATGGCCAAGCCTGCCGCCAAAGCCTTTATTCATATGTGGATTTTGTACTTTCGCTGCCCCACATCTATTACAACTGATGAAGGTCTCTCCTCAGATTGTGCAACATGGTCAGCACCGTTTGATTTACACTCCTGGAAATGGAAAAAAGAACACATTGACACTGGTGTGTAGGGACCCACCATACTTGCTCCGGACACTGCGAGAGGGCTGTACAAGCAATGATCACACGCACGGCACAGCGGACACACCAGGAACCGCGGTGTTGGCCGTCGAATGGCGCTAGCTGCGCAGCATTTGTGCACCGCCGCCGTCAGTGTCGGCCAGTTTGCCGTGGCATACGGAGCTCCATCGCAGTCTAACACTGGCAGCATGCCGCGACAGCGTGGACGTGAACCGTATGTGCAGTTGACGGACTTTGAGCGAGGGCGTATAGTGGGCATGCGGGAGGCCAGGTGGACGTACCGCCGAATTGCTCAACACGTGGGGCATGAGGTCTCCACAGTACATCGATGTTGTTGCCAGTGGTCGGCGGAAGGTGCATGTGCCCGTCGACCTGGGACCAGACCGCAGCGACGCACGGATGCACGCCAAGACCGTAGGATCCTACGCAGTGCCGTAGGGGACCGCACCGCCACTTCCCAGCAAATTAAGGACACTGTTGCTCCTGGGGTATCGGCGAGGACCATTCGCAACCGTCTCCATGAAGCTGGGCTACGGTCCCGCACACCGTTAGGCCGTCTTCCGTTCACGCCCCAACATCGTGCAGCCCGCCTCCAGTGATGTCGCGACAGGCGTAAATGGAGGGACAAATGGAGACGTGTCGTCTTCAGTGATGAGAGTCGCTTCTGCCTTGGTGCCAATGATGGTCGTATGCGTGTTTGGCGCCGTGCAGGTGAGCGCCACAATCAGGACTGCATACGACCGAGGCATACAGGGCCAACACCCGGCATCATGGTGTGGGGAGCCATCTCCTACAATGGCCGTACACCTCTGGTGATCGTCGAGGGGACACTGAATAGTGCACGGTACATCCAAACCGTCATCGAACCCATAGTTCTACCATTCCTAGACCGGCAAGGGAACTTGCTGTTCCAACAGGACAATGCACGTCCGCATGTGTCCCGTGCCACCCAATGTGCTCTAGAAGGTGTAAGTCAACTACCCTGGCCAGCAAGATCTCCGGATCTGTCCCCCATTGAGCATGTTTGGGACTGGATGAAGTGTCGTCTCACGCGGCCTGCACGTCCAGCACGAACGCTGGTCCAACTGATGCGCCAGGTGGAAATGGCATGGCAAGCCGTTCCACAGGACTACATCCAGCATCTCTACGATCGTCTCCATGGGAGAATAGCAGCCTGCATTGCTGCGAAAGGTGGATATACACTGTACTAGTGCCGACATTGTGCATGCTCTGTTGCCTGTGTCTATGTGCCTGTGGTTCTGTCAGTGTAATCATGTGATGTATCTGACCCCAGGAATGTGTCAATAAAGTTTCCCCTTCCTGGGACAATGAATTCACGGTGTTCTTATTTCAATTTCCTGGAGTGTAGAATGAAGGCAAATCACCCACAGAGCAATGGGCACATCAAGTGGTGGCACTGCACCTCAAACGTGGGTCGTGTGCCATAGTGGACTCTGGGCAGAGTCATAACTGTGGGTACTTCTGGGAGTGTGTACGGTCCACAAATGCAACCTCGGAGCCTCACTCACCGAAATTTTGTATGGTGAAGTGCTATCACTGCCTGTGGACTTGTTTTCTGACAATTTTCAACTGTGCCTCCAGACCTGCTATCATGATTAAAGCAACACATCACTAAGCTCTGTATAACACCCCCTTCTCCTGTACTCAGTGGCTGAAGCTTTCCTCGACAAGGCTCTAAACAACTGAGAGTTCACAATGTTATGCAATGGCACAGTATTACCAGCCTCACAGCCCCCAGACTCGGGTTCTCACAAGAGGCTCTGGGGACAACCATACCTCAAACATATTGTTACATGGGAAACCTATGACAGTGTCTGTTAATCATCTTAAGCTGGTGTCGACCCTGCAAGAAGCTTCACCAGATTATGATCCCTGCCAAGCACTCTCCACTCCTCCATTAGACAACCCTCTCCACTCCTCCATTAGACAACCCTCCCACTATCAGCAATGTATTCCCAACATTTGGGTTGCACCTTGATACCCACGACTTCCTTCCCAAAGATCTTAACATCAAGTTGATCAACAACAACTTCCTTTTCCAGGGGGCAGCAATCAGACTGCCAGACTGTGGACAGTTCTAGACTTCTGATGCCAATACTGCTGTTTTCATCTCTCACTTCTAAGCTGATTGTGTCCTCACCATCACATCCCGTGACTCCATCCTCTAGATCACGCGTCATCACTGGTACCAGATGGCACCAGTGACTTGTCCGCCATGTCTCTGACCTCTGACACCATCACACACTTACACTTCAGCTGCCCCCAGTGCATGCTAGCATGCCTTTGTGAGTTTCATATGTACACTATGTGGTGAACATCACTTCCCAACGTCAACCCAAAAGCAGATGAAAACATGCCTGTCACATCCACATGGCAGCTGGATGACCTCTCTCACTATGTTGTCTTGTCATTTCTGCACACCGTGCACCTTTCCTCATGGTGCTCCTCTGTAGGACTTCTGGGAGAAGAAAAAATACCACTGGTACTTGACTGAGACTAGCAGTCTTTGACTGTCAGTTGAATTAATGGCTTCTGAATGTGTAAGTGTATCATGCTTGTACAATCTCAGTGAAAATAAAAAGTGTGCTTCCTCAGACTCTGGTTGTGTTGTTATACATCCTACATCTCACGCATAGTGTAGCACTATAAGTCTTCCTCTTCAGTACTGTGAACAAAATCTCTCCCATTGAAACCTCCTCACTTTCCGTATTTTGAGGTGATGGGAGAAAGAGGTTCCAGTAAACATGGGCTCTAAAGTACATTCCTTAAAAGCTATTAGCAATTGTCTCTCTTTGCTACTGTGAAGCATCTCTTCTACTGAATAAGTGCTCATAGCTCTAAAGGTGTGCATTCTGGAGCCCATGTTTACTAGACTTTTCTGTTTTGAATTATCGTTATTGTCATATCAATGAATATGTTATTTTACTTCTATTTCACATGGCCTAGTAAATATACATTACAATAGCGGATGACAGGTGATGATAACAGAGTAATTTTCCTGGTTTACTTCTACCAGAAATGAGTTTTTGAGATTATATATTGTGTTCTCTGGAGGTTAAAATGTATCGTCAGAAAGATGGTCCAATATTCTGTTGTAAGCCACCTATTCAAAAATGTTTGAGAACATGGATAGGACAGAAATGAGACTATAATTAGAGGTTGATAAGTTTATTTTCACTTTTATAATCATGAGTTACTGCATTATAATTCATTTTTTAAAGAAACACATTTATTAGCAAGTAATTTCAAATCAATTTGGTACACTATTTTACTCATTCTTTCCATGCTCCATCTGTGAATGGAATGTGGAAAAACTTTAATATATGGCACAACTGAGAGTGCATTGTGCAATGCACTTGACCATGATTTTCGGAGTATATCAAACAGTAGAAAATCCAGGATGGAATGTAACAATATTGTGAAAAGGAAAGTTGCCACTCACCATATTACAGAGATGCCGAGTCGCAGATAGGCACAACAAAAAAACTGTCACAAATATAGGTTCCAGCCAGTAAGGCCTTCATCAAAATTAGATGACAAACAGGCACAGATACACATTCATACAAATGCAACTCACACACATGGCTACAGTCTCAGGCAACTGAGGCCGCACTGCTTATAGATGCAGATGTAGAGAATAAGTAATAATTAATAAAATGTTACTATATCCATTATTACTGACTACAAAGTATTCAACATCTACATCTACGACTACATCTACATCTATGTGATTACTCTGCTATTCACAATCAAGTGCCTGGCAGAGGGTTCAATGAACCATCTTCAAAATATCTCTCTACCGTTCCACTCTCTAATGGTGCATGGGAAAAATGAGCACTTAAATTTTTCTGTGCAAGCCCTGATTTCTCTTATTTTATTATGATGATCATTTCTCCCTATGTAAAATGGGTGCCAACAGAATGTTATTGCAATTGGAGGAAAAAACTGGTGATTGAAATTTCATGAGAAGATCCTGTCACAATGAAAAACACTTAATGATTGTCACTATAATTCACATATCATATCTGTGGCACTAACTCCCCTATATCGTGATAATACAAAATGAGCTGCCCTTCTTTGAACTTTATCAATATCATCCGTCAGTCCCACCTGATACGGATCCCACACCGCACAGCAATACTCCAGAATAGGGTGGACAAGTGTAGTGTAAGCAGTCTCTTTAGTAGATCTGTTGCACCTTCTAAAAGTGTTCTCCCAATGAATCACAGTCTTTGGTTTGTATACCTACAACATTTTCTATGTGATCATTCCAAATTATGTAATTTGTAATTGTAATCCCTAAGTATTTAGTTGCATTGATAGCCTTCAGATGGGTGACTCATCGTGTAATCGAAATTTTGCAGATTTCTTTTAGTACTCATGTGATTAACTTCACACTTTTCTTTATTCAGGGCCAATTGCCACTTTTCACATTACACAGATATCTTATATAAATCATTTGGCAATTCATTTTGGTCATCTGATGACTTTACAAGGTGGTAAATGACAGAATCATCTGCAAATAATCTAAGAGGGCTACTCAGATTGTCTCCTATGTTGGTAATATAGATCAGGAACAATAGAGGGCCTATAACACTTCCTTGGGGAATGCTGAATATTACTTCTGTTTTACTTAATGACTTTCCATCTATTACTACGAACTGTGACCTTTCTGACGGGAAATCACGAATCCAGTCACACAACTGAGGCGATATTCCATAGGCACACAGTTTGGTTAGAAGAGACTTGTGAGGAACGGTATCAAAAGCCTTCTGAAAACCTAAAAATACGGAGTCAATTGGACATTACCTGTTGAAAGCACTCATTACTTCATGAGTATAAAGATTGGTTGGTTTTGGGATTTTATGGGGGCTAAACATTGAGGTCATCAGTCCCCAGTTCCAAACAGACATACTTGTAAAAGGCCTATACAGTAAGAGCATCCAGAGGGAGGGAACATCAAGGGGTACAAAACTAAAATGACCACCACAGTAAGACAAAATGGAGGACACTTAAAAGGAGCAGAGCAAATAGTTGACTAGAGTAAAACAGACTACAGTGGTTGATGGATCAGGTAAAGGGTCAACCTCTCAACTACCAATGAAGAACCTCCAGCTGGAAAGCGTTGATAGAAGGACGAACACAACTTCTTACCATAAAAGACACTATTTTGGTATCCACATCACAATTAAAAGGCACTGGAGTGGGTGTAACTGGAGAAATCATGTGAGAGCACCCATACTAGAGCGAGTTATAAAACCCAGCTGAACGGATAAAACATAAAACTGAGTCAGCTATAGAGGCATCGTCACCTAGAATTAAAGGAAGTGCAGCTGGTAAATTAAAGGACTGCCGCAAGGGGGCTAAAAGGGGGCAGTCCATCAGAGGATGGACCACTGTCAGCCCTACCTCACAGTGTCACTTGGGCGGGTTCTCACGGCGAAGGAGATAGCTCTGGGTCAACCGCGTATGTCCAATTCGGAGACGGCAGGGAACAACTGAGTCCCTACGCATGCCCCTCAAGGAAGAGTTCCATACGGCCGTGGACGACTTGACCATGCGGAGCTTATTTGGCATGTTCAAGACAGATCATTCAGAATTCCTAACATCACGGACCTTGCGATGTAGGGCTGTCCGGAAATCTCTTTCCACAAGACCAAGCTCCAGGGCTGGGGAAGTGGTGGTCTGCTTGGCCAACAAATCAACATGCTCATTTCCTGGAATGCCTATGTGGTCCAGGGCCCACACAAACGTTGCTGAAAGACCACACTCGGTGAGAGCAAAAACAGCACCTTTAATACCGTGCACCAAACGGTCCCGAGAAAAACACTGGTCGAGTGCTTCCAATCCACTCAGGGAGTCACTGCATATGACAAATGACTCCCCAGGGCAGGAGGAAAGGTGAGCGAGTGCAGGATAAAGAACAACCAGCTCCACAGTGAAAGTACTGCTCCCACAAGGCAAGGAAAGCTGCTCAACGTAGTCACCAATGATGAAAGCAAACCCAGTGTGTCCATCAACCACAGAATCATCAGTGTGGACTACATCTGCATAGCAAAATGAGGCAAGAAGAGCCAGGAATTGTTACGAAGTCTGGCAGGTGGAATGGAGGACTTGGAGTCACAGGACAAATCCAAGCAAAGCCGTGAGCGAGGGAGGGACCAAGGAGGGGTAGAAGAAGACGGCCGGAAGGATGGAGGAAGTGGAAAGGACTCAAGTGACGAGAGAAGGGAACAAATGCGGACCGTGATTGGGAGACCCGACCTAGGCAGCCGTCATGGGGAGGGGAGTGCGGAAGATGGAAAAAGGAGCATGCGGTTTGGGTGGTTGGGCGAGGTATGGACGCGGGCAATGTAAGATGCAAGCAACTGTTGTTGGTGGAATCTTAGGGGAGGGATTCCAGCTTCTACAAGAAGGCTAGTCACTAGTCTACTGCGGAAGGCACCTGTCGCCAGTCTGACGCCACAATGGAGAATCAGGTCGAGGATCTGCAACATTGAAGGTGCTGTTGAGTCGTAAACCAAGTTCCCGTAGTTGAGATGGGACTGGACTAAGGCCTTATAGAGCTGTAGGAGAGTTGTTTGTGCAACCCCTCAAACGGTGTGGCTGAGGTAACGAAGGATGTTGAGGTGCCGCCAGCCCCGTTGTTTAAGCTCGCGAAGATGAGGTGTCCTAGTGAGCTGAGCATCAAACAGCATGCCAAGGATGCTATGTCTCTCCTCAATACAAAGGAGCTCATTGGCACGGTACAGCTCTGGATGGAGATGGACCGTGCGACGACGACAGAAATGCATCAATTGGGTCTTGGAGGCTGAGAACTGAAAACCATGGCTGGATGCCCAAAAATGTGCTTTACGGATAGCTCCCTGCAGCCGCCGTTCAGCGGCACTGATGCTTGAGGAACTGTAATAAAGACAAAAGTCATCGGCATATAGAGGGGAACAAACTGATGAGCCAACCACAGCCGGAAGACCATTAATCGCCACCAAAAAGAGGGGAACACTGAGAACCGAGCCCTGCGGGACACCGTTCTCCTGAATATGAGCAGAGCTTAAGTATGTGCCAACTCGAACCTGTAAGTAGCGACTGGAGAGGAAATTCCATAGAAATATCGGAAGTGGACCCTGTAAGCCCCATTCGTGTAGCGTAACAAGGATATGATGGCGCCAGGTGGTATCGTACGCCTTCCGAAGATCAAAGAAAACAGCAACTAGATGTATTCGCTGAGTAAAAGCTGTACAAATAGCCGACTCTAGTGAGACTAAATTGTCGATCGCTGAGCAGGCCTGATGGAAGCCCCCCCCCTGCTGCTGGGCTAGGAGGCCCCGAGCTTCGAGGATCCACATGAGCTGCTGACTCACCATCCATTCCAGGAGTTTGCACATAATGTTGGTAAGGCTGATAGGGTGATGGCTATCAACCATCAGCGGATCTGCACCAGGTTTCAGCACCAGGATGGTAATGCTATCCTGCCAACGAGTTGGGAAAACGGCCTCCGTCCAGATGTGGTTAAACAGGGAGAGTAATTGACCCTGACAGTGCACTGTGAGATGACGAAGAAACTGGTGAATTTGGTCTGGACCTGGAGAGGTATCGGGGCAAGCTGTAAGGGCACTTTGGAACTCCCATTCACTAAACGGGGCATTGTATTGTTCCCAACGGTGCGTGCGAAAATGACAACTGCATATGGTCAGCCTGCTCTTTAATGCGCTGTCGCGGAAATATGAACGAAGTACTCTGCCAGATGTTCGGCGATTGGATCAGTACAAAGTGTACCCCAAAGAGAAAGGTTATGCCTTAGAAGTACTCGCTGCCACCGAATGCAAAGTAGCCTGATCAACTTTCCAGAGGAGCTGCGGGTCGAGCAACATCTAGCTTCTGAGGGGACGCTAGATGCTCCCCATCATCTGCAGGTGCAGGTGTGAACTCCTTTTCTGTCTCTATGTCCTTCTCCTTTAGATTTTTCTTCTTTTCGGTAGGGTCCTGTTTGTCCTTTGGTTTATCAGGCTGAGTGGACTGAGGAAGACCTGGAAGCCCTACGGCCCTCAGGAGGTGGCTTTTTCAGCCACTGGCTGACATCTGGAGGGGCAGTAACCGTGGAAGTGAGGGCACCAAGCGATCCCTTCCATGCGAGGGCAGCCAGAGGCGGCGGGTACTTCTCCAGCGCAGAGGTTGGGACTGAAGTCCCCAAAGAAAGAGAGGTTGTTACTCCCAATATTGATAACAGGGGTGCAGCGGAAGAGGGTGTTCCCCCAACTACCGGGGGGGCAGGAATAGACGGCCGGGCTGGAGGCCCACAAAAAGCGGCTGAGCTTTGGGGCTCATCGCCAGGGACGGTGACATCGAAGCTGCTGCAGCAAACGTCGATGAAATGTGCACAGGGTGAAGTCAGTCATAATTGTGTTTAGCCTCTGTGTAAGTGAGCCTGTCCAAGGTCTTATAGTCAATAATCTTCCGTTCTTTTTGATAAACCGTGCAGTCTGACGAGCAAGGTCAATTTTTCTGTCCGCAGTTGACACAAACCGGGGGCGGTGAACACAGGATGTTGGGGTGGGAGGCACGTCCACAATCCCGACAGGTAGGGTTGGTGTCACATCTCGATGACATACGCCCAAACCTCCAGCACTGAAAGCAGCGCATGGGAGGAGGGATGTAAGGCTTAACATCACATCGATATATCATCACCTTGACCTTCTTGGGCAGGGTGTCTCCTTCGAAAGCCAATATGAAGGCGCCGGTGGAGATCCTACTATCTTTAGGTCCCCTGAGAACATGTCGTACAAAGTGGACACCGCAGCATTCCAGATCTCACAAAGCTCGTCGTCAGACTACAACAACAGGTCATGATGAAAAATATGTCCCTGAACCATATTGAGGCTCTTATGAGGCGTAATGGAGACTGCAACATCACTGAGCTTGTCACAAGCAAGCTATTGCATCTGCATGCTCTGAAAGGAACCTGACTGGTATACCATCTGGACCAGAAGCACTGCCTTTATTAAGTGATTTAAGCTGCTTTGCTAGACCGAGGATATCTACTTCTATGTTTCTCATCTTTGCAGTTTTTCTTGAGTGGAATTCAGGAATAACTTCATCTTCTTTGGTGAAGGAACAAATTTCTCATTGAAATACTTTGACAACTTTTAATGACAAACATAGATTTATGGACTATCATTCAAATGGAATATTGTGAAAGTCGAAGAATAAAAAGGAACAACTTGTCTTAAAATCTTATATGAAAGTCACAGACAGGCACAACAAAAAGACTACTGAACATGTAAGCTTTCAGCCAGAAGTCTTAATAACCCCACACATGCACATACATTTACACTCATGCAAATGCAACCCTCAAACACATGATCACTATCTTTGGCTGCCAAGGGCTCTGGCCTCAGCAGCCAGAGACAATGGTCGTGTGTGCAAGTTGCATTTACATGAATGTGTTAGTGTGTATGTTGTCTATTTCAGAAGGTCTTCTGGCTGAAAGGTTACTTCTTTAGTAATCTTTTTATTGTGCCTGTCTGCAACTCGACATCTCCGCTGTATAGTGAGTGAAATCTATCCTTTTTATAATATTGTAATATTCCATCCTGGACTTTCCATTGTTTAATCTTATATGACAGTGAAACAATACAGTCTGATGGAACATGAAACAAAAGGGATTATCTCTATCTAATATTATTTCATCTGATAATTCTCATAAAAAATAGGGCACTAGTAGTAAAAACATCCTATTACCTGGCCTGCAGTATCCAGTATATCCAGTTGTGATGCTTCACCATCAATTACAGCTTGTTGTTGGTATGCATCTTCTGCAAAACAATGAACAATTAACATTTTCTTGCACTTATAATGTAATTATAACATTTTAACCTAATTTGCTGACAAAAGTCACTTTCAGCTGAACTGCAATCTATACAATCATGATTAAAAAAAGTCATGTAAACTTCGTCCCTTTCTCAAAGGTTTTGTTCTGTTGCAATGAAAAACCAATAAGTTACGAACATCTCATTCACCACTCATCATACTGAATATGCAGATTTAAGGACTGAAAAATTATTGTAGCGCCATGGCAAGTAGTAGTGCTTCTGTAAAGTTCCACTACAGGGATTCACTTTTTAAATTCATCAGTAATTATTTTATTTGAAAAAATCATTGTAAACAGGTAAATATCAAGCTACAAACAGGAGACAAAATGCACAATCTGGGTGACTCATCCCCTCACCTTGCATGATGTCAGGAGAGAGCGTGTTAAGCTGGATAAGCAAGACAAGGGGAATGAAGTCCAAAAACAAGCAATAAAAATGATATGTTAATTACATGTTCAGCAGATCAAATAGCTCTGAGCACTATGGGACTCAACTTCTGAGGTCACCAGTCCCCTATAACTTAGAATTACTTAAACCTAACTAACCTAAGGACATCACACACATCCATGCCCGAGGCAGGATTCGAACCTGCGACCGTAGCGGTCGCGCGGTTCCAGACTGTAGTGCCTATGGACAGAGTTCGGTTACATAAATTGCTTGTCAGTATGGCTACATACTGGGCATTTATATGTTAATTAGTAAGACACTGGCTTCAATTTCATAAAAGTATTACTCACGTAGTATACTTATGATAGGTAATCAAAGTATTAATAATTAACTCAAAAAATAAAGCTATATAATCAAAAAATGGAAGCTCCAGGCAGGAATAATATCAACAATGTAGGAAAAGATAGATTGCTACTTACCATAAAGATAACACACAATGTTTCAGAAAGGCACAATTAAAAGACACTTACATATAAGCTTTCAGTCATAGCTTTCATCAGAGAAAGAGAGAGACACACCATTCTTTCACACAAGTAATGACACATCACGCACACATGACCACCAACTCCAGCAGCTTTGACAAGAATGCAACTATCACATGGAGTGGTGGCAGCAATCTGGAAGGGGTAGTGAAGGGGAGGAGTGTGCAGGGACTAGACTGTCAACAGGCACTGCTTCGGGAGATTGTGGGTTAGAGAGGTGGGGGAAAATGGAACAAAAAAGGAGAGCAGCAGGAAAAGATGAGTATGTGCATTAGAAGAGGGTGGCAAACAAACAGTGCAGGAGATGAGAATGGGCAGGGAGTCATAGGATGAAGGGGTTGGGAACTGCTGAGTAGGGGTGTGGGAACAGGATGTTGCCATAGGTTGAGGCCGCGATAACTATGTGAGTGGAGAAAGTGTTGTAGGGATATCTCCCATCCATTCAGTTCAGAAAAGCTTGTGGAGGATGGGAGGATACAGACAGCATGAGTAGTGAAGAAATCACTGAAGTCAAGGATGTTATGTTCAGCTGCAAGCTGTGCCACAGGATGGTCTGCTTTGCACTTGGTCACAGTTTGGCAGTGGGCATTCGTCCTGGTAGACAGCTGGTTGGTATTCATATGTGTGTGTGTGTGTGTGTGTGTGTGTGTGTGTGTGTGTGTGTGTGTTGTGGTCTTCAGTCCAGAGACTGGTCTGATGCAGCCCTCCACACAACTCTATCCTGCACAAGCTTCTTCATCTCCAAGAAACTGTTGCAACTTACATCCTTCTGAATCTGCTAAGTTTATTCATCTCTTGGTCTCCCTCTACGATTTTTACCCTCCACACTGCCCTCCAATACTAAATTGGTGAGCTCTTTATGACCCAGAACATGTTCTACCAACCAATCCCTTCTTCTAGTCAAGTCATGCCACAAATTCCTCTTCTCCCCAATTCTATTCAGTGCCTCCTCATTACTTACGTGATCTACCCATCTAATCTTCAGCATTTTTCTGTAACACCACATTCCGAAAGCTTCTATTCTCTTCTTGTCTAAACTAGTTATTGTCCACATTTCGCTTCCATACATGGCTACACTCCATACAAATACTTTCACAAATGACCTCCTGACACTTAAATCTATACTCTATGTTAAAAATTTTCTCTTCTTCAGAAACGCTTTCCTTGTCATTGCCAGTCTACATTTCATACCCTCTCTACTTCAACCATTATCAGTTATTTTGCTCCCCAAATAGCAAAAGTCGTCTACTACTTTAAGTGTCTCATTTCCTAATCAAATTCCCTCAGCATCACCTGATTTTATTGCAGAAGGAGGAGATTAGTGCTTAGGGGTCATTAGAGACAGAGCACAAGCTCAGATTAGGGAAGGACTGGGAAGGAAGTCAGCCATGCCCTTTCAAAGGAACCATCCCGGAATTTGCCTGAAATGATTTAGGGAAATCACGGAAAACCTAAATCACGATGGCCGGAGACGAATTTGAACCATCGTCCTCCCAAATGAGAAGTCCTCTTCCACGAATCGACGATACACTAGACTGTCTGAAGGGGGCTAAGTTTTTCTGAACCATGGACATGTACTCGGGATACTGGCAAATCGAAGTAGATGAGACTGATTGTGAGAAAACTGCATTCTTCACCCTGGGGGATTGTATGAGTTTAAGATAATTCCATTTGGTTTGTGTAACGCACCACCAACTTTTGAATGGATGATGGATAATCTTCCAAGTCACCTGAAGTGGACCATGTGTCGTCGTTATTTAGATGACATCATAGTTTTCTCAGAGGCATTTGATGAACACACAAAAAGACTGAGGGCCATTCTCAAGTGTCCCCAACAAGGCAGACTGAAACTTAATCAAAGACAGTCTCTCTCTGGAGAAAAACAAATCAAAATACTTGGATAACTCTTGTCAAATGAAGGTGTGTAGCCAGACCCAGAAAAGGTGAGATCTATAACAGAATTTCCTATTCCTAAAAGTATTAGAGATGTGAGAAGCTTTTTCGGATTATGTTCTTATTATCATCATTTTATCAAAGATGTATCAAAGTCAGGCCACTCCAAGAATTGTTAAAAGCCGATGCTAAATTTATCTGGGGTGGTGTTCAACAAGATTGTTTTGATGTGATGTGAAAAGCTCTGACAGCTGACCCTGTGCTTGGTCTGTATGATGAGAGAGAACCTACAGAACTACACACAGACACCAGCAGGTATGGGGCAGTGCTGTTCTGGTGCAAATTTCAGATGGAAAAGAGAAGGTTACAGCCTATGCTTCTAAGACACTTATAAAAGCCAACAGAAACTATTCATCTACAGAAAGAGAATGTCTTGCTGTGATCTGGGCCATGTGCCAATTTCAATAGTATCTCTATGGAAGGCCATTCACAGTTGTTACAGACCATCACTCACTTTGTTGGTTGACCAGTCTTTAAGGATCCAACAGGATGGCTCGCCAGATGGGCACTACATCTTCAAGAGTATGACATTACCATAGCGTACAAAAGTGGAAGAAGATGGTAAAATGCCAACTGTCTCTCAAGGAACCCTGTGCAATATCATCAAGACTTTGATGAAGATAGTGACTGTCTCGCTGCAATCCAGGATCTCTCTGCTGAGCAGGAGGAGGATGCCAAGATATCTCAAATTCTGTTTGCCTTAAATCAGTCAGAGGACATGAAAGGACAATTTAAGGTAGTTAATGGATTACTTTGCAAGAAAAACTTTGATCCATTTGGAAAGAGGTGGCTACCAGTGATTCCTAAACACATGCGCTTAAATGTTCCCAATTCCACCAGCCAAAACACCTTTCCAGCCTGTTGGGATAGACCTCCTTGGACGATTTCCAACGTCTGCTAGTGGCACTAGATAAATTATTGTTTGCACTGATTATCTGACATGCTATGCCATTACAAAAGTCATGGAAACAGCCAAAGCATCTGAGATAGCCAAATTCATCATGGAAGATATTGCATTGAAACATGGTGCCCCAAGGTCATTAATTACAGATCGAGGAAAAGTTTTTCAATCAAATCTGATGACAGAGATAAACCACCGGTGCAACATTACACATCACACGACAACTGTCCGCCATCTGCAAAACTAATGCGCTTACTGAACGCCTTAATAAGACCTTGGTTGACATGCAATCAATGTTCATTAATGCTGAGCAGGGCAACTGAGATGAGTTGCTACCTTTAGTTATGTTTGCCTACAACACCACCAAACAAGACACCACATTTCTCCTGGTGCATGGGTGAGGCGACTACGATGATGGACACTGTGTTTCCGTTAAATCCTGATGATGTGGACGATGACTACATCGACAAGGTGTTAACCAGAGCTGAGGAAGCTCATCTGTTAGCTCGACTCCTCACGCTGCAGGCTCAAGAAAACGATCGCCAAAGGTACGACGCAAGCCACTGCACTGTTGTCTACCAGCTGGTGACCTCGTCTGCATCTTCACTCCTGTACGGAAGGTTGGTCTCTCCGAGAAGCTCCTCAGGCACTACTTTGGACCTTATAAGGTTGTAAGACAGTTGTTCTGATGTTACTTATGAAGTTGCAGATTTCGACCCTAACACAAGACGACGAAAGATCAGAGATACCGCCCACATTTGTCGAATAAGACCTATAAGGATTACGCAACCCAGGGTAAATTCGAAGCTCCAGCGACAGGCAACAAGCAGAAAGATTACGAAGAGCGTAGGGGGCAAAGGCAGTTCTAAGAACATAACCGCCAGGGTAAACATCAGTCATCGGGAGTCTGAGTATGCAGGACCGATGACTTGTTCCCGGACTAGGACGGCGTAACACTGAGATGCTGTTCTCTTAAGGAGGGAGGAATGTCACAGCAGAAGCTGAGTAGCAGTTACCATGGTGTAGTGGTTATGATATGGTTATGATACTAGACTGTTTAATGGAGGGTTGTGAGTTCAAAACTCACATGAACTGTAAAATTTTAATTTGTATATTTGGTCTGAGTATATTCTAGAAGTAACCACAAATGTCAAGAATCATTGTACTGCAATGTTCTTAACTGTATATATACCATATCTGTTCTGGCCAGAGGCAGTTTGCTCTGCACTCTTGTATGTGCAAGTGCTGAATAAACCTTCATTAAGTGAAGTTAGCGTTTGTCATTCATCTAATTACACTTTCTACATCACAATATAATCTATCTGAAATGTCCCAGTGTCTCCAGGCCTCTTCCACATATACAACCTTCTTTCATGATTTTTAAATCAAGTGTTAGCTATGATTAAATTATGCTCTGTGCAAAATTCTATCAGGTGGCTTCCTCTTTCATTCCTTATCCCCATTCCACATTCACTTACAACTTTTACTTCTCTTCCTTTTCCTACTATCAAATTCCAGTCCACCATGACTATTATATTTTCATATTCCTTCACTATCTGAATAATTTCTTTTATCAAATCATACATTTCTTCAATCTCTCCATTGTCTGCAGAGCCAGTTGGCATATAACCTTTTACTACCGTCGTAGGTGTGGGCTTCATGTCGATCTTGGCTTCAATAGTGCATTACCCACGCTCATATTGTTTTATTCATTACTAAACCTACTCCTACATTACCCCTATTTGATCTTGTATTTATAACTCTGTATTCACCTGACCAGAAGACTTGTTCCTCCTGTCACCGAACTTCACCAATTCCCACTATATCTAACTTTAACCTATCCATTTCCCTTTTTAAATTTTTTTTACCTACCTCCCTGACTAAGAGATCTGACATTTCATGCTCCAATCCGTAGAAAGCCAGTTTCTCTTCTCCTGATAACAATGTCCTGAGTAGTCCCCACCCGCAGATCTGAATGGAATTAATCCAAATTCATATCAATGTAAAAAGCTGTTCCCTGATACGAGCAGAGCTGGTAAATGACATGGCTGCTTTCATGGGTGGCCTGACCTCTGATGGTGCGAGATAAGCCAACTACAGGAATAGGATAGGAAGTGCTAGATGGGGGAATTGGGTAGGTCTTGTGACTGGGAGTTCCTTGGGGCAAGGAGTGGGGACTGGGAGTGCCATAGGGATGGACTGTTGTTGTTGTTGTTGTTGTCTTCAGTCCTGAGACTGGTATGATGCAGCTCTCCATGCTACTCTATCCTGTGCAAGCTGCTTCATCTCCCAGTACCTACTGCAACCTACATCCTTCTGAATCTGCTTAGTGTACTCATCTCTCGGTCTCCCTCTATGATTTTTACCCTCCACGCTGCCCTCCAATGCTAAATTTGTGATCTCTTGATGCCTCAAAACATGTCCTACCAACCGATCCCTTCTTCTAGTCAAGTTGTGCCACAAACTTCTCTTCTCCCCAATCCTATTCAATACCTCCTCATTAGTTACGTGATCTATCCACCTTATCTTCAGTATTCTTCTGTAGCACCACATTTCGAAAGCTTCTATTCTCTTCTTGTCCAAACTAGTTATCGTCCATGTTTCACTTCCATACATGGCTACACTCCAAACAAATACTTTCAGTAACGACTTCCTGATACATAAATCTATATTCGATGTTAACAAATTTCTCTTCTTCAGAAATGCTTTCCTTGCCATTGCCAGTCTACATTTTATATCCTCTCTACTTCGACCATCATCAGTTATTTTACTTCCTAAATAGCAAAACTCCTTTACTACTTTAAGTGTCTCATTTCCTAATCTAATTCCCTCAGCATCACCCGATTTAATTTGACTACATTCCATTATCCTCGTTTTGCTTTTGTTAATGTTCATCTTATATCCTCCTTTCAAGACACTGTCCATTCCGTTCAACTGCTCTTCCAAGTTCTTTGCCGTCTCTGACAGAATTACAATGTCATCGGCGAACCTCAAAGTTTTTACTTCGTCTCCATGAATTTTAATACCTACTCCAAATTTTTCTTTTGTTTCCTTTACTGCTTGCTCAATATACAGATTGAATAACATCGGGGAGAGGCTACAACCCTGTCTCACTCCTTTCCCAACCACTGCTTCCCTTTCATGCCCCTCGACTCTTATTACTGCCATCTGGTTTCTGTACAAATTATAAATAGCCTTTCGCTCCCTGTATTTTACCCCTGAGACCTTTAGAATTTGAAAAAGAGTATTCCAGTCAACATTGTCAAAAGCTTTCTCTAAGTCTACAAATGCTAGAAACGTAGGTTTGCCTTTTCTCAATCTTTCTTCTAAGATAAGTTGTAAGGTCAGTATTGCCTCACGTGTTCCAACATTTCGACGGAATCCAAACTGATCCTCCCCGAGGTCTGCATCTACCAGTTTTCCATTTGTCTGTAAATAATTCGCATTAGTATTTTGCAGCCGTGGCTTATTAAACTGATAGTTCGATAATTTTCACATCTGTCAGCACCTGCTTTCTTTGGGATTGGAATTATTATATTCTTCTTGAAGTCTGAGGGTATTTCGCCTGTCTCATACATCTTGCTCACCAGATGGTAGAGTTTTGTCAGGACTGGCTCTCCCAAGGCCGTCAGCAGTTCTAATGGAATGTTGTCTACTCCGGGGGCCTTGTTTCGACTCAGGTCTTTCAGAGCTCTGTCAAACTCTTCACGCAGTATCGTATCTCCCATTTCGTCTTCATCTACATCCTCTTCTATTTCCATAATATTATCCTCAACTACATCGCCCTTGTATAAGCCTTCTATATACTCCTTCCACATTTCTGCCTTCCCTTCTTTGCTTAGAACTGGGCTGCCATCTGAGCTCTTGATTGGACTATGATGTTGCAATGGTTGATTGGTTGACAGAACACCACTTTAGGTGGGGTGTTAAGGATCTTTGGTAAAATGTCCTTCATTTCAGGGCAAGATGACAAGTAATCAAAGCTCTGGCAAAGGATGTGTATCAGTTGTTCCAGTATGGGATGGTACTGGGTGACAAAGGGGTACTCCTTTGTGGCTGATTCTAGGTGGTGGTGGGAGGATTGGGGGTATGAGGAGAAATGGCACAGGAGATCTGCTTGCAGAGTAGGCCTGTGGGTCAGTGTGTGTCTGTGGAACCTTTGGCAAGACCCTCAGCATTCTGAGCAACGGAGTTTTTGTCCCAGCAGATACACCATCACCCGGAAGCCAGGGTATATGGGAGGGATTCTGAGGAGAGGTTCTATGAAAGGCCTATGGCTGCAAGCAGGGACCAGAGGTTGTGTTGGACTTCTTGGTTGGGATCACTTGGGCAGAGTTTATAGATGGACAAGTCAGATAACTGACGGAGACCTTCCACCAGGTAGCCACTTGGATTCATAACAATTCACTCTGTGTTCCATTAGAACTCCAACACCTTCTCACCTATCATGTTGACCACCTCCTAACTGAAGGTTTCATCTCCATCTCTGTCCACAGTAAACCCATCAACCAGCAACAGTACCTAGATTTTGACAGCTGTCATCCCTTTCAAACAAAAAAATTCTTCCAATACAACCTGACCACCAAGGGACAGCGTATCTGCAGTGAAAAGAACTCGCTTGCCCACTATTCTGAGGGTCTCACCAAAGCCTTTACAGACAAGCACTATCCTCCAGACAAACAGAACTCCTGTGCCATTTTCTCTCAACCTCCCAATCCTCCCACCACCCCCTCGAACCAGCCACAAAGGAGTGACCCCTTTGTTACCCAATGCCACCCTGGACTGAAAGAACTGAACCACATCATTCACCATGACTTGGATTGTCTATCATCATGTCCTGAAATGAGGGAAACCCTACCCAAGATCCTTCCCACCCCTCCTAAATTGTTTTTCCAGCACTCACTCAACCTCTGTAAAATCCTAGTCCATTCCTATCCCTTCCCAAACCCAACCCCCTTGACACAAGGATCATATCCCATGTGCAGGACCTGCCCGATCCACCCACCCAGCACTTTCTCTTCCTGCCCTGTTACAGGTTTATCCCACCCTACCAGTTCTGCTCTGCTGAAATCATTGCACAGCTTTTTATATTGGCGTGGCTACCAACCAGCTGCCCACTAGGATTAACGTCTAACACCAAACTGTGGCCAAGAGCAAAGTAGACCATCCTGTGGTACAACATGCAGCTGAACATAACACCTTTGATTTCAGTGGCTGCTTCACTACCCAAGCCACCTGGATCCTCATCTCCATCTGAAGTGCGTGGATGGGAGTTATCCTTACACAACATCGGGACCCTGGAGCTTTGTTCACTTTCAATGATCTCAGCTATTTCTCAACACCATTGACACTACTACTTATTTCATTCAGCATCTCTATCTATAGCCCTAGTCTTTGTTTTACACCTATTATGCAATAGACTCTGTTTCCTCAGAAGTTTCTTTACAGTGACTATATTCGATGGAGGTTGCCTCCTATTATGAACTGTTCTATTGGGTACATATCTATCCAGTGCAGGGTCAATTATTCTTTTAAATGTGAGCCAGAGTTCCTCTATATGTTGCTGAACTGTGCTGAAAATTTCAAGTTCCTCACTGAGATATGACATTACTGCTTTTAGCAATTTCGATGTGCATGTCCTCAATGTGGTCAGGTCTATTTATTGCCATGAAATCCAATATATTTCCATCATGAGTAGGTTTCTTAGCTATCTGTTCTGAGTAATTTTTAGAGAAGACATTTAATAAAGTTTCACAGGATGTCTTATCACACCCACCACTAACAAAACTGTAACTTTCCCAATTAATTGTTGGATGATTAAAGTCTCCACCAATGATTTCGGTATGACTAACTTACGTACAAGTGAACTGAGGTTTCCTCTGATGTTTTCAGTTACAGCAGTTAGCCTTCTGCCGCCGAGCAGTGTGTCAGCAGCGTACAAGTAGCAACATTACTGCATTTACTAGGCAGTCTTGTATTTTAATAACCATTTAAATTTTGTGTTGAATTGTTTGTGCTCTCTGTAGATTAGTTCAGATATTCTTTGCACAACAGTATTTAGCATGGATAGGGACTGCAGCTGCTGTGTTCAGATGCAGCCCGAGTTGGCATCCCTTCGCTTCCAGCTTCAGGCAGTGTTGGCTTCAGTCACACAGCTTCAGGCTGTTGCCAATGGGGGTCTGGACGGACGTTTGTCGGGGATGGCCAACTCATTCCACGCAGCCCCTGATCAGACTACAGCTGTGGCTGCCCAGGATACTGCCCACATTGAGACTGACCCCTCACCTGTGGTTGAGTGGGAGGTCATCTCGAGGTGTGGCAGGGGGCGAAAGACATTCTGGAGGGCTGAATGGAAGGCCTCTTCAGTTTGTCTGGCAAACCAGTTTCAGGCTCTGTCTCCAGCTGATACTGATCTTCGGCCGGATATGGCTGCTTGTCCTATTCCAGAGGTTGCCCCTCAGTCTGCAAAGATCCGAGCGGTCGAGTGGGCTTACTGGTAGCTGGGAGCTCCAACGTCAGGTGTGTAAGAGGATCCCTTAGAGATATGGTAGCAAGGGAGAGGAAGAAAACCCATGTGCACTCCGTGTGCATACAGCGGGGGGGGGGGGGGGGGGGGGGGGGGGGGGGGGGGGAGGATCATTCCAGATGTGAAAAGGGTCCTTCCAGATGCCATGAAGGGTACAGGGTGCACCCATCTGCAGGTGGTCGCTCATTTCGGCACCAGTGATGTGTGTTGCTATGAATAAGAGGAAATCCTCTCTGGCTTCTGGCGGCTATCTGATTTGGTGAAGACTACCCAGTCTCACTAGCGGGATGAAAGCAGAGTTCACCATCTGCAGCATCGTCGACAGGACTGTCTGTGGACCTCTGGTACAGAGCCGAGTGGAGTGTCAATCAGAGGCTGAGAAGGTTCTGCAACTGTGTGGGCTGCAGATTCCTTGACTTGCACCGTAGGGTGGTGGGGTTTCAGGTTCCGCTGGATAGGTCAGGAGTCCACTACACACAGCAGGCGGCTACACGGATAGCGGGGGTTGTGTGGCATGGACCGGGCAGTTTTTTAGGTTAGATGGCCTCGGGAAAGTACAGAAAGGACAACAGCCTCAAAGGGTGCGGGGCAAAGTCAGGACATGTGCAGACCAAGCAGCAATTGGTATTGTAATCGTAAACTGTCGAACCTGCATTGGTAAAGTACTGGAACTTCAAGCGCTGATAGAAAGCACCGATGCTGAAATTGTTATACGTATGGAAAGCTTGCTGAAGCCAGAGATAAATTCTGCTGAAATTTTAACAAAGGCAAAGATGGTTGTTGAGAAAGGTTAGATTGCATACAACCGGTGGTGGCGTGTTTGTCGCTGTTAGTAGTAGTTTATCCTGTAGTGCAATAGAAGTGGATAGTTCCAGTGAATTATTATTGGTGGAGGTTATACTCAACAACTGAGCTAGGTTAATAATTGGCTCCTTTTACCAACCTCCCGACTCAGCAGGATTAGTGGCAGAACAACTGAGAGAAAATCTGGAATACATTTCACATAAATTTCCTCACTGTGTTATAGTCTTAGGTGGAGACTTTAACTTACCAGATATAGACTGGGACACTCAAATGTTTAGGACAGGTGGTAGGGACAGAGCATCGAGTGACATTATACCGAGTGCACTATCCGAAAATTACGTTGAGCAATTAAACAGAAAACCGACTCGTGGAGATAACATCTTAGACCTACTAATAAACAGACCCAAACTTTTTGACTAAGTGCAGAACAGTCTGTTGCAGCATCCCTGAATATGGAAGTAAATAGGAATATGAAAAAAAGGCAGGAAGGTTTATCTGTTTAGCAAGAGCAATAGGAGGCAGATTTCAGACTACCTAACAGATCAAAATGAAAATTTCTGTTCTGACATTGACAATGTTGAGTGTTTATGGAAAAAGTTCAAGGCAATCGTAAAATGCGTTTTAGGCAGGTATGTGCCGAGTAAAACTGTGGGGGACAGGAAAAACACACCATGGTTCAACAACAAAGTTAGGAAACTACTGCGAAAGCAAAGAGAGCTTCACTGCAAATTTAAACGCAGCCAAAACCTCTCAGACAAACAGAAGCTAAATGATGTCAAAGTTAGCATAAGGAGGGCTATGAGTGAAGCGTTCAGTGAATTCGAATGTAAAATTCTATGTACTGACTTGACAGAAAATCCAAGGAAGTTCTGGCATTACGTTAAATCAGTAAGTGGATCAAAACAGCATATCCAGACACTCTGGGATAATAATGGCATTGAAACAGAGGATGACACACGTAAAGCTAAAATACTAAACGCCTTTTTCCAAAGCTGTTTCACAGAGGAAGACCGCACTGCAGTTCCTTCTCTAAATCATAGCATGAACAAAAAAATGGCTGACATTGAAATAAGTGTCCAAGGAATAGAAAAGCAACTGAAATCACTTGACAGAGAAAAGTCCACTGGACCTGACAGTATACCAATTTGATTCTACACAGAGTACGTGAAAGAACTTGCCTCCCTTCTAACAGCCATGTACCAAAAGTCTCTAGAAGAACGGAAGGTTCCAAATGATTGCAAAAGAGCACAGGTAGTCCCAGTCTTCAAGAAGGGTCGTTGAACAGATGCGCAAAACTATAGGCCTATATCTATGACATAGACCTGTTGTAGAATTTTAGAATATGTTTTTTGCCCATGCATCATGTCATTTCTGGAAACCCAGAATCTACTCTATAAGAATTAACATGGATTCCACAAACAGTGATCGTGTGAGACCCAACTCGCTTTATTTGTTCACGAGACCCAGAAAATATTAGATACAGGCTCCCAGGTAGATTTTCCTTGACTTCCGGAAGGCATTCGATACAGTTCCGCACTGTCGCCTGATAAAATAAGAGCCTATGGAATATCAAACCTGCTGTGTGGCTGGATTGAGGAGTTTTTAGCAAACAGAACGCAGCATGTTGTTCTCAATGGAGAGACGTCTACAGACGTTAAAGTAACCTCTGGCCTACCACAGGTGAGTGTTATGCGACCATTACTTTTCACAATATATATAAATGACCTAGTAGATAGTGTCAGAAGTTCCATGCGGCTTTTCCGGATGATGCTGTAGTGTACATAAAAGTTGCAGCATTAGAAAATTGCAGCGAAATTCAGGAAGATCTGCAGCAGATAGGCACTTGGTGCAGGGAATGGCAATTGACCCTTAACGTAGACAAATGTGATGTATTGCGAATACATAGAAAGAAGGATCCTTTATTGCATGATTATATGGTAACGGAACAAACACTGGTAGTAGTTACTTCTGTAAAATATCTGGGAGTATGCATACTGAATGATTTGAAGTGGAATGATCATATAAAATTAATTGTTGGTAAGGCAGGTGCTAGGCTGAGATTCATTGGGAGAGTCCTTAGAAAATGTAGTCCATCTATAAAGGACGTGGCTTACAAAACACTCGTTCCACCTATACATGAGTTTTGCTCATCAGTGTGGGATCCATACCAAGTCGAGTTGACAGAGGACTTAGAGAAGATCCAAAGAAGAAGGGCACGTTTTGTCACAGGGTTATTTGGTAAGCGTGATAGCGTTACGGAGATGTTTAGCAAACTCACGTGGCAGACTCTGCAAGAGAGGCGCTCAGCATCACGGTGTAGCTTGCTGTCCAGGTTTCAAGAGCGTGCGTTTCTGGATGAGGTATTGAAATACTGCTTCCCATTACTTATACCTCCCGAGGAGATCACAAATGTAAAATTAGAGAGATTCAAGCATGCACGGAGGCTTTTCAGCAGTCGTCCTTCCCACAAACCATATGTGACGAACAGGGAAGGGAGGTAATGACACTGGCACATAAAGTGGCCTCCGCCACACACCGTTGGGTGGCTTCTGGAGTATAAATGTAGATGTAGCTGAGTCTGAAGGGCAACAGAAGGATCCAACTATCATTTTATTCCCACCCCTCATACTGATTCTTGTCCAAACAATCTCACATGGAACTTCAATTTCTATCCCTGTAGATCTGAGTTTTTTTATCTACTTTGATAAATACACTACCTCCATTTCCCATTTGCCTGCCTTTTCGAAACACACTTAAACATTCCCCAAAAATCTCACTGCTATCAATTTCAGGTTTCAACCATCTTTCTGTACCTAGAATTATGATAGCTTCACTGCTTTTCATGATTGCTTTGAACTCTTGCACTTTGTTGCAAATGCTTAGGCAGTTTACATTAGGATTTTAATACTCTCACCTGTGGGCGGCAATTCTTTTGATCTTACACTGATACTTCTGGGTTTCCTTCAGCTAACGTTATCTGGATTGGATGGAGAGCCACCTAATCTAAAAAACCTTTGTGTGCGCCCTACACAAAGTCAGCTGCATCACAGTCCTAAATGCCCAACTGTTGTTAAAGTTACAATAATCCATATGTTTAAGATGTCTTGTGTGTGATTTAGACAAAAGCGACATATTTCCACACAGACGTCAATGTTTTGTAAGACCTTCTTATTGTGACGAGAACAGGTCTTATATACATCTATGTCTATATTCTGCAAACAGTGGTGAAGAGCATGCCAATTCAGTTTCTTCAGTATCTCTCTGACTTCCACAGATCTAACAAACCTGTAACCATTCACATTGCCCTTCTCAGTATGTGTTCAATATCCGCTGATAGTCCTATTTGGTATGGTTCTCAGACACTACAGCAATATTCTAGGAAAAAAAAAAAAATTGCACAAGCAGTCTAAGGAGATTTGGAATAAACTGAATCTACCACCTGCTTTACCTATGACTGATCATATAAGATTATTCCATTTCACATCCCTCCAAAGTGTTACACCCTGGTATTTGTATGAGTTACCCAATTTCAACAGTGGCTCATTTATGTTATAGTCATAGGCTACTATGTTTTTTCATTTTGAGAAATGCATAATTTAACATTTCTGAACATTTGGAGCAAGATGCCATCTTTGCACCATTCTGAAATATTATCAAGATCTGACTGAATGTATGATGCAGATTCTTTCTATGGTACTTCATTACACATAACTGCATCACATGTAAAAAGCTCAAAGTTACTGTTAATATTGTCTGTAAAGTCATTAACATACAATGTGAACAGTAAGGGTTCCAACACATTTCCCTCTGGCAGACCCGAAATTACTGCTACATCTGGTGATAAATATCCATCCAAGATAATATGCTGTGTCATCCCTACCAAAAAGTCCTCAATCCAGTCACAAATTTCACTTGATACCCTGTATGATCATACTTTTGACAATAAGCAAGTGTGGTACCAAGTCAAACGCTTTTCGACAATCAAGAAAATCTGTGACTAACTGCGGCCTTGATCCAAAACTTTTAGTATGCCATGCAAGATAATACTACATATTACTGGTTCAGTGGAAAAAATGTCACCTTCAGTCAAGAAATTTATGACATAAGTGGCCGCTATGAAGATGATTGTATTTGAATATGTCTATGTTAGTAGCCACAGGAACACAATTTTATTTTAATACCCTACTTACAACGAGAGCTTTGATCAACTTGAATTGCAACGATATTGTTTTACTAAACTTTGTATATTTTACTTTGCCCATGTATTGTAGTAATCTCACTAGGAATTATTAACATATCTTCGCAAGTCCAAAAATCTTTTACTCACCAATAGTTGGGTCGTGATAATCCAAAAACCTATGGTTGACGAACTGTAGAGTTAGAGCTGTAAAAACAAAGCAGTGAAAGTATCATACGGCCAACTTCATGAGCGAACTGAACGACACTGATGAGCACATATTCACATTTACCTGATTTCCCAACCCCCCCGTCTCCCAATACCACTATTTTGTACACTCTTAATCCACCTCTTGTAGTTTCGGGTCGACCTTGTGATACACCTCTGCTATCATCAGCAATGCCCATTCTCCCGGGTCTTTTGCCCGGAGTTACGGGCGCAATTCCAGACCCAGAAGGGCCTGCTTGACCAGCCGCCAGGTCTGCTTCTTTTTATTTCGGTTTCAAACTTGTAATCTAAAGGTACGACGTTTTCTTCCGGAATTCTTCTATTACCCTAGACCATTGCCAGAATGGTCTAGGGTTTTAAAACGCTAAAAGACCCTCAAAGGACTTATGTAGGTAAACGCCCCCATCAAGCAATCACGCTCGAGAACAACTTTGCCATCTATAGCTTCATGTGTGAAGTGACAGCTGAAACAGCTGAGTGGCAATGTTTACAGTTGAACTAGCACCAGTGTAGCCAACACAATCAGCGCAAGAGCTTATGATTTGGTTGCTTCGTATCTCTCAAAGAGTTGTAACACCCTGTGTGTTGTGGAGGTGTATTGTTATTCCAGAAACTAGGATGGCGCGTAAAATACTACTCTATTAATTAATGTTTCATCATGTTTATATTTTGCTGTTGACGTTTGAGTACCGCGGAGGTTGATTTATAAGTACGTTGTCTTTTTAGCTGTGTGATTGTAAATATAAGTGAATCCACCATCGCTCCTAAGGAGTATGTAAATTTTTTGTTACTTTTAGCTAGAAAGCACAACTATCAGTTTGGTAAGAATGCATTTATAAGGAAGAGCTTTTCACGGTGGTTTTTTTATTACGTTATCGCGTAATTTTACGTGTAGAAAGCGCGGCGTTGGTAATGTAATGTGTATCACAACCCTTACAGTCACTTATTTTGTATTGCGCCAGAAAGGTGAGTTATAGTTAACATAATTTCTTCTATAGAATGGCTTGGAAACAATTCAGTGCATTCAGATCCTCCAATAAGATATAGCAGCTGTATTGTTTGCCTTCTGGGTGTGTATCATAGGTTGAACCAGTATATTGTGAAGATAAAGCTGTATAAAAATTTGCTATACATTTGAATGATAGGTATGGAACAAATTACTGGTACTAGAACGCCATTAAAAGTCGAAATATGGTGTTCGTTTCCATAGAAGAACTCATTAATAACGTTAATTGTTTTAAACAGAACACCTAATGGTGCAGTAGCTATGACACACTGATTTGCATATTGTTTATAGTGGTAAGAAGTTAACGACTAAGTGCACATTTTTCCCCACATGGAAAGTGATCTATTTGTTCTGTATGTACATCTATACTGTGCAAACCACCGTGAAGTGAATGGCATAGGATACATCCCATTGTACCAGTTATTATGGTTTCTTCCCATTCTATTCACATATGGAGTGCAGGAAGAATGATTCTTTGAACATTTCTCTGTATGCTGTAATTATTGTAATTTTGTCTTCACAGTCTCTATGTGAATGACAAGTAGGGGTTGTAGTATATTCTGAGTGTCATAATTTAAAGCTGGTTTCTTAAATTTGGTTAGTAGAGTTTCTTGGGATAGTTCACATATACATATATCTTCAAGTGTCTTCTAGTTCAGTTTCTGTGACATTCTCCTATGGATCAAACAAATCTGTGACCATTCTTGCTGCCCTTCTCTTTAATCTATCAGTGTCCCATATTGGTCCTATTTGGTACAGGTCCTGCACAATTGAGCAATATTCTAGAATAGTTTGCATGAATGATTTGTATGCAATCTCCCTTGTAGACTAATTACACTTTGCCACTATACTAGCAGTAAACTAAAGTCCACCACCTGCTTTACCCACAAAGTGCTACAGTGAGGCATTTTTAGGACTTGGTCGATTCCAGCTGTTACTTATTGTTATTATAGTCACAGGATACCTATTTTTTTCCTTAAGTGCACAGTTTTACAAATCTGAACATTTAAAGCAAATTGGCAGTCTTTACACAACTTTGAAGTGTTATCAAGATCTGACTGAAAGTTTATGCAACTTCTTTCATGCAATACTTCATTATAGATAACTGCATCATCTGCAAAAAGTCTGAGGTTCCTATTAATATTGTCCATAAGGTCATTAAAATACACTGTGAAGAGCAGGGGTCACAACACACTTCTGGGGGGCACACCCCAAGTTCCTTCTATATCTGATGATGACTATCCATCCAAGATTATCTTCTGCAATCCTCCTCACCAAAAGATAGAAAATAGTTTTAATTGTATTACATTGTTATGTGGGAATTTAGACTTTTCTTGGCGAATCTCAATGACTGAGTCTTCTGAGGTTATCAGCTGTGTCAAGGTGGTGTTCTGTGGCAACGTTTCAACAAGTTTCCTTCTTGTCATCCTCAGGCGAAGTGTCATGTTTGTGTGCTGTCCAGGTCTTTATAGCTGCTGGACTGCTGGCAGCACCAATCCCGCATCTCCAGAAGGGGTGTTGCAGCATTTGGATGGGGGGGGGGGGGGGGGTAGTCACAATCAGTGGTGGTATGGGCTCATTGAATGCTGATGGGCCTGTCTGTTTCATCTACTGCCTTTGCCAGTTTTTCCTCAGAGCGTTCATGTAGTATTTTTGTTACCACTGCATCCCATGCAGTGCTAATTTGGAAACTACTATCTCGGTTGACAGGGTTAACATGGACTCGTATTGCTGCAGCCTCTTTGAAGATCGAATCCCAGAACTCGTTCGCCCTGCACAGCAGCTTTGTTTGTGTGAAATCAAACACATGGTTTTCGTTAAGACTGAGTTCTGCCACTGCAGATTTCTCTGTATGGCCTAGGCAAACACTCCTTACATGTTCTGAGCAGCACCACTATATACACCACTGTGTTTGGCCGATGTATTGTGTGCCACACTTACGGTTGATGCTGTAGACTACAGGTGTCTAAATTCCTAGTTTATCCTTCTCTGAACCCAGCATAGTCTTGATTTTTTCTGATGAGTGAAATATGGTATTAATGTTGCTCTTCTTTAATTTCCTGGCAATCTTTGCCTGGGGCGGCCCAGTGTATAGAAGGGATTCCAAGTGCTTAGTGTCTTCTTCATGCACATCTTCCCTTTTTTGCTTGCTTTGTTGGAAAGTGTGTCTCAGAACAGCTATTCTCATGAAAGGTTTTTCTCAAGTGCTGCAGTTCGCAAGGTAGACTCTCCTTGTCGTACATGTCTTGTACTCTGCGCACCAAGGTGGTGAGCAGTGATTTGCATCGTGCAGCATGGTGGCAGCTATTGGTGTTAAGGTATATGTCATTGTGTATCTTTTTCATGTAAACAGAATTACCTAATGTGCCATCAGTCTTCTTCTTTATCATGACATTGAGGAAAGGCAGACATCCATTTTCTTCCAGCTCCATGGTGAATTTAATATTGTCTTGTGTGCCTTTGAGGTGGTTAAGGAATTCTTGTAGATTTTCTTTGTCATGCGGCCAAACCATGACTGTGTCATCCACATAGTGGTAGAACACCTTCAGTTTCAGACACTCCATTTCTGCTAAGTATTCCACATTTACTTTTGCAATACATGGTGTTAGGGGGGGAACTTGCGGACACACGTTGTATCTGTCTGTTGTATTAATTGGAAGTATGTGGTACTGTGTGTATGGCGGAACAGTTTCACTGTCTCTTTGTTGAAGTGGCCCTCTGTGTGAAGAGGGACGTGACTTCAAAGCTGACTAGGATGTTACCTTTGTCCAGATGCATACCTCAAAGTATCTTCACAAAGTCCATTGAGTTTTTCACATTATGAGGACAATGACCTACGAGATGCTTTTCAATGGATGCAGCAGGTGTTTGGCTATTTCATAAGTTGGTGAATGTATTGTGTCCACTATTGGACATAGTGGACGTCCCTTCTTGTTTATCTTTGAAAGTCTGTAGAGGTGCTGTGATATCAGTGCTCTGAGGTACAGCCTTCTTAATCATACTGCATATCCATTCCTTAGGTTTTTTAGTAGTGAGATGGTTTCCCTTGTCACCGCTGGTGTAGGATACTTTTTCACTTCTTTGTAAGCTGGTTCTTATAAAAGGATCTCAATTATCCGCTGGTAGTGAACTGACTGTAGCAGTACTGTCGTATCATCTTCGTCTGCCACTAGGACAGCTGTGTCCTCGTATCTTGTAGGTTGCATATTGCCCTTTGTTCAGCCATAGAGATTTTCATTTTTGGCATTAACGCTATTTCCAAGACCCTGCAAGACTCCCTTCTGAGCTCTTTGGCATTGTCAGCCCCATGATGGCACGCTCGACGCTGCTGATCTCGATGCTACTGATGATCTCCCATTTAGGTAATATGGTGGGAACTGATGCAAAATTTAATCCTTTTGACAGCACAGATATTGTTGCCTCGTCCAGTTCCTTTCCAGTTAAATTGATAGTGGTCCTTGAACCCTTTGTACTGATGTGCTGCACTTGGCCCAGCACTTATCTTGTATTTTCAAAGTGGCTTTGCATTTGCAGAGCTCTCTGATTGTGAATGTGTTACCATCTACCCTCTCCCATGAGCTAGACCCAGATGCAAGACCTGTCCCGTACATCCTCCCGCCATCACCTACTCCAGTCAGGTCGCTAACGTCACCTATTCCATCAATGGCAGGGCTACCTTTGAAACCAGTCATGTGGTCTACAAGCTGAGCTGCAACCACTGTGCTGCTTTCTATGTAGGCATGGCAACCAACAAGCTGTCTGTCCGCATGAATGGCCACTGACAGACTGTGGCCAAGAAACACGTGGATCGCCCTGTTGCTGTACATGCGTCCAAACATGACTTCCTTCATTTCAATGATTGCCTCACAGCCTGTGCCATATGGATCCTTCCCATCAACACCAGGTTTTTGAATTGTGCAGATGGGAACTTTCCATGCAGTTCATCCTACATTCCCGTAACCTTCCTGGCTTCAACCTTTGTTAGTCACTGTCCTCTCCCATCCAGCCACTTTCCTGTTCCCATCCCAGCACAACACTGCCGTCATTACACCACCACACCCAGTCTTTTTATTTCTCTCCTTTTCCGCTACGTTTCCCACACCCCCAACCCTTCCCCTCTACCCTGACCTCCGTCTAATCTGCAGGACTTCACTGTTCACCACCCCCACCAAACTATGCCTCCCCCCCCCCCCCCCCCTCCGCCCCAACCTCCTCATTACCCCCACCCAGTCGCCACTCCCATCACGCACTGGTGCTGCTGTTCGCAGTGCGGTTTCAGTTGCACAAGACTGCAGTCATGTGTGTGAGTTGTGTTTACATGAATGAGTGTGTTTGCATATTTGTGTCTATGGTTGACAAAGGCGTTAATGGACGAAAGATTTAATTGTGAGAGTCTTTTTGTTGTGCTTATCTGCGACTGAGCATCTCTGCTACATGGTGAGTAGCAACTTTCCTTCTCATAATATTGTTAGCATCAACAAAACGAGGATAATGGAATGTAGTCGAATTAAGTCGGGTGATGCTGAGGGAATTACATTAGGAAATGAGACACTTAAAGCAGTAAAGGAGTTTTACTATTTGGGGAGCAAAATAACTGATGATGGTCGAAGTAGAGAGGATATAAAATGTAGACTGGCAATGGCAAGGAAAGCGTTTCTGAAGAAGAGAAATTTGTTAACATCGAGTATAGATTTATGTATCAGGAAGTCATTTCTGAAAGTATTTGTATGGAGTGTAGCCATGTATGGAAGTGAAACGTGGATGATAAATAGTTTGGACAAGAAGAGAATAGAAGCTTTTGAAATGTGGTGCTACAGAAGAATGCTGAAGATTAGATGGGTAGATCACATAACTAATGAGGAAGTGTTGAATAGGGTTGGGGAGAAGAGAAGTTTGTGGCACAACTTGACCAGAAGGAGGGATCAGTTGGTAGGACATGTTCTGAGGCATCAAGGGATCACCAGTTTAGTATTGGAGGGCAAAAATCGTAAAGGGAGACCAAGAGATGAATAAACTAAGCAGATTCAGAAGGATGTAAGTTGTAACAGTTTCTTTGAGATGAAGAAGCTTGTGCAGGATAGAGTAGCATGGAGAGCTGCATCAAACCAGTCTCAGGACTGAAGACCACAACAACAACAACAACAATATTGTTAGACTAATCATATGTTTGTGGTGCCTGTGGCAGCAGTACGTTGGAGTTTGTAATTCATTTTTGGAGTTGTCACTTAAAACTGATTTTTGAATTTGTCGGATAGTTGGTGCTTGGCATCAAGCATCTGCAAGTTCAGGTTTTCCAGCATCTCCATGACACCTTCCGTAGGCCAAACAAATCTGCAGACATTCCTGCTATACTTCTTTGTACACATTCAATATGTTCTGATAGTCTTATTTGGTATGGGTCCCACACCCTTGTACAATATTGTAAGGTGGGCCACATAAGTGTTTTGTAAGCACCCTCCTTTGTTGACTGATTGCAGTTACCAGTATCCTATACAAGAACTGAAGTCTCCTACTTGCTATACCTTTTATTGAGCCTATGTGCCATTCAGTTTCATGTCTCTACAAATTGTTACATCTAGGTGTTTGTGCAAGTTGACTTATTCAAATTGTGATAAAAAAATGGTAGATCATCAACACAATCTCCTGAGTAGCAAACCTAGACTCCTTAAGCTAGGAAGCCCTCTGGATGGAATGTCATATGTTGTCCCATAGACAATGCCACATATACTAGTCGCTGGTCCAAGGTGCAGCAACTGTGGTCAATCTCACACCTTCTCCACAAATGTAACACTTTACAAACTCAGCAGTTAAACTGTATAGTTGTATGAATTTAATCGTGCCCTGTATGTCATCCCCAGTTGCGACATGCAGAGACTATGCATCTGCTTCATTGTCACATCTATAACTAACAAACATCAAAACAAAATTAAACCTCCAACCATAAGCAACACACCATAGATTAAATCGAAAAACAAAACCAAGTCTAACATCACAATAACTCACTAACAAACCACCACAAACTCTTTCAGTATTATCACGAACAGCACTAAAGAAGTCTGATAGCATTAACAACATTCACAAACAATTTAAAAACATCAGCGTTCCTCACTAGAGCATACCATGGCATACTCCAGCATGCTTTCCAGGAACATGTTCCATTTTAAACACACCATGCCACCATAATGTCAAAACCCAGTTACATTACGCGTCAAAGCAGATGAGTGGCGTCAAACACTCAAGTTGACCCGAGCAAGTGGGCAATCTCTACACCACTTTAAAATCTTATTAAAATCTGTCAAAATATTTGTCCAGCTTTTTGCAAGCAGTACTTCATTTAAGTAAACTACATTGTCAACAAAAAGTCTGATGTTTCTACTTTCTATAAGGCCAATAATATGGAACATGAACAGTACGGGTCCCAATTCATTTAACTGGGGCATATCTGAAGTTACTTTTACAACTGTTGATGGCTATCACTTATGAGATAATATGCTGCATCCTCCCTACAAGAAATCCTCAATCCTGTCACAAATTCCATCTGATACCCTGCTTAGCTGTACTTTCATTGATAAGCATTGGTGTGGGACTGAGTCAAATTATTTTTAGAAGTTGGAAAATACTGCATCTACCTGTAACTGACTGCCTTGATCTATGACTTTCAGGATGTCATGCCAGAAAATCACAAATAGGGTTTGCCAAAACATATGTTTTTGGAATCTGTTTTAGATACTCCATTATGTTACAGCTTAGAATATGTGCTAAGATTCCTCAACTTATGGACATCAAAGGTATTGAAAATCAGTTTTATGCATCACTTCTGCTACCCTTATTGTGTACAGGTGTGACCAGTGCTTTCTTCCAACTGCTAAGCAAAGATTTTTTATTCATAGGATCTACAATACGGTTAAAAGAGGTTCTACTACAGATGCAAATTCTGTATAAAATCTGACAGGGTTTCCAACAGGCCCTGGTACCTTTCTCAGTTTTAGTAGTTTCAGCTGTTTTTCCAGTGCCACTGACACTAATATCTGATCACTCACCTTTGCAGCATTGTGTGAGTTAAACTGGGGCATTACTCCCAGATTTTCCTTTGCAGAGGAAGACAGCAAAATGGTGTGAAACAATTCTGTTTTTACTTTGCTACCATACATTTCATTTTCTCTGTCAGCCTTGACGATCCATTTCACTTCCTGTTCATCCTTCAGTGTCTCAACACCAGCTTCGGTGCTACTGATGGTGCTGGCATATAACCAAAATTATTGTCAATATATCAAACATATTTCCATAGTGAGTGGGCTTTGGACTGTCTGTTCTCTGTAGATTCCAAAGAAGGCATTTAGTATTATTTTGCAGGATGCCCACCACTTAAAGTCTAGCAAACTCGAATTACTGCAGTTGATTATCAGACAGTTAAAGACTCCTCCAGAGGTGACAGTATGTGAGGGGAACATACGTGCTAGCGAGTCGAGGTTTCCTCGCAAGTTCTCGTTTCTTTTGGTGCTGACTCTTGGGGGTCAACAGGGGACGATCCAGTCATAAATTTACACCCTTGACACTAAGCCCTCCCACATGTGCAGCTCCAATTACAATCTCTGTAGATTTAAGTTCCTTTCCTAGTGTGATGAATACACTACCTCAATTTCCCATTATACTCTCATTAAAATAACTGTAATTGACAGATTGCAGTGGTCATAGGCTGTATTTTTGGGTTGCAGCCGCTCACATTAGACAAGATGCTGCATGTACTGCATGTACCTACAAAACAGACAACACACCAAGTGCGTGATGCTCAAGAAAGAATTTTGACTGGTGAACGGCAGACGCATATCACATTACTTGCTGAAACATCTGTGGCAAAGATATTTCTTTAAGAGTGTAGCTTATTCTTTCAATATACACATAGATTTAGTTCAATATTCGAATATTAATGTGAAGAGATGATGTTGGCAACTATTACAGTGCGTGCTGCTGTTTGCAATTAATTTCTGTTTGTTGTAGCTAATTCGGTGCTAGTGTACAGTAGCCAGCAAGAATTGCTGTTCCGACAGAAGTAACAAATCGATTTCTTTTGTTTTCAACATGAGTAGCACGGTATAGACAATTTACAATACTTATATTTTAGATTTTGGTTACCAGTTTTTGAATGTATTCTTTGTATCGCATGTTTTTCAGAATATGACAAGATTTCTTGGGTTAATGTTTTGTATTTCATTGTTCTAATTTGATTGTGAGTTTGAAAAGCCAACAAATGTGACTAGAAGAAAAATGGCTGACATAATGGACTCACCTGAAGTGTAGTCTGTTACAGTTTGGTAGACAGTCGGCGAAGCGAATGAATCTGAGGGTAAGAAATCTGTTTGTGGTGACGATTGATCTGCAGCCTAGCCCAACGTATAGGCTAGATTGAAATGAATCAATTTGGGTGTGAGGTGGCAAAACCAACCATTGTGACTCAATGAAAACAGTCTGTGGTGATGGATTGATCTGTTGCTTAGCCTAGTAAACATTTCAAAAACTTCGTGGGATATTTTTGAAATGTCCCAATTTCCGAGGTTGTGCTTACCCAGGGACCTAAGATTACAGTTTAAGTGTTGTGAAATATTCTCTTTTACACAACAACATTGTGCAAAATACATTCCATTATGGCCCCACATAATTTTGTACCCTCCAAATCATAACAACATTTGTTGGACACTATTTTCTCATTGGTTGAGCCATCTTGTCTAATCATTTCAATCTACCATGCAAACAAGTACCAACTGCAGCACCCAGCACAAAAGCTGCCGACACAGTAAGTGCACTTAATGCGCAACAATCTCACTACTGACAAGTTTGGGCATTACCCAGTTTTCTCTACCTAGTGTTACTACAGATGTGCTGCAATAACTCTTCCAAGAAGGTGAAGCAGGTGGGAGAGAAGGTGCTGGAGCTTGTGAAGGACTGAGGTTGGAGTGTCCTGGCTCTGAGTCCAGGTCATGAAGATATCATCCTCATCAACTCAGTGTACCATCTTCCTGGACATCAACTTCCTCCTCCCTGACAGCTCTATCCACATCTCTGTCCACATTAAACCCACCAACAGTACCTGCATTCCTACAGCTGCCATGCCTTCCACACCAAAAATCCCACTCATACAGCCCAGCCACACAAGGATGGCGTGGCAAGAACTCCCTTGCCCATTATGCTGAAGGTATCACAAAGGCCTTCACAGACAGTCACTATTCCCCAAAACTAGTTTGCGAACAGATTTCCTTTGCCATCTCCCCACACACTCCTAATCGCATCACCCCCAAGAACCAGCTACAAAGGAGTATCCCCTTTGACGCCTTTGGTACCTTGGACTGGAACAACTGAACCACACCCTTCACCAGGGCTTTGATTATCTATTATCACACCCTGAAATGAGACTTGATACCCAAGATCCTTCATACTCCTCCTAAAGTGGTGCTCTGCTGCCTATAGAACCTCCACAGTATAGTTGATCCCTATGCTACTTCCAATCCCAACCCCCTTGCCACAAGAAACACATCCGTGTGGAAGACTTGCATGGAAGACCTGCCCAATCCACCCACCCGTTTCTGTCACAGGCTTATCTTACCTCATCATAGGTCAGGCCACCTGTGAGAGCAGCAATGTCATATACCAGCTCTGCTGCAGACATTATACAGCTTTTTATTTTGGCGTGACTCCCAACCAACAGCCCACTAAGATGAAAGTCCACTGCCAAACAGTTGCTGAGAGCAAAGTGGACCATCCTGTGGCACAACATGCAGCTGAGCATGATATGCTTGCTATTAATGGTTGCTTCACAACCCGGGCCAACTTGATCATCTCCTCCACAACCAGCTTTTCTGAACAGCACAGATGGGATTTATCCTTATAAAGCATTCTCAACTCTGAAATTATCCTCACTTCAGCTATTATAAACTAGTGTTCCCAGGCCCTCCACCCAACAGTTTCTACCCCCTTTCTCCTATAGCCTCTTCCCAAGTCACGCTACGTTACTGTCATTTTGCTGACTCTCTACCAGCGCACCCAGTAGTCTTTTCCCGTCACTGCTCCTCTCTTTTTCTGCTCACCAAATAATCTCAATTGGAACAATCACATAGATAATGTAGTGGGTAGAGCAAATTAAAGACTGCGATTCATTGGCAGAACACTTAGAGGGTGCAACAGGTCTACTAAAGAGACTGCTTACACCACACTTGTCCGCCCTATTCTGGAGTATTGATGTGTGGTATGGGATCCGCATCAGGTGGGACTGACGGTTGACATTGAAAAAGTACAAAGAAGGGTGGTTCATTTCATATTATTGTGGAATAGGGGAGATAGTGCCACTGACATGATACGTGAATTGGAGTGGCAATCATTAAAACAAAGGCGTATTTTGTTGCGACGGCATCTTCTCATGAAATTTCAATCACCAGTTTTCTCCCCCAATTGCGAAAACATTCTGTTGGCAGCCACCTACATTGGGAGAAATGATCATCACGATAAAATAAGAGAAATCAGGACCCACAAGGAAAAATTTAAGTGCTTGTTTTTCCTGTGTGCCGTTCGAGAGTGGAGTGGTAGAGAGACAGCTTGAAGTTGGTTCATTGAACCCTCTGTCAGGCACTTTATTGTGAATAGCAGAGTAATCATGTAGAGGTAGATGTAGACACACACACACACACACACACACACACACGAACATTTATTTTCTACTATATTACAATTTCACTGTCAAAGCTAGTATTAACTCCTTTTTACACCTCCTTTTCCAACTGATATCTTTTCAAAAAGTTGTGCACCTCTACTTTAACACCTTTGATGATCATTATTAATTATAGTCTGATGGTGACCTCATGAACTGAAATCCAGTTTACTAAATACATTAATACCGTAGAGCATGTATTGTTTTGTTCTTTTCAGTTATAAATATAAAGCTGTTCTACCAAGTAGTAATGGAAGAATTAGTTAACATAAAATCTTTGTGTTTCTGAATAACAGTCCTTCATAAACCATGTGAGCTATTTCCCCTTTCAACTGGGAGAAACACAGTTTCATTTAGTGCCATTATCCAACCACTGTTTGATGTTCTTTATGTGTGGAAAATTTTCCATATTTAACAGAGTTGAAGTCATCTTAAAATCTCAGTGTGCTGTAGAATTCAAACAGCTGTGCATCTGGTGCAGTGGTAATTGCCATGTTATCTCTTCAGTTGTCGGTGTAGTTGGTGGATATGTTTCCTTTTTATTTATTTACTGCAGGAAATTGACTTATATTTTTGTCAAACAGTGGAAAATCCAGGATGGAATGTAACAATATTTGAAAAGGAAAGTTGTTACCATATAGTGGAGATGCTGAGTTGCAGATGGGAACAACAAAAAGACTGTCACAAATAAAGCTTTCGGCCAATAAGGCTTTTGTCAAAAATAGAAAACACACACACACACACACACACACACACACACACACACACACACACACACACACACACACGTGCGCGACTGTATTCTCAGGTAACTGAAGCCACACTGGGAGCAGCAGCACCAGTTAATGGTGGGATTGGTGACTGTTTGGGGTAAGGAGGAGGCTGGGGTGGGAAGGGAAAGGGATAGTAGGGTAGGGGTGGCACACAGTGCAGTGCTGCTGGGGAGTGTGCAGGGATGAGATGGAGAGCGAGTAGGGCAGCTATGTGGAGTCAGGAGGTTAGACGGAGGGCAGGGGAGAGGTAGGAAGAGTAGGGCAGGGTTAACAGAAAGGGAGAGAAGTAAAAAAGACTGGGTGTGATAGTGGAATGAGGGCTGTGTAGTGCTGCAATGGGAACAGGGAAGGGGCTGGATGGGTGAGGACATTGACTAACGAATGTTGAGGCCAGAAAGGTTATGGGAACATTGACTAACGAAGGTTGAGGCCAGAAGGGTTACGGGAACGCAGGATATATTGCAGGGAAAGTTCCCACCTGTCCAATTCAGAAAAGCTGATTGTGATGGGAAGGATCCATATGGTACGGGCTGTGAAGTGGTCATTGAAATGAAGGATGTCATGTTTGGCAGCATGCTCTGTAACAGGGTGGTCCACTTGTTTCTTGGCTGAACACACTGCCAAACATGATATCCTTCATTTCAATGACTGCTTCACAGCCTATGTCATATGGATCCTACCCACCAACACCAGCTTTTCTGTATTGCGCAGGTGGGAACTTTCTCTGCAATATATCCTACATTCCCATAAACCTCCTGACCCCAACCTTTGTTAGCCATTGTTGTCACCTGTCAAGCCCCTTCTCTGTTCCCATTGCAGCACTTCACAGCCCTCATTCCACTATCACACCCAGTCTTTTTACTTCTCTCCTTTTCTACTACCCCCCCCCCCCCCCCCCCACCCCAAATTTCCCTTGCCCTTTTTCGAACCTCTCGATTACACATAACTGCCCTACCCTCTCTCCAACTCGTCCCTGCGTATTCCCCAGCAGCACTGCACTGTCCACTGTCCCTACCCTACTATCCCTCCCCCTCTCCATCTGAGCCTCCTCCTTACCCCCACCCAGTCGCCACTCCCATCATGCACTGGTGCTGCTGCTCACAGTGTGGCTTCAGTTGCCTGAGACTGCAGTCTTGTTTGTTTTTTTTTTTTTTGTTTTTTTTTTTTTTTTGGGGGGGGGGAGGGGTCTATTTTCGATGAAGGCCTTACTGGCCAAAGGCTTTATTTAGGTAGTCTTTTTGTAGTGCCTATCTGTGACTCTCCCCCCCCCATGAACCATGGACCTTGCCGTTGGTGGGGAGGCTTGCGTGCCTCAGCGATACAGATGGCCGTACCGTAGGTGCAACCACAACGGAGGGGTATCTGTTGAGAGGCCAGACAAACGTGTGGTTCCTGAAGAGGGGCAGCAGCCTTTTCAGTAGTTGCAGGGGCAACAGTCTGTATGATTGACTGATCTGGCCTTGCAACATTAACCAAAACGGCGTTGCTGTGCTGGTACTGCGAACGGCTGAAAGCAAGGGGAAACTACAGCCGTAATTTTTCCCGAGGACATGCAGCTTTACTGTATGATTAAATGATGATGGCATCCTCTTGGGTAAAATATTCCGGAGGTAAAATAGTCCCCCATTCGGATCTCCGGGCGGGGACTACTCAGGAGGATGTCGTTATCAGGAGAAAGAAAACTGGCGTTCTACGGATCGGAGCGTGGAATGTCAGATCCCTTAATCGGGCAGGTAGGTTAGAAAATTTAAAAAGGGAAATGGATAGGTTAAAGTTAGATATAGTGGGAATTAGTGAAGTTCGGTGGCAGGAGGAACAAGACTTCTGGTCAGGTGACTACAGGGTTATAAACACAAAATCAAATAGGGGTAATGCAGGAGTAGGTTTAATAATGAATAGGAAAATAGGAATGCGGGTAAGCTACTACAAACAGCATAGTGAACGCATTATTGTGGCCAAGATAGATACGAAGCCCACACCTACTACAGTAGTACAAGTTTATATGCCAACTAGCTCTGCAGATGATGAAGAAATTGAAGAAATGTACGATGAAATAAAAGAAATTATTCAGATAGTGAAGGGAGACGAAAATTTAATAGTAATGGGTGACTGGAATTCGAGTGTAGGAAAAGGGAGAGAAGGAAACATAGTAGGTGAATATGGATTGGGGCTAAGAAATGAAAGAGGAAGCCGCCTAGTAGAATTTTGCACAGAGCACAACTTAATCATAGCTAACACTTGGTTTAAAAATCATGAAAGAAGGTTGTATACGTGGAAGAACCCTGGAGATACTAAAAGGTATCAAATAGATTATATAATGGTAAGACAGAGATTTAGGAACCAGGTTTTAAGTTGTAAGACATTTCCAGGAGCAGATGTGGACTCTGACCACAATCTATTGGTTATGACCTGTAGATTAAAACTGAAGAAACTGCAAAAATGTGAGAAATTAAGGAGATGGGACCTGGATAAACTGACAGAACCAGAGGTTGTACAGAGTTTCAGAGAGAGCATAAGGGAACAATTGACAGGAATAGGGGAAAGAAATACAGTAGAAGAAGAATGGGTAGCTCTGAGGGATGTAGTAGTGAAGGCAGCAGAGGATAAAGTAGGTAAAAAGACGAGGGCTGCTAGAAATCCTTGGGTAACAGAAGAAATATTGAATTTAATTGATGAAAGGAGAAAATATAAAAATGCAGTAAATGAAGCAGGCAAAAAGGAATACAAACGTCTCAAAAATGAGATCGACAGGAAGTGCAAAATGGCTAAACAGGGATGGCTAGAGGACAAATGTAAGGATGTAGAAGCTTATCTCACTAGGGGTAAGATAGATACTGCCTACAGGAAAATTAAAGAGACCTTTGGAGAGAAGAGAACCACGTGTATGAATATCAAGAGCTCAGATGGCAGCCCAGTTCTAAGCAAAGAAGGGAAGGCAGAAAGGTGGAAGGAGTATATAGAAGGTTTATACAAGGGCGATGTACTTGAGGACAATATTATGGAAATAGAAGAGGATGTAGATGAAGACGAAATGGGAGATATGATACTGCGTGAAGAGTTTGACAGAGCACTGAAAGACCTGAGTCGAAACAAGGCCCCCGGAGTAGACAACATTCCATTAGAACTACTGACGGCCTTGGGAGAGCCAGTCAGGACAAAACTCTACCAGCTGGTGAGCAAGATGTATGAGACAGGCGAAGTACCCTCAGACTTCAAGAAGAATATAATAATTCCAATCCCAAAGAAAGCAGGTGCTGACAGATGTGAAAATTACCGAACTATCAGTTTAATAAGCCACGGCTGCAAAATACTAATGCGAATTCTTTACAGACGAATGGAAAAACTGGTAGATGCAGACCTCGGGGAGGATCAGTTTGGATTCCGTCGAAATGTTGGAACACGTGAGGCAATACTGACCTTACGACTTATCTTAGAAGAAAGATTAAGAAAAGGCAAACCTACGTTTCTAGCATTTGTAGACTTAGAGAAAGCTTTTGACAATGTTGACTGGAATACTCTTTTTCGAATTCTAAAGGTGGCAGGGGTAAAATACAGGGAGCGAAAGGCTATTTATAATTTGTACAGAAACCAGATGGCAGTAATAAGAGTCGAGGGGCATGAAAGGGAAGCAGTGGTTGGGAAAGGAGTGAGACAGGGTTGTAGCCTCTCCCCGATGTTATTCAATCTGTATATTGAGCAAGCAGTAAAGGAAACAAAAGATAAATTTGGAGTAGGTATTAAAATTCATGGAGACGAAGTAAAAACTTTGAGGTTCGCCGATGACATTGTAATTCTGTCAGAGACGGCAAAGGACTTGGAAGAGCAGTTGAACGGAATGGACAGTGTCTTGAAAGGAGGATATAAGATGAACATTAACAAAAGCAAAACGAGGATAATGGAATGTAGTCAAATTAAATCGGGTGATGCTGAGGGAATTAGATTAGGAAATGAGACACTTAAAGTAGTAAAGGAGTTTTGCTATTTAGGAAGTAAAATAACTGATGATGGTCGAAGTAGAGAGGATATAAAATGTAGACTGGCAATGGCAAGGAAAGCGTTTCTGAAGAAGAGAAATTTGTTAACATCGAATATAGATTTATGTATCAGGAAGTCGTTTCTGAAAGTATTTGTTTGGAGTGTAGCCATGTATGGAAGTGAAACATGGACGATTACTAGTTTGGACAAGAAGAGAATAGAAGCTTTCGAAATGTGGTGCTACAGAAGAATACTGAAGATAAGGTGGATAGATCACGTAACTAATGAGGAGGTATTGAATAGGATTGGGGAGAAGAGAAGTTTGTGGCACAACTTGACTAGAAGAAGGGATCGGTTGGTAGGACATGTTTTGAGGCATCAAGGGATCACAAATTTAGCATTGGAGGGCAGCGTGGAGGGTAAAAATCGTAGAGGGAGACCGAGAGATGAGTACACTAAGCAGATTCAGAAGGATGTAGGTTGCAGTAGGTACTGGGAGATGAAGCAGCTTGCACAGGATAGAGTAGCATGGAGAGCTGCATCAAACCAGTCTCAGGACTGAAGACAACAACAACAACAACAATCTGTGACTCGGCATCAACGTCTTCGCCATATAATATTTTTACTTCCATTTTTGTGTTACGTTTGTACTGTTTTAGTTTTGTTATATGGTTGTTGATTTCATTTCTTCATATTCTGGTGTTTTCTCTTCCCTTCTCTCCAGTATTCCTTCAGCCTTTCACAGTGTTGCTTCTAACCTCTCTTCAGTTCATTTTAAACCTCTTCTGTTTTCAGTCTTGCCTTGGAAACCTAACTCCTGTAACACTTTCATTCTAAAACTGTCCCTGCCTGAGTTTCTTGACTTCTTTTTCTAAAGGTATTTTAGGCTCTGTTTAGGCAATCTGTTGAACTCTGTTCTGTATAAATGACCAAAGAATTTGGCTCCTTTTTTTTGTTCTCACATGTTCCACGGGTCGTATACAGAATAGTGTTATGATGTGGATTTATGAGATATGTATATCTAAGAATGCATAATATGTTTGTTAAAGATCAGTTCAGATGTGTCTTTGTTAATTGTTCGCTATTTTTGCTGCCGTAGATACACCATGTCACTGGTAGCTTACGGTAGCAGTGATGAGAGTGGTGACGAAGATGAAAAGGACAATTCAGTGAAAACAAAAAATAACTCTGAATTTGAAAGCATTGATCATCCATCAGAAAGTAATACAATCAGTTCTGTTGAAGTATCAGAAGAAACTGTCTTTGAGAAGAAGAAACTGAGTGAGTCAAATGAAATAAATGATGAGGCACCTGCATCGGGTTTATTTTCTTCATTACCTGCACCCAAATCAAAAGCGTTAAAATATGAAGTGGACAACAAGTTAACTGAAACACCTGATCTAGATATACCAAGGAAACAACCAGTGAAAATTACTGTTCCGGCATTGTCTGAAGTAAGTTGTGGCTCACTTAATTTATGTGGAACTCTAACCGAATATTCGTAGATCATTGCTGCTTGCTTTAAATGTATTCTGTTCTGCTTCAAGAAAACAAATAGTTTCACTTCCTAGTACATAAACTGTCAATTTAAATCACAGTTGCAGTTCACTATCCACAATAAATGGAATGTATTTTTTATTCAAAGAAGAACTGATGGAACCTATTTGCTAGTTAAGTATCTTGTATAAGTACTGTAATGGAATAAGTAAGTACAGTGACTCATTATATTGAGGAGATATTTAGGAAATCAATATGACATGAACTAGAAGTTAAATATAGTATTAACACAGTGTTCATCATGTTTCCACATTGATCCACAGGTTCACTCAGAGACAGGCTCTAAATTTGCCGTCCATCCAGGAGAGTTCTCTGTAGTAAATTGTGAGACACTCTTACAATCATCATTAGTGAGAATTATTGTCAAGAGTGTGTGGCACGCACACTGCAGGATATGCTAAAGTGAGCACTCTCCAGGCGATATTCACCACGCTGCGTACAGTCATCTGCAGAGCGTTCTCTACACGAGTTTGCTCAGTGGAAAACTTGCCATCACTTTAGTGACAGAAATTTTTGCAACAGAGGGGAGGAAGGGGAGGGGGGCATGAACTGAGACATGGATAGCCTGGAGTGCCCATAGGTTAATACAGTAACTGCAAGTTAATGATACACAGAAATTTCAGACATTTTTGCCCATTAATTGGCTGTGAAGTGCAATTCCTTATAGAGTTTGTAGGGCCAGCAATCTTTTTTTTAAATAAACATGAAAATTAAGAAAATTGATATCAGTACATGATTGAGTGGTGGTGACCTCAAGATTGTTTGCAGCAATTAGTATTAAAGTAATTTCCTTCACACTTAACAGAAAATCTGATACATTACATTACTTCACTGCCTCAGTCAACTAGTTTTTCAGGTAATTCATAAAGCTGCCTTTGGTACCTTTTATGCATTGCTGTATGTGCAGTTGATTGGACAACTGAACAAGTAGACCCCCCCTCCCCCTTACACCCTCCCCTCCTCCAGCTATTTACAGGTCTCTTAAAGAAATATTATGAGGTAGGAATGAACATAACTATCTAGAGGAGTATTATTCATTTTGTTTTCTAATTTTACAACAGTATAACCGATAATCTGAACAGAAGTGAAATCAAGTGATGACATAATCCAGTGCTCAAGTTTCATCTATTTCAATGTAACCATGTGGCACTCTGACATCTTTGTATGCATGCACTTTACCCCACTCCTTGACTTTTGTAAATGCAAAATCACCAAGCCCACTGATGTGTTAAATATTGACACTCGACGTGAACTGATGCAGAATTTTTTTGCCCGTCATTTTGAGACCCAACAAATCATTGAAGATGTACTATTTCCTGTGAATACAATAAAAAAAGATGTTGCACAAATGTATGTGGACTGCCTAAGATGTAAAACACATTAGAATGCTACTACTTACAAACATGGCAAATGTATTTTATGCTCATAAGTGGTTGTGTTCTCAGAATTTACATAACATGCACCACTCTTGAGTGATATCAGTTTTTATTTATCACCATTTTATAAAAGCATATATACTCTTTCTCCTAATGGGGTAATTCATCACTAAGAGAAAAAGTATTCATTACACAAAAGCATGGAATCAGAATAATAGCTGGAGCCCACCCAAGATCACATTGCAGACTTTTATTTAAGAAACTTGGGATATTCACAGTAGCTTCACAATACATATATTCACTTATGAAATTTGTTATTAATAACCCATCCCAATTCAAAAATAATAGTGAAGTGCATAGCTCCAACACTAGATGAAAGGGTGTTCTCCACTACGGTATTCAGTGTTAAATCTGACTTTGGCTCAGGAAGAGACGAACTATGCTGCCACAAATATGTTTGCTCATTTGCCAGCTAGCATTAAAAGTCTGACAGATAGCCAAACAACATTTAAAAACAAATTAAAAGAATTTTTGAATGACAACTCCTACTCAATAGAAGAATTTCTAGATATAAAGTAGTAACTGGAAAAGAAAAAAAAAATGTTATATTATGTAAAAAAAAAACTTGTTAAACTGACATGTTCCACATCATTATGAAATGTTGTATTCAAGATCTATGGAACAAGTATTAATGTAATATAATGTAAAACTAAAATTGTTTTATATCAAAATTTTGGGTAATATGGATCATGTGTGAATACGCTGTGCTGCCTTCAAGACGTGGGTGTGTTGTAGTTTGTGTATACTGCCTTAATTTGCGTATTGTGCACTATTAATGTCTACCATCACAGCCATATTACTACTTCGACCAGTTCAAGAAATTCACTCAACATGTACGAGGGAGCAACGTTGTGCAATAATTTTTTCCTTGACAGAATATTATTTGCTTTTACTTTCTCTTTCATACCCAGATTATTTTACAAAGTATGTGTTCACCATCGGATTTATATTCAATTCTTTTTCAGCAATTATGTGTCAGTCCTTTACATCCAATACCATGCTGGTTCTTAACAGCAACGTTAATTTATATGTGTGCAATGTATATTTCCTCTTCAGACAACATTCACAAACATTTCAGACTTCAAATCAAATAATTTCCTCACCCAAAAAGTACATGTGGTGTAGCAGTACACACCTTGCCTTCATTAACAATTGGCATCTTTAGTTTAAAGGACATATATGTTTCAGCTGTAACAGTAGTTGATGATGTCATTCAAGGACTTGTATTTGCGCACTCCTAGTCAATTTCAGAGGCTCCGTCTTGGTTCACAAACAGTGGCCTCTAGTCATACCACACCACTTATACTTGTGTGTTAGTTTTGCATTATATATGGCAACAGACTTCCAACTGGATTTGACCAGTACTAACATCAAATGTATATTCACTTAGACGATTTTATGACAGCTGGTATGTCTAATTTATAAAGACTGTACCAAGGATTTGACCCTTGCACTATGATTTGTGCTGACAGCCTGTTTTGTTTAGTGTAAATAGGTTTTCTATGGTTATTGTGGCACATGAGTTGCAATTTTTCCATTTGGCACAATGCATTGCTATGTCCATGTCGTTGGTAGAAACGATTACTGGCTATCGCCTGGTTAATCACTGAGGGAAAATCAGCACTATAATGTAACTTTTGCCACATCCTCTACTAAAATTACTGTCTGCTGCATATTGTTTTGTCAATTTAGTGTTTACTCAATCCTCCATGTGAATTTCACCAGGGATTTTATGTTACTGCACTGAAAGAGCAGTATATATAGGCAAAAAGGGGGGGGGGGGGGGGGGGGATTAAATTAAATTAAAAGAATATGCACCACAGGAATGAAGATTTCCATGTCCTGTAGCTAAATTGGAAATGAAAAGAGAGAAAAAACTTACAGGTAGTATTCTAATCTTATTGTTATGTTTGTTTCAACTTAGGATCATAAGCTTATGCATTTCTTTATTTTTATTTATTGCCTTCAATTTGCACACACAGCTGCTTTTCACTGATTAACTCGGAAGAAGGAAAACTTGGTTCTACTTATTTCTGTGTTTTATTGCTACCCATTCAGTAATTTTTGATGTCTAAATTCATGTTTTGGCAGAACAGAGGGCACACGCCACTTATTCTATAACTGGTTAAATAAAAAGCATACTAATTAATGGAAAATCTCATATAAAGATGTGAAACAATTACTAACAAAGAGATAGAGGGGCTGGCCAGTACTTGCCTCAGCTCAGTACAGCCGATAGAAACACAAAAAACAACCGAAAATTTAAGTTCCTAGCTTTCGGAATAAATATTCCTTCATCAGGGAGGAGAGAGGGGAAAGAAAGGGAAGAAGGGAAAGTGGATTTAGTTACTCACAACCCAGGTTATGAAGCAACAGGGTAGTTGCTTCTGGTACAGAAGCAAATAACTAGAACCTCTTCCTCATCCCCTGAAACCCAAAACCTCCCACAGAAGAACCACAAAAGTGCCCCACTTGTGACAGGATACTTTCCGGGACTGGATCAGACTCTGAATGTGGCTCTCCAGCAGGGATACGACTTCCTCAAATCCTGCCCTGAAATGAGATCCATCCTTCATGAAATCCTCCCCACTCCACCAAGAGTGTCTTTCCACTGTCCACCTAACCTTCGTAACCTCTTAGTTCATCCCTATGAAATTCTCAAACCACCTTCCCTACCCTGTGGCTCCTACCCTTGTATCAGCCCCCAGTGTAAAACCTGTCCCATGCACCCTCCCACCACCACCTACTCCAGTCCTGTAACCCAAAAGGTGTACCTGATCAAAGGCAGAGCCACGTGTGAAAGCACCCACGTTATTTACCAGCTGACCTGCCTACACTGTGAAGCTTTCTATGTGGAAATGACCAGCAACAAACTGTCCATTCGCATGAATGGTCACAGGCAGACAGTGTTTGTTGGTAATGAGGATCACCCTGTGGTTAAACATGCCCTGGTGCATGGCCAGCACATCTTGGCACAGTGTTACACCGTCCGAGTTATCTGGATACTTCCCACTAACACCAACCTGTCAGAACTCCGGAGATGAGAACTTGCCCTTCAGTACATCCTCTCTTCTCGATATCCGCCAGGCCTCAACCTCCGCTACTTTCAAGTTGCCGCTGCTCATATCTCACCTGTCTTTCTCTCTCTCTCTCTCTCTCTCTCTCTCTCTCTGTGTGTGTGTGTGTGTGTGTGTGTGTGTGTGTGTGTGTGTGTGTGTGTGTGGGCGCGCGCGCGTATACATATCCTTTTTTCCCCCTAAGGTAAGTCTTTCCGCTCCCGGGATTGGAATGACTCCTTACCCTCTTCCTTAAAACCCACATCCTTTCATCTTTCCCTCTCCTTCCCTCTTTCCTGACGAAGCAACCGCCGGTTGCGAAAGCTTGAATTTTGTGTGTATTTTTGTGTTTGTTTGTGTGTATGTTTGTGTGTCTATCGACCTGCCAGCGCTTTTGTTTGGTAAGTCACATCATCTTTGTTTTTAGATATAAAAACAATGTTGATGTGACTTACCAAACAAAAGTGCTGGCAGGTCAATAGATACACAGACATGCACACAAAATTCAAGCTTTCGCAACCAACAGTTGCTTCTTCAGGACAGAGGGAAGGAGAGGGAAAGACGATAGGATGTGGGTTTTAAGGGAGAGGGTAAGGAGTAACTCCAATCCCGGGAGCGGAAAGACCTACCTTAAGAGGAAAAAAGGACAGGTATACACTCGCGCACACACACACTTATCCATCCGCACATACACAGACACAAGCAGACATTTGTAAAGGCAAAGAGTTTGGGCGGAGATCAATAAATTTATTTATGACCGTTCGTGTGTGGCAATGCTGAATGGTCACCTGCCTCATAGATGAAAGCATTTCTCTATCAAGTGAAGACTATTTATTTTATTACTTACGTGTAATATAATATTATCATTACTTATATTTGTTTCTAAAAATGTGGCTACACTTCAATTTATACTTTCTTTACATCTTCTGTGAACAGGAGGATCTGTCATATTTATTTCTACTTTATGTATAAGGGGGGGCAAGATAAATTAAATAGATTAAATTTTACAAAGTGAAAAAGAAACGTTTTTATTTAAACACACCTTAATGCATTTTTTATTATTATTTCAGTTTAAAGATGATGAAAATGAGGAACCAGTGACGAAAAAACTGAAACCATCATCGGTAGGTATTTATTACAACTATTAAAATATATATAACTATTGTTTTCAAAAGTAATCACAAAATTATTGCATACAATGGGTGTCAAACAACTTTATTACTTCAGAATTATTAATAAGAGGCAGTTTGACTTTCGGAAGAATGTTTAATCTGAATAGGCATTTGTGAATGACATCTTGGAGTGCCAAAAGAAGAACTGTTTGCCAACAGGTGTATTTTGTCATCTTACTAGCTTTTAGTTGCATTGATAACAATCTGCTGTTTGAGAAAGCTCAGGACTATGGTATCAGTGACTCAGGAAACCTTCTAAAATCCTACATGACCAGCAAGAAGCAGAGAGCAATTTTATAGCTAGTGCACTGAAAAATGATGCCTGGAATTGACAAGATATCCATCATGGAGCCCCTCTGAATTTTGTCTGAGTCCTCTTTTTTCTGATTTACACTAAGTACTTGCCTGTAGCTGAGAACAATAAATGTAAATGTTGAAATTAACCATGTTTTCAAATGACACCAGCATGGTGACATCAAATTTGTCAACTATAGACATGAGTAGCCTCTTTTTTAGAACCTCATCTAGTGCAATGTAACATCCTTTCAGTCACCTGCCTCATAGATGGAAGTGTTTCTCTAAATGAAGATTATTTATTTTATTACTTAAGCTCAATATAATATTATCGTTACTTATATTGGTTTCTAAAAATGTTGCTATGCTTCACTTTATTCTTTATTTACATCTTCTGTAAACAGTTTATTGAGTTTGGCTCTAGCCAGATAAATTTACAGTTACATACAGTAATGAAATTTAAGGAGGCTGCTTAATACTAAGTTTGTGGCTCTTCTTGTAGACTGTAAACTAAACTCAGCTTATCATGTACCTACACAGTGAAGAGCTTCAGCTCTGTTGCTTTTGTTTGAAGAACACTCTCTCCCAGTGGGGACTAGAAAGTAATTGAGACAACCTATTTTGCATATTTATATATTTTTTATAACTAATTTTATGAGGGAACTCTTCGTTTAAAAAAAATTTTCTTCCAGGAAAACTGAGTAGAAACAGCTGCAGAATGACTCCAAGAAACTATTGCCACAAATTTTGAAGGTAGTTTTGCGATGACTCTAGCTCTCGAAGAATCCTCTTGAATTCCTGAAACATTCAGATCTTCTGAAAGTCAATTTAACTTAATTATTTGCTTCATGTGATGCTCATTGTAGAGCCCCAAGTTTTCTTATTGCCAGCACTTTGTAATAAGCATAAAAAGCTTGGTCCATTTAGTCCTCACTACAATAAATAACAACCAAATACAAATATACAAGGTGTACTTCAGTAGACACTGAACACATCATCAACGGACATTTGTTTCCAAATACAACCCTAAGGATGTTACCAAATTCATTAGATCACTAAGGGGTGATCATATAAATGTCACTGACAGAAGATCAATTTCAGTCTTGGTTCAAAAAATGAACGCAGTTCACAAATTTACTTCGTTGTATAACAATAAACATAAATCAATAGAAGGAGGTTCCTTATTGGTCTAAATTAGCACAGGATACACTGGGTAACACCACTAAATCAGCTATCAAGACGATCATTAGCCTTTGATCACAGTTATTAATCATGCATCATAGATACGAAGCATTTATTATTGAAGGTTTTCTGTTGTAAAGATGGAGTCAACCAAGAAGCTATACCAGAGCCAAGAAACAAAAATATATTCAGATAGCCATAAAGCAAACGAAAAGACACATTATAGTTCTGAGGGGTTAAGCCTTGTTAATACAAAACTCTGCCCACCACAGTGGCCCAGAACACTAGGGCAACAACAACTGCAACACACAGAGAGTGTATTGCAAAATGTAGTATTGTCTTAAATGTAACCAATATCCTAGAGAATACATTGTTCAGCAGCTGATTCACAAGCACCTGGTATTGGCTGTTAAGTGGTGCAGCCAATTTGACTCCAAACACTAACTGTAGATGACCATGGCACCGCTTGAGACTTTCATAAGTTTGCTGAGTGTGATTAAAACATACATGTACAATTCATCAGCCATAGATTTAGGGAGCTTTCTGGGTGGATGGTAGTTTTCGTAGCTCACAGGTTTTGAAGCATTCTTATTCTTTCCTAAAGAAACAATCAGTGCAGCGAGAAACATAGATATAAATGTTTATTGTTGTTTAAGTATAGAGGTTGTACAGAGTTTCAAGGAGAGCATAAGGGAACAATTGACAGGAATGGGGGAAAGAAACACAGTAGAAGAAGAATGGGTAGCTCTGAGGTATGAAGTAGTGAAGGCAGCAGACGATCAAGTAGGTAAAAAGACGAGGGCTAATAGAAATCCTTGGGTAACAGAAGAAATATTGAATTTAATTGATGAAAGGAGAAAATATAAAAATGCAATAAATGAAGCAGGCAAAAAGGAATACAAACGTCTCAAAAATGAGATCGACAGGTAGTGCAAAATGGCTAAGCAGGGATGGCTAGAGGACAAATGTAAGGATGTAGAAGCTTATCTCACTAGGGATAAAATAGATACTGCCTACAGGAAAATTAAAGAGACCTTTGGAGAGAAGAGAACCACGTGTATGAATATCAAGAGCTCAGATGGCAACCCAGTTCTAAGCAAAGAAGGGAAGGCAGAAAGGTGGAAGGAGTATATAGAAGGTTTATACAAGGGAGATGTACTTGAGGACAATATTATGGAAATGGAAGAGGATGTAGATGAAGGCGAAATGGGAGATAAGATACTGCGTGAAGAGTTTGACAGAGCACTGAAAGACCTGAGTCGAAACAAGGCGCCCGGAGTAGACAACATTCCATTAGAACTACTGACGGCCTTGGGAGAGCCAGTTCTGACAAAACTCTACCATCTGGTGAGGAAGATGCATGAGACAGGCGAAATACCCTCAGACTTCAAGAAGAATATAATAATTCCAATCCCAAAGAAAGCAGGTGCTGACAGATGTGAAAATTACCAAACTATCAGTTTAATAAGTCACAGCTGCAAAATACTAATGCGAATTCTTTACAGACAAATGGAAAAACTGGTAGATGCGGACCTCGGGGAGGATCAGTTTGGATTCCGTAGAAATGTTGGAACATGTGAGGCAATACTGACCTTACGACTTATCTTAGAAGAAAGATTAAGGAAAGGCTAACCTACATTTCTAGCATTTGTAGACTTAGAGAAAGCTTTTGACAATGTTGACTGGAATACTCTCTTTCAAATTCTGAAGGTAGGCAGGGGTAAAATACAGGGAGCAAAAGGCTATTTACAATTTGTACAGAAACCAGATGGCAGTCATAAGAGTCGAGGGGCATGAAAGGGAAGCAGTGGTTGGGAAAGGAGTGAGACAGGGTTGTAGCCTCTCCCCGATGTTATTCAATATGTATATTGAGCAAGCAGTAAAGGAAACAAAAGAAAAATTCGGAGTAGGTATTAAAATTCATGGAGAAGAAGTAAAAACTTTGAGGTTCGCCGATGACATTGTAATTCTGTCAGAGACAGCAAAGGACCTGGAAGACCAGTTGAACGGAATGGACAGTGTCTTGAAAGGAGGATATAAGATGAACATCAACAAAAGCAAAACGAGGATAATGGAATGTAGCCAAATTAAATCGGGTGATGCTGAGGGAATTAGATTAGGAAATGAGACACTTAAAGTAGTAAAGGAGGTTTGCTATTTAGGAAGTAAAATAACTGGTGATGGCAATGGCAAGGAAAGCGTTTCGGAAGAAGAGAAATTTGTTAACATTGAATATAGATTTATGTATCAGCAAGTTGTTTCTGAAAGTATTTGTTTGGAGTGTAGCCATGTATGGAAGTGAAACATGGACGATAACTAGTTTGGACAAGAAGAGAATAGAAGCTTTCGAAATGTGGTGCTGCAGAAGAATGCTGAAGATAAGGTGGGTAGATCACGTAACCAATGAGGAGGTATTGAATAGGATTGGGGAGAAGAGAAATTTGTGGAACAACTTGACTAGAAGAAGGGATCGGTTGGTAGGACATGTTTTGAGGCATCAAGGGATCAAAAATTTAGCATTGGAGGGCAACGTGGAGGGTAAAAATCGTAGAGGGAGACCAAGAGATGAATACACTAAGCATATTCAGAAGGATGTAGGTTGCAGTAAGTACTGGGAGATGAAGCAGCTTGCACAGGATAGGGTAGCATGGAGAGCTGCAGCAAACCAGTCTCAGGACTGAAGACAACAACAACAAACAACATCATCAACTTGAAGGTTTGCTTAAGCACCACGTTGATTTGCTGAACAAGGTCCTTTCATAGGTCCTCCCTAAGGAGTCTGAACAGACTTACTCATCCCGATGTGTGGGAACCAACAGTTCAACACAGGCTCTGAACCATGATGGATCTTGGCAGAGATGAATGAAGTGATAACCAAATTCAGGACCTCTTGAATCAGAGCCACTGGGAGAAAAAACAATGTAGAAATTGGTCAATAAAGATGTCTTGGGTAATTAACTTATGTGTGCTTACTATTTTTGTTCAACAGAGCGTATGTGGTTGTCATAGCTATTAAGAAATTAAAAATTTAATATGAAACTGTTAAGTGTGTGTGTGTGTGTGTGTGTGTGTGTGTGTGTGTGTGTGTGTGTGTGTGTGTAGGCGCGTGCGCACGCATGTTTGCCTTCGTACAGATGTGTATGCCCTACTCTAAAATTTAAATTTACACTGCTTCTTCATATGTATTTGTCAAAAATTTAAAGTTAACAAACAAACAAAAATAACTGTGTACTCAACATTATTACTTTTCTTTTTTTTTTCCTTTTTAGAGGGGTTCTGGGCTATTCTCAATTCTTCCTGCTCCCAAAAACATGACCGTGAAAGAAGCAAATCGTCCATTAGTACCAAATGTATTGAAGAAGAAGACTACCGTGGCACCACGTACTGTCAAAGCCCCAGAAACAGTGAAGAAATTGTCAACAGACCTGTTTAGCTATGCTGATTCTGAAGATGAATCAGGTGATGAAGAGACAAACACGCCAAAGGATTTCTTTGCTTTAACAGAAGAAACAAATCCTCCAAAAAATTGTGCACCAGATATATGCTTTCCTGTTGGTGGTACTTCCTCTTTACAGTCTCAGGAAGTTGCTGAACAGTCTGAAAGTACAGATATAGGCCAGGAAGCCTCATATGGTCAACAGAATGAGCAGCACGTAGCTTTTGATGCCCAGTATCAACAGAACTTCTGGTTCCAGTATGGTACAGTGCCTCCACCACCCCCTCCTCCTCCTCCCCCTCCTCCTCCTCCTCCAGCAGACAGTGAGACTCAAGAGGTAACAGACAGCTCAGATCAAATACCGGTTGATAACGGAGATTTACAACTGGATGAAGAAGCGGTAATCCTTTCTTTTTTATTTTAAATATCTGAATACTTAATAATTAATTCTTCATATTAAGCAAACAAACAGCTTTGCAAGCATCCATTATAAAGTAGTGTTCAATAAGGTAGTGATTGATTTATTTTATGTCTAAGACTGGAGTTTGCTTGTACAATTTGATTCTCCCCTTATTGTTTTTGTTATTCATTAAAAGTATAATAAAAACAGTCTGGACTGTGTGAAGTATTTTACTTTAAAAAAGTTGATGGATTTCAATTAACAGCTGATTTTCCTCAGACTGTTACGTACTCTGTGCTGACTGCCGGAGCTGGCAACATGGAGCACTAACTGCTCTTGACTGATGCGAAGAGCAAAGAAGATTTGCTATTCCCACCAACCAAGAGCAGATGGCTCCATGCCAACACCTCCAGCAGCCAGCAAGGAGTATGTAACAGTCTCAGGATGATCAGATATTGGTCAAACTGATAACTGTTTCCTTTTTTAAAAAAAATATTTTATGTTGTCTACACTGTTTTATTATATTTTTAATACTATTTTATGACTCTGACATATCTTACAACCATTTTTAAAAAAAAATTACTATTCGTAATGGGTCACTGGAATGTAGTCGAATTAAGTCGGCTGATGCTGAGGGAATTAGATTAGGAAATGAACACTTAAAGTAGTAAAGGAGTTTTGCTATTTGGGGAGCAAAATAATTGATGATGGTTGAAGTAGAGAGGATATAAAATGTAGACTGGCAGTGGCAAGGAAAGCGTTTCTGAAGAAGAAAAATTTGTTAGCATCGAGTATAGATTTAAATGTCATGAAGTCGTTTCTGAAAGTATTTGTATTGAGTGTAGCCAGGTATGGAAGTGAAATGTGGATGATAAATAGTTTAGACGAAAAGAGAATAGAAGCTTTCAAAATGTGGTGCTACAGAAGAATGTTGAAGATTGGATGGGTAGATCACATAACTAATGATGAGGTATTGAATAGAATTGGGGAGAAGAGGAGTTTGTGGCACAACTTGACTAGAAGAAGGGATCGGTTGGTAGGACATTTTCTGAGACATCGAGGGATCGCCAATTTAGTATTGGAGGGCAGCGTGGAGGGTAAAAATCGTAAAGGGAGACAGAGATGAATACACTAAGCAGATCCAGAAGGATGTAGGCTGCAGTAGGTACTGGGAGATTCAGAAGCTTGCACAGGATAGAGTAGCATGGAGAGCTGCATCAAACCAATATCAAGAATGAAGACCACAACAACAACAACTACTACTACTACTACTACTACTACTACTACAACAACAAAGAGTCACATCAAGACTGTGATAAAGTGCATAAAATATTGTTCAGTCATATTACAAGTTTATCAAGTTTCAGTACAACAAAGCAAAAAGAAAAGTTTAAGAAATTGACAAACTGCACAGAAAGATGCCATTATAGATCCAAAATTAGTACTGGCAATTATCTCGTCAGAGGAACTCAATGAAGGAGTTATCTCAGAACTGGGTGTAGGTCTGAATTTCACAGCTACATATAAGAGAATACCCATGTAAGTGTTTGGGTTTTTCTTGCCATCAAAGCACCATTATTTTCTTTCTGAAGATTGTAGTGGAAGAAATAAGACACGAGCTACCAAGAATTATGCGGAAAGTTGGACTGCCAAAGAGCAACATATTGCTGCAGGAAAGTAAAGCACTTTAAGAGCTCGAGAGAAATGAAAGTATTGTGGTTGCCAGAGTGGCTAAGGGAAATGCCACAGTACTTATGAATGTTGTGGAATATCACAAGAAGATGGACAAATTTTTGACTGGTCCTGATCCATCGAACTGAATCATAAAAAAATTGAAAAAACTGATGCCAAACTATAGAATGGATAGCTCTGTAGAGTCTGACATCCCAAAGAGTTGTCACACCGAGAATATATGGTCTGCCGAAGGTACACAAAGAAGGATGCCTGCTGAGACTTGTAGTGAATGAAATTAACTTTCAAACTTAATTTTTAGCAATTCATTTATCGGGGAAACTGAGACATATAATTGGAAAATTGCCCCAGTTATACGTGACATGATCAAATCATGTTTATTTGCAAGCTATTTTAAATATAGAGGAGAGATTTATGAACAATCTGATGGCAAATTATGAACAATCTGATGGCATTGATATGGGTTCAACTTTGTCGCCAGTAGGAGCTAACATTTTTATGAAGCATTTTGAACAACTTACATTAAGTGATGCACTATGAAAGCCTTCCTGTTCACTCTGCTGTGTGGATGACACATTTTGTATATGGCTGCACTGTTCGGAAGAGCTTCATAGATTCCACAGTTTTTTAACTGATGTTCATTCCGAAATAAACTTCATCTTGGAGGCAGAGAGTGCGATCGGTCTTCCATACCTAGATAAGTCAGCATATGAAAGACTTGACAATACTCTAGGTTACAGAGTGTATAGCAAGTCCACAAATTTAAAAAGGTATTCAGATGCTACTTTGCACCACCACGCAGCCCAGAAGCAAACAGTGCTCAGCACTATGTTTTTGCATGCCTTCTGTATCAGTGACAGTAACAACTTGGAACCATATGTGCACTTTAAAAAGTGACACTGAAGGTCAATGGCTAAGATGGTTTATCTATAGAGAGGACTTTCAAAATTTTATAGTATTAATTGTGCTCCTAAGGAGGACAGGGAACAACCTTCTCGCTCTGTGCAGTTACCGTTCATTTGTAGTACTACTGACTGCATAAGTAACATTCTTCAGAAAATGGAATACAGACAACTTTTTTTCGAATAGAACAAAATAAAGGACTGTTTCTGACACAAAACACCTGATTATCTTCACACTGCAGGAGTCTACAAAGTGGTGTGTGGCTGTGACAAATTAAGTGAAACTGGAAGGACAGTGAGAGAACAGATTAAAGAACACAAATGTATATGAATTTTAAAAAAGTGTGAAATCTGCAGTCACGGAACATTTGGAAATCTGTGACCAATGTATAGATCTCAAAAATACATTAATGCTACCCAAAGAAAGCAACATTTATAGAAGGAAAGTCTGAGAAGTGATGGAGATGTTTGAGAATGGAAGAAATTTCAGTAGAGGAGATGGCTATAGGCTTCCAGTTTCATGCTTCCTGCCATCAAGGAAGCTAGCCATAGTGTGTGAGAAATACAAAGTGTGACTGGAAGATACCTCTGTGGCATGACAATAATATTTCGGTAAACATTCTCCCTCTCTTTCTCTGCCCATTTTTGCCACGTACCTAATGACAATGGCCCACCAAGAGAGTCGGATAAATTTTACCCAGTAACTTTGCTTCTTCAGAACAAGTGGAGGAATAGTCCCTTTTATAAGTGAATGCACAGTGGTCTTTGACAGTGTTCAACTAAACAGAGACACCTGAAGATCTGAGCAGGGTGGTCAAAATGTCAATCTTATGAGAGGACTTTGAAAAGAACATAGCACAGCCTAACAACATAGAAGATTTTTATCTTCAGGGACAGTGGTCACAAAAGCCATCAAGCATACATGAAATTTTGTGTTGCTCCCAGTAATGGCAATTCCTGCCATAACAGCAAGTATTGGGCCATTTCCTAAATTAAACTTATAAGTGTTGGACAGAATCTAATGACTAATACACATTATAAACATCAACAAGTCATTACAAACCAAAACTGATTTTCTTAAAGCATATATTTGTAGCAGCTGTAAAGTAATAATTTAACCTTTTAAACAATGGGAACTCCAGGTTGGACTATCAACAAGGGAGTTCTTGTCAATGCAGATATCCGTTCTGCAGGTGGCCAGGCTGCATGGGAGGGACATTTTGGTGTGAAGGGATGACAGCTGACGAAATGCAGGAACTGTTGGTGCTTGGCGGGCTTAATGTGGACAAAGATGTGGATGAAGCCACTAGAGATGAGGTGGTCAGCATCCAGGAAGGTGGCATACAGGTTTAAGGACGACCAGGTGAAGTGGTTGGGAGAAAAGGTTTGAGCTTGTGTGGGAATGAAGATAGGGTGCCTTGGCCCTGAGTCCAGATCATGAAGCCATCATAAATAAACCTGAGCCGTATTAATGGTTTGGCATTTTAGGAGGCTAATAAGGGAGTCTGAATGACGTTGGGAAAGGTAGTGTTCAACAGTGATAAAACCATGGGCGTGAAGGATTTTTGTGTAGAGAGAGATGTCATTAACAGTGACAAGTTGGGATCCAAGAAGAAAAAGTGTGGATGGTTGATGAGTCTATGAAAGAAGCAGTTGGTATCTTTGACGGGGGAGGCTAGATTATGGGCATTGGTTGGAAGTGTTTGTCAGTGAAGGCTGATTTCCCCCAGTGGGGGCACAATAACTAGTGTCAATGGGATGTCCAGGATTGTTGGGTTTGTGAATTTTGGAGAGCAAGTAGCAGGTGGGTGTGCGCGACGTCATAGGGGTGAGGAGGGAAATGGATTCTGGGAAGAAGTTTGGGAAGCGCCTAAGGCTTTAAGTAAGGATTGCATGTAATGTTGGACTTCGGGGATGGGACCTCTCTGGCAGAGTTTATAGGTGGAGGAATCGTGTTACTGGCCAAATAGTCAGTGTGATTCATAACAACAGTGGCGGAATCGCTGTCTGTGGGTAGGATGATTAGGTCGGGATTTGTGTTGAGGTTCTGTATGCCTGTCCTTTCTTCTGCTGAAAGGTTGGTTTTCTGAGGAACAGACCTGTGAATGATGCTGAGGCCAAGTTGGGGTAAGGAATTACTGGAAGGTGTCTTGCAGGTGGGGGGTGGGAGGGGGGGGGGGGGGGGATGATCGATGGTGTTATGAACTGAGAGAAGCAAGCTTCAATGTTGGGATTAGGCTGGCTTTGGTTTGGTTTGAGGGATTGATGACATATAAGTATTTCCATTGCAGGGATCAGGAGAAGGAGAGTAGGTCTCTGGCAAGTCCAAATGGTGAAATGTGAGTTTAGGGCTAAAAGTGAGGCCTTTGGATAGGACTGAAACTTCTGTGGTGCTGAAGATTTTGGTGAATATATTAACAACAGTGTTACAGGACTGTTTCAGTTCAGGATGTAGTGGAGTGCTCGTAGGGAGTCTTGGGGTTGTGGGAAGTTGAAAAATTCAACTAGACTGGGTTTGGGTGCTATGAAGGGTTGATGAAGTGTAACAATGTGGGTAGTGTAGGGGTTGGATAGCTGTGCTACGAGGCAGCAGTAGGATGTCAGTAGGTTGGATAACTTCTGGAGGTGGTGTCTGGATTGCTCCTCTTGGTGCCAGAGAGTGAGGTATTCAGTTTCAGTGGTATGATTTATTTAGCAGGGATTGCACTGTAGCAGTATCCTACAGAAGGAGCAGAGGTGGTTGACCGTGTTTGTGATGACCAAGGACTGGTGGGATCTTGAAAGGTGGAGGTCATTATGAAAGGAGTGGTGGGATGCAGGTAAAGAAATTTTTATGGTTAAGCTATTGGGAGGTTGGGAGGATTTCATGGTTTGGACAGTATTTAAGAAACAAATTAAGAGACTGGGTTTTAGACAGGGAAAGGAGTACTTTTCTGAAATGGTGCAGAAATATGGAGCAAGGGTCCATTGTGGGAAGGATAGTGTGGGGGAAATGGGGATGATGCACAAATGGGGAAAATAAGGTGTTGGGTGGTTGTGAGGGGAGGTGCATAAGAGAAAAGATAGGTAAGAAATACATAGACACATTACAAAATCAGATCAGCAAAAAATATGTAAAAATATCCAACTTTGTGAATCCACATAAAAATAAACACAACAAATTGCAAATGTACAGAAATGAGGGAGAAAAGAAGCAAGTCAGGTATGGGAGTATATATGTGTTGGAGTAACAAAAAAGAGGTGGTAGAGAGATTTCTTAGATTGAGGATTATAAGTTCATGTGGCACAGGTAGGTGTGGAAAATAAAATGTGTAAGTATGTGAAGATGAAGGAGGATGTGAGACCAATAGGAATAAATATCAGTGGGAAGAATTTGGGGCATCAGATGCTGCATCAACCATCTACGTGGTCACGTAACCACATATTGTGTGCGGACGATCATTGATACAGTCATCATCATCATCATCATCATTTAAGACTGATTATGCCTTTCAGCATTCAGTCTGGAGCATAGCCCCCTTATAAAATTCCTCCATGATCCCCTATTCAGCACTAACATTGGTGCCTCTTCTGATGATAAACCTATTACTTCAAAATCATTCTTAACCGAATTCAGGTACCTTCTCCTTGGTCTGCTCCGACTCCTCCTACCATCTACTGCTGAACCCATGAGTTTCTTGGGTAACCTTGCTTCTCCCATGCATGGAACATGACCCCACCATCTAAGCCTGTTCGCCCTGACTGCTACATGTATAGAGTTCATTCCCAGTTTTTCTTTGATTTCCTCATTGTGGACACCCTCCTGCCATTGTTCCTATCTACTAGTACCTGCAATCATACTAGCTCCTTTCACATCCGTAACTTCAACCTTGTTGATAAGGTAACCTGAATACACCCAGCTTTCGCTCCCATACAACAAATTTGGTCGAAGATTGAACGGTGCTCAGATAACTTAGTCTTGATACTGACTTCCTTCTTGCAGAAGAGAGTAGATCGTAGCTGAGCGCTCACTGCATTAGCTTTGCTACACCTTGCTTTCAGTTCTTTCACTATGTTGCCATCCTATGAGAATATGCATCCTAAGTACTTGAAACCGTCCACCTGTTCTAACTTTGTTCCTCCTATTTGGCACTCAATCCGTTTATATTTCTTTCCCACTGACATTACTTTCGTTTTGGAGATGCTAATCTTCATACCATAGTCCTTACATTTCTGATCTAGCTCTGAAATATTACTTTGCAAACTTTCAATCGAATCAGCCATCACAACTAAGTTATCCGCATATGCAAGACTGCTTATTTTGTGTTCACATATCTTAATCTCACCCAGCCAGTCTATTGTTTTCAACATACGATCCATAAATAATATGAACAACAGTGGAGATAGGTTGCAGCCTTGTCTTACCCCTGAAACTACTCTGAACCATGAACTCAATTTACCGTCAACTCTAACTGCTGCCTGACTATCCATGTAAAGACCTTTAATTGCTTGCAAAAGTTTGCCTCCTATTCCATAATCTCGTAGAACAGACAATAACTTCCTCCTAGGAACCCGATCATATGCCTTTTCTAGTTCTATAAAGCATAGATACAATTCCCTGTTCCACTCATAACACTTCTCCATTATTTGCCATAAGCTAAAGATCTGGTCCTGACAACCTCTAAGTGGCCTAAACCCACACTGATTTTCATCCAATTGGTCCTCAACTAATACTCGCACTTTCCTTTCAACAATACCTGAGAAGGACCTCTCACTTACCAACATGATAATCATCCATCACATACTAGCAATACGATTCAGAGCTGGTTTCAATGTAGGGAGAATATTATTCAGTGCCTTCTGTGGCCTCCAAAAGTCACTTGCTCTCAATCCCATGGAGCACATATTGGCTCAATATAAAAAGATTATTAGGGACATTTGGCCAGACCCTCCTTCTGGAACTTGAATGCCGTGTGGGATTTGGTTCACTCTTCATGGGAGAGAATTGCCATGGATGAGGACTTTTTCCATAGACTTATAAATTCTATGCCTCGAAGGATCCAAGCTGTTCTTGATGCCAATGGCATGTGGACAAAATACTGATGCTATATGTATCCTACTCTTAATTTTATTTTATTTCATTTTTCCCTAGAAGGCTTAAATATTTATTAGATCAACAATTTTAATTTCGAAATACAAATCTACCTGCTCCTATATTACTTGTATTTTTATGGGAGATCAAATGAATAACACCCTCTAAGGAAGATTATTTACATTTTCTTGGAAAGTCAAATGAATATCACCCTCAAAGGATAATTATTTTTATTGTTATGAGCGGTCAGATCAATATTACCTTCCAAGGAACATTATGTTCAGACAAAATAATAATAATAATAATAATAATAATAATAAATAAAGCCAAAACATTTGTGCCACCATAAAAATGAAGGCTGCAATGAGATTCGATCTAACACATACTAGAGCTACCAGTGCAGTAAGCTGACATGCTGCCAAGGAACTACCAATCTATTCTTTTTAGCTTAATGGTCAAATAGATGTACCCTGGTTGAAGAATGAATATCAAACTAGAAACAACCGATATTGGAAGGCACACCCACTCGCTCGTGTAATCATACGTAAGGACTTAGAAAAATATGCTAGTCAGCTGATATGTTTCTCTTAGCTGGTAACTGGAGAGATACCAGGTGGCAGTTGAAATAATTACAAACAAATACATCTATTTTCAGTATTTTTACTGTGGCCACTTTTCTGTCTGTGTAAAGATTAGACTGTTATAAAATCTTTTGAAAGAAAGTGGAACCTAGGAAAGCCTACAACTGCACAATTTATAGCAAATTAAGGTTTAAAATATTACCTACATAGGTCTAAATAAATAAAATAAAAAAAGTTTAAAAAAAGACATTCGACTCCAGTTAGATTCGAACGTTGGTCCTTTATATTTGTAAACCATCAATCTGTCCACTCGGCCATTGAAACATGTGAAATTCTCATCATTGTAGTAATTCAACTGACATGGAGATTTTATATTTCAACCATTCCTGCATGCTTGAATAATAATTTTCAAAATAAATAATACAAATGAGTTAAATTGCAATGAATCTGGACATATACTGTATTCTAAAAATTATATTGCTTCTATTTTACGATGTAAGCATAAAGCTGAAGCTCCACAGACCACTAAAGTTGTGAACACTGGCGCTTCTGAACTTGGGCATGTGCAATACTCTGTTTACGGTCTCCATAAATTATTCAGACCAGGCAATCTTTTGGCTTCTCATTGTACTCTTTCCACCTATCCACTCTTTCCTCTGCATGTAACAGTGGAATTCCCGTTGCATCCTTAATATTACTACCCTCGCTTTTTGTTGTCCCTATCTGCAACTCAGCATCTCTACCATATGGTGAGTAGCAACTATCCTTTTCATAATATTGTTACCCTTGCTTTTAATATCACCAACTGTTGTTTAGATTTTTCTGTATGCTGAGTCACTCCTGACAATCATTTCTTTTTCAATCTCTTCACTTTTTATGCAGTCATTTCACCTAAGCTTCCCTGCACTTTCTATGTACGCCATTCCTAAGTTACTTGTATTTATGTATTTCTGAATTTCCTGGAACACTTGTGTAATTCCTTCTTTCGTCAGTCAACTGTAGTATTTTTTCTGTTTCCTGTGATTTCTTTGCAATTATCTTCCTTGTATCTGTTTTTCTTTCCAGTGCCTATGATTGTCCTTTTTGGAGATGTCCTGCCCTTTTTGGAGATGCCCATTCCTCATCAACTGAACTGGTTGCAGAGCTCTTCATTATCACAGTATCTCTAGCCTTAGAGAAATTCCAGCGTATCTCCTCATTCCTTAGTACTTCTGGGCACTGAGTTTTCCTGAGGAGTCTCTTAAACTTCAGCCTACTCTTTGTTGTTAGCGAATTGTGGTCCGAGTCTATATCTGCTCCTGCTGAGTACGCCTTACAACCCAGTACCTGATTTCAGACCTCTGCCTGATCATTATGTAATCTAACTGGAATTTTCCTATTTCTCCTGGCCTTTACCAAGTATACTTCCATCTCTTGTGATCCTTGAACAGAGTACTCACTATGCCTAGCTGAAATTTATTGCAGAATTCATTTAGTCTATTTCCACACTCATTCCTACCACCAAGCCCATATTCTCCTGTAACCCTTTCTTCTACTCATTCCCCTATGACTGCATTACAGTGCCCCATGATTATTAGATTTTCATCTCTCTTTATATACTGGATTACCCGTTTGATGTCCTCATATTGCGACATCAGCATGTATACCTGAGCTATTGTTGTCAATTGTTTGCTGTTGATTCTGATAACAACTCTATCACTGAACTGCTCACTGTAACTCAGTCTCTTCCCTACCTTCCAATTCGTAATGAATCCTACCCCTTATACCGATTTTTGCTACTGTTGATATTACCTTTTATTTATCTGGCCAGAAATCCTTGACTTCTTTCTGTTTCATTTCACTGATGCCCTCTGTATCTTTTTTGAGCCTTAACACTTCCCTCTTCAGATTTTCTAACTTTCTGACCACATTCAAAACTTCTGATATTTCATGTTCCTATTACACTAGGTTCCATGTGTGGCTACGTGCAAGTGGAAGGATTGCGCAAAGGTGGGACTGAACATTACCTGCAACATTGCAACTTTCCAAAACATCTTTTATTAACATCCATAGACATATGGTGAAATGCAGATACCAAGGTCAATAGTCAAGGTATGAAAGTTGAATAGAACAGTTAAAAATTTACCAATATTGAAATGTGAAAGTAATTTAACCAAACTGTTTAAGCCAGTTCATTTAAAAAGGAGATAGTTCATTGCTTATTAAAACACGAAACTAGTTTGGCGAGATTAACAACATTTAATAATATCAAAACTTGAAACCCAACAAGCTCACTAGGGAGTCCTGAAAACGTTTACTACTATCAGTACCTGGGAATTAATAATATCAATGCCAGGGTTAAAAATCGGAGTAGGTGTGGACTCCAGATCACAATTTAACCAAACTCTGAACAATAGAATTTTATCACGTCCTGTTCAGATAAAAATATAAATACAACTGATCCTCAGTGCCCACCACCATTGGCCAGAACTTGTGACAATTAAGAAATTGAACAGTTCAGAATTCTGGCTGCCTTCTAGAATACATGTAGGAGACACACATGACTATATGCAGGTTCATAATATAATTAACAATTAGGCAAGTTGAAATGAGGGGGAACATAGAAGAGGCTGCGTCGGGTAGCACCATAATGCCCAAGGCAATTATATTGGGAGACTGGCATGATAATTGCAAAATAACAATTGCAGAATAATAATAACAATAAATAAATTGACAGGAATGCACTCAGAGTAATTTCTAATAAGAAAACTTCTCAGATCAAGATGACAAATTTAGCAGTTTGGAAAGGACACTGCCCACTTGGTTCCTGTAGGCCGGAATAAGTTTTAAATGCCAACTGTGAATCAAGTTAAAATATTATGCTTTTGAGCAGAACGTAAATGAATCCATGTGTCATCATGCAGGACAGAACACAGCTCATATTCATAAATACGACCAAAAGATTTGTTAGAGAGCTTCCTCCAGGCTGGGCCAGAAGGCTGTTCACAAGTGGTAGTAATTAATGGTTCACAAAAGTTGATATCGAGTTCAATGAGACTTAATTTTGAAGATACATCAGTTGCAGCTGGGAATCAGCACAACACTTCGATAATAATACATAAAACATAAGTAAACAGAAAGAGAATAACATTTAACAATCTTCATCACAATAAGTTAATAAACTTTAAAGGAAATACTACACCTGTGACCACTTAAGTAAACAGAAAGAGAATAAGATTTAACAATCGTCATCACAATAAGTTAATAAACTTTAAAGCAAATACGGCACCTGTGACCACTGGAAGAGGGTTAGAAGGGGTGTGCACAGTAACACGGCCTGTTACATTCAAATTTGGAGACTGTATGTGGGTGGCAGCCATGAAATTCTAAATCAGAAGGCTGAGCTGAAGCACGAACTGGGAGGCAATGCTCCTCTCTAAGTTAATCAAGAGAATAATGACCAAAACAGAGGCTCTTACCACAACAGGGGGGGGGGGGGGGGGGGTCACTGAGAACACCAAACACTAAGACGTGGTAATTTCTCAGGAAAGACCCTTCCCTGGTTAATGTTAACCCAGAGAAATTTGAGAGTTTCCAAACCTGCTCACTGGGAAAATCTTGTGAGGTGTCAGCTGAAGAATAACTCCCATTGTTGTCAAATCTCAGGTGGTGCAGCAAATGATTTCCACCAACTTGCTGCCCTCAGTGTGTGCCCATGTTGAGATGCTAATTTGCATTTCCCATGTCCTTTTCGGAAACACACACGGCATGTTCAGGAGACAAATCGGCAATGAACTGTAGGATCCATAACATGAAGCCCCATGCCAGCACACAAGCTGAACTGAAACTGAAACTTCCTGTGCACTTCACCACGACCTCTGTCCTCACCACTGCTCGTGTCAGCCGTCCAATACTGAGTCCCCGCCTTGTCGCTTCTCGAGATGTGCGGTCCACATCCAAAGATAAGCCCTTACGGGGCATGGAGCAGCCTATCAATTCATGCCACTTCCCATCCCTACTCGTAGAATGTTATCCTTTCAATGATTATTCAATCTGTTTTTCATGTTCATTTCCCCCATGTGTAGTGTGAAATGGCATTCTTAGAAATACTCCACTATTAGCCTTTGGAACACCTAAAGATGGTTGTGCTGTTTGATAAATTATTAATTAGTACGTAAGTGGGATGCATTCACTGTGTGTATTCTGATCTGTGGTTTGTGCAGATGGTGCTTAAGCAGTTACAGCAAATGGCAGCGGCAATCCTTGATATGAGGTAGAAGAAGTCAGTTACTGTACAGGCCCATTTATGCCTTGAGGCAAAGAGCTGGTGGTGTTCTGAACTCCTAGGGATAAGAAGACCACTGACAAAGTCAGCAGGGCCCCAAACAAATGAAGAACAAAATCACAGGCTTCTAACTTTGATGTACAACTTGAGAGTTGGACAATGTATATGTTATGTTGATTTTGATTGGTTTGGGATCTGTCTGTTACTGAGTTGAAGAATTAAAATGCAAAAGAATTTTTATAGTAGAATAAAATTCATTTAGTAGCTTGGAATAGTTAATGCCTTCTTACTGCACTATCCTGCCGTAAGAGGTTTAGACACAACTGTGGGACAGATTAGCCAGGCCACGAGAATACTCGAAAAAGGCAACTGTGTATTTGTAAGATTTACTAAAGGTAATATTCATTGAGAGAATGACAGATCCAACACAACTGTGACATATCACACATACCTGTACAAGATGCGTTACATCATACTTGGCATTGGAGAGATCATCGTGACACTTTTCAATTACAGGCCAAATATTATGTGGATACACATTATGCGTCTTTAATGCAGTGGTTTCCATTTTCTGCTACACCCTCATATATTTGAACATCACTGATTCTTGCGTCTTTTTGGAGGAGTTTCCCACCCCGATGGCAAGACAGGGTCCTGAAACTCTGTCCACTCCTCCATCCTCTTTGACAAAGCTGTTGGCAGAATGAGGGTGACTGCTAATGCTGGAAGTTTTTGGCCATCATTGATGATGATTTTTATTCAGACCCAGGACCCAGTACATTTTAGTTACTAGTCAGAGATGCTACTCCAACCTTATGGGAGAGAAATAGTGAAAGGGAAAACGATTATTGGGTGTGTTGGTGGAATATAAGGTTGTGTGTTGCTGGAGTGGGAGCAGGGAAGGGGATGGGTGGCTGAAAGACAAGAACTAGCATATGTTGAGGCCAGTGGGGGTAAAGAGAATGTAGGATGTATTGCAGGGAGAGTTCCCACCTGCACAATTCATAAAAACTACTGTTGGTAGAAATGCTCCAGATGGCACAGGCTGTGAAGCAATCATCGAAATGAAGCATGTTGTGTGGGCAGCATATTCAGCAACCAGTTGTCTGTTGGCCACAGTTTGGGGGGAAAAGGGGGGGGGGGGTTCATTTGTGTGGACAGGGAGCTTTTTGGTTGTTGTGCCCACGTAGAAAGGCACAGTTGTTGCAGCTTAGTTTGTAGATCACATTGTTGCATACCCCTTATGTGTACAAATATGCCCTTCATAGCTGCACCTTTGTTGAATCTGGCTGAAAAGTGATTGTTGAAAGTAGGCTATTGTCAATGATGCATCCTACATCATATTCGTAGCTCACACACATTAATTGCTCTTGGATGCTGAATGGACTACTGTTTATGGCCAGATTTAATCTCATCTATCTATGCACAGATGGCAGGTATGTGGGAGGTGGTAGGTAAGCTATTCGCACAGCATCCGTGCACACTCCCACAAGCAGCACTTCACCTTCCCCCCACCCCCACCCTTAACGTGATACCCTCCCCCTCCCCACCCCAGCCTCTTCCTTATCCCCACCACTCATACCACACTGTTTCTCCCACGAAGCACTGTTCCAGTCGGCACTCAGGCCTCAGTGGCCAGAGAAAAGGGTTGTGTGTGTGTGTGTGTGTGTGTGTGTGTGTGTGAATTTCTGTGTTTTCTAATTCAGAACAAGGCCTTTTGGACAAAAGATTACATGTACAGCAGTCTTTTCATAGTGCCTGTCTGCAGCTCAACACTTCCTTTATATGGTTGGTAGCAATCTCTCCTTTGCATAATATTGTTGTGTACCTACATATACATCTATACTCTACAAACCGCTGTGAGATGCACGGCACAGGGTATGTCGTATTGTACCTGTTATTAGGGTTTCTTCCTGTTCCATTCATGAGTGGAGTGTGGGAAGAATAATTGTTGAATGCCTCTGTGCATGCAGTAATTATTCTAACCTTATCCTCATGGTCCTTGTTTGAGCGATATATGGCGGATTGCAGTATATCCCGATAGTAATCATATAAAGCCAGCTCTTGAAACTTTGTTAATGGACTTTCTTGGGATAGTTTACATCTGTCTTTGAGAGTCTGCCAGTTCAGTTCCTTCAGTATCCCTGTGAAATTCTCCCACGGATTAAACCAACCTGTGACCATTCGTCTGCCCTTTTCTGCACACGTACAATATCCTCTGTCAGTCCTATCTGGTATGGGTCCCACACACTTAAGCAGTATTCTTGAACCAGTCGCACGAATGATTTGTATGCAATCTCCTTTGTAGACAGATTGCACTTCCCCAGTATTCTACCAATAAACAAAAGTATACCACCCTTTTTACCCACGACTGAACCTATGTGATCATTCCAGTTCATATCCCTATAAAGTGTTACACCCAAGTATTTGTGTGAGTTGGCCAATTCCAACAGTGAATCAGTGATATTCTATCATAGGATACCACGTTTTTTTTTTTTTTTTTTTTTTTTTTTTTTTTTTTTTTTTTTTTTGTGAAGTGTGCAAGTTTATATTTCTGAATATTTAGTTGCCAGTCTGTGCATCATGTTGAAATCTTATCAAGATCTGACTGAACATTTTTGCAGCTTCTCTCAGACAGTACTACATTATACATAACTGCAACATCTGCAAAAAGCCTGATTTTACTATTAACATTGTTTGTAAAGTCATTAATATACAGTATGAACAGTAAGAGGCTCAACACACTTCCCTGGGGCTCACCCAAAGTTACTTCTGCATCTTACAATGACGCTCCATCCGAGATAACATGCTGTGTCCTTCCTACCAAAAACTCCTCAATCCAGTCACAAATTTCACTTGATATCCCATGCTAGCTCATTTATAGATGACAAGGACACAGAAAAATTCACCTTCTAATGTTTATGATTTAATTTTGGAATACAATGTATATCACTCAGTGTATCTTCATCTGGTTCAACTGGAAAAGTGTTAAAAGAGTCCCAAAATATGACATGTGACTGATTGGCCATCAGCCGAGGGAAAATACTGTAGCTGTTTCATTATCTGTTGGGTGCTGCAAAGTATGTCTGTATGAATGCTCTGATTCTGAAAGACAGTTGAGGTAGTCTGTGATAAATTGACAACAGAAGGTCTGCAGAATATCACAAATGTGTTGTTACAATGTTTTTTGCTGACTTTTGTTCCATGGCAGAATTTTTGTTTTGAATCTGCAGCTCGCATACTGTAAATGTTATGTACTTACCTTTCAAAAAAATGGGAAGTCCAGGATGGAATATGTAAGAGGATAGAATGCTACTAGATAGAGGAAATAATAAGCAGTGGACACAGACACAACAAAGAGTTCAGATAATTGCTTAAGGTTGAGACAAAGTTATTTTTCAAAGCTAATACTTGCACATGCGTGGGTGTGCGTGTGCACACACACACACACACACACACACACACACAACATGGTCTCCTGACACTGTTTCCTGACTGGGCAGTTAGTGGTGAATGATAGAGAGGTGGAAGGGATGTGAAGTATAAGGATGGAATGGAAAAGGTGCAGGGTGGGGGTGGCAACATACAGTCTTTGACAGAAAATCATTTCATTAGCTGGCTGCCACAGTGACAGGTTAGAGCTTTTCACTTAAGGCAAAAATGAACTTGGTTGTCTTCAGCAGCTGCAGTATCTGAAGGAAGTGTTGCCTCCTGCATGTGCTATTCCTCCGCTGTACCTGCTTGTCTTCTTGTGGCAAATGTGTAGAGTAACTGCAGAGTTGCTTGTATGACACCATTCCTTCATAATTTTTTAAAACTATAATTTAGCTATATACTAAAACATATCTGCCTGATGGAAGCTATATTATAATCTATTTACTTTCTGGAGTGCCAGCAATAGGAAACCTTGCAAAAATGTTTCCATGTAAGAGTTCATGGCTGCCTGTCCAACCCAGAACTTTGTGCTCAAGAATTTGCTCTGAGGCAACAGACTCTGATTGATGGCAGCAGGCCACAGCTCAGATGTTTGTTGCATTTCTATTTGAACCTCAAATCTGCTCTCAGTTTGACTTGCATACAATTATTTGTGGGCTTTCAGTTGGGTTGTAGCCCAAGGAAAGAGGCACATTTCTGTAACACTCAATATATTTCATTACAGATGTCCACATTACAAAAAGCCGTACAGCCAACTTTACAATCAAGATGGTGTGGGTGGGCTGTTAGGTTAACAGAATCAAAGAACTTGCTATGGCAGAGATATATCATTCATACATAGCGACTCCACCCCCCCCCCCCCCCTTCCCCCTTCCCCCGCAGTGTGGAGCATAGTTTGAGTGCAGTGGAAGGGTGAGGGGGGTGTCTGGCAGTGAGGGAGACGGCATTGATAGTTGTGACAGGGGCCATGCTGGGAGGTCAATGTGGAACTCCTGTAGGTGCTATGGGCAGATGGCACTTCAGCCCACGTGTGAGGATGGAACAGTGTGGGGAGGGACTGTATCAACCCACGTGATCGGCTGGCAGCATTCAAACAGTAACCCTTCCTAGGGAGGCTACCCTAGCTCGGAGGAGTGTGTGGTCAACCCTGCGCGGGAGCGGGTAGGAGTCAGCAATCGACTAACAAACCAGGCACATTTCTGTAACACTCAGTATATTTCATTACAGATGTCCACATTACAAAAAGCCGTACAGCCAACTCAACAATCAAGATGGTGTGGGTGGGCTGTTAGGTTAACAGAGTCAAAGAACTTGCTATGGCAGAGATATATCATTCATAATTAGCGACTCCACCCCCGGCAGTGTGGGGTGAGTTGCCTTGCAGCAGGATGAAGATGTGGCTGTTATCGATGAGGATGCTGACATCCTCCACACGTTCAGGCGGGATGTCGGTTCGCAGAACTGCTGGCTGGGGAAAGGGGAGAGGAGGTAGAGAGAGAGAGGTTAAGAGCCCAAGGAACAATGCTGAAAGTGACACAGACGCATGTTTCAGTGAGGGCTGCGGTGGCAGCTCTGAGGGGTCGTAGCTTGAGCGTGAGTCCTCAGTGCTGGGAAGCTGCATAAGGTCATCGGGTGTGAAAGATGCTGGGTTGAGGTGCCGGTTTCACACGGTGTAGAGAAACAGTGAATGGCGAACCTTTAAACTGCATGTCCATCGTGTTAGCGGTGTGGTTTATGACCTCGCATGGGCCTGAATATGGTGGGGCAAGTGGGGCCCTGATAGTGTCATCGCAGAGAAAAACGAACTTGCATGAAAGCAGATCGGAGGGCACATAGGAGCGGGGGAGAATATGGCGAGACGGGGGGAAGGGGTGCTAGGCAGTCATGCAACATTTGTTGACATCACACAGATGGGGGTGCTGGGAGAAGAGTGGTGATTCAAACTGCCGCCCTTGGTCAGTGGTGACAGTAGTGGGGCACCCGAAGTGGGGAAATCCAGGAAGAAACAAAAGCCTTAGTCAGGGTTTTGGCAGTTATGTTGGTGAGAGGTACAGCCTCACACACCAAGATAAATGATCAATGCAAGAAAGAACATAGCAGAAGCTCTCTGAGGGGGGAAGGGGGCCGATGAGGTCTAAGTGTACGTAACAAAAGCGGCTAGATCGAATGTCAAATTTGCGGAGAGGTGGAAAAGTGTGCCTAGTGACTTTGATGTGCTGGCAGGTGATTCAGTTCTGGATCCCGGTCTGACATTTGCACTTTATGCCCTGCCACACGTCTCATTCGGACACGAGGCATGTCAGTGATTTAATTTCAGGGTGTGCTGGAGAATGTACTGCCTCTTGGAAGCTGGCGAATTTTGCTTTGGTGAAAGACAGCTAAGTGGAGGTGGTATTTAGAAGTTTCTGTGTATCCTCATCCTGATACTGTAGGGATGCAAGGACGGAAAGGTCAATGATCATTGAGATGATGCTAATGCTAATGCGGGAATGGAAATCTGCAAAGATGTTGTCGGCACCTTTGATATGGCGGATGTCAGTAGAGAACTGAGAGAGGAAATTGAAATACTGAAAGCGATGGGCTGGGGGCAGGGGCAGGGGGGGGGGGGGGGGGGGGGGGTGTCAAGAGGGGGTTGCATTTGGAATCTGCTACTGGTTTATGGTCAGTCAGGACGTGGAAAAGTCGGCCCATGACATTGGGACGGAAGTGTTTCATACCTCATAAACTACTAAAAGTTTGCGGTCAAAGGCTGAGTATTTTTGTTGGGTGCGGGATAGTTTCTTTGAAAAGAAATGAAGTGGTGTGACCACGTCGTCGTAGCATTATTGTAGGACCGTGTGACCAGAGTCACTGGCATCCGTGGTGACGAAGAGTTCAGATTGGTACCCCTTCGATTCAGGAAAGTGTATACTGGCGCCTGACACTGCATACTCCAAGAACTGGACAGATTTTTAGTGCAGTTGCAGTTCGTCAGTGTTGATCTTGACTACTTTGGAGAGAGAATGTACTTTACTATCGTGATGGGGTGTTCAGAATCTTGCATGATTTGCTGAAAAGCAGGATATCGTCAAGATATATGAAATAGAAGTTGAACTGGAGCAAGACAGAGTAAATAAAGCGTTGCTACATCTTGGCGGTGTTTTTTAACCTGAATGTCATGAAATGGTACTCGTACAACCCGATGGGGGCGATGATCGCCATTTTCGGAACGTCTTCAGGTGCGACTGGAATTTGGTGATAGCGCATTTGCAGTCCAGTATGCTGAAGTTGTAGCACGTGTGAGAAGTTGAGTGACATCGGGAATGTTCGGTATAGGATAATTGTCCATCACAGTTCTACACTACTGGCCATTAAAATTGCTACACAAAGAAGAAATGCACATGATAAACAGGTATTCATTGGATAAATATATTATACTAGAACTGACATGTGATTACATTTTCACGCAATGTGAGTGCATAGATCCTGAGAAATCAGAACCCAGAACAACCACCTCTGGCCGTAATAATGGCTTTGATACGCCTGGGCATTGAGTCAAACAGAGCTTGGATGGCGTGTACAGGTACAGCTGCCCATGCAGCTTCAACACGATGCCACAGTTCATCAAGAGTAGTGATTGGCGTATTGTGACGAGCCAGTTGCTCGGCCACCATTGACCAGAAGTTTCCAATTGGTGAAAGATCTGGAGAATGTGCTGGCCAGGGCAGCAGTCAAACATTTTCTGTATCCTGAAAGGCCCATACAGGACCTGCAACATGAATTTGTGCATTATCCTGCTGAAATGTAGGGTTTTGCGGGGATCTAATGAAGGGTAGAGCCACAGGTCGTAACACATCCGAAATGTAATGTCCACTGTTCAAAGTGCCATCAATGCAAACAAGAGATGACCGAGATGTGTAATCAGTGGCACCCCATACCATCATGCCGGGTGATACGCCAGTATGGCGATGACAAATACACGCTTCCAATGTGCACTCACCGCGATGTCGCCAAACATGGATGCGACCATCTTGATGCTGTAAACAGAACCTGGATTCATCTGAAAAAATGATGTTTTGTGATTCGTGCACCCAGGTTTGTCATTGAGTACACCATCCCAGGCGCTCCTGTCTGTGATGCAGTGTCAAGGGTAACCGCAGCCATGGTCTCCGAGCTGCTGCAAATGTCGTCGAACTGTTCCTGCAGATGGTTGTTGTCTTGCAAACGTCCACATCTGTTGACTCAGGGATCGAGACGCGGCTGCACCATCCGTTACAGCCATGCAGATAAGATGCCTGTCATCTCAACTGCTAGTGATACGAGGCCGTTGGGATCCACACAGCATTCCGTATTACCCTCTGATTCCATATTCTGCTAACAGTCATAGGATCTTGACCAACGCGAGCAGCTATGTCGCTATACGATAAACAGCAATCACGATAGCCTACAGTCCGACCTTTATCAAAGCCGGAAATGTGATGGTACACATTTCTCCAACTTACACGAGGCATCACAACAACGTTTCACCAGGCAAAGCTGGTCAACTGCTGTTTGTGTATGAGAAATTAGTTGGAAACATTCCTCATGACAGCACATTGTAGGTGTCGCCACCAGTGCCAACTTTGTGTGAATGCTCTGAAAAGCTAATCATTTGCATATCACAGCATTTTCTTCCTGTCGGTTAAATTTCATGTCTGTAGCACATCATCTTCATAGTGTAGCAATTTTAATGGCTAGTAATGTAGCATGCAGGCATCTGTAATCGTCACACATATGAAAGGAGCCGTCCTGTTTGGGGCTGAGGTGTATGGGTGACGACCAGTTACTATCGGAGGGTTGTAAAATTCCCACCTAAAGAAGTTCCTGTATTTGCTGGTGACCCGAGCGTAACTTAAGGCAGCGAACCTTGTGACGAATGGGTGGGCCCTTGGACGTGATATTGCAATGAACAATTCGGTTTGTGACAGCAGAAACCAAATATTCAATGACTGTGCATGGGCGGGGTGTGGTGCCGATTTATTACGGGTGCATGGCTTGGAAGCCAAGCGTGAGGCAGGCATGAGCGCTATGCATAGGGCTGCCTATTGTCTACAGTGCGCAAGAGAGGTGCGCTCGGTGGTGGCGGCACTGCTGGAGCGCCTGAAGCTATGGAGTGAGCCGTGCAAGGAGGCGTGAGAAGGGGAATGTTTATCAACACACTGGGTGGGCGCATGCGTGGTGGAGGGGGGTGTGGTCGGAGCCTAAGTGGCAGGATTGTCATGAGACACACGAGTGTCAGTTTGCGAAACAGGTGAGAGACACATTGAGGTGAACACACGTGATGGGGGCGGAAGAGGTGGGGGTAACACTGTGTGGTTGAGACTGGAGTCATATGAGATAGGTGTGGTTTTGCTAACCTGTGTGCTGTTGTCGGTGGAGCTGTCAGGTGCGGCGGATGAAGGCTCCGATGTCGGCGATGCCGAGCGGTGTAAATTGATGTTGGCAGAGATTGCGGCAAGCTTGTCCTTGGCACGTGCAATGCGATATTTCAAAACAGCGTTCTCACAGCGTAGGGCACATTTCTTGGCACTTCCCGCCATGACGCAGTTCCCGGTTGCACAAGTCCTGCTCACAAGAGCTGAGCACTGTTGCGCTGAACAGTTAATGGCATTTACAGTCAGAGCAGGTGGCGGAGCACAGTCACACGGTATGTGAGAGTTAAAGGTGTGAGGGAACAGAGAACCTCGAATAATGTTTGGAGACAGGTGGTGGTGTAGTAAGAAGTCAGTTCCCAGGATCAACTCTGCGATGTCTGCCACGCGGAAGATCCAGGTGAGGGAGAGGCTATTAGAGAGGCGAAGTTGAAGCTCAGCAGAGCCACAGGTCTGGAGTGTAGATGCTTTCACGGCTCCCAGAAGAGAGCTTGTGCATGTGAGGGGGCGTGTGACCATTGATTTAGGTACGACTGAGACGTCTGTGCCAGTGTCCACGAGGAAGTAGCGACTTGAAGAATAGCCTTTGATGTAAAGGTGGCCATTTGACGGGATGGAGGTGTGGATGGAATGTAATGTGGGTTGGCACTTATTTCTCGATTGGCTTTTCGGATGCTTGCACAGGGGGCAGCCCTTTTTTTTGCATCATCGCTGAATACAGTGTTGTACCAGCAGTGAAGGTTCATTGGGAGAGGAGGCAGCCGATTATCCTCTATGTGTTCGGGTTTGTACACTGGGTGGTTGGTGCAGGTGGCTCGGGGGGCAGGGAGGGGGGGGGGCTCTGTTGCAGGAGTGCCAACCTGTTGCGTAAGCTCCTGCTGGTGACACTGGTGTGTGTGAGCGAATGAGCGAATAGACCTGGTCAGCCATCTGCAGACACAAATTGATGGATTCCAAGGCGTGAGGGAGGAGATGAACCTGGAGATCTGTAAGCAGTTTTGCTGACCACACTGACCATAGGGTTTCGTCCGGCATCTGCTGCTCCCTGACCAGGAGGCATAGCCAGCACCAAAGCTGAGACGAGATGTTCCTCGTACAGCATTCACAAAATAACCACTTGTGCGGAATGCGAGAGGCGCTCGATGATAGTCTGTTTTGCGAAATCGTACTTCAAAGTAAGCGGTGGGATCAGAAGTAGGTCGCAGATCACGTTTGTGTGCCCGTGCAGTAGAGTCGTGAGGCACAGGAATTTTGAATTGTCATCATTGACACAGTATGGTTCGAACAAGTTCTCCACCAATACAAACCACACTGCTGGGTTGTCCTCGGATAGCAGGGGCAGGTCGGTAAGCAGCCTGGTGGTGGTGATGAAGCCCAGCTAGTTCTATACTTGAGTCCCTTGTATCACTCCTATGACATGGATGCTGGGCCAGTGTGGTCGACGCAGATGGCACTGTGTAGGGTGTGATCGAGAAGTCTGTCAGAGCAGATGAGAATGGCACCAAAGAAATAGGAAATGATGCTGCTGTAAAACTACCCAATGCAACATTTGTGGCATTAAAGTCTGATGTGGATGGCCTGGTCGGTGCCATATGAAAAGCGAGTGAGTGAACGGCTGCAGCCCAAACCTCCTGCAAGTTTACTTGACATGGTGAAGGGAGGTGAAAGAGCAGATGTACGCGGAGCAGCACAGTATAATGTTCCCACAGGGCTGTCGTCATGATGAGCTGGGGCATGTTCGGAGGGGTGGAAACCACAGTTAGTATCACTACGCGGCACATTATTCACATCATGTGGGGGCCTGTAAAGTGCACTGAGCGGCGGAACGGTCACTGGGGGCGGAAACTTGCCTGGAAATGTTCGTGATATACACTGTGCATTGTCCACTTTGTAAACCCATGAAGTGATGAAGCATTCTGGTCGAGGGAGCACGATCGGTACATGTGCTAGTTGCTAGCATTGCTACCCCTGGATCACAGGGTCCCAGGATTTTCTTTGCTTGGGAACAGGGTGTTTGTGTTATCCTCATCATCATCATCATCATCATCATCATCATCATCATTTGTGACGTTGGAGTGTGAAAAAAATTGGACTGTGAAAAAATTCGGACTTTGTGCAGGCACTGATGACCATGCAGTTGAGTGCCCCACAAACCAAACATCATCGTCATCATCATCATCATCATCATCATCAGGTTCACGTGGTCTGTACTAACAAAGGCGAGGTTGCACCCGGCTCTGTTTTAATGGTTGCCTGATACATAGTTTGTGCACGAAATGCAGAATCCACATCAGCGTGATGAAATGTAGGAACTTTACTCTCCTTATTATCATTTTTGAAATGCACATGTCGATGCACACTCACTGGAGAGGTAAAGCCTGAGAGTGTAGTGACATGCACTGTCAAGTGGCGAAAGTGTTGAGTGACGAAACTGCAGGAAATGTGTTGTAGAATTCAGGTTGTGGTGAAGCAACGAAATGTCCTGTTGTAGGTGCAGGAGATTAGATATCCACCTGCAGCACAGCAGGATACATGGCCCAAACGAAGGCATAAATGAAGCCAGTGTGGTAGACGGAGAAAATACTTGCACTACCAGGAAATGGCGTGCGAATTCTTGTTCGGGATGACCTCTGTGGGATTTTGATTGGGTTGTAGCAAAGGAAACACACACATTTCTGTAAGACTCAGTATATTTCATTACAGAGTTCCACATTACAACAAGTCCTACAGCCAACTCAACAAGCAAGATGGTGTGGGCCGTTACGTTAACAGAGTCGAAGAACTTGCATTGGTGGAGATATGTCGTTCGTGCTTGTCAGTGCCTCATATTTGTTATGCGATCTGAGGCTTTCCCAGTGTCTTTGATGCTTCAAAGGTTTTTGGTTGTCCTGCCAGAGGCAGTTATTGAAGGTACACAATATTCGGTGAATAATTGTTCCGCCATCATCAGGTGGTACTAATGGGATGAGGGGTCTTCGGTGTGCTCCTGGTATATTTCCCTGTGGGTTCAGAGTTCTGGCCTCGCAGGCTCCACATCATGCTTGGGGGGGGGGGGGGGTTCAGTGGTCTGCCAGCCACTGCCCGTATCTTGCATCCGAATGTTATGATTTTCTTTGATTGAGCTGAGTACTCTCTCCCATACCTTATTTATTTGGAAACCCAAGTCCCTGTTTATTGAATTACCTGTCACGAGAATTTCAATAGCTTCTTAAAAAATGGAGTCCCAAAATTTGTTCATGTTGGCCAAGTCTTTCATTTACTGATATTTCATCGAATATCCATTCTCAATGCAATGTTCTGTTTTTGCCAACTTGCTAGGCTGCAGTAAGCAGGTGTGGCACTCGCATTGTTTGCAGTGATCTCCAGTGGTGTCAATTTTTTGACCAACGTAGGTTTCCCGCATTCGCAAGGGGCTTGGTTGACTCCGGCTTTTTTGAGTTGCAGGTCATTTTTGATCTCCCGTAATAGGACTCGTATGTTGGCTGGAGGGTGATGATGATACATTGACAGCAAATGGTATGCAAGGGTCTTCTTCTTTTCTTCTTATTCTGAGTTTTCATCTCTCTTTGGATTCGCGGGGTTCTTGCATTGTAAGACCATCCAAATCTGTCGACAGGTGTATCAATTTTTGCAGAAGACAGACTCCAGGTGTTGCAGCTCTGCCTTCAGACTTTGTTCGTCTGAAATGGTTTATACCCTGTGTACAAGGGTGTTCAGCACACTATTCTTTTGCGAGGGATGGTGACAGTGGTAGGCGTGCAGATATAAATCTGTATGAGATAGCTTGCAGTAAACACTGTGGGTAAGCAAGCCATCAGGCCTACAATGACCTAGAACATCGAGGAATGGAACTTTTCCATCTTTTTCTCTTTCCAGCTTAATTTCAGATGTTCTTAGAGCTCCTGCACTTTTTTGGGTCCATGTGGCCAAGTGACAAACATATTATTGATGTAACAGAAGAAATAGATGGTTTCTTTTCCTGCAGTTTCCGGTGCTCTCTCTTCGAAATGCTCCATAAACATATTTGCTACAACCGGCAAGATAGGGCTGACCATTGCTACGTCATCAGCGTGTTAGGACATGTGTGAAAAGCTGTGTCAGCTTTGGGCTGGTCATCTCGCTGATTAATTTTATGGAGTCTTATAAGGGAACCCGGGTGAAAAGTGATAGGACATCAACGTACACCAAGATGTCAGACTTCTACAGCCTCAGGTCCTTCAGCTGACTGATGAAGTCTCCTGCATATGGCATGTACACTTTATGACATAAGGCCAGAACTCTGGACCCACAGGTATGTACACTGGAACTGCACGTCAGACTCGTCATTCCATTCGTACCACCTGATGATGGCAGAACGGTTGTTGCTTGTCAAAATATCGTGGACCTTCGACGGTTGCATCGGATGTTACACCTGATAACCTAGGAAGCAAATCATTTATTGTTGTAATGTCAGTTTTCAAGCAAAATATCTATGATAGGCATTGAACACTTTGTGATAACAATACCAGTGTGGCAGTTTGTCACATAGAAGTGTTTGTGTCAGTTGTCCACTCTTTTTTATTTGAAGTAATAGCATTTTTCTTGAAATTACATATTGAGTTTCTGTAATTATTAGTATGTTCTGATGTTGGCACCTACTCTAGGTTCATTTGAAGTCTTATTTTTTATTATTATTTCCAATAGTTTCACCAATTAATGCAAAAATATAGTGAAACAATTGCAACTCTGATAGGCACTGCCCAAAGCAAGTAGTTCATCATGCAGTCCTTTAATCTGTTTCCATACACTTAGTATTCTCTCTCCCTCTCCCTCTCCCTCTCCCTCTCTCTCTCGGTCTGTCTTTTTTGTAATGCATTAGTTACAAAATTATTGTTACTTTTAATGACTTAATTTCAGATACACCAAAATGTAACTAAGTTAATTTCTATTAAATATATTCACAGCTTCAGAGGCTCTGTGGTCGTCGAGCCAAGAGACAAGGACAGGCAATGGAGCTGATTGATGTGAGTGGAGATGCTATCATGCCAGATCCAAAAGAGTGGCTAACAAAACAGCTAACACAAGAGCAACAAACAAAGGTTCATGGTCACAGTCATCGGAGAAATGATGGTCCAACAACACAGCAGAGACGGAAACATCAAATAACTTACCTAGCATTCCAGGTAAGTATAATTAGTGGAAAAACAATAACTTTAATAAAAATAAGCCTTAAAAAGTCTACTATCATTATATTGTGCCACCATAAAAAAACAAAAATGTGTGTGTGTGGCCGCCCGAAGTGGCCGTGCAGTTCTAGGCACTGCAGCCTGGGACTGCGAGACCGCTACGGTTGCAGGTTCGAATCCTGCCTCGGACATGGATGTGTGTGATGTCCTTAGGTTAGTTAGGTTTAACTAGTTCTAAGTTCTAGGGGACTAATGACCTCAGAAGTTGAGTTCCATAGTGCTCAGAACCGTGTGTGTGTGTGTGTGTGTGTGTGAGAGAGAGAGAGAGAGAGAAAATAACAGAGCATCTTTAGTATACAATGTTTGCAGTAATATTGAAAATACACAGACTACATACTGCTGTAATAAAACACAGTAACCATTCTGCAAACATATTTTTAAAATTATCTATTGAAAAAGTTTATTAAAATTTAGAATAAAGCAGACTATTGCTTAATGTTAATTCAAATTGACTCTAAGTAATATTAGACACAATTTAAATCCTAATAACAATATCTTGCCTCTGAAACTTTATCGTATCTGGTTTTCAATACATTTTACCTCCCTCTTCTTTTAGAGATTTCTGAAAACAAATGATATATATATATATATATATATATATATATATATATATATATATATAATAGAGGGAAACATTCCACATGGGAAAAATATATATCTAAAAACAAAGTTGATGTGATTTACCAAACAAAAGCGCTGGCGGGTCAATAGATACCCTAACAAACACAAACATACACACAAAATACAAGCTTTCGCAACCAATGGTTGCATCATCAGGAAAGAGGGAAGGAAAGGGAAAGACGAAAGGACGTGGGTTTTAAGGGAGAGGGTAAGGAGTCATTCCAATCCCGGGAGCGGAAAGACTTACCTTAGGGGGAAAAAAGGACAGGTATACACTCACACACACACACATATCCGTCCGCACATACACAGACACAAGCAGACATGCATATATATAATAGAGGGAAACATTCCACGTGGGAAAAATATATCTAAAAACAAAGATGATGTGACTTACCAAACAAAAGCGCTGGTAGGTCGATAGACACATAAGCAAACACAAACATACACAAAAAATTCAAGCTTTTGCAACCAACGGTTGCTTCATCAGGAAAGAGGGAAAGACGAAAGGATGTGGGTTTTAAGGGAAAGGGTAAGGAGTCATTCCAATTCCGGGAGCGAAAAAGATTTACCTTAGGGGGAATAAAGGACAGGTATACACTAGCGCACGCACACACACACACACACACACACACACACACACACACACACACATACACAGACACAAGCAAACTTCCCATCTCCGGAGTTCTGACAGGTTGGTGTTAGTGGGAAGTATCCAGATAACCTGGACGGTGTAACACTGTGCCAAGATGTGCTGGCCGTGCACCAAGACATGTTTAACCACAGGGTGATCCTCATTACCAACAAACACTGTCTGCCTGTGTCCATTCATGTGAATGGACAGTTTGTTGCTAGTCATTCCCACATAGAAAGCTTCACAGTGTAGGCAGGTCAGTTGGTAAATCACGTGGGTGCGTTCACACGTGACTCTGCCTTTGATCGTGTACACCTTCCGGGTTACAGGACTGGAGTAGGTGGTGGTGGGAGGGTGCATGGGGCAAGTTTTACATGGGGGGCGGTTAAAAGGGTTGGAGCCAGAGGGTAGGGAAGGTGGTTTGGGGATTTCATAGGGATGAACTAAGAGGTTACGAAGGTTAGGTGGACAGCGGAAAGACACTCTTGGTGGAGTGGGGAGGATTCCATGAAGGATGGATCTCATTTCAGGGCAGGATTTGAGGAAGTCGTATCCCTGCTGGAGAGCCACATTCAGTCTGTTCCAGTCCCAGAAAGTATCCTGTCACAAGTGGGGCACTTTTGTGGTTCTTCTGTGGGAGGTTCTGGGATTGAGGGGATGAGGAAGTGGCTCTGGTTATTTGCTTCTGTACCAGGTCGGGAGGGTAGTTGCGGGATGCGAAAGCTGTTTTCAGGTTGTTGGTGTAATGGTTCAGAAATTCGGACTGGAGCAGATTCTTTTGCCACGAAGACCTAGGCTGTAGGGAAGGGACCGTTTGATGTGGAATGGGTGGCAGTGTCATAATGAAGGTACTGTTGCTTGTTGGTGGGTTTGAGGTGGACGGACTAGGTAAATCTGATGGAACCAAAGGAGTTGAGGTTGCAGAGGAAATTCTGGAGTTCTACTTCACTGTGAGTCCATATCATGAAGATATCATCAGTAAATCTGTACCAAACTTTGGGTTGGCAGGCCTGGGTAACCAAGAAGCGACCCATGAATAGGTTGGCATATGAGGGGGCCATCCTGGTATCCATGGCTGTTCCCTTTAATTGTTGGTATGTCTGGCCTCCAAAAGTGAAGAAGTTGTGGGTCAGGATGAAGCTGGCTAAGGTAATGAGGTTTTAGGTAGCGTGGCAGGTGATAGGCGTGAAAGGAAGTGCTCCATCGCAGCGAGGCCCTGGATGTGCGGAATATTTGTGTATAAGGAAGTGGCATCAATGGTTGCAAGGATGGTTTCCAGGGGTAACAGATTGGGTAAGGATTCCAGGCGTTCGAGAAAGTGGTTGGTGTCTTTGATGAAGGATGGGAGACTGCATGTAATGGGTTGAAGGTGTTGATCTACGTAGGCAGAGATAAATTTTGTGGGGGCGTGGTAACCAGCTACAATGGGGAGGCCAGATTGATTGGGTTTGTGAATTTTAGGAAGAAGGTAGGGTTGCGGTTTGTCGGTGGGATCAGGAGGTTGATGGAGTCAGGTGAAAGGTTTTGTAGGGGACCTAAGGTTCTGAGGATTCCTTGAAGCTCTGCCTGGACATCAGGAATGGGATTACCTTGGCAAACTTTGTGTGTGGTGTTGTCTGAAAGCTGACGCAGTCCCTCAGCCACATACTCCCGACGATCAAGTACCACGGTCGTGGACCCTTGTCCGGCGGAAGAATGACGATGGATCAGTCAGCCTTCAGATCACAGATAGCCTGGTCTTCAGCAGTGGTGATGTTGGGAGTAGGATTAAGGTTTTTTTAATAAGGATTGAGAAGCAGCAATTCCTGGAAGGTTTGGAGAGGGTGATTTTGAGGAAGAGGAGGTGGGTCCCACTGCGACGGAGGACGGAACTGTTCCATGCAGGGTTCAATTTGGATCGTGTCTTGGCGAGTTGGATCATTAGGAGTAGGATTAGGATCATTTTTCTTCATGGCAAAGTGATATTTCCAGCAGAGAGTATGAGTGTATGACAGCAAATCTTTGACGAGGGCTGTTTGGTTGAACCTGGGAGTGGGGCTGAAGGTGAGGCCTTTGGATAGGACAGAGGTTTCGGATTGTGAGAGATGTTTGGAGGAAAGGTTAACTACTGAATTGGGGTGTTGTGGTTCCAGATTGTGTTGACTAGAATTTTGAGGTGTTGGGGGAAGTGGAGCTGGAAGTGGGAGATTGAGTAGATGGGAGAGACTGGGTCTGTGTGCAGTGAGAGAAGGTTGAGGTTTGCTGGAAAGGTTGTGAAGGGTGAGTGAGTTGCCTTTCCGGAGGTGGAAAACCAGGAGATTGGATAGTTTTTTGAGGTGGAGGGTGGCATGCTGTTCTAATTTGCAGTTGGCCTGTAGGAGGATGCTCTTAACAGCCGGTGTGGATGTGGGAGAGGAAAGATTGAGGACTTTTATTAAGGATAGGAGTTGACGGGTGTGTTCATTGGCTGAGTTGATGTGTGGGTGAAGGATTAGGTGGGTGAGGGCAATGGATTGTTCAGTTTGGAACTGGTATAAGGACTGATGGAAAGAAGGGTTGCAGCCAGAGATGGTAACTTTAAGGGTGAGGCCTTTGGGGGTAATGCCAAATGTCAGACAAGCCTGAGAAAATAAAATATTGGAGCGTAATGTGGCTAAGGAGAAGTCATGTTTGCGGAGGGAATGTAAATAAAATTTAATGGGGTCGTTGTGGGGGTGTTGTGAGGATGACATGGTATTAGAAGGTGGAAAGTGTAACATGAGGCTGAAATGAAAATGAAAATAAAAATATATGGGGAGAGATAAAGGCGAACTACAAAGCAACTGGAGAACTGGTGTGAAAAAAGGCGAAAAAGTGTTGGTTAAAGCTGGGCTACGTTGATCCTTTGGGGAACTTGGGTTGGTAGACAACGATGTGCATAAAGGTTAGGTGGTTGTGTTGCCGCCAAAACACGTTAAAGGGTGGAGAAATTCGGGAAAATTTCGAAAAACCTACGTTTAAATGTATTAAAAGGAGTGGTTTTGTGGTGGCAGATTATGAAAATGAGGCTAACAATTGTCTGACGAAGAAATAATGACGTTAAAACCTGTGGGAAGCGGCTAAAAATGATCAGTGATGTGGGAAAAACAGAAATGGAAATAAAGTGAAAGTTATTAGAACTAGCCGAAATGGTTGTTTAATAGGTGAAAGGAATTGTTTGTGAACTAGAAATGGTGGATTTTATAGCAGCGGTAGTGTTGAAAGCGGAAAAAAAATTATTTTTTTGTTATGGTTTGGAAAGGGGTTATGTATTATTGAGTATATATAGGCAGGATAAAATTGTATAGTAGATTACGGTAAAAAGGAGAAGGTGAATATAAAGTGAAACTACTGGCAAAAACAGAAAGAGAAAATAAGACAACAGAAAAGATTTCCAAATGCAACAGTGACAATAAGAAACGTAATTGTTGAGTTCAAATTAATGATATGAATATAATAGAGGGAAACCCATTCCATGTGGGAAAAATATATCTAAAAACAAAGATTTGACATTTGTAAAGGCAAATGTCTGCTTGTGTCTGTGTATGTGCGGATGGATATGTGTGTGTGTGTGCGCGCGCGCGAGTGTATACCTGTCCTTTTTTCCCCTTAAGGTAAGTCTTTCCGCTCCCGGGATTGGAATGACTCCTTACGCTCTCCCTTAAAACCCATATCCTTTTCGTCTTTCCCTCTCCTTCTCTCTTTTCTGAAGTAGCAACCCTTGGTTGCGAAAGCTTGAATTTTGTGTGTATGTTTGTGTGTCTATCGACCTATCAGCGCTTTTGTTTGGTAAGTCACATCATCTTTGTTGAAACCTTAATCCTACTCCCAACATCACCACTGCTGAAGCCCAAGCTATCCCTGATCTGAAGGCTGACCGATCCATCGTCATTCTTCCGGCGGACAAGGGTTCCACGACCATGGTACTTGATCGTCGGGAGTATGTGGCTGAGGGACTGCATCAGCTTTCAGACAACACCACATACAAAGTTTACCAAGGTAATCCCAACTTGATTTCCAGGTGGAGCTTCAAGGAATCCTTAGAACCTTAGGCCCCCTAGAAAACCTTTCACCTGACTCCATCAGCCTCCTGACCCCACCGACACCCCTCACCCCTACTTCTACATTACATATTGAAGAATAGAATTTGGAAGTTTGTTGTTTAATGGTGTTTATCATTTAATGCACAGTATTGTTTGAAGGGACAACAGTACCCAATTACTAAAAGTTGCCAACAATCTCTCTACCTACATCTCCCATTTTTAGACACACTATTGGAGTAGTAGTAAGAGCAGCAGTACATTTATTCATCTGTGGATCACTGATATGAGGATACTGAACGTGCCGTAATATTATAGGTTAAGAACACACAGCTAATTTGTGTAGCCATTTACATATTAATAGGTCTAGTTTGACAAGAATAGTAAAATTAGTCGGCCGTGGCCTAGTAGTGGGAACCACTACAGCATTTGCGTGAAGTAATTTAGGGAAACATGGAACATCTAAATCAGGATAGCCAAGTAATGATCAGAGCTTCCATCCTCCCAAATACCAGACCAGTCTATTGAAAACAGTGCTGCTCCCTCGTTTGGTTGATCCTGTGTGCAATACTGTTTTGTTTATACATTCCTGTGGAGAAATTATTTCATAAATTAAAAAGTTAATACCACACTGTTCTTCCATCAGTCACACGTTTAGATGACATTAGAATCATAACAATTATTTCATTGTTAATTATATGTGCTGCATCTTTCCATTTGTTTGGCTGATAAACTGTGTCAGCATCCCTTTGGAACGAGCAAAATCTTGGGCTCACAAAGAGAGTGAGATGTTAGTATTATCCTTTGGGAATGTTGGATGTTCTTAGGGATGGGGAAAACTCAGAATACAGAAATATTCATAAAATGATAAATCTTTTTATTATCATGAAGTCACGTTATATTTTTGTACCAAACCCCTCATCACATTATCTAAGGACACCTTCACCATCTAGAATGTATTGTTTAACAGGTACTTTTTAAAAAGGTTTGTATCTGTAGGCTAGCATTCGGAACTTACCCGTCACATTGGCTGTGTCCATGTCACAGTGACTTGCGTTTTTGTGGCCACCACCTTACTGTGCGACAATGGTGGACCCCATTTGCTTCTGGCTCTCATGAATCCAGATTAGTCATCTGAATTAAAACTTAATATCTCGTGATTCATATCACGATGCTGTTTGTAACACAATTATTCTAGCAAAATTCTCTATAAAGCTAGATATGCTTATGTTTGCTTAGTTATTTCTTTCATTATTGATGAGGAATATGATGAGTATGCACACTGGACAGACATATCGTGCCACATCTGAAACTGTATGGTGTTTCTTGCTCCATAAACTTCGCGATATCAGTGACATATTTGATTAACCACAGATACTTGATTAACCACTGGTACTATACCAGCTTCAACATGTGCTACCTTATCTCAGTTCCTGTGTCACAACTAGCTATAGGGACTCTTTCAGCTCCAACCTTTGCTACCTTATCTCAACTCTTATGAATCAACTAACATTTTCTCCTCACTTCATATTTCTCTGGACACTTGCTAAGTTTCCTCACAATAACACTCTCTGATCTCTTGCCTGTAATCCCCTACTTTGGTTCCGACCATCATCTCTGATAGATGCTGGCTGTGCTTCAAGGGACGAGGAGCAATATAGCAATGACGTTGTGGCCAGTGACCCATCTCACATCCGTGCGATATCCTTGCACCACATTGTACTGTTTTGGGCAGACGTTGTGTAACGAAAACACAAAAAAATCTTACCATAAGACATTGTTGCAACTGTGCATTATCTGTTGCACCACTGGTCTGTGCTGTATCACAGCTTTCACTTATCGAACTAGAGAAAAGAATGACAGATAGAAGCAAAACAGAAAGGAAGAGAAGTAGTTCTGCATGTGACTCGGGGACACTGTGGACACCATTCCACATATCCATTAGCACAGATGTGTGGAGAACTCTTAAGTTTATAACTTATGTATAACTTCATAACTTACATGTGTGCTGTTTACATTTATCTAAATTTATGAGGATCCAAGGTTTGTCACATCTTAGCTAAGTATTTTACTTACATTGCCTGGCACAATACCCTCCTTATCAGCATGCCCACCATACTACGTCATGTGACTTGATCTGTAGAGCCACATGTTACACTGAGAGCATATATCTGGTCTTGTAGGTTCGTCCATTGGACCCTTTCCTGGTATCAGAACCACATCATATGATATGTTAGTAGCAAAGAGTAGAGGTGGACACACAACCAGGAGTCCACAAGTGGTTATATCACACATGTGCTGCTATTTACTCATTATGGTGCTGCTCGGGTTCTGCTTCCAGCTTCTCCTGCACCATCCGCTTCGGACACCACTGAAGTTGTCCCTTTATTCTGTAACAGCTATAATGAAATTGGGAGCCATTCTTCCAGTTGTCAGGATGGTAGTCTGCTTTCCAACCAGGACATTGTGGGTTGGATGGCATGCCGGGGTCCAGAGGAGTCTGTCGGAGGTGAAGGTGCAGCAAGACAGACAGACGTGCAGGAAAACGCTTTATTATTCATCAAGCTATATCAGATACAAGTGCATGCAATTGTCTGTTGAGCACAGCCTGGTATTGACCCACAGTGTCCTCATATCAGTGTAGAGGTGGTACATGAGCTTGGAGCAGCACAGTTCCTTGGCGTCACTGACACCAGGAGCTGAGATGGCGGTTGCCGATTGAAGTCCCTGTGGTTCGGCTAGTGATGGCCAGCACAGTCCACATAGCTGGGCAGCAGTGTGGAAGCAGGGTGCTATTGGGCACTGAACCATGAACCTTGGCATACATGTTGTTGTCTGAGGATGATGAAATCTATCCAGTGGTTACTGGGGGTCTGACAGCATTGCACTCATCGGGTTACGGCCACCAGTTCAAACCTGCCCAGTGGTTCGATTGACACGTATAATAATGCTGTGGTCAACAGACAAAATAACTATTGTAACACTAACATTGAATATGTTTGTCTCCTTCACACTAGGAGCAGGAATCCAAGTAAAGTAAAGCTGTGAGCAGTGAGGTAAACAGTATGGCATATGGAAGTTTAGGTCAGTCCTGGAATCTTGCCGAAATAGTTAAGATTGCTGCTTGTGACAAGTAAGATATCCAGGTTTCTGGTCTGGCACAAATTTGTGTGTCACCAGTAGGTAACACCTTCATGCTTAAAGCCATTCTTCTGTAATTGCAAATAAATTTCATAAAATTTGTCATGACAGAGATCTTGGTTAACTTTTACATAATTGTTTCTCACCCTTTACCATCACCTCATTGACAAAGTTTAAGGAATCAGGTTTTGAATCCCTTCTTTACATTGTTATGGGAGAGTCATCTATTATGATGGTGAGAAGCAGTGGTCACACAGAACTTCCTTGTTTTATCCTACTATTCATATTGAACAGGTGTGATCTTCAGTTCTGGACTGCAAATACAGGCAGTTTTTCATGCACAAACATTATTATATATGGCTGAATATATCAGAGACATAGCAGATCCTCAGACTGGAGGAGGATAGGGAAGGAAACTGGCCATGGCTGTTTCAAAGGAATGATCCTAGCATTTGCCTTAAGCAGTTTGGAGAACCACAGAAAATATAAATCTGGTGGATAGCTTGATGGCGTAGTAGGAAAAGGGAGAGAAGGAAACGTAGTAGGTGAATATGGATTGGGGCTAAGAAATGAAAGAGGAAGCCGCCTGGTAGAATTTTGCACAGAGCAAAACATAATAATAGCTAACACTTGGTTTAAGAATCATGAAAGAAGGTTGTATACATGGAAGAACTCTGGAGAATCTAAAAGGTATCAGATAGATAATATAGTGGTAAGACAGAGATTTAGGAACCAGGTTTTAAATTGTAAGACATTTCCAGGGGCAGATGTGGACTCTGACCACAATCTATTGGTTATGACCTGTAGATTAAAACTGAAGAAACTGCAAAAAGGTGGGAATTTAAGGAGATGGGATCTGGATAAACTGACTAAACCAGAGGTTTTACAGAGTTTCGGGGAGAGCATAAGGGAACAATTGACAGGAATGGGGGAAAGAAATACAGTAGAAGAAGAATGGGTAGCTTTGAGGGATGAAGTAGTAAAGGCAGCAAAGGATCAAGTAGGTAAAAAGACAAGGGCTAGTAGAAATCCTTCGGTAAGAGAAGAAATATTGAATTTAATTGATGAAAGGAGAAAATATAAAAATGCAGTAAATGAGTCAGGCAAAAAGGAATACAAACTTCTCAAAAATGACATCGACACGAAGTGCAAAATGGCTAAGCAGGGATGGCTAGATGACAAATGTAGGGATGTAGAGGCTTATCTCACTAGAGGTAAGATAGATACTGCCTATAGGAAAATTAAAGAGACCTTTGGACATAAGAGAACCACTTGTATGAACATCAAGAGCTCAGATGGAAACCCAGTTCTAAGCAAAGAAGGGAAAGCAGAAAGGTGGAAGGAGTATATAGAGGGTCTATACAAGGGCGATGTACTTGAGGCAATATTATGGAAATGGAAGAGGATATGGATGAAGATGAAATGGGAGATATGATACTGTGTGAAGAGTTTGACAGAGCACTGAAAGACCTGAGTCGAAACAAGGCCCCCGGAGTAGACAACATTCCATTGGAACTACTGACGGCCTTGGGAGAGCCAGTCTTGACAAAACTCTATCATCTGGTGAGCAAGATGTATGAAACAGGTGAAATACCCTCAGACTTCAAGAAGAATATAATAATTCCAATCCCAAAGAAAGCAGGTGTTGACAGATGTGAAAATTACCGAACTAACAGTTTAATAAGTCACAGCTGCAAAATACTAACGCGAATTCTTTACAGATGAATGGAAAAACTAGTAGAAGCCGACCTTGGGGGAAGATCAGTTTGGATTCCGTAGAAATATTGGAACACGTGAGGCAATACTGACCCTTCGACGTATCTTAGAAGCTAGATTAAGGAAGGGCAAACCTACGTTTCTAGCATTTGTAGACTTAGAGAAAGCTTTTGACAATGTTGATTGGAATACTCTCTTTCAAATTCTAAAGGTGGCAGGGGTAAAATACAGGGAGCAAAAGGCTATTTACAATTCGTACAGAAACCAGATGGCAGTTATAATAGTCGAGGGACATGAAAGAATAGCAGTGGTTGGGAAGGGAGTGAGACAGGGGTGTAGCCCCTCCTCGATGTTATTCAATCTGTATATTGAGCAAGCAGTAAAGGAAACAAAAGAAAAATTTGGAGTAGGTATTAAAATCCATGGAGAAGAAATAAAAACTTTGAAGTTCGCCGATGACATTGTAATCTGTCAGAGATAGCAAAGGACTTGGAAGAGCAGTTGAACGGAATAGATATGGTCTTGAAAGGAGGATATAAGATGAACATCAACAAAAACAAAACGAGGATAATGGAATGTAGTCGAATTAAGTCGGGTGATGCTGAGGGAATTAGATTAGGAAATGAGACACTTAAAGTAGTAAAGGAGTTTTGCTATTTGGGGAGCAAAATAACTGATGATGGTCAAAGTAGAGAGGATATAAAATGTAGACTGGTAATGGCAAGGAAAGTGTTTATGAAGAAGAGAAATTTGTTAACATCGAGTATAGATTTAAGTGTCAGGAAGTCGTTTCTGAAAGTATATCTATGTAGTGTAGCCATGAATTGAAGTGAAACATGGACCATAAATAGTTTGGACAAGAAGAGAATAGAAGCTTTTGAAATGTGGTGTGACAGAAGAAAGCTGAAGATTAGATGGGTAGATTACATAACTAATGAGGAAGTGTTGAATAGGATTGGGGAGAAGAGAAGATTGTGTCACAACTTGACAAGAAGAAGGGATCGGTTGGTAGGACATGTTCTGAGGCATCAAGGGATCACCAATTTAGTATTGGAGAGCAGCGTGGAGGGTAAAAATCGGAGAGGGAGACCAGGAGATGAATACGCTAAGCAGATTCAGAAGGATGTAGGTTGCAGTAGGTACTGGTAGATGAAGAAGCTTGCACAGGACAGAGTAGCATGGAGAGCTGCATCAAACCAGTCTCAGAACTGAAGATCACAACAACAGCTTGATGGCGATTTATATCACCATGTTCCTGATTGCAAGTCTAGGATCTTACTATTTTACTGTACCTAAACAAAATGTATTTACAATAAAGGGCATACATAGGCAGTACTACACAATACTATATTGAAACAGAGTTGTGTCTGCACAACCTTGTACACATGATGTAACTGGCCGAGCATCAAATATATAAAACTTCTTTTACAGACTGTAAACACTTCTTTCTTGCACAAGCATTAAAATCTGCAAAGAATTACACATGTGAATACAATTATTATACTGTCAATTAAAGTAATTTTCTGATTGCTACATGGACCAATCTACCACGTATGCCATATAACTTACATATCTTAAAGCAACTGATAAAGTCTTTATTATTCTTCATGTAGCCATGAAAGAAACAATATGTTTGACCTGTGTGCTAAAGCTGGTCAAAGATAATTTTTCACATATTACAGATACTGGCAAAGATCCCGAGTTCGAGTCTCGATCTGCCACACAGTTTTAATCTGCCAGGAAGTTTCACTGGAAGCGTCTTATAGTACGATACATCACACAAACTTTTATCCTAAATAATAAAGGAGTAAAGGAGACTATTCTCCAATTACCAGAAGCACTGAGTCGCTGACAGGCACACACCAAAGAGAATGAAAACTTTTCTAGCTTCTTTTGGAAGAAAACTTTTGACGAGCTAGAGGACACGGACACGGACACACACACACACACACACACACACACACACACAGAGAGAGAGAGAGAGAGAGAGAGAGAGAGAGAGAGAGAGAGAGAGAGAGTGAGAGAGAGGGGGGGGGGGAGGACTGCAGTTTGGCAGGTGGACTTTGAGTGGGGTCTCAGGTGGGATGGGTAGATAGAATGAGGCAGGAACAGGGGTGTTTGGGGGCAGATATGTAGTGGCTCAGAGGGATGAAGCAGGTACGCAGACTAGAAATGTGGGAGGGAGGAGTGGCAGGTGTACGTGTTGGGCATGCGAGACACCGGTACCAAAGCTAGTGAGGTATGATGCTTGATGTGAATGACATGGGGGTGGGAGGGTTTAACAGGACTTGGGAAGGGGAAACTTTTGGGTAGAATGTGTGGGGACAGTGGGTTAGTGGAGATTGGAGCAAGCAGGAGCAAAAGTTTTGTTGTAAGAATAACTCCCATCTGTGTAGTTAAGAAATGCTGGTGCTGGAGGGAAGGTTCCAGATGGTACACACACACTCTAGCTCATCAGAGGATTTGTTCTGAAAGCTGACAAGGTTTTTACTCTCTTTTGTGAGTGCCTGTCGATGATTCAACATTTCTGGTGTTCAGGGAGTAGTCTCCTATACTCTTTTTTTTTATTTATATTTTGTCAGAACAGTTTTACTTTTACTCTATGATGACATGCACACACGTACCATTAAATGTTTCTGAGAGTTAGAAGGCGATTAAAATTATTCTGTAATTTCAGTAGACAGTTGATGATTTTGTCATTTAATTGACATGCAGGGGTTGAACAGAAATATGGAAACACCAAAGACACAACACATTAACATGCCTAATACATGGCAGAAAAACTGTTGGCATTGAAAACAGCTGCCAGTCATCCCAGAATGGATAAATACACATCCTGAATCATTTTACAGGGAATCTTATACCATTATTCTTGCAAAATAGTGGCAAGTTCAGGTAACGATGACGGAGGTGGATAAAAATTGTGCACCCTTCTCTCCAAAGTAGACCACAAAGGCTCATTAATACTGAGATCTGGTAACTGTGGTGGCCAAGGGAGATGCCACAATTCATCCTTTTGCTCATCAAACCAGTACTAGATGATGCAAACTTCATAAACAGGAGCACTGTCATGGCGGAACACAACATCGACAGTGGGGAACAATTATTGTACCGTGGGATACACCTGATAAGCCAAATTCGTCACATAATCCTTGGCAGTAATACAGCCCTGCAGAATAACCGTGGGGCTCCTGGAATACCACGATTCGACTGCCCGTATCATCACCAAACCCCTGTCATGTTTCACTCTTGGCAGCAAGCATTCTGCATCACAGGCCTGCGACAGTGTATGCCAGACATAAACTTGGCCAGTACTTGGAAAATATTGTGAATTAAGACTTTCAGAAAAGTCTTGACTTTCTTGCATGGCTCCGTGGTCCAGGTTTTATGTCTTCGGCATCTCGTTTTCCTGTTACAAGTTTTGCATCACTGATGTATGGTTTTGGAATTCCAGCTCATCCTGTAATTCCCAACTTATGGACTCCCTTCATGGTGCTTTGGTGCTGACAGGATTCACGAGTGCAACATTCAGTTCTGCAGTGACTTTTTCTGCTGCTGTCCTCTCTCTTTGTGTCAACATCCTCATCAATAACCGCCTGTCACGATCACTCGACATACATTTCCATCTGTGCTGTGACTAAGCGGATGAGCTTTTTCTGCTTTCCCCATATGCAGTATAAATCTTTGATAAGGTGCCTCTTAAAACACCAAACACTTAGGCCATCTTTGTTACAGAAGCACCCCCCACAAGAACACCAACAAGTTACACACATTCGTATTCACTTAGCTCCAACATAAATAACTCACAATATTGTTAGATGGAAGGCTGCTACTCACCATATAGCGGAGACATGGAGTCGCAAATAGGCACAACAAAAAGACTGTCACAAATAAAGCTCTCGGCCTGTACAGCCGTCGTCAAAAATAGATCTCTCTCTCTCTCTCTCTCTCTCTCTCTCTCTCTCTCTCTCTCACACACACACACACACACACACACACACACACACACACACACACACATGACTGCAGTCTCAGGCAACTGAGGCCGTACTGCAAGCAACAGCACCAATTCATGGTGATGGAAGTGGTGACTGGGTGAGGGTAAGGAGGAGGCTGGGGTTGGGAGGGGGAGGGATAGTAGGGTAGGGGTGGCGTGCAGTGAAATGCTGCCCTCCTAGATGGAGGGTACTTCACTGCCTGCCATCCCTACCCTACTATCCCTCCCCCTCCACGCCCCTCCTCACCATTAGACTGTAACAAGACTGGTATTGTCTTGTTGTTGTTGTTGTTGTTGTCTTCAGTCCCGAGACTGGTTTGATGCAGCTCTCCATGCTACCCTATCCTGTGCAAGCTTCTTCATCTCCCAGTACTTACTGCAACCTACATCCTTCTGAATCTGCTTAGTGTATTCATCACTTGATCTCCGTCTACGATTTTTACCCTCCACGCTGTCCTCCAATGCTAAATTTGTGATCCCTTGATGCCTCAGAACATGTCCTACCAACCGGTCCCTTCTTCTTGTCAAGTTGTGCCACAAACTCCTCTTCTCCACAATTCTATTCAATACCTCCTCATTAGTTATGTGATCTACCCATTTAATCTTCAGCGTTCTTCTGTAGCACCACATTTCAAAAGCTTCTAATCTCTTCTTGTCCAAACTATTTATCGCCCACGTTTCACTTCCATATATGGCTACACTCCATACAAATACTTTCAGAAATGACTTCCTGACACTTAAATCTATATTCTATGTTAACAAATTTCTCTTCTTCAGAAACGCTTTCCTTGCCATTGCCAGTCTACATTTTATATCCTCTCTACTTCGAACATCATCAGTTATTTTTCTCCCCAAATAGCAAAACTCCTTTACTACTTTAAGTGTCTTATTTCCTAATCTGATTCCCTCAGCATCACCCGACTTAGTTCGACTACATTCCATTATCCTCATTTTGCTTTTATTGATGTTCATCTTATATACTCCTTTCAAGATACGGTATTGTCTGGACATGTTAAATTCCTTTTTTTTTTTACCCAAAATTGTGCAAATTCCTTTGAAGAAAAAGGATGTTCATTGTCAGAAACAATTGTTTTTGTCAAGCCTTCAAGAGAAAATGCAGAAGCGGACACCTCAATAGTGCTGGCGGCATGGGAATTAAAAAGGGTATTTGCTGTAGGCAACAGTGATAGTCAACCAACGCATTTGACAAAAGGTTCCAGCAGAGTCTATATGGAGGTGTTGCCATGGAGTATCAGAATGTGGCCAGGTGAAAAAATTTTGGTGTGGAGCAGACTGATTATCCACACATCTAAACCAAGCCACATGCAATGTTACATGCCAACTGCTTAGTTTGAACTTTTCCCCAATTATTTTTATGCAGAAGAATTAATACTTGCTGTTGCAATGAGGTGGGGATAAGCACTCTTGTCTGTTTCTAGGGCCTGTGAAGCAGAATCACATCATTCCCAATTGCCTTGCACGAAATATCTTTGCACTAAGGAACCGGGAATATGTTTCCAAGAGGACGGTCAACCTTTGTGAATGTAACTTTTTAGCAACCTTAGTGATTGGTCATGCTCTGTGACTTGTGGGATCCACTGTGAATCAAGAGGAAATGAATCCAGTGCTTGCAAATCAGAAGACTCAATATGTAAACAAGAAACTTCTGATGCATCAAATGCTGCATCTGTGCCAACATGTTAATGAAGCAATGTGTCAACATTGGCATGTTGTGCCTTTAGGTGATACAGAATTTCATACTGGTAATTTGACAATAATAGCAACCAAAGTTGGAGCATTTGCGCAGTGCTGTCGGGAACTTGCTTTGACAGGTGAAACAGTGTCTTATGTACATGACCAGAAAAAATGTTCTGCCATACAGGTCATTTTGAAATTTTTGTGATACCATATACTATAGCCAGGGCTTCCTTCTCGAGCACTGTTCAAAGTTGTGGAAGCAAGTGTGATGGGGCATTATGTGTTGTCAGTTTTATGGGATAAAAGCACTCTGATGCCATGAGACAAGGCATCTATAGCAACGCAAGTGGTTTGAGCAGATCATAGTGTATAAGGGAAGGTGACAAAGCAATGCAGTTTTCACTCTTTGAAAAGCTTTGCCGCAGTCTTTTGTCCAATGGAACAGAAAATATTTACATCTAAGGCAATTCAGAGGTGCGGCAATTTGTGCTGCATTAGGAATGAACTTTATGTAATAAGTTGACTTTCCAATAACAGCTTGCGGTTCACACAAATTCGTAGGAGACGGGAATTTCTGAATTGCTTTCAAATGTTTTGTCAAAGGATGAGCGCCATTGGTGTCAATGATATGTATAAATATTCAGTCACGTTGCACCATTATATTTCAGGCCTGCATCAGTGAAGAACTTGGAAAAAGACAGCAAAATTTTTCAATGTGCTGTCCAGGTGTTTGTCCGGAGACAATTACGTTGTCAAGATAATTAAAACAAGCAGGTACTTTAAATGTTACTTGCTGGGAAATTTTTTGAAATAATGCAGGTGCGGAAGTGCTTCTGAAAGGTAGGCATTGATATTCTAACAAGCCGACATGAGAAGTCACAACAAAAATTTTCTTTGTCTTGTCAGCCAATGGTAACTGAAGATCAGCATCTGTAAGATCAATTTTTGAGAGAAGAACTGTCCTCCCTCCAGATGATCAAAAATGTCCTCAGTATGTGGGAGCAGGTAGGAATCAATGACTGTATGTGAATTTCGTTTGAAATCTGCAAAAAGATGAATCTTCCAATTTGTTTTATGGCGGCCGACTAAGGGTGATGCCCACTGACGTGCTGAAATAGGTTTTAATATGTCAACGAATTCTAGTCTCTGAACTTCTGTAGCGACATCGTCGTGTAATCTGTGTGACAGTGGGCACGTGCAGCAAAATTTGGGATGTGCGTTAGCTTTCAGAGTAATGTTGAGTGTGAAAATCTTTTGCACACCCTAGAGTAACTTTGAACAAATGTTGATACTTGACACAGAGTTAATTGTTATGTGTGGGAAACTTTTGTGTCAATGGCATGCACATTGTCCTGTATGTCTAATTCAAAGGAATCAAACTCATCCAAGCTGAAAATATCTGGGCTCATATGTGAGCGGACTATAGTGAAAAATTGAAAGATACTCCCTTAATCATGTTTTTGTATTGTGCATTTAAGTGACACTTTCCAAGCATTGAAATGCTTGAGGCGATGAGGTGCAGACTTGATGTTTGCAAAGGTGGTTGACCAATTTTTTCATAAATATTTAGGTTAAGAAACATGACAGAAGCTCTGATAGCTAGTTGAAAAGGCACTTAGTAGTTACAAATTTGCAGTGCAATCTACTGTTTGCAGAATAGAGTTGTGCATTTTTTGTTGTGAAAAACTACTCCCTGTTTCCGCATGCACACTAGAGTTTTTTCCTGAATTTCGAGATTGGCAGAGCCTGTTTGAAATGTATGGTTCACTTTGAATGCATGTGTGTGTGTTTTCTGTTCACTTCTCTGAGCAGGAGGAAGTACAGAATCTGAACATGAAATGACATTTATTTCCATCTGTTGCTGCTTTGCATTATTCCTGCTTGAAACAGAGGAGGTCTTCCTAGTCTTTTGCTGGAAGACCTGTTTGATATGTCCTATACAGTGACAAAAATTGCTTTTAACGTGTCTGAAGAAGCAACTCTTCCGATGATGGGTGACATTGCATTTTACAGATGACTTCGCTTGATGTGGAGCTGAAGCAGTGGAATTAGCATTTTGCCAGTGCGGCAAACGTTTTATGTAGTTGCGTGCCTAACCTTGTTTACACAGTGCTGATTTGCAAGTGCTGGGGCTGTGGCCGTGGCTGGGGCATGTTGTTTGTCTCAAGTGAAGTGATAACTGGTAGGCAGAAATCTTGCTTGCTAAATCTTGAATTTCGTGTGCATCTATAACTTTAAGCACTTCACTTCATCTAGGGCTGTGATGCTTAAGAATTTTGGCCCTCAGTCTCTGAGCTAATAGATTCTGAAGAGCATCACTAAGCATTTCAACCTGATGAGCTGCGCCACAGACACAATTGAATTTACAGTCTCCAGTGTCCTACAATTCTGCAATTCATTCTTTATAGAATTGATCACTACAGTGTTGCGTATGAAAAAATTTGTACCATTGTAACAGCAACATGTATTTGACTCTCAAACAATTCATCTAATCTGTCAATTATGACCTCTTGGGGCTGTGTTTGAGTCTCGCTGAGGGGAAATAATTTCACTAATAGCCGGTTTGTGTATACTCCTACACATAAAAAGAAAAATGCTCGTGATTCACCAATCAAAGTGTTGATGCAGCTGTGTTATGTACTCTTGCCATGTTTTCTTCTCATCAAACTGTCAGACGGACGGACGGAGGGTGCAGTTTAACTCTATCTTTAGCCTTTGATGCATTTTGCTGCTAGGCTGCTCACACTTATATGTGATCTTTAGCCTTTGATGAATTTTGCTGCTAGGCTGCTCACACTTATATGTGGCATTTATTTATATTTCATGTCTAGTTCCATAAGATCAAATTGAGGAGCAAATCTCCATGGTCATGGAACATTTCAGTACATGAAAATACAACAGAAAAGTAATAACAGACAAAATAAAATGTTTGTGAATGCCAAAAAGACGACAAGCTTTAAGTTTATATAAACACAGTTAACAATGTGTCACAGGAATTAGCTTAATTTTTCAAGAAACTCCGTATACATCACAAGGTAATGAAAATAAGCAAAGTAGACTACTTTTCATGTTGAACTATCACTTACTTCAGATACTGTTATAGTAGTAAAAATGGCAGCATTAAGTCTTTGAACAAAGTCCTGAACATAGGCTTTCCACAACAGTTTACTATTTATCTGAACACCTAGGAATTTAAAATATTCAGTTTCACTAATCATATGCCCATTCTGTGTAACTAGGAAGTCAGGATTTTGAATTTTGTGTTTAGAAACTATAAAAACTGGGTTGTACTGTGATTTAGCATTAGTCTATTTTCTACAAGCCATGAACTTATGTCTTCAACTGCACTATTCGAACAGCGCGAATGTTGCACACAACACCCTTTACTACCAAGCTAGTGTCATCAGCAAACAATGTATTAGAATCACCTATAGTACTAGAAGGCATATCATTTATATAAATAAGGAACAGGAGTGGCCCCGGAACTGATCCCCGGTGACATTCCCCATTTAACCGTGACTCGCTCGGATCCCACATCATAACCATCCTCAGTTCTGTGGAGCATGACCTTTTACTGTCTATTCTTAAAGTAAGAAGTGAACAAATTGTGAGCTACTCCCCCTATTCCATAATGGTGCAATTTCTAGAGCAATATTTTGTGATCCAAACAATGAAATGCCTTAGTTAAATTGACAGCTATTGTTTGAACCTTTTATTAATCCATCCAGTACCACACATAGAAAAGAGAATATAGCATTTTCAGTTGTTAAACCAGCTCTAAAATCAAGCTGTGCATTTGACAGCAAATTATGTGAAATGAAATGATCCATTATCCTTACATACATGGACTTTTCAATAACTTTAACAAACCCTGGTCCCATAGAAATAGGTGTAAAACTGTGTATATCATCCATTTCTCCGTTTATATAAAGTTGTTTTATTACTGAATACTTTAGTCATTCAGGAAACGGACCATTCCTAAAGGAAAAATTACAAAGATGGCTAAATATAGGACTAAGATGTGCAACACAGCACTTTAGTGTTTCGATAGATACTCTGTAATATCCATGGAAGTCCATGGTCTTCAGTGACTTAATTATTGACTCAGTTTCCCACTAGTCAGTATCACAGAAGAGTATTTCTGACATCAATCTTGGAAGGCCGTTTTCCAGGAGAGTTGTATGAATCCAAGTAGAAATAAAGTTTTTATTTAATTCACCATCTATGTTCAGAAAATGATTGTCAAATACTGTACTTATATCTGACTTATCAGTAACAGGAACATTTTTACTATGTACTGACTTTACATCCTCGACCTTGTGCTGCTGACCAGATACTTCCTTCACAGCTTACCATACGGTTTCAGTTTTATGCTGTGATTTAGCTAATGTATTTACATACCAAATACTCTTTGCCTTCCTAATATCATTTTAAGCTCTTTACATTACTGTTTGTAATGTGCTACTGTAACTCAGTTGTGATTACTTCTAACATTTTGATATAATTCCCAGTTTGGTCTTCGCGATATTCTTATCCCACTAGTAAGCCACCCAGGCAGCCTTTAAGTTACCAAGATTTTTCGCACCTATTTTACAAAGCGGGGTATTTGGACTACCCCAAAAGAGTTTTGTGTTTTATTGTAAAATGTGTTCTCATATTTTGTTATTTCCAGTGAATGGGTTTATTTAGTATTGAAAAACAGCTTTTCAGGTTATTAGAAGTATTTAATCAGATCACAGATACAAACTACATTTTTTTTTTTATATACATTTCACTAAATTCAGTACTCAATGAGCAGAAAATTAATAATCTATGTACCTCAAAAGTCAGTGCAGTAAAGTAACATAAGACTTTTTTCAACTTTTCAGTAAGTACATTTTTGCACTGCATGCACTTCACAGGTTTCTTGCATGTTACACAACAGAATCTTTTTTTTTTTCCGATCTTCCTTTCTCTTGCAATCTTGACATCGTTATGGCGTTGGTAAATTGGAACACTGGGTCTGGATCACTGCTGTAGGAATTGCAATACCACAAGCTTTCAGTGCTTCTTGTACATCTATATGAAGACAGTTGACATTTTTGGCTCTTTCTTCCACGTTGCCTTTGCTGAGTCCAAATGCCAGTTCAGTCGTTAAGAGTTTACGTCGGCTTCGGTTATTCTTCTGCCATCAGGAAATCTTTGAGTGTACAGAATATATGCATTCAGTGCTGCAATATCTATCATTTCCATGAAGATTCTTAGTGGCTACCACCTCGTTCCTCTTTAATACAACTGTATTCTCTTGCCATTTTGTCCCCTTTATCTACAGCACCTTTGGTTTAGTTGTAGTACAGTATGATTTCAGGTTTGTGCTCACTTTCTTCACCACTCACTTGTCTCTCATTATGCTGAGTAGAGAGTAGTATTACTGCCTTTACCCTCTTTGGAACGTAGGAAACTAGGGTCAAGTCATTTGTGAAACCAAACATTGAACAGTGAACTTCTCTCTTTCTGTTTGGCAAGAATTCCTTTGGACTCTCTTTCTTATTGGAACACAAGGTACCAACGAATGTCTTGTTTCGTTTTAGTAGTTCAGCAGCCAATGAAAAACTGGTGAAAAAAATATCAGTTGTTACACCATGACCGTTATTCAGAAATGGTTGCACCAGATCCAAAATGACACTCTGTCCTTGATTCACTTCCCGAGTATTGTCCACCATTCCTGTGTAAACTTGGATCCGTAATAAGTAAGATGTCTTCACATCAGCACAAACCCAAATTTTAATGCCATACTTGCTCTTCATATAAACCGTAAAAGGGCAGTTTCCTCGGTACATTGCTAATCGTTCATCAATAGTCATGTATTCATAAGGATAAAGTTAATGTAAATAAAATAGAAAGAAACTTCCACATGGGAAAAATATATTAAAAACAAAGATTCCAAGACTTACCAAGCGGGAAAGCGCCGGCAGACAGGCACAATGAACAAAACACACAAACACACACACAGAATTACTAGCTTTCGCAACCGATGGTTGCTTCTTCAGGAAGGAGAGGGAAAGACGAAAGGATGTGGGTTTTAAGGGAGAGGGTAAGGAGTCATTCCAATCCCGGGAGCGGAAAGACTTCCCTTAGGGGAAAAAAAGGACACACACACACACACACACACACACACACACACACACACACACACATCCATCCGCCCATCCGCACATACACAGACACAAGCAGACATATTGCAATATGTCTGCTTGTGTCTGTGTATGTGCGGATGGATGTGTGTGTGTGTGTGTGTGTGTGTGTGTGTGTGTGTGTGTGTGTGTGTGTGTGTGCGCGCGCGCGTGAGTGTACACCTGTCATTCTTTTCCCCTAAGGGAAGTCTTTCCGCTCCCGGGATTGGAATGACTCCTTACCCTCTCCCTTAAAACCCACATCCTTTCGTCTTTCCCTCTCCTTCCTGAAGAAGCAACCATCGGTTGCGAAAGCTAGTAATTCTGTGTGTGTGTTTGTGTGTTTTGTTCATTGTGCCTGTCTGCCGGCGCTTTCCCGCTTGGTAAGTCTTGGAATCTTTGTTATTAATATATAAGGATAAAGTTAGATTGAAATTTGTCGAATGCTACCTTGATGGCTTGTAGCATGTTCTTGGTTTCTTCAATTATCTGTGCTCTTGTGTCTCTGTTGTCAAATCACAAGAATTTCAGTATAGACAAAAATCGGTTTCTTGACATGGCAGCAGAAAAGAATGGTTGCCGAAAGGCAACATTACCTCCCCAAGCACTTGTGCGATGTCCATGAGTTCGACCAGCTCCTATTAGGTTGTTTTGTTCGAAGAATGAGCTGCATTCCACAAAGAAATTATTTGTTTGGCTTCCCTGTTCGTTTCTTCTACAATGATGCTTACGATTTCCAGTGAGATAAATAATAAAAATGTCTCTCTTATTGTTTTGATTGTTTTTCCATCATTCACTGGGCCAGGTGTTACGTTCAAAATGTTGTGACGTTGATGCCACCCACCTTCTGGTGGTTCGCTAGAAAATTGTTGTCCACTTCTAGAAACAAACAAATCTCCAGTGTCTTCTTCTTCTACTTGTTCACATGAATGTGTAGTGCCTTCTGATATTTCAGCATCAGCGTCATCTGATGCTACGATATGGTCTTTGTCAAGAGGTTCCATATATTCATTCAGTTCATTATCAATGTCCCATTCATTTTCATTGTCACTGACATCAGAATTGTATAGAATTTCCATGATCTCTTCGCTAGAAAATCCTTTGGACATCCTTACTTGCAGAAATACTGACTCGTGTAATGTCAGCTCAACAGTGAACGCCAAATTCAGCTCAACAGTAGTAACCAGCAACAATGACAAACATTGGATCTATGGCAAAACTCAACAAAGAAGATGAGTGATTGATATATTTCCCAAAATCTTCTTTTTCTACAAATAAGAAAAATAAGACGTTTCAAACCAAGCGGGGTAGTCTCGCAATCCCACCAATAAATGACTTGAATAACAATGATAAAGCCAAAAAAATTATACAGTCGTGAGTGTGACTTCAACGTCAATCATTTTAGTACAAACTCATGGAACCACAGGCATGTGGCCCTTCAGATAACATTATTATATGGAAAAAATCAACCTGGGGTAGTCAGAATACCCTGCTTGGGAATGCGAGAGTTAACTGCTGTTGTGAACATTCTAAAGGAAAACAGCTTTCAAAGAGCTGTTATTTGTTGACTTGAAAATTGAACAAGAGATGTTAGGCACTGCTCTCACACACACACACACACACACACACACACACACACAATAGAAAGAAAAAAACTGTGGCCTGCTCTGGTGTCCAAAGCTCCTTGTTCCACTAATCCCATTTTCGCCACCAATATGTTGTAACTTCCTTTGCATGCTTTGTGGTTCCTCAGTGGATACAGAAGAGAGAAACAGAAGCGGTTTGTGGACAGAGAATTCAGATATTAATTTGGTATAATATTAAATAAAGAAAATAATATGTAACTTTGTTTGCTGTAGTTGCAGCATCAGTTGCTAACTGTAGATATGAACGTTGAAATATATATTATACAAAGGTTTTCAATTCAGTCAGTGTTCAGTACAATGACTATTCCATAGATGACACGCTCTGACTGCTACGAAAGTCTGTAAATAATATGAAATGGCAAACACACGAAATGGGGCTCTGTGCCTCGATGTGTGAGCTTAAGTAGATCCATACTGGAGCTGCCCCCCCTCCATGAACCATGGACCTTGCCATTGGTGGGGAGGCTTGCGTGCCTCAGCGATACAGATAGCCGTACCGTAGGTGCAACCACAACGGAGGGGTATCTGTTGAGAGGCCAGACAAACGTGTGGTTCCTGAAGAGGGGCAGCAGCCTTTTCAGTAGTTGCAAGGGCAACAGTCTGGATGATTGACTGATCTGGCCTTGTAACAACAACCAAAACGGCTTTGCTGTGCTGGTACTGCGAACGGCTGAAAGCAAGGGGAAACTACAGCCATAATTCTTCCCAAGGGCATGCAGCTTTACTGTATGATTAAATGATGATGGCGTCCTCTTGGGTAAAATATTTCGGAGGTAAAATAGTCCCCCATTCGTATCTCCGGGCGGGGACTATTCAAGAGGATGTCGTTATCAGGAGAAAGAAAACTGGCGTTCTATGGATCGGAGCGTGGAATGTCAGATCCCTTAATCGGGCAGGTAGGTTAGAAAATTTAAAAACGGAAATGGATAGGTTAAAGTTAGATGTAGTGGGAATTAGTGAAGTTCGGTGGCAGGAGGAACAAGACTTTTGGTCAGGTGAATACAGGGTTATAAACACAAAATCAAATAGGGGTAATGCAGGAGTAGGTTTAATAATGAATAGGAAAATAGGGATGTGGGGAAGCTACTACAAACAGCATAGTGAACACATTATTGTGGCCAAGATAGATACGAAGCCCACATCTATTACAGTAGTACAAGTTTATATGCCAACTAGCTCTGCAGATGATGAAGAAATTGAAGAAATGTATGATGAAACAAAAGAAATTATTCAGATAGTGAAGGGAGACGAAAATTTAATAGTCATGGGGTGACTGGAATTCAAGTGTAGGAAAAGGGAGAGAAGGAAACGTAGTAGGTGAATATGGATTGGGGCTAAGAAATGAAAGAGGAAGCCGCCTGGTAGAATTTTGCACAGAGCAAAACATAATTATAGCTAACACTTGGTTTAAGAATCATGAAAGAAGGTTGTATACATGGAAGAACTCTGGAGATACTAAAAGGTATCAGATAGATAATATAATGGTAAGACAGAGATTTAGGAACCAGGTTTTAAATTGTAAGACATTTCCAGGGGCAGATGTGGACTCTGACCACAATCTATTGGTTATGACCTGTAGATTAAAACTGAAGAAACGGCAAAAAGGTGGGAATTTAAGGAGATGGGATCTGGATAAACTGACTAAACCAGAGGTTGTACAGAGTTTCGGGGAGAGCATAAGGGAACAATTGACAGGAATGGGGGAAAGAAATACAGTAGAAGAAGAATGGGTAGCTTTGAGGGATGAAGTAGTAAAGGCAGCAAAGGATCAAGTAGGTAAAAAGACGAGGGCTAGTAGAAATCCTTCGGTAAGAGAAGAAATATTGAATTTAATTGATGAAAGGAGAAAATATAAAAATGCAGTAAATGAAGCAGGCAAAAAGGAATACAAACGTCTCAAAAATGAGATTGACAGGAAGTGCAAAATGGCTAAGCAGGGATGGCTAGAGAACAAATGTAAGGATATAGAGGATTATCTCACTAGGGCTAAGATAGATACTGCCTACAGGAAAATTAAAGAGACCTTTGGAGGTAAGAGAACTACTTGTATGAACATCAAGAGCTCGGATGGAAACCCAGTTCTAAGCAAAGAAGGGAAAGCAGAAAGGTGGCAGGAGTATATAGAGATTCTATACAAGGGCGATGTACTTGAGGACAATATTATGGAAATGGAAGAGGATGTAGATGAAGATGAAATGGGAGATACGATACTGCGTGAAGAGTTTGACAGAGCACTGAAAGACCTGAGTCGAAACAAGGCCCCCAGAGTAGACAACATTCCATTGGAACTACTGACGGCCTTGGGAGAGCCAGTCTTGACAAAACTCTACCATCTGGTGAGCAAGATGTAAGAAACAGGCGATATACCCTCAGACTTCAAGAAGAATATAATAATTCCAATCCCAAAGAAAGCAGGTGTTGACAGATGTGAAAAATTACCGAACAATCAGTTTAATAAGCCACAGCTTCAAAATACTAATGCAAATTATTTACAGACGAATGGAAAAACTAGTAGAAGCCGACCTCGGGGAGGATCAGTTTGGATGCTGTAGAAACACTGGAACACGTGAGGCAATACTGACCTTACGACTTATCTTAGAAGAAAGATTAAGGAAAGGCTAACCTACGTTTCTAGCATTTGTAGACTTAGAGAAAGCTTTTGACAATGTTGACTGGAATACTCTTTTTCAAATTCTAAAGGTGGCAGGAGTAAAATACAGGGAGCGAAAGGCTATTTACAATTTGTGCAGAAACCAGATGGCAGTTATAAGAGTCGAGGGGCATCAAAGCGAAGCAGTGGTTGGGAAGGGAGTGAGACAGGGTTGCAGCTTCTCCCCGATGTTATGCAATCTGTATATTGAGCAAGCAGTGAAGGAAACAAAAGAAAAATTCGGAGTAGGTATTAAAATCCATGGAGAAGAATTAAAAACTTTCGGGTTCGCCGATGACATTGTAATTCTGTCAGAGACAGCAAAGGACATGGAAGACAAGTTGAACGGAATGGACAGTGTCTTGAAAGGAGGATATAAGATGAACATCAACATAAGCAAAACGAGGATAATGGAATATAGTCGAATTAAGTCGGGTGATGCTGAGGGAATTAGATTAGGAAATAAGACACTTAAAGTAGTAAAGGAGTTTTGCTATTTGGGGAGCAAAATAACTGATGATGGTCAAAGTAGAGAGGATATAAAATGTAGACTGGCAATGGCAAGGAAAGTGTTTATGAAGAAGAGAAATTTGTTAACATCGAGTATAGATTTAAGTGTCGGGAAGTCTTTTCTGAAAGTATTTGTATGGAGTGTAGCTATCTATGGAAGTGAAACATGGACGATAAATAGTTTGGACAAGAAGAGAATAGAAGCTTTTGAAATGTGGTGCTACAGAAGAATGCTGAAGATTAGATGGGTAGATCACATAACTAATGAGGAAGTATTGAATAGGATTGGGGAGAAGAGAAGTTTGTGGAACAACTTGACCAGAAGAAGGGATCGGTTGGTAGGACATGTTCTGAGGCATCAAGAGATTACCAATTTAGTATTGGAGGGCAGCGTGTGGAGGGTAAAAATCGTAGAGGGAGACCAAGAGATGAATACACTAAGCAGATTCAGAAGGATGTAGGTTGCAGTAGGTACTGGGAGATGAAGATGCTTGCACAGGATAGAGTAGCATGGAGAGCTGCATCAAACCAGTCTCAGGACTGAAGACCACAACAACAAAAACAACAACTGGAGCTCCGGAGTAGGGATGCTTGCATATCATTGGCAGCGACATAAGCATTTGTGGCAATGCCCTCATGCTGTGGTGGTGGCTGTAGGAAAAGTGGTGGAGTGACTTGCAGCGTGTGTGTTTTAAAATACGGCCAACCGTATGGTGGCCAATACTGCATAAACAACTGCCATTTGCGACTTAAGTGGTGTCAAGTGAGAGCTCATTGGAGGGGAGGGTGGAGGTCTGTTGTGTTTTCTGATGAAAGCTGCTTCTGCCTCGGTCCCAGTGCTGCCTGCGTGTTGGTTAAGAGGAGGCCAGTCAGATGCCTGCAACCGACCTCTCTGCATGCTAGACACGCTGGACTTACACCTGCAGTATGGTCTAGAGTGCAATTTCGTATTACAAAAGGAGCACTCTTGTGATTTCTCCATGCACCGTGACTGCAAATTTATATATTATTCTGGTGATTTGACCTGATTTGCTGCCATTTATAAACAGCATACCAGGGGGTGATGTCCAACAGGAGAACACTCACCCACGTACCACTGTTGGAACTCAACATGGTGTACAGTGTGTTGACATGATTTGTTTGCTCACCGGATCTGTCTCTATTTGAGTTTCTATGGGATATCGTTGTATTACAACTCCAGTGTCATCTACAAACAGCACTAACTGTCCCTTCCCTGTATTGACAGACCAAGTGCAACAGGCATGGGACTCCATCTCACAAACAGACATCTGGTATCTGTACAACACAGTTCCTGTGTGTTTGCATTCAGCATTCTGGCAGTTACACTGGTTGTTAATGTACAGTCCCAAAATTTCATTACTGTACATTTGAAAATTGTGGACGGAATGTAACAACATTATAAAAAAGGATAGTTGCTACTGCATCACTAATAGGTATGACAAAAAGACTATTAGAAAATGAGCTTTTGGCCAAAGAGGCCTTTGTCACAGAATGCGCCCGTGCGCGCGCGCGTGCCCCCCCCCCCCCCCCCCACACACACACACACACACACACACGGCATATGGTGTGTGTGTGTGTGTGTGTGTGTGTGTGTGTGTGTGTGTGTGTGTGTGTGTGTGTGTGTGCTGATGAAGACTGTGTCTGAAAGCTTTATCTTTATTTTTTCCTACTTGTGTATATATGTTGTTATGTAACTACCTGTCGTACGGTACTACTTATAATTATATCAGGAGAGGCGAAGGTGTAGGATATGCCCCTTGTTGTGATCTCAGTGAAATTGTATGAACTTCCTTAAATGACGCTGGTTCTCAGAAAATGATTATGTAACTGAATCTTTATTTTGATTGGAATGCCATACTCTTAACACCATTACTAATAAGGAAGTGTATTAATAAAATTATGAGACAGAATTTGTGATCAGTGTCTACCTTCAGGAGGTGAAGTGTGATTACTCCCAACAGGCACATACAAAAATACATGGATTCAGAACTAACAGTTCCTTCTTAGGTGAGGAAGAAGGGGTTGGTTGAGGAAGGGCAGAACGTTTAGGCCCCAGAACTCTAACTACATTGTCAACAGTATTATAAAACCTGCCAGTCAACTATTAAATATGCAAAAAAAAAAAAAAAAAAAAAAAAAAACTATTTACTATGAACAGGAAGCTCAAAGAATAAAGTGAAAATTATGCGAAACATATTTAGAAAGACCGAGGGAAATAAAATTCAGTTCCCAGACAGGCTATCAGATAGATGACAGAATGAAAGCATTGATCAAAACTTTCAATTAACTGTTCTTAATAATGGAATAAAGCAAGGCGTCAAACCAGATGAATCCATATACACTGGATGTTATCAACAAAAAAGCTATTTTAAGTTGACTGTTGTGTGCTGTGGGATTAGCAACAAACTCATAAAAAATTTAAGTGTATGATATTCATAATATTATGTAAAGGAATAACCAATGTTCTTGTAAAGGCCTGTTCTCTTTCACATATACTTTAACTTGTTTTTCATGCCTGAAAGTTTTTGTATGTGATGGAATCTACGTAACAGTTTGTGTGTGGATAGAGGCACAAATGTTATTCTGATCAGATCATCATGTAAATGTCATAAAGTGTCATTTTCCCACTCAAACTAAAATTTCTTTGTGACCTCCCCAGAAAATAAAACTACAATCATCACCAGTCATATCTTTCATACCTTTGTTTCTCCCCATTGTGTTTCATCAGAAGCATCATAATCGTGTATTGATATCTCGTTCATATTGTGAACCACATTTAGTAATTTCCATATTAATAGATTAATGAACAGGTGACAATTTTTTTGGATTCAAATCATTTTTTGTGAGAGTGATGGTGCTACATGTATTTCATAAAGATATAGAAAGTGTGTTTTTGTCACTGGGAATTATTTGTCTTTCTTTTTGTTCTCTAGGCTAAAGAAAATGAATTGGAATTAAAAAATCAGTGGTCTCAGAATAGAATGTCAAGGAAGCAGACACAGTCCAAGTATGGTTTTTAGAACTGATGTACCTGTTGTCCGGCAGCAGGTGATTCTGAGTCCAGGCTACCAGTACGCGATGGCTATGGGATGTACACAAATCTTCATAGAAAACTTTCGTTTCTAAAAAATAGAAGTGTGTCTGAACATATTGTATGATTTTAAAATGCTGGTTGTTTGTTTTTTTTTATTTTATGTAAAGTTTGTATAAATTTTGTAATTGAGGTTGAAGTACAAACAATTTAAGTAAAATGACATTTTGTGTACACTAATTACGTGTATTCAGTGGCATCATTATGTGCAGCATCACTTGAAATTTACATGATTTCTTTTATATAGTTTAGCAGTAAGTAACATTAAAATCCTTGATTCCCTTAAAACACTAAATAATTCAAATTTATCTCTGAACAGTCTTTAATGAGAGTGGAACAATAATGTATCTACATCTTAACACACATATTAGAATTTGTTACTGTTCATTCCCTATATTAAGAGAAAATGTAGTTGATAATTAGTTGTAAGAAAGAGGGATACCTATTCTCAGTTCATAAGCCTACACAAAGTAATGGAACAGAACACGAGTTGACATATTTTCAAAGAAGTTGTTCGTTCGTACAGCTTATACAGATGGCACAGGAGTGCTATTGGATTGTAGTCCTTCTTTCCCTGATTTCACTAGTCATGGCCTTGAATGTATTAATCAGCTACTCCAATGAGGCAATGACTTCCTAAAGCCACACCCTGAGATGAGATCCATTCTGTCAGATTTTTCCCACCACACCTCTAATACCTCTTCATCCCCCTCCCAATCTCTGCAGAATCCGTGTAAGAAGCTATGCTGTTCCTGCACCCATCTCCCTTCCCTACAGCTCCTATCCCTGTGACCGTCCCTGTTGTAAGACTTGCCCTTGGCCCTCCCACCACCACGTATACCAGTCCTGTAACTGGCTAAACATAAACTATCAAAGGGACAGCCACCTGTGAAATTATACATAACATTTACCAGCTGTTATTTAAACACTGTTCGGCCTTTTACATTGGTGTGATTACCACCAAGTTATCAGTTAGGATGAATGGACATAGTTAGAGGATTTATAACAGCAATACACAATATCCTGTTGCAAAACATGCTCTACAACATGACAGCAGTGGTCTTGGTTCCTGTTTCACCAGATTTATCATCTGGATTATTGCCCCCAGACACCAGTTTCTCAGAACTGTGCAGGTGGGATCTAGCACAACATGTCCTTCGTTCTCACCATCCACATGGCCTTAATTTATATTAATTTCTTCCATCTCGGCAGTTCTTATAGTACCTCCTTTCTTCACTCCGTTTTAGTTTTCTACGTCTTTCATTTTCCGACCTGTCTATTTTTCAACATTCCCCCTCCCACCTCTGTTACATACCATGTTCTTGCTTTTCACTCTTGCACAGTGTTTTAGTAGTAATCTCTGTCTTGCATATTACCCTGTGTTCCACCTTTAAGTGGTCAGGATTTGAAATCTAAGAGTGAAAAGCAAGCACATTGTATGTAACATGTGTAACAGAGATGGGATGGGGAATGTTGCTATATGAAGTTCATTGTGACATCATCAGACACTAACACCACAGACTGGCACTTAGCAGTAGCAGTAAGAAACAATATTTCCTTTGATCTGTACTGATAAAGCCAAGGATAGTTGTTTTGAAATCTCGTCCAGTACAGTCCCGTACAATCAGTCTTTCCTTCTCATCCCGTCTAGTAACTCTCCCCTGACTTGGGGTTCTGGGTGACTTTTCTGAACTCTACCCCTTTCCCTAAACCTGTCCAGTCCTTTTCTTTCACCCCTCTTCCTTCCCTTTCAACTCTTCTGCCAGAAGAAGCCACTGGCTCCTAAAGCTTGCCTAATTACATTGATTTTTGTTTGTTTGTTTGTGTGTGTGTGTGTGTGTGTGTGTGTGTGTGTGTGTGTGTGTGTGTGTGTGTGTCCAATTATATTGTCAAAATGGATTATTTTCAAAGCTATGAACTGTGGGTCTTCAGTCTTACAGTCAATTAGCGGAACTGTAATGTGACATAGTGGTCTTGTTGCTTGATAGCTTGCACTAACTGTGTATATAGAATAACTGCTCATGGAGAACGGACTGGGAGAGCTTGATTTAGGACTTCAGCAGGTCCAGCTGTCCGCACACTTGTTTCCGGATCATCATCTACTCATCAAAAGACTAGCTCATCTTTATTGAGCTTATGACCTGTGTGAGGTCTATCATGGCTGTTGTGAATGTTGCTGTCTGGGTAAGTCACTGGAACAAACTGCTGAACATGACTTATTTTCCTCCCTCCAGAATATCATTCAGTGTAGATGACATGTGTCTGTCATCTAACAGCATTGCATAAACCATAGCATAATACAGTGTCTGCAAGCCCTAAGAGGAATAATAAGAGTGTTTCATGGTTAACATTATTTTTTTTTTTACAATTCACAGAATCTCTAATCTGGTTCTGGTGACAGCACAACCTCAAAGTGTTATATGGCCACTATGGAAGACAGTTATAAGTGCTGTATCTGTCAACAGCATTACAGTCAGAGGACTAAGTAAAGAGAGAAAAACAACATATAGGTTATGAGCTATTAATGTCAACAGTAAGCCACTTACACCATTCAGTTCAGATGATTCTTAACTTAAGTAAAATGGTTGATATCTCAACAAGCATCCACACAAATGTTAATTGGTCGTCCTTTTATGCAATATATCCTGTAAGAATATGGGATTTTTTTAACATCATTTACTATTATTATTCCAAGTGGATTATGTTGTTGATAATTCTTCCGGGTTATATGGCCGTGGACCACAGCCATATAACCCAGAAGAATTATCAACAACAGAACCATCCGGTCGTGAAAGCCTTCATTGTATGATACCAAGTGGATTACATTTGCTGCTTCTGTGTCCATATCTTACCACAGTGATCCTACTGGGACAAGGGGACGTAGAGTTTAAGATGAAATTTAAAGCAAATATGTGACAACATGCAGTTCTCAGGAAGAGTATTTTGACAAGTGTACTTCCTGACATCCTGTTTGAAAACTACTTCAGGCTTATCAGAGAACAGTTTGAGGGTACTCTTTAGTTGATAAATGACAATATGTGAAAAGAAGGTGGTAACAACTGGACAGCTGTTAAATCTTAAGCGAAAATCATAGTGTGCGTAAGGTAAGGATTTGTATTCCACTTACTAAATACACATACTGAAATATCTTAACATTAGTCAAATTTAAATCCTTTGGTGGTATTGCTGTCTCATTAGTGACACTAGCTTTGTTGGAAATAAAACATTTCCTACTATTTGCTAGGTACAGAGTGTATACACCCCAGGATAACCGGTAAAAATCTGACTTTAATAGACTTTTAGGAATTTCATTACTTTAGTTTTCAGTTAAATTTTTGTAATTTTGACTGGTGAGAACAAATAACTAACAAAGAATTTAACTTTAGCCTGCTACTGCAGAATAGTACTGCAGCAGTATATCAAACAAGAAAATAATACTAAAATAAAAATTTTAGTTGAAAAAAAAAAAACTCAATTTACAACAAAACACAGTAGCCACACACAAGCATTTGCCAACAGTAAAATGTGTATAACTATGCAATACTTTGTAACAACTAACCACTTGTAGTGCATCTTTCTCATGAGCCTCATTTCGAAGAGTGTGACATAACAACTTTTTACATTCATAACAGGTCATGCGAAAATATTGCAAATTGTGATTTAAGAAGTGGTACTTTCAAAGTAAATTTCTTTTCACACAGGTGAATCGTGTTACATGTGAGAATGTGTGACGAATTTCTTAAATCACAGAGCATTAGACTCATTGAAAACTTAATGCCGAGGACCAGCCACTAACAAAAAATTTTGAGCCCAGAAGACCAGCCATTTATGGTGTTATTAAAAATGTTACTGGTACATTTGTGTTTTGATATATCTTAGAGGGTACATGCTAAAAAAGATAAAGTTTCAAGGTTAGTTTTTCATATTTATTTCAGTTATTTTATAAATTACAAATTGTGCAATAACTATAGCAAAGAGTATAATCATCCTTCACAAAAAAACGTGCAAAGTGAGTTCTTGAGAAATTATACACCTAAGTGGCTTTTCTATGGAAAAGGCAAAGTTCTTGACGGAATATGTATTCAGCCAGCTAATCCAAGTAGTGTTCAGTGCATGGTAGTGAAATTTATAATCTTGCTTGTCAGAAATATTCAGCTGCTGCAACTTAAGCTTTGTCCTTAGCATCCTCCCTAATCACGCTTTCCAAAAAGACAGCACAAAATTTTTGCCCTCCTAAATTATAAGTGAAAACTTAAGCTTTTTTGTAGCTATGCTGTATGTATATAAAAGTAAACCATTAAGTTTTTCTATTTGCGTGTTCACACTACTTAACAGTGCTGATGCTATTGCCTGACTACATCACGTATCCTATCCTCTGAGTATCCACTGTCATTGACTGGCGAGATCACATGACATGAGCTACGATTGGCTGACGAAAGTGAATTGCAATGTCTGTATCAGTTTCCTGAGTTTTGTGTGAGTGTATAAAACTATCATTCAAAGGCTGATAAGTTTTCCAGGTCTGAGGGAAAGTATATTGTCACTTAACATGGGAAAAAATGTACTTTCATCAGCAGTATAGTGCATTTTCACCCAAAAATGTCCACTCCTGGCAGCTGAGTGGTCAGCCCGACGGAATGTCATACCTAATGGCCCGGGTTTGATTCCCACTGAGTCAGGGACTTTCTCCGCTCAGGGACTGCGTGCTGTGTTGTCCTTATCATAATCATTTCATCCCCATCAACACGCTAGTCGCCGAAGTGGCGTCAACTCAAAAGACTTGCTCCAGGCGAACGGTCTACCCGATGGGAGGCCCTATCCACATGGCATTTCCATTTATCAGAAAAATCGGGGATTTTTTTTTTCTCTCATCTGCAAATACACCCTGAATGTAGGGTCCTGTAATGAAGGCCTTCGGCACATAGTTATTACAAGGTCAATATTTCTTCCTCGTTAAAACTACTTGAAATTCTTCTTTCTCAATTAGTGCCAATCTAATGATTGTATTTTTTGTTTGTGGCACACATAAACATAGAAAATGGTGGCAGTTCCAAGGTTTTTATTAAAAGTTCATTTTATTCAAGATATGCTGGAAGTCTGCTAGATCCCTCCAACAGGTCTACTCCACTGTAAACTAAACCCCTATCAGCTGTCTATATACTAGCAAAGTCAGCATTTGTCTTATAGAAATATTTGAGTTATGTGAAATTTACATTACTGAGTCCAAATAGTCTGGTGAATTGCTGAAATGAAATGTAATGAGACATTCTTTTACTTTCCTTTTTGATACTTGAGGATTTTCATTTTCATTCAGTGGTAGTCTTTACAATGAGTTTGTAACATGTTTTGCAACATGTCATTGGACTATCAATGTTTATAGCATGTTGCAAACACAGGAACATCATACTAGTGCGCTTCCAGGTGTTCTGCTTAGTAGCTGTTTCACTTTTTGCACAATACTTCAACGACCGACCCAGCCGTCTTCCTGAGATGCCGTGAGTTTTGTAGTTGTGTGTACTCACTGCCTGGATTCTAGCCAGACTGGTTTGAACCCAGGCAGTGTGTACACACAACAACAAAACCCACAGCACCTCAAGAAGGCAACTGGGTCTATCATGAAAGTATTGTACTTAAATGGAAACGACTACTCAGCAGAGCACCTGGAAGCTCACTATTACTCAATTGTACCGAGAAAACCTGAGAAATTGCACGAAAACAGCTATACTTGGCTATATCAGAACAGATTAAAGGAAACACTGTTTCTTACCTGCTACTGCTAAGTGCCCCTCTATGGTGTTAGTGTCTGATGATGTCACTATGAACTTCATATAGCAGATGATAGTAATGGGGCTACCTCATGGTGTGAGAAGTTCAAATATCTATTGTCTTGTCAGGATAATACATGTTTGAGCTTAACATGTTGACTGCCATGAGGCCTCTGGCAGCCACAGCAGAGGCTTACACGTGATGCTGTGGCCAGGCCTGATAGTGAAACATCCTTTACTATGTGTGAAAGCAGTCACAGCGTCTTTGAAAGGCGAAATCAAAAGCTCAATTGGAGTCTAAATGAAATTGATGAGGATTTGCTTATCACATCTTCTCTCTTTTCTGAATTTTGAAAACCAACAGCAATTAAGGTCTCAGTTGAACTACTTCACCTTCCTTTATTCCATTCCTCCGATTACTGCATCTTCGACATTTACACTGAGGTGACTAAAGTTACGGGATCGCAATGTGCATATATGCGAATGGCAGTAATATCACATACCCCAGATATAAAAGGGCAGTGCATTGGCAGGGCTGTCATTTGTACCCAGGTGATTCATGTGAAAATGTTTCCGATGTGATTATGGCTGCACAACATACTTTGAATGTCGAATGATAGTTGGAGCTAACATGTGGGATATTCCATTTTGTAAATCATTAGGGAATTCAATATTCTGTAATCCACAGTGTCAAGAGTGTGCTGAAAATATCAAATTTCAGGCATATTCTCTTGCCATGGACAAAACAGTGGCCAACAACTTTCACTCAACAACCGAGAGCAGCGGAATTTGCTTAGAGTTGTCATTGCCAACAGACAAGCAATACTGTATGAAATAAATGCAGAAATCAGGAGAGTACAGAAAAATTTCACATTAGTGGTCTATGGCAGCAGGTGAGCAACACGAGTGCCTTTGCTAACAGCTCAACATCGCCTACAGCACCTCTCCTGAGCTTGTGGGCATATCGGCTTAAACCTAGACAACTGGGAAACTGTGACCTAGTCAGATAAGTCATGTCAATTGGTAAGAGCTGATGTTAGGGTTTGAGTGTAGTGCGGACAAGACGAAATCAAGGACTCAACTTGTCAATGATGTTTTGTGTTTGCAACATGCTATAAACATTGATAGTTCAATGACATGTTGCAAAACATATTTCAAACTCATTGCAAAGACTGTCACTGAATATCAAACAGAAAATCAAAATTCTCAAGTATCAAAAAAGAAAGGAAAAGAATGTCTCATTACATATCATTCCAGCAATTCACCAGACTATTTGGACTCAGTAATGTAAATTTCACACAACTCAAATATTTGTATAAAACAAATGCTGATTTTGCTAGTATATATGAATACACTAAGCAGATTCAGCCTCCCCCCATGAACCATGGACCTTGCCGTTGGTGGGGAGGCTTGCGTGCCTCAGAGATACAGATGGCCGTACCGTAGGTGCAACCACAACAGAGGGGTATCTGTTGAGAGGCCAGACAAACGTGTGGTTCCTGAAGAGGGGCAGCAGCCTTTCAGTAGTTGCAGGGGCAACAGTCTGGATGATTGACTAATCTGGCCTTGCAACATTAACCAAAACGGCCGTGCTGTGCTGGTACTGCGAACGGCTGAAAGCAAGGGGAAACTACAGCCGTAATTTTTCCCGAGGACATGCAGCTTTACTGTATGATTAAATGATGATGGCGTCCTCTTGGGTAAAATATTTCGGAGGTAAAATAGTCCCCCATTCGTATCTCCGGGCGGGGACTATTCAAGAGGATGTCATTATCAGGAGAAAGAAAACTGGCGTTCTATGGATCGGAGCGTGGAATGTCAGATCCCTTAATCGGGCAGGTAGGTTAGAATATTTAAAAACGGAAATGGATACGTTAAAGTTAGATATAGTGGGAATTAGTGAAGTTCGGTGGCAGGAGGAACAAGACTTCTGGTCAGGTGACTACAGGGTTATAAACACAAAATCAAATAGGGGTAATGCAGGAGTAGGTTTAATAATGAATAGGAAAATAGGAATGCGGGTAAGCTACTACAAACAGCATAGTGAAACGCATTATTGTGGCCAAGATAGATACGAAGCCCACATCTATTACAGTAGTACAAGTTTATATGCCAACTAGCTCTGCAGATGATGAAGAAATTGAAGAAATGTACGATGAAATAAAAGAAATTATTCAGATAGTGAAGGGAGACGAAAATTTAATAGTAATGGGTGACTGGAATTCAAGTGTAGGAAAAGGGAGAGAAGGAAACGTAGTAGGTGAATATGGATTGGGGCTAAGAAATGAAAGAGGAAGCCGCCTGGTAGAATTTTGCACAGAGCACAACTTAATCATAGCTAACACTTGGTTTAAGAATCATGAAAGAAGGTTGTATACGTGGAAGAACCCTGGAGATACTAAAAGGTATCAGATAGATTATATAATGGTAAGACAGAGATTTAGGAACCAGGTTTTAAGTTGTAAGACATTTCCAGGGGCAGATGTGGACTCTGACCACAATCTATTGGTTATGACCTGTAGATTAAAACTGAAGAAACTGCAAAAATGTGGGAAATTAAGGAGATGGGACCTGGATAAATTGACTAAACCAGAGGTTGTACAGAGTTTCAGAGAGAGCATAAGGGAACAATTGACAGGAATAGGGGAAAGAAATACAGTAGAAGAAGAATGGGTAGCTCTGAGGGATGTAGTAGTGAAGGCAGCAGAGGATAAAGTAGGTACAAAGACGAGGGCTGCTAGAAATCCTTGGGTAACAGAAGAAATATTGAATTTAATTGATGAAAGGAGAAAATATAAAAATGCAGTAAATGAAGCTGGCAAAAAGGAATACAAACGTCTCAAAAATGAGATTGACAGGAAGTGCAAAATGGCTAAACAGGGATGGCTAGAGGACAAATGTAAGGATGTAGAAGCTTATCTCACTAGGGGTAAGATAGATACTGCCTACAGGAAAATTAAAGAGACCTTTGGAGAGAAGAGAAACACCTGTATGAATATCAAGAGCTCAGATGGCAGCCCAGTTCTAAGCAAAGAAGGGAAGGCAGAAAGGTGGAAGTAGTATATAGAAGGTTTATACAAGGGCGATGTACTTGAGGACAATATTATGGAAATAGAAGAGGATGTAGATGAAGACGAAATGGGAGATACGATACTGCGTGAAGAGTTTGACAGAGCACTGAAAGACCTGAGTCGAAACAAGGCCCCCGGAGTAGACAACATTCCATTAGAACTACTGACGACCTTGGGAGAGCCAGTCATGACAAAACTCTACCAGCTGGTGAGCAAGATGTATGAGACAGGCTAAATACCCTCAGACTTCAAGAAGAATATAATAATTCCAATCCCAAAGAAAGCAGGTGCTGACAGATGTGAAAATTACCGAACTATCAGTTTAATAAGCCACGGCTGCAAAATACTAACACGAATTCTTTACAGACGAATGGAAAAACTGGTAGATGCAGACCTCAGGGAGGATCAGTTTGGATTCTGTCGAAATGTGAGGCAATACTGACCATACGACTTATCTTAGAAGAAAGATTAAGAAAAGGCAAACCTACGTTTCTAGCATTTGTAGACTTAGAGAAAGCTTTTGACAATGTTGACTGGAATACTCTTTTTCAAATTCTAAAGATGGCAGGGGTAAAATACAGGGAGCGAAAGGCTATTTATAATTTGTACAGAAACCAGATGGCAGTAATAAGAGTCGAGGGGCATGAAAGGGAAGCAGTGGTTGGGAAAGGAGTGAGACAGGGTTGTAGCCTCTCCCCGATGTTATTCAATATGTATATTGAGCAAGCAGTAAAGGAAACAAAAGAAAAATTTGGAGTAGGTATTAAAATTCATGGAGACGAAGTAAAAACTTTGAGGTTCGCCGATGACATTGTAATTCTGTCAGAGACGGCAAAGGACTTTGAAGAGCAGTTGAACGGAATGGACAGTGTCTTGAAAGGAGGATATAAGATGAACATTAACAAAAGCAAAACGAGGATAATGGAATGTAGTCAAATTAAATCGGGTGATGCTGAGGGAATTAGACTAGGAAATGAGACACTTAAAGTAGTAAAGGAGTTTTGCTATTTAGGAAGTAAAATAACTGATGATGGTCGAAGTAGAGAGGATATAAAATGTAGACTGGCAATGGCAAGGAAAGCGTTTCTGAAGAAGAGAAATTTGTTAACATCGAATATAGATTTATGTATCAGGAAGTCGTTTCTGAAAGTATTTGTTTGGAGTGTAGCCATGTATGGAAGTGAAACATGGAGGATAACTAGTTTGGACAAGAAGAGAATAGAAGCTTTCGAAATGTGGTGCTACAGAAGAATGCTGAAGATAAGGTGGATAGATCACGTAACTAATGAGGAGGTATTGAATAGGATTGGGGAGAAGAGAAATTTGTGGCACAACTTGACTAGAAGAAGGGATCGGTTAGTAGGACATGTTTTGGGGCATCAAGGGATCACAAATTTAGCAATGGAGGGCAGTGTGGAGGGTAAAAATCGTAGAGGGAGACCGAGAGATGAGTACACTAAGCAGATTCAGAAGGATGTAGGTTGCAGTAGGTACTGGGAGATGAAGCAGCTTGCACAGGATAGAGTAGCATGGAGAGCTGCATCAAACCAGTCTCAGGACTGAAGACAACAACAACATGCACTGTGCAGCTGGTGACGGCTCCATAATGATGTGGGCTATGTTTACATGGAATGGGCTGGGTCTTATGGTCCAACTAAACTGCCATTGACAGCAAATGGTTATCTTCGGCTATTTTGAGACCATTTGGAGCCATTCATGGACGTCATGTTCTGAAACAACAATGGAATTTTCATGAATGAAAATGTTCTGTGTCAGTGGGCCACAATTGTTCCCAATACGTTTGAATAACATTCTGGAAAATTTGAGTGAACGATTTGACCACCCAGATCACCGACATGAACTCTATCGAACATTTATGCGACATAATTGAGAGGTTAGTGTGCATAAAATCCTGCAATGACTTGAATCCATGCCACATGAGTGGATGCATTATGCCAGGCTAAAGAGTGTGCGACACAATGTTAGTTTGAACCTCTGACTTCTCACCTAAGTTTATAACAATCATTTCATATTAGCCTTGATTTGTTGATTTCTTACTATTATTATTATTATTATTAGCTTCAAGTAACTTCCACCATTTTTAAATATTGATGTACTTAAATTACATATGTGGTACAGGTGTGGTTTGGAGCAGTGGCTAAGCTCATTCTAAACTAACTGCTTTTCGTAAATTCCTATTTCAATTTTTTTGTTTTGATTTTTTTCCTTTCGTCCACATCTTTGCAATGGAGCTGCATGTGCTGTTTAATCCTATCTGCTGCATGCCAGCCATGGAGTAACTCAAACAAATAGTAAAATACAAAACAAATATTTGAATACATGAGAGTTTATCTGCATATGAATAACTTTTTGCCCATTTGATAATTACGAAAATTATAATATATCTTCATTGTACACACATATGCTCACTTATAGGTGGTGAAGGTACACACAAATTTCGCACCTCTAATGTTTCTGAAAAACTATTTGAATTTAATTTAGCTGACTTATGTACCATTACATGATTACACTATGAGGCAAATTGGTGCCTATGGTAAATGTAATGTCCGAACTACGTAAAAATTCAAAGTTAAAACAGAACACTATCTTTAAAAAAAAAAAAAAAAAAAAAAAAAAAAAAAAAAAAAAAAAAAAAACTGCTGTGCTCAATGGATTGGGGGGGGGGGGGGGGGGGGGGGACATAACTGTGCTACCACAACAGGCAAATTGCATTGGATTCTGTGTCAGACAGAACTGAATTTATATAAGAGGAGAATTCTCCGTCAAGCACAGATATGGCAGAGGGATCAACAGCTGCAGATACCCGTCATATTCAGGAACAATGATTGCGAAATTACTGTAGAAGAGGTAGTAGGCATTGATAGTGAAGATAATTTTATTATAAATATTTAAATACGCAATGAAACAAATATTTCATTTAATAATTGAATTGCCTTTGTGTAATCCTTTCAGATGTAGCTGGCAAAAAATATGCAACACTTTGGGTGGAATCTCCAATTGCCAAAAACTTAAGTCTTACTGTTAGTCTTTGCTTCACAGGACTTCTTTTTTGAGACTTCTTTCTTTGAAGAAAAGAGGTACAAAAAGCTATCACACTCACAAGAATTTCAAAATTTGCCAGCGACATCCTAGTGAAGTTATGAAAAGCAGAGGCATCTTTCAAATTGAACTTGCAACATCTGCAATAGCATATTTTAACCTAATGTGATAGCTATGCATTTGTCTTTGTGTTTGTATACTGTCGGCTATTGTTAATGCAGCTCCACACATAATTCATATTCTTTCCTGCAACGCAAATTCACTATGCAAAATGTTTGCCACCAGGTTCAGCATAAAAGATACATATATAAAGAAACTTCCACATGGGAAAAATACATTAAAAACAAAGATACCAAGACTTACCAAGCGGGGAAAGCGCCAGCAGACAGGCACAATGAACAAAACACACAAACACACACACAGAATTACTAGCTTTCGCAACCGATGGTTGCTTCTTCAAGAAGGAGAGGGAAAGACGAAAGGATGTGGGTTTTAAGAGAGAGGGTAAAGAGTCATTCCAGTCCTGGGAGCGCAAAGACTTCCCTTAGGGGGAAAAAAGGACAGGTGTACACTCGCGCGCGCGCACACACACACACACACACATATCCATCCGCATATACACAGACACAAGCAGACATATTTAAAGGCAAAGAGTAAGGGCAGAGATGTCAGTCGAGGCGGAAGTACAGAGGCAAAGAAGTTGTTGAAAGACAGGTGAGGTATGAGCAGCAGCAACTTGAAATTAGCGGAGGTTGAGGCCTGGTGGATATCGAGAAGAGAGGATATACTGAAGGGCGAGTTCCGATCTCCGGAGTTCGGATAGGTTGGTGTTGGTGGGAAGTATCCAGATAACTTGGACGGTGTAACACTGTGCCAAGATGTGCTGGCCGTGCATCACGGCATGTTTAGCCACAGGGTGATCCTCATTACCAACAAACACTGTCTGCCTGTGTCCATTCATGCGAATGGACAGTTTGTTGCTGGTCATTCCCACATAGAAAGCGTCACAGCGCAGGCAGGTCAGTTGGTAAATCACGTCGGTGCTTTCACACGTGGCTCTCCCTTTGATCGTGTACACCTTCCGGGTTACAGGACTGGAGTAGGTGGTGGTGGGAGGGTGCATAGGACAGGTTTTACACCGGGGGTGGTTGCAAGGGTAGGAGCTAGAGGGTAGGGAAGGTGGTTTGGGGATTTCATAGGGATGAACCAAGAGATTATGAAGGTTAGGTGGACGGCGGAAAGACACTCTTGGTGGAGTGGGGAGGATTTCATGAAGGATGAATCTCATTTCGGGGCAGGATTTTAGGAAGTCGTATCCCTGCTGGAGAACCACATTCAGAGTCTGATCCAGTCCCGGTAAGTATCCTGTCACAAGTGGGGCACTTTTGGGGTTCTTCTGTGAGAGGTTCTGGGTTTGAGGGGATGAGGAAGTGGCTCTGGTTATCTGCTTCTGTACCAGGTCAGGAGGGTAGTTGCGGGATGCGAAAGCTGTTTTCAGGTTGGTGGTGTAATGGTCGAGGGATTCAGGACTGGAGCAGATTCGTTTGCCACAAAGGCCTAGGCTGTAGGGAAGGGACCGTTTGATATGGAATGGGTGGCAGCTGTCATAATGGAGGTACTGTTGCTTGTTGGTGGGTTTGATGTGGACGGCTGTGTGAAGCTGGCCATTGGACAAATGGAGGTCAACATCAAGGAAAGTGGCATGGGATTTGGAGCAGGACCAGGTGAATCTGATGGAACCAAAGGAGTTGAGGTTGGAGAGGAAATTCTGGAGTACTTCTTCACTGTGAGTCCAGATCATGAAGATGACATCAATAAATCTGTACCAAACTTTGGGTTGGCAGGCTTGGGTAACCAAGAAGGCTTCCTCTAAGCGACCCATAAATAGGTTGGCATACGAGGGGGGATCCTGGTACCCATGGCTGTTCCCTTTAATTGTTGGTATGTCTGGCCTTCAAAAGTGAAGAAGTTGTGGGTCAGGATGAAGCTGGCTAAGGTGACGAGGAAAGAAGTTTTAGGTAGGGTGGCAGGTGATCGGCGTGAAAGGAAGTGCTCCATTGCAGCGAGGCCCTGGATGTGCAGGATATTTGTGTATAGGGAAGTGGCATCAATGGTTACAAGAATGGTTTCCTGGGGTAACAGACTGGGTACGGATTCCAGGCGTTCGAGAAAGTGGTTGGTGTCTTTGATGAAGGATGGGAGACTGCATGTAATGGGTTGAAGAATGATCCAACTCCCCACGACACAATCCAAATTGAACACTGCCTGGTACAGTTCCGTCCTCCATCACAGCGGGACCCACCTCCTCTTCCTCAAAATCACCCTCTCCAAACCTTCCAGGAATTTCTCACTTCCAGCCTTGCCTCTCAATCTTTCTTGAAAAACCTTAATCCTACTCCCAACATCACCACAGCCGAAGCCCAGGCTATCTGTGATCTGAAAGCTGACCAATCCATCATCATTCTTCCGGCTGACAAGGGTTCCACGACCGTGGTACTTGATTGTCGGGAGTATGTGGCTGAGTGACTGCGTCAGCTTTCAGACGACTCTACATACAAAGTTTGCCAAGGTAATCCCATTCCTGATGTCCAGGCGGAGCTTCAAGGAATCCTCAGAACCTTAGGCCCCCTACAAAACCTTTCACCTGACTCCATCAAACTCCTGACCCCACCGACACCTCGCACTCCTACCTTCTACTTCCTTCCTAAAATTCACAAACCCAAACATCCTGGCCGCCCCATTGTAGCTGGTTACCAAGCCCCCACAGAACGTATCTCTGCCTACGTAGATCAACACCTTCAACCCATTACATGCAGTCTCCCATACTTCATCATAGACACCAACCACTTTCTCGAACGCCTGGAATCCGTACCCAGTCTGTTACCCCCGGAAACCATCCTTGTAACCATTGATGCCACTTCCCTATACACAAATATCCCGCACGTCCAGGGCCTCGCTGCAATGGAGCACTTCCTTTCATGCCGATCACCTGCCATCCTACCTAAAACCTCTTTCCTCGTCACCTTAACCAGCTTCATCCTGACCCACAACTTCTTCACTTTTGAAGGCCAGACATACCAACAATTAAAGGGAACAGCCATGGGTACCAGGATGGCCCCCTCGTATGCCAACCTATTTATGGGTCGCTTAGAGGAAGCCTTCTTGGTTACTCAAGCCTGCCAACCCAAAGTTTGGTACAGATTTATTGATGACATCTTCATGATCTGAACTTCCCTACAGCCTAGGCCTTCGTGGCAAATGAATCTGCTCCAGTCCTGAATCCCTCGACCATTACACCAACAACCTGAAAACAGCTTTCGCATCCCGCAACTACCCTCCCGACCTGGTACAGAAGCAGATAACCAGAGCCACTTCCTCATCCCCTCAAACCCAGAACCTCTCACAGAAGAACCCCAAAAGTGCCCCACTTGTGACAGGATACTTACCGGTACTGGATCAGACTCTGAATGTGGCTCTCCAGCAGGGATACGACTTCCTAAAATCCTGCCCCGAAATGAGATCCATCCTTCATGAAATCCTACCCACTCCACCAAGAGTGTCTTTCCGCCGTCCTCCTAACCTTCGTAATCTCTTGGTTCATCCCTATGAAATCCCCAAACCACCTTCCCTACCCTCTGGTTCCTACCCTTGCAACTGCCCCCGGTGTAAAACCTGTCCTATGCACCCTCCCACCACCACCTACTCCAGTCCTGTAGCCTGGAAGGTGTACACGATCAAAGGGAGAGCCACGTGTGAAAGCACCCACGTGATTCACCAACTGACCTGCCGACACTGTGAAGCTTTCTATGTGGAAATGACCAGCAACAAACTGTCCATTCGCATGAATGGGCACAGGCAGACAGTGTTTGTTGGTAATGAGGATCACCCTGTGACTAAACATGCCTTGGTGCACGGCCAGCACATCTTGGCACAGTGTTACACCGTCCGAGTTATCTGGATACTTCCCACCAACACCAACCTATCCGAACTCCGGAGATGGGAACTCGCCCTTCAGTATATCATCTCTTCTCGATATCCGCCAGGCTTCAACCTCCGCTAATTTCAAGTTGCCGCCGCTCATTTTTCCCCTGTCTTTCAACAACTTCTTTGCCTCTGTACTTCCGCCTCGACTGACATCTCTGCCCATACTCTTTGCCTTTAAATATGTCTGCTTGTGTCTGTGTATGTGCGGATGGATATGTGTGTGTGTGTGTGCACGCGAGTGTATACCTATCCTTTTTTCCCCCCATAAGGTAAGTCTTTCCTCTCCCGGGATTGGAATGACTCCTTACCCTCTCCCTTAAAACCCACATCCTTCCGTCTTTCCCTCTCCTTCCCTCTTTCCTAAAGAAGCAACCGTTGGTTGCGAAAGCTAGAATTTTATGTTTGTGTGTCTATCAACATGCCAGCGCTTTTGTTTGGTGAGTCACATCATCTTTGTTTTTAGATATATTTTTCCCATGTGGAATGTGTCCCTCTATATAAAATCTTTTATAGATACTGTAAATGCGTATGCACGAAACATATACACACACAAAAGATTTTTTGCATCACTGCGGTCCCCATAATTCCTGAAGATAGACGTTGACTGTCGATATTGTATCACAGACACAGTCCCTTTGACTGTTCTGAGATGTCACTAAACCCACCCAAAGATGTAAACAACCAACAGCTGATCAGTTCCAGTTATTCCACCAGGAAGGATCTACATGACTCATGTTGTCTGTAGTTAGCCACGCCTAGATAGTCAATACCGCAGTTTGATTGCATGCACATTGTTACTTTATGTCAAGAAGGGCTGACAATGAGGAAAATGTCCAGGCATCTCTGAGCGAACCAAAGAGATGTTGTTCCGACATTGAAGAGATACAGAGAGACAGGAACTGTCGATGACACGCCTTACTAAGGACGCCCAGGGGCTACTACTGAAGTGGATGACTGCTACCTACGGATTATGGCTCGGAGGAACCCTGACAGCAATGCCACCATGTTGAATAATGTTTTTCATGCAGCCACAGGACGTCATGTTACCACTCAAACTGTGCACAATAGGCTGCATGATGGGCAACTTCACTTCCCACGACCATGGTGAGGTCCGTCTTTGCAACCATGACACCGTGTGGTGCAGTACAGAACAGATGACCGCAACAACATGCTGAATGGACCTCTCAGGATTGGCATCATGTTCTCTTCACTGATGAGTGTCTCATATACCTTCAACCAGACAATTGTTGGAGACGTGTTTGGAGGCAACCCGCTCAGGCTGAACACTGTCCAGTGAGTGGAGCAAGGTGAAGGTTCCCTGCTGTTTTGGAATGGCATTATGTGGGGGCGACATATGCCGCTGGTGGTCATGGAAGGCACCGTAATGGCTGTATGATAAGTGAATGCCATCCTCCGTCTGATTAGTGCAACCAAATCAGCAGCATATTGACAAGGCATTCGTCTTCATGGACAACAATTCACACCTTCATGCACATCTTGTGAATGACTTCCTTCAGTATAATGACATTGCTCGATTAGTGAGGCCAGCATGTTCTCCAGACATGAACCCTATCGAACATGCCTGGGATAAATTGAAAAGGGTTGTTTATGGGCAATGTGATGCACCAACCACCCTGAGGGCTCTACACTGAATCGTCGTTGAGGAGTGGGACAATCTGGACCAACAGTACCTTGATTAACTTGTGGATAGTACGCCACAACCAATACATGCATGCATCAGTGCAATAGGATGTGCTACTAGGTATTAGAGGTACCGGTGTGTACAGCAATCTGGACCACCAGCTCTGAAGGTCTCTCTGTAGGGTAGTACAACATGCAATGTGTGGTTTTCATGAGCAATAAAAAGAGTGGTAAATGATGTTTATATTGATCTCTATTCCAGTTTTCTGCACAGGTTCCCGAACTCTCATAACTGACGTGATGCGAAACTTTTGATGTGTGTGATTGCAAAAATGTTGCTGACTTCATCGTAAACAATGTTGTGAGCAGAACATGTTTTTAAACTCAGTGTAAATGCAGCATAAGACTCCAAAGATCACTGAAGAGGCTTCTGTAAGATGTTCTGTTATCAACTATGCACAAAAATCTTATTGTACGCTTCTGCAGAATTAACACTTTTTTACCTCAACGCATTGTCATATGACAGTGTTGAGTGAAATTATCTAAGCAATTCTCTCTGCATGTCAACACAAAGTAAGATTTCGAAGTGCAGCATGACAGACTGACATTTTTGCTTAACACAGTGCACTGGTACCAACTCTATTTATTGTCGGCGAGGAAGCTCAGTATCTTCATGCAAGGAGCCTCATCCAGTACATGCCTTTAAAACTCTGTTTCTGGGGGTCTAACTCACTTTGATTTATTAGTAACTGCTTAACACTGATTTTTGTGCGATTAAAGGTGAATGTTGCAAGGCTTTTTAATTGTACACCTGGTTGTGTTTGTGCCCTTTATGAATATATTTGTCATCAACAAACATTACAGTTTTTGAAGAACCTCCCTGTGCCCCAGGTAAATCATGCTAAGGAGAGTTTGTCTCAATCTGTATATGTAGTTTCAGAGAGTACAGTGTTTAGAACTTTGGGTTTTCATGCATTATGAGACAGACTGGTGGTCAGTACTCACCTTCTGGAGCTGAAATGTTGGTTGGTTGGATGATTTAAGGGACCAAAAACTAGGTCATCAGTCCCTGTTTCCTTGAACAGACAGGACTACATGACTGTAGATCAGAGATAGCCTACCACATAAAACCCAGAGGAAGAAAACCCAAAGGTCCACAAATGCCAGCAAAGCTTAGGTGAGGTACAAAAAGAAGGAAGGTAGAGATAGGAAGAAGGGCAAGCAAGGTGCCCTGTCTATAGAACAGCCGGAAGCCCCTGAAAGCAGAGTGTAATGAGGGGGCCATACATCCTCCAACCTCCACCATGTATCAGAGGTACTCTACTCTGAGGTTGCCTTGGGAAGACTAGCAGTACAGACATGGTAAGAGCAGCACAGAGAGACGAAAGATGAACAAGTTTAAAAATGAACAATTCGAAAAGACCACACGAGAGGAGGGATGGGGGTTGGGGGAATTAGAGTAAATGAACAGCTAGGGTGAGGACCAGGTTGGACCACCAAGTGTTATGCCATCCCTTCACTGGACTGATAAGGTTAAGCAGCTCTCCCTTTAAAAAAAAGTGGTAAAAGCCTGCTTCATGAATAAAATATAAAACTATGTCAGCCACCGGGACATGGTCTCCTAACACCAGGGATAGGTAGAGTCCAGCAAAATTTGGACAACCATCAAACGGAAACCCCAATGACAGCGGGGTGGGTCCTCACAATGGAGGAGATGTAAGTCGGTCAGCCAGGTACGGCCAATGAAAGGTGCGAAGGACTGTAGAGTCCTTGTGAGAGGCATGCATGAAGGACCTCCACAGTTTTTTAGTCTCCTTTATCACCCACAGTGTTTGATGAAGTCTGAGTGAGCCATTCCATATTCCAGGCACCTGAAACTTGACTGTGTAATACCAATCTCAAGAGTCTGTTTAACCAGGCTATCAGTGAGTTCATTCCCCAGAATCCCAACAAGGCCCAGGTTCTACACCAAAGCCACTGAGTGATCACGCTGTTCAAGGGCATACAGGGAATCCTGGATAGCAACGACCAAATGATGGCAAGGGTTAGTGAGGGTAGGAATGGTCGAGAGCTTGTGAACTGCTCAAGAAGCTGCTGCAGATGAGAATGGATATGCTGAAGAGCACGAGACAGCTACCACCCCCACAGTGAAAACACTACAACCATCCAGCAAGGAGAGCAGTTAAGTACGTCCTGCTTGAGTATAAGCAAAACCTAAACGACAAGCAGGCATCGCGCCATCAGTGTAGATGAATTCTGACCCCTTGCATGGCCAAGGGTGGAGAAACAGGCGGCAGAGGGTCTCAGGATAAACCGAGTCTTTCAGGCCTTATTATATGTCAAGACATAACTGTGGTCTAGGGATGCACCACACAGGTGTGTCCAGAGGAGATGTGGAAGAGGAAACAACTGTTGTTTTGTAAGGATGACCAGATGTCGACTGTGATCATAATACCTGATCAGGGCCCCTGTTGTGGGAGATGGTTTACTATGTTGGGGAAGAGGGGACAGTAGTTCAGATACTTAGGCGAGCTGCAAATGTTGGTAGCACAATTGACAAGCTGTTGCTGGCACGTGTTATCTGCAATGTAGGGACCCCAGCCACCATAAGTAAGCTGTTTACAGGGCTATTTTAAGAGGTTTATGTCTCAAGTTGAACCCCACAGTGGTGTATCAGATCCAGAACCCACAATGCCAAGCATGATGCCGAACTGTATGCCTGACTCCATAATCGAGATGGATTTGTAAAGCTGCAGAAGGGTAGTGTGATCTGCAACTCAGCTGGTGTTACTCTGGCAGCAAAGTGTATTAAGGTGCAGCCAGCACTTCTGCTTAAGCTTGCAAAGGTAGGGAATCTACATCAACTGAGAACCAAAGACCATCCCTCAAAAGCATTCAGTCTCCACAACATTGAGTAGTTGGTTGTCAAGGCAAAGTTCTGGTTATAGGAGTATGGTATGACAGACAGAAGTGCACAACATGATTTTTGGAGGCTGAAAACCACCATGGGCGGGGGCTCATGCCTGCGCCTTTCATATAGCACCTTGCTGTCTACATTCAACGTCACACACACTAGAGGAGAAACAGTAGAGGCGGGAGCCGTCAGCATACAGGGAGAGTGATACTGAGGACACCACAGCTACTGCTAGACCACTGATGTCTACTAGGAAGAGAAGGAGACTCGGTACTGAGTCCTGTGGGACCCCATTCTCTTGGCTGAAGGGAGTCCTGTGGAAAGCACCAACTTGTACTCTAGGGTCTGCTCCAGATTTTCATCCAGAACTTCATGTAACACTGTATGTTCCGAGACCCCAATTGTGTAAGGTTGCAAGGATGTGGTATCACCATCGGGTGTCATCAGCCCTTTTGCTGGTCAAAGAAGACAGCTGTAAGGTGTTTGCATCAGGCAAAAGCTGTTTGGATAGCAGGATGGTTTCGCCAAGGCTGTGCCACTACTGATAATCTGTTTCACCTGGTAAACCAATTTATCAGTAGTGGAACAGCCTTAGCAAAAACCACCCTGGGACAGAGCCAGAAAACACCGAGACTCAAGGAGCCAACAAAACCTTCAGCTCACCATGTGTTCAATAACGTCTGTAGTTGTATTACAGACTGTCTGACTGATATCTCCATGCGGAAGGGAGCGAAGCGCGACAGCGGAGGTGAAAACACCCATGAGCACTCTTCAGAGCCCATCTGGATAGGCAAACAGGTGGGTGATGCTGAGGGAGGGACAGGAAGATTGGGAAGTGGTCACTAATAAACAGGTCATAGTGGACTCTCCAGTGGAAGGATGGTAGAAGACAAGATGTGAATGGAAACATCAGTGGCTGAGAAAGTTCCGTGCACCACACTGAACTGTGTGGAGGTACATCTATTTAAGAGGTGAAGGTCATGTTGTGCCTGTAAATTTTCAAGGTCTTTACCGTGGCCAGTGATCATGATTCCACCAAAGGGCTATGGGTGTTGAAATCACCTGCGAGATTCGAAAAGGCGGGGGGGGGGGGGGGGGGGGGGGGGCGGTCGGAGTTGAGAAACAAACATGTTCTGAGACCCTTCAACATCAGGAGAGAGGTAACCATTGCAAATGGTAATAGATTAGATTAGATTTACTTTCATTCCAAATGATCTTTGATCTGTAATGAGAAGGTCCAATAGGATGTGGAACATGTCAGAAAAACAATAATACATGACAAATATTTACAACTAAAGCAAATAAGTTAATGTAATGGACCTTCCACAAGTGGGATGATCGTCTTGTCTTTTTTTTTTTGTGAACACTATATGAAAGAATCATTTTGCAACACTCATTTACTAAGATCACTTTAATGCACTGAATTTAAAAAAAAATCTTTTTTATTTATAAGGTAATAAACATATAATAGAACTACTGCAATACTTATTTACAATGAACACATTAATGCACTGAAATGGTGCAGAAGTTATCTCTCTCTCTCTCTCTCTCTCTCTCTCTCTCTCTCTCTCTCTCTCTCTCTCTCTCTCTCTCACACACACACACACACACACACACACACACACACACACACACACACACACACACAGAGAGAGAGAGAGAGAGAGAGAGAGAGAGAGAGAGAGAGAGAGAGAGAGAGAGAGAGAGAGAGAGAGAGAGATGGTTCTACTGAGAAACTCATCAATGGAGTAGAAGGAGTTTGCCACCAATAAATCCTTTAGGCTTCTCTTAAACTGAGTTTCATTTGTTGTTAAGCTTCTTATGGCAGCTAGGAAATTATCGAAAAAGTGTGTTCCTGAATAATGCACACATTTTTGTTAGAGTAAGTGACTAAATCCTTGTGAAGAGTATTCTTATTTCTAGTATTGATTCCATGAACTGAGCTGTTGGAAATAAGAATAATCTTCACAAGGATTTAAAGTCACTTACTCTTTTACAGGAAAGCCGCTCGGGATTAGCCGAGCGGTCTAACACGCTGCAGTCATGGACTGTATGGCTCGCCCTGGCGTAGGTTCGAGTCCTCCCTGGGGCATGAGTGTGTGTGTGTGCTTGTCCTTAGGATAATTTAGGTTAAGTAGCTTGTAAGCTTAGGGACTGATGACCTTAGCAGTTAAGTCCCATAAGATTTCACACATATTTTCTTTTGCAGAAAGATGTGCATTATTCAGGAACATACATTTTCAATAACTTACCAGCAGCCATAATATCCTGAAATGTCCTTACCCGAACAGCCACAGCCTCCAAAGATTTATTAAGAGGCAGAAGTTCACTATATAGAGTGTCCAGAACATATATGCAAATGCTACCCGACAGCCTGACACAGGTAGCACCATTATTTTAATGTCTCCAGTATCCATGAACAGCCAGGATCCATGTTGCTGGAAACAAAGTATCCTAAAGGGCAAAGCAGAAAGCAGGGAAAGTGGTTTAATGATGTTGTAGCTGAGCCAGGTGGTGGAAAAAAACTCCACTGGAGAATAATATTGTCTATGTACAAGGAGTCCTTGAAGGGATCGAGGAGGCATGTTATGCCTTAGGGTTGCCCCCACTGGTTGAGGGATTACGGAATCAACATATATAGGTTCTAGGTTCCATTGTATGGTGCAAACTAGGGCCTCAGGAGCTGCCAGAATCTCCGGCTTGGTCACAGGAAAGGAACATGTGGAACCTAGTGGCATGGGAGCCACTGGAATGTCCTCCTTTGAGGACTTTTTCTTGTCCTTCCTCTCCTTACAGGACTTCGATGATTGTGAAGTCCTGTAACCAGCAGCCTGTGGCTCCTTCAGTCACTGGCTTGTGCCCGGCTGTAGACCTTGGATGAAAGTGTCCCAACAGACCCTCCCTGGTGACAGCAGCCAGAGATAGGTGATTTGCTTCCGGTTGGGAGGTAGAGACTAATGTCCTTAGTGGGCAGGAAGCCGTTGATTCCAAAGTAGGTGTGGGGGAGCAGCAAGAGGGGAGCCCCCAACAATCAGGAGGGGGAGGGGGGATGAATTTCAGACACTTCAAGCAAAGCAAAGCACAGCACAGGGGTAGGGAGATCACATTCACCTTTCCAGGCAATGAATTGCTGTCAAAGGCCAAGATGAAGATACCGGTAGTGACAGCATTGTCTTTTGACCCCCTATGTGTATTATGGACGAAGTGTACACCCTGTCGCTCTGAGTTGGCACTTAGTCCATCAGCAGACTGTAAGAGCAGGTCACTATGGAAAATGATGCCCTGCACCAAATTTAGACTGTTATGGGGAGTGACAGTCAGCAGTATGTCACCTAGCTTACTGCAAACAAGCAGTGCCTGTGACTGGGCAGGGGATGCCGTTTTGATCAAACTTGACTGGCTCCGATTTCCCCGAACTTGTCTTCTAAGTTCTCCACAAATAACAAGGGCTTTGTGGCCAAGTGGGAATCACCATCAGTCCTTGTGCCAATCAAGCATTGCAGGGAGTATCACTCTGCTTGCCACTTAGCCTTAAGGTGGCGCAGTGGTTAGACACTGGACTCGCATTCGGGAGGACGACGGTTCAATCCCGCGTCCGGCCATCCTGATTTAGGTTTTCCGTGATTTCCCTAAAATCACTCCAGGCTAATGCCGGGATGGTTCCTCTGAAAGGGCACGGCCGACTTCCTTCCCCATCCTTCCCTAATCCGATGAGACCGATGACCACGCTGTCTGGTCTCCTTCCCCAAACCAACCAACCAACTTAGCCTTATGCTTCTCTCACGGCATAGCCATGCAAGGGAACATTTTAGGGTTGTGTTTCTCTGCATTAAATGAGGACTGTCCTTTCATAGAGACTCCTAGGCCATATGGTCACCAGCAGGAGATAACTTCATCCACTTCATTTATGGGTCATCAGCCATGGTATCATCCACACTGAACGAGGGCTCTGCCTATGGGTGTCGTCCATCCTCTGCAACGGCTACCTGGCCAGTAATCCATTGCTTAGAGTCCCTGTGCCCCAGTCAAAATGGATGCATAATCCTTGGCATATATGTGTAATTTTCAGCTCAGGCACCAACAGTGTGATCCCTAGATGGTCAAGGAGCTACACCATGCAGGTACTCAATGATGCCGATGACCCTCCCCACAATGAATTGCTACTGTGGTGTGTTTTGGGTATATTACCTTATTAAAGGCGGTGGAAAGGCACAAAGGTGTAGCATACATTGCATTGGGCAACCTTTCCTGCACAATCTGCACTTCTGGAGAATTCTGAAAATTGGTAGCAGTTCGAACCCAGTAATGGAGACCATGTGTTTATTTAATGAAAAGTTGAAGAAAATACCAGAAATGGAAACTAATCCCAATCATACACCAGATCCAAACAGTGTGTGCACCAAAAAAACAATCTGATGGAGAGGCAGAAGGTGAAAGGGATCGTGGAAGTATAAGCTTGCAGCTCAGAAAGAAAGTAATGCTGCAACAAAGGCTGGATCCCCGTGGTAGCCAAGCAAGTGCTCGCAAAAAGAGTTGTGAGCCCCTAGGTGGGGGAGAGGGGTGTTTGAGAAATATTTAATGCAGGCAGACACACGCGAAAGTAAAGACATTTTCCCACCACTCTGAATGATTACTTCCTTCCTCTGGGAAGAGGAAGTCACAGGTTGGAAAATGTCAAAAAGGAAATGCAGGTCACTCACATCCGATGATGAGAGGGACCCACTTTGAAGAAACAGGTTTCTTGTGGTGGAATATGCAATGCTTGTCTGCTTTTGACGGTAACTTTTATTGTCCCCATGACTCAACCTACTCTTAGAAAGGATCCATACAATTTAATAACCAGAAATTTGAATTTAACATCATATACATGCTGCTACAATCATCAGAAAACTGACTCATTTGGTTTACAAAATTTGCTTTTTTCATATCTAATAATGATAAAACTACCTTTGCTCGATTCTTGGAATTTTGTATTTCTATTGTGTGAACTGTATTCTGTTCTGATGACATGCAGTATTCGTCGTGGTACATCTTTAAGTCTAGATTGAAGCTGTGCATTAGATAAAGCTCATCATCTACTACAACTTACTACACAGATATTCTGTCTTATATACAAGATACTATCCATTTCCTGAAACATACTTTGTCACCATCTCTTTCACCATCCTACATTACATGGCCTTTCACATTCCTATTCATGCTAGTCATAATCATCATTACCCATAACTTCTTGTTTGTTTTAGATTAAATGTTTCTGAAAGACACAGATGCTAGTTCATGAAAGCTTCTCCTTATGTCATAACTACAGACGTACAGTCATATCACGTTTCGTAAGTTGTGAACTGAAGACGCTGTAATCTAAACAGTGGAAAATCCAGGGTTTGTAACATTGGGAGTTAATGCACAATAACATATACAGCCTGCAGTACTGGAGCAGAGGCTGTGAAGGTAACCACAAGTTGTGTCCTATCAATGAGTCATGTACACCTGCTGCTGCTGTGTGAGAACAGCTCCTGTGTCACTTCAAGCAACTTTATATTCATACCACCTATGAATCTAAATAAATGATATTAAATATTTATTCAATCATTTTCTAAATCGGTACACTACCATTTGTTATTCAGTAGAAGATCATATTAAAAATTTCAACCTTGTAACTATCATAGTTTCAGAGATAAAAAAAATACTAAAAAATCAAAATCCAACACTTAGGGAACTAAATTCAGTTAGAAAATATTATCCCAGAATGAGATTTTCACTCTGCAGTGGAGTGTGTGCTGATATGAAACTTCCTGGCAGATTAAAACTGTGTGCCCAACCGAGACTCTAACTCGGGACCTTTGCCTTTCGCGGGCAAGTGCTCTACCAAAGGTCCCGAGTTCGAGTCTCTGTCGGGCACACAGTTTTAATCTGCCAGGAAGTTTCAGGAAATATAGTTTATCTTTTGATATAATTGGAAAACATGAACAGAACTCTCAGTGTGCAGAATTAATTAATTGAGGTTTTCATATTAGAACTAATTCTTTTTCGTTTTCATAATCAGACGAAATTATCATTTGTGTCTAATATTGTTGTGGGAATAAATGTGAGTAAATGAAAGTGTGTAAGTGGAACAATCATCAGATTTAAATATTGCATTGTATACCGTCTAAAGTAACCTGCAAGATTTACACAAGCCAGTCGTGGGAAAATGATCCTAGGGAATTTACCCACTATGCTGATGACGTATGTCTAGGTGTGATTGCTATTGTAACAGAGCAGCCAGAAAGGCAGCTGGAGTAAAATCTGTATCTAAAGAATATTTCCCAAATTACTGCTGTTTCGTTTTTTAAACATTACTTTAACATTCATATGTCAGAATGACATAAATGCATCTGTGTATAAGGATTGTAAATAAAATACAAAGAAATAAAATAGAAACAAACTTCCTCTTTCCTGAAGAAGCAACCGTTTGTTGCGAAAGCCATAAATTGTGTGTGTGTGTGTTATTTTATTGTGCCTGTCTACCGGCGCTTTCCCACTTGGTAAGTCTTGGAATCTTTGTGTATAAGGATTGGTGCACGCCAGTTTTGGCGCGACTATGATCATGAGTGAGCATTCTGATTGGAAGCAAGTATGATCAGCCAATCAGAATTGAGATGGTTCCTGCTTATTACCTGATAGTTATACTGGCTGCAAGGAGAGGAAGTCGCTCGCTAGCTTTGAATGTGGATGGTCACGTTACTAGTGCGAGTCAAAATAAGGTGTAAAATGAAGAATGATTTGGCTTGTCACATCCAGATTGTGTGGCCTTAATAGCAGTTCCATTTACAGACAGTTTTGTGAAGTTTGGAAAATTTTGGAATTGTTTTGTTGGAAAGATATTCGAATGTGAAAATTTGGCCTTTATAGTATCCGCATGGCATGTTTCAGTATTCAACCACTGAGCAGTTTTGGCGAGCAATTTCTTTTTCAGAAATCCACAAGAAGGACCGAATTTAATAACTCAAAATAGTGGTGAAATTAATGGCTGAAAACATTTAATTCGGGTTGGGTTGGGACAGATTTCTGGCAGTTGCGCGTATGAATTGTGAACTGGAAGAAAATAGCCAATAGTTTAAATGTGGACTGAATATACTGTTTCTTTGGTTATAAGGACAAAATAAACATTTTTGTGTGGAAATTTCAGACATTATCTTCCAGAAGCTAATCCAGTTTATTACTGCCCGATAAAACTGAATGACAGTTTTTCTACAGATCTTTCTTTCATTACTAGAGTTGCGCACCCTCAGTAATTGTAGATATTAGATGGTGTTTATCAATGCTGCTTTTACTTCATCTTGCAAGTATCTACATTGCCGAATGAAGAGACATCGAGCAGACGCCATTCTGAGGTAGGTGAATTTTAATTTGCAGCCTGCACAGAGAGCAAAACTCCATCCCGCCACAGGTGGAATGCAACAGTGCACGCACTCGCGCGTGTGAAAATATTTCAATTCCTGCATACTCAAGACAGCAACAGAGATAAGTCCATTTAATTTTCACTAGCATGGTCAGAAGATAATTTTATTTCAGGTTTAGTTGTTAATAACTATGTTAAGTCAACAAGCACTAAAGGGGAACACTACATGCTTATGACATAGCTGTGTCTGATCACCATCTGCAAGGACATTGCTTCTGCAATACTGGTTATTAATTGTGCACAAAAACTGTGCCCTTAATTAAAAACTCTAAGTAGTCACAGATTGTCCTCACATTGAATATCCAGCTACCCTATCAAAAAACTTTAGAAGAGTTCGCCTGTATCTTGGAACATTTAAATTCAGAAGAATAAAGTCATACACAGTCAGAAACTAACTTGCCTATATGCATTTAAAAACTAGTCCAGTTTTCTTGATTCTTTCACGTGATGTGGTCCAACACCTCACATGCAGCTCTAGTATCACCAACTGGCAGCAATGCAGAGACAGGTATGTTTGAACTCCTCAAAGCTGGGGACATTTGGATACAGCAGAGGTCATCATCAAAGATCACAGCACTCGCGGCAGGTGACCCATAAAACTGGCAGTGGTGCAGGCTAAGACCAATTCTTTCTTTTCTCAGGAACTGTCATTTAGTGACATGTATAGTCACCTTTGACCACCCTGTTCTGGATTTTGAATATTGCTCAAGTAATGACTAGACTGTTTACACTGGTTCAAGGCGAATTTAGCTTCGATTACATGGGAGTCTGCCCCACAAATTTTAGTGAGTACCTTTTGTCGATCTTGATGACTGAGGGGGTTGAACTTTTTCCTGATTGCAATGAAGCTTGTTAACAGTACTCTTTCTCTACTTTTTTCTGGCTATCACGCAACAGTAAACTAATTCTCCAGATCTGATTCCTTCTGTCCATCATCGTATTAATATGGACAGTTCACGTATTTGGCACATAGTATTAGCACTGAGGATGTCTGGTTACATTGCAGAGAAGGTCCAAAGACTCTAATCTTGCGAGTTGATGAAGTTATGGTCTCTGCAGGGACCTGTGTGGACTGTACAGTACCAATACGATCTCTCAGATTACTGAAGCACTTAAACATGCACGTGAAAATAAAATAGCTGCCTCTAACTTGTGATGATGTTTTTGTCGCATTTGTCAACTGATTTGATGCAGCTCTTCATGCTATTCTGTCCTGAGGTAACCTCTCCATCACCGAATAACTACTGCTGCTTACATCCTGAATTTGCTTATGGTATTCATCTCTGTCTCCCTCTACAAATTTTACCCCCGACACTTCTCTCCAATACTAAACTGGTGATCCCTTGATTTGCACTTAGAATCACTGTAAATCTTGGGAGAGAGAAGTCAGTAAGTTCACAATTTTACATATTTTCATTTAATCATTACTGAGTGGAATAATGTTCTGAGGTAACTCTTCCTATAGAAAGGAAGCTTCATTGCGCAAAAACATCGTACACAAATTGTATTTGGTGCTCACCCACAATCATCTTGTGATGTTTTTAAGGAGTCGGGCATTCTGACTGCTGCTTCACAATATATCTATTCCCCCATGAAGTTAGTCATAAACAACCCACTACAGTTCAAAAGGAACAATGATGTACATAATTACAGTACCACAAGGAAAAATAACATTCATTACTCTACATTAACGTTTACTTTCTCATAAAAAGGGGTACACAATATTGCAACATACATTTTTAATAATTTAACCAGTGATATAAAATATCTGATGGGCAGCAAAGTAACATTTGAGGAACTGAGATAGTTTCCCCCAGACAACTCTTATTCTGCAGAAGAATTTCTATTACTGTAATGTGTGAAATGTGGTGGGTAGGACTTACTAATTCACACTTGTACATCTTTTTCTCTTTGGGAAAAAGAAATTTATAACTGTTCAGAATGCATCCATATGTACAAATTGAATGTAGAATGAATCATTCCACACCATTATGATCTATCGTGCAAAATGATCCACAGAACATGAATCTAACTTGCTCTCAGAACACTCCCTACAAATACTTTCAGAAAAGACTTCAACACTTCAATCTACACTCCTGGAAATTGAAATAAGAACACCGTGAATTCTTTGTCCCAGGAAGGGGAAACTTTATTGACACATTCCTGGGGTCAGATACATCACATGATCACACTGACAGAACCACAGGCACATAGACACAGGCAACAGAGCATGCACAATGTCGGCACTAGTACAGTGTATACCCACCTTTCGCAGCAATGCAGGCTGCTATTCTCCCATGGAGACGATCGTAGAGATGCTGGATGTAGTCCTGTGGAACGGCTTGCCATGCCATTTCCACCTGGCGCCTCAGTTGGACCAGCGTTCGTGCTGGACGTGCAGGCCGCGTGAGACGACGCTTCATCCAGTCCCAAACATGCTCAATGGGGGACAGATCCGGAGATCTTGCTGGCCAGGGTAGTTGACTTACACATTCTAGAGCTCGTTGGGTGGCACGGGATATATGCGGACGTGCATTGTCCTGTTGGAACAGCAAGTTCCCTTGCCGGTCTAGGAATGGTAGAACGATGGGTTCGATGACGGTTTGGATGTACCGTGCACTATTCAGTGTCCCCTCAACAATCACCAGAGGTGTACGGCCAGTGTAGGAGATCGCTCCCCACACCATGATGCCGGTGTTGGCCCTGTGTGCCTTGGTCGTATGCAGTCCTGATTGTGGCGCTCACCTGCACGGCGCCAAACACGCATACGACCATCATTGGCACCAAGGCAGAAGCGACTCTCATCGCTGAAGATGACACGTCTCCATTCGTCCCTCCACTCACGCCTGTTGCGACACCACTGGAGGCGGGCTGCACGATGTTGGGGCGTGAGCGGAAGATGGCCTAACGGTGTGCGGGACCGTAGCCCAGCTTCATGGAGACGGTTGCGAATGGTCCTCGCCGATACCCCAGGAGTAACAGTGTCCCTAATTTGCTGGGAAGTGGCGGTGCGGTCCCCTACAGCACTGCGTAGGATCCTACGGTCTTGGCGTGCATCCGTGCGTCGCTGCGGTCCGGTCCGAGGTCGACGGGCACGTGCACCTTCCGCCGACCACTGGCGACAACATCGATGTACTGTGGAGACCTCACGCCCCACGTGTTGAGCAATTCGGCGGTACGTCCACCCGGCCTCCCGCATGCCCACTATACGCCCTCGCTCAAAGTCCGTCAACTGCACATACGGTTCACGTCCACGCTGTCGCGGCATGCTACCAGTGTTAAAGACTGCGATGGAGCTCCGTATGCCACGGCAAACTGGCTGACACTGACGGCGGCGGTGCACAAATGCTGCGCAGCTAGCGCCATTCGACGGCCAACACCGCGGTTCCTGGTGTGTCCGCTGTGCCGTGCGTGTGATCATTGCTTGTACAGCCCTCTCGCAGTGTCCGGAGCAAGTATGGTGGGTCTGACACACCGGTGTCAATGTGTTCTTTTTTCCATTTCCAGGAGTGTATATTCAATGTAAACAAACTTCTTTTTTCAGAAGCAGTTTTCTTGCCCTTGCCATTCTATACTTCATATCCTCTAATTCGACCATCTTAAGTTATTTTACTGCCCAAATTGCAAAATTCATCATGTTTGTTTTGATGGTCATCTTGAACAGCAGCTGTTATTAATCATAATAAGCTTAAGACTGAGAAACCAATAAAAATGGACTCGTCTAATACTTTTAAGTGTGTCATTTCACAATATAATTCCAACAGCATTGCCCAATTTATTTTGGCTACATTACATTACCCTTGTTCTGGTTTTGTTAATGTTCATCTTTAATCTTCCTTTCAAAACACTGTCCATTCAGTTCAAATGCACTTCCAAGTCCTTTGCCATCTCTGCCAGAATCACAATGTCATTGTCAAACCACAGTTTTGTTTTTGCTTTTTTCTCCCTGAACTTAATTCCTTTTCCAAATATTGCTTTCTTTCACATATTGCTCAGTGTACAGATTGACTAACGTTAGGATAGGCTACAATCCTGTCTCACTCATTGCCACCCTTTCGTGCCCTTCTTCTCTTACTAGTGCTGTCTGGTTTATGTACGAGTTGTAAATATCCTTTTACACCCTCAGAATTTCTTAGAGTGTATTCCAGTCAACAAGGTCAAAAGCTTTCTCCAAGTCTACGAAACGTATAAATGTAGTTTTGCCTTTCCTTATACTATCATCAAAGAGAGGCCATAGTGTCAGTGTTTCTACATTTTCTGGAATCCAAACTGATCTTCCCCAAGGTTGGCTTGTACCAGTTATCCACTCTTGTTACGAATCTGTATTCGTATTGAACAACAGCTTATTAAACTGATAGTTTGGTTATGTTCACATCTATCAGCATCTGCTTTCTTTGGAATCTGAATTAATATGTTTTTCTTGAAGTCAGATTATTTTGCCTGTCTCATAGCTTTTACACCAGATGGAAGAATTTTGTCAAGACAAGCTCTGCCAAGGCTATCAGTAGTTCTGACAATAGTCATCTACTACTGGGACCTTATTTGGACTTACATCTTTCAGTGTTCTGTCAAATTATTCTCTCAGTACCACACCACCATTCATCACTATCACCATTACCATCACCATCCTCTTGTAACACATCAGTTAGGAGTAGGTTTATTTCATGTGACTGTATTTGCAATTTATGACGTGTATATTCTAAGCTGTTTGATTTTCTTGCCATAGAGCAAGGAGTTGAGAGATTTGTAACGTATATATGAAAAAAGCAAAAGAATAATTTGAAATTTTAAATTATTATAATATGAATATGTTTCTAAAAAGGAGTACATTTGTTAAAAGCTGGTTCAGGCTTAGGGCAATTTTATTTGTAAAATGTAAATGCTGTATGGAAGTCCCTCCACAACAGAAATGGCATGGCGTGAAGTAAAATGTGGGTTTAAAGGTCCAACTGAGTGGCTGCTTTGTGTGAACGACACGCAATATGTGGCTAGCCTTAGCACGGTACACCTCGACGGTGTTGAGAGAGGCAATTGCCAGCTGCATTATAAGGAATTAGCCTCTGATGAGGATCTGGCTATTATTTGGTATTCAAGTCCCAATAGAATGGCTCTAATATGTTTAAAATCCGATGCCAAGAAGAGAATTTAGAGAGCATTCGCACATCAAGAGCCATAACAACAGTTAGCCGCCATCGCACCTGCCACCAATCTTTGCCACTGCTTCACGAACTTCATCTATTCAGTTAAGTAATGCATGTGGGCATGGACCAATTAATTTGTGTGTCGTTTCAATAATAAACACACAAAACATCGATTCGTGTGTGGAACCAAATTTTCAATCCTGATCACGAACCTATGCTGAGTCCTCACCTAAGTGCTACTAAAACCCAGTATCCTGATTTAAATGAGCAATTCTTGCATTCACGTTTTTGAAAGTGATTTTTTTTTTTGTCTAAAGTTAGAGTAGTAGTAAAAGTTAAAGCTAAAACCACAAAAGTAAAGTTGGATAGGCTTCTGCTAAAGTATCCTTAGTTTATTATAAAATCTAGTTTTGTAGGATTACACTGCAAGATTGTGTAAATATTATTGCAAAGAATACCTGCTTCACAGGTAATTAAACTTCAAGTACATTTAAATCTTTAACGAACAGATTTACAATAGTATTGATAGAAGAAAAATTGTGCACACTTAACCCGTTCGCTGCCACTGTAACTGGCCTTGTGATGCCACGTAACTTTTCTTTTTTTAAATAGAATCTCAAAGTGTATTGATAAAACTAATGGATTTATTTTATACGTAAAAGATTAAATTTACTCTCATGAATCAAATTTTTTTGTGGCGCACTAAGCCATCAGTAGCATATCAGGCCACATTCTGTAGCGGGTGGCCATGGATGCGCTAGTGCATCACGTTTATTATTCCAGAAAATTGTCACCGTTTAGAGTATTACATTTTTATCTTATATTCAAAAATAAAACCAAACATCCTACTGACAAATGACATATTTATTGAACAAAAAATATAGCACAAACAGCATTCAAAAACAAACAAGATCTTGAAGAAATTTCTGAAATACAATGTATGTCAACTCTCAGATAAGATACAATCAAGAACTTTACCTATTACACTCAAACAAATAAAATAAATTAAGTTCAATAATAGTACCTACACATAACCTTCGAAAAATGAAAGAACAACAAAAGTGCTATCTGCCTTTAGAGGTGGTGAATAACAACAAGTCAAACAATACCCTGCTTTATTTGGGCCATCTGGGCATTCTTAAATCGTGTGTTCGTTGTCCTCAGCTGGCACATGACTGCACTTTTTTCTTGGTGTTGTTCTTTTCCAGTTGATTCCCGCTTTCCAAATGTTGGGGATTTCTGACTGGCCGTTCTGCCTGCTTTTGTGGCAATAGTACTCTTATAATACTGAGTCTTGATTCTTGGAGGGGCATCTTTGTGCCAGAATATTTATAGTGTAGGGCATGTGCGTTTTTCAGCATCATTTCCATAATGTGGATAAAAAGTTTCTTGTACCAGCGTATGGTTTTTCGTTCCGAGAGATAATATGATAACATCCGATCGTGCCGATCGACTCCCAACATAAATTTATTGTAGTTTACAATGGCCAAGGGCTTAGATTTCTTCTGCTTTCTTTTGTTTTCAGCCTCAACTATTTCATTTGTAAATGCATTAGAAGTGTAGCAAACCTCCCTCTTATCACGCCACTTACCTATCATAACTGCTTCTGCAAATCTGCCAACAGCTTCACCTTTTCGTAATTTTGTCTTCTGTATTTCCTTCGGTGTATCCTTCCCATTCGCCCTCAGAGTTCCCGTACAGCGAGTCGTCTTATCCAGAAGCAACGTCAATGTGAAGCTATTATAGTAATTGTCCACGTACACGTGGTGACCAGCATTCAATTTTTCATCCAGTAAATGATGAACAATTTTTTGCGCATGGCCTCTTCCTTCTAAATCATCCAGCATGCCAGTGTATACCGTGAATTTTAGGACCATTCCAGTGAGAGTTGTCTAAATATATAGCTTTATGCCACATTTTTGCTTTATAGTTTTGATGTATTGGTGGCAAAGTAATCTTCCACACCAAAGGATCACTGGTTCGTCCAGTGACAGTTCCCGTCCAGGATAGTACACTTGGCACATCCTTTCAGTGAAGAAATTTATAATTGGACATATTTTATACAACCTGTCAGATGGTTTTGGTTTGCCCTATTTCGGATTTTTAGAAAAATGCAATGCATGTAGCATTAGAAGAAAACTTTCATGAAATACTATGGGCAGTTCCTTTTTCCAATAGTCCTGGAACTTCCTCATCTTTACATTTCCCATGTGCAGGAAAACTCCCAAGAACACTGACAATTCACCAACCGTCACATCTTTCCAACAATTTATTCGTGATTGTTCTTTGGATCCCAACAAAAGCAATAATTAAATTGCATTTCGATTTGTTCCTTCTACAACTTTCAATAGAAATTTGTCCGTCTGCAAAAGATGAAAATAATCTAAGGGAGTGTTTCCTGTTGGTTGAATTAGCAGTCCCTCATTTTTTTAAGAACGGGCCATTTACCATTCCAATTCGCTCACTTTCCCATGCAACACTTACAAGCTACATTACCACTTGTTACCATTCCTTCTGCCCTTTCCCTGTCACTTGGATTCACAGCCATTTCTCCAGTCTTGTCTAAAGCAAACTCGGCTCTGTCAGACTCTTCACTGGATTCCCACCCGTCCTCCCCACTGGCCAATTCTGTTACTGAACCACTTTCTTCTCCCCACTGGCCAATTCCGTTACCGAATCACTTTCTTCTAATATTCGTAATAATTCCGCATCCGTTAGTTTTTGAACTTTTATTGTGTCCCATATTTTACATTTCTTAGGTTCTGAAGGGCCCACCGTGTCACTTTTTTTTCCATTTTCAGTCCCACAACTGAGAAAAACTGCAAAGAAAAAATGCGAACCACACCCATAAAAATTGAAAACTACATTCTTAGAGTGCCTGCACAACAGACCACACCGAATGGCTGTGCCCGGCTACACCATGGTGTCTCACAACAGCTGTGTGTCTCACTGCACAGGCGTGTCCACGGCATGTGCACCAGTATCGGCCGGGCACGCTATTGCATCGATGGCAGCGAACATGTTAAAGAAGGTATTTTTGGTACTCACCATGAAAATTTCCATTTTTTGAAGCTTATTAAGCCCAGTGTTTTATTTTATTGAATAGCAAAATAATTTATGAACTACTCGAAGTGAAGTGAAATGAGTGATTAGCTTTTAGAGTTAGTCTTTACTATTGTAATCATCAAAAGAGCTTTGACTAGTGAAAATAGACTAGTTTATGGGTCCCATTCGTAACCTCCACCTATTAAGAAAAAAAAAACTGAACTATTGCTGTTACTGAGGAAAACTGATATGTAGATGAGCTTAAACAGTGTACCTATGATGTTATTCATCTTTATTTGTGTTTTTCAGTCAAGATAGAAGCCCCTCATGTTCAAATTTAATTCTGCATTTCATGCAGTGACATTTCAATATTTGTCTAAGCAACGATCTTGACTGTGGCTGCAATTAGTATGAGCTTGGTGCAAATTTGCTCCCCATAATTTTGTATCCTGTTTGCTATTCAAATGGAAATCTCGACAAAAGTAATTTCAGTAACTAATATTCAATTTTCTCAAACATATTTTTCCAAATTAAAGTGCCTAATTGGGCTGGCGACCATTCATTCTTTTTTCCATTCATTTATGATTTTACCACTTTCATTAACTCCCCAGATTAAAGCATGTTTGGTTTTTCTGTTATTTCACCAAATCCAAAACTATAGTCTGACATCCTTGTCCATTACACACATGCGCAGTCGAACTTTCAAATCCTGTCTGGGTGTTTCAAGGCACATTAGTGTTATTCTCTTCCATTTCTATAGTAGTGCCTTTAAGTTTATTTTCCTTGTACAGTCCCTCTATTTACTCGTTTCACCTGTCCCTTGTTTTTCATTTGAATTCTTGATATTCGTACAGCTACTTCTCTTTTTTTCAAAGGCATCTAATTTTCCTGTAAGCGGCATGCATCCTTCCTCTTGTTAAATGTGCTTCTAAATCCTTATATTTATCTTCCAGCCATTCCTGCTTAACCATTTTGCACTTCCTGTCAATCTCATTTTTTACACATTTCTATTCCTTTTCGCCTGCTGTGTTTGCTAACTTGTATTTAGTTTATTCTAAGTGTCATGATTTTTGAGTCACGTCATATGAAACTTTTTAAAGATTTTGATTCCTTGCTCACACTGTTTTGCATTCCCTCCGAGTTCTGATATGAAAACTTTTGTGTAAGATGTCTCAGACACTGTACGATTACCAGACTAATGTTTTTTATTTGAAAGTGTCATCTTTCCATAACAAAATGTTAAGTGAAATAGTGTGAGGAATTTAAACTCTACTGTAGAACTACAAGAGAACTTTACATGGTGACAGGTTTGCTAAACTCTTGTTATGGTACTAAAACTAGATTCACTAATTTTGATGCACTAAAAATTTTTCAGTAAGGCCATCATGCCACTGCCCAAACATTATGTAAATACTGTGGTGTTACCCTCTGTGCTTGGCACTTCAGCATCAGTAGTATATAATATGCAAAGAATTAAAAGTATTTACGCTGTAATTTTAAGATAGTATGCTATAGATTGGTGCTATCTAGAGCCTAACCATGTTTTTCTTTAACTCCTCTTGGTTGCCTATAATTTTTAAATGGTTTGTTGTTACTGTGAAATGTGCTGAAGACTGTTCTGTTCACATTTTACAATTTCCAATTTCCATCAATGGAATAAGATATTACCGGTTCTTATACCAGTATTATTTATTGTACAATTTAAACACTACATGTATTAGGCCAGGGCTTCCCAACTTTTCAGCTGGTGGACCCCTTCTTTAGTCGAAAATTCATGGTGGACCCCTTGTCAGTCAAGAGCAGAGTAACTTTATATTTTAGAGGGAAACCCATGGGAACAAAGCTTCTTAACCGAAATTCCATGTTCCCAATGACCAGCCCTCCCCAAAGCATCAATAGCCTTTGGTTTAGAGATGAATGAAAACAACTTGAAGGTCAAAAATCGACTTATGAAATAGATAGTGCACTGACAAAGCAAGTTTAACATTTAATGATGCCTGGGACCGCATACGTACCAGCGAGCACTGTGATTGGTCGACAAAGCTCGCTCCGCGCATGCGTAAAATGTTTCAGCGCATCTACCGCCATGAGTTGGCACACAAACGACCCCTGTATTGTTGGGAAACAGTCGATCAGAGAAGCCGCATTCTCCGGCACTAAACTGTGTATGCGTTATCACTTAGGAACCACAAAAGCTGCTTGGGAATGCGACCTGAAGTAAAAGTACACATTTTTCACACGAAAAAAAAATAGTGATGAATTTGAATTTCACATTTTTATTCAATAATTTTAGTCATTATTTTACAAAATTCGGTGAAGGGTGACCGCGGTCCCCTAGAAAGAGGCGGCGGACCCCTAAAGGGTCTGCGGACCATACGCTGGGAAGCCCTGAATTAGGCAATAAACACACATTTAAAACCCTGAATTTTTTACTCATTTTATGTAACACTATATTCCATGCCAATACATATGTAAAATAATCATCATATTTGGAAACCATTAGGAAACCTTATATGCAAAACTTAATGTGGGGAGGAGAAAGAAGGCATAGTGCAATTACTTTTCCCTAAAATTTTGTCAAGAACTTCTTTTTCCACCTCACGTAATTTGTTGTGCATATCTGCAAGCTTCTTTCTTGCTTCGAAAAAGTCAGGAGGAAGCCCCTTGTATTTTTTCAACTCTGTCTGACATTCTACAATTTGTTTTTTCATCATATCAACATTTTTGAGTTTGTCAAGAACTCTTCTGTGCACTGGACAGTCTGTCACATTCAAAGCATTCAACTGCATCTGAAACAAAGTTACAGAATTGCTTTTATTTTATAATAGATACAGTAGTAGGAAGAAATTTCTGGGAATGTTCATTCACAGCACAGCACTGTACGGGTGGGGGAACTGAAAAGTGTTGGTACCCAATAGCAAGGTCATAAGCACCCCTACATTTATAGGAAAAAAAAAATTAATGTGGAGATGAACCCAAAAGTGTTGTACACACATGCACTCTAAATAATCTCACAGTCACTCTGTATCACATGCACTAAAACCAATTAGGAGAGAAGAGAGTAACGCAGAGGAGGAGATCGTTGACAGTGGACCAAAATCTTCAGAATGCACACAGATGGATCACTCAGGTGATGGTCCGCCCATCCTTGGACCTTATCACAGTGTTTGAAACATAGCCAGCTGGCTCAAATGCATCCAGTTAGCCCCACTGACCATCCACTTTGGGGGCTTAACTTCAGGTGGTGAGCCATTTAGTATGTGAAGGCAGATTGAGAAGTGGTCACTGGAATGAACGTCTTCAATGATCTCCCACTGAACAGTCGGCAAATGCGGGAGAACAAAAGAGGTCAATGGCTGAGAATGATTCAGAAGCAGTAGAGAAATGTGTGCGAGTAGCCATGTTGAGGATGCACAGCTCATGAGATGTCATGAGGCCCTCCAAAACCTGACCCCAAGAGCGAGTATTGGTAGAGCCCCCACAAGACACGATGGGCACTGAAGTCTCCCAGGAGGAAGAATGGTTGTGGGAGTTGTGCCGTAAGATCCGTGAAAGCCTCAGAGTCTAGTGCATCTTGGACAGGTAAATATATTGAACAAACAGCGATTCTTCAACACACACGAATTTGAACTGCAACAGCTTGCAGGTTAGTAGCCAAAGAGAGGGCAGAGGAGTGGTGCACATTAGTGACATACACTAATACCTCCCTTGACCCTTTCCCCTCATAGGTCATCCTTGCAGTATAGCACTGTTGCACAGACACATCTGTATCTTTAAAATGTGTTTCTTGTAAACAAAAGCACAAGGGACCTGCCTGTGCTACGAGTTACAGTTCCACTGTATTATGGAAGCCACGTCATCAGTGCAGTTTTAATTTACCCTATCTTTTCACCGGGGAGGTGAAGCACTTTAAAAGTGAGGGAGTGGAGGGGCTGCCTGGGTCCAAGACATCTAAACTCCATGATATACTCCTCATCAGTCAGATGGGAAAGAAATATCTCTTAAAGACACCCTGAACAGCTATTGACCCGAATGTCTTGAGCCTTTCCCTGCACCCTGTCCCTTTGAGGATGAGGAGGAAAGAGGGTATTTAGAGGCACTCCTTTCCATGTACCTTCTAGATACTGAGGAAATAATGTTGGTCTTTCCCGGTGCAGTTGCCTGGATTGCTTTGTCCTTACTCCTTATCCCGTGACATGTACACATTCAAGTACGGGTGCTTGTGGTGGCCATAGGCATACTAGGCATCTGTGTCTAGGCATCCCCCTTGGGAATATGTTTCTGTGCTATGGAAGAATATGAGGTGGCAAGGACAGGGGGGTTTCCATTGCCTTATATTCTTTTATGGCTCGGCATAGGGGATCTGCTTGGTCACTTTTATCTCCTACATTTTGCGTTCTTCAGAAAAAACAGGGTAGTCGCTGTTCCAGACTGGGTGGTTCCCAAAGCAGTTTATGCAAATCACTTCACCTCCACAACTCATGGTTGTACAGCCGAAATGCTTGCATTTACAACACCACATAGGGTTTGGAATGTAAGGTCAAACATTAAGTCGAAGGAACCCCACCGTAAGATGGTCAGGCGGTGTAGGAGAATTGAATGTGACAATGAAAGAAGCAGTCTTTTCAATTGCTCCATTATTCCAGCATGTTCATTGCTCCACATCGACTATTCCCTAGGATGCCCATTCTTGCTTCAGTTCTACTACGGCCATGTCCATGATATCTCAGGATGTGACAACGCCCTTACTGCAGTTGAGAGATGTGTGCATCTTCAACAATGATATAATCGTCCAGTTTCTGCGATTTCTTAAGGTCTACTTGCTATGACCTCTTAGCTTCGACAACCAGTGAGCCATTGCGCAATTGTTTTATAGATTTTAATGTTCCAGCAAGACCTTCCAAACCCTTATGGATATAAAAGGGGGACACTTTCAAATGTCCCCTCCTTCCTCTTTATCACCAGAAACACACTGTTATTCCCGGCTCCATGAGCACTACTACTACAGTCAAAAGAATACTTATTTCCCACTGGGACGAGAAGATTATGATTTCGAGGGTTCCATCTTGATCCCAAGAGCAGCTAGTTTAGTAAGGGTCCACTCCGACAGACCCACATGCCCGAGTAAGCCTTATACAACTGAGGTGCGGCAGGTTCTCCATAGGTTGCCTGCTAATGACTGTTTCACCTCAACAGCCATGGATCCCATCAGTGCACAGCACACCTAGAAATTGAGGGTTTTTTTGCAGAGGTTTATGCCATCCTCGCAATCCAGGTGGTCAAGCCAAGATCCCCATACCCTGAGACACACAATGTTCCACTGTCACGCCACGCAGTGGTTGCTGAAGCATGCCCAGAGCTTACGGTGACGGGATTGGCGATGCTTACCAGTCCCCAGCTCAGGAACCACGGGGTTGCCAAGCCTGTACCCAACAAATCAATGCTGAACCCCTGGGGGCTTAATGGTACGAGAGGGACCTATTGAGAGTAAAAAACCATAAGCAAAGACAGGGGTTGGAATATGTCCAACAAATAAATGAGGACACTTGGTGCAAACGCTATCAGCAATAAGACAGATTATCCCGGAGATAGGAAGAGAATATCTCTAAGTAGATTTTGAAGTTTATAGCAGAAATGTGCACATAACTACCAAGTTACAATGAAACAAGGAGGACTGCGGCAAAAGTCATGTATATTCTGATACTCTACATGTAATATTTACTTTTTCTCTGCAAATGTAACAACTAAATTTCACTCAGCAAATCACTATACAAGGCATGGCACAGGCACTTCTTCCAACATGGTCACTCATTGTACTACTGTGTTCGCATGTAAAGTGAGCAATAAAAATGACAATGCCTGAGTAGGCATTGTAATCCTCCTCACCTCCTACCAGATAATCCCGTTTAATTTCTATAAGAATTTAAGAAATTTTGTATGCATTACATGTAGTATTACTTTCCTGGTAACAGGTCTCTGAATTCCTTTGACTACTACTGTCAGGACTAATTGATAAGGACTCTACATTCTGGAATAATATTGTAAAATAAGTTACATTAATGAGTTATGTGATTTCTTTACAGATGCACTGCAGTCTTCACAACAAATCTAAATATTCATATTACCTTCCTCACTGCCAGTTCTATACCTACCATTTCATATGACTCCACAGTATAATCACTAAATACTTGAATGAAAGGTGAATTTGGCTGCAATAATCCAACAGATTATAGTCTGCTACAGACAACAGGTTCTCTAGCAAACAATCTGAGAGTTGCTGGTACTTTCTCCAGATCCTCTTCTTTCATATGTTTGCTTAAGTTTAAAATCCCCCACCCCCACCCCAATTTGTTGTCCCACTAAGTCCTACATCAATTCTGTAAGTTTACTGTATTAGTTTATGTGCAAGTCTGATCAGTACTCAATGATCTAACTCTACAGTAGCTGTGTCCTTAATGCCAGTCACGTTACAACACTAAACATGTTTCATGTTAATCTTTTCCACCCCAAAGAAGAATACATATTCTAAAGTTCATTGTAATAATATATTTTAACAGTTACAAATAAATAAAAAGCATATTACAGATTAACAGCTCACCTGCAGTTCATGAAGTTCACTCTTGCATTTCTCTATTTCAGATGACATTTCTGTTGATTCAGTCTTTTTTTTGTCCACTTCTTTAAGCAATATATCTAAATGTTGCTCTTCCTTTGTTCTTTGGCTGCATTTACAAGAGTTTAAGTGACAGCAGAGGAACAGTTCAGTTCAGGCATATTAGCACTATATTAATGGAACATAATACATATTCAACACAGCAACAACAACACGAAAACACAACAAAGAATTTACTATTCATAATTTATGAGTTTTCACTACTACATTATTGTGCTACAGCCTTTATTATGCTTCATCAGCATAGTGGAAAATGCACATTTAAAGAAGAGTCAGCCAAGTGGATTCCATATTATCTAAAGTATTCTCATATCTGTAAACTGGGGAGACAACAACAGCTGGTTAATGATATACAAAGTGAAGCAGAACTATACTGACAAACTTCCAGAGTTCGTTCACAGACATCTCTAGTATCTTTGTGTAAGGGACTCGGGGTCTCCAGCAGCTATTACAGAGTTACTGAATTTCATAAGGATACAGGGTACTCGTCACACTTCAAGAAGAATATAATAATTCCAATCCCAAAGAAAGCAGGTATTGACAGATGCGATAATTACCGGACGATGTTCCTAGCATTTGTAGACTTAGATAAGGTTTTGACAATGTTGACTGGAATACTCTCTTTCAAATACTAAAGGTGGCAGGGGTAAAATACAGGTAGTGAAAGGCTATTTACAATTTGTACAGAAACCAGATGGCAGTTATAAGAATCGAGGGACACAAAAGGGAAACAGTGGTTGGGAAGGGAGTGAGACAGAGTTGTAGCCTCTCCCCAATGCTATTCAATCTATATATTGAGCAAGCAGTAAAGGAAACAAAAGAAAAATTCGGAGCAGGTATAAAAATCCATGGAGAAGAAATAAAAACTTTCAGGTTCACCGATGACATTGTAATTCTGTCAGAGACAGCAAAATACTTGGAAGAGCAGTCGAACGGAATGGACAGTGTCTTGAGAGGAGGATATAAGATGAACATCAACAAAAGCAAAACGAGGATAATGGAGTGTAGTCGAATTAAGTCAGGTGATGCTGAAGGAATTAGATTAGGAAATGAGACACTTAAAGCAGTAAAGGTGTTTTGCTATTTGGGGAGCAAAATGACTGATGATGGTCAAAGTAGAGAGGATATAAAATGATGGCACAGATGCTGCTGTTTAACTCCAGTGTCTTAGCGGGAACCTTTGCCGTTTTATTCATGTACGTTTCAATGTTACGCACTCCCCAGTGTCAAATACATCAAAAAGGAAATCCTAAAAACTAACAGTGAAGACACATTATTGGCTTTTCATATTTAAAGCAATTGAGGATGGCAAATGGATGAAAGGAAAATAAATGAACAGAAGAGAAAAATTAGTTGAAGTGTATTTGGTGAACAAAGTAAGACAGTTGGGGAGATAAAAAGCTAATTGTGGCACTACATTTGATACCAGTAAAAGAGAGAAAAATAGCAGGAAAAACATGATCTGGAGGAAAAAGGAAGCCACATGGTAGAATTTTGGTGAGGGAGACCAAACAGTGAAATCATTGGTTTCATGATCTAAGATGACAGAACTAACAGAGAAGCAACAAAAACAGCAATGTCTGGTAAATGTGAAAGGAAAATGGGCAAACAAAGAGGCAAAAGGAATATCAAGGTGGCAGGAAGAGAAGAGAATGGGAGAGGTGGGGGGAGGGGATACAACAAGAGCAAGTGGTGCCCAAAGGCACTAAACACAATGGGGCACCAGCACTGCTGCTGACCCATTCCAATCTCCACACAACATGAACGATCACAACACAATGGGGCGACACAGAGGAAGACAAGAAAGGGGGAGGGGGGCAGGGGGAATGGCATGAGGGACCACACAGAAATAGGAAAAACCTTGACAGCATAGAGGTGAGGCTGAAGGCTTCCCAAACTAGCGCCAATGTTAACCAAGCGACTCCAATTCTGGAAGGAAATTCAGTACTTAAATCTAGGAGGACAAAGCACTTTCACAAAAAAAACGAGAAAGGATGTAATCGTTTGAGGCTCATCTGCTAACACACGGGACAAGAAGCATGAAGGGCAGTTTCAGTGAAAGTCGAAGACTGCAGAGGATTTTAGATTTCCACCAAAAGATTTCCTCCGAGATTCGGCCCACGACTGGGCGAACAGGAATTTGACATGAAGTCACAAACAAGCACCTCAGAATGGCGGTAAGTGACCACCCACTCAGCCTGATGATCGGAAAGCTCATTACCCTAGATACCCTTTGGGTCAAGAACCTAAAGGAAATCAACCAAACACGTAGCTCGGTCAAGATCAGCCAGAAGGTCGTGGAGGGCAGATACTGAGAGATGACAGGAAAAATACCGGGTGATAGCCTGAAGACGACTCATTGAGTCCTCACATAAGGAAACTGAGGACCATTTAATAAAGTAGTGGGCCCAATATGTGGCAATCAGTTCCGCAGTAAACATATCTTACATGACAGGTAAGAGATTGTGTTCCTTGTTAAAAGGAGACATGTTTTGACAAAGCAAAGTCAAGGATCCATTTTGGGTTTTCAGCCCATGATTGTACGGGTGACTTTGGTGCTCAGTGGTGTGGAAAGGATGAACTAAATGAAAAGACAGCAGTCCCAGACAGGGTGTGTGGTATACCTATGTAGCTGTGCCATGTCTGGCAATGTCAAAATTTTGAGAGTGCTAAGTGCTTATTTGAGTGATAGTTGGTGTGGCAGTGGCATTTGTGTCAAAGTCAGAGTCATCTCCAGAAATTGCGGTTTTCGGAAAACAAGAATATCTAACCCACCAACAAGCAACAGTACCTCCATTATGACAGCTGCCACCCTTCCCTACAGCCTAGGCCTTCGTGGCAAACTAATCTGCTCCAGTCCTGAATCCCTCGACCATTACACCAACAACCTGAAAACAGCTTTCGCATCCCACAACTACCCTCCCAACCTGGTAAAGAAGCAGATAACCAGAGCCACTTCCTCATCCCCTCAAACCCAGAACCTCTCACAGAAGAACCCCAAAAGTGCCCTACTTGTGACAGAATACTTCCCGGGACTGGATCAGACCTTGAATGTGGCTCTCCAGCAGGGATACGACTTCCTAAAATCCTGCCCCGAAATGAGATCCATCCTTCATGAAATCCACCCCACTCCACCAAGAGTGTCTTTCCGCCGTCCACCTAACCTTCGTAACCTCTTGGTTCATCCCTATGAAATCCCCAAACCACCTTCCCTACCCTCTGGCTCCTACCCTTGCAACCGCCCCCGGTGTAAAACCTGTCCTATGCACCCTCCCACCACCACCTACTCCAGTCCTGTAACCCGGAAGTTGTACACGATCAAAGGCAGTGCCAGGTGTGAAAGCACCGACGTGATTTACCAACTGACCTGCCTACACTGTGACGCTTTCTATGTGGGAATGACCAGCAACAAACTGTCCATTCGCGTGAATGGACACAGGCAGACAGTGTTTGTTGGTAATGAGGATCACCCTGTGGCTAAACATGCCTTGATGCACGGCCAGCACATCTTGGCACAGTGTTACACCGTCCGAGTTATCTGGATACTTCCCACCAACACCAACCTATCCGAACTCCGGAGATGGGAACTCGCCCTTCAGTATATCCTCTCTTCTCGATATCCACCAGGCCTCAACCTCTGCTAATTTCAAGTTGCTGCCGCTCATACCTCACCTGTCTTTCAACAACTTCTTTGCCTCTGTACTTCCGCCTCGACTGACATCTCTGCCCTTACTCTTTGCCTTTAAATATGTCTGCTTGTGTCTGTGTATATGCGGATGGATATGTGTGTGTGTGTGTGTGTGTGTGTGCGCGCGCGAGTGTACACCTGTCCTTTTTTCCCCCTAAGGGAAGTCTTTGCGCTCCCGGGACTGGAATGACTCCTTACCCTCTCCCTTAAAACCCACATCTTTTCGTCTTTCCCTCTCCTTCCTGAAGAAGCAACCATCGGTTGCGAAAGCTAGTAATTCTGTGTGTGTGTTTGTGTGTGTGTGTTTTGTTCATGTGCCTGTCTGCCGGCGCTTTCCCGCTTGGTAAGTCTTGGAATCTTTGTTTTTAATATATTTTTCCCATGTGGAAGTTTCTTTCTATTTTATTTACAACATTAATGTAAGATGGAATTTCGAACTCGTGCAGCTTCAAGGAAAGTGGGCACTGTAAGCAGGTTGCAGTAATAGGTTAATTCCATCTCACTGAGGATGTGAAGGTCCTTGCCAATTATTCTGCAATCAAAGTACACCACCACACCACCTACAATAAACAAGCAGACTTTTTATTAAATCTCAGCAATCAGAAATATAATGAATATCACAGCCATAAAAGTCATATTTAATTACTGAACAGATACAATTATTTAAAGCTGTCAGTTAAAGTCATTACAAGTTTAGACAGTGTAACTGTTGATATGAACCGTGACAACCTAGCATCTTAGCGAAGTTCAAGATTTGGTTGACTATAAAACAGTGGCAACAATTTTCAAAACTTCTGAAGAAAGAAAGATTTATTAGGCTGATGCCTAGTCTGCACTATAAAATTATAATTCCAGACCATAAATTAAGCTATCTACATCTCACCTCTTTGGCTGGCCCCCAACTAAGAACATAGTACTAGAATCAGAAAACAATGAGAATTTGTATAATTTGGAGCACATATTCAAATAAATGTATCCCTTTGAAATGCAACTAATTCATTTCCAATGGATGACTAATAACCATATGAAGAACATACACCTTTCAGCAATAACTCCATAAGCTGGGGTTAAACTCCTAATTACATTTACCAATCAGTTATTGAAATGTGGCGTTAATTATCGATGCAAAAGATGACTGATTAACAATTACGAAAGTTCAGAATTAAAACTGGACAGTTAAAACTTAGGTGCAATGTGTACAAAGTGGGGGTAGCCCCACTTATCAAATGACAATGGCTAAAAACGCAGTGCCCAATACGCAGCCCACTTAAAATGACCTCCTCCTGGTAGGAGGGCTGAGAGGAGGTCGTCCAAGCCCCTGGGAGGGGCTTAATAGGCCAAAGCTTATTCCTGTGAAGCGAGGACCATTGGCGATGCTAAAGGGACACCACCTCCTAACAGACAGCAACACAGAGATCATCTGAAGGAATATAGGAACTAGCGGGCTGAGATACGAGGACAGCAGTGTCAGCAGCCTCATTCCCCGGCAAGCCGACATGACCAGGAACCCACAAACATCACACTTGCTCCACCAAGAGTGAGCAAGTAACAGTGTTCCTGGATCCACTGCACTAAGGGATGGGCAGTGTACAGTGCACATAGACTTTGAAGGGCATTGATTGAGTCTGAGCAGAGGACACAATTGAAAAGTCCATGTCACCAGATGTACAACCATGGCCCGATATGGGGCGAAGAGCTCGGCTGTAAATACTGAGCAGTGTGCCGGAAGCCGATATCTAAAGTCACTGGTGCCAATGATGACAACACACAAACAAACAAACAAACAAACAAACACACAAACAAACACACAAACAAACAAACACACACAAACACACACAAACACACACAAACACACAAAAACACACACACAAAAACACACACACAAAAACACACACACAAAAACACACACACAAAAACAAACACACAAAAACAAACACACACACACACACACACACACACACACACACACACACACACACACACACACACACACACACAAACAAACAAACAAACAAACAAACAAACAAACACACACAAACAAACACACACACACAAACACACACACAAACACACACAAACACACACACAAACACACACACACACACACACACACACACACACACACACACACACACACACACAAACAAACAAACACAAACAAACAAACACACACACACAAACACACACACACAAACACACACACACAAACACACACACAAACACACACACAAACACACACACAAACACACACACAAACACACACACAAACACACACACAAACACACACACAAACACACACACACAAACACACACACACAAACACACACACACAAACACACACACACACACACACACACACACACAGTCAGTCCGAGAGCCATCAGTGTATACAAAAATACTATTGCAAAGGTCCATGTGAAGGTTGTGAAAATGAACACAATAGACCGACACTGGAGTAGTGTCCTTAGGAAGCACATGAAGGCCAAGGTTAACATGGGCTGTCTCATGAAGTCAAGGTGTTAAAGGGTTCACACCCACCAGGGAAGCAGCAGGTAGTGTGAAGCTGAGCTGCCATATCAAGTGCTGAAAGCAGACTCCAGGAGGTAACAGACAAGAGGGACGCGCCCCATACTGGTGATCAAAGGAATCATTGAAGGAGGTATAGGAGACTAACAGCACACATACCTGCTGAGAAGGAAGTCACAACAGTAGGACAGTGGTAGTTCAGCAGCTCCAGCAGACACTCAACTGGGCTAGTGTAAAAGGTTCCTGTGGCCAAACAGATGCCACGATGGTGGACAGTGTTGATACAGCATAAGATGGATGGAAATGCAGACACACAAAGCGGCCATATTCTAGTTTCCAACAGACAATGGACTGTCACCAATGGAGCAGGGTAGTTCGATCAGCACCCTACGAAGTACCATTGAGGGCACTTAGGACATTGAGGAATCGCGTGCAGCGGGCCGCCAGGTAAGGCACATGGGAGGACCAAGATTGTTTCCTATCAAGCATGAGGTGCAGGAACTTCGTAGTGTCAATGAATGGAAGGGCAACAGGCTCGAGATATAAAATGGTGGGATAAACCAATTGCACTGCCAGAAATTTATACAGACGGTTTTGCCAGTGGAAATACTAAAGCCACTGTCGGAGTAGAGACAATTATGACACCACTTAAGAAGCTGTTCAGTGAGATAAGTCCGTGGAGAACTGCAATAGATGGTAAAATTGCCAACAAAAAGGGAGCTGGAGATGCCCACTGGGAGATGGGCCATTATAGGGTTAATGGCGGTAGCAAAGAGAACAACGCTCAGGATGGAACCCTGAGGTACACTGTGTTCCTGGACAAAGATGTCCTGTCCAACAAGGCAGAACCGATATTCACCTTGAAAACTATCATTTAAAAATGCCTTAAAGAAACAGGTGTAAATATTACAGTGGATACCAGTTCTCCAGCAGGTGTCATAAGCATTCTCCAAATCGAAAAATACGGCCACCGTCTGGGATTTCTGCAGAAAACCCTTCATGATATGGGCGGACAAAGCAACAAGATAGTCAACTGCACATTGCCGCACTCTTAATCCATATTGTGCATTCGTCAGTAAATTACGAGACTCGAGCCACCATACCAGCAAGGCATGAATCATACATAACATCACCTTGCAAACGAAGCTGGTGAGAGAGATTGGGGTGGTAGCTAGAAAGTAGTTTTTGTCCTTACTGGCGTTAGATATGGGTATGACAGTGGCTTCACACTAAAGTCCGGGAAATGTGCCCTCTGCCCATATGCGGTTGTACATGTTCAGCAGAAAGGGCTTGCACCCAAGAGAAAGGTGCTGCAACATCTAAAATGTTGACACTGCCTGAACCTGGGGTGGAGGATCGGGACGAACTGAGAGCACACTCTAGCTCCCTCATAACAAAGGCGGCATTGTGGCACTCGCAATTCTAAAAAGAGAAGGGTATCGCAGAAGTCGCCCCCTCTCATTTTTGATGGAAGAAGGCAGGGTGATGATGGGAGGAGCTCTAAACTTCCTAAAATGCGGCCCCAGGTGTTCGAGATTGCAATAGGGTCGTCGATGACACCGTCTGCTACTGTCAGGCCGCAAATTGCCGAATGGATCTTTGTACCAGAGAGCCATCTGAGGTTGGCCCACATCACAGAGGAAGGGGTGGAACTGTTAAAAAACTAGTGAATGAAATCCAGCTAGCTTTTTTGTTATCCTGAAGAACATGACGACACTTTGCATGCATCTGTTTATAATGAATGTGGCTCGCCATAGTAGAATGGCCATTAAAAATGCAGAGTGCATGTCTCCGGGTGTGAATTCTGGTGTGACATGCCACAGTCCACCAAGGAACTGGGACACAGCATGGTAAAAAGAAAGTGCAATGAATGGAATGTTCCCAGCAATAAGGATGTTTATGAGATATTCCACCTGGTCATCACAACTGAGTAAATCTTTTTCTTTGTAGGTAAACAGGGAGGAGTGAAGCTCCCAGTCAGCCTTAGTAAGCTGCCATTTGTGTGTGCACGCAGGTGGAGTGGGAATCAGCAAACTGATGGCACATGGGAAATGGTCGTTCGAGTAGGCATCAGAAAGAACAGACCCCTCAAGACGATGGGCAAGCTGGCCAGTGCAAAGGGATAGGTCGAAATAGGAATAGTGTGCAAGGCGTCTGAAAGGAAAATGAGTTGATTAAAAAGATCAGCCAAGATTGCACCTCTGACAGGTTCTGGGAAAATCCCAAAGGGGAAGATGCACATTAAAGTCACCGAGTAGCAGAAATGAGGGAGGTAGCTGCCCAATAAGCTGAAGGAAGTCTGCCCTGGTGACATCGAATGATAGAGGGACATAAATGGTACAGAGGAGGAACTTCAGATGACTAAGAAAAAGCAAACTACAACAGCTGGAAGATGGGTAGTCAGGGAGATGGGTTGACTATGAATGTCACCCCGTATGAGCAGCATGACGCCCCAGGAGAGGGAATGCTGCCTTCAAGGGAAACCGGGAATAAATGTGAAAGCACAAAGCATTCATGAGAGCACTATTTCGTTTGCTGAAGACAGAGTACAAAGGGACACTGTGATGCTAAAGGCAGCCGTAAATCCTCTTTGTGGGACCAAACACTGCGAATGTTCCATTGGAGGAGAGTCATTATGAGATGTAGATAGGTCACTTTGGTGGCTGCCAAGTACAGCCTGTGTAGAGTCACTGCTACAGGGCACAGACCTAGAAGGATCCTGCTCCAGGGGGTCCACAAAAGCACTGGCTTGCTTGTGCTGTCTGTATAGTCCAAAACTAAAAAACCAGTTGGTGGTGCACACCGGCGACACACAGGCTGGCCAGGTTAAGGAATCACATGGCAACATTGTCAAATAGAGTCTTCGAGTCGACGAAGGGAAGACCATTTGCCTTTGGTGGACTTCGAGCCTTTCTGATTAGAGTGCGACTCAGGTGTTGTATGGCTGGAGGGACGTAGGACGTCTTCACATGAGTATTACTACTGTCCTTTCCAGCCTACAGGTTTTGTAGCTGGTGGCTTTGCCCTTGAGTTGAGAGTTTGACGACTTGTTGCACAGCTGGGCGGGCGGATGGCAATGCTACCTTGACAATGGGCAATTTCATAACCTCAGAGCTGAATTGGA